>NW_026988425.1:44687500-47087500 GCF_030222135.1 Aotus nancymaae
TTTATAGGAGTTTATAATCCTTCAATTCATTCCTTTAATCCTATTAGAATAGAAAATTCCCTAAAATGGGTTATACTTTGAGAAATTATCAGATAAATGTCTTTCAGAAAGAGAGAGTTCCAGATTCTCGTTAAGAATGTAATTTGAGGTCGGGCACAGTGGCTCACACCTGTAATCCCAGGACTTTGGGAGGGCGAGGTGGGTGGTTCATGAAGTCAGGAGTTCAAAACCAGCCTGGCCAATATGGCAAAACCCCATTTCTACTAAAAATACAAAACTTAGCTGAACCACGGTGGTACGTGCCAGTAGTCCCAGCTACTCGGGAGGCTGAGGCAGAAATATCACTTAAACCCAGGAAGCAGAGGTTGCAGTGGCATGATGCACTCCAGCTTGGGAGATGGAGACTCCATCCCTCAAAAAAAGAAAAAAAACGAATGTAATTTGGAAAACGCATAAACATTCTGGGATCTAATATGGAAAGAAGGATAACTGGGAACAGAATGAGGAGTAACTTCTGAGAGGACATCTAAAAGCCTTTTTAAATACTCACAGCGGAGTCTGATGAATCTGAAGAAATATGTGGAGGAAAATAAAGCAAACTGGTAAAGACTACCAGGTGTATTACAAATTTTGAAACACATGAAACATCAAACCTAAACAATATATTAGCACCATATCTGTGTTAAAATGATTTTTGAAAAGAAAAAAATAGTAAAACAAATTCTAGATTTGTAGTTACCCAAAGAAAGTTGGCAAAGTGCATAGGTAGTGTCAATATTACTGCCAAAATAATTAACCTTAAATTGAATGTAGATTCCCAGGTGTTTATTTAATTTCATGCTTCCAGAATTTACATATCTGTTTCATATACCCTTTGGTAGGAGTGAAAAGAAATGCCACAGCCTAAGAGAAAATTTTTACAAAACACATATCTGACAAAGGACTGATGTCCAAAATACACAAAGAACTTCTAAAACTCAATGATAAGAAAATGGACAACACAATTAAAAACTTGTTCATGCAAAATAGACTCTTCAGAGCCTGGTGCAGTGGCTCATGCCTGTAATCCCAGCACTTTGGGAGGCCGAGGCCGGCAGATCACCTAAGGTCAGGAGTTCGAGACCAGTCTGGCCAACATGGTGAAACTCTGTCTCTACTAAAAATACAAAAATTAGCAGGGTGTGGTGGTGCATGCCTGTAATCCCAGCTATTCGGGAGGCTGAGGCAAAAGACCCGCTTGAACCAGAGGCCGCAGTGAGCAGAGATTGCACCATTGCACTCCAGCCTGGGCAACAGGACAAGACTGTCACACAGACACACACACACACACACACACACACACACACAAATAGACTCTTCAGCAAAGAACTCTTCACCAAGGAAGAGATACCAATGGCAGATAAGCACATGAAAAGATGCTCACCGTCTTATGGCATTAGAGAATTGCAGATTAAAACAGCAATGACATACCACTGCATACCTATTAGAATAACAAAAATCCAAAACACTGACAATACCCACTGCTGTAAAATGGGTGTAGCATTAAGAACTGTCATTCACTGCTGGTAGAAATGTAAAATGGTATAGACACTGAGCGATAGTCTGGCAGTTTCTTACAAAACTAAAAATACAAACTATACATAAAGCAATTGTATTCCTTGGTATTTACCCAAGAATTGAAAACTTATTTCCACACAAAACTTGTACATGGATGTTTATAGTAATTTTATTCATAATTGACAAAACTTGGGAGTCAATCAAAAAATCTTTCAGTAGGTGAATGGATAAATAAACTGTGGTACATTCAGATGATGTTATATTATCCAGTGCTAAAAAGGAACTATCAATCCATGAAAAGACCTGGAGAAACTTTAAATGTGTATTATTAAGTAAAAAGACACTCTGAAAAGTGTATGATTCTACAGAGTGTATGATTCCAACTATAAGACATTTTGGAAAGGGTAAAAGTATGAATACAGTTTAAGTTAGTTGTTGCCAGAAGTTGGGGGAGAAAGGAGAATAGTCAGAGCATAGACTTTTAGCACAGTGAAAATATTCTACATGATACAACAGTGGTGTCAAAACTCATAGAATGTACACCACCACAAATAAACCATAATATAAACTATGGACCTACAGTCATAATGATAGGTCATTGTAAGTCCATTGATCATAACAAATGTTTTACCCTAGTGGAGGATGTGGGTAGTGGGGGAGGCTGGGCATGTGTGGGGGCAGATGAACTCTGAATTTTCCACTCAATTTTGTTTTGTACCTAAATCTGTTCTAAAAAAAAGAATTAGGTCTAGTTTTTTAAAAAAATAAACCTGAAAGTCCCAAAGACTTGGGAAATTCCAAGAAATCAGAAAATAGAGAATGGGAATATGTTTGGCACCAGGAAAATAGACAAAAAAATTGAGGCACACATAGATTTTAATACTAAATTGTCAACATTCTTTCCAGCAAGGAAGTAGATTGCAGCCTGGAAAGAAGCAGACTTAAAGGTAAGAGCATCTACATGAAAACAGATGAGCTGCATTAAAAAAACGATACTTGGATCATTAATTGGCTCAAGTGAAAAGTATGAGGACATAAATAGAAGTAGATGTAGACCTGGTGGTCATTGCTCTTTAAAAAGTATCTAGGCTTAAACACTAGAATTCCATGGAATCGCACTTAGAAATCCAAAGATTTAAATAGCTGGAACTAATTAACCTTTTAATATTGTTATTATCATGTGCATACAAGAAGCAGCTTACTGGATTGAGCAGTCTTATCAGACTAGTAGAATAAATGTCAACCTTCTTCCAGGATAGGACAATTCTTGTGATCCTGTCTCTCTCAGAGATCTTAATTGCTCTGAATGAGATTAAATCTTTCAATGTAGGACATTAGATATATTGTCTGTGTGAGAGAATATATATGCTATGATACAACTAACAACAAAGAGTATCAGAAAAACTTTTTTTAAATGGTGATCCAAAAAAAAAATGTATGAGAAAACACTTGCTTCAGTTTTAACCTGCTCAGTGACTGAATCAAAGAGAGCTGTCACAAAAACCTAAATCCTGCCATTTAAAAGATGTCATTTATTAGCAAGACATTGCTCTTCCAAATTTCCCTGTGCGGCCCAACATCTACTTCCTGAGCACATCCTTTCAAGCTTCTCTGCCTCTGCTGCTTACTGCCTCCGGCTTCTGTTCCTAAGTCTGTTACATAATCCAATTTGGTCCCTGTCATCTTCCAGTCGGACACTCAAAAAATTGATATTGGCTCAAAGTCTGAAACCTACCATTGTCTCCCAGATAGAATATGAAATTTGACCAATTCTGCTCAAAGAAGAGAGCAGCCTCATGGTTTATACCTTGCAATAATCTAACAATAGGTCATTCATCCATTCCCTTACTCATCTTTATTTACTCATGATTATTCAGTTGTTTACTTATTCACTTAATGATTCATGGGCACTAACTTTGTGCCAAGTACTGAGATAATAAGCACTCAAAACACCATGCCCATCATCTATTTAATACCTGCTAGTAAAGCAGTAAGTCTTTGATTTTCCCTTTAGGTTTTTCATCTCTGGCAAGCAAACCTTACCCCATCAGCATCTTTCATTTTATCTCATTTTCCTCTTCATTTCCTCTTTCTCTGCATTACCTGCAACATCATCACTGCAGGCACGGTGGCTCACGCCTGTAATCCCAGGACTTTGGGAGGCAGTGGTGGGCAGATCATCTGAGGTCTGGAGTTTGAGACCAGCCTGGCCAACATGACAAAACCTCGTCTCTAATAATCATACAAAATTTGGCCAGGGTGGTGGCAGGTACCTGTAATTCTAGTTACTAGGGAAGCTAAGGCAGGAGAATTTCTTGAACCCAGGAGGCAGAGGCTGCGGTGAGCTGAGATCTGGCCATTGCACTCCAGCCTAGATGACAAGAGAGAAACTTCATCTCAAAAAAAAAAAAAAAAAAAATTCTAGATGCAATCGATTCTGTTACGAACAACTTTTCCTTTTGTTTGAAGAAGAGAGTGAATGAGTTTCTAATCAATAAAAATTACTGTTCTTTCTCCTAAATTGGAAGCAATATAAAACATGAGATATTGATTAAAAATATCAATTTTTAACTGCAATTGTAACACTGAGGAAAGAGTGTCCCTGTATCTGGCATTGGTTATTGTGCTGTATATGAATTTATAAACAATTTTTACTTAGGTCAAGTCCAAATGTGAAGATTTGTTCTCACTCTTCAAATAGATATTTAAACACTATTGGCTGATTCATGCAACCTGAGCAAAATTCTACAGTCAAGAACTAAGAAGAAAGGGAAAAACCATTCTATTTAGAAGTCACTGTCTCTCTGACCTGGATGAAAAAGTGTATAGTAGTATGAGGACTCAGTTTAAATCTGGATCACATAAAACAATAAGCACAGTGACAGAGTTGTACAAACTTCCAGCAAAGGGTTAATTTGTTGTTGCTGTTATTGATTTCTTTTAAACCAGACCACTTCCCATGCATCCAGTTTTTTATGATGTTTTACCTGAATAAGAGGAAAATTTACACAAAAGTATTCTTAAGAGTTTGGAGAGTGGAAAGTAGAGGAGACAAGTAAGAGTAAATAGAACAATTTGTTGAGTTTCCTCATGCACTTTTTGCTGATTATAGCGTGAATCAGACAGAATAGGGTAAGAAGTTACATACTCCCTTCTACTCTTTTTTCTAAAGCACATATTCACTATGACACTTCTATTATATAAAAGACTTTTCACCCAAACACTTGAAACATCTTACATTGGAGAGGGGCCAGCAGCAGCAGCTAATATCACAGAGCTGGGGTTAGGGATGTGGCAAGCAGGTGCAGGAGCAAACCTCTGACAGTGTGGGTTGCCAGGTATGTGAACTCTCAGGTCCAATCTTTGCTTGTCCTTTAATCTGGGTTTTGACTACATCCGGCCTCACTAGAGCAGAGTGGATGGAAGCATTTGCTTCATTACAACTACCAAATGGCTCTCCATTGATAAAAGAGGCCAGAGAACAAACATTATATATATTGATATATTTATATATGTATTTGTATGTATAAATACATATAAAAGTATTTTTATGTATACATATTTACATATCTAAATACATACTATATATATATATAAAATGTCTATCCTCTGGCCTCTTTTACTAATGGAAAGTCATTTTATTTGTATGTATATATATATATATCTGTATATTTTACATGTATGTATATATATCTACAGATAAATATACATATATACATACATATGAAATACATTAATCTGTAGATATATATACATACATATAAAATATACAGATATATATACATGCATATAAAATGGCTCTTTTCTATTTTTATATGTATGTTATATAAACACACACACACATGTATTTATAATATTAGGCCTGATTGTCTTTTAAGCCTGAATATGTAAGAAGAATTTGCAAGAATTAAAAATAATCTCTCTTTTAAAATTCTTAGCTATGTGGTTAAAACAAAATCAGGTTCACATATTAAAATTTTCTGTTGTAAATATGTATTAACCCTAAATAGTTAAATAAAGGCCCAGGACTAGATTTTTTGGCACTTGAAAAAAATCAGGAATTATTTCCAAAATATAATTTTATAAAATATTAAATATAAATTTTAGCCAAACTTGTATTATGATTAAGGAAATTCTAATCAAAATAAAGGTCAAATGTATTTTAATTATCTCATTTTCTCTAAGCCCATCAAATTCCAAAAAATGATAATTTTTTTGTTTTCTTTTCATACCCCTTTTATGAGACAGAACTAAATTTCTTGGGATTTATTGGTGTTTTCCAATTTAATCTAATTTATAAATTACCTGCGAATGTGCTACAATTGCCACTAAGTTGTCTACTAGTAGAATTACCTTCCCATTTCTCTCTCTCTCTCTCTTTGATATTTCTTTAGTACATTTTTAAATATCACATACTCTCTAAGGTCTATTAGATTGCAAATGCCTAGGGTGATAATGGATATTCATGACACTGGCCCCAGGATTGCTTCTAAGTCACCCAAAAGAGAAAAAAATATATTTTTACCAGTTTTAATGATATTTGTATTTTTATGAGACAAAAATTGCATTATATATTTGTCAGTTTCTTGTGAGTAGGAATTAAAGTTGTCATTCCTTTCTATCCTCACCTTATCAGTATTATCTCAGTAATAGTCATTGCCCATTGAACACACATGGAATGGATCACCAGCCAGGAAAAAAAAATTAAACTCTCCACACCGCTCACTTTTGATCTTTTCTCCATCGTAAGTCACATGGGTGCTGCAGAAAGACTATCACCAAATAGGGAGGGAGGATCCAAGATGGCCAAATAGGAACAGCTCCAGAGTGCAGTTCCCAGCAAGAACACCACAAAGGGTGAGTGCTCACTGCATTTCCAAAGAAGTTTTCACTGCCCACAGACCAGGATATTACCGGGACAAAAAGCAACACAAGTTTTCAGCATGGCTAGTGCCACGGGTTAGCTCAAAGAAACTCACACAAATCTTGATGGCTGCTTCAATTGGTGCCTGGAATGCCTGGGAGACACAGCCACCCACTCAACTGAAAGGGAGGGGGCTGAGATAGGGAGCCAGGCAATCTGGCTCAGTGGGTACCACCCCCACAAAACAAGCAATCTGAAATGCCCTGGATTGAGAGTCTCACAGCAAGTGCAGCTGGACCCAGGATGGTCCAGCTCAGTAGGGGGAAGAGCATCCACCACTACCAAGGCAGTCTGCCAATACCAAGGCAGTTCACACAGCAGCTGGGCAGAGCCTGCAGCAGCTCAGCAACACCTCTGCTGGCAGTCTGTGACTAGACTACTCCGTGTGGGGCAGGCCGTCTCTGAAAAAAGGTAGCAGCACGTCAGGAACTTATAAATAAAGCCCCACTTTCCCAGGACAGAGCACCTGGGAAAAGAGGAGGTTATGAGTTCCACTGCTGAAGACTTAAAGGTACCTGCCCAGCAGCTCTGCATGGAACAACAGAGCTTCCAGCACAGCACATGAGCTTCTATAAGGAACAGACTGTCTCCTCAGGCAGCTCCCCGACCCCCATATACCCAAAGAGACACCTCATAAAGGAGAGCTCAGGCTGAAATCTGGTGGGTATCCTTCCAGGACAAAGATAACAGAAGAAGAAACCAGCAGTAACTTTTACTGTTCTGAGGCTGCCTCAGGTGATCCCCAGGCAAGCAGGGTCTGGAGTGGACCTCCAGCAGTCCTGCAGCAGAGGGGCCTGACTGTTAAAAGGAAAACTAAGAAACAGAAAGAAATAGCTTCAACATCAACAAAAAGGACGTCCACTCAGAGACCCCATCCAAAAGTCACCAACTACAAAGACCACAGGTAGATAAAGCCACTAAGATGGGAAGAAACCAGTGTAAAAAGGATGAAAACACCAAAAACCAGAATGCCTCTCCTACTCCAAGGGATCACAACTCCCCACCAGCTAGAGATCATAGATGGAGGGAGAATGAATCTGATAAATTAACAGAAACAGGTTTCAGAAGGTAGGTAATAAGAAACTATTCTGAGCTAAAAGAACATGTGCTAACCCAATGCAAAGAAACTAAGAACCTAGAAAAAACGTTACATGAGATGCTAACTAGAATAAACAGCTTAGAGAAGAATACAAACGACCTGATGGAGCTGAAACACAGCACGAGAATGTCATGAAGCATACACAAGTTTCAATAGCCGAATCAACCAAGCAGAAGAAAGGATATCAGAGATTGAATATCAATTCAATGAATAAAATGAGAAGGCAAGTTTAGAGAAAAAGTGAAAAGAAATGAACAAAGCCTCCAAGAAATATGGGATTATGTGAAAAGACCTAATCTATCTTTGATAGGTGTACCTGAATGTGATGGAGAGAATGAATCCAAGGTGGAAAACACTCTTCAAGATATTATCCAGGAATTTCCCCAACCTAGCAAGGCAGGCCAATATTCAAGTCCAGGAAATACAGAGAACACCATAAAGATATTCCTGAAGAAGTACAACCCCAAGGCATATGATCGTCAGTTTCGCCAGGGTTGAAATGAAGAAAAAACTGCTAAGGACAGCCAGAGAGAAAGATAGGAATACCCACAAAGGGAAGCTGATCAGACTCACAGCAAATCTCTCAGCAGAAACCCTACAAGCCAGAAGAGAATAGGGGCCAATATTCAACATCCTTAGAGAAGAACTCTCAACCTAGAATTTCATATCCAGCCAAACTAAGCTTCATAAGCAAAGGAGAAATAAAATCTTTACGGACAAGCAATTGCTGAGAGAGTTTGTCACCACCAGACCTGCCTTACAAGACCTCCTGAAAGCAGCACTAAATAAGGAAAGGAACAACCAGTACCAGCCACTCCAAAAACATACCAAATGGTAAAGACCATCGAAACAATGAAAAAAATGCATCAACTAATGGGCAAAACATCCAGCTAGCATCAAAATGGCATGATCAACTTCACACATAAAAATGTTAACCTTAAATGTAAATGGGCTAAATGCCCCAATCAAAAGACACAGACTGGCAAACTGGATAAAGTCAAGACCCAATGGTGTGCTGTATTCAGGAAACCCATCTCACCTGCAAGGACACACATAGTCTAAAATAAAGGGATGGAGGAAGATTTATCAAGCAAATGGAGAGCAAAAAAAAAAAGCAGGAGTTGCAATCCTAGTCTCTAATAAAATGGACTTTAAATCAACAAAGATCAAAAGAGACAAGGAAGGGCATTACATAATAGTAAAAGGATCAATGCATCAAGAAGAGCTAATGATCCTAAATACATATGCAATGAATACAGGAGCATCCTGGTACATAAAGCAAGTTCATAACACCTTACAAAGGGACTTAGACTCCCACACAAAAATCGTTGGAGAATTTAACATTTCACTGTCAATATTAGACAGATTAGTGAAGAGAAAATCAACAAGGATCTCCAGGACTTGAACTCAGAACTGGACCAAGTGGACCTAATAAACATCTACAGAACTCTCCACCCCAAAGCCATAGAATGTACATTCTTCTCAGCACCACATTGCACCTACTTAAAAATTGACCACATAATTGGAAGCGAATACAAAATAACGGAAATTACAAGTCTCTCAGACCACAGTGCAATCAAATTAGAACTAAGAATTAAGAAACTGACTCAGAACCACAAAAACTCATGGAAACTAAACAATTGGTTCTTGAATGTTGACTGGATAAACAATGAAATGAAGGCAGACATAAAGATGTTCTTCGAAACCAACAAGAAAGAAGACATAACATACCAGAGTCTCTGGGACACATTTAAAGCAGTGTCTAGAGGGAAATTTATAGCAATAAATGCCCACATGAGAAGTGAGGAAAGATCTAAAATCAATACCTTATCATCAAAATTGAAAGAGCTAAAAGGGCAAGATCAAAAAAACTCAAAAGCTAGCAGAAGGCAAGAAATAATTAAGATCAGAGCAGAACTGAAGGAGATAGAGACAAAAAAAATCCTTCAAAAAAATCAATAAATCCAGGAGCTGGTTTTTTGAAAAGATCAACAAAATAGACAGACCATTAGCCAGATTAATAAAAAAGAAAAGAGAGAAGAATCAAATAGATGCAATAAAAAAATGAAAAAGGTGATGTCAACATCGATTCCACAGAAATACAAACTACCATTAGAGATTACTACAAACAATTCTATGCACATAAACCAGTAAACCTGGAAGAAATGGATAAATTCCTGGACATTTCCACCCTCCCAAGCCTAAACCAGGAAGAAGTTGAAACCTTGAACAGACCAACCACAAGGGCTGAACTTGAGGCAGCAATTAATAGCCTACCAACCAAAAAAAAAACCCAGGTCCAGATGGGTTCACAGCTGAATTCTACCAGACGTACAAGGAGGAGCTGGTACCACTCCTTATGAAACTATCCCAAACAATCCAAAAAGAGGGAATCCTTCCCAAATCATTTTATGAAACCAACATCATCCTGATACCAAAACCCAGTAGAGACTCAACAAAACAAGAAAACTTCAGGCCAATATTCATGACGAACATAGATGCAAAAATATTTGATAAAATACTGGCAAACCAATCGCAACAGCATATCAAAAAGCTTATTTATCACGATCAAGTAGACTTCATCCTAGGGATGCAGGGCTGGTTCAACATAAGCAAATCTATAAACGTAATCCATCACACAAACAGAACCAAAGACAAAAACCACATGATTATCTCAATAGATGCAGAGAAGGCCTTCGACAAAATTCAACAGTGCTTTATACTAAAAACTATCAATAAACTAGGTATCAAAGGAACATATCTCAAAATAATAAAAGCTATTTATGACAAACCCACAGCCAATATCATACTGAATGGGCAAAAACTGGAAGCATTCCCTTTGAAATCCTGCACTAGAAATGGATGCCCTCTCTCACTACTCCTATTCAATATAGTATTGGAAGTTCTAGCCAGATCAATTAGGCAAGAAAAAGAAAGGGGGGGGGGATTCAATTAGGAAAAGAGGAAGTCAAATTGTCTCTATTTGCAGACAATGTGATTGTATATTTAGAAGACCCTATCATCTCAGCTCAAAATCTCCTTAAACTGATAAGCAACTTCAGCAAAATCTCAGGGTGCAAAATCCACGTTCAGAAATCACAAGCATTTCTATATACAATAACAGACTAACAGAAAGTCAAATCATGAGCAAACTCCCATTCACAATTGCTACAAAGAGAATAAAATACCTTGGAATACAACTAACAAAGTATGTAAACGACCTCTTCAAGGAGAACTGCAGACCACCGCTCAAGGAAATAAGAGAGGACACAAACAGATGGAGGAACATTCCACGCTCATGGTTAGGAAGAATCAATATTGTGAAAATGGCCATACTGCCCAAAGCAATTTATATATTCAAGGCTATCTCCATCAAGCTACCAATGACCTTCTTCACAGAACTGGAAAAAAACACCTTAAACTTCATATGGAACCAAAAGAGAGCTCACGTAGCCAAGACAATCCTAAGCAAAAAGAACAGAGCTGAGGCATCATGCTACCTGATTTCAAACTATACTACAAGGCTACAGTAATCATGTTACTGTTTTGTTGAAAAGATCAACAAGCATGGTCTGGTACCAAAACAGAGATATAGACCAATGGAACAGAACAGAGGCCTTGGAGGCAACACCACACATCTATAACCAGCATGGTACTGGTACCAAAACAGAGATATAGACCAATGGAACAGAACAGAGGCCTTGGAGGCAACACCACACATCTATAACCATCTGATCTTTGACAAACCTGAGAAAAACAAGCAGTGGGATAAGGATTCCCTGTTTAATAAATGGTGTTGGGAAAAGTGGCTAGCAGTGTGCAGAAAGCAGAAACTGGGCCCCTTCCTGACACCTTACACTTAAATTAACTCCAGATGTATTAAAGATTTAAACATAAGACCTAACACCATAAAATCCCTAGACAAAAACCTAGGCAAAACCATTCAGGATAGGCATAGGCAAGGACTTCATGACTAAAACACCAAAAGCACTGGCAACAAAAGCTAAAATAGACAAATGGGACCTAATTAAACTCTAGAGCTTCTGTACAGCAAAAGAAACAATCATTAGAGTGAACTGGCAACCAATAGAATGGGGAAAAAATTTTGTAATCTATCCATCTGGCAAAGAGCTAATGTCCAGAACCTACAAAAAACTAAAACAGATTGACAAGAAAAAAACAAACAAACTCATCCAAAAGTGGACAAAGGATATGAACAGACACTTTTCAAAAGAAGACATATATGAGGCCAACAAACATAGGAAAAAATGCTCATCATCACTGATTATTAGATAAATGCACATCAAAACCACATTTGGATACCATCTCACACCAGTTAGAATGGCGATGATTTAAAAATCTGGAGAAAACAGATGCTGGAGAGGATGCGGAGAAATAGGAACACTTTTACGCTGTTGGTGGAAGGGTAAACTAGTTCAACTATTGTGAAAGACAGTGTGGTGCTTCCTCAAGGACCTAGAAATAGAAATCCCGTTTGACTCAGCAATCCCATTACTGGGTATATACTGGATTATAAATCGTTCCATTATAAAGACACATGCACACATTTGTTCATAGCGGCACTGTTTACAATAGCAAAGACCTGGAACCAACCCAAATGCCCATTGACGATAGACTGGACAAGGAAAATGTGGCACATATACACCGTGGGATACTATGCAGCCATAAAAAATGATGAGTTTATGTCCTTTAAGAGACATAGATGAATCTGGAAACCATCATTCTCAGCAAACTGACACAAGAACAGAAAATCAAACACTGCATGTTCTCACTCATAGGTGGGTGTTGAACAATGAGACCACAGGGACACAGGGAGGGGAACATCACACACTGGGGTCTGTTGGGGGCAGCCATGGGAGAGACAGTGGGAGGGTGGGGAGGTTGAGGAGGGATAACATGGGGAGAAATGCCAGATGTAGGTGACAGGGGGATGGAGGCAGCAAACCACATTGCTGTGTGTGTCTGTGTAACAATCCTTCATGATCTGCACATGTACCCTAGAACCTAAAGTACAATAAGAAAAAAGAATATCACAAAATATTTGAATATAGCCAGAACCCCAAATTTTATATAAAGTATGCTCTTATATACTTTAAAGCATTTCTTTGCACTTAAAAATTATTTAGCTATTTCTTTACAATCAATGCCTTAAAGTATATAAGAGCATTGATTAATATTTTATTTTCCAGTGAGGGTGAGTATTGATATGGATTAGTCATGTCAACATAAACGTTTATAAAGTATTAAGGTCTCTTCCAAGATATGGCACCTAAGTTAGGAGAGAGCATACTCTGAGATTGAAAGTAGTTAAAAATCATTGTAAAATGAGACACTAGTTACTCTTGTAGGAACTCATTCTTAGAGATGATTTCTAAATATGTTATTGCTTGTTGAAATGAAGTTTCTTTTAGTTTCTACCAAAAAGATCAAGTTATATTCACAAGATGCTATAAATATAACATGTTCATGTAAATAAATATTAGTCATTCAATTATATTGTAACGAAACTAACTTTAAAACGATCCAAAGAGCAAACTTGGGTTAGTTCCTCTACAGTTTAGAAGGTACACCATGCTGTGAAAAGGATAATCACAGTCCCTTTTCTTTAAGGTAAATGGAATATGAAACTGGTGTAAATAAATAAAACTGTCCACTAATGTTATTCAGCTCTCTTTCCATTGGCTCTGTAGCCACCAAGCTACCTTTCTGCATTTGCATTTAAATTTTCTTTCTGGGAGAGAATGTGCTTACCAGCTGTATTTCCTTCCTCTTGGCAGATCTATTTCTAATTATGAATTAATGAAGTAGCTTCAGGCTTATCATAAGTCTCTTATGAGTTTCATTAGCATGAGTCAGTTCCCCTGAGTCAGATCAAGTATACATTTAATCATCGGATTGAGTTTCTGGCCTTACAAAGTTGAAAATTCAATCTCTGGGGACCACCAGCCCCACTAAGGTATCACATGCCTAGAGACCATGCTTGAATTTTCGACTGGCCTTTTAACATATCTCTTTAAATAAAAGAAGTCTTTTAAAGGCAGGTATCATCTTTAAAAGAGCTCAGTAAAAAGGAATAAGTTACCTAAGAGGGTAACTAGGCAAATCCTAGGGGAGAAGCCTTCTGTGTTCTATTTTGGTCCTCCCACTTGACCTGTCTGAAAGTGCATAGGGAAGCACAAATTTTCACATTCATCCACTGAATCTGATCCATTTAGATACTTAGATTTGAGTTAAATCAGGTCACAAAACCTGCATGTCTGCATCTATAAGGGGGTTAGGGTAGTCATTGCCTATCTTAGCCGACAGTTATCTCATTCATCCACTTTATCTGCCTAGATAGACAAAAACTTCTTCCTTCTTTCCTAACTAAAGCCAATTATTTAAAACCTACAAATGAAACCTTAGAAAATGCCCATCTGCTCATTCCAATCCAGGTCAATGTGGAGACTCTTGTATTATATTATCTGAGACAAAAAAAATTCCCTCAATTATATAAACTACAATAATTTAGAATTTCCACTGCCACATTACAAATTTAAAGGTAGGACATTTGATAAATGTGGAAACATAGGAGGGAAACCTCATATTAGAGATTTAACGGCTTTAGGGAATAAAATGTTTTCATGTCACTAGACTGGAAAGGAGGAAAAAAATTTAAAACAACAGCACATGAAATCATATGTAATTTAGTGTAGACAAACCTGTAGACCACACATTGATCTGATCAGTCTAACCTGATGATAATCTGATGCAAACATCTCTCCAGGCAGAAAATCTATCATTCTAATTTTCCCTGCATTGTGGTCTCTGTTAGAAGGTTATGTTCTCTGAGAGCAGAGAATAGGATCTTCTGCTTTGCTCTCCGAAATTCATCCTGGTCAACGCTGGGATGGTGTTGCTACTCAATGCACAGGTCCTAGGCAGCAGCAAAGCAGTGTAGATGTTTCCCACAAGTGTAGAAGAAAACCAGTGTTGCCTTTAAGGACAATTGTTTCAAAACTAAACAAGACAAACATTTTCTCAGCAACCCAAGAGGCATAAAAATCAATCAGACATATTGAATGTCTCGCTAGGTCTTCTCTACATACCAAAAACAATACTGTTTCACAGGCTTACTAGAGCCTATTTTCTGAAATGCTGGCTGAAAAATAGGTTTCATAACCATCACTATATGAAAAATAATGCTGATACTGCTTTATTGGAAACATCATTTACTTACAAAAAAAAAAAGTTTAATACGCTGAAAGATAAAATGCTAAAATATGTTGAAATAATCATTTAAAATCCCCTTCTCTGATTATCACGGCACATATTTCTGAGCCTTAGAATAGTATATGCTAAATCCAAATCTCCTTTGTTCAAGGGGATGAGATTGAATCAGGTCAAGTGGGATAAGAGGATTATATGTATATTCCTGATATCTTTATGGATTTAGCAATCTGTCCTCAATCATTTTTAATTGCATAAATCAAGAGAGGAATTATTGGGTGTGGGGGTGGACATGACATTAATAGCAAAGCAAACTAATAGTGGTGTCATATGATGCATTAAATATACATATGCATATAGTTCTTCTACGAGTGTAAGCTATTCCAAGTTCATAATAAATCAATCAGTCAAAATTTCAGTTCACTAAAAGTTACAAATGCTTCATTTAGCACATAAAATGCAAAGTAACTATGTATTATTACTTTGATGACATAGCCATTATGTAGATAATACAAGTAGCAAGAAGAGATGTCTAGGCAAAGGAAAAATTTAACTATTTCTTTAACAAGAAACCATTACCAAACTGAAGGGGACTGGGAATACTGCTTTTATTATGCAAAGTGTCTGAATTGATGACCTCCTCTCAAAATGAAAAATGATGGCCAGGAGTTCCTATTATCTTCCTCTTCTGATTATAGCATACTTCTTACTGGAAAGAATTAATTTCCTGAATTTGAGTTGTAGAGAGTGAAGATTTACTGCCCCCAGGTGCCTATACTGGGATTTATTGGATTAAGAAAAACATTATTTTTATTTGCTAGAGGCAAATAGTCCCTCAAGAAGAAAATAAAAATTTTTTGTCAAGTTATATTTTACATTTTTATTGGAGCCTTGGGTTATTTCTTCAGTCATACCACAGAAGATACAATAGGAAAACACCAAAATAACATGATTCTCTTTAAAGAAGCAATTAAAATTTCATGTATATTTAAACTGAAGTACCTGATTTTAAACTCCTTATCATATGAATATTATGGATCACCGATCTACGTTACAATTTTCTGAAGTTCTAATCAAAAATGCTGAATTTTGCTGAAAATGCCAACTGTCTTAAATCAGATAGATGCCAAAGAAAGAAAAAAATTTATTCTAAAAATCGAACACCCCAACAATATTTTATCTGTACACCAAACTATATATTCAAAACTATATATAAAGCAAAATATTAAAAAATTAGACCATCAATATATATACTGTCTTTTTAACATGTGCAATATCATATATTTTTCTAAATGCCTCCAAGTTCATTATGACACCTGATTTTATCTTTGAGGTTGGAATCAGTAACCCAGCAAAATGAGTCAGAACATGTGCCAAAGATAGAATAGCATTGTACAGCATTTTAAATACATATTCAAATGCTAATATCCAAAACTATTATTTCATAATACTGACCCATAGGAAATGGAAAATTCCACCTACACTTTACTCCCCAGAAAAAACACTTCTGTACCACTTCTAATAAAACCGTGCAAGTATGAGAATAATTGCAAAATTTTGCCAGTCCTCTTAATTTTTCTTAAATGGCATCTCACCTTAACTGTAAGTTTGCCAAAATTAAGTTAATGAAATCTAATTTTTTAAAAATGCAAATATGTTAATCCTGACTAAATACACAGATACAATGAGGAAGGCCATATAGTCCTTGCTCACGTACGGCTCATTCAGTTACATGAATTTGGGATGGAAAATACTTAAACTTCTGTCCTTACTGATTGAGGTGGAACACCTTACCATAGTCAGGATATGTCAGGGGTTGGCCCCACTGGATTTATCAACTAATTTTATTCCTGGATTCTATTTCACCTTTCTTAGGATCTCTGAAGAGTGAACCTAAAATATCTTGGTCAAGGAAAGAACACATACAAATTTGTGTCATATTTTGATTACACAACTATTTATCAAGTGCTTAATAGATACTAAGACTAATTGTTTCTTTGTACTATTTTATGCTGTGTATCTTCAGTTTCTTCAAATATAAAATATGAGTAAAAATAACTTCCTTATTTATGTCATGAAGTTATTTGTTAGGATGAATTCGTTTAAAACTTATAAAAAATAGAAGCCCAAAAACTACAAAGTACTCTCCCCTTCTGTGGAAGTCTCCAAATGGAATTCAGAGAGCCTAAATGTGAAATGGCTGAGAGACTTGACTAACTACAATTTAAAACTTCGGTGCATTAAAACCATGTAAAATATGTTAAACTACCCAACACACAGATGGAAATAGTTACAACTGTGAACAAGTTATTATGAGTTCTGTGCCATGAACTGGTCACTGAACTTCTCTAAGATAGAGGTAATAGGAATATGTAATCCCTAGTGATATTAGAAAGAACAAATAGTATTAAAATAAATACAGTTCCTGACACATATTAAGCTCTTAACAACATTACCTATGATAAATAATTGAATCATGATGATGATAATGATGCAAAATTCATCTCTGACTTATGTCTAAATGCATTTTTTTTTTTACAGAAACTAGGTATGTATGGTGTATGTCCACATAACATTACTCCTAAGGACACAATCAAATAAAATATTTTGGCAAATACAGAAGATACACCATGCTCACTTTCCTCACACACACTGTAAAAAGGTTATTTGGATATTACTGTTTGAGTCATCCCAGTTTAGAAGCCCCTGTGTTTCTTACGTGAGCCCTGTCATGCTCAGTGTATGATAGAAATAATCTCAACAATGGAATTCATCCTAAGGATATTTAGTCTAACCAACAGAAGATAGAGTAGGCAAAAGGGGAGGGTCTCATCACGGAGATACTTATGTTTTCCGAAAGGATGTTTGAAATAAATCATTCCAAAAACAATGGTTTAACCAGTAAGATTTTTTTAATGAGTTGCTATTCCAAAAAAATTTAGCATTCTTGATATGCTTAAATTTAAGTTAAGCTTCTTATTCTGCTTCATGAGACCATAATTATTGCATCTATCTTAAAAAATAGCATCAAGTTCTTAATTGTGAATTTCCTATTGCTTATGGGATAGTTTATAAGTGATGCCCAGGTTTTATCTATTTCTCTTTTTTTACTCTTTCTTTCCTTTTTGTATAAACGTGAACAGATAGCTAGAAGATCACCAGAAACCTGAAAACTGAGCGGAAGTGTCTTCTTACAAAGCTTTTCAAAGAAACTTGGAGTGAAGAGTATGCTTTCCTAGATTTCTGCTGTTTCATCTAGAAACTCATTAATTCAAGAACAGAAATCTAAGTTTTTGATTGATGTTAGAAACTGAGTTAAGCCTTTTAAGAATATTAAGAGTCTTATGACCAGAGATTCAGGGATGCCTGAATCCTGTCCTGATAATCACTCTTCTTCTTGTGGAATGGCAAAAAGATTATACACACACAAGCATATGCAGGCACGCACACAGATGGAAATAGTTGCAACTTTGAAACAAGTTAGTTTAATGTTATATGCATGGATGCCCAATACTCCTAAGGCAATGTGTTTTGGTAAAATTTCAGTTGTGGAACATATCTAAATCTAAATTCTACATGGGGATCTACCTTTTCATGTGGACAAGTTGGGTTTTATCACTTTCTGGTAAGCCACATGGTAAAGATGACCAATTATGATAAATAAGTGAATGTATGTCGAAAGCAGAAAAGCCAACTGCTTGATGCTCAATGGATTCAGTCTCAATTTCCAGTTGACTCAAAGAAGCAAGCTGGCTCAACTTAACACATCTAGAAAAATGCAGGAGAGAGAAGGAAGGAAAATAACAAAGTCTTTCTGCAGGCCTAGGCATGGGTGAGCTTAATATTTTGGCAGTGTGGAAGATGGAAGCAAGAGAGAGAAACTGTGTGTGCGTGTGTGTGTGTGTGTGTACCTTTAAAATACAGCTGACCCTTGAACAACATGGGTGATGAATTTGAAGTGTGTGGGTACACTTATACATGGATTTTCTTCTGCTTCTGCCACTCCTGAGATAGCAAGACCAACCTCTCCTTTTATTCCTTCTCAGCCCACTAAATGTGAATACAATGAACATGAAGACCTTTGTGATAATGCACTTCCACTTAATGAATATTAAATATATTTTCTTTCTCTTATGATTTTAATAACATTTTATTTTCTCTAGTTTATTGTAAGAATATAGTATATAATACATGTAATACATAAAATATGCATTAATCAACTGCTTATGTTTTCAGTAAGCCTCTGGTCAATAGTAGGCTATTAGAAGTTGAATTTGGGGAGAGTCAACATTTATACTTCGATTTTTAACTGTTCAGGGGATTGGCACCCCTAACCCCTGCATTGTTCAAGGATCAACAGTACAGCAGTCCTTCCTCCTGATAAATACAGCCCACTAAAATTCCTATAAACTTGCTCAGCAGAAACTTCTACTACCTACTTATATAGAGATGGGAAAATGTGAATATTCTCAGAGTGAAGCAGAAGAGTGGGAATTTTCTGGCTCCCTAGTAACAATGAGAATTGTGAGACTAGGATATAACATTTGGTTTCTTTTTCATAATGTTTTAGGACAAGTAAACTTTTCTTCCTATAACTCACTTATTCAACCATCCTATACTGACTCTTACATACTCAGGACTAAGCAAAGCATGGAGGGTACAAAGATGACCAGCACTTACCTTTGGGCACCTCCAGCACAGAGACAGCAATAGATATAAATAATTATGCTGGTGTGTGATAGATGATATAATTTGGCAATTTTCAAAGTACTGTGAAAAATACATAAACTAAATATCTTTCAGTTTCCTCTTCATCCCTTTGTGTTGCCCAAAATTATTACTGAACTCCTTAGTACATTTTTCTTCTTGTAAACTTAAACTATTTAAGACTATATGCTATTCAAATTATTGTCAGTTCATGGAAACTATGTGCCAAACTTACAAGTAAATTGTGGAACTGATTTTTTTAAATGCGGACATTTAATATACAGAATCACTAATTTGTATAAATGAATAACATTAAGACACGTCTATAAATATGTGGTGGCAGAAACTTAGGTATAATACTTAGACTAGGCCAAACTACTGAACTAAATAGAATACTAATGTAAACACAGAAGCTGATTTCTTGATTATGTATTAGAGAAGGTAGATATTCCTAGTGTATAGTCTGCAAGCCACACATGACTGAAGTCAAGGTGTCCATCATGGTAAGTTCTTATCTGGAAGCTGTACAGAAGAACCTGCTTCCAAGTTCATTGCAGTTTCTTGCGGTTGTAGGTCTAAGGTCCCCACATCCCTGCTAGCTGTCAATTGGGAGTTGCCCTTTGCTTCTGGTTACTTCCTGAATTTCTTCTCACATGGCTTCCTTTATCATCAAAGTCAAGCTTTTCTAAATCAAGTTCTCCCCATGTTTCAAATCTCCCTGACTTCTCCTTCTGTCATCAGACAAGAAAACCTGCCTGTTTTTAAGAATGTATGTGATTAAATCATGACCATCCAGATAGTCCCCCTTAAAAGTCAGCTGTGCCGTAAAATAACATAATCATGAAATAATATCTCCCCATAATCACAGTTTCCAGGAATTATCACAAACATCCTTGAACAGCCCAGCCCAGTTCCTTCCAACCTTCTAGATTCACCTCCTTAGGCAGGGAAAAACATGGTCAACAGTGGCCAGGGCTTCAAAGAATAGGAAGAATATAGAAGGAATTCTGCAGACGTGAAGGCAATGGAGAAAGAGGGTAAAATAGTTCTACCACTGGAGAAATACTTGGAAAAGGCACAGCCTCAAGATATAGGCCCACTAAAATACTAGAATTTATTTGAAAGATTATAGAATGTTATTTTTCCACATCTTTCAACAATACTTTATGGTTCTAATGTAACCACTGTTTTATGGCTCACTATCATCTAGTGTAACAGTGGACTACAGCTGAAATACCTGGAAGACATAGAGTGTCTGAAGAAGGCTACATAGAAAAAAAAACAATGTCAGAAAGGGATAAAGAAACAAGAACACTAAAGCACCTTGAACCTCTAATGCCTGTTAAAACTACAATAACCATTAAACATAGCCTAAATCCTGAACAGATTAATAGAAATCTTTATACTAAAAGCTCATGCACCTCAGTTCCTTTTATTTGATACATCATGCTTAGCTTTCAACAAAAAAGTTACAAGGCATACCAAAATGCAAGACAAAACACAGTTTCAGGAGAAAAAACAAGCAGCAGAATTCAGACTCAGATATGATATAGATGTTGGAATTAATAGATATGTTAAAATATGTTAAGGGATCTAATGTAAAAAGTAGACAACATGAAAAAATAGGTATTTTAAAAAGAAATAGAAACTCTAGAAAACAATCAAAAGAAAATGCTGAAAATAAAAAACATTGTAACGAAAATGACCAATGACTCTGATGGGTAATTAGTAATCCAAACAAACTGGGTAAAGAATCAATGAGCTTGAAGGTAAATCAATAGAAACTCACTAAACTGAAATATAAAGAAGAAAAAAAGAAATAATAAACAGAACAGAACATCCAAGAATTGTTAGACAATTGCAAAATATGCAACATATGTGTAATTGCAGTAACAGAAGAAGAAGAAAGGGAGACCAAAGAAGAATAAATATTTGCAGCATTAGATGCTTAAAGTTGCAGCTTCCCAGGAGGATGACATGGGAGGACTCAAGCCCAGGAGTTCAAGGCTGCAGTGAACTATGATGGTGCCACTGCACTCCAGCTTGGGCAACAAAGCAAAGCAACAATCCCATTTCAAAACAAACCTCAAAGCCAAACACACATAGATCCAGGAAGCACAGAAAACACCAAGCAGGATAAATATCAATCAATCACACACACACACTCACACACATGCACACACATACACACACACCCCTCTAAGCATATTACATTGAAACCAAAGACAAAGTCATGAAAGAAGTCTGAGAAAAAAATCTCTACCTATGGAAAAACAAGAACAAGCATTCCAGTAAACTTATCAGAAATTATGCATGGCTGAAGAGAATAAAATATTTAAGGTGTTAAAAAAATTCACCAACCTAGGATTCTACATCCAGCAAAACTGTTCTTCAGAAATGAAGAAGAAATAATACTACCTCGAATAAACAAAAAAAAAAAAAAATAAGAGAAGTTATCATTGGCAGGTAGATCCTATGAGAAATTTTAAATATTTCAGACATACATATGTTTATGTAGATCAATGAAATGGAGTGGTGAGTCCAGAAATCAAACCCCACAAATATATTCAAAATACATTCAACTTATTTTTGACAAAGGTGCAAAGGCAATTCAATGAAAAAGGATTATGTTTTTAATAAATATTGCTGTAACAACTGAATGATCAGATATTTTATTTGTTTAGTTGCCATGTTTGTTTTTTGCTTTTTGTTTAGGGAAATATTTGTTTTGATTTGTTTTGTTTTGTTTTAGGGGATTGAGAGAGGAGATTGGGGTGTTTTGTTTCGTTTTGTTTCTAGAAACCTAACACATGAAAATGTGATGATCTGGCTGGAGTTCAAAACATAGATGAAGAAAGATTTGCAATTATTTCAGCAAGAAGATAAAAGGTCTGTATTACTTTCAAGGTGTGTTTTTGTGATAGAATTTATAGTATTTCATGACCTATTAGTTGAGGAGAAGGAAGTGAAGGGAGAAGACTAACTTCTGGCTTAGGAGCCTATTTTTTAATAGTATAATAAATAAAATAGGGTGTTCAGCAGTAATAAAGGAAGAAGCTTTTAAGAATAGAATATAATTTTATTTGGGATAGGTGTATGTGAGATGGCTTCCAGATATCAATGAGGAAATATATGAAAATATGTAGAAATGTATATCTAGTGGACAATTGAAAATAAATGTCCGCAACAGTATTAGTTTCATGTTGCAGTTTAACAAATTATTACAAACTTGGTGGCTTAAAGCAACAAACGTGTTATCTCAGCATTTCCATGGGTCAGGAGTCCAGCACCACTGCTTAACTAGAGCATAAAAAGCAGAGTGATTACTCACAAACTGATACCTTAATGTATGGCAGACAATACCTGAGGACTCCCTAAAATACATGGTAGTAGGAAATATTGCTGATGGGACTCTGATATCATAGCCATGAAGGTAGGGGCTGGAAATATGAAAAAAATTAGAGATTTCCTATTAATATTGTTATACTCAAGCTAGTTAGATGGAAAAGCACCATACTCTGAGTTTGAATCATGAGTCCTTTATTAATTAGTGGGTGACTGAGAGACGGCTAATGCTCAAAATTCTCTCAGCCCCGAGGAGGGGGCTGGATTCCTTTTTATACCTTGCTTAAGGTAGGGGAGAGGGAGCCTAGCTGAAGCAGAATTTACAGAAGCAGAACAAGCAAGTTAGATGAGGAGGCTGGTAACTAGGAGGAAGGAGGTTCTCATGATTGTTGATTTCCAAGGAGGATATACACAAGCGGTTCCCATGATTGTCAGTTACCAAGGTGGGTATTCAGTACTTGTCACATAATCAATCAAGGCAGGGGCATTCACAATAGCAAGTGGGCTCACAAAGCAGGATATGGTTACAAAGGTTATATGTTTCTATTGTTCTAAGTACAACATGAGCCAACACAGTAGCAAGACCCAGGAATGCACTTAAGGGAGAAATGGCAGGAGGGGAGAGGCAGAGGTTAAGATGGAGTCTGTCTGGCTAACACAGGGTAGGTTAGCACAATATGACTTCATTGCTAACCATATGAGACCCGTGATAGTTTGATTACATAAATAACTGCTGGAAAAAATAAATACTATTTTTTTAATAAGAAGGGGAACTAGGGGTGATTAACATGCTATTGTAAAAACAAAATGATGAGACACAAACCAGGAATATAATTGTTAAAGAAGAAAAAGGACAAAAATGATAAAGTGATATAACCTTAGCTTCTACAGAGAGATTAAATAGAATGCTGGGTGAGTCTACTTCCAAACACACACTTCTATAGGTTTTACCAATAGTAAGAATTTAGTAGGCGAAGTTGGTTACACAAATGATGAAAAAACTGAAAAGTCAAATGAAAGAAGATGAGACAAACAAAAGATCAGCAACCTCAAGAAGCCCCTACTATTCCCAGGGTTCAAAGGATACCAGGGAGAGGTGGTGTTATTATAATACAAAAATGTTATAGACTGGGTGTATATAGAAATACAACAGAAATGTATTTCTCACAGATCTAGAGACTGGGAAGTTTAAGATAAGACCACCAGCATGGTCGGTGAGGATCCTATTCCTATTTACAGATGGCCTTCTTCTGCTTATATCTTCACACAGCAGAGGGGAAGAAAGAGAGAGAGTGAGAGGAGAGAGCCAGAGAAAGAGTCCCTCCTGTCTTTTCTTAGGAGAATAATTCCATTGTGAGGGCTCCACCCTCATGATGTAATTACCTCTCAAAGTCCACCCCCACCATCTCCAAATACCATCACATTAAGAATTAGGGTTTCAAAACATGAATTTTGAGAAGACATGCCCATTCTGCCTATAACATGCTGGAAACTGAAACTGTGGGGGAGGAGCTCTATCTGGCATTGGAGCCAGATAGAATAGAGGAAACTCAGTAGCTGCTGGAGGTGCTGCTTAAGGCAAAAGGAGACAGTAAGATCAACTCTCCACCTTCTCTCACTTCTTCCACTGGCCCAGGCTACCTGGAAACACATAGGCAATCCTGGGAAAAGCATCCTTTGTCATGGAGGGGGTTGTTAGAGAAAAGAGAAGGGAAAAGGAAGGAGTCTGAGATACAGAGCTGATGAAGACCAGATGAAGACTGGAAAGAGGCAGGCCACACAAAAACGAGGCCTTTTTCAATTTGAAATCTCTATATTTAACAAAAACAGTCTTCAAATTTTAAATAAGAACACTGTTGCAATAATGTCACTGGCCTGAGTACAAATGAGGTGAGATTAAAAAATGAAATTCTTGTTTGCACATGACTTCAGAAATCTGCCTTTCTAGTCTCATATTATTTCAAACTAACAGTCCTGAGATTTTAACTGTAAGAAGCAAAATTCTTTTCTAAGAAGTAATTAAAATCATGCAGCTGATTAAATAAAAGCAGACTAGAAAATAAGCACAATTTTAGTATAGTGAGCTTTTGAATTTGCTGCAAAAATGTATCCATGGGGAAAGCACATTTGCTATGAATTAATCCCCAATGTGCTTTAAATGAAAATTATTTCTAAACAAATCTAGTTTTTAAATGGTCATTAAACTTTCCCTTGAATAAAATATCCATTTATTTAAACACTGCTGCTAAATGTTCATGGAAAAAAAACTTAACATGGAATCTGGAATAGCATCTAATTGAAACAGAGGACAAGTGCCAATGTTGTATTCCTCACTGCCACTAACTGGGTATGCAAACTTCGGTAGATCAATTATCAGAGGATGACTCAGCTTTCCCTTGCAGTACTTAAGAATAAATAGTCCTGTCCTACCAAACACACAGTTGTATTGAGGTTCAAAATAATTCAATATTTTAAAAGTACCACATATAAAAACACATTGTAAAATTTCTGCTAAGTCATAAAGTAGCAACAATAATTCAAAATGGGAATGTAAATTAGTTCAACCTCTATGGTAAACAATATGGAGATTTCTCAAAGAACTAAAAATAGTATTACCATTTCACCCAGCAATCCCACTACTGGGTATCTACCCAAAGGAAAAGAAATCTTCTTATCAAAAAGACACCTGTACCCCTATGTTTATCACAGAATTATTCATAATAGCAAAGTCATGGAATCAACCTAAGCATCCATCAATGGTGTAATGGATAAAGAAAATGTGGTACATGCACCATGGTATACTATGCCGCTGTAATAAAGAATGAAATCACGTCCTTTGCAGCAACGTGGATATAGCTGGAGGCCATTATCCTAAATGAATAAACACAGAAACAAAAAATAAAGTACTTCACGTTCTAGATTATAAGTGGGAGCTAAACAATGGGTACACATTAACCTAAAGATGAAAACAATAGATAGTGGGGGCTTCAAAAGCAGGGAGAGCAGGAACAGGGTGAGGATGAAAAATTTACAGTACTATGTTCACGTTTGAGTGACGGAGTCACTAGAAGCCTAACCCCAGCACTACACAATAAACCCATGTAACAAACCTGCACATGTACCCCCTGAATCTACAATTTTAATAAGAAGAGCTTTTTAACAAACTTCTAAAATAATGTAGCTCACATCCACTATTTATTTAAAAAGTAACGTTCAGGAGGAGTACTTATATAAATTAATTGAACTGGGGAAAAAAAGTGATTCCCTAGAATATTGTAACCATTAAAATTTCCTTAAAAAAAATCCCATAACTTTAGAGCCAATCAAATTTATCCTATTTGCCAGATAAGTGTTGAAAATATCAACTGTATAATAATATAACAATTATTATTATTATTATTAATTTATTTTGTTCATTGTGGCTTTTTTTAGGTCAACATGCACAATTTTTTTGAAATAAGATCAATGTTATCATCAACCATTGAGACTGAAGGAAATGAAAACAACGATCTATTTAAATTGAAGAGATTCTTCCAATATTGAATAATCATTAAATATATACAGCATTGCATATGGAATAAGAACAGTTCTGTGTCATTTGACAATATTATCTTATTTTAGTCTAAAACAATAACAAAAGGAAAAATTTCCTAACATAAATAAACACTGTAGATGCAACACATTAACAGAAGGGCCAAGGAACACCAAGAGCTCAAATTCCAACCAGCGATGTGCAATCATAGATGGGCTTGTAAGCCCCATGCCAAGACTCCAGCAGTACATACATTTCCATTTATTAAACCATATTATGTAAACATCATCATTACTTAGGCTGGGCTCGGTGGCTCACACCTGTAATCCCAGCACTTTGGGAGGCTAAGGTGGGTGGATCACAGGGTCAGAAGTTTGAGAGCAGCCTGGCCAATGTGGTGAAACTCCATCTCTATCAAAAAAAAAAAAAAAAAAATGAACTGGGTATGGTGAGGCATACCTGTATTCCCAGTTACTTGGGAGGCTGAAGCAGAAGAATCGTTTGAACCTGGGAGGTGGAGGTTGCAGTGAGCAGCGATTGCGGCACTGCACTCCGGCCTGGGCTTCAAAGTGAGATTCCATCTCAAAAAAAAATTACTTAAATAAAATAATCTGATCCCTTGCAGTATATATTTACTCTTCTTTTTCTGAGATCTAAAGTAGATGGCATTTCTCATTATACTCTATCTAATTTTATAGCATTGTTCTTCAAATATTTGATGACAGAACTGCTTTGTGTGGGTTTTTTTTATGTTTTGCTTTATTCTGAATTACCATCTTAAGCAAGATGTTCTTTGAAAAACATTTGGGGAATACATCTTTGAAACCATTGGTGTACTTGTGTGTTGGCTGCTTTGAGAGTACACTCATTGGAAAAAAATGTGCCATGCCTTACTCATTGGTGTGTGTGCAATATTGTGCCTAGAACCGTGCAATGTACACAAAAGGTCGTAGTTAACTTAAAAAATATGAGTCAGGGAATTCTGTCCCTTTTCTGGAGAATTTGATAGGCACAGTATTTTGAGATATCACAATTTAATGTCTAAAAAGACTAAGAACTTCAAAACACTACCATGTAAGAATTCAAAGTATAATGCAAAGAATATGAGTTTAAACTTAAAGGACTTAAAAACTATAAGGTAGTTTGTTGTTTGTTTGTTTGAGACGGAGTCTCTGTCGCCAGGCTGGAATGCAGTGGCACCATCTCAGCTCACTGCTGCAACCTCTGTCTCCTGGGTTCAACTAATTCTCCTGCCGCAGCCTCCCAAGTAGCTGGGACTACAGGCAAGCACCACCACGCCCTGCTAATTTTTGTATTTTTAGTAGAGATGAGGTTTCATTAGGTTCGCCAGGACGGTCTCGATCTCTTGACCTTATAATCCACCCACCTTGGCCTCCCAAAGTGCTGGGATTACAGGTGTGAGCCACTGTGCCCAATCAAGATTTTTTTTCATTGCATAGTTTAATATCACCATGTAATTAATATAATAAAACATTATTTTTATTTTTTATCTTTTACATAGAGATTGGTTATAAAATAGTTGTTAAATTGTACAGACTTTGATTTTATTTTAAATTAAAAATATAGGGTAAAAAGTTTAAAGACTTCTATTTTGTTTTAATTTGCAGATATTGAGTATGGAATAAAGAATGAAGTATTCAGCGTTAAGAACTGTGGCATTCCAACACTCTCTCCAATATGGCTAAAACTGAAAGGACTGAAAACACCAAGTGTTGGTGAGCATGTGAGCAACTGAAATGCTCATGTATTGATAGGAGAAAGGAAACCAGAAAAACCACCTGGGAAACTACTTCAGTATCTAAAACATATAAACATAATATACATCTCAAAAATTCCGTCTCAGGATATATGTCCAGTGAAAATAAGTGCACATGTCCACCATACAATATGGGCAATTTGTAATAGTCAAAAAGAGGAATAACCAGAATATCCATTAAAATAAATAGATACATTGTTGTTTATTATTCATACAAGAAATTCTAAACAACAAAGAGAAAGAATGAACTACTGCTATATATAATGACATGGAGAAATTTCACAGACATAATGTCATGTCTGTGACATGATGGAACAGACTAGCCCTCCCAGTGTAAACAACTCTATATTCAAAATAGTTGATGTAATTTCTCAGAGGTTAGACAACAGACAGCAAAGTACTGTGATTCATGAAAACAAGGGGTAAAATGAGATGAGCCCCTAAACTGCCCCATGACTATACATACTCTGTGGAGTCTGCAAGAACATATTGTTCATGGTTATCTCACTAAGCCTAGGGGATAGAAACTGGAATTTAGGGCTACTGAGGAGATTGCAATTTGCTGTGCAGGGTACAAGAGAAAAAGCATCTCTGAGAAAGAAGAAGGAGGTCTAATTAAGATGATTAGATGATTGATCACCTAAACTGGAACACTGGAGAGTGAAGGAAGAGACAAGCTATTAATTATTATGCCAGGATTACACATATGAATAGAACCTGTCTTTGGCAGGTAGGTATAATCAATCCACTACCACATTCTCCTTGCTATCAACAAGGGATTTCTGTTGAAGATTGGTTCTAAACAGTTTTCTGGAACACACAGGTTGCCTTTGTTCTGCCAACCCCACAGAGACCACGGCAGTGCTTCTCTCATACTCTGTTTTCAGGGTGCAACTAGTTCTCTTCCAGAAATGCAGCCACTTCTCCAAACCTCTAGCATCATTCACATATTTTACCTAATCTGTTTCTATGAACCCTTTTAGAGAGTGGTGATGGTTGTACAATTCTGTAAATATAGTAAAAACTATAAACCATACATTTTTAAATGATGAATTTCACGGTATGTGGATTATACATCAATAAAGCTTTAAAAAATACATTGTGCTGAGCATAATACACAAACTCGAACGTTTTACCAGGTAACTTCGGTTTTGGAACCTCAGGTAATCTCCACCTGGGTCATGCTCCTCTAAATTTGGATCTCAGAAAATGCCAGGGAAAAATCAGAATTTCTTTCTTATAAGGCCGGCCCTTAGCTTCTCATGCAAATTGGTTCAGCAACAATTTCTGTATACCAGGAGATATGTAACAGTGGTTTTCAAATTTCAGTACATATTCATTAGAAATATCTGGAGGACTTATTAAACAGTAGCTAGTTTCTGATCCCATAGGTCTAGGAAGGGTTTCAAAATTTGCAATACTAATAAGTTCACAAGTAATGCTTACACTGCTGGTCCAGGGACTGCGCTTTGAGAATCACCATGCTAAGACTTCATGTACCGAAAAATAAGCAATTAAATACAAAAGGTTACTTATACTCTTCTGCCAGGTGACTGTTTGTCTTATATTTGCAAAGCTAAGAGCCTTCCTGTGCTCAGGTGACCCTTCTCAATATCAAAAGAAAAAAAAATCAGCATCTCTAAGTTATAATATTAAAATTGAACCTGAAAAAGAGGAAAAACATATTTCAGGTGATAAATGAGAAAATCAACCTTGTAATGACATTGCAACATCTGGGAGGACATGTTGGAAGTTGATGGTTTTAGGTGAGAGGAAAGTAGTTAATAGTTCAGATTTCTGAGTGAGACTTTCTTTGGAGCACTGCTTCAGTGAAGGACAACTGAGAACCAGGGACTGTGCTTATAAGAAGCTCCATAGTTAGGGGAGTTAAGGAAGGGAGCAAGAGAGTGGGTAATTTAGAAGCAAATGCAGAGTAGGATGGTACTAGGCAAGCAGGCAAAGCCATGTTAACAAGCAGCCAACAGTGTAAAAGGCAGAAGTATGGTCTGAAAAGGGAGTCTTGGATTTTTAAAATACAGAACAAGGTGATTTTGGAGCTGGCAGCAACCTAAATGATGACATAAGGCGAAGTTTTTTAAAAAATATTTGCCCATTTCCCTTAGTTAGAAATGGGCATATTTCTTAGTTTACATATCAACAAAATATCATGCAAGTTAAGCACTAAAGTGAAAGATTTTTGTTTGTGTGTGTGTGTGTGTGTGTGTGTGTGTGTGTTGTTTTTGTTTTGTTTCATTATATTTTTTGTTTTGAGATGGATTCTCACTCTGTCACCCTGGCTGGAGTGCAGTGGCGTTATCTCAGCTCCCTGCAACCTCTGCCTCCCAGGTTCAAGCCATTTTCCCTCCTTAGCCTCCCGTACCCGGGACTACAGGCACACACTACCACACCTGGCTAATTTTTGTACTTTTAACAGAGACCGGGTTTCTCCATGTTGGCCAGGCTGGTCTCGAACTCCTGACCTCAGGTGATCCACCAGCCTCACCCTCCCAAAGTGTTGGGATTACAGGCATGAGCCACCATGCCCAGATTAAAGTGAAAGTTTTCTTTTTTTTTTTTTTTTTTTGAGACGGAGTTTCGCTCTTGATACCCAGGCTGGAGCGCAATGGCGCGATCTCGGCTCACCGCAACCTCCGCCTCCTGGGTTCAGGCAATTCTCCTGCCTCAGTCTCCTGAGTAGCTGGGATTACAGGCACGCGCCACCGTGCCCAGCTAATTTTTTGTATTTTTAGTAGAGATGGGGTTTCACCATGTTGACCAGGATGGTCTCGATCTCTCGACCTCGTGATCCACCCGCCTCGGCCTCCCAAAGTGCTGGGATTACAGGCTTGAGCCACCGCGCCCGGCCTAAAGTGAAAGTTTTTAAAGTAAATGCACTCTCTATTTTCTACTTCATTTGGGCAAGTAATGGGTCAATGACACGAACTTGAAAAACCACTGGTCCAGTTTAGCCTACTTGTTTCACTGAGGAAGGTAAGGCTGAAAGCATACAGGACCATGGCAAATCCAATATTCACATGAAGGATCCTGACATTTAGTCTACCGTAAGGCCAGTTAAAGCATCCTGGGGAAGGCATTTGTCATGGCCTTGAGTTTATAAAACACCTCAGGCTTAAATGCTTTTCATATTTTAGCCTTTGAATGTTTATTGTTAATTGTGACAATGTATATAAACATTGAGATTTCTGTTCCACCTACCACAAAAATTAGTCTATTAAAAATACATGAATACAGTTTACAAGTACACTAGCTTGATGCGAGGTACCATTGATTTTGTTTGTCTACTTAATTGTGTTTTCTAAATACTAGCTCTGGACCTCCTAACAGGTAGCCTTCACTAATCCCCAAAAGTTCTGATCCTTCGCTCTTTCCACTCTATTGCTCTAGTCTCCAGTTACTTGGCAAGAAGAAGAATAGAGGGGAAACGCTGGAATCCAAGAAATCTGGTTCAAAAATAAATTGTGCAATTTTTAGCTGTGACATATTGTACACAGAGGTCCTCTGACCTCTGTTATCTCCGTTTTTCTCATGTCTAAAATCTAAACAATACGGCCAACTTTATGTTATATCTAAATGAAATACTGCAATACAGTACTGCATAAACATACATTTATTTATTCTCTTACCCAGACAAGGCAGCTTAGTGCCTGGCATAAAGAGTCATTCAATGAACACTGCTGCCTACCTACACTCATGACTGCATCCCTCCAAGCTGCTGTTATCCCAACAATTAAGTCTTGCTCTAAATTCAGCCTCTACTCTTATACCTAAGCCAAAGCTAGCATGAGTGACTTGAGAGTCTACTGAAGAGAAGAAAAAAACCTGATTTTCTCTGAACAACACATTCCTCCAGGAGATTTATCATTAGAAAGACCAGTAAAGAGAGGATCAGGGCTAGCTGAAAATAATTTTTCAATATGGTAAATAGATATTACGAGAATTTCTCTTTGAAAGGACTTGGTTTAAACCTCTTTTTATACATATTACTTCACAATAGTTGACATTTTACATCTGTTTATTGATCTAACCCTTCCTACCCAACTGTAAACATCTTGAGGGTGAGGTCTGTATTCTCTTTTTCTTAGACTTCTCCAGTGGCCCTCATCCCAATTGTCTTCCTACAGAAAACTATTAATTGAGTGTGTTGCATCAGTAAGATTGGGTTTTATTCAGGTTTAGGGTGAAGAATGGTGCATAAAGTTTTCTCTCTGATGCTGTTCTTAGCGGACAGCAGCAACCAATCCATTATAGGAATGAACAAACAGCCTGAATTCTGTAAAAGTGTCCAGGGAAATACTACCTATGGGGTCTTCTCAATAGAGATTTGGGCAAACTAAAAATAAAACCAGTGCTACAGTCCCTCTGTCCCAACAGCTTCAAGAACGTGCTTTGATTTGAAACAGATGGATTTGCTTTGAGAGCAATACTCCTGACAGCTAAAACATAAAACAAATATCCTTTCTGATACTTTAGAATACTCAAGGCCCAGGATTCAGGAAAAGACATGGAAAAATGTCATCAACCGTTTAAAAAGTTTCCAGAATAAAATTGCTAATGCTGTATAGCTTGATTCATGTAAATATTTTTAGGGGCAACAATCTAGACTCCTTTTCATCCCTCAGTACTGTAATAAATCAGAGGTAAAAAGACTATAAGTCCCTAGAATTCAATTGATAATTTGTGGACACCCATTATAAGCTGTCTGCAGTTCACTGAATTCTCAGAGAGAGGCCTCATCTGATTTCTTCCTTGTAATCATTCTGGGAGATACTAGTGTTTTATTTATATTTCATAAACAAGGAAACTGAGTGAAGGAAAGGAACTTTTCTATAGTCATCACCCAAGGTTAATCCTTCCACATTTTAAACTGTTTTATTTTTAAATCATGCAGTTTCTCTACAGCTCTTTGGCATTATATTGTTCCGATTTTCGTTTATTCTGTCTTGGTGTTCAAGGAAAATATTGCAAATGAGGTACTTTCCTCTAGCATAGTTACCATGTGATGGCAAATTCCACCTTGAATCAGAGCAGCAGGAAAAATAACAAAGGAAGATTCACAAAGAACATCTGCTGATGATAACAAAGGCTATGGAGAGGCTGGAATGGAAAATTCTGGGCACAAGGCTTGAGCTTCCCTTAAAAACTACACAGCACTTTATGCATGGATTTCTTAACAATTTTTCCTTCAGTCATCGGGACATGGCAAATCTAGAATGTAAACTGTAGTAAGCAATTTTAGGTGAGCTATTGGTAAAAAATGACCTGAGAGTTTGCATGTGCTGCCACAATTTATATACAACCTGGAAATGTTATGATACAGCACTAAATAAGAATGGCTTAGCTAAATAGTGTGTGTAAGCAATGACTTCCACTGTCTTTATGTCTTCACAACAGCAGCAGATGCCTACCAGGATTGATTCATGCCATTCTGTTATAATGGGGCTATTTTCACAAGCTTTCCTATTGCCTCAGTAATGCCAATCCAACTATATTGCTTTGATTTAATTAAGCTTTTTCAATTACAGTCTAAATCTTACATCCTTCATGCCAATTTTCATAACTATCAGCTTTAATCTGACATTTCAGAAGACAGAATTTCAAATATCAAATATGCATTCCATATTTCTTATTTAAAAAAAAACTGTGCCAATACTGAAATTCCAGATTCATTTATTTGATCAAAAATTTAGTAATAAGCTGGTATTTTTTAAAAGCTTAAAGTTATTTGGGGAGCAACTGGGGAAAATTTAATTATGAACTAGAAGTTAGGTGACAAGAAATTATATTAATTTTATTAGGTATCATTGTAACATTGTGGCTTGTAGAGAAAAGTATGTTTAGGAAATACCGAAGTATTTACAGATAAAGCATAATAATATATGCTGCTTATTTAGTATGATTCCAATAAAAATTATGTGTATATATAGAAAGATAGATGTCTTTTATGGCAATCTATAAACATCTATAGATATATGATATATATATCAATCTGTATATGATGGATTGCTACATATTTATAGACAATAATATCAACTAAGAAAATAATAGAAAATATAAAACATTAAATGTAGGTCATGGTTACTGTGCTAATGGTATCCATTTTGTGCAGATGTATTGATTGTATCAATTTGTCTCTTTTTTATATTTGCATATCTTCATATTAAAATGTTGGGGGGGAAATTATTTTGTACTACTTGCCAGGGGCTGTGGCACTGAAGTTGCAAAAAGAATAAAACTAAGTCCCGGACTTCACAGTTCGATAGTCTAATTAAAGATACATAAATATATATGATCACTGTAATTTGTAACGCACTAGTAGTAAGTAGCAAAATCTTGACAGCATAAACAGGAAGAGAATAAATTTTACTGAAAGATGTCAATCAAACATTTCTCAAAGGGACTGATGATTATATAGGGGTTAAAAATAACACACAAGCAGGAGGGCATGTAGGGGCACAACTGAAGAAACATAAAACAGCATACTCAGAGGGGTTGTGATGCAGGCGAACCCTAAAATATTCTGCTCTGCTCTGGAGGGTTTTCCGTTTCACTCAGGAAAGATTTCAAGAGCCAGCCAACAGTGAAGGGATGCAAGTTTATTTGAGCAACAGCATTAAGCAAAACGGTTTCACCATAGACAAAGCAGGGAGACCACATAGGCAGAATAGAGCAGAGTAGCACTCCTGGATTGTTGGCTAACTATATGTACACCTATTCGCAATTATATACTAATGAAGGAGTGGGTTATTCACAAACTTCCAGAGAAGGAGTGGGAAGTTCCCAGAACCATATTAGGTAACTTTCTGGTTGTTGCCATGGCATCATCTGCAAACTGCCACAGTACTGGTGAGAGTATCTTATGCAAATGCACTATAATTAGAGTAAATGAGCAAGTAGGTCAACTAGAGATCGCTTTTGTCGCCATCTTGGTCCTAGCTGATTTTGGGCAGTTTCTCTGCTACATCTTGTTTGGATTAGCAGGGTGGGAAAACAAGTCCTGCTTATCTCCTACCTCAGCTGGACCACAGTATGAATAGAGAGAGAAAGAAAGATGAGTCTGCAAAGACACAAGAAGGCTGGAGATTTGAAAAGAAGCAGGATACATTCTGCTAAACGTTTGCAACATTTTTCTAGAGTTAGTATGAATCCATTAAAAATCATGACAAAGGGATGTAGCCCAGGGAGGGCAAACCAAGGCAGGGTGGGGCACTGCCTCACTCGGGCAGTGCAACAGGCCAGAGGACCCCCCTCCTACACAATGGAGGCCATCAGGGACTTTTCCGGCCACTCTGTCACTCCAGTTCAGATACTGCACTGCTACCACAGACTTTACAGCCCACAGACCAGGAGATTCCCGCCCTGCCGACAAGAACCGCAGGTTTCCAGCACAAATCTGGGTGGCCGTTTTAACTGGTGCCTGGAACACCTGCAAGACAGAGCTGCCCATTCCCCTGAGAAAAATGGAGCTGAAGGCAGGGAGCCAAGTGATCTGGCTCAGCGAGTCCCACCCCCACAAAGACCAGCAAACTGAAACCCACTGGCTAGAGAGTTTCATCACAGCCAGCACAGCAGTTTGAGCTCGACCCAGGATACTCCAGCTTGGTGGGGAGCCATTACTGAGGCAGTCCGCCATTACTGAGGCAGTTCTAACCTTACTTGTGTGAAGAAAATCCCAAGGACATTTATGCAGAAGCTAGGCAGAGTCAGTGGCAGCTCAGCAACACCTCTGCAGGCAGACTGTGACTAGACTCCCTCCTTCCTGGGCAGGGCAACCCTGAAAAAAGGCAGCATCATCTCTATGGGCTGGACCAGTGGCATGATGTCTCACAGAAAGTTCTCCGCTCCCAGACATGGGTCCCTCAGCTTCCTGCCTCTGAAGTGCAGCAGCAGGCATCGTGGGAAGGTGAAGAGCTTCCCCAAGAATGACCCTTCCAAGCCGGTCCACCTCACAGCCTTCCTGGGATACAAGGCTGGCATGACCCATATTGTGTGGGAAGTCCACAGGCCAGGATCCAAGGTGAACAAGAAGGAGGTGGTAGAGGCTGTGACCATTGTGGAGATGCCACTCATGGTGGTTGTGGGATTGTGGGCCATGTGGAAACCCCTAGAGGCCTCCGGACCTTTAAGACCATCTTCACTGAGCACATCAGCAATGAGTGCCAGAGGCGTTTCTATAAGAACTAACATAAATCTAAGAAGAAGGCCTTCACCAAGTACTGCAATAAATGGCAGGATGAGGATGGCAAGAAGCAGCTAAAGAAGGACTTGAGCAGCATGAACAATTGCCCACACCCAGATGCGCCTGCTTCCTCTGCACCAGAAGAAAGCCCACCTGATGGAGATCCAGGTGAACAGAGGCACCGTGGCTGAGAAGCTGGACTGGGCCTGCAAAAGACTGGAGCAGCAGGTACCTATGAACCACGTGCTTGGGCAGGATGAGATGATCGATGTCATTGGGGTGACCAAGGGCAAAGGCTATAAAGGGGTCACCAGTCGTTGGCACACTAAGAAGCTGCCCCACAAGACCAACTGAGGCCTGCTCAAGGTGGCCTGTATTGGGGCATGGCATCCTGCCCATGTGGCCTTCTCTGTGGCATGCGCTGGGCAGAAAAGCTACCATCACTGCACTGAGATCAACAAGAAGATCTATAAGATCGGCCAGGGCTACCTTATCAAGGACGGCAAAGTGATCAAGAACAATGCCTCCACCAACTGTGACTTGTCTGACAAGAGCATCAACCCTCTGGGTGGCTTTGTCCACTATGGTGAAGTGACCAATGACTTTGTCATGCTGAAAGACTGTGTGGTGGGAACCAAGAAGTGAGTGCTCACCCTCCACAAGTCCTTGCTGGTGCAAACCAAGTGGTGGACTCTGGAGAAGATTGACCTTAAGTTCATTGACACCACCTCCAAGTTTGACCATGGCTGCTTCCAGACTATGGAGGAGAAGAAAGCATTCGTGGACCACTCAAGAAAGAATGAATTGAAAAGGAAGAAAGAGCTTAATGCCAGGAGCAGATTCTGCAGCTGGTGGGGTCTCAATAAAAGTTATTTTCCACTAGAAAAAAAAAGGCAGCACCACGTCAGGGACTTATAAATAAAGCCTACTCCCTGGGAAAGAGCACTTGGGAAAAGGGGCAGTTGTGAGTTCCGCTGTAGCAGACCTAAATGTCCTGCCCAGCAACTCTGAAGGGAGCACCGGAGCTTCCAGCACAGCACTTAAGTTCTGATAAGGGACAGACTGCCTCCTCTAGTGGCTCCCTGACCCCCATATATCCAAAGAGACACCTCATAAAGGAGAGCTCTGGCTGACACCTGGTGGGTATCCTTCTGGGAGGAAGCTGCCAGAGGAAGGAACATACAGCTGTCCTGTAGCCCCTGCACTTGATTTCAAGGCAAGCAGGATCTGGAGTGGACCTCCAGCACTCCTGTAACAGAGGGGCCTCTTAGAAGAAAAACTAAAAAACAGAAAGAAATAGCTTCAACATCAACAGAAAGGATGTCCACTCAGAGACCCCATCCGAAAGTCAACAACTTCAAAGACAAAATGTAGACAAATCCATGAAGATGGGAAGAAACCAGAGCAAAAAGTATGAAATCACCAAAAACCAGAACACCTCTCCTCCTCCAAGGGATCACAACTCCTCACCAGCAAGGGAACAAAACTGGATGGAGAATGAATTTGATGAATTGACAGAAGCAGGCTTCAGAAGGTGGGTAACAACAAACTTCTCTGAGCTAAAAGAACGTGTTCTAACTCAATGCAAAGAAACTAGGAACCATGAAAAAAGGTTAGACAAAATGTTAACTAGAATAACCAGCTTAGAGAAGAACATAAATGACTTGATGGAGCTGAAAAACACAGTACGAGAACTTCACGAAGCATACGCAAGTTTCAATAGCCAAATCAATCAAGCAGAAGAACATATATCAGAGATTGAAGATCAACTCAATGCAATAAAATGAGAGGCAAGACTAGAGAAAAAAGAGTGAAAAGAAATGAACAAAGCCTCCAAGAAATATGGGATTATGTGAAAAGATCTAATCTATGTTTGATTGGTGTACCTGAATGTGATGGGGAGAATGAATCCAAGCTGATAGACACTCTTCAGGATATTATCCAGGAGAACTTCCCCAATCTACCAAGGCAGGCTGACATTGAAATCCAGGAAATACAGAGAGCACCGCAAAGATATTCCTCAAGAAGAGCAACCCCAAGGCACATAATCTTCAGATTCACCAGGGTCGAAATGAAGAAAAAAATGCTAAGGGCAGCCAGAGAGAAAGGTCAAGTTACCCACAAAGGTAAGCCCATCAGACTTACAGCAGATCTCCTGGCAGAAACCCTACAAGCCAGAAGAGAGTGGGGGCCAATATTCAACATCCTTAAAGAAAAGAACCTTCAACCCAGAATATCATATCCAGCCAAACTAAGCTTCATAAGTGAAGGAGAAATAAAATCCTTTACAGATAAGCAATTGCTGAGAGATTTTGTCAGCACCAGGCCTGCCTTACAAGAGATCCTGAAGGAAGCACTAAACATGGAAAGGAAAACCAGTACTAGCCACTCCAAAAATGTACCAAATGGTAAAGAATATCAACACAATGAAGAAACTGTGTCAACTAATGGGCAAAACAACCAGCTAGTATCAAAATGGCAAGATCAAATCCACACATAACAATATTAACCTTAAAGTAAATGGACTAAATGCCCCAATCAAAAGACACGGACTAGTAAATTGGATAAAAAGTCAAGACCCATCAGTGCACTGTATTCAGGAGACCCATCTCATGTGCAAAGACACACATAGACTCAAAATAAAGGGATGAAGGAAGATTTACCAAGGAAATGGAGAGCAAAAAAAGGCAGGCATTGCAATGCTAATCTCTGATAAAATGGACTTTAAATCAACAAAGATCAAAAGAGACAAAGAAGAGCATTGCATAATGGTAAAAGGATCAATGCAACAAGAAGAGCTGACAATCCTAAATATATATGCACCCAATACAGGAGCACCCAGGTATATAAAGCAAGTTCTTAATGACCTACAAAGAGACTTAGGCTCCCACACAATAATAGTGGAAGACTTTAACACTTCACTATCAATATAAGACAGATCAAGGAGACAGAAAATTAACAAGGATATCCAGGACTTGAAATCAGATCTTGACCAAGCAGACCTAATAGACATCTACAGAACTCTCCATGCCAAAATCCACAGAATATACATTCTTCTCAGCACCACATCACACTTACTTTAAAATTGACCACATAATTGGAAGTAAATCACTCCTTAGCAAATGCAAAAGAATAGAAATCATAACAACCAGTCTTTCAGACCACAGTGCAATCAGATTAGAACTCAAGATTAAGAAACTCACTCAAAACCACACAACTACATGGAAACTGAACAACCTGCTCCTGAATGACTACTGGGTAAATAATGAAATGAAGGTAGAAATAAAGATGTTATTTGAAACCAATGAGAATGAAGACACAAAGTACCAAAATCTCTGGGACACATTTAAAGCAGTGTCTAGAGGGAAATTTATAGCACTAAATGCCCACATGAGAAGCGAGAAAAGATCTAAAATCAGCACCCTATCGTGACAATTAAAGGAGCTAGAGGAGCAAAATCAAATTCAAAATCTAGCAGAAGACAAGAAATAACTAAGATGAGAGCAGAACTGAAGGAGACGGAGACACAAAAAATACTTCAAAAAATCCATAAATCCAGGAGCTGGTTTTTTGAAAAGATCAACAACATAGATAGACTGCTAACCAGACTAATAAAAAAGAAAAAAGAAGAATCAAATAGATGCAATAAAAAATGATAAAGGGGATATCACCACGGATTCCACAGCAATACAGACAACTCTATGCACATAAATCAGTAAATCTAGAAACAACTGTATGCACATAAATCAGTAGATCTAGAAGAAATGGATAAATTCCTGGATACTTACACCCTCCCAAGACTAAACCACGAAGAAGTTTAAACCCTGAAGAGACCAATAACATGGTCTGAAGTTGAGGCATCAATTAATAGCCTACCAATCAAAAAATGTCCAGGTCCAGATGGGTTCACAACCAAATTCAACCAGACATACAAAGGGGAGCTGGTACCATTCCTTCTGAAACTATCCCAAACAATACAAAAAGAGGGAATCCTCCCTACTCATTTTATAAGACGAACATCATCCTCATACTAAAACCTGGCAGAGACACAACTAAAAAGGAAAATTGCAGGCCAGTATCCATGATGAACATAGATGCAAAAATCTTCAATAAAATACTGGCAAGCCAATTGCAACAGCACATCAAAAAGCTTATCCATCATGATCAAGTAGGCTTCATCCTGGGGATGCAAGGCTGGTTCAACATGAACATATTTATAAACGTAATCCATCACATAAACAGAACCAAGGACAAAAACCATATGATTGTCTCAATAGATGAAGAGAAGGCCTTTGACAAAATTCAATAGCCCTTTGTGCTAAAAACTCTCAATATACTAGGTATCGATGGAACATATCTCAAAATAATAAAAGCCATTTATGCCAAACCCACAGTCAATATCATACTGAATGGGCAAAAAGTATTCCCTTTGAAAAATGGCACTAGATAAGTGTGCCCTCTCTCATCACTCCTATTCAACATAGTATTAGAAGTTCTATCCAGAGAAATATGGCAAGAAAAAGTAATAAAGGGTATTCAATTAGGAATGAGGAAGTTGAATTTTCTGTATTTGCCAACGACATTATTGTATATTTAGAAGACCCCATCATCTCAGCCCAAAATCTCCTTAAGATGATAAGCAACTTCAGCAAAATCTCAGGATACAAAATCAATGTGAAAAAATCACAAGCATTCCTATACACCAATAACAGACTTAAAGAGAGCCAAATCATGAGTGAACTCCCATTCACAATTGCTATAGAGAACAAAATACCTAGGAATACAACTAACAAAGGACATGAAGGACCTCTTCAAGGAGAACTACAAAGTACTGCTCAAGGAAATAAGAGAGGACACAAACAGATGGAAAAACATTCCATGCTCATGGTTAGGAAGGATCAGTATTGTGAAAATGGCCATACTGCCCAAAGTAATTTACAGATTTGATGCTATCCCCATCAAGCTACCATTGACCTTCACAGAACTGAAAAGCCACCTTAAACTTAATATGGAACCAAAAAAGAGCCCCCATAGCCAAGACAATCCTAAGCAAAAAGAACAAAGCTGGAGGCATCATGCTACCTGACTTCAAACTATACTACAAGGCTACAGTAATCACAACAGCATGGTACTGGTACCAAAACAGAGATATAGACCAATGGAACAGAACAGAGGCCTTGGAAGTAACACCACACACCTACAACCATCTGATCTTTGACAAACCTGACAAAAACAAGCAATGGGGAAAGGAGCCCCTGTTTAATAAACAGTGTTGGGAAAACTGGCTAGCCATATGCAGAAAGCTGAAACTGGATCCCTTCCTGACAGCTTACACAAAAATTAACTCCAGATGGATTAAAGACTTAAACATAAGACCGAACATCATAAAAACCCAAGAAGAAAACAGGTAATACCATTCAGGATATAGGCGTAGGCAAGAACTTCATGACTAAAACACCAAAAGCATTGGCAACAAAAGCCAAAATAGACAAATGGGATCTAATTAAACTTAAGAGCTTCTGCACAGCAAAAGAAACAATCATTAGAGTGAACCAGCAACCAATAGAATGGGAAAAAATTTTTGCAATCTACCCATCTGACAAAGGGTTAATATCCAGAATCTACAAAAAACAAAACAAGTATACAAGAAAAAAACAGACAACCCTATCAAAAAGTGGGCAAATGATACAAACAGAAACTTTTCAAAAGAAAACATTTATGTGGCCATCAAACATATGAATAAATGCTCATCATCACTGGTCATTAGAGAAATGCAAATCAAAACCACATTGAGATACCATCTCATGCCAGTTAGAATTGTGATCATTAAAAAAATCAGGAGACAGATGCTGGAGAGGATGTGGAGAAACAGGAACACTTTTACGCTGTTGTTGGGAGTGTAAATTAGTTCAACCATTGTGGAAGACAGTGTGGCTATTCCTCAAGGATCTAGAAATAGAAACCCCATTTGACCTAGCAATCCCATTACTGGGTATATACCCAAAGAATTATAAATCATTCTATTATAAAGACACGTGCAAATGTATGTTCATTATGGTACTGTTTACAATAGCAAAGACTTGGAACCAGCCCAAATGCCCATCAATGATAGACTGGATAAAGAAAATACAGCACATCTACACCATGGAATGCTATGCAGCCATAAAAAAAGATAAGTTTACGTCCTTTGCAGGGACGTGGATGAAGTTGGAAACCATCATTCTCAGCAAACTGACACAAGAACAGAAAATCAAACACCACATGTTCTCACTCATAATTGGGAGTTGAACAATGAGAACACATGGAAACAGGGAGGGGAACATCACACACTGGGGTCTGTTGGCGGGTGGGAGGCTAGGGGAGGGATAGCCAGGGGCAGGGGATTGGGGAGGGATAACATTAGGAGAAATACCTAATGTAGGTGACAAGGAGATGGAGGCAGCAAACCACCACGGCATGTGTATATCTATGTAACAGTCCTGCAAGTTCTGTAAAATAAAGAACTTAAAGTAAAATGTTTTTAAAAATCATGACAAAGGGAATAATACGTTCATTAATCAGCAAATTCCCAGCTGAGTAGTTGTTCACACTCCTAGGTCAACTTTTTTGTTGGTGTCGTATAAAACGACCTTAAAGTTTCCCACAATTTTAAGAAAATCATGGCAAGGTTTTCTGATTGGACAAGTTATAGCTAACCAATTGGGCCCAGAGAAAGATGCCCTTTTCATGTCGATAAACATTAAATGGTGGAACCTGTTAATGATAGAACTTAATATATACATAGACATGTATCATTTAAGAAAATGTGGCATGCAACTATAAGGATAAAAACTAAACCAAAGAGAAAAGATAATTTAAGGATGATTGTTTACATTATTAAAAGACAATTCGTTTTGAAGAATTTTTTCCTTGTGTGTGAATCCACTAAAGAACATTGAAAATTTTGTTCAAAGGTAATTGACTCTTCCCTTGGAGACTGTGAACAAAAAAACTCTCCCCAATTTCTAGGAGCCACTTGATTCTGGATATCAATGGCAAATAAAGACCAGGACCAGCGAAGTGATTATGCCAAGTTTCTTGGACTGCAGCATTCTAATTCTGTTGTTATTCTTGCCAGGCAGAAAGAAACTATGTTTCAACATGCACTTTGCACTTTTTAAAAATGCCCCTTTTATATTAAGGGAGTTAACACCTATACTGCTGTCTGATTTTGTTTAAGCCTATATTCATCTGTTAAAATTTGGCCAATGAATGAGTAGTTTGGTTGCATACTCAGAATCAACTTCCTGAGTTTTTCATTTCAATTTTTTTCTTCATGGAACATACATACTGAATACTGAAGGAAGTACATTTTAAGGAGTTTCTTATTTTATTTTTGTCAGATGCTATGTACATAACTTTAACTTCTTAACACATGAGATATTCCAGCTTCACTTGTCAGACGTCAACCTTTTTCTGGGTTTAACATAACATTATTTACTTTTTCCTCTAACGTATGAATGAGGAAATAATTGCTTATAATCATATGGTTGTGATCTAGTACTGAAGAAAAATAATAATTTTAAATCCAAATGTCTACTTAGGAGAAGCTTTAAGAAATTTTAGGACTCAAGAATATGTGCCTAAATGTAGTCCATTGACTGATTTTTAGAAAAGTATTCAAAAAAATGCTAAGAGACAAGAGAACTTTGCAGTGAATAACATTATAGTCCTTAATAAGCACTTTTACTGCAGATCCTCAGGAAGAACTGGAACATTTGCTAGGCTTTTTCCAACTTGAATTCCTGGGTTATCAATTAGAAATGAAAAATTACTTAAGTTGTGCTTGTAGCCCACAGTAACTATTCAAACTTTTGTTTCTCCCAGGATCCTTGGTTATACTTAAAAAGAACATAGAAAAGAAACAAAGAGGTCTTCAGTTACTCAAAACAGGATATTGAGAAGAAAATACAAATATCTGGATCTTTTTTAACATCAAGAAGCATCTAGGATAATCTTCTTAAGCTTTTCCACTGAGTACATGGTATAGGAAATTTAATATTGTCCTCAGGGAGCCAGGAACATAGCCCAAAGGTGCCATCTAAAATATGAAATATTTCAAGTGTCAGTATGACCCCTTAAAACGTTTGCAAATTTCACATTCTACTCCTTGATCTGTCAATGTTTCTTTTAATGTAAAAATGGTTTCTGCCACCTACATGTTAAATTATTAACACTTTTCACAAATCTTCACACGAAATCAATGCTCTCAAAAATAATATCATGCATATTTTAGGCTTTGTATACCTAAGTACACCTCTAAATATCTCCATACCCATTTTTACATAGTCAGCTTAAGAAGCATGACCTACGTACAATCTAAAAGTTTCTGTGGGAAGAGCACACTCCTAAGGATAATGCTGAAGCCTCCAGGATTGCAGAGATGGAGGACTGCCTGCTCTCTAGTTGTTGAATGTTGTTAATGTTTTAGACCATTTTATTACTTAGGAAAACAGATGGTACAGGTACTACTGGGTGATGCTTGAGACCAGAGAAGAGGAAGAATTTGCTCTCTTTAGTTAAAATAAGGAGAATTCAAAGAAAATACAATGCTTCTCTCAGCTTGTCATGTTCATTCTTAGATCAATAGCAGTTGAACCAAAAATTAAATGCCGTAATTACCTCAATATAAAACTATCAAGTTTTAGGCCCCATACTAGTACAATGGTGTGGGATGAGGAACTCTAATTGGAAATCTGAACAACTTAGTGATTACAGTGGGGGAGAATGGCCTCCCTCGATGGGGAACACTACTATTACCTGCAGACACAAGATAGACAGGAAATATCCAGTGTTGCTTAAGTTATTCTGTCCATATATCCTCACAGTATCTCCTAAATTGATAAATATTCATATTCTTAATTTCATTGTATGAACCTTTAGGGCAAGGAGTTTGTCTCTCTTATTCTAACTGCCTCAATTAAGCTTACCAAATATCAATTAGTTTCAAAATTACATAATAATCACTTTTCTACTAGACATCAATAGTGAATCATTAATAATATGAGTACCAATAATACCTTCACATAGTTCTCTCTCTCTCTCTTTCTTTTTCTTCCCCCCATCTCCCTTTCTCTCTCAATGTTGTCATTAATAATTTTTTCTATTCCTGGGAAATTTATATATTCTTGTATAAACTTCTACAATTTTTCTATTAGAGTTTATTTCCTAAACAGAAAGAAATAAGTTGTACTTTTCCCTCCCCAGATGTGTTGATGTTTGGCTGGAGAAGCTAAACCTAATTAGCATGCTACCCTTAGCAGCTGTGGGTGCTGCCGAAGTGTCCTTCATTCACATTAAAATCATCATTTTTGTGGAGGCTATGGAAAAAATAACATAATATCTTGTAGACTGCCTAAAATTATGCAACACAATTCAGCTGATTAAATTGCAATACACTGAAAAAGTATATGGCTAAAAAGTATATGGCTAAAAAAAGTGTTTTATTCATTGGGGCTCTTCTTGAAAACAAATATGCAAACTTTTTTTTAAAAAAGACAGAGACACAATCTAAAGTACCTAAGAAACACCGGGTCCTCTTCAATGAATTATGAGTAGTTGTTTTTCCCACAAGTAACTGTGAACACAGATTGTAAAATATTAATCAGCTTCAGCCTCTATTTACCATGCAGCACAGATGGAAACCTCAGACACAAACGTTATTAGTCATGACTCAGGTCATTTGGAAAAATATCTTCTGGAGCTGGCAAGAGTGGGTCAGAAGTTCAGGACAAATGTGATTGGACAGTAGAAAGAAGAATGATGTCATTGATTAAGTCAGCTGAGAAAGGTGGTCGGAAGACTGCACCTTAATTCTTGTACCGTCTTCATATCTGTCAGATAAAATTAATGACTCATTCCAAACAACAAAGGACTGCTGTTTGGTACAAATTACTTTGCAAGGTCACTGCCTATGAACACCACATACTTTATTAACCTCAGGCTGAGATAATCAAGAGGGAAATAATGAATTTGATTCCAACAAATCCCCAAGACATGGCAGTTTTTAATTTTTTCATTCAATTATCATCATAATTCATAGACATAAGTACAATTATTTGCCTTCATAGAACCGATACATTAATTCGATGATTGTAAAAAAATACAGACCCATGCAAATAATAATTTTAGGGCAAAATGCATATGTGCATGACCAGAATAAATAGATGAATAATGAACTTTTTAATGATTATACAATATCCAGGCATGAGATCGACTGTTTTATATAGACTATATCATTTAATCTTCAAAACTATGCGAAGATAAAACTATTATCATATCCATTTTGTAGACAAACAACTAAGGTTAAGTGAGATAAATATTTTGCCCAAGATTATTGCAGATATTGTCAGAAAACCTCGGTTTGAATCTCATCCTAATCATCTACTAACTGGGTGTATTGAAAAATACAGAAAGCTGTCCAATATTTTAAATATTTCAGTAACATATCACAATAATATTCTGCCAACATACACGAATATGGAGAGAGAGGGAGAAAGATTGTGCCTATATGGATGGGCAAGTTTTCCTTTTTTCTAGCTAATGGCATCTTGAAGAAGGTATATTTTGACAAAGGTAATGCCCTCCAGTTACATTTCATTGAAGAGGTCAGTGGCTGAGCAAACTCAAATGACTGTAGAGCCATTCAATTTACCAGAAGCTTCCAAATCACTTTTAGATGGTATGTCAAATTGTATTTTAATGTACTAGGCTTTATTAGGCATCTTTATTGCCTTGCTTATTGATGTGATGAACACCACATGACATACTGCCTGAAAATGTCACAAAAATAACTTAGCATAAGAAATTTGAATAACATAAGTTGAAGAAAGTATGAAAAATATAGCCAAAGCTGGCTGTATAAGAAGTATTGACTGATATATCCTATATGTAGAATGTAATGACAATTTTTGTAACAACTTACACAAGAAAGCTGTCCAATATTTTAAATTATTTCAGTAACATCAAACTTTCTTATTAACACAATATATTTAACTTGCCAGAACTATACTATTTAGCAAAAAGCTTATGGCACTTCAATTTTAGTAATAGATAGCTTTAGTCTTTTTGTGGATTAGCATAATTCCATGGGAGATTGGTTAGTATTACATGACCAAGAGACTAAATGCTGGAGTCAGATAATGGGTGGGAGTCCTGGCAGCACGTGGTTTTTCAGTTGTGTGATCTCAGAGGTATTAAGTTTTCTGAAAGCCAATTTTTCCTATCTCAAATGATAGCACTTAATTGTATACCACTAATAAGTAAAGAAAAATATAACATAAAGCAAGAAAAGTACTTACCACCGTATCATAAACATGGTAAATATCAGTTGTTGTAGCTTTTATTAAAATATAATGATATTTTCCACTTCCAGGTATGATGCTGCAAGTACCTTCCATCCTGCCTCTCCCACTGACTGCACCTAAAAATCTTGGACATAATGCGTGGAGCTGCTATTCAAGAACTCTAAAAAGTAGTAGCAGATGTATTGTGGAAGAAAACCAGAATTAGAAGTTCTCTGAATGGTTGATGAGTTTATCACTTTATTTCTCTCCAGTATTTCTCAACCTGGTTTCAAAAAAGCCTCAAATCTGCAAGTGGCCATGAGAACAAACAGAAGAGCTGAGGAGAAGCCTTCAGCTCCAGCTCAAGGATTAGGAAAGGAGTTTCATAATGCTCAGAGAGAAAACTGGAGAGCTGACATTTATATTCTTTTCATTGTTATCTCTTGCCCCAGACTATGATGACTATGAAGTGGAAAATATCATTATATCTTTTTAAATAAATGAACTCAGAAACCTGTGGAGAAATACCAAAAGACTTGATGTTTGCATAAACAAAATCTTAGAAAAAGTGTGGTGTAAAAAATAAATTTAAAGAAATAATAGATAAAAACATCTCAAATTTAGTGAAAACTTAATAGATAAAAACATCTCAAATTTAGTGAAAACTTAACCTACAGATTCAAGGAGCTTGTTAAAGCCCAAATAGGTGCTTAAAACTCTGGAAAGGAAAAAAATATCCTCCCTGTTAAGAGGAACCATGGCCACAAAATGAGGGTCATGCCCTACTGACGTTTTGTGTCTCTCTATTCTCCCACTGCTTGGCTCCAACACAAGCACATTCAACGGAAATGAGTGTCAGTACTGAGAAATTAAAATCCTATATTTCCAGCTAGAGGAGTTACAGTGAATTGGAAAGTACTCATGAGATTGCAAAGAGGGAGAACCTTGGCAAGTGACCCTATAAATTAGCTTTTGAACTGTTTAATTCACCATCGAGCTCTGCATGTATGGTTTTAACCCTAAGCAGTATATCATAGACTCTGAAACTGAACTAAGATGTAGATTACTGTTCAGTCTATGGCTTACTATGGCTGCTGGGTAGTATGTAAGTGGGGAAGGTCCACTATGGCTGCTGGGTAGTATGTAAGTGGGGAAGATCCACATGGTACTAAAAAGACTGACAATAGAATTGACATTGTAACTACAACCAATAGAAAGCTGATTCGAACCTGTGGCCTGAATGCCATTGGATGTTTTGCCTATAAAAAAAAAAAGGTCGACATTCTACATGGAATTTAATAAGACTCAAAATCATAAGGTAATATACAAAATGTTGAGAATACAATCCCAACTTACCTAGAATATGAAGAACCAGGAAAAGCTTCATTTGCATGCACAAAGACAATGAAGACCAACACTGAGCTGATAGAAATGCAAACACTGTTTGGCAAGGACTTTAATATAGCTATTTTTTTAATATTGCAAAAAGTAAGAACAAAAACTCTTAAAAGGAATGGAAAGCTAGAAAGATATTACAAAGAAGAATCAAATAAAAATTCTCAAGCTAAAGTAATAATAATGATTTTAAAATATTGCTTGATGGGCTTAATAGCAGAATGGAGCTAATAGAGGAATAAATAAACTTGAAAAGAAATCAACAGAAACAATGTAATCCTCTTAACACAGAAAAAAAAAATCTTTTTAAATAAATGAACTCAGAAACCTGTGGAGAAATACCAAAAGACTTGATGTTTGCATAAACAAAATCTTAGAAAAAGTGTGGTGTAAAAAATAAATTTAAAGAAATAATAGATAAAAACATCTCAAATTTAGTGAAAACTTAACCTACAGATTCAAGGAGCTTGTTAAAGCCCAAATAGGATCAACATAAAGAAATCCATACCCAAGATACATCGCAATCAAACTGTTGCAAAAAGAAGGTAAATAATTAATAAAAAGAATCTACAAACAAACCTACAACTAGTATCTCACATGAAGGTGAAATGCTGAATGATTTCCCCTTAACATTGTGAACAAGGCAAGGATTTCCACTCTCAGCATACCTATTCAATATCATAACAGAAGTCCTAACCAGTGCAGTAAAGCAAGAAATAGAAATTAGAGGCCCGCAGATTAAAAAAGAAGAAATAAAAATCTTCCTATTTCTAGATAATGTGAATTTATGTAGAAAATCCTCTCTATTTTTAAAAATTTTTAAACTAATTAGTGTGTTGAGTAACATCACAAGACAGAAGAAAAACACATAGCAATCATAGTTCTAATTAGAGCAATTGGAAACCAAAATTTTAAAATAATTATTATAATATTCTAAAAATATGAAATTGTTATGTGCAAATGTAAAACTTTTGAATGCTGAAAACTAAAAATATTGATGTGAAATTAAAGATGGCCTAAGTAAATGAAGAGATATATGGTGATTACTCTGTATTAAAATGATTTAAAATATAAGAATTCTGATAGTATCAAGTGTTTTGGATGTGGAACTGGACAGATTAGCCATTGCTGGTAAGAAAGCAAAATGAAACAATCATTCTGGAACACAATTTGGTAGTTTCTCAAGAAGTAAGATATATATTTACCATATGAACCAATATTCCCACTCCTGAGTATTTGCTGTAAAGTAATGAAAACACATACCTACACAAAAATCTCTACGCAAGTGTTTTTAGCAGCTCTACTCATAATTCTGCAAAGTTGGAAACAACTGAATGGCCTTTAATAAGTAAGTGATTAAGCACATGATCCTTTTCAATCTTGAGTTCATCCACACAATGAACTTAAGACTGAAAAGGAACAAACTAAATACATTCAACAACTTGGATGAATTTAAAAAACATGATAGTAAATGAAATAAGCCAGTTCCAAAATGTTACATATTGTACAATTCCATTTTGATGAAAATCTCAAAAAGACAAATATATAGTGGCAGGGAAAAGATCAGTGTGTATCAGGATTTAGAAGTAGTGGAGCGTGATACTTCAAACTGATAGCAGGAGGGGGATTTTAATGGAGCTGTTCTACACTCTGATTGTGGTAGTAGTTACACGAATCTCCACAGCTTTTAAAATTTATAGAACTGTACAACAAAAAGTTAATTTCAGCGCATGTTAATTAAAAATTAAAAATACATATGAGATGAATGGATGCTTTTTGTATTACAGATGTTCTCTGCCTCAAAAAAATAGGAAGCTTAAAACTAACACTGACTTACTCAAATTTGGTTTCTTTTCATGGCTAAGAAGCACAGAAAAAGGCAGCTCTTTATGTGACTAGCTGCTCAAGAATGCGATTTGGCTTCACAGGCAGTTGTATTTCACTTTGATCTCCTTAGCTTGTTGACTTTTCATCCTCAGACTTGTTTCCTAATCAGAATATGGCCACCACAGCTTCTGGGATGAAGATCTTGCTTAAAGCTGTAGGGAAAGTTTTAAGAAGAAAGCTGTATTTGCCCTTTTTAGCGGGAAACCAAAGCCTTTCCAGAAGACCACTCCCTTCCAACAGTCTTCTCCTTCCCTTTCATTGACCAGTACTGGGTCACTTTCCCACCACTAAACCTATCACTGGTGAAAGACTGAGAGAATGCCTTGATTAAGTCGATAAATCAGGATTCACCATTATGGACTAGAGTAGAGGTCTACTCCCCCAAAATAAGCAAACCACATAAACAACTATCTGCTCCGCTATTTAAGAATAAGAGCTGAAATTTTCTTGCTTGCTTTCCCAAATGATATGTGGAATTGTGTAAAAAGACCACTGCACTTTGAGAATATAATCCTATTCTCTAATTAAACCAATCTTTTCAAATCCTTATCACAAGTGTTCTAATATATCTAGCCTGTACTATAAAGATTGTATCTTGGATAGGCTTAAATTTATTTTACATCAAGAACCTTAAAAATACATGAAAAACAAGTTTCCATGAAAGTACATGTAGAGAAATTATGACTTTAAAAAAAATAAATTTATAATAGAATGATATGTAATCCTTTGGGTATAACTTAATAATGGGATTGCTGCATCAAATGGTATGTTTGATTCTAGGTCCTTAAGGAATCACCATACTGTCTCCCACAATGTTTGAACTAATTTACACTCCCAACAGTGTAAAAATACTCCTATTTCTCCACAGCCCCACCAGCATTTGTTGTTTCCTGACTTTTTAATGATTGTCATTCTAACTGGTGTGAGATGGTATCTCATTGTGGTTTTGATTTGCATTTCTCTAATGACCAATGAGTGCTTTTTTTCATGTTTGTTGGCCACATAATTGCACACATATGTTTATTGCAGCACTATTTACAATAACAAAGACTTGGAACCAACCCAAATGCCCATTAATGATAAACTGGATAAAGAAAATGTGGTACATATACACCATGTAATATTATGCAGCCATAAAAAGAATGAGTTCATGTCCTTTGCGGGGACATAGATGAAACTGGAAACCATCATTCTCAGCAAACTAATACAGGAAGAGAAAACCAAACACTCCATGTTCTCACTCATAAGTGGGAGTTGAACAATGAGAACACATGGACACAGGGAGGGGAACATCACACACTGCCGCCTGTTGAGGGGCAGGGCATAAGGGGAGGAGAGCATTAGGACAAATATGTAATGCATGCAGGGCTTAAAAGCTAGATGACGGGTTGATGGGTGCAGCAAACCACCACGGCACATGTATGCCTATGAAGCAAACCTGCACGTTCTGCACATGTATCCCAGAATTTAAAGTAAAATGAATATATTAAAAATTAATTAATTAATTAATTAATACACAAATATCTGGAAGAAATGTTAGCAACCAAAATGTTTTCAATATATACTCTTAAATATTTTTGAAATTTTATTTCAACAAACTTTTCCAACCACATTAAGACAGAACATTTTCTTCAAACACCCTTCAATAATAATGTCATTTGCTTAAGGACTACATGATAATTTGTCAGGTAGAGTGTCTGGAAGAAGTTAATAAAGACATGAGAAAATATTATAAAATTCACATTTCCTTTTTATTTAAAAAGTTTGCAAGTGTTTTTTCTATGCAGTCCATGCTCATTCCTGATCTCATTTTCATTGTTCAGACACTGCAAAATTTCCAACCAGAGAAAAAACATTTGGTACATTGGGCTGTTTGTCCTTTTATAGCCTTGCTGATCTTTGCGTCTGGCACCTCCTTACATTCTGCAGTTTCCCATGGAGTTAGCAAAACCCAAAGAAAGGTTTATTTTAGTCCAAGATGGTGTCAAAGAACAATTTCAAGTGTTCATAAAAGTGCCTGCTGGTAGATCAGCATTTAAGAAGCTCGGGTAGAAATTCAAATGGAACTTACTTTTTTAGGTCTACTTTATAAGTGATCTTGCTAAGTTAATGCAACACTTTTTAATGCCAAGCTTTACTGAGCACTGTGCAGACAAATCGAATATAAGCTACTAACTGACATGCTGCACCAGCTGTGCAAAGACAGGTATGGTGTCTGACTCATTGTTAGTTGCTTTTCCCTTAGGGAATAAGAAGAAGCAGTTGCTCTGAGCAATTTCTATTGACTCACCAGGCCTTTTTGGGAGATGACAAGTTTCTTTAGGGATAGCACCCTATAAGGCTAAGGTAGATTTGATTGTGAAATTTCACTCGTCATCTAGAAGAAGGCAAAAAATTAAAATCCCATCCTTTCCACTCCTAGCTAAACTCTGTTATTTGGTTGAGGTATTCAATTAAGAGAATGAAGTTAATGCTCTGCAGAATCCACCCCAGTAAAGTAATAGAGTAATTGAACTGACAAAAGATGTTCAATGAGTAGATTGCTCCAGGTCACATCATTGTAAGGAATGTAATCTAATATGGTGGGTTAGATTTTCTTCAATAAATATATTTTGTAAAATCATAAAATTATTACTATATTTCTGTTATTTATAAATCCAATAGTTCCCTTGAATGTGGAATTTATCAAATCCTAAGATGAATTTTAAAATACCCAGCACCCCTTAACCCTTCTCCCTTCACACTTGGATTAATTTAATTATTGCTTCATCAAGAAAATAGCATCTATAGGGTATAAATGGCCACAAGTTGATTGCCTTTTATTTTTACCTGCATCTTTTTTCATTAAACTTTACTTTTAAGACTTTTGTCTCAAAGTGAGGAAAAAGTGGCTTTACTGCTTTGCAATGACAAATAAGCTTCCTTACAATACTCAGCCTTTCCTGAGATTGTAGTTAATGTTATGTATCCAATATCAACTTCTCTGCTAAATCTCTTCTCTAAACTCCCACCACTAAAATAATGTTCTTTCTAAACATAATATCACCTTGACATTATTATAACTTTCTTCTTTCTTCTTTTACTCTCAAATTTGGAAAGAATTGTGAACATTCCTTGCTTCAGTCTTAAGATAAAATATTTTTCTCTGTTTGCATAATTCATGATAAACACTGTTGTCTAAGTGCACACATATGCACGCACACACATATACCTCTCACTCACATCGCTGTCCTATATAGTTCAACTCTATTCATGACAGTCATTTGGAGATGTAGACTCCTTCCATTTTGGAAAACAAACGTGGTGGAAAAAGAGAGATTAATATTTTAGATTAAAATGGGGAAAGTGAAGTTCTCCATTTGCATATAAATAACACAATGTTAACTGTGGAATTTCAACAGCAAAACCCACAATTATTTTTTGCACCAACCTAACCAGAAAAGAAACAAGTTTGGGAAGAAAGATATGTAGATGAGGATGAAAAGTAAGCAGTAGGACAAATGGGCTCAAAGCTCACAAAGAGAGATCTCCCCTAGATACAGATGTAGAATTCATTATCATATAGGTAGAATAAAAAACATGGCAGAGGATGAGATCACTGAAGTTTCATTTACACTTCTTTCCTTACCATCGTATCAAAACTCGCATAGACCTAATCTAGCATTTCTTACTCTTAACATGTTACATAGCTTCATAAGTTTACTCTTAACATGTTACATAGTTGTAGTTTTGATGTATTCCTGGACATAATTATTTTAAAATCCTTCAGCTTATTCCTTTTCCACCTCACTGCTTCTTCAGTTGGTTAATGATGCATTAAAGGGGAAAAAATGTACATCACAAATGTATTAAACTATGTCCCAATTAAGAAAAATGACTTGTTTGTTTTCATGTAAGATAAAAGATTTAAACTTAAAGAAGTTTCTAGCAACTTCTAAATGAGAAATGATAACCAATTATATACCAGAAAGTAGAATGTTAAAAAACACTAAAGCTCTTAGGAAACTAATCACTACTTACCCTTTGGAAATCTCTTTTGTTGTCTGTCCAGGATCTATCCCTCTTCTCTGGTCACAATATATCTGTTGTGCAAAAAAACAAAAAACAAAAAACCTTTTTCCATTGGATACAGCTTTAGTAAGACTATAAATCAAGGAGTTCAATTTTCTCCTAGCCAATGGGTAAGTAAAAGACCCTACAGTGAATCTTGTTCCGAAAACATAACTATTAAACATTGATACAACTCAATCAATCTCTGATTTTTGTCCTTTCAAAATATTTCCATTTTTATTCTTTTGGTTTGTCAGTTTTCTAAACTAAAAATCATAACCATGGAACGCCATGGCATATCTATTATGTTTTTCAATTGTAAGCATCGGAAATCACAGCTGACTCATTGAGCCAATAAGCAAATGAAAATCAACAAAACAAAGACAGAGGTCAAGAAATGATTATGCAACTTCCCTAAAACTCTTACAGTCCCAGAGCTAGTTAATTGCAAATGAAGAATTGAAACTCAGACTTCCATTTCCCAGAATATTACTCTATTTTGACTACACTCTTCACTTTCCTATGTGCTCTAAAGATCACAAGATGCATAAATCACAATGTACACAGCCTATGTCTTTCATTTACATGAAAGATAAAAAGCTTTTCCACTTCACTTTATGACAGATAGCTATAAACAATGACTGAAAGAGTAATAAACAAATACTTCACATAAAAATAATCATGGTTTTAAAACACTATTTTAAATATTATGTAGTGATATATAGGATCATGAAAAGAAGAGGCTTTCCAAAACACGTAACTGGCTCACAACCCCCATCTCTTCCCTGATATTTTTGTAAGAGTGGTATGGTTATCATTAGAAACAATTTATTTAAGTATTCTTTCTTTTAATTTACCAGTAGACAACCTAGGTTAAAGGAAAAGAAATAAAAGTTAACTTCACCTACATGATTTGTATATCTTGGAATTATCTTGTCCTTAATTACTTTAAGGAAGATAGCAATAGAGAGTATTTTCTTAAAGAAGTTTGGAGACATCCTACAATCAAAGGAAAATGTGAGCATCCAAACATGATATGTAAAAAACTGCTAATTACGTCTCTGCTACTCAACTACTACCTCCTTCATATCCATTGCAAACACACACATGTATACACACATACCATGCAAAACCATCTTTCCTTTAATAGCTAGATTTATTTCTATGCAGAATGTTTGAGGTGGTGGCACTCTCTTCTTGTATTTAGCCATTATCCTGTTGGAACCCCCTATTGCTATACTAACGCAGAGATGCTAAAGATGGTTAAGCTTAGAGCCTTACTAAAGGATTACTGAGTAAGTAATGATAGTGGTTACTCTTATGGTGAGGATAACACAAACTCCCAGCTGATTTGTTGTGGAAGACAAGAATGTCTTCCTGATGAGCCTGTAGTGATTTAAAGACTCCAGATTTCAATGATCCCTCATGTCTCTTTCTGCTGTGTGAGTCCCAGAATTCCTTTGGCTGAACCATGGTAAACATATTCGCACACATTTATAAACATCTTTAGAGAACCACCTCTTTAGATGCTTATAAATATGTCCTTGCTATTAAAGAGGTGGGTCTCTAAAGAATATTTTATTTTTTTTCAAAACATTACTTTTTTTAAAAAAAAAAAAAGTATTTTTTTATTTTAAAAATAAAAGTCTTTATTACATTTATTTAAAAACACTACTTTTACTCCAACTCTTATATTGTAGAAAAGAGAACTCTGTTTATTTCACTTCTCAAAGTGTATGTAACTTCTGTTTCTAAAATGTCTTACTCAGGATTCTGAGAGTTAAGCTGAGTACAGAACTTCATCTTATAGTTATTTATTTTTTTTAGATAACCTTCAAAGCCCTGAGCAGAAACCGGAAACTTTTGTTTGAGCCTAGGCAAACTGCTATAGATACATCCTGTAGTCCCAAAATGTGTGGAAGTCCAATGCATTATAGTCACTTACTACATTTTTGTTGAATTCCATTTCTTGAGCTAATACATCTCAGAAACCTTTATAGATACAAATATTTGGACTGCATAAGACCCGCAATCCCCATGGGCCTATGCCCTCAAATCATTTGGTACTATTTCTGTATGTAAATACCATGTTTCCCAGAGAGTGTTGATGGTCAAATGGTTTTGTCCCTTAGATTGTGTTTGTAATTAAAACTGTTATTTAACATGCTAGTTTCCTTATTCTCAAGCTACTGATTCAAAAAACAATGAAATAAATTTTACTATCCTCTGGAAAAAATATTTGGTATCACAGGAGATCAAGGGAAACTCCCTCCTGGAACTTTGCCTAGCATTTGCTTAACGCCTTAGCAGTAAGTCAGTGGCTAACTAAATCTCACAAACATATTAAAGATTACAATATTCACTTCTAGAGAGCCTTGTATCAGTTAAATTGTGACAATGTTGAGCGACAGAATCTTGCATGAATTAAATTATGATTGGGTTGTATTTGAGAAAAATGGAATACTCCGTGGATCAAACTGGCCTAAGACAGGCCCATCATTTGGTTTATTGAACAAGTGAAATGAAACACAATGGGATATGTGATTTCACATTAGAAACTTAACTTTTCTGTGGGAAAAGAGAATTTTAGAAATTAAAAATACGTGTGACTATGTTTACTATGGTTCAGTCAAAGGAATTCTGGGACTGACACAGCAGACATGAGGGACTCTAGGTTGGAGTGCAGTGGTGCAATCATGCTCACTGCAGCCTTGAAATCCTGGGCTCAAGCAATCCTTCTCCCTCAGCCTCCCCAGTGACTATGAAGGACTGTGTTAAAGAAGTTTCTCTTCCTGGGTCCGCTAGGGGAGGGGTTTCAAATGCAGGAATTTCCTGGCTCCCCACCTCAGGTGGCAGCTGGGGCTCTTTTGAGCACTTCTTCCAGGTGCCAGGTAAAATTCTTTGTCTAATCTTTCCTCCCTCCCAGGGAAAGCCAGGTAGGGCTTTTGTCCCCTGAATTCCCACCACAGCTCATGGAGGAGGGGGTTTTGTGACTCAGGGTTGTAAAACAAGTAGCCAATCCAGTATCGGAGTCAAAGATCAATCACTACAAAGGAAATTTGAAAGAACTCCTCTCATTGGATGAGAACATGAATGGGGAGGGAATAACTCAAGGGTTAAAACTTCAGCTGCTCCTCACTGAATGGATTTCCCTCTCTGGCTTCCCCTCTCACAACAGTGTGGGAGCTGTCATTTCTCTCTCCCTCTCTCTCTCTCTCTCTCTCTCTCTCTCTGTCTAATAAATTGCTTTTCTGCAAAACTCTTTGGGTCCACAATTTTATTCAGACGGTAAACTCACCACACCTCCAGGGCCCCTTTCCCGATTTTTCGGGGTTAGAGAGGCCAAGGACCTACGTGGGTGCTTCCTGGTAACAGCTAGGAATACAGATGGGAGCCACCATGCCCAGATAATCTTTTTATTTTTTATTTTTCTTGTAAAAATGAGCTCTTGCTATGGTGGCCAGGCTGGTCATGAATTCCTGGCCTCAAGTGATTCTCTTGGCTTGGCCTCTCAAAGCACTGGGATTATTTAGTTTGTCAAAAGGGAAGACTGAGGCACATATGTCTGAAGTAATTTGGCAAAAGTCGTGCAAAATAATGCCAGTGATTACTCAATATCTTATCACCCATATTTTTTCTACCAGCCCAAAACATTTCTGTTCAATTGACTCTAGAAGTAAAAGTAACAAAAAAAGAAGCTAACTCAAGTGATTTCAGTTGCTTTTCTTCGATAGTTCATCTATTAAAATTTAATTTAAGAATCTAGTTAGGCACTTAGATTAATTACAGCTCAGAAAATATAACCAGTACTTCAGAATGAGACATTTGATCATAGTTCAAGATTTAGGAAAAGCAGTTAAGAGAAATATCCTAACAACTGAGGAAGGGATGTCTACACACAGCAAGTCATCTATCACCTCTGTTTGTCAGCCCCTGGGGAACAAGTCTATTCATTTCTTACTCTGGGTAGAACATTCACCAGATGTTAAGGAATGTGGAAAATTGATATGGAAAACTGCTAACTCTCCCTGCTTCTCAATAATCAGCAAACAAATTTCAGGAGAAAGGATGATCAGATGGAAACTTAACAGTCTTCCCTGGAGTGATATTAGTCCCTTATCAGGCAGCAAATGAAGATTGTTTCATGAAATAATTTTATAACGCAAGTCTGGCTTTCTACAAAATGTTTAAAATTTACTTCAGAGAAGCATTTGATATCTTCTCTTCTATTCCCTTTTTTAAATTTCTTCTTCCTGCATTTTTTTTTCCTTTCTGTGTCCAACATGTATATCTTTTTCTCTTTCTTTATAAGAAAGGAGATTCATTTCTTAGGGGAAAATAAAATAAATACCCCTACTTTCTAAGTTTTCTTCCCATTTCTTTCAACTTCTTTGTTCTAAATGACACTGGAGAAAAAATAAACTTCGAGCTTATTAAAAAATAATACAGTACCTAGAAAAAAAAATTACTCCCCATTCAAATTTAACCACCTTTCACATCTTGTCATTTTAGATCACTTTATCTTTTTTATTCACACTCTCATTTCCATGGGAATTACACACACTCTTTATAAGGAATCAAACAATACAAGATGTACAAAAGCAAACACTAAGAACTCACCCCAAAACAACCACTGAGAAATTATCATCATTACCATCAGGTAACTGTCATTCTAACTTATTGGAATAAATAGAGATAGCAAGTGAAAATGTACAAGGGAGACTGGGGAATAAATTGATAAGTAGATGGAAAGAAGATAGATGCTAGTAATATTTTTATTAAAATAAATCAGAATAAAAAGGAAAACATTCCAAACATTTTATTTATATTTACTTAATTTAATAAGAAAAAAACTAAAAAATTTGAACCTTGAATTATTCTTTACTATGCAAAATATTATTTCCTAAGGTATCTCATTAAGGTTTAAATGAAAAAAAAAATCAAAGCATTTATACTTTGGACTAATTTGAACTATATGTTTCTATTTCTACTGACCCCTTGCTTTGAAGGGTAGAGGATTTTAACATTCTCCCCTGTCTTCTCATCTTCCTTCCCTCAAGCACCTCAAACATTTGTATTAGCTATACTACCATATTAATATCTCTCAGGTTTATATTATATCACAGGCATCATTTTCTATTATATGTCCATTATTACCATTTTCCTCAGTATGAGTCCTGTGTTTCAATGGTTTCAATATTTCAACTAGTCTTTATTAGACCACATGGCCTTAGTTTTGTTGTTCATTTGTTTGTTTATAATCCTGAAATATTGTTATTAGTCCTATTCTAGGGATCCTATCTCACTAAGGTTGTCAGGTCTAGCAAATAAAAATGCAGCATACATAGTTAAATTAGAACTTTAGATAAGCCCTAATTTTATTTTAGTATAAGTATGCCCTAGGCAATATTTGAGATATACTAAAATAATATTCATTGTCTGAAATTCAAATTTATCTGGGTGTCTTGTATTTTTATTTGCAACAAGATGTCTAGTTAACTTGAAATTTCAGATAACAGTGTGTAATTGTTATTATTAATAAGTATTTAGTCTGGCAACTTTTTACTCCATTGAGTTTAGAATGAAAATAGGGAGGAAGGGTAGACCATTGGTGGGAGAAATAGCATTAAACTACCGATCATCTCAATTTGAGGTATCACTAGAGTTTTAAATTAATTTCTGCTCGTTACCCTGTGTAGACGTATTAGGAAATTTACTGAGTTGGTTCTTTGTTTCCCCGTTTTCCATTTGCTCACATTTTTCAGTTTTGGAAGCGAGAGTGGAGTCCATGAAGAAGTTAAAATCTGCTTTCTTATCCCAAAAATACTATCTTTAGAATTTCTGTTGAATCTACAGAACTTGATAAATGAAATTATTTCAGGTGAAATCTTGTAGAAACAAACACAAGTTTTCAACACTTGAGTTGTAGTACAGAGTGCCTGCAACTCAGGCCCTTGAGTCAAATTGTCTGAATTCAAAGCCTTTCCCATCTGAAAACGTGGGCAAAGCACTACCTCATGACACTTCACTTTGCAAATTGCCAATAAGGCATAATAGCAAATCTTTTTGCTACATGTTTTCTGAAAGTAAGATGAAATAAGGCCTGTTTCTTAGAGTGTCTGGCATGTACAAATGCTCATTAAACATTGATGACTATTATTATTTTAACCATTAAAGAATATCCTACTTTTAGAATTGCAAAATGTTAAAACTGGAAGAACCCGTCACACATAATCAAAAATGTTCAAATGCCCATGCATTTATTTATGTAGTTAATTCTTTCTAGGTGTGGTAAACAATAAGATACTGTTATCTGAATGTCACATTCTCTCAGCATTATTACTGTCCTGGAAAGGAGGTGTTACTGAGAAATTTGTAATTTTACTACAGTAAGAAGTAAAACACTATATTTAGAATATTTTTTTCTAGATCATGGTAACTTCAGGAACTGGAAACCATTTGGATCTCAGACTGGGGATTTTTTCATTGTTGATGCTCAGTGAAAGAGGGGACTCTGAATGAGGAACAGGCAAGGCAATACAGACAAGACTCTCACATTCTTTGTAGCTGAAAATTGAGCAAAACAGAGGCTTTGACCAGCTTAGTTCACTCTGATGCCTCCCTCAGTGACAAGGGGTGTCCCTTCCTAGCATGACACTGTCTGTGGCTGGCTTTCTCCCCAGAAGGCTGTATGCTTAAGTTGCAATTCATCTCCTTCAACAACTTCGGGTCCCAAGAGAGCACTTGCTGGGTCAGACTTCATGCAGAGACTTGAGTCAGCAGCCTGACAAGTATAGTTAGTTCCTCTTATCTGAGCTCAATTTTTATTTTAAAATGTTTCTACATTTTGATATACCAAGTGGTAAAAAGGGAAAAAAATGTGATATTTGAGAAATAGGACATTCAAACTGTCGGTGCTAAAATCTTCTTTATGAAATACATAGGATCCAAACAATTATATTTGAATAGAATCTTATACTAATGAGGCTAAGGTTACAAGTTTAATTCCCTCATGGACCAATTAGCTTCTTTTTACCCTCATACAGAAGTTGTAGGTAGTCATTCAGTCAATCATTTACTAAGTGCTTATGACAGGCCAGGCCTGGGGTCACAATGTAAGGAAAAATCAGTGCTTAGATAGGGTGAGTCTTTGCTCTTTAAGAACATGTTTATTGAATGTGCCCCTGATTCCATCTGGCCAAACTGTAAACATGAGAAAAATCAAAAGAATGGAAGGAAGAACTAATTTACATTCCCACCAGCAGTGTATAATAAGTGTTCCCTTTTCTCTGAAACCTCTCCAGCACCTGTTATTTTTTACTTTTTAATAGTAGCCATCCTGACTGGTGTTAGATGTTACCTTATCATGGTTTTGATTTGCATTTGTCTAATGATTAGTGATGACGGGCATAGTTTCATATGCTTGTGGTCCGCATATATGTCTTCTGTCAAAAATAGTCTGTTCATGTCTTTTGCCCATTTTTTAATGGAGTTGTTTGTTTTTGGCCTATTAATTTCCTTACAGATTCTGATAGTGCTATTCAAAATAACAAAGACATAGAATCAACCTAAATGCCTATCAATGGTAGACTGGATAAAGAAAATATAGTACATATACCCCATGGTCTACTTCACAGCCATTACAAAAGACCGATATTATGTCCTTTGCAGCAACATGGCTGGAGGCCATTATCCTAAGAGAATTCATAGACACAAAGGAAGGAACAACAGACACCAGGGCCTACTTGAGCATAGAGGATGGGAGGGGGAAGATAAAAAAACTACCTATCAATACGATGTTTATTGTCTGGGTGATGAAATAATCTGTACACCAAACCCCCGTGGCATACAATTTACCCATATAACCAACTGGCACATGTAACCCAGAACCTAAAATAAAAGTTAAAAAAAAAAGAATGGAAGAAATAGAGAAAGGAGTACCTATGTATTATTATTACTGGAGAGTAACCTGTGGAGGAATCATTTGGGTATATAAATGAAAACTTACTTCTCATTCTAACAAGTACTTCACAAACTGATATCCAATTCACAATAGAAGATAAGAACATGAAGCATGATGGTTACATTGCAGAAAGTTAGGAAATACAAAGAATGAGAAAAGCCAAAATTGGGTTCAAGATACACAGATCTTAGAGAAATGGACATAGTCAAGTTGTTAACAACTTGTTCACATGAGAGAAGCCTCTAAACATTTCAAAAATGGGCCTTTAAGTAGAGTAAAACAAGAAAGGTGACAGAATCAGATAATTACAGATACATACTAATGAAAAGCAAATTCTTTGAATTCACACAGCAATGCCAAACCATTAATCTTTGAGTCTCAAAACAATTATTGTGAGTCTGCTTAAAGGCTATGTAATAGAAAAGAGATTTTTATCAATTGTTTGGTAGGCCACACTGTGTATTCAGTGGAGAGGGGGGTTAAAATATAGGATTACACAAAATATTTTTAGGGACAGTTACAGTGACACAAATCAACCCTTTTTAGTTTATGAATTCAAGATCATTCAGATATCCTCTGGTGATAATGAATTATACACTTTATGTTCATTCAGCAGTTTAAGAAAAATGTTTGAAAGAGACTTTGGTGAAATCCATAAGATAGTTTCCCTAGAGAAAGAACATGTGTTTTGCATGTGTTGAGAATATTAGTTGCTTGGTAAGTTCTTTCTCTAAAAAGTAAGTGTTATTTCTGCTATCACCACCCAACAAGTCCAACTCCTCAAAAAATGAAAGAAAAGAAAGGAACAACTAAGTGTGGAACTAGAATATATAGTCATTTAGCCTTGATAGACTGCTATAAGAGTTTGGTCATGGGGTATCAGAAAAATGGAAGAATGGGCTATATGAAAATCTTCATGGAATCTGCCCTCCATGGCTCATAATATATGGACCTGGCCTGTTGTCATACACCTTGGTATGTTCCCACAGATTGAGCTCCATTTCATGTCGGACCTAGAGACTAAAGGGTCCATTTGGTCTGCTCAGTTTCATGAGAACTTTGAAACCTTGGCTTGACAGGTTTGGTTAACTTTCATGAAACAAATATGTCCCTTCCCTCATCTTCTTTTTTGCTTCCTTCATTCACTATTGGCTGGTTTCCAACTCTTGGTACATATATTTTCATTTTCTTTTGTTTTGCTTTGCTTTTTATTATTGACAATTATTAAAACTTAATTTTTATGTGGAGCTATTTGCTATCAAAAGCTTTTGGACAAAATAAACTGTAACAAAAAAATCATAAAGTATTATTGGTTTATAATTTTAGGTAAATTTTAAATACTTGAAATAACTTTTAAGTAATTTAGAAATTTTTTGGTTATCTTCAAATTAGTTCAAGTTCATGATTAAAATTCCAAAGGGAAAAATTTAATCTTCATGGAAAGCAACAAAACTTGCAAAAAAATCCCAGCTCTTTCAAAAGAAAATGGAAAATGCTTTCAAATATTTAATGAATTTTTTAATATAAAGTTTGTACAATCTACATGCATTTGTGGGAGGCTAAAAAACATATGTCTAGACAACTGATGGCTGCTTGAACAGACTTTGGTGTTCTGAACTGAAAATATTCCATTAGAAGCCTTTCTATATGATTTCACAATTACGATTCATTTTAAATTACATTTTTGATTAAGTGGCCAGCTCTTTTCAGAGCTTTATTTATAAGATAAACGCATTCTAAAAGACTTTGAGTCAGTAATGGCAGCAATTACAACACTTTCTGTCAAAATTTTTCTTTTAGGGAATACACAAATTACCCTTTGTTAGACAAAAATTTCTGGAAGGTATGGAAAATAGACAGTACTTTTATCCATGGTTTCTCCTATAAAAGAAATTGGTCTTGTTAATTCCAAAATCAGGACTCTTCACACACCTCATTAGGGCAGTATATTCTAGAATGTTGTGCTATGCATAACCACATATCCTCATCTCAGCAGATATGAAAGTCTCCTATAGCATGAAACAAGTTAGCATGACAGGCTTGCACATCTATAGTAACACACAGTGAATTTACCTTTCATCCCAGAGTGTACTGAACATATCTGGCCGGCTCACTTCAAAAAACAAGCAAGCAAATGAACAAGAACCACAACAAAACCTTGTTTGTAAATACCTATACTGATTTCCACACAAAGTCTAGTAATGTAAATCAACAGATAATTGAGAAGTATTGCCTAAGCTTCAAGCTGGATAACATTTCACAGATGACAAGTTCTTGAATACTTTCAGCAGTGATCTTCACAGCTTAGCATCAGCAAGGAAAAGCCATACACAGAGGCTGACACAGTTTATCCTTCCATACCCTAAATCATAATTCCACCCAGAACACACATGCTAATGGGAGTGGAAATGCATATCTATAAACCGCTAAGAAGATACAAGTATTTTTTAAGAGCATACACACATTAAACAAATAAAACTCGGTAAAGAGAGCCACTGAAGTATAAAGCAATGGCTCCCGACAGTGGAGAGCTGGGAAATAGCAGCAGCAGGAAAAAGATTCATGGCTCTGGAGCTATCATCCTTTCTTTCTCTTCCTCTCATCTTTCATGAAACAAAGAAAGAGAAAAGAGAAATTCAAAAATGTTGGTCTTGTTGTGGTACTATTCATCTATGTGCAAATCAAATTATTCCCATTAATTTTAGAACTCAGTTCAGGACTGAGTTAATAAGGCAATATGAAATCTATTAAAAATTGCATTCCTCGAATAAGTATACATTTGACTTTTAAATTTTAATTTTTCCTTTTAAATATTTTATATGTTGAAAAATATTTGAGATATTAATATTTTTTTCTTTTAATTTTCTTTCATAACTTTAATTTGCCCTTGCCAAGTTCAAGCTTCTCATGTCTTTTTGTTGTTGTTGTTTATTTTGCTCTGTTTTTTACTCTAATTTCTTCAGAGAGGGAATATGCCTGTGAGGCAGGCGTGTCAAAAGTCAGGATAGGCTGAACACTTGGCCCTTTGGACCAAACAGTTTGCCAAGTTGTGAATGCAAACGAAAAGTTATTAAGGAAAATTAACAGTGCTACTCCAGGGAACACACAAATAATCAGAAAGCAAAACAGCCTTACTGCTGAGATGGGGAAAGTTTTAGTGGTCTGAATAGAAGATTAAATATTAAACAGCCACAACATTCCCTTTAGCCAAAGCCTAATCTAGAGCAAGGCCCCAATTCTCTTCAACTCTTTGAAGACTGGGAGAGGTGAGGACTGCAGAAACAATATTTGAGAGGTTGGTTCATTAGGTCTTTTAAAAGAAGCCATCTCCGTAACATAAAAGTGCAAGGTGAAGCAGCAAGTGCCGATGGAGAAGCTGCAGCAAGTCATCCACCAGATCTGGCGAAGATCATTGATGGAGGTGTCTACGCAAAACAAAAGCTGTTCAATGTAGATGAAACAACCGCATATTGGAAGAAGATGGCATCTAGGAGTTTCATAGCTAGAGAGAAGTCAATGTTTGTCTTCACAGCTTTGAAGGGCAGGCTGACTCTTTTGCTAGGAGCTAATGCAGCTAGTGAATGGAAGCCAATGATTATTTACCATTCTAAAAATCCTAAGACCCTGAGAACTATGCTAAATCTACCCTTGCTGTGCTCCATAAATGGAAAAGCAAAGCTTGGGTGACAGCACACCTGTTTACAGGATGATTTACTGATATTTGAACCCACTGTTGTGACTAACTCCTCAGAACAAACAAAAAAAAAGATTCCTTTCAAAATAGTACTGCTCATGACAATGCATCTAGTCACCCAAAAATATTGATGCAGATGTACAAGGAGACCTATGTTTCAATGATACAATATCCATTCTGCAGTCCATAGATCAAGGAGTAAATTTGACTTTCAAGTCTTCCTATTTAAGAAATATATTCCATAAAGCTATAGTAGCCATAGATAGTGATTCTTCTGATGGAACTGGGCAAAAAACATAAACAGAAAACTTTCTGGAAAGGATTCACCATTCTAGGTGCCATTAATAACATTCATTATTCAGCCAGCCACGGTGGCTCACTCCTGTAATCCCAGCACTTTGGGAGGCCGAGGTGGGCGGATCACAAGATCAGAAGCTCCAGACCAGCCTGGCCAGCATGGTGAATCCCCTCTCTACTAAAAATACAAAAACTTAGCCAGGTATGGTGGTGCGTTCCTGTAATCCCAGCTACTTCGGAGGCTGAGTCAGGAGAATCACTTGAACCCAGCAGGCGGAGGTTGCAGTGAGCCAAGATCTCCTGGGTGATATAGTGAGACTCTGTCTCAAAAAATAAAAATTCATTATTCATGGAAAAAAGTCAAAATATCAACATTTACAGGAATGTTGAAGTTGATTCCAACTTCATGAGTCATCTTGAGGGGTTTAAGACTTCAGTGGAGGAAGTTACTACTTGAAGGTAGAGCCTACAGATGTGATAGAACCGCTGCAATCTCATGATTCAACTTGAATGAATGAGGAGTTGCTTCTAAAGGATGAGCAAAGAAAGTGGTTTCTTGAAATGTCTACTCCTGGTGAAGATGCTGTGTACATTGTTGAAATAACAATAAAATATTTTGAATATTAAGGATGCAGCAGTGGCAGTTTATGAGAATTGACTCCAATTTTGAAATAAATTCTGCTGTGGGTAAAATGCTGTCAATCAGCCTCAAATGCTACAAAGAAATCTTTCAATAAAGGAAAAGTTAATTAATGAGGCAAACTTCATTGTTGCCTCAATTTAAGAAATTGCCACCTACCCCAACTGTTAGCCACCACCCTGATCCGTCAGCAGCCATCAACATCAAGATAAGACCTTCCACCAGCAAAAAGATTACAATTTGCTAAAGGCTCAGATGATCATTAGCATTTTTAGCAACAAAGCATTTTTCAATTAAGCCATAAACATTGGTTGTTAGACATAATGCTGTTGTACACTTAATAGACCACAGTACAGTGTAAACATAACTTTTATATGCATTGGGCAATCAAAAAAAATTTCATGTGGCTAACTTCATTGTGACATTCATTTTATTGATGTGTTCTGGTACCAAAATTGCACTATCTCCAAAGTATGCCTGTATATAAATAGATATATATATATTTATGCCTGTGTATAAATATGTATAAACATATGCTGTTTGCTACTCTTTTCCAGTTGACTAAAGTTTATGCAATAATTTTCATATTTTATGCATAATTGTTTGACTCATTTCTTAAATTCAAACAGTATGAATTTTATCTCACTAAGAATAAATAACCTACTTTTCAGACTTTGCTATTTCACAATTAGTGGATAAATAGTTCTTATATAGAAGCATGTTTTAAATGTTCTTCCTGCAATCTCTAAGAAAGTACTGTATGTTCTTCTTATATTCAATTTACTTTATTGAATATCTCCCAAAAAAGTCATAAAACTCCAACTACTTGCCTTATGAAGTTTAATATTGCATAAGATAGTGTACGTCTGCCACCTGCTGGCTATCTATAAACTTGCACAATTTTTACCAATTAGACAAATTTTAATTTCAATTTACAAAACAAGTTGAATTGGATCTTAGTGCTGCCACGTGAGGTTAAAAATCATTAGTGATCTTTTTGTAGTCATTTCAGTTTCTAATTTCCTTAATAAATTTTTAATATTTTTATGTTTTTTGATACAGTTGAATGATGGATCTATATTTTAAACAGCAATTTTAAGAAACAGATTTAAACCTCAAATTATTTAACTCTATTTTAAAGCGATAACACAACATTTTAAACAAGGTTTAAATATAATTATTCTTACAATTTTTCTTGTATAGTAATATGGTGACCTAGCCAAATTTATTTTTTTCTCGTATAAATTTAAGAAGTACAAGTGCAATTTTGTTACATAGATATATTGCTTGGCGATGAAGACTGGGCTTTTAGTGTGTCAAACTCCCAAATAACGTACATTGTACCCATTAAGTGATTTCCCATCACCCACCCAGTCCCACCCTCCACCTTTCCAAGTCTCCAGTGACTACTATTCCACACTCTATGTCCATGAGTACTCATTATTTAGTTCCCACTCATAACTGAGAACATACTGTATTTGACTTTCTGCTTTTGAGTTGTTTCACTTTAGATAATAGCCAACACTTTAATCTATGTTGCTATAAAAGACACGATGCCATTCTTTTTTATGGCTACATAGTATTTCCATGTATATATCCCACATTTTCTTTATTCAATCATCAGTTGATGGATACTTAACAACCTTTCCAAATTGATTTTTTTTTCTGAGGCAGGGTTTCACTCTGTCACCCAGGATGGTGAGTGCAGAGGCACGATCTGGGCTCACTTCAGCCTCTGCACTACCATGCCTGGCTAATTATTTTTGTATTTCTTATAGAGACAGAATTTCACCATGTTGACCACGTTGGTCTTAAACTCCTGGGCTTAAATGATCCACCCACTTGGGCCTCCCCAAGTGGTGAGATTACAAGCATGAACCACCACACCTGACCCCAAATTGATTTTTTAAAAAAAAATTGTATAAATTTAAGGCATAAAACATGATGTTTTGATAGACATATATATAGTGAACTTGTGACTACAACCAAGCTAATTAATATAACCATCTCTTCACATGGTTACCCTTTGTGGTATGGAGTGAAAATACTTATGGTCTACTCTCTTAGCAAATTTCAAGGATAGAAAAGGGTATTATTAATTATAGTCCCCATGTTGTACACTAGACCTCTAAAACATAATCACCTTACATAACTGAGACTTTGTACGCTTTGACCAACATCTCCCCATTTCCCCCACTTTTTTCATCCTAGTACTCACCATTCTAGTCTGCTTCTATGTTTTTCTTCTATTGGCCCCATCATGCAAATAGAAATTATATTCCCATCCAGGAATATTTGCTACCAGTTTCTATATGCTATCCTCAACTTCCCCGAGGGGCAATCATTAAAATCTGTATCAGCATTTTGATCCTGTGCTTATCACTATCTATGTAGGATGTTTTCATTTTTTTCACATAATCATTATCATCTTTATTTTTCATGGATACTTTGATTTTATCCTAATTTAATTAATCATCCCCTTTTTGCTTAAGTTCTCACTGTTTCCAATTTTACTTGACTTGAAATTGTATTGAAATTAATATCTTCATAAATAGAAACTTTAGTTACAAATAAGAGAGTCTTTTACATCAGCGATTGAAGGTAATGTTCAAGATGAATGTTTGGGCATTTAAAGCTACTATTAAATGCATTTCAATTCTCAAGCAAAGCTATGTATAACGTGATTTTTCTTGGGATTCCAAATGTTTCCCAGTGGAAAAATACTCACTGGGTATTCATTTGTGTGAATCACTGAGAAGCATAAGAAGGAATGAGGCACAATTGTCTCACTTCTTGCACTGGATAATACCATTTGCTGGTGGAGATGAGATGTAGAAACATTTCTAATGCAAAGCAGAAATGGATTATTGCAAGAACAGAGGCCAAAGATAAAGATGGCTTTCAGAAGAAATATTCAAGGAAGGCTTTATTAATAAAAACTAAATTTAAATGAAGATATGAGTTTCATTTGTTTCTCCATTTCTACATATTAATATAATTATGATTTTAATGTTAGACATGCTTAATAATTTGATTGATAGGAGAAACCAATGAGGTAGCATTGCTACACAGTGAGGTGTCATTACCTGAAAATTGCTGCCTAGAGTTCTACTTATCAAAAAAAGAAAAAACAAAATTATAACGCAATGTGGTGAAAAGAGTGCTAGCAGTGCTGATTTTCTGAAGATCTGAAAGTTTTCCTGGCTTCATCCATTCTTTGCAAGATCAGAGCGAAGGTAATTCAACCTCCACATTACACATCTTTGACTCAGTTCATGATCTATTAACGAAGGCCACACCACACACACACACACACACACACATACACACACACACACAGAGTATGGCTTTCAAGTTCTTTATGTAACAGAAGAAATTTTATGAAGATGCTCAACACATAAAGTAGCTCAACTTGCAGCTACTGTGTTAAATGCTGTGAGAGAGAACCAGTGAAGAAGCCCTGCCGGATCACCCCAACCTCTACCTCCACTCTTCCTTCATTTTTCAGAAACTTGACCTTGGTAGAGATACATTAGAAAGAAAAAAGCAGGTCCTGACATATAAGAACCAACCTGACAAAGCTAGGCCATGGTGGTTTTAGAAGCTGTCCTGGTGCTCACACATAGGTTGTGCTTTTTGTCTGGTTGGTTATAAACTATCTCATAGAACACCAGCAAGGTCACACTGCAACCACGATGATGTGTGACAAAACGAGTCCACTTCATAATTTTGTCTAAGCAAAGAAAGAAGCAAGTTCACTGGGTGAACAACAAAATATCCAATAACTTTCTCTCCAGGCTAATATAAGTGCATTACTTCTTTATTGTAATATACTATAGAGTAATATACAATGAGTAATCAACTCAATGTGTTCCTAGTAGGTTCTGATGGCATGAACCTGCAAACTTGCTAAACTCATGAATTCATTTTCCTGAGGTTATTTGGTAGGTTTTTTTTTTTTTTCTTAGTTCCCATAGGACTTTCTATGGAGACATATCTTAAACTTTTATCAAGTTAAGAAAGTTCTCTTCTGTTTTTAGTTTCAAGAGGGTTTTTATTAGGGATGGTTGTTGGGTTTTTAATGTGATTTTCTTGCATCTATTTAGATGCTCAGAAACCTTTTGATTATTAGTTTGTTATTAAAAAGATTATATTGATTGAGTTTTGAGTGTTAAACCTTGCATTCTTAATTTATACTCCATTTAGTTACGCTATATGATCCTTTTACTTTATTGTTGGCTTTTATTTGTTAAAATTGTGTTAAGTATTTTTGCATTTCTATTAAGGAGGGGTTTTAGTCTATTGAAGTTTTCTTTGTAATATCCTTGCCAAGTTTTGGTATTAGGTAATGTTTGCTTTATAGAATGAGTTGGGAAACATTCCATCCTCTCCTATTTTCTATAAACATTTTTTTCGTTCTTGAATATTTTATAATCTTGCTTGTGTGGTTATCTACAAGAAATCACCATCATCATTACTTTTATTTCTTTGTATGTAACTTGAAATTTGGAGGCATTGGAGATTCTTCTCTTTATCACTGATTTTTATTAATTTTATCCTGTGACCTCTCTGTTTCAATCTCTGCCTGCTCTCCTCCTTGCTCACTACTATTACAGAAAACTGTCAGTACATAGTAAAAAAGGAGAAAAAAGCTACATTGGCTTATTCACTCAAGTATCCTATCTCACTGATGCTCACTGTAATTATCCTCCTTGAAATTACAAACCCCCTAGCACTTCCAAACCACCTTTCTTACCATGCAATATAATTTCCCATAGCAGTCACCACTTTCTAACCTTCCATACACATTTTTATGTTTATTTTCTGTCTCCTCAATCGGAATGTAAATCATAGGAGGGCAGTAAGCTTTATCAACTTTTTTCACTGTTGTATATTTAGTACTTAGAATGAAACCTAGAACAGTGCCTGGAGTACTGTATTTTTAGAAAATATTTGTTGAAAGAATTAATTATTGAACAATGAAGGTAATTAAAATGCTACTTTTAAAGTATTAATCAATAATTATTTTTAATTGAGATCTGCTTCATACTATGAGATTCCTGATATTAACTTTATCTTCGTGACAGTTAATAGGCCCTTAGTAAATATTTGTTGAATTATTGAATCATAAATTCTACTTTATGTACTTAACGGAGGGCAACATGTTATCATGATGCTTCCGTTTACAAATTTAATGAATCTAAATTTACTAGCAATTGAAAATTTACTAGCAATTAATTGCTAGATCATTTATCATTAAGGATGTTGTATGTATTCTTGTATACATTGAAAAGTTCTTTTGTCATTTAACATTTAACTGGTGAAGTATAATTTTAAAAATATTTATACTAGATTCAGAAGATCTAAATTCATATCCCAGTTTTTCCACTTTCTAGACCTATAGCCATAGGAAAATTTCTTAAACTTTCTGACTCCCCATTTTCTTATCCTTAAAATGAGGACAATGAATCATAAGTTCTCCAAGTCCTCTCCAGTTCTAACATTCTGGGAATCTACTTTAATAAATTACTTGTCCAAACTCAGTGTGATAAGGATAGTGTTTTGCAGCTAGACAAGATCAGTACCATGATAACAAATGTCCATAATGACCTGAAGGCATTCTGAGGTCCCAAATTGCCTCCTGAATCATCCTAAATGTTCTAAGGTTAGCTTCCAATCTGTCCTAACCAAGAAATTGAAAACAAATTTTAAAAGCCCACACATGAGTTATAACAAAGAAATGGGAGATGTCTTTTTTTCCATTGTTCCAGAACTATGCACTTAGTGATTATTAGTCCATGTCGGCCTTTTGAAGAATAAATCTCACTCAGGCTTTGTTTGCAAAGACTTAATAATTACTATGTTAACAATAGTATTTCTATAACTCTAGTTATCCATGGTCTTGTAATTACTGCTTACACCTAAAACTCAGGCTTTGTTTGCAACTACTTAGTAATTACTGTGTTAATAATGATATTTCTATAACTCTAGTTATCTGTAAGTCTTGTAATTACTGCCTACATCTAAAAACTATAATATTGGGAGATTTTCTTGTCATCTGAAATACTTACTGCCCACCACACAAGAAATGCCATTGCTGGAGTCTGCTGTGTCATTAACTCCAAATGTTTGCTATTTAATTTACATTATTGTTGTAGGCAGCATGTAGTTTACACAGGGCCTTGATAGGGAAAAAAACAATTCTTTATATCAGTATCAATGAAAAGGATACCTCACATCTTTCAGACCCCACAACTTCCAAGTTTACACACACACACAGAGACATACACAAACACAAACACAAACACACACACACACACACACACACACACACACAGCCTTACGAGTGGAAACTTTTTATTTGGCCATGTACAACTTTTTCAAAGCAACCATCTTTTGTAGCCGTCATTTCATATAACAAAATATATAGTAAAAGCAAACTTCAGGGAAGACACAATCAGAATAAAAGGCAATACTTTACATTTAATAGTTTTATTAACAGTTCACTACATTGGTTTTCTTTTTCTTTTCCCCTTTTTTTAAAGAAATGACTAAGTGAGACGGTATCTCAATGTGGTTCTGATTTGCATTTCTCTAATGACCAGTGATGATGGCCTCATAAATGTCTTCTTTTGAAAACTGTCTGTTCATATCCTTCTCCACTTTTGAATGGCTTTGTTTCTTTTTTATTTTTTTTATTGCATTTTAGGTTTTGGGGTACATGTGAAGGACATGCAAGATTGTTGCATAGGTACACACATGGCAGTATGATTTGCTTGCCCTCCTCCCCATCACCTATATCTGGCATTTCTCCCCATGCTATCCCTCCCCAACTCCCCCCCCCCCGCTGTCCTACCCCTATTTCCCCCCAACAGACCCCAGTATGTGATGCTCCCCTCCCTTTGTCCATGTGTTCTCATTGTTCAACATCCACCTATGAGTGAGAACATGCGGTGTTTGATTTTGTGTTCTTGTGTCAGTTTGCTGAGAATGATGGTTTCCAGGTTCATCCATGTCCCTACAAAGGACACGAACTCATCGTTTTTTATGGCTGCATAATATTCCATGGAGTATATGTGCCACATTTTCCCTGTCCAGTCTATCATCGATGGGCATTTGGGTTGGTTCCAGGTCTTTGCTATTGTAAACAGTGCTGCAATGAACATTCATGTGCATGTGTCCTTATAGTAGAATGATTTATAATCCTTTGGATATATACCCAGTAATGGGATTGCTGGGTCAAATGAAATTTCTATTTCTAGGTCCTTGAGGAATCAACACACTGTCTTCCACGATGGTAGAGCTAGTTTACACTCCCACCAACAGTGTAAAAGTGTTCCTATTTCTCTACATCCTCTCCAGCATTTGTTGTCTCCAGATTTTTTAATGATCGCCATTCTAACTGATGTGACATGGTATCTCAATGTAGTTTTCATTTGCATTTCTCTAATGACCAGTGATGATGAGCATTTTTTCATATATTTGTTGGCCTCATGTATGTCTTCTTTTGTAAAGTGTCTGTTCATATCCTTTGCCCACTTTTGAATGGGCTTATTTTTTTCTTGTAAATCTGTTTTAGTTCTTTGTAAATTCTGGATACCAGCCCTTTGTCAGATGGGTAGATTGCAAAAATTTTTTCCCATACTGTTGGTTGCCAATTCACTCTAATGACTGTTTCTTTTGCTGTGCAGAAGCTGTGGAGTTTGATTAGGTCCCATTTGTCTATTTTGGCTTTTGTTGCCAATGCTTTCGGTGTTTTGGTCATGAAGTCCTTGCCTGCACCTATGTCCTGAATGGTTTTGCCTAGATTTTCTTCTAGGGTTTTTATGGTGTTAGGTCTTATGTTTAAGTCTTTAATCCATCTGGAGTTAATTTTAGCGTAAGGTACCAGTAAGGGTTCCAGTTTCTGCTTTCTGCACACGGCTAGGCAGTTTTCCCAACACCATTTACTAAACAGGAAATCCTTTTCCCATTCCCTGGCAAACCTGTCAGATTTGTCAAAAATCAGATGGTTTTAGATGTGTGGCATTGCCTCTGAAGCCTCTGTTCTGTTCCATTGGTCTATATCTCTTGCCAGTTAGAATGGCAATCATTAAAAAATCTAGAGACAACAGATACTGGAGAAGGATGTGGAGGAAATAGGAACACTTTTACACTGTTGGTGGGAATGTAAATTAGTTCAACCATTGTGAAAGACAGTGTGGCAATTCCTCAAAGACCTAGAAATGGAAATTCCATTTGACCCATCAATCCCATTACTGGGTATATATGCAAAGGATTATAAATTGTTCTATTATAAACACACATGCACATGTATGTTAATTGCAGCACCGTTTACAATAGCAAAGACCTGGAACTAACCCAAATGCCCATCGATGATAGACTGGACAAGAAAAATGTGGCACATATACACCATGGAATACTATGCAGCCATAAAAAAATGATGAGTTTGTGTCCTTTGTAGGGACATTGAATCTGGAAACCATCATTCTAAGCAAACTGACACAAGAACAGAAAATCAAACACCGTATATTCTCACTCATAGGTGGGTGTTGAACATTGAGAACAAATGGACACAAGGAGGGGAGCATCACACACTGGGGTCTGTTAGGAGTGGCCAAGGGAGGGACAGCAGGGGGTGGGGAGGTTGGGGAGGGATAACATGGGGAGAAATGCCAGATGTATGTAGGTGACGTGGGGGTGGAGGCAGAAAACCACATTGCCATGTGTGTACTTATGCAACAATCCTACATGATCTGCACATGTACCCCAGAACCTAAAGTACAAAAAAAAAATATTCTCACCAGATAAAAAAGTAACCATAAGGTGATAGACATGTTATTTAGCTTAATTGTGGTAATCATTTCACAATGCTTATGTATATCAAAATATCATGGTTTATACCTTAAATATATACAATTTTTTGCCAATTATAACCTTAATAAATTAGAAAGAAATAAAAAAGCTAGAGATAGTCTGTAGGGAACCAGCCCTACATCATTCCTCTGTCCCACTAGTTCAGTGGGACAGAAGAATGAGAAAAAGACAGATTAAGAGAGAAAGTGGGACCAGGGGGCCATCACTTTATTACTTTGGAGGAGACAGTGAAGGCCCCGAGCTCTGATCATCCACACTATTTATTGATTACAATCACTTTGATCTATAAGGAAGGGGTGTAGTGATGGTGGAGAGAGGGTGATGTGATGGTGGAGTCAATCAGTGAGCCGGCAGTGAATCAGTGAGCTGGAACTGGTGTGTCATCCTAAGGATTGATAACACTGGCGGTTTGGGAGTTTCACAAAACAAGAACTTGTGGTTATCTTTAGCTTATTATCTACGTACAGCTGGTGGAACACAGACCTTACAAGGAGCCTACAAGTCTGCCTATCTCATAGAGCTGCAAAAGGGTTTTATGTCCTTGAGCACAGTGTTTATGGTAACAGAGCCTAGGTCACCCCGCACCGGAACATGAGGCATGGAAAGGCCTTCCACCTCAGAGATCTCCTGCAGCCTTCCACAATTTGTTGTTCCTTGTTTATGTGTTACTCATAACCAGTTTATATAGGCACTCTGTAAGTCTTTTCTCCTTTGCTGTTTTTCCCAACAGTAGTTCTGCTTCTCAAAATGGGAGAATTAATGTAGAAAGCTGGCTAATTCAGGAAGAAGGGGAAAGAGAACATTTTAGAAACAGTTATATAGTAATGGATAAGTGTTCAGGCTGATACTATCACTCTTGGATGTAGGGATAATAAATAACAAACCTAGGCTCCAGATTCATTCATCTGGGTGACTCATTAAGACGCAAACTTTAAATTAGTAACTCGAGCATAGGAATCAAGGCTTTGCATGTCGGTAATGCCTGTGCTTGTCCACAATCCCCAGGGTGCAGAGCAAGGTCCCAGAAGACAATGGACACTGGGATCAATGGCCATAGGACTTGTCTCATCTGACTGGGGTGATAACAGATCTCAAATCTGTAGGCTCCCGGAGCTTCTTTTCCTGGCTGGTGAAAAGCTTGAAAACTGAAGACTTGGCATTGACACCCAACTGTCCTAGAAATGTTTGTCTTCTCTTTACTTTTATTATATGAACTGTTTTTTTTCTACCACCCTTACTCCTGTAGTGGCTCCTCTTATACCTCCTGCCACCTGGGAGTAGACAAAGTTGTATCATGGAATCCTTCAGAAACAGATCCAGTTTATGACTTCAATTAAACTTGCCACAAGTTTAATTTCAGGTTTCTACTTCCAACTTGAATCTTTCTGTTAGTGTTCACATTAGGGCTTGATATGGTTTGGATGTGTCCCCATCCAAATCTCATCTTGAATTGGAGCTCCCATAATTCCCACATGTTGTGGGAAGAACATGATGGGAGATAATTGAATCATGGGGGCAGTTTCCCCCATACTATTGTCATAATACTGAATAAGTCTTATGAGATCTGATGGTTTCATAAGAGGAAACCCCTTTTGCTTGGATCATTCTCTGTTGTCTGCTGTGATGTAAGATGTGCCTTTCACCTTCTGCCATGATTGTGAGGCCTCCCCAGCCATGTGGAACTGTGAGTCCATTAATCCTCTTTTTCTTTTTAAATCACCCAGTCTCAGATATGTCTTTATCAGCAACGTGAAAACAGATTAATACAGTAAATTGGTACCAGTCGAGTGGGGTGCTGCTGTAAAGACACCTATTATATAGCAAATTATACATATAGGATTATATACAATATATAATTCAAAGTGATTTAAACAAAAAGTGAGATCCACTGTTTTGTGTAAAAGGAGCAAGGATATCTTCAGACAAGTCTTGATCTAGATAAAACTATAATAACAGTAACAAGCTTCTTCCTTTCTCTTCCTTCTGTCTTTTGAGATCCTATCCTGATCCTCAGACTCTACCTAGTTGTCTCTGGAATGTCTGAGCTCTGCCCTTATTATAGGAATGGTTATTGAAGTTGTAAACCTCACTTCCTATAAAAGAAAGATACATTTCCCATTCCCTATAATGCCAACAAATGTATCTTAACATCTTAGTGACTCTAATTGGGTTATTTGCCCAACATTATGCCAGTCATTGAGGACAGAAGATGGTATAAACTTGTTAGCTCAATAAATCTGGGTAATGTTAATGACACCCAGACTTCATAGCCGAGAATGAGAAAGAGTACTTTGGGTAACAGAAGTAAGTATTAAGGAATAAATGAACAAATGTCATTTACACTCAATTCTAGTTTTCTAACAGACATTTTACCCTATTTCCTAACATTGCCCACAACTCCAGGTAAGCCATTTTTCAAAAACAACTCTCATCTTTGGCACTTTTTTCTTGATTTTTGCTGAAAAAATTATACTCTGTCCATCTTGTGGGTCTTACCTCACAGTTGACTTTTGACCTTTCTGAATCATATTTGTCTTCCCTCTCTCAATATTCCTTTAGTTCACATTATTCCTTAATTATCTGTGTTTCTTTTTGTCCAAATAGATCATAATACATGAGAAGCTCAGGATGCATCTTACATCTTTTATATCCTCCTTCAGTGCAAAATAGATTTTTTAAGCACATTGTATATACTCAATAAATGATTACGGAATCAATCTTATTACAAGTAAGTAGCAATAGATTGAGGCAAAAGAGCACCAGAAGAAGTGGAGATCTCTACATTTGCTCATTTACTCCCTAATACTTACTCCTTCTTTCTGTTACCCAAAGTACTCTTTCTCATTCTCAGCTATGAAGTCTGGGTGGGATTAACTTTACCCAGATTTATCGAGCTAATAACTTTATACCATCTTCTGTCCTCAGTGATCTGTGCAATGTTGGGCAAATAACCCAATTAGGGTCAGTAAGATGTTAAGCTCATCTCTTGCCAGTTGGCCAATTTTGCACAAATTATTTGGCCTAGAAGCCTCATAATTATCATCTATAAAATAAGTAGATGTCTAAGTTTGTTGCCTATCTCATATTCATTTGTGGAATCAAATAAAATAAATTGTTTTTCAAAGTAAATAACACAGAAATTCATGAGAGAATCTGACAATAAATTCTGAAGTATTAGGGAACACTTCTAGGAGTAGAGTGTAGCAGCACTTTTAAGTATGAATATCCCTAGAATAAGAAGCAGGAGAAAAGACAGTCCTCCAACTAGGGGAAGGGTAGGAGGACCAGAAAAAGGTCAGGAATAAGCACAGCGTTGCAGGAGGGCAAGTCCTTGAATGATCTTGGCAAATCCAGCTCTTCCCTCTCTGGCATGCGATTTTCAAACAGAATGTACCAAGAATGTAATGTTCTTAGATAAGCAGAAACTGTTCAGAACAGTTTAAACTTTGTCCTTGTCCCTTTTAGAATAGCATATCTTGCAACACAACTCAGTTACCCTGGAATATAAAACCTATAGCAGAGTCTTTGAGGGTCTCATGGATGTGATGTGAAGTGGGGAACATGCAGATGAGACTCTTTCAACCCTGGGCACCTTTCCTGAGCCTTAGGTGAACAGTTTGTCTATAGATCCAAGGCTTCTGTTGATTCTTGCTACTTACTTATAAGTAATAATAAAGTTGTTTTGCCTTAGTTGTGCAAGTATCTTGTCTCACATAACTACATAACTCATATTCTGGCAGCTAGCTTAGTACAAAACTTCCTCCTAGATCTAAGAACCTTGGCAAAAATTAGTTCCCCTGGAAATGGTAACTGGTACATGGTATTTCCCTTCTAAGGACTGATATCAATGCATATTATTCTAATTAACAAGCATTTTCTCTGAACCACAAAAAGAAAAGAAAAAAAATTGACCTCACCAACACATCCTTTTCAAATGAGATTGACAAAAAGGAAACCTTTTGCTTTATTCTTTTTAACAGTTGGAAATATAAAATTTACCATCCGTTTCGAGTCAATTGTTGACTCTGGGTCTCTGAAATATCAGAAGTAATTAATTTTGACAAATAGAAGTAGCTGTTGCCAGTAAAACCAATTATATCACAAAAATCATAGACTCATGTAGGGGAAGGAACAGTAAAAACATACCTGGTTCTTGCCACCTTTAGTTAAGAGAATCCCTCAACTTTCCAAATAGACAAGAAACCAACTTTTAATGGCTATAACTACATTTTACAATCTGTTTTAAATGTCAATACTCATTGTGTTACTACATTCAGTATTCATATATAAATGCATTTTGTTGACTCAAAACCACTAAGAACCTTAATTTTGTAAGAGACTAATTGAATCTGAGACCTAAAGCTTGAAATTACAAGACAAAGGTTCTTTGTGAAAATAACTATACTCCTAACACCTAACTCTTTCCACTGCTTTAACCTCTCATTGTTAGCCTGTGGTTAATGTAAACTTGATATTCCTGAGAGAAATCTAAAATACCCAACAGGATTATTACCTAACAACAGGGACAAAGAGGAAAACACATTGAGTTCATTTAGATAAGTTTCAAATCCCTGGCCATTTGACTCTCACAAACAAATACACGCAATTATAAAAATAAGATCAGCATGGGCAACATAGGGATAGCTCATCTCTACAAATAATAATAATAATAATAAAATTATCTGGGCTTGGTGACACACATGTGGTCCCAGCTACTAGGGAGGCTAAGGTGTAAGGGTTGCTTGAGGCCAAGTGGTTGAGGCTGCAATGAGCCGTAATTGGGCCAATACATTCCAGCCTGGGCAACAGAATAAGACCCCGTCTCAAAATAAATACATAAATAAATCACAACATCTCCAGGAGACCAACATACTTTCTCTGGTATTTGAGCCCTTTAATTTTAGAAAGGGAATTATAAGAGTTATTGTTGATGAGTTTAATAATCACATAATTGTCACTTTGCTCAATAATCAGCTGTAGTATTTCCTTCTTTAATGCTGTGTGCCGTACACAATCATGAACTCAAAATTTTTACAAATTTTGACCTTATAAATATATGAAGAAGGAATATTTGTGTGCATATTTCTAAGGAGTATAATAGCAATGATAAAAGGAAGAGCAATTATATTGGTGGACTACAGTTCCTCAATATTTACCTTTAAATATGTGACATTTAAAAATATTTCCCTAATAAAAGGATTTTCATTGTTAGTAGCAATAGGGAGAAAAGACACCCTACTCATTGCTATACACATAGTGCAACTTTTATAGAAAATGGTTTAAATATATATTTTAAATTTATCTAGAACTCCCACTGTCAGAATTTTACTTTACAAATAGACATAATTGTATGAAAATATGAGTAGAAGGATTTCATTTCAGCATTTTTGTAGTTTCAAAAAAAATAAACAGCAACAAAAAAACAGCAAATACTAAAACCACCTGTTTCATCTACAGGGGACTGGATGAATTTGGGAATACTACCAATTAAAAAAAAAAAGAAAAATAGCCACCATGGAAAATAAAAGCAAACATAGTATTTTAAAAGCTCTCCAAGGTACAGGCTCAAATGTAAAATTCAAAGTCAAAAACAACTTATATAACATGATTTATTTTCTGTAAAATAACTAAAAGAACATATAGGTAGATACAACACTATTTCCTTTTTTCTTCTTTTTTAAGAAAATGAAAGAATTCAGAAAAAAAAAATTAAAGATTATCCTAAAGAAGCAGAATGAGAGAAAATGGAGAAAGATTTTTAATGTTTTTTACTCACAATTTTTCATATGGGTTGGTTCCCAATCTGTGTATGTGTGCAATTTTATAATTGTTTATATTGTTTTTAATTCTACTCATATTTTTGTACAGTGAGATTCAAGGTTGTAATTGCTTTTTATTTGTGCTACTATGTGATTTTTCTAAATGATAACTCATAGACACAGGTTTTATTTTACACACACAAAGAAACTGGAAATTCTGCCTGCTTAGGGCTTTAATAATTCCTTTATTAGAGCAATGGGTATGAGATTTGTAGGAGGGGAAGATGTTGTATGTCGTGTTTCAAAATTATTTAACTACAGAATCTTTTTCTTAAAAATCCACAGAGATAAATATTTCATGCATGAAATGTTAGAAAATTCTGACTTCACTGATCAATAGACTGTAAGTTGAATCAGTTCCTTGTGATAATTGTGGTGGTGGTTGTTAATCATAGAGCACATGATAACATTTAGTTGATTTAAGTCCTATAAGTCCTTTTACCTTGATTTATATTTTATACCAACTAAATGTATAATTTTCTAGTTTAGAGAATAGGTGAGCTTTTCTTGTAAAGGAACAGATAGTAAATATTTCCAATTCTGTGAGTTTTATGGTCTCTGTTGCAACTATTCAACCCTGCCTATATATAGGGAAAGCAGCCATAAGCAATATATAAACAATGGGGTATGCTTGTGATCCAATAAAATTTTACAGACAAAATCAGACAAATAGTCTGGATTTGACCCACAAGTCATAGATTTTAAATTCCTGATTTAACATTACTTTTTGTGTGTATTGTCTAACCTAAGAATCAAATATTTCTATCAAGCTGTGGTATGCTGTATCATCTGATCACACACTCTGCAACAAACTAGGCAACTCTATTTAGACAAGCATAAAATTCTCATGGATTGCTGACAGTTCAGAGCTGTCAGCCTGCAGCATTCTCAGCAGTCGCAAGAAAAATTCCATCAGTCTTAAAGGGAATTGGGGATTTTATATATATATATATATATATATATAAAATTGTACTTTAGATTCTGGGGTACATGTGCAGATCATGCAGAATTGTTGCATAGGTACATACATGGCAATGTGATTTGCTGCCTCCATCCCCATCACCTATATCTGGTATTTCTCTCCATGTTATCCCTCCCCAACCTACCTACCCACCACTGTCCCTCCCCTAATCCCCCCCAACAGACCCCAGTGTGTGATGCTCCCCTCCATGTGTCCATGTGTTCTTATTGTTCAACACCTGCCTATGAGTGAGAACATGAGGTGTTTGATTTTCTGTTCTTGTGTCAGTTTGCTGAGAATGATGGTTTCCAGATTCATCCATGTCCCTACAAAGGACACAAACTCATCATTTTTTATGGCTGCATAGTATTCCGCGGTGTATATGAGCCACACTTTTCTTGTCCAGTCTAACATCGATGGGCATTTGGGTTGGTTCCAGGTCTTTGCATGTGTCTTTATAATTGAACTATTTATAATATGCTTGGATCCTTTGTATAGGATTGCTGGGTCAAATGGAATTTCTACTTCTAGGTCCTTGAGGAATCGCCACACTGTCTTCCACAAAGGTTGAACTAATTTACACTCCTACCAACATTGTAAAAGTGTTCCTATTTCTCCACATCATCTCCAGCATCTGTTGTCTCCAGATTTTTTTAATGACTGACATTCTAACTGGCATGAGATGTTATCTCAATGTGGTTTTGATTTGCATTTCTCTAATGACCAGTGATGATGAGCATTTTTTCATATGTTTGTTGGCCTCATATATGTCCTTTTGAAAAGTGTCTGTTCATGTCTTTTGTCCACTTTTGAATGGGTTTGTTTCTTTTTCTCCTGTAAATCTGTTTTAGTTCTATTTTGGCTTTTGTTGCCAATACTTTTGGTGATTTAGTCATGAAGTCCTTGCCTATGCCTATGTCCTGAATGGTTTTGTCTAGGTTTTCTTCTAGGGTTTTCTTTTTTAATGACAAACCCACAGCCAATATCATACTGAATGTGCAAAAATGGAAGCATTCCCTTTGAAATCTGGCACTAGACAAGGATGCCCTCTCTCACCCTCCTATTCAATATAGTATTAGAAGTTCTAGCCAGAGCAATCAGGCAAGAAAAATAAAATAAAGGATATTCAATTAGGAAAGGAGGAAGTCAAATTGTCTCTATTTGCAGATGACATGATTGTATATTTAGAAGACATGATTGTCTCAGCCCAAAATCTCCTGAAACTGATAAGCAACTTCAGGAAAGTCTCAGGATACAAAATCAATGTGCAAAAATCACAAGCATTCCTATACACCAATAACAGACTAAAAGAGAACCAAATCAAGAGTGAACTCCCATTCACAATTGATACAAATAGAATAAAATACCTAGGAATACAATCAACAAATGATGTAAAGGACCTATTTAGGGAGAACTATGAACCACTGCTCAAGGAAATAAGAGAAGACACAAACAGATGGAAAATCATTCCATGCTCATGGTTAGGAAGAATCAATATTGTGAAAATGACCATACTGCCCAAAGTAATTTATAAACTCAAGGCTATCCTCATCAAGCTACCTATGACCCTCTTCACAGAACTGGAAAAAAAACACCTTAAACTTCATAGGGAACCAAAAGAGAGCCCACATAGCCAAGACAATCCTAAGCAAAAAGAACAAAGCTGGAGGCATCATGCTACCTGACTTCAAACTATACTATAAGGCTACAGTAATCAAAACAGCTTGGTACTGATACCAAAACAGAGATATAGACCAATGGAACTGAACAGGGAATTGGGGATTTTAGACAGCATTTATTATGACTCATCTCTTTAACACAGATATTTGACTCTGATCACTATCAACAGATTTACTTATTTGTTCAATGCTAGAGCATATCATAAATAGTTTAAAAATTGTCAACCGATCCCACTGGGAAGTTTGGAGAATGAAAACTGTAACTAGAGTTGAGTATTGGTTTAGCTGTCTTTTTAGTCTCAAGGTATATATAGTGAATATATCATGTTTAAAGGTCACGTGTTATTTCTTTTTCCTCCCTTCAGTGTGTTTATGGTATTCATTCAAAATACACTTCTTACATTGACTAGTTTCTGTTTGTATTGCATTTTAGGTTTTTATCTTCAATCCCTGTTGATTTTATTCATTCCCTCATTCATTCATTCAACTTGAAGTGAAATGTTAATACTTCCGAAGATGAAACTTATCCAAAATATATACTCAGGGAACTATTACTCCTCTCCCCTATGTCTTTTACTCATCTGTGTACTCTCTGTTCCTCCAACCTGATCCCATTAATTCCCTGTAGGTAACCAAGCTTACCGTTTTCTGGAATTTCTCTGTGTTTCATTTTTGTAATGTGAAACACATCCCTGCTTGTCTTCTTATTTCTTCATTTTCTTACACAAAGGTTAACTATAATGAACATTTTTAAACTTTTTTTTAAGTTAAGCATATATTGTGGCAATCTTATCAGTTCATAGAAAGTTTGCTCATTTTTTTTATACAGTTGCATAGTTCTCCATCGGTGGACATCTCATAGTTTACTGAGCTAACCACCTATGTTACAGTATTTTAAGCTATTCCTAATATTTTACAATTACAAATGATGTTGCATTTAATAAATTTAAGCATGTAGGTTTTTGTGTTCTGAGAACTATCTTCAGAGTTAATTTCTAGAAGAGGATTACTAGGTATTTTATACTACTAGATTGTTAAAAATGTTGAGTCCATTTGGAACTCCTGAAATAATTCCTATTTGTGTATAACACATTATTTCACTAATGTGACATTGGATTCTATTAATATTTTATTTTATTTTTGATAATAGTCATAATATTTATAAATGATGTTGTTCTGTAATTTACTTTTATTGTTAGTACAATTGTTATACTTCCTTCTAAAAAAGAATTAAGAAATGTCCCGTTATTTTCTATGTGCTGAGACAATTCATGTAGCATTGAGACCATCTCGTTTTTAAAGGTTTGGTGGAATTTTCCTGTGAAAATATCTGACAATAGTGCTTTTGTGTGAAATATTTCCTAAATAATTTTCTCTGTTTCTTCTACAGAAATCTCTATGTCTTCCACCAACTCTACCAACACCACACAATCTTAGTTACTCTAGCTATACAGAAAACCTTAGTATCAAATAGGATTATTCCTTCCACTTTATGCTTTATTTTTCCAAAATCCTATTGGCTATTTCAGCTACAATGCATTTGTATATAAATTTTAGAATATGTTTATGTCAACAAAAAAGCTACCTACCTGGGATTTCTTATAGGAATTGCATTATACGTACAGACCAGTTCGGGGAGAATTAACCATTTTTTACTATAAGGAGGTTTCAAAACGATGAACATGGTATGCCTCTTCACTTATTTAGGTCTTGTTTGATATTTTTTGTCAGCATTTTGGAATTTTTACCAAACATATATTGTTAATTTTTTTAGATTTATATTTAGGAATTTCATTTTCTTTGGCGCTAATGTAAATGGTTTTGTATTTTTATTTCAGTTTCATTTTTTGTATATGAATACATTTTGTCTGTTGAGCTTGAATCCTGCAACCTGAATGACCTGAATATACTTGTTAGATCCAACAACCTCTTTCTGTAGATTCTTGAAAGGTTTTACGTACCAAGATGGCCGATAGGAGCAGCTCAGGATTGCAGCTCCCAGTGAAAGTACAGAGGGTGAGTGGATGCTGCATTTCCAGATGGATTTTTATTGCCCACAGACCAGGAGATTCCCAGGCAGAGGAGCCCCACGGGTCGCCAGCACAGCTGTTTTGGCCGGCGCGGCTGTTCTGCCAGCGCCCCGGCATGGCAGTTCTCCATACAAAATACACTGGTCTGGGTGCCCATTTAGCTGGCGATTGGAGCTCTGGGAAGGCAGAGTCACCCATTCATTTGATTTAAAAAAGGTGACTGAAACAGGGAGCCAGGCCAGGAGATTCCCAGGCAAAAAAAGCACCACAAATCTCAGCACGGCTGTTTCAGCCAGCGCAGTGGGTCGCCACATGGGAAATCACACAGATCCCGGTGTATTTTCAACAGGCAACTGGAACACCTGGGAGAGAGTCGACTGTTAAACTAAAAAAAAAAAAAAAAAAAGTGGCTCTGAGGCAGGGAACCAGGTGATCAGGCTCGACTGGTCCCACCCCCACAAAAAAAAACAGCAATTGGAAATGCTCTCAGTTGAGAGTTTCACAAAAGCACAGCTGAACCCCAGACGGTCCAGCTCTGTGGGGGAGGGGCGTCAGCCATTACCGAGGCACTCCACCACTACGGAGGTAGTCCACCATTGCTGAGGCAGCAGGCCATTGCTGACACAACCCGCCATTGCAGAAAGAGTCCACCATTAGAGAGGTAGGCCACCATTGCCGAGGCAATTCTAACTACACCCATATAAACAGGACTGCAGGGAAGTTCACATGGCAGCTGGGCGAAGCCCACAGCAGCTCAGCAAAGTCTCTGCAGGCAGACAGTGACTAGGCTGCCTCCTTGCTGGGCAGGGAAGCCCTGAAAAAAGGGAGCAGCACAATGGAAACTCAAAAATAAAGCCCAAACTCCCTGGGACAGAGCACCTGGGAAAAAAAAAGAGGTTTATGAGTTCTGCTGCAGCAGACTTAAATGTACCTGCCCAGCAGCTCTGAATGAATGATGGAGCTCACAGCTTAGCACTTGAGCTCCTATAAAGGACTGTCTCCTCAAGCAGCTCCCTGACTCCCATACATCCAAAGAGTCACCTCATAAAGGAGAGCTCAGACTGACATTTGGTGGGTATCGTTCTGGGACAATGATAGCAGAAGAAGAAACTGGTAGCAACCCTTACTGTTCTGCAGCTGCTGCAGGTGATTCCCAGGCAAGCAGGGCCTGGAGTGGACCTCATAAGTACTACAGCAGAGGGGCCAGACTGTTAGAAGGAAAACTAAGAAACAGAAATAACTTCATCATCAACAAACTGGACATCCACTCAGAGACCCAATCTGAAACTCAGCAACTACAAAGATGACAGGTGGATAAATCCACAAAGATGGGAAGAAACCAGTGCAAAAAGGATGAAAACACCCGAAACCAGAATACCTCTCCTCCTACAAGGGATCAAACTCCTCACCAGCAAGGGAACAAGGCTGGATGAGAATGAGTGTGATGAATTGACAGAATCAGGCTTCAGAAGGTGGGTAATAAGAAATTTCTGTGAGCTAAAAGAACATGTTCTAACCCAAAGCAAAGAAACTAAGAACCTTGAAAAAAGATCTGATGAAACGCTAATGAGAATGGACAACTTATATAGGAATATAAGTGAATTGATGAAGCTGAAAAACACAACACGAGAACTTCACGAAGCATGCAAAAGTTTCAACAGCTGAATTGACCAAGCAGAAAAAAGGATATCAGAGGTCGAAGATCAACTCAATGAAATAAAACGAGAAGGCAAGATTAGAGAAAAAAGGGTAAAAAGGAATGAACAAAGTCAACGAGAAATATGGGACTATGTGAAAAGACCTAATCTACGTTTGACAGGTGTACCTGAATGTGATGAAGAGAATGAATCCAAACTGGAAAATACTCTTCAGGATATTATCCAGGAAAACTTCCCCAACCTAGCAAGGCAGGCCAATATTCAAGTCCAGGAAATACAGAGAACACCACAAAGATATTCCTCAAGAAGAGCAACCCCAAGGCACATAATCGTCCGATTCACCAGGGTTGAAATGAAGGAGAAAATACTAAGGGCAGCCAGAGAGAAAGGTCAGTTTACCCACAAAGGGAAGCCCATCAGGCTCACAGCAGATCTCTCAGCAGAAACCCTACAAGCCATAAGAGAGTGGGGGCTAATATTCAACATCCTTAAAGAAAAGAAGTTTCAACCCAAAATTTCATATCCAGCCAAACTAAGCTTCATAAGTGAAGGAAAAATAAAATCCTTTGCTAACAAGCAAGTGCTCAGAGATTTCATCACCATCAGGCCTGCTTTAGAAGAGATCCTGAAAGAGGCACTACACATAGAAAGGAACAACCAGTACGAGCCACTCCAAAAACATACCAAATGGTAAAGAGCATCAACACAATGAAGGATCTGCATAAACTAATGGGCAAAACAGCCAGATAGCATCAAAATGGCAAGATCAAATTCACTCATAACAATATTAATCCTAAATGTAAATGGACTAAATTCCCCAATCAAAAGACACAGACTGGCAAATTGGATAAAAGCCAAAACCCATCAGTGTGCTGTATCCAGGAAACCCATCTCACATATAAGGATACACAAAGGCTCAAAATAAAGGGATGGAGGAAGATTGACCAAGCAAATGGAGAGCAAAAAAAAGCAGGAGTTGCAATTCTCATCTCTGATAAAATAGACTTTAAACCAACAGAGATTAAAAGAGACAAAGAAGGACATTACATAATGGTAAAAGGATCAATGCGACAAGAAGGGCTAACAATCCTAAATATATACGCATCCAATACAGGAGCACCCAGATACATAAGGCAAGTTCTTAATGACTTACAAAGAGACTTAGACTCCCACACAATAATGGTGGGAGACTTTAACACCCCATTATCAATATTAGATCAATGAGACAGAAAATTAACAGGGATATTCAGGACTTGAACTCAGACCTGGAACAAGCAAACCTAATAGACATTTACAGAACTCTCCACTCCAAATCCACACAATATACACAGAATATACATTCTTCTCAGCACCACATCACACCTAGTCTAAAATTGACCACATAATTGGAAGTAAATCATTCCTCAGCAAATGCAAAAGAACGGAAATCATAACAAACCGTCTCTCAGACCACAGTGCAATCAAGTTAGAACTCAGAATTCAGAAACTAACTCAGAACCGCACAGCTTCATGGAAACTGAAGAACTGGCTCTTGAATGTTGACTGGATAAACAATGAAGGCAGAAATAAAGATGTTCTTCAAAACCAATGAGAACAAAGACACTACATATCAGAATCTCTGGGATACATTTAAAGCAGTCTATAGAGAAAAATATATAGCAATAAGTGCCCACATCAGAAGCAAGGAGAGATCTAAAATTGACACCCTATCATCAAAATTGAAAGAGCTAGAGGAGCAAGATCAAAAAAACTCAAAACCTAGCAGAAGACAAGAAATAACTAAGATCAGAGCAGAACTGAAGGAGAGAGAGAGACACAAAAAAACCTTCAAAAAAAAATCAATAAATCCAGGAGCTGGTTTTTTGAAAAGAACAAAATAGACAGATCGCTAGCCAGATTAATAAAAAAGAAGAGAATAACCAAATAGATGCAATAAAAAATGATAAGGGGGACATCACCACAGATTCCAAAGACATTCAAACCATCATCAGAGATTATTACAAACAACTCTATGCACATAAACTAGTAAACCTGGAAGAAATGGATGAATTCCTGGACACTTGCCTCCTCCCAAGCCTAAACCAGGAAGAAGTCGAAACCCTGAATAGACCAATAACAAGGTCTGAAGTTGAGGCAGCAATTAAGAGCCTACCATCCAAAAAAAGCCCAGGTCCAGATGGGTTCACAGCCGAATTCTACCAGACATACAAAGAGGAGCTAGTACCATTCCTGCTGAAACTATTCCAAATAATCCAAAAAGCGGGAATCCTTGCCAAATCATTTTATGAGACCAAGATCATCCTGATATCTAAAGCCGGCAGAGACTCAGCAAGAAAAGAAAACTTCAGGCCAATATCCATGATGAACATAGATGCAAAAATCTTCAATAAAATACTGGCAAGCCGATTGCAACAGCACATCAAAAAGCTTATCCACCATGATGAAGTAGGATTCATCCTGGGGATGCAAGGCTGGTTCAACATACACAAGTCTATAAATATAATTCACCACATAAACAGAACCAAAGACAAAGACCACATGATTATCTCAATTGATGCAGAGAAGGCCTTTGACAAAATTCAACAGCCCTTTATGCTAAAAATCTTCAATAAACTAGGTATTGACGGAATGTATCTCAAAATAATAAAAGCTATTTACGACAAACCAACAGCCAATATCATACTGAATGGGCAAAAACTGGAAGCATTCCCTTTGAAATCTGGCACTAGACAAGGATGCCCTGTCTCACCACTCCTATTCAATACAGTATTGGAAGTTCTAGCCAGAGAAATCAGACAAGAAAAAGAAATAAGGAGTATTCAGGTAGGAAAGGAGGAAGTCAAATTGTCTCTATTTGCAGACAACATGATTGTATATCTAGAAGACCCCATTGTCTCAGCCCAAAATCTCCTGAAACTGATAAGCAACTTCAGCAAAGTCTCAGGATACAAAATCAAGATGCAGAAATCACAAGCATTCCTATACACCAATAACAGACTTAAAGAGAGCCAAATCAAGAATGAACTGCCATTCACAATTGCTACAAAGAGAATAAAATACCTAGGAATACAACTAACAAGGAACGTAAAGGACCTCTTCAAGGAGAACTACAAATCACTGCTCAACGAAATAAGAGAGGACACAAACAGATGGAGAAACATCCCATGTTCATGGTTAGGAAAAATCAATATTGTGAAAATGGCCATACTGCCCAAAGTAATTTACAGATTCAATGCTATCCCCATCAAGCTACCAATGACCTTCTTCACAGAACTGGAAAAAACCACCTTAAACTTCATATGGAATCAAAAGAGAGCCCGCATAGCCAAGTCAATTCTAAGCAAAAAGAACAAAGTGGGAGGCATCATACTACCAGACTTCAAACTATACTACAAGGCTACAGTAATCAAAACAGCATGGTACTGATACCAAAACAGAGATACAGAGCAATGGAACAGAATAGAATACTCGGAGGCAACACAACACATTTATAGCCATCTTATCTTTGACAAACCTGACAAAAACAAGCAATGGGGAAAGGAGTCCGTATTTAATAAATGGTGTTGGGAAAACTGGCTAGCCATGTGCAGAAAGCAGAAACTGGACCCCTTCCTGAAACCTTACAGTAAAATTAACTCCAGATGGATTAAAGACTTAAACATAAGACCTAACACCATAAAAACCCTAGAAGAAAATCTAGGCAAAACCATTCAGGACATAGGTGCAGGCAAGGACTTCATGACCAAAACACCAAAAGCATTGGCAACAAAAGCCAAAATAGACAAATGGGACCTAATCAAACTCCACAGCTGCTGCACAGCAAAAGAAACAGTCATTAGAGTGAACTAGCAACCAACAGAACAGGAAAATTTTTTTGCAGTTTACCCATCTGACAAAGGACTGATATCCAGAATTTACAAAGAACTAAAACAGATTTACAAGAAAAAAACAAGCCCATTCAAAAGTGGGCGAAGGATATGAACAGACACTTTACAAAAGAAGACATACATGAGGTCAACATATGGAAGAATGCTCATTGTCACTGGTCATTAGAGAAATGCAAATCAAAACTACATTGAGATACCATCTCACGCCAGTTAGAATGGCGATCATTAAAAAATCTGGAGACAACAGATGCTGGAGAGGATGTGGAGAAATAGGAACTTTTTTTTTTTTTTTAAAGACAGGGTTTCACCATGTTGCTCAGGCTGGTCTTGAACTCCCGACCTTAGGTAATCCGCCCACCTTGGCCTCCAAAGTGCTTGGATTACAGGTGTGAGCCACCACGCCTGGCCTTAGGAACACTTTTACACTGTTGGTGGGAGTGTAAACTAGCTCAACCATTGTGGAAGGCAGTGTGGTGATTCCTCAAGGACCTAGAAATAGAAATTCCATTTGACCCAGCAATCCCATTACTGGGTATATATCCAAAGGATTATAAATCGTTCTACTATAAGGACACATGCACACGAATGTTCATTGCAGCACAGTTTACAATAGCAAAGACCTGGAACCAACCCAAATGCCCATCGATGATAGACTGGACAGGGAAAATGTGGCACATATGCACCATGGAATATTATGCAGCCATCAAAAACGATGAGTTCGTGTCCTTTGTAGGGACATGGATGAACCTGGAAAGCATCATTCTCAGCAAACTGACACAAGAACAGAAAATCAAACACCACATGTTCTCACTCATAGGTGGGTGTTGAACAGTGAGAACACATGGACACAGGGAGGGGAGCATCACACACCGAGGTCTGTCAGGGGGAAATATGGGAGGGACAGAGCAGGGTGGGGAGTTGGGGAGAGATAGCATGGGGAGAAATGCCAGATATAGGTGATGGGGAGGAAGGCACCAAATCTCACTGCCATGTGTGTACCTATGCAACAATCTTGCATGTTCTTCACATGTACCCCAAAACTTAAAATGCAATTAAAAAAAAATCTAAAGAGAGAATTAGGGAGCTGGGAAATATTTGTGAATAAATTATTTAGAAGTTTCTCAGATGAAAAATGTGAACAAAAGATGATTAACAGGAAGAATAGAGAGAAAATAGGGTAAGAGAGTGTACAGAGACATCACAGAGAAACCATGAGATGAAAAATCAAAGAATTTAATAATTGCGGTTTCAAGAGAGATTAGAAAGGGAAAAATGATATTTAAATAATGTAAAAGTTGATGATTTCCCAGAATTTTCTTAAGTAAGGAAATCACACATCCTCAGAATCAAGAGAAAACAAATCCAAACAAGGTAAACAAAGGACGAAATTCACACTTAGACACATGTTGTGAATTTGTAAAACCCCAAGACAAAGAAAATTTTACAGGTCCCCAGAGAGGAAAAAAAAAATCATATTACCTACAACAGGACAACATACTGATGACTAATCTCTCAAGAGCAACAACAGAAGGTAAAAGAATAGTGAAATATTTTCAAAATGCCAAGAGGGCAATTTTCAGGTAAAACAATATCTCCCATTAACACTATCTTTCCCAATTAAGTTGAAATAATGGCATTTGCAAAAGAACAGAAACTCAGAGAGTTTATTATCAACAGATAACACTATAGGAATGTCTAAAATGTGCGCTTCATGAAAAAGGAAAATAGCCTTTAAGGAAGGTCTGAGATGCAAAAGATGCTAGCAATCAAAGAAAATGGTAAACATGAGATGAATCTGAAAAAACATGTATAAATCTAAGCAATAATATATAATTTGGGGATTTAAATATTAATATTTTCTTAAGAAAACCAATGTTAAAGTCTTAGCTCTTAAGAACTAAAATACTTACAAATACTAGACTCATTTGTAAGCAGGTTGATCACAATTTAAGCATTATATGTCTTTATAATGTTCAGCAGAAAGATAACTACATAAGAGTATAAGAATATGTATAACATCTTTATTAGTAGAGGGGGAAATAAGAATAAAGAAAAAGAGCTTAATTCAAAAGTAGACAAGAATGGTAAAGGAAAAAAAAAGAAATAAAGCAGGCTAAATTAAAAACCCAAAATTAGATGATAAAAATAAATACACATATATCAGTAATTACAATAAAGATAAATGGAATTGATTATTCTGCTAAAAGACAAAAACAGCCACTTACTGTTTATAAGAATAATGCCTCCAATTTAAGGAGAGAGTAACATTAAAACTGTTCCAATAATATAAAATATAATTATTAAAATTATTATAACTAGATTATGGGGTTAAAATTAAAAGAACAATAAAATTTATAACAAATTAGAATATAACTTTGAAGAGAGTTGAAAGAAAAGCTGAATGATCTTATAATCATTAAAAATATTCAATCAATAGTTAAGTATTTCTCAAAACGAATTAAGTATTCATCCCACTTTTGCTGTAAAAATTATACCTCAGGATAATCAAGTAATTGATGAAGAACCACTCCTTTTTGTAAAAATATAGCCAATAAGCAATAAAGAATTTGTAGAATTAAAATCACCAGGGGTGCACTTGGTTTCTCAAGGCACCTGCTTGGCCCTCTGCCCAGTTTCCTTTTCTTCTTTGCTTTTTCTCTTTACTGTTCTAAAGCTTTATAAGACACTTCTACTCCTACTCTAAAACTTGCCTCTGTCTCTTTTTCTGCCTTATGACCCTCAGTTGAATTCTTTCTTCTGAGGAGGCAAGAACTGAGGTTGCTACAGACTGATTCATCACCATGTGACTTGGACACCTTCCACAGGTAACATACTTGGTGCAGTGACTCGGTAAGTACCAGAGACTGCCAGCTGGATACATCACACCTGATTAAGCTATGGAAAAGGTCCAAAACACCAGAGCTAGAAGTGACGCCCTCAGCTCCTGAACACACTTGTAAGGCCCTGGAAGACCTGAGGTTCCTCTTTAAGCAGAAAGATAAGTAATGTCTTTCACCTCCAAGTAAGGCCCTCAGGCTCCAGATGGTCCTCAGTGAGGAATACTGTCCTCTCAATATTCAAGAGTCACGCATCTATAGGGGGCCTCTAGACTGCCTATCAGTGGGACATGACACAGGCGAAATTCTGCCCCTGTCTCCCTTGAACCTGGCTGAATACTGCTTTCACCAACTCACAGAACCAACCGTGCCCTGACAGCTAGCAAGAGGACAAAAGCCACAAAACCACCACCACCGCCCCTCTCTCAGCAGAAAGCAGTTAGAGAAGACTGACCTTCGTCCATTTTTCCACAAGGATTTGGGGGGCTTGGAATCTTGAGGAAGAAAATGGTGCAGCGGGTAGCTAGTCAGGTATGAGCAGGGCGGGAAAGGACTCCCACACACGCGCATGCGCACACACACACACACCTTAGGAGTTCTGGGTAACTATCAGGTGAGGATGGTCAGGCAGTTTTTAACTGTTTCTCTAAAGTAATCATTGGCCACAGCCAGTGCCAGAGAAGGTCAGTCTACTAATAGATGTAGATAGGAAACACCTGAAACTGATCAGCAGCTTCCCAATAAGATCTCAGGAGTGGAGAGAAGGAACACAAGATACCGGAAGTATGCCAAGGTATAAAACCCCAAGAGGTCAAGACACACACTTGGTTTCTAAAGTTACCCACTTGGCTCTCTTCCAAGTGTATTTTTCTTTTTTCCTTTCCTTACTGCTCTAAAGCTTTTAAATAAACTTCCACTCCCGCTCTAAAATAAAGGGGAAAAAATCACCAGGCCAGGTGCTGTGGCTCATGCCAGTAATCCCAGCACTCTGGGAGGCCAAGGCGGGAGAATTAGTTGAGCCCAGCCAATCAATCAATCAAGTAAAACAAGAAAGTCTACTAATAGATGTAGATAGGAAACACCTGAAACTTGTCTTGTCCTGGCTATCTCTCCAAAACTCAGTCCTTGTTGTCTTCATTTTTCTATCAATTTCCTCCCTTTAGTGCTCTGATTGCCATTCCCTGATTATAAGTACTATCTATGTGTTGATGGTTTTCACATTTAGTTTATGGCCAAGAACTTCAGGTTTATATCCAACTGCCTACATGACAACTTCACATGGATGTATTATAAATATCTTAAACATACACTATTCAAAACTTAACTTCTGATTTCTCCTGTCAAACCTACCTCAACCAGTCTTCCTCTATTCAATTGATGCCAATTCCATCCTACAAGTTACTCATAATTTGGCTTCCTGTTGCAATCTGACTCTGTCTCATACAATTTTCCTCCTGTTTCAGCTTCACTGGCCTGCTTTTTTTGTACTTTTTAACCCTCAGACAGACTCCCACTGAACAGCCTTGGCACTAATTGTTTTCTCTGCTTGGAATATTTGTCCTCCAGATATCCATATGGTAAACTCCCTCACTGTTTTCAAGTCTTTGCTTAAATGCAACTTTCTCAATGAAGTACATTCTTAATATACAGTGGAACTTCACAGCCATCGATCATTATTGCCTAGGTCCCATTATTTCATTAGTGGTTTCAAATAGTTGTATTTTATTGTGTGTGGGTTTTTTTTTGGTTTGGTTTTTTGTTTTTTTCTGTGGAGATGGCTTTTTGCCATGTTGCCCAGGCTGTTCTCAAACTCCTGAGCTCCAGTGATCAGCCCATCCCAGGTTCCCAAAGTACTGGGGTTACAGGTGTGAGTCACGGCATCTGGATTCACTTTCTTCTTACAAACTATATGATTTATTACATATTGGGTTTATTTTTTGTAAAGTCTAAGAATGTAAAATTACATGAGGGGAGGGATTTTAGTCTTTTCTGTTCAGTCCCCTAATACATCACAAGTACATGGAACCGTGTCTGGTTTAGTAGGCATTCAATAAATATTTGTTAGTGGAAAAAAAAAAAAAGAAAGGTTTTATGTAAACAATCATGTCATCTGTAAACGGGTATAATTTTAATTTTCCTTTTCACCTATAAACATTTAAATTCCTTTTCTTACCTTATTGCACTGGCTGTGGGTGTTTTCATTATTATTATTTTAGTTATACATCTCCTTTCACCCATGTATTAATAATGTCTTTTTATTCCATGTTTTTGATACTTTGACATCTTAGGGCCTTGCCAAACCTGGAGGAACTGCCCCTCTCAAGGCTAATTCCTAGACAAGGCATACAACTGTCCTCTGAACACACCTGTCATGTGCCAACCAACCAACTCCCATGACCCTCGTAGCCCCAAACCACCTCCTTCATTGGGCTTTCACACTTTAGGCCACTATCCACCTGTGCTTATTACCCCAGGACCACAAACCAAACAACTTAGGGCAGTCCCTATGTCCCAGAGCCCACTAGAATTATTCAAATTAGCCCATCCTAAACCTGCTTACCTTGCCTTACCTGTCCCTTTCTACAGAAACCACAATAAAATATCTTGCCCACATTTTCTCATCCTGATCACTCTGGTGCTTCCTTGTGTGGCCTTCCCATGGCAAGGCATGGCCCCTCATCTTGGGATCTGTGTGTATAACAAACTGTCTTTCCATTGACAATCCTCTCTCTCTCACTTTGACTTGCCATACCTAAATAACAATAAAACTTATATTTTAAAACAATGAAAGAGTCAATCAATAGAAGATTTTTATTCCTGTTGGAAATACCCTTTTGATTTTTATATCTTGTAACTAGTTTACAGTTTTATTGCATAGTTAGAAAATGTTATCAGTCTGTTCTCTTCGGTCAGGGCTTAGAGATCAGTATCTAACTATAAGATGTATCTAGTTGATTTTGTTGTGCAGGTCTATATACTTACTTGTTATCTTAATCTCAGAGAGATATATAAAAGCTTCCAATATTCAATATGTTTCTATCAATGTCTTCTTACATTGCCTGTAAGTGCTTGCTTTATAAGAATAGTTATTTGGTGCATCGGTAATCTTAACTATTATATTTTTTATTTTGAAATGAATGTGCCTTTCTTTGTCCCATATAATAACTTTTGACTTGAATTCTACTTGTCCGATACCAGAATTGCAACCTACATTTTCTTATTATTTCCATTTGTCTGTAATTCCTTTGTCCATCTCTTTGTTTTGAACCTTTCCAAACGCCTTTATTTAGGTTTGTTCTTATATACATTATGCAGTTGAGTCTTGCTTTGTGAGTTAAACTGAGAATCTCTTCTTTTCAATATGTAAGTTAAGCCATACATATTTATTAAAATGACTGATATTCTTAGTCTCTACCCTGCCAAATTATTTGTTATAATTACAATGTCTGTTCTACTTGCTTTTTCTATGTAATATGTTTTCTTTACTTGTTTATTTGAAAACTGAAATAACATTTTATTTTTTGTCCTGATGGTTATCTTTACACCTTTAAAGTGCCCCTTTGTTCTCATTTTCTTACCTAACCTTTTACTGGCTGGTCAGTTTGTGATGCTATAGTTTGACTAGACCTATTCCCTATACAAAAAATTAATGAATTTATTCTACTTGCCTCTTTTCCACTCCCTTCTCCCATTTTTAGCTGTATTATTTCTTCTGTCCAAAGGTATATTAGTATATTATATTTTAATATTCATCTCCACCCTTGTTTTAGTTTTAGATCATTAATTTAAAATACTAAAAACTTACCAGCAGGGACTTTTTCTCGAAATTTCCTCAGTTACCATTTGATTGGATAAAGCTCATCTTCTCTTAGAATGCTCAAGAAATAAGCCTCAATATCTTGAATGTTTTAAAATGTTTATTTATAGCCTTGACACTTGAAGGACAGCTTACCTAGGTAAAAAAGTTTTGTTCAGACATTCTTTCCTTGAGTGTCCTGAAAATGTTACTCATTGTTGTCTTTATTAATATGCTGCTTTTGAGAAGACTGATAGTCTAATTTTCATGAAATACATTTATTTGTTTGTTTTCCTGTTTATTCATTTAGTGGTGAGGCCCGGAGGGCCTTGGTAATTCTTTTATTTTAAAGTTTAATAGTTTTATTAAAATATGTCTATGGTTTGATTCTTCTGAATTGATCTTCACAGGTAATTGGGAAGCCCTGCTGATCAATGTCTATTTTATTTCTGGAAATTGTTCCTGTCTTATGAATATAAATACTAGGTTTGTTTCTGTGTTTTGTTTTTCTTCTTCAGTAACTTCAAATTATGCTAATATGGATCTTCTTTATATTTCAACCACTATTTCTCTGACCCAATTTACTTCTTTCTCACCTCAATTTTTATTCTCCTTGATGTTTTCCTACTTTTATTTTTCAGGCATCTTGTAATTTAGTCTTATTATTATACAGTTTTCTCTTTTTCTTCTGTATCTTTCCTAAAATCAATTACCATTTTCTTTCTTTATGGTTTGAGTACATTTCTGTCCTTTCTAAGATTTCTAACCTAAGATTATTGTCTTTTTTAATATTAGCAAATGTTTGAGAATATGTAATTTATTTCACAATGTCGGTTACATTTTCTTTCTGCTGTGTGTGGTGGGAGGGGGAAGCTTTCATAGCTTTCATTAGCTAAAATAGTTTGATTCTTGTTTTTACTTTTCTCTGATAGTATCTTTCTGGAAGTCAAAATTTATTTTGCCACGTATTTCAAGGACAAGATCCTTGATTTAGGGCGGTTTAAAACATTCTTAAAGAAGGCCTATCCCATTCTTTGTCAGGGTGAGAAAGTACAATTTCTTTAATTGATGACACTTAGAGGACAGGTTTTGTGTTTTGTGCTCTGTTATTTTATGTTATTTATTTATTAGAGACAGCATCTTGCTCTATAGCACAGGCTGGAAGGCAGTGGTGCAACTGTAGCTCACTAAAGCCTTGAACTCCTGGGTTCAAGCAGTCCTACCAACTCAGCCTCCCGAGCAGCTGGGACTACAGGTAAGCATCACTACACCTGGCTATCTTAAAAAAAAAAAAAAGAATATGTAGAAACAGAGTCTAGCTTTGTTGTCCAGGCAGGTTATGCTCTGTGATTTTTGTCTTTTCTTTTGTCTTTCAGTATTTTAAATCTCTCCCTAATTGCTCTTTTTTTCTCTTCACTGCACAATTTTCAAAGTCTGCCTCTCTCTTCTTTCTTCCCTTACTCTCCTCAGAAGAAATAGTTTCCAAGACGTCATCATTTATAAGTCCCTTATCTGTAGTCAATGTACTGATATACGAGGCTCTTTTTCAGTATTTTAGCACTTAACATAGACTTCCTTTTTTCTAGTGGTAATGTTTTCTCAGTCACACGTCCTCCTTTCTTATCTCCTATCTTCCTCTTGGTTTTTCAAGAGGCCTACCCTTACTCTCTGCAAAGATTGGTGGAAGCTCAGCAAACAACTCTGTGAAAGTGATGTTTACATTGCTATTTACAGGTAATTTGAAGCAATCGTGTTCTCTGTTTTTAACTTGAGATTTGGGGATTTCGCTGTTGCTGTTCGTGTTGAATTGTACTGTTTTGAAGTGTGTTGGGAGATTTTAATTCAGGTGGCCACCATTACTTTGGCTATTCCAAGTCCACGAATGTACTTGATATGGTTTGGCTATGTCTCCACCCAAATCTCATCTTGAATTGTAATTCCCATAATTCCGACGTGTCATGGGAGGAACGTGGTGGGAGATGATTGAATCATGGGATGGTTACCCTCATGATAGTGAGTGAGCTCTCACAAATTCTGATGGTTTTATAAGGGGCTTTTCTTTCTTTTGCTCCGCACTTGTCCTGGCTCACACCCTATGAAGAAGGGTGTGTTTGCTTCCCCTTCCACCATGCATGTTAAGTTTCCTGCGGCCTCCCAAGTCATGCTGAACTGTGAGCCAACTAACTCTCTTTTCTGTATAAATTACCCAGTCTCAGATATGTCTCTATTAGAACTGAGAATGGATACAGCACTTAAAAAAAAAGTTGTGTTTCATATATAAACTCTTAATTATTGCATAAATTTCTTTAGATTTTTTTCAAAATTTTTCACAATATGGCTTAACTTTACTTTTGCAGCTTCGTCAGCCAAATCTTACTCCTAGCCCTGCAGGTCTATCTTCTATTTTAATAGACTGTGCCACAGTTTTTAACATTCCTTAATTTTGCCATGTATTTCTCATCTCTATACTTCTGCTGTGCTTGCTCCTCCCATAAAAATGCCCTCTATAAATTTATTCACCAGTTAAAAGTATTATTTGTTTACTGGGTTTCTGCCCTTTCCTCTTAGGTTTAATTAAATTTTTACTCTATGATTATATGAAGAGAAATTAAATCAGGAGTCATTTCCCCCTCCTGAGATTGGTACTATGGGGTGGGATGACTAGATGCAACATTTAAGCAAGAGAATCTTTTTCTCTCTTCAAAATCTAATTTTGAAGAAAGGAACAAATTCAACCTAATCAATCATTTATGATTCATTAAAATTGAACTCCCACTTAGCATTTTGGTAACATATTGTAACCTTTTCCTTGGTAAACATTGTGATTATCAAATTTCAATTCCTGTGATACTTCGTATTCTCCCAAAGAGACGTTTTTAAAACATCAAAAGTTTTAAATAATTAAAGGTGAATTTTTCACAGCATGAATATTTGCTATCCTTCATTAACCATTACATGAGATGTCATTAGGAGGCTGGATGTCAATTTTACATTTTAAAAAGAAGATATCTTTGTACAAAAAAAGGCACTTTGATATTTTCCAATTTATAATTGCGGGTGTTGACTTCCAACATCACTTTTCTTCATAAACTAGAGTGTGCTTTGAATTATGTCTAAACATCTACAGCAAAATATGAAGGAAATGAAACTTTGGGGAAGTCTAATTCACTGACAACCAATGAAAACCTTATCAAGAACTTCTGAAGCATCTATTACCTTTAAGTTCCTAACCTATCTTATACCATGGGGATTGGCCTACTCTAGGTAAACTAAATTTATGAAGCCCTTGTAGATCCAACTTGATATTCTAAGCTTGTTGCTGATTTGGGCACATTTTGCCTACTGAGGAAATTATTACTGAAATAATTCTGCTAAACTTAGAGGAACAATAAAATTAAATAAAGAAATATTGAAATATATTCCTCATAGGCTATATATTTAGGCAAATACCTTATTATCCACCATACTACATCTTAGAAAATTGACATTTGGCATCCTTCCCTTTATGTGCCCATGAATGACCCTCTAAGTGGTGTTTTCCCAAATGAATAATGTCACTGAAGGAATGGAGGAAATATTTCTAACCAATGGAATTTTCCTAATACACCTTATCAGACCACTGCACAGATAGCTGGCCTTAATATCAGGATACCAAATACATCAAGTCATTCTGGAAATCAAATTTAATCCTCTTTAGCTGATGAAAAAGTAGTGGCTTCTTTTCTGGCTTCCTTTCCTTCTTATATTTTTCTGTCTCTCTACTTTGCCCTCAAGCATGCACAACACAAACTGGATTTTCTTAGTCAGGTTGGAAGATAATTCTGTTCAGAAAACAAGCTTAATATTTTCTCTTTGATGAAAAAAAGACATACATTAATAAGAAAATTTGGTAGAAGTGATTAATATGAAAAACTACAGTGAAGCAGTCACAATTCTTAATTTTTCAAGGTTATCTTTCCTGTTGCTTTTAGCCATGGCTCCCCCCATAAGGATGACTGTGACTTTTCCTTTCTTCTTTCTTATGCTCCTTCCTTTCCCTTCCTTCCTTCCTTCCTTCTTTCCTTCCTTCCTTTCTCCCTCCCTCCCTCCCTTACTTCTTTCTTCTCTTCTTTCTTTCCCTTCCTTCCTTTCTTCCTTCCTTCTTCCTCCCTTCCTCTCTCCCTCCCTCCCTTCCTTCCTTCTTTCCTTTCTTTCCTTCCTTTCTTCCTTTTCCTCCCTCTGTCTCTCTCTATCCTCTCTCTCTCTCATAGTCTGGTTTCTCACTGGAGAAACATTTATATTAAGTGGAAATTATATTTCAAAGTCTAGTTCATCTGGACTGGCAAAAGAATGATGAAGAAATGTTTTGTCATGAGATTGCTCTCTGCAGTGAAAAACATTGATTTCAATGATTTGTCTATCCACTGCTAATATACCAAGCATGTATTAATTTGTTTTGTCATAAGTTTTGCACATTTTATATTTAATATACTATAGATATATTTTTCAAAAACATTTTATGAGCATCTCATTGAAATAGGGGTACAGAAAAAAATTCTGTATTTTTTATTGACTGTGTTTTTGAATTATTATGTGAATAATCAAGGAAATAAAAACTTGAAGAAGTAATGTCTGTAACTGATATTTGGCTAGTTCCAAGGTAAACTTTATAACTATAAATCTATTGAACCATTACTAAAATGACCTTAATAGAATTTAGATTACCATCATAGACTTTAAACTGGTCTCCCTACTTTGACTCTAGACTCCATTCTTCACACAGCAGTTCAAGGGATCCTTTCATAATATAAATCAGTTTGTGTCATGCTTGTGATCACCACTACCCAATGGCTTCTTATGTCAGAGCCTACTCATATTCCACCAATGCCTACTTGCTATTTTTTTGGGTAATTGGACCCCTAATGTATTCACAAATGATTAGAATAAAAACCACATTTTCTTCTTTATCTCAGACCTAGTGGTAGCCATGAGATGAAATGAAATTCTATTCAATGGAATGGAATCAGAAGTGTCTTAAACACTTTCTGGGACATAACTTTATAGATAGAGGCATTTTCTTTTCTCCTTTGTATTTTATGGTTGTTGAAATACAGAGTTGATGACTGGAGCTCATTCAGCCATTTAAGTCCCTGAATCAGAAGTCATATCTGAATATGATTGAACAACAAGAGAGAGACAAACCTATGTCCCTGACAACTTTGTGAGTTGAACAGGATGCCTGTATCTTGATGTCTTTATATGAACGTGAATGGATCTTTATCTTTCCGAAAGAGAGAGAGAGAGAGATAGAGAGAGAGAGAGAGAGAGAGAATATATATAAAATATACATATATAAGTTTATACATATTCTAGTGCTTCTGCTTACATTCCATTGACTGGACTTCTGCTTTCACTCTGCTTCCATTCCATTAAGTAGAATTTAATCTCATGGCTAACTCTATCTCAGAGATAAAGTAGAAAATGTAGTTTTTATTCTAATCATTTGTGAATACATCAGGGATCCAATTTCCCAAAGAAAAAATAGCAAGTAGGCATTCGCAGTATGTGAGTAGGCTCTGACATAAGAAGCCATTGGCTGGTGTTAGGCACAAGCATGACACAAACTGACTTATGAAAGGATCCCTTGGACTGGTATGTGAAGAACAGGAATCTAGAGTTAAAGCAGGGAGACCAGCCAGAAGTCTATGATGGTAGTCAATTCTATTAAGGTCATCTTAGTAATGTTTTAATATATATGTAGTTACAAGGTTTACTTTGGAACTGGCCAAATATCAGTTACTGATCCTACTTCCTCAAGTTTTATTTCCTTGATTATTCACTTAATATTTACTCCAAAAAGCAGTCAATAAAAAATATAGAAATTTTTTCTGTACCCCCTACTCTAATGAGATACTCATTGAAAGATAGAAGATTCATTCACTTTCATATGTGTGTGCGTCTGTGTGTGTGTGTGTGTGTGTGTTTGTATACATATATATTTCATTATTGACAGTGATGCCTAATTTTAACTTTTCACAAAACTGAGAGGGAAATTTAAAATCCTCTTCATGGCTTCCATGTTCCTATATGACCCAGTCCTTGTCTTTCTCTGTTATTTCCTAACCTTCATCCCCAATCACTCTAGTGAAGCTATGCTAAACTTCTTGCTGCTCCTGAGAGCACACCACACCATAAGGTCTATGTCCTTTCTGCCCTTCAGACTGCAATGCTCTTTCCCAAGATACGTAACTTTAGTCTCATCTCTGCTTGGATCTTTTCCAGAAAAGCCTTCTAATCACCATATATTAAATAAAAGCACAAGTTAGTCTTTCTTTGCCTGCAACACTTTTTTGTAGTACTTATTAATCTAAGTTAATATTTACATATTTTATTTGTCTTTTAGCTTGCCTGTTTTCTCCACTAGAAGGTAATTCCATGAGGGTAGGCACTTCAGTTTGTTTACCATGCTATCTCCTAGACCAATGGCTGTCCCAGCTACAGTTGCCCAATATATATTTATTGGCTGTATAAATGCAGAAGTAATTGATTATACATCTACTTACCCACAAAATATTCTTATACTATTCTTATAATATCATGAAATATATATCCTATGTACTATACCCAGGACACCCAGGATACAGTTAGGCTGGTAAACTGATAAGACACTGATCATCAGTTTGTTAAAGGACCCCTCAAGAACCTTCAGAGTGTTACTTGGTGAATTCTTACGTTGTTCTGTCGGTTTTATATACAAAAAATAGTAAGAAACTTGCTGAGATTAGACTCTAAATTCAGTTTTTTAATGGGAAAAGAGTGGAATATAAATGCAGTGACTTTGTTATTACACAACCTGACCTGGACAATTTTTGACTTAACATGATATTATCTAACATTATATAATTCAAAATTCTGGAAATATACTGTTTTCACACTACCATGGGATTGTTTGGATATAAGTGTGTTATGGATGGGAGTTGAACTTTCCCTCAATGAATATTCCCACAGTCAATTATACTGGACAAATTGTCAATCCTGGGGAAGAGAATTCCTCAAGAGCTTCAAGAGGTGCACCACAGCTTGAGAAGTGTGAACATCTTTCATTTTCTCTAAATGTTTTGGACATTTGACCTAGATTCAGTGAGACACTGGTGGTTCTCACATTGGTGGAGGCAACCTGGATGTAAACAGGAAGTGGGGCTGATAAAAACTCTGCAGTAAAGGCTGCACTGTATAATAATTGTGAATTATTTTCTATGCTGTATTTTCTTCTAGTGTGGTCAAGCCTTCAGTAAAATCTTGATAAGTGTTCTCTATGTCATGTAGAATTAAGGGACAGGGACTATTCTACCTATTAGGATAAAGCAGTCAGAGAGAAAGTGGAGTCCCTTTCCAAAATTCAGAGAGCTGGTCTCACCCTGGGTATGGATGTGCCCAAAATAGTGGCAATTAACCCAGGCGATATAGCTGAGACAGCAATGCCATAGAATAATAACAAAATTGGAGGGGCAAATCAGAAGGACCTGACATTTATAAGTCAGAACTCTCAAGAAAATTTAGAAATTGTTAAACTTGAGAATTTGAGGAAAAAAGTATTCATTTCTGCACTAAAGCCTGTGGGAGGTCATTCCATTTTAATGAAGTCTACTTAGGTAAAATCTCCTTTATATGTTCTTTTCTATTTATATTCCATTTAAAAAAAAATTTCACATTATGCTGAAAATTGTTGCTTCTCTTTTTACCCAGCACTAGCCCGTACATTGCTTAAAGACAAGAACTGCCTCATTTATCCATGTATTCCCAGTAACTAGCACACTGCTAAGCAAAGTGAACCCTTCATAAATATTTGTGGAAGGCCAAAACAAATCTTTTAAATAGCATATACAGTCATTCCCATGATTTGAATGAAATAACATATTAAAAAATGTGTCTTAATAATGTTAATTGAATCTTAAATTGTGCCAAGGACCTTGTACAAACAAAAACTAAAAATAAAAAATGAGCAAGGAATGTTTTAGAATACCTTTATTATAAAAACACTTGTGCATTGTTATAGAATAAGAGGTTAAATGACATGAAAATAATGCTCTACTCATTGAAATTCAATAATTTTCTTCTTCACAGTTTTACAATTCCTATTCTGTCTTTCAAAATCACAAAATGAGAAAAGCCTAGGGAAGAAACATGAGAATAAAAAGGTATTTTTCTCTCAATCCAACTGTGACCTAATTCTAAGAAAACAAGCTAGCTCTAAATTATGATCTCTCTAAATACTTCAACTTCCTTCCTTCCTCAAATGTAAGTTCTTAGTATTTCTTTTCTTTTTTTTTTTTTTTTTTTTTGAGACGAAATCTTTGTTTGTCACCCAGGCTGGAGTGCAATGCCACGGTCTTGGCTCACTGCAACCTCTACCTTCCGGGTTCAAGTGATTCTCCTGCCTCAGCCTCCCAAGTAGCTGGGATTACAGGCACACGCCACCAAACCCAGCTAATTTTTGCACCTTTAGTAGAGATGGGGTTTCACCATGTTGCCCAGGCTGTTTTTGAACTCCTGACCTCAGGTGATCCACACTCCTCGGCCTCCCAAAGTGCTGGGATTGTAAGCATGAGGCACCCCACCCGATCAATTCTTAGTATTTCTAAAACTAAAGCAAATGAACATGGTGGCTGATGCCCAATCCCTCACTAGATACTGGTTAGCAACAGTTCTGGCAGATAAAACGTACTAAATGCTGCCATATTCTATTGTTTGTAGTAAAAAAGGAAAATAGTTAGAAAACAAACATCTAAATTCTTATTTATAATCTTAGCAGTTCAAAGGTTATGAAAGGAAAATATTTTGCCACAGTTCTCAGGAATTTGTAAAAATTCAATTGTGTCATAGTTCATTTGTTTGGCATCCTTCTTTCTTAAGTCAGCCCAATGCAAGGACATTCAGCTCCTGTCTTTTAACAGCAATCATTTAGACTTAGAAGCAACCAGTCTAAGCTTAATCTTATGGATACTGATTGCTTTTCTGAAACATATTATTACTTTAATTGGAGACCATTTATTTTGTTTACATAAGGGTACACAGACATAAACATTAAGTACTTTGGCAAACTGATATATTAAAACAGAAAAGTAAGAATGACAGATGAATTTCACATGCTTTAGAGTCAGATTAATAGCCAAAAATAAAATAATGCCTGTTCCCATTATATAAGGAAACATCATTGTTTCTTTCTACAACCAATTTTAATGAACAGGTTTTGGGACCTGAGCTCAAATTGTACTTCCTTAGGAACTATTAAGCTCAGAATAACAGAAAATAGTAAGGCACTACTTAATAAGTGGAAGAACAGAAATTGAAGTTTCATTGCTGAGGATTAATTTTCTTAAGTGAGATTTCCTCTATATAAATAGATGTACAATTTCTGTCATCTCTGTATACTTTCATAACATTAAAAAATGAACTTTGAAAAATGATGCCCACAAGGTGAAAGAATAAGTCCCAGCCTTTATTTCCCCAGAGAAACAGCAAACAATAATATATGCACCAAAATACCTTTATGAGAAGTCTAGAATATAGGTAAAGAGTTGCAGCACACCACATGAGCACAAAACCAAGAAAAGCCACACTGAAATGGATAAGAGTAATTTCACTTTATCCACACCAGCCTTACCCCCAAACTGGCATAGCTCAGCATAGAGAGATCGCCTGGGCCCATGACTTCTACAAAGTGGGTAAAGAGAGAGTGAACCATAAGCCTCGCTTCCCAGCTTTCCAATATCCTCCACAAGAGGCTAGTTTCAGTGTCACCTTATACAAAGTGCTGAAGGAACCAGCATAGCTCAGATGACTGGAACAGCTTGGAACAAAGAAAAAGGGGTGGACACCTCCCTACAGTTAGCACAGATCTGCAAGATTGGAAATAGTACAGAACTGAGACTTCTCCCTCAGGAAAGAAGTTGAGTGAAGCATGACTCCAATGTCCCTGACCTTTCAGCACACTACTCAAGGAGTCAGTGCCTATCTTGCCTTACAATGAGCACTAAAGGAACTGACATAGTCTAACACCACCAGGAAAAAGAAATTATGGGCTTTAAAATAAAAAAGACTGAATCCCTGGACAGCTACGAACACAGGCCTGGAATCTCTAGAGAGTCTGATGAGTAATTTTTCTTCTGTCAAAGGCAGTCTGTGGAGAATTGCTAGAAGAGTTAGCTGTTTCTTCAAATGTATGAACATCAACGAAAAGCTAGAAAAAATAGGAAAAAATCAGGAAAGCATGACACAATCAAATAAAGAAAACAAATCTCTAGTAACTGATGCTAAAGAAATGAAGGTACAAAAACTATCTGACAAAGAATTCAAGATAGTCATCTTCAAGAGGCTCAGGAGTTGCAAGAGAACACAGACAACTAAACAAATTCTGAAAAATAATAAAGCAAAATAAGAATGTAAATAAAAAATAGAAATAATTTTTTTAAAAGAATCAAAAAAAATTTCTGGAGCTGAAGAATATAACTGAACTAAAATATTCAATGTAAGTATTCAGGAGCATAGTTAATCAAGCAGAAGAAAGAATTAGTGAACTCAAAGATAAGAAAACAATAGACATGAACAACGCCACAGGCCAAATGAACCTAAAAGATGTGTATAAACATTCTACTCACTAGTGGCAGAATATACATTCTTCTCAGGTAAACAGGGAATATTCTACAAAATATATCACATATTAAGTCACAGAACAAGTTTTAACAAACTTAAGAAGGATGAGGTTAAAGCAAGTATCTTTTCTGAGCACCATGAAATCAAACTATGAAATACAAAACAGTAAGAAAATGAACAGGACACACACAAAAAAATGAAGTTATCTAATGCTCATGGGTTGGAAGAATTAATAGTGTTAACTTGTCCATACTACCCAAAGTGTTCAACAGATTCAATGCAATCCCTATCAAAATTCTAACTGAATTAATTATATTTCTTTACTGAATAAAAACAGAAATATAGATCAATGAAACAGAATGGAGAGCCCAGATATAAAACCATGCATATGCAGCCAGCCAACCTTCAACAAGGGTGCCAAAAATACACAATGGGGAAAACAGTCTTTTCCACAAATAGTGTTAGGAAAACTAGATACTCACATGTAGAAGAATAAATTGGACTCTCTTCTCACATCATATATAAAAATCACTTCAAAATAAAGACTTAAATGTAAAACCTCAAACTGTAAAAGTCTTGTTACACATGGGGGAAAGCTTCTGGATGTTGGTCTTGACAATGATTTCCTATATATGACCAAAGCACAGGCAATAACAATAAAAATGAAGAAGTGAAACTACTTTAGACTAAATAGCTTCTGTATAGCAAAGGAACAAGTCAAGAATGAAAAAGCAGCCAATAGCATGGGATAAAATATTTGCAAACCACATATCCAATAATGGGTTAATCTCCAAATATATAAGGAACTTCTACAACTCATTATCAAAATATTGTTAATGGGAAAAGGATTTTAATGGGAAAAGGATTTGAAGAGACATTTCTCGAAAGATAATATACAAATGACCAACAGATATATTTTAAAAGGATTCAAACTGGGCTCAGTGGCTCATGCCTGTAATCCCAACAATCTGGAGGCTGAAGTGAGAGTATCACTTGAGCCCAGGAGTTTGAGACCAGTCTGGGCAACATAGTGAGAACCTATCTCTACAAAGCACTTAAAAATTAGCCAAGCATGGTGGTGCATGCCTGTAGTCCCCGCTACCCAGGAGGCTGAGGCAAGAGGATCACTTGAGTCCAGGAGATCGAGGCTGCAGCAAGCTGTGTTTGCACACTGTACTCCAGTCTGAGTGGCACAGTGAGACCCTGTCTCAAAAAATAAATAAATAAATAAAATTCAACATCACTAGTCATCAGTGAAATGTCAATCACTTCACACCTTTAGGATGACTCTTAAAAAACAAGTGCTGTTGAGGATATGGAAAAGTTGGAACTCTTATACTCTGTTGATGGAAATACTTGATGCAGCCATTATGAAAACCAGTATGGAGTTTCCTCACAAAAGTAAAAATAGAACATCTACAGTCCCATTTCTGGGTACATATCCAATAGAATGGAAATCAGGAGCTCAAAGGAATTTCTGCATTCTCATATTTACCGCAGCATTATTCACAACAGCCAAGAGTTCAAAACAATCTGAAGGTCCCTCAATAAACAAATGGATAAAGAAAATGTGATACATACATACAATGAAATATTATTTAGCTCTTAAAAAAATCCTGCCGTGTCTAAGAACATGGATGACCGTAAGGATATTGTGCTAAGTGAGATAGCCAGAACAAATGCTGTATATGATGCCATTTATCTGAGGCATCTAATGTAAGTCAATCTCATAGAAATAGAAAGTAAAATGGTGGTTGCCAGGAGCTGGGGGAGAGGGAAATTGGAGGTTGTTGACAAAAGGGTATAAAGTCTCAGTTATGTAAGATGAATAAGGTGAGACTCCATCTCTACAAAATAATGTAAAAATTAGCCAGATGTGGTGGCATGCAGCTGTGGTCCAAACTACTCAGGAGGCCAAAGTGGGAGGATTGCTTGATTGAGCCTGCAGTGAGTTGTGTTCACTCCACTGCACTCCAGCCTGGACAACAGAGAAAGACCCTGTTTCAAAAAAAAAAGAATAGAATCCTAGAGATCTGCCATACAACATTGTGCCTATACTTGACACTGTATCGTGAACTTAAAAGTTTGTTAAGAACGTAAAACTCAAGTTTAGCATTTCTACCACAATAAAGAATAACTAAAAATTAAAAACAAACTTTGGTTTCTCTTTACATAAACATACTTATATTTTTGTTTTAAATTACCATATTTTATATTTAGGCTAAAGGTTTTTGTTTGTGCCAATTCAGGAAACTTCAGAACATAACTTAAAGCAGAATTAGAAGTATCATTTGATAATTGTTTTCAGAATCTCATAAGTGTTAAAAGCATAAAATTTTTTCATTTCACAGAATTTTAATGCTTTCAGCACTACCTGCCTTAGCAAATCATATAGGCTGGCTCATGGTACTATCAGTCAGGTATCTATCTCACTCATAAACATGTGCTGCTGAATGCTGTCTCTAGCCACAAACTGTCTCCTGCCACTGCAAATCATTGTGTACCTTTATTAAACACTCTTATCTCCTGCACCACATTTGAGCTACTATAATGGCTCCAGAACACCTATTCAAAGAAAGAAACATATGAGTAAATGTAGTTAGTATAGGGAGATGACATAAATATAAATATATACTCTGGTGTTTTGTGTGTACAGATATATTTTAGTACGTGTGCAAGGTTTTGATTCAAACTTGATAATGTACTTATTTCCAAAATAAAACCTTTTTTTTCACTATAAAGTGGCTATTGTAGCTATGGCTAGGTACAATGAGAGATTTAATATATATAATTTCCTTTTCTTATGTAGCTGCAGTAACACAAAATAAGGATTCTTCTCAAATGATCTTTATCCAGTTTATACATAAATATTGTCAATCATTCAATAATGAAACAACATTTTAAAACCTGTACTGTCATTTAAATAGAAATAAATAGATTTTTTTTTTTTTTTTTGCAAGGACTAACTGGTAAGACATTATAATTTGAGCACATGGGCTTGTAACTGGCTCTGTACTTTGCTTTTGTGCTGATAGTTTGAGCTGATAGTTTAGGTTGATTTTCTACCTAAACCAGTAATAAAGAAGTTAAAATTTTTTTTCTAATATTAATCATTTAATGCTTAGATTAATGAATCGATTCAAACATTTTTAAATATTTTGTTTTGAAATATATTACAGACTCATAGAAAGTTGCAAAGATATTACAGAGGTTCCATTTTCACCTAATTCAATTTCTCCCCATGCTTATATCTTAAGTAATAATACTACTATATCAAAAGAAGGAAATTGACATTGGTTATAATGTATATGTATAGTTCTATGTCTTTTATCACATATGCAGATTCACACAACCACCAAGATACAAAACTAACCTGTTCCCGCAAAGATCTCCTTATTATTACGTCTTTATAGTCACATCTACTCCCACTTCCCCTCCCCTCAGCATTCCTAACCCATGGTAACCACTAATTTGTTGTCCATCTCAGTAATTTTATTCTTTCAAGGATGTCATATCAATGGACTCATATCTTTTGATATGGGCTTTTTTTTCCACTTTGCATAATGTCCTTGAAGTCCATCCAAGTTGTTGCATGCATCAATAGTCCATTCCTCTTTATTTTGGAGCATATTCCATGATAGGGATGTACCACAGCTTGTTTAAATATCCTTCTACTTTAAGACATTTTGTTTACTTACAGTTTTAAGCTTTTATAACTAAAACTGTTATGAACAACCATGTACAATTCTTTGTGTGGACATGAGTTTTCATTCCTCTGAGATAAATTTCCAGGAGTGAGATTTATTGGCTGTATAAATATATGTTTATTCTTCTAAGAAACTGCTAGAGCCAGGCACAGTGGCTCAAGCCTGTAATCTCAGCATTTTGGGAGGCTGAGGTGGGTGGATCACCTGAGGTCAGGAGTTCGAGACCAGCCTGGCCAACATGGTGAAACCCATCTCTACAAATACAAAATTAGCCGGGTATGTGGTGGACACCTGTGATCCCAGCTACTTGGGAGGTTGAAGTAAGAGAGTTGCACTTGGGAGGTTGAAGTAAGAGAGTTGCTTGAACCAAGGAGGCAGAGGTTGCAGTGAGCAGAGATCATGCCACTGCACTCTAACCTGAGCAACATAGTGAGACTCCATCTCAAAAATAAATTAAAAAAAAACAAAAAAAGAAAAGAAAGAAACTGCTGCACTACTTTTCAAAGTGTCTGTACATTTCCATAAACAATATATGAGAGAGATAATTTCTGTGTATGCTTACCAACATTTGGTATTGTCGGTATTTTTAATTTAAGCTATTTTCAAATGTATATAGTGATATTCATTGTAGTCTTCATTTGCAATTTTCAATCACTAGTGATGAACGTCTTTCCATTTGCTTATTTGCCATCTATATATCCTCTTTGGCCTGTTCATGTCTTTTGATCATTTTCTAGCTAGATTTTTTGTTTTGTTGTTATTACTATTTTGAGAGTTCTCTAAATATTCTAAATGAATCTTTTGTAAGATACATGGTTTCCAGGGCCAGGCGCGGTGGCTCACGCCTGTAATCCCAGCACTTTGAGAGGCCGAGGTGGGTGGATCACAAGGTCAAGAGATCGAGACCATCCTGGTTAACATGGTGAAACCCCGTCTCTACTAAAAATACAAAAAATTAGCTGGGTGTGGTGGCACATGCCTGTAATCCCAGCTACTCAGGAGGCTGAGGCAGGAGAATTGCCTGAACCCAGGAGGCGGAGGTTGCGGTGAGCCGAGATCGCGCCATTGCACTCCAGCCTGGGTAACAAGAGCGAAACTCCGTGTCAAAAAAAAAAAAAAAAAAAAAAAAAAAGATACATGGTTTCCAAATGTTTTCTCTCAGTCTCTAGATTATCTTTTCATCCTCTTAACAGGGTCCTTCAGGGTAAAAGTTTTAAATTTTGATGAAGTGTAAATTACCAATTTTATTTATATGGCTTGTTCTTTTGATGTCCTGTACTCTTTATCAAACTCTAGGTCTTAAATATTTTCTTTTATTTTTCTTCTAAAAAATTTATAGGATTTTTTATCCTATCGCTTTTTGAATTATAATTTTAAAAACCATAAATCTTGCCATGGTTCAGATGAACTGTTTTTAAGTATACAGTTTAATAGTGTTAAGTATATTTACATTGTTGTGAAACAGATCTCCAGAACATTTTCTTGCAGAACTTAAACTCTATATCCATTAACCAATTCCTCTTCTTCCCTCTCCTTCCCCTGGTAACCTTTATTCTCCTTTATATTTCTATGAATTGGATGACTTTAGATACCTCATATAAGTGGAACCATACAGATGTTTTTTGTGACTGGCTTATTTCACTTAGCATAGTGCCCATCAGGTTCATCCATATTGTAGCATGTGACAGGATTTCCTCCACTTTAAAGACTGAATAATGTTCCATTGTATGAATATACCACATTTTGCTTATCCACTCATCTGTCAATGACATTTGGACATTTGCATTGCTTCCACCTCTTGGCTTTGTGAGTAGTGTTTCTATAAACATGAGTGGGACAGGTTGGTAGTTTGCTTTATAATTAAATCTATAATCCAGTTTGAGATAATTTTTGTGTAATGTGTGAGATTAAGGTGCGGGTCATCTTTCTGGATATGCAATTTTTCCAGCAACATTCGTTGAAAAGGCTCTTTGGGAATACTTGTGTAGAACTATTTCTGGTTTCTTTTTCTATTTCATTGATCTGTTTTTCTATCTGTTAGCTAGTACCACACAGTCTTGCTTAAGGTAGTTATATAATAACTCTTAAAATAAGATGAAGTGATTTCTCCAAGTTCATTTCTATTTTTCAAAAATTGTTTCAACTCTTCTGTTTCCTTTTCCTTTCCAAATAAATTTTTGAATAACTTTAGTTTTGTCTTAAAAAAATCTTGCTAAGATTTTTATAATAATTGGGTAGCATGTTTGTATTACCTTGGGGAGAACTGAGATCTTTACTCTGCTGAGTATTCCAATCCATGAACACTGGATATCTATTTAAACCATCTTTCTTTCATCAGTGTTTTGTAGTTTACATCATAGGAATCCTGTACATGTTTTGTTAGATTTCTACCTAAGTGCTTAACTTTTTAAAAGAGCATATACATGGTATTGTATTCTTAATTTTCGTTTCCACAGGACCATTGTTTTCATGTAGGAATACAATTAATTTTTATATGTTTTACTTGGAACTTTTGGCATGGCTGAACTCATCAGTTCTACTAGTATTTTTATAGATCTCTTATTTTTTATGTAGACCATTGTGTCATTTGCAAGTAGGAGCAGCTTTATATCTTCCTTCATAATTGATGCCTTTTATTTCCTTTCCTTGCCTTATTGAGCTTCCTAGAACATCTTGTAATATGTTGACTAGCAGTGGGATTGAGAGACACCATTGCATTGTTCTCATCTTATGAGGAAAGCTTTCTACTTTCACCACTAAGTAAGATGTTAGCTATAAGATTTTTGTAAATATTCTTCATCAAGTTGAAGGTGTTTCTTTTCCTTACTTTCTGAGCTTTTATCATAAATGAGTGTCAGATTCTGTCAAATTCTTAATTTGCCTCGATTGATATGATAATTTGATTTATCTCCTTTACATTGGTAACATGGTGAACTACAATGACTGTTTTGAAATACTGGACCAATTTTACATCTCTAGGATAAACTCCAAATTGCCATTATGTATAACTCATTTTATGTATTGCTGAATGCTATTTGCCAATAATTAATAAAGGGTTTTTGCTCTATATTCATGACAGATATCGGTTTATAGTTTTCTTCATTTTGTATTAGCTTTAATTTGGGTATAAAAGTAATAATGGTTTCATGTTCCTCCCGCTTTCATTTTCTGGAAGAAATTGGGTAGATCTTGTGTTATTTCTTTTTTTTTTTTTTTTTTGAGATGAAGTTTTGCTCTGTCACCCAGGCTGGAGGGCAATGGTGTGATCTGGGCTCACTGAAACCTCCCCCTCCTGGGTTCAAGTGATTTTCCTGCCTCAGCCTCCCAAGTAGCTGGGATTACAGGTGCCCACCACCATGCCTAGCTAATTTTTGTATATTTAGTAGAGATAGGTTTTCACCATGTTGACCAAGCTGGTCTTGAACTCCTGACCTCAGGTGATCCACCCGCCTCATCTGCCCAAAGTACTGGGATTACAGGAGTGAGCCACCACGCCCAGCATATTTCTTTTTTAAATGTTTATGGTATCCTGTGAACCAGTCAGGCCTTAGATATTTCTTTTTTGGTAATTTTTAAATGATAAATTTAATTTCCTTAATAGTTGTGGAGCTATGCAATTATGCATATTGAATAATCCTTGATAGTTCACATGGTAGTTGTATAGCCCATTTCATCTAAATTGTGAAAATTATGTGTGTAGAGTTGTGCATACCATTTCTTTATTAATCTTTTGATATCTAGAATTTTATTGCCTGTTTCATTTCTGGTATTGGTAATTTGTTTCTTTCTCTTCTCTCTCTTTTTGTTCTGTCAGTTTTGTTGGAGCTTTGCCAATTTTATCATTATTTCCAAAAACCATCTTTTTGTTTCATTGATTTTCTCTGCTGTTTGTGTATTTAATTTCATTGACTTCTGCTCTTATATTCATAATCCTCTTCCTTTAGCTTGCTTTGGATTTTTGTTCTTCATTTTCTAGTTTCTTGGTGTGGGAGCTTAGGTTGATTTGAGGCTCTTTCTTTTTATAACATAAGAATTTAACACTATAAATGTCAGCACTGTTTTAGCTGCATGCCCAAATTTTTGATGTGTTATATTTTCACTTACTTTCTGTCCCATTTACTTTTAAAATTTCCCCTAAGACTTCCTCTTCGACTCAAGAGTTATTTACAGGTGTATCTTTTAACACCCGTGTATGGAGATATTTCTGTTATCTTTATTACTAATGTCTAGTTTGATTCCATTTTTTATGAGAAAACATGCTCTATGATTTCAATTCTTTTATATTTGTTGGTGTTAGTTTTAAAGTCCAGGATATAGTCTATCTGGGTATATGTTCTATAGGTATGTGTGTATTCCACTGTTTGAGTTAGTATTCTAAACATATAAATATAAATCAGATGTTGTTCATTGATGGTGTTATTTCATATACTTGCTGTGTTCCTGCCCAGTTGTTCTAACAGTTGTTGGGAGAGGGTTGTTATGTCTCTGAACGTAATTGTAAATTTGTCTATTTATTCTTTCAGTTCTATCAGTTTTTGCTGATAGTGTACCACATATTTTGTAACTCTATTATTAGTCTATATTTTCTTGGTGGGTTGATTCTTTTATTATTATGTAATGTTCCTTTTTGTTCCTGGTAAATTTCTTTGCTCTAACATCCATTTTATCAGATATAAATATAGTCATTCTTGCTTGCTTTTGATTAAAGCTTATATGGCAAATGTATTTCCATCATTTTACATTCAATCTATCTTTATTGTTCCATTTGAATTGAGTTTCTTGTAGGCAGCATATAGTGGGGTTTTTTCATCCACTCTACCCAATCTCTCTCTTATTGGTATAAGAAGCCTATTTAGATTTAGGGTAATTATTGATTTACGAGAACCTAAGTCCACCATTATTTTTATTTGCCATTTCTTCTGTTCTTCCTTCCTGTATTTTCCCTGAATTCCTGTGTTACTAAAACTTTTTTTTTTTAGAATTCCATTTTGATTTATCCATAGTGATTTCATTATATTTCTTTTATAGCTTTGTTAGTGGTTGTTCTAGATATTATATAACTAATTACATAACTTTAAATATGATTTGTTACAATTTACTGGTATTGAAATTTTACGAATTTGAGTTGTTTAAAAACCTTACCTACTTTTATGTCCCTTGCTCATGCACCTTTATAAATATCTCCAATATGTCTTTCACATTTACATTACATTAAGAACCAGATCGATGTTGTAATTTTTGTTTTAATAGTTAAAAAAATAGAGAAAAATCAAGAAGGGAAGAATGTCTATTGTATTTGATGCTTCTACTCTATCAAAAAATTATGTCTCCCTTTCTGATGTTCTAAAATCCCTTCATGATTCCCTGTCTCATTGAAGAAATGTCTTTAACCATTCTTCTAAGGTTGGTCAGCCAGTTTTTTGTTCATTTTTTCATTGAGGATGTCTTGATTTCTATGTCATTACTCAGGCATTCTTTCATCAGATATAGAACTTTGGACCGACTACACTACTATTCTATGAGCATTTGAAAATGTGACACTTCTTTTGTCTTCCATAGTTTCTGATGCGAAATCCACTGTCATTCATTTGCTTTTCCCCAGTAGGTCAGGTGTTGTTTCTCCAGCTCTGCTTTTAAGATTCTGTGTCTTTAGTTTTCATAATTTTTATTATGATGTGTTTTGACCCTGATTTCATTCGGTTTATTCTGTTTAGGGTTTGCTCAGTTTCTTGAATGTGTAGGTTAATGGCATTTGTTAAAGTTGGGGAAATTTTCAATTGTTATTACTTTGAATACCTTTTCAGCCCAACCTTTTCTCCTCTCCTTCTGCAACACCAATGATAGAAACATTATTATCATTTAAGTCTCACAGAGCCTGAGGTTCTGCGCATTTCTTTTTAGTCTAAATTACTTCTGTTAATCAGAATGGATAATCTTTATTTTCTTTAATTATTTCTTATATCATGTTTATTTTCTGCCACATTCTATTTGCTGAGGTTTTCATTTGTTGCTAGTTGCTCATGAAGCATTTTGATAATGGCTGCTTTAAATAATTCTTAGATAATTTTAACATTTGTTTCATTTTGGTGTTGGCATCTATTGTTTTCTTCTTAAACAAGTTGAGAATTTCATGACTCTTGATTTTTGTTTTTACTGAAACTTATTTTAGGTATTATGAAATTCTAGACCTTATCTAAATTGGTTTAGTAGACCTCCTCTGACACCACGTTGATGGGGAAAGAGGTACTCACTTCACTTTATTACTGTCAGGTAGAGTTAGAAATCTAAGTTCCTCATTCTGCCTCTATTAAAAATCCAGGGGGGATGGGTGCAGTGGCTCATGCCTGTAATCCCAGCACTTTGGGAGGCCGAGGTGGGCGGGTCATGTCAGGAACTCGAGGCTAGCCTGACCAACATGGTGAAACCTCTTCTCTACTAATAATAAAAGAATTAGCTGGGTGTGGTGGTGCATACCTGTAATCCCAGCTACTCAGGAGGCTGAGGCAGGAGAATTGCCTGAACCCCAGAGGTGGAGGTTGAAGTGAGCTGAGATTGTGCCACTGCACTCCAGCCTGAGACTCCATCTCAAAAAAAAAAAAAAAAATCCAGGGGAAGAGGTGTACCTGAACATCCAGAGTGGGAGTTCACGCTTCTTACTAGGAATGAAAAGGGGTTCCTCATCACCAGTTCAGGTGACAGTCTTGGCTCCCAGCTCCTACTTGGGGAGCCTTTGCTGCTGGAGGTGGAGGTTGGGCCATAGCAGCTGTGTTGTCTAAAGTCAGAATCTTTTACTGTTTGTTTTATAAGACCTAATGTTGTTAGCTATACTTACCAGGAGGAGTGGGGGAAAGTACATCTACTTGATCTTTCCAGAAGTTGATCTCCTAATCATTGTTTTCCAGAAGTTAATCTCGTAATCATTGTTTCCTAATCCAGTCACCAAAAAATAAAATTACTCACTTCCTTTAAATTGGCCTCACATGCTTTAGAACACAAACACTTATTTACTAGTCATTAATCATTTTAGCATATATTTATTTCAAATTAGAGTCAAATAAAATACATAGTGAAATATTCTATATTCTCCCTAATATTTTTTCCTGTTAACTGTTAGAAACATCAAAATGCCCTATTTGGAATATTGATTCTTTTTTATAGTAGTAGAGATTTTCATAGAATATAAATTTTGAAATATTTTGCAAGCATTTTTCCTGAATCGATCTAAACTAACGTGGCAAAGTTTAAAAAAAAATTTACCCACAACAAAAAAATGTGTTCTATGCATCATGTAGACTTAAAATATCTATTTTTATGAAGTTCATAATTGCCTTTTATATTGTTCAAATATATTTGGGACACTTTGAAAATTCCTCTGTGAAAGACTTCTGGTTTGATGTGTTAAAATAGAGTCCCAGCTCTAGGTACACTTTTTCACTGGGCTTGAGAAGGATACATTGTTCAACATGATTTAAATTACTTATGAGTATACACAAATAAAAAAAAATAGTGTTTTCTGTTTAGTCCCTTTATATTTACTTTTAAACCACTATTAAAAATAAAAAGCATGACAGTGTTTTCCAATATTTAAATTTTTAATGCACAAAGTACTATTTTATTCAGTTTAACTGCATGTTAGATATATCTTTTGAGTTACATGCAACAGAAAATATTTTTTAAACATTCCTATATAGACATTTTATATGCTATTTACACAGTACAGAAAGGCCTTGAGAATTTAGGCACATATGCTTAAAAAGGAAAATATTATAATTATTAGAAAGTATGTCATAATAAATCCATGATCCTTGATTTAAATAAAACTAAAGATTATGATTGTATTTCTATCTTTAAAAGTACAAAGAGTTTAATATAATGCTGTAGTTATAAACATTTTGTGCCATGTTTTTGCAACATTAAATAGTATTATAGTTACATATGTAATAAATTTAACATTTTCATTTGTTTATCAAATAAACTTTAGAAAAAATAAGAATTTGTGTTACATTATTTTCTAAAGTAAATTAAAAATTAAATAGCAAAATCAGTTTTTATAAACAAAGATTTTAAACATAAAATCTTTGCAAGCATTTTTACAATAAATAAAAAATAATATACAGATTTCAACCAACACCCTAAACAATGTCCCTAGCATTTTCCCATTGAGGAAATGAAAAACAGATAAGAAAAATAGATGTTGCAGGTTAACATGTGATTAAAAGTAATTTTGACAATGTTATTCATCAATTATTTTCACTGACTTCATAAGCAAATTTTATTGTAAAAGCATAATCACGCATTCATGATTCACTGAGAATCACATAGACATTATTATTATGACACATAAATCAGAAGATATGCAAGTCCAATGAATTCTCCAGTGCATTCCATAGGGCAGCAAAAACATGACTTTCTTTGACAGCTTCTCTTACAATTTGTGAATCATACTTTTGAACAACAATAAATCTTAACCATATTAGATGATTTTGAAAATTAATAAAACTTGAAGCTTACTAAACTGTCTCATTATAGGCACTTTATAGTGAGACTCACCTGACATTTACTTAAAATGGATGGCTATTTCCCTGTCTTTACTAAAAATGGCTATTTCCCCGAAAGTTGAATTTTGTTTATCATTTACTTGCTGCCGATGCTACTGCTGTGTCTAGGGCAGAGCACCCATAATGTACTTAAATTCTCTCTGCAGGCTAAACGTGCGACCAGAGGGTATTTTCTGCCTGTTGTCTTGATGAAATCATAAATAGCACCTTCTTTCATTTTCAGTAGTTGGATGATGAATGTTATGGTCACCTTCTCAATTTATAAGTAAAATTAGAAAAAAAGAAAAAAGAAAGAAAGAGTGCTAAAGCATATAAATGTGTCTTGATTCCCCAGGACCCCTATAGGGATACAAGAATGCCAAAGCATGGATTCCATAAAAATTCCATGGAATTTATGATATAACTGACGAGTTGAAAGGAATAAAATTTATGTTAAAAAATACAGATGATAGATAATAGCCTCATTTTCTAAGAAGCATGTAACTTGCAGGCCAAAGCTGCCCAACATGGTGGTTAAGCCTAGGTTCTTCAGGACTCCTTGAATGTGAATCTCAGCTCTAAATACTTATGGGCAGGTTGACTTTAGGCAGCTTACCTAATCTCTCTAAGCTGGAGTTTCCTCACCTATAAAAAAGTAATATTAATTGTTTTTATAGCATAGGATCATGTGTGGATTAAATGAACAAAACGTGTCAAAGCATTTTGCACAGTGCCCATCATATGCCATGCACTCAATGTCAGTTGTTATTATTATTATCCTTAGTGAAGCATAATTCAGTTGGTAAACAGAGCATGTAACTGACCTGGATACAGTGCAGATACATTCCTAAGTATCATATAAAAGAAGGGCCCATTAGTTCTAGTTTTCTTTTTCTCAATATTAGAGTAGGATAAAGTCATGGTTGATTAATAAAAATAAAAATAGACATTATATAAATCCGTGTAACTGAAGATTCTAAAATAATTGAGTCATTCTTCTATTTTTCACTTATTCAATTAGTATTTATTCAGAGTATAGTACAAGTAGGTCACTTTAATTAATACTGTAACACATACTTGAACTTATTTCCACCTACAGATGAACAATGCTAATAAGGAATAAGTCCCCAATTCTTTGCATAAATTTGTTCAGTTAGACAAAATGAAAAAAATGCTTTCAGTCATCAAAACTAAACTATTGAAACTTTGAAAAAACTTATATCTTTTAAGATTAAATTTTGAATTGGATCTGAGATATTCTGAAGTATACTGGCAGGGGAGAGTGGAATGAGGTTAGTGGAGTGAATACAAACATCAACTCTCTACAGTACGATGTAAAGGAATACAATCACTAAATTTCAGAGGGAACAGAAACAGGGTTTTCCTCTGCCTCCCGGCCTGGAATGCAGTGGCAATCATGGCTCAGTGCAGCCTCAAACTCCTTGGCTCAAGTAATCCTCCTGCCTCAGACACCCAAGTAGCTGGAACTACAGGCAAGCACCATCCCTGACTAATTTCTTTTTTATTTTTTGTAGAGACAGGGTCTTACTATGTTGCCCAGGCTGGTCTTAAGCTCCTATCCTCATGTGATCCATCCTCCTTGGCCTCCCAAAGTTCTGAGATTACAGGTGTGAGCCACCACACCTGGCCTAAAATTCTTTACATTTAAAACCAATGCATTATATTATTAGAATAAAGGATAAAAATAAGGTTTGCATTTGTACCGTCCATGAAACATGATGAACAAGAAGAATTTGAATAAATTGAAAGCAACATAATCTGTGTAATAGTTTGGGAATTAGAACTCCTTTTGCTCATAAGACATTAATTCTTTATTAAAGAAAATATGACTGAACCTTTATTCTATGTGTTTTTCAAATAGAAGCAAATACTGAAATTATAAAAGCTTATTTTTCTTTATTAGAATATTTTTTCAATTCTGATTTGTCACAATTTAGATTGTTTTTCTAGGAATAAGTAGAAATTTAGAAAATATAATTTTTATTTATACATTTATCCATTCAATACACATTTCAAGACCTCTCTATTGCATCCTTTTTGGTAGCTATAGGACAAAGAAATAAAATAATCCAAGAGAGACCCACAAATGTATATTTATAACACAGTAATAAGCACAAATAAATGTGGAGTTATTTAAGAATGTAGGATGGTACATGCCCTACTGGGTACGGGGACTTCTACAAGACACAAGACCAGATTAAAGTCTTAAAAGATAATCTGGGGTTAGTCAAGCAGGTAGAAGTATGAAGAGCACTTTCTGAGTGGAATCTCTATGTGCCAAGTCTAGCTCAAGAGACTGGATAGAGATCAGCAATTTGGAGCATGTGATATTAAGAAATGGCGAAGGTGAGCCTACAGAGATTCCACGTGGTACCTGTCACTTTAAGTTGCATAGTGAGGTTTGTGTTTGAGAAAGTGGACTCAGGCAGCCATGCAAAAGAGGCATCGATAGAAAAGGAAACTGAGGTAGGAAAATCAAGGCATTAACTGTTGTAGCTGGTGTGAGCGGACTTGGGGAGGCAATGGGGTGGATTCATGAGCTACTAAAAAGGCCAAAGGAACAGGGATTCTTGACCCGTAAGTATTATAATTCATACAGAAGAAGCAAATATCACAATGAGTTCTAGATCTGGGTCTGAGCAGCTAGATGTTCGGATAATAATAAAAAGACTGCAAAAGAAGATCTGCACTTTGGCATAAATGAATATGAAAGTATCTGGGAATTTTATGCCATCATTAAATCTACTTATTATGCTGAAAATCCTTGTTAGCTGGAAAGATTAAAAGAATTTCCCAATGTGCCTAATACATAAACTTGGAGTAGTTTTCCTACTTCAGCTTTTATGCTGCTTATTATTTGTAGTCAATTTATGGGTGGTCAGTATTAGTTAAACCATTTATCATCTTTATGAGATTGGTTAATAGAAGCAGTCCATTTCTAATCCAACAGTGGTGATTTTCTAGAAGACCTCTAGAGAGACTATTAAAAGCCAAAAATCAACTTTAATTTTTGAGTACTTTTTCTACTTAAGGTTACTGAAACAAATTCTTTGCTAGAAAAAACTAAATAGCACTGCCAATTTAAAATTCAATTTATTATAGAAATATTTCCGATTATTTTATCTTCAGGAAGCAATTCTTCTTACTTGAAAACTGTATCAGCCTCAATGGTCAGTGGTAGTAAAATGGAAGCATGCATACTGCAGATGAGCTACATACTTGTTTTCTTGTGTTCTATACAGTCCCAGTTACAAATACACTCCTTTGAATTGTATTTAGTCAAACAGCAGGTTTGACTAATAGTCCCTGAATTCAAATAGTTTAGATTAGTTAAACTGATTGGTTATCTGCCTAATATTATATGGATATCACCCAAGACGATGTTGTTAAAATAACAATGAATCAAACTAAAATAAATGCATGGCCCTGAGACCAAGAATAAAAAGCAGTTTGCCATTACCCAGGGATGTATTCAAGTTCAAGAAACTTATATGTTGAGTTAATATGCTTTACAACAAAATACTGCATTTTGCTATAGCAACAAAGTATTGAGCAGCTTCCAAGTCACTACCTGATGTGTATTCTTCATAGTAGCAATACTGGTAAACATTAGTTATCATATAATTTTCACTACCAAAATTTTATATTTTTCTTAGCCAATACATGGAATAAGTTTTTATAAAGTATTTCTTTCAAATCATTGAATTCTTCCTCCCTAACCTTTAAATCCCGTAGTCACCAAGAATCATGGGTTCCTCACCATCACTCTTTGCTTCTGTTCTTAAAGTTGTTGCTCCATGAGCAGTGGGACACTGGACCCACCAGCTCCAAGGACACATCATGGTCATTTACCTGGTACCCCGTGGCATGATTTTAATATTTCAAGCACTGATAACTTTTCAGATCGATTCAGATTTCATAAGATTTGATTACAGTGAGTTTATAAAATATTTCAGTTATATATGCAATAGAAACGAAGTATCCTATTTTTGAAGATAAGTCTAAGATTCGCAGCAATATAAAAGAAGTACTTTAGTACTTCTGGATTTCAGTCAAGGGAATTATAATTGTAAAGCTCTAATAATACATGTTTAGATATTTAACCAGCCATAGATATCAGGAAGCCAGGTATTAAATCAAAGACACCAGGAAACCATGAGTCACAAAAGCATCAGTGTAGCAGCGTTGTATGTATTACGACTATATGGACCTGCACCCTAAAACATGAACAATAGTGTACCTTAGGAAGTTCAAAACCCTACTTAAAGACTAAGAAGCACTTTAGCCAGGTGGGGAAAGCAGTAGTTATGAGTGGAATAAAGACTGGGAAATTTGCTTTTTTAGTGACAGAGCTTTAGGGCAAGCACAGTTTTACTTACTTGCCTTAAGTCAATATTTCCAGATAAAAGCTGTTTTTCTTGTGGAGATTGTACAATAACTATCACTAGCAAATGCAGAAAGTATTCATTTCAGCTTAGTAAAGACATACTTTTTCACTATCGCAGAAAGATGATCTTTACATGAAAATTGTTACACATACGTCTATAATAAGCATGATTTAAAAAAAATAACTTTCTAAGACAAATGGCAAAGGCTTTCTTTTTCGTGAATTCTTTGGTAATAAACAGGTTTTGAGTGATTTCTGTTCTATGAAGTATTAAGTGATTTTGCTGATATCCGTTCTGTGTGTCCTTTGAAGATCAGAATATAATTAATTTTATTCTGGTCTAATACATTTTTTTTCCGATTTGCATTGCTTTTATGTAACATAATTACAAAATGAAAATATACCTTTAGAACTGAGATAGCATATATTATTGATGAAGCTCCTGCTGAGCATGTTGCATAAGCTTTTCATCCTTTTAAAACTAAAAACTCAGAGGCTCGTAACAGGAAGGATAAACAAAGCTGAAATGTGAACTCTGTTTATCGTCCCATGATTCTTGACATGATGTTTTGCATTCACTGGCCGGTAGATTCCTGAGTTAAATAAAGCATAATGAAAGATAATTAGTATGTTCTGGTTTTTCTATAGTAACTTACTATTGCTTTAGCAAAGCAAAAAGTACTGGGAAGTGAGGGATCCAATCTACCGCCAAAACAAAGAGTTCCTATTCTAATGTTGATGAACTAAGAAATTTTGAACCTAATCTGCAAAAAAGGTTAGCTAATGTGCATAAGTTTACACCCCCAAATGTATGGCAATATATGAGAATAAAATAATAGAAAATCCAGAAAATTTGAGAGGAAAACAAATAAAGCTACATGAAAAACTGTAAAAGAAACTAGCCCATGGTGATAAAACAAAATATACAGCCAGCACAGAAGATTTACTTCTGGATTGGTGGCTATGTGTCTTCTGGTGAAAAAAGATAGTATTTATTTTTGTATAACTATTCTGTAGATTTTCCCCTACAATAGTGTAAACAAGCATATTCAAGCACATCATAAATGACCAGGTTTTTTATGGAACTAAAAAAACAAGTAACTGATTAATAGACAGCCTACATATATTGAATTTTACCTTTTATTTGGACTATCACTCGGAAGTAACTTACATTTTTTCTGAGCCTAGGAACATTATTTTCTATACCATTGCTATCATCTGATTTCCTGCATAGAAAACAAAAAAGAAAATTACTAAATGTTTATATTACAAAAAATTAAGTCAGTACATCACTGATATCATGATTATCTGGTTAAAATGTAAAATGTCAATACAGACAGAACTCTTTTTTCCTAAAAATGTTTTACTTAAAATGTTGAATTTATTTTGATGACATCGCTTGAAGGGGAGCTGTTTCCACAGATAATAGTAACAAAGGCTTAGATTGATTTTATGCACAGGGAGAATTGCTTCTCCCCACGCATGAGTGAGGACTTAGGCATAAAGACCGTAACTGATGTGTGGTTTTGGAAACATGCAAGGTAACAGCTAATTAGGTCAGCCAATATGTGTGATTTGGGTGCTATATACTTTATGCTTATTACACTGAATTAGTGGTTAAACATGGTTCTTTTCCCACCCAAAGTTCATCAAAGCAGCACTACAAACATGGGCCTCAGATTCTAAAGATGAACTAAAACTAAATAATCAGTATGCATAATGAATACCTTGTCCTTCAAGGTCTTGGGGCAGGCTTCAAGTATCAAATGATAACACGTATCATAAGACAGTGTTACTTATAATTAATTAATAATATTTTCTAAAAAAAAAAGAAAAAGAAAAAGAAATCCCACCGAGTCCTTCTTTTTCTTTTGTGTGTACTCTTCAAAAGCAGAATAATGGCCACTAAAAAACCACCTCAGCAACTATTTCAAGAAATGGTTTGAGGGGCATCAAAACACTCATTGCTCTGAATGAGTTCAAGTGCCCTTGATATTTGTATACAATCTAAAGATAGTGAAATACCCTAAAGGTAAGAAAAACTAAAACCCTTCAGTGATCTTTATGGTGTTGTACATGATGAGCACAAGATGTACATTATCCCAACTTTCGGAAAAAAATTCATTTTTTACACTATAGATTGGATCAATTTTACATTGTTTAGAAGTGATAGTCCATTCTACACTGTTCTGGCACCATCCTTTCAGAGTGTTTTAAATTAGAATGCAACCACCAAATGTGAGCTAGAGGAATGGTTAGAGACAGTGGAAGGCAGAGCTGGGGCAGTAGAGGAATCTGAGCAAGGTTCTGTCTTCGAATATGTCAATGACTGTCATGTTTTTTATATGATGCTAGGAATAAGAAAAAGACCAATACATGGAAATCAGAAAGATTTAAATTTCAAATCAACATAAATAAGATGTCTATGTTCTCCGGAAAGATAAGGGATTGTCTTGGAAGAGATACAATTCCCTTCGAACTATAGGAGTCTATGATTCTAAGACAACACTGCTTTTTCCTATCTGGGGTTACAGGATTTCTGATGTAGTTATTTTGTGCCCTTAATTTGGAAGCTCATATCACATTGATTTATTTTACCAGCCTACATGAACTGAGTAAACACGATTATTTCAATAATGTCTACAAACATCTAAATGACAACTGTCTGCACCACTCCTGGTATCTGTGTCTGTAACACTCACTCCACAGAGCTCCTGTTGGCTGATAAACTCTGCCATTTTGTGTTGGTAATAGTTGCTCAGGCCTTCCACTTCTCAGGTTTTTTAAAGCAACTTTAATCTAGCCTCGTTTTCCTGGTCCCCAGCCCTTGGCTCTGTTGTTCAGACTTTATCCCAGTCTTAGGCACCTCTGTTACTGGCCTCCACACTCAGTTCTCTGGCTTGGAGGAACTAGGAACTCCCATCTTTGCCAAACTAAATTACATCCCTGGTGATTTTATTCCCAGACCTCCTCATGCTTAACTCTAAACAAAGGAGGCTGTGTAAGAGAAACTGTGGCACAATTTATGTTCTCTGAATGACAATAACTAGTAGAATTCTAGGCCAGTGATTTTCAACAGACAGAGGATCAAAACCATGTTAGATGTTTTCAAGAAATATAGATGCCATAGGCCCAACCCAAGAGGTTCTGATCCAGGAGATTCAGTAAGCTCCGAGCAACTTTATTTTTAAAAAGACTCTTAAGTGATCAAAGCAGCCAGGGTTGAAAACCATTGCTTTAAAGAAATAATATTAAATACTTCCTGATGGTTACTGCACACCTTCTGTGTACCAAAACCTATGCTATGCATTTATACATAGTATTCATTCCATCCAATAGTCTCATGTGGTAAATAATATTATTAAACCCATTTTGTAGCGGGGAAAGCAGAAGTCTAGAGCAGTGCAGGCAGTAAGTGATGAAGAGGGATTCTCATGCAGGCAGGTAGACTCGGAATGCCACTTTTCACCACCACATGGGTGTATACAGAAAATTCTCCTCTGCTTTTTTTCCCCCACCAACTGCAAACATTTCATTCAATTTTATATTTCCCTGTATTTTACTCAAGTGAAAAATGATCTGTAAAGAATAATACTCACAGCTGTTCAATCTGCTCAAATTCTCTCCCCTCATCTGTGTAAAAAAAGAAGAATTTTACTATGAAGTTGATTTGTCATTTTTATGGAACACATGTGCTCAATTAAATCTCCCTCCTAAGTAAAAAAGTACTGTGCTCTTTCTCCTGTTTGAAATGAAGGAGAGACATGACACCTTAGACAGCTACAGCTCCTTCATCTGCACTACAGACCTTATCTGCTTTTCTGATCAAACATAGTTTACCGGCCTGGTATTTTCAAAAATATGACTGATTAGTTTGTCATTATTTAAATTATTAAAAATTTAGTACAAAATCAGGAAAGAATACAGGATGTAAGGTCAATTTTCTCGAGGGATTATGGCTTTCTCAACCTGTAACCCATCAGGCACAGGCTGCAAAAATAGAAAAATAGGAAATGGCAGGACAGTGGTTTTTTTTTTTTTTTTTTTTAGGGAGTTTCACTCTGTCACCCAGGCTGGAGTGCAGTGGCGCGATCTTGGCTCAGTGCAACCTCTGCCTCCCGGGTTGAAGGGATTCTCCTGCCTCAGCCTCCCAAGTAGCTGAGATTACAGGTGCCTACTACCACACCCAGCTAATTTTCTTTGTATTTTCAGTAGAGACGGGGTTTTACCATCTTGGCCAGGCTGGTCTCGAACTCCTGACCTCATGATCCAACTGCCTCAGCCTCCCAAAGTGCTGGGATTATAGGCATGATCAACCGCGCCCAGCCAGGACAGTCTCTCTTTGATGAGGAACTTTGGAATGGTTAATAAAATATTTTTTGAAATGATTATCTAAGTGAAATAAAAATTGTTTCTTTGAGATCTTTGATATTAAGCTATCACAGATTTTTCTAATATTCCAGTGCCAGAATGCATGTCACCTAATTGGTGCTTAGGTACCAGTAGCACCAAAAAAGGGGAGGGTGGGGTGGGGAAGAGAAAGAAAAAAAGGCATTTTTAATACTAAGTTTTTACAGAAACTGAAACAGAAAGATCATTGATATATGTTCCTAGCTCACTGTCACCAATACTGCTCCACATAAGAAAATTAATATTTTTCCCCAAAAATCCTAAAGTCATTGCAATGTATCAAATCATAATCCAAATCATAAGTAAATGATACTTATAATTAACTGATAATATTTTCTAAAATAAAGAAATCCCACCTGAGTGCTTCTTGTTCTTTTGTGTGTACTTTTCACAAAGCAGAATGATGGCCACTAGAAGAACCACCTCAGCCACTATTGCAAAAAATGGTTTGAGGGGCACCAAATAGCTCAGCACCACAAGCTCAATGTGTTCTTCACTCTCGCCTAATTGGAAGAGTGCACGGCACCAGTAAGATCCCCCATCTTCCTCCAACAGTTGTTTTATCTTCAGCTTTGTTTCGTTAGCATATGTTTCATTGATCACATACTTATTCATTTGAACACCAACAGGAACCTAATATAAGGAGACATTAAAATCCATTCCTATCAGAGTACGTAAAAGATACATGATGTAGTTTTTGAGTGAAAGCTCTAAGATAATGCTGACAAAATTGCTTACTGGAGAAAGGCATATTAAAATGTGTGAGAGGTTATTTATAACAGACTTAAGTCTTATCAGAGTCTGATCTCCCAGGGAGCAAAGAAAAGATGTATGCATTGCTGTTAAGGATTTAGCACTGAATGTTTAAAACTACAAAGAAGCAAGTAGGTCATCATGGCTAAATATTACATAAGAATTAAAAACAGAAAAATCCCAGTCATCTGAGTCTCACATTCCTATCCTTGCCTAGTGCCTTAGTCAAAGTACTTTTTTCTTCACAAGCACAGGCGCACATTCAAACAACTACCACCCTCGAAGCTCGAAGCTACTATTTCTGATCATTCCTATAAAGGAAAATCACTCATCTGGACAATGGGATTTCCCCAGGCTGGAAATGAAGATGAAATGTTCAGGCCTTTCGAACTGATATAGATAGACTAGAGGGAACCCTCTGTGGGCCAAGGGTCTGAAGTGAACTGCACACCTTCTATCTTTACATAAATGAATTTCTTTGTCTCTCAGATAAGCTGGCTTCTAAGATTTCCTGGGTTTTCCACAGCCTCACAAGGTGCCATACTAAGCTATTTAGGGCTGTTTTATTTCATCTATTTAAATTAAATTTTATTCCCAAGCCATTGGATGCTTTCCCTGCTCCATCATTCAACTGCACTGTTCAATAAACACTAATCTGGATCCATATATTTGCAGGGATTATCCAAGGAAGAACTGTCTGTGAGTATATTATTTGTGCAAAAAAAAATTACAGCGATCTGGCACCATGTTCACGGCACTGTCTGGGATGTTTGGTACTGACTGATCACAGCTGATCAATCAAAGTACCATATTTTTAATAAGTACCCTGCTGCTTCTGATGCACATGGTTGGTCTATATTTGAATAGGCATTTGTGCTAAAGTTTTGACCTATGCCCTATTCCCCAGACTTTTCTCACACCCTAATACAACTCACGCTTAGAGTCAAATTAAGAGGATAATTACTAGAAAAGCAATGGACAGAAGCACCGGTACATCTAAAACGACATTTTCAACATCTGATATAATTAGGTGGAGGCTAATATTTTTCACATATTGTTGTATCACATACATATCCATAAATAAAGCTGTGTATTTCAAATACCACAGTTGACATTTGTTTTTACAAATTTACAGTTTAAAAAGTTACATATACACAATGATTGCCTTTCCTCAACATCCATCAGAAGACAAGCAGGAGCAGGTACGGCTTAGGTCTGCATCTATGGGATTTGGTTGGAGCTATTTCACTGAAAAACTAAACCTGTTGCCACAGAATCAGTCACATTCCCTTCTGAGTCCTTTATCTGCCACCCAACAATAGTCTATAATAACACCAATTCTGTCTAAAAAGTAATTTAATATTTAATTGTAACATCTACACTCCCTCATATGTTCCTTCTAGAATTATAGCTTGCCTTTAATGGAACTTTGATTGTAATGCTTATTAGCACCAGGGCAAAAGAAGGGTGTCTCTTAAAGGACAATGTCCTAAATTTTCCTGCCATTAGAGGCCATTTGGAAAGAAGACAGGAAACCAGAAATTACTTACAAAATACTCATATTTTTCTTAGTATCAGCTCTTTGAATAGCCATTTCTCTTGGTAAAAAAAAAAAGGAATTAAAAGTATTTGGCTTCTGTCAGGTATTTTAAAGGCTATTTAAAAAATGGCACTTTGATAGAACCCAAGATGTAAGTTTAAGTTAAAAAGTTTTCATTCCTTTCTCAAATAGTACCATTATTTTGCATTCTAACACAGATAATTCAGTAGCAGAAGCCCAAAAAGGTGGCTAGCATTTTTTCTAGTTACATTCATGGAATGATTTTTAAAAAGAATCTTTTCTGATGGGGTTATTTCTAAACTAGGCAACTATACATGAAATGTAACTTCTTTTCAAACAATATAAACTGTTAAACCTAAAAAACAAAGTACTAGCTAATGAAACATGAAGAGTATTTTCATATGTACAATGTAAACATGCCAAAAACCATCGAATGACAACTCCATTGATCACTGCTCTTTATGAACACATGCTAAAGAAGAAGATAGCAAAAGTATAAATCATCTTAGGAAAGTTGAGTCTGTTACAATCTTGTTATTTATTAAATAAATAGTGGCTTTTTTCGTTTTCTTCAAATCAAGGAAATATCTTACCTGCACACTCCCGTTACTATGGTACCAGGTCCAATTTAAAGGAACACAATTTTGACATTTACATGTCAAGACAGTAGAATCCCCCACATAAGAGATCAATGGCTTGTTTTTCCCATGAAGTTCAGGGACTAAGAATAAAACAGAGAAATGTATGTTACTAAAAGAGTTTAGGCAAAGGAAATGTATTAAATTTGTTGATATCGTCTCCTTTCATTGTTTCATTAATACATTATTTTATACACTTTAAGTTATATATAAATGAAACCAGTAGTAGTAATAATAGTAGATAGATTCAATATAATTGTCTCCAATGTATAGAAATGGAAGATCTATTATTGAGCCTAACAACAAAAGTATTGTTACTTTTCGGATAAGTTACAAGTTTTGGATAAGAAAGAGGCTTCATGTTTTCAAACCTGTTCTTTCTTCCCACCTACTAAGCTATCTTACAATAATTATGTTCTTCAAAGTTTTAACCTTAGGTAGCATTTGAGTGAGAAGATAAAATTTCCAGGATAGGAAATCTTTAGTTGATACTAATTTATGAGGAGCCAGCAAAGAGTTGGAGAAGGTGGGAACAAGGAACAAAGGAAAATTAACAGAAAAAGAACAGTGTAAGAAAGAAAATAATATTTAAAAACACTTTCACGTGGTTTTGTAAAAAATATATATACTAACATCTATTATGATGAATTTCCTAGTGAAGAAAGTTTGAAGTAGATTCCATTAAAAACAGAATACAAATGAGCACTGCATTTAGAAAAAATGAACTTTTTTTTAAAGTTTATTTTATTATGTCTAATAATGTAATAACGTATTTTATTATGTCTAAGGATGTAAACAACTTGGTAAAGAATATTAAAATAAAAGAGCATAAGCAGCATAATGAAAATCCTATGATGCAATCAGATCCTTCTGACTGACCTTGAAGGACGTATTATAGAAGGTAAACTTACACTGAAAACGTAGACTCATCAACAAACATCATTTTGTTGATTTTTTTTTTGTTTTACTTTTTCTAATTTTAGCAGGTTTTTGCTTTTTTGGTTTTGTGTGTCTGTGTGTGTACACATGTGTGTGTTTCTGTGTTTACTTTTTTCATTTATATGTTTAGTTTGCCAGTAGGGAAAAAGAATGGGTGAAATCATAATGTCAGCTAAAGACCTGCAGATAAGCAGAAATTTGAGCCTGGCTAAAATAGAGATTATTTTCTGAAGCCACAAGGTTCCCTATAACCTCAGAGGGAGGGCAGCCACATTTCTGAGTTCTAGGTGAAGAGGCACAAGAGAGGCACAAGAAACATTATTGCATTATTGGTGCAATGACATCTAGAGCCCTGTTAGACTAGCCTTAAACACTGCTTTGAAGTGCAGGCTTGTATTGGACACTAAGTAGTTACGGGCACAGTTTCCGCTTTCCCAGGTTGTTTATCTCTCAGATATCCTATTTCTCAATCTCAACATCTTTCTTTCTGGCAGTTGAGTCATGCTTTAGCAGGAAAATATGTGTTGAAATAGGTTCAAAATGCTGAAATGTATCCACAGGCTAAGAGTAAGATGTGGAAGAAAGGTAGTCTTGGGGAAAAACCTGGCAGAACATACACTGCTTTTCAGTATGCCTCAAAGTCACCTGCTTGGGAAGCATACTGGAAGCTGCAAGGTGCTTTTCAAGAAAGCTGGGCATTTTATGAGATTTGATGAGGAACACATGACTATGCTATTAAATCATCCCAACTAAATATTAAGATTAGGCTGTAAACTGCAGGTAACTGACAATGACTACTGACAACATGGAAAAGTTGAGACCAAAATTCTGTTTTCTTGCCATCTCTTCAGTTTTCTCGAATAAATGACTAAAATACCATAAACCATACTCTTGTTCTGCTATATATGGTTAACAACAGCAGTGTGAATTTAAATTATAAAATGTACCACGTTCATGGAACATGACATTTGTTTGAACTATTGTGGGGTTTGGGGCCACAGCTTATATTTGGAAATATTTATTAATATAAGGACAGTGAGATAGTATTCTAATGTGCCCTATTGACCTTTTCAGATTTTGCATAAAGTAGGATGCATAAGAGTGCTGGGGTTGGAATAAACCAGGTTTGAAGGTGGTGAAATTGCTGATTCAGGCTAGTGTCTAGGAAGATGGGGTTTGGATCTACCCAGTGAAAGTAACAGCCCTCTGGAGTTGTAAAATTGGAGACTATATTTGTATATTCATGAACTAGGACAAATTGGCCTAAATGTCATGTTGGTTCAAAGACTTTTAGGTGTCACCAGATTAGGAAAAGAGATTACTCCAAACAGTGAAAGACAGCTAACTATACTTCAACACTGGGATTCAGGGCTGAAGTCCCAGCTGATTCTATTATGTTACCTTTCCATACTTTGAATTTTTAGATACTTCCAGGGAAAGACAGATAGCTGACATGCAGGCTTCATTGCATTTGGTACTATCAAAATCTCATCATGACTTCCAAAAAGTTCTTTTTGGAAGAAAAATTAAATTTCTGCATACTTTCTATTAAGAGATTTTAACATTGATAAATATCATGGAAGCTTTCAGCAACTACTCAGAATATTTGACCTACTACTGAGAAACACTACAGACCATCACTCAACTTTCTCTTTCTTGAGTGACAAGTAATCAGCAACATATTAGTAGTCACAAGCTTCCAGTGTACACTTTTGCTGTCTCTTCTGTCCTGGTATCAACAATTAAACACATAAAGTCAGCAGGTTTTTGTGCATTGAAGTAATCAGTAATCTTGAGCGCCTTTTACAATCTTATAGTAGTAAATCAGCTGGTTCCCATAAAGACAGAAGCAGGGACTTTGCTGATGAATTGTTCTGAAGGCTCGGGCTCATGCACTATAGGTGGCTCATGTAGTCAATGGCAGAAAAATTTATCTTTGGCTCAATTTAAAATAGAGAATAAAACAGGCTTTTCATCCACATGCAGCTGTAATGCTTCTAAGAAAAGATAATTATTATTCTTAGGAAAAACCATAAGTAAACCATATGGAGAAATAATATAATAGGACATTTATAAAAATAAACATGTTTTAAGCCTTTCAGACCTATTAAATAACTATAATATAATATGCAGATGTCTTTAAATTCTACTCAAGTAAAATTATTTCTCCAAGCAATATTCAATTTAGATGAATTATAGAGAATTATTATTTTACCAAAGGAGATTTGAAAGGACCAACTTACTAATTTTATAAATATCTTCAAGATATAATACATACTTAAAAGTTACATTAATGTTAAATGGGCATTAAAAACAAAGTAGCTAACCTAAACTGCTTCAAGACAACTAGAAAAGAAAAAAAGTAAATATTCAGTGATTTTTTGCTTTCCTTAAAGCCTTGATTTAAGTACTAGACCTTGGGTCAATGCTCCTGACACCAGCCAAAATCAGCTTAGTTATCTCCAAATAGCTGTCATGAGGCCTTCCCTATCAATACCTGGCATTCAACATATTGGTATGTTGAAAAGTAAAATGCTTGTTAATCTTCACATTAAACACAAGAATGATCACTTCCACATAATAATTTAAGTAATAATGAAAACTTATAAGAAAAATGTATTATCTTCAATATTTAAAGCAGGTATGACTAGTATGTATTTCCAGAGCACAATGTCTTAGGAAAAAAAAAACAAAATGAAACAGTATTTAAAGTTGAATATCTTGGGAGCGCTTTAAGTCACAAGATTCTGTGAGCATTTCCTCAGGATTTGTAGGCCTTCCTTACATATTTTTTAAAAACTCAATAAAATATGTTCACTAAAATTTTGTGTATGTATTTAATATTATTTTTGCTCATTGGGAAGAAAGTAAAAAGAAACAGAAAGAGAGGGAAAAAAGAAGGAAGGAGGAAGGAAGGGAGGGAAGGAAATGAACTCGAAAGGTGGGACGGAAGAAAGGACAGGAAAAGACAGAGAAAGGAAAAGAGAGATTAAGGAAAGAGGAAGGGAAGGGTAGACGGGGCAGGGGAAGGAAAAATGAAATGCAGAAGGAAAAAGAAACTGAAAGGAAATGTATATGGTGTTATCTGGTCCTTCACTAAATTAAAGGCAAACGGAGGGGGAAAGGTTAAGAAAGAATATACATGATTAAACTAATCAAAGAATGATACTAGTTTCTGCTTTTGGAGAAACCAAGATATATAAATACAATAATTTATTATATTTACCACAGTGGAACAATTACAAAAGCATAAGAAGAAAATGAGTCTGTGAGTACAGAAGGGACGCAGTGAGGGATACAGGAGTGAACCATTAGATCACAGCAATGGCGAAGCAAACCATTCTGCTATTGATGGAGCCTTGAGGATAGCACCCACATTCTGTCACAGAAGACAGTTGGACTTCAGGATTTTTAGGAAAAGTAGAAAACACTCTTCATGTTCCCTGGGAAATTAGTGCAAAGCAGAGTCCAACACAGTCAATATGGCAACAGATTGCATTTCCCAAATACCAGTATGGATACTGTGGTTCACTAATTACCACAAAATACTGGGTTTTTCATAATGATAATTATTTAACTCAAACAACTAGTCTTTATTATGAGACTGAGACCTTCTTGAGTTTTGGTTTAATGACAGTAACAGTAAAATATTTTAACTTGTTTGTTTCCAAGGAGAAGAAATGTGCATGATATTCTGGGGCTTTTATTTACCTTTAAACCTCCTTACTTGGTGAGATAAAAAGTTGGCAACCCTTTGTGCATCTCAATATTATTTTTAAGTTTTATGGATCCTAAAATCCCATGTCCTGGAGCTATGGATATAGAACACCAACCCATGTTCTCAGAGGCTGGGAGGACAATAACTTAGAAATCTGGTGGACTATTACAAAAGCTATGAATTTAGAGGGATAAATAAAGAAATTCAGGCCACTGATATAATTCACCAATAATCCGGTAGGCTGGCCTTTTGAACTAAAACCTGTGCTGTAAATTGAGGCATAGAAGCAGGCAAGAAGTGGACTTGGCAGGGAGACAAGACTATTTTCAAGGTTGCCTCTTGTGACTCTGGAAAGCATATGATTTTCTTTCAGCTACTTTATGTTTATTATTGTAAAAATAATTTAAAAATTACAGGATTGCGAAATCTAAGAACATAATGCTGAAGTTATTAACTATTCCTCAAGTTATTAATACTGACCTTTGAAATTAAATGTTCCCTTTTGTTCCTTTTCCTCTTGAAAGAAACAAGAATAACTTCCCATTTGTTTGCTATTAATGATGGTGAACCTAAAGATAATTCAAGTTATTAGCATAGGCTTAGTTCTCAAACCTTCTTAATGAAAATAAAAAGACTTAACCATTAATCAAAATTTAAAAATAGAAATAATTCTGTAAATATGCAAACATTAGCATAACATTCAAGTGGATGCAAAGGAAAGAATGCTGCATCAGCAAAAATATTTAGAATTAAGCTACTTTTGATGAGCAAGGTAGGTTAAAATTTGTATACTCACCTGTACTGGGTATATAGGGTGCTTCCTGTTGCATTGACAAGATAATTATTCTCAAGTAGCTCATTGTCTTTTTTCCAAGTCACATTTACTGCATTCAGATCCCCAGATGTTGTGAACTGGCATGTGAGTTTTACGTTAGAAGGCCTTTCTAAAGTGATATTTTTTTCTACTGGCATACTAGAATGTTCTATTAGCACAAAAGAAGACAAAATATGAAAGTTACATTTGGAGGAATCTAATACATAAAATCTTTATTAACAGTAGTGCTTTATTCACAATTTCTTAATGTAACATTCATGTGAAGAATTATTCCCCTATCAACATAGTTGGTTCCCTTTCTTTCTCCCTTTTATATGCACACCTAAAGAAAAGTTTTGATCCAACATTAACACAGTCAAAAAAAACCTAAGGCTGTGATATTTATCTCCTTAAGCTCTGTACTGAGCAGGATATAGGGTAGAGAGTACCCTAAAACATGTGCCCTATGCTCTAACAGTGTAAAAACAGCACAACTGTAAACACAAACACACACTCATGGGTGACAATGGAGTGCCTGTTTTAACACTTTTGAGTAATCATGTTGTTGGTAGTTATTACAAGAATGTTCTGTGTGTAACATGGATTAGAGTGATATATTATATTCTAATCATTCCTAGTCTTCTTAAGAACCTGGCCGGGCTCTGTGGCTCATACCTGTAATCCCAGCACTTTGGGAGATTAAGGTGAGTGGATCACAAGGTCAGGAGTTCAAGACAGCCTGGCCAAGATGATGAAACCCAGTCTGTATTAAAACTACAAAAAAAAAAAAAAAATAGCCAGGAGTGGTGGTGGGCACCTGTAATCCCAGCTACTCGGGAGGCTGAGGCAGAGAATTGCTTGGACCCAGGAGGCAGAGGTTGCAGTGAGCTGAGATCACACCATTGTACTCCAACCTGGCCAACAGAGCAAGACTCTGTCTCAAAAAAAAAAAAAAAAAAAAAAAAAGGACCTGTAGGGACTGGATATAGACATAAGTACGGGACAGAGAATTTAAATAAGCATCCTGTAGTTCTGAATTTTAACTAAATTTCGAATATCAGTATGAATTCATGAAGTGTTTAGTTTAAAAGGAAAAAAGGAAAACACACACACACACACACACACACACACACACACACAATTGAAGGATCCAGAATATGCCAGGATAGCATACAAATTATTTTTGTGCAGAAGGCATTTGAGTTCCTGAAATCTCTTCTCTGACCAAAAGCAGAGCCTTTCAAAGGAACTCCAAAAAACCTCCACTGCCATAAATCCCTCCTTAAGAGTAATAAGGAAGATGGACTCTTATCACCGAAAATGATAAGTCTTCACACCACACCTAAACAGACACTGTCACAAAACTATCACATCTTCCACCTGTTATCTAAATTGCTCATTTATCTTTCCAAAAACTCATTCATTTTTCCATAAGCAGTCCCTCCCCTTACCCAACTAAGATGGCATATAAGCCCCCAAATTTAACTGCCCCTTTGAACTACATCTTTCTAACTTCCATCCATATGTAATTAAATACGCTGTTTGTTTTGCTAATCCATCTTTTGTCAGTTTAATTCACTGTGCCTGAAATTGTAGAGAAAAAGATGGAATGGTTAGGACTCCCCACCCTTCCACTACAACCCCAATTCCAAAGTCTGATATTTCAGGACCTCTGACCCAGTAGGCAAGTACAAGCTTTTTTTTTTTTTTTTAACCAGTATCCCAGATTTCTGCTGAGGGTCCACTAGAGCAAGAGCAGTAAAGCCTCTACTTGTCTTTTCTTTCTTCAGTTTAAACCTCAGGTTCCCAACCACTGACTCTCCAAAAATACACTCTCCCTCTCTCTCTCTCCCTCTCCCTCTCTCTCTCTCCCTCTCCCTCTCCCTCTCCCTCTCCCTCTCTCTCTCTCTCTCTCTCTCTCTCTCTCTCTCTCTCTCTCTCTCTCAGGGAAAACATATAAAGATAACTTTAATTTTCAACAGTAGTAAATAAAGAAAAAATATTAAGCATGTACCTTGTTTGTCCTACACTAACTGTACCTGGCTAACCAAACAGAAGAGAAAGTTTACTTTCTCTTTATAGAAAAATTCTAGCAAATGAATAAAAAAGAAATCATAGAAATATACCACAATGATGCTGCAACCCCTAGTGAATCATGGATCTAGGCATTTTCCATCAACTGCTGCAATAATTTCAAAAACAGAATTATGTCTCTCTTGATGAAGACTATCTCATTACCTAGGCTATAATCTTGTCAAAAAAGATGTTGGAGGAGGTTCCTGAAATGGATTAAGTCTCTGGATCCAATTCCCAGTTTACAGGAAATAGGGATTATGGAAGAACACATTAAACTACATTTCATGAAAGTAAGCAACAAAATCCAGATTGTAGGAAAACTACAAAATGAATGATCTGGGCAGGGCAGGGTGGCTCACGCCTGTAATCCCAGCACTTTGAGAGGCTGAGGCAGGCAGATCACCTGAGGTCAGGAGTTCAAGACCAGCCTGACCAACATGGAGAAACCCCATCTCTGCTGAAAATACAAAATTAGCCAGGCGTGGTGGTGCATGCCTGAAATCACAGCTACTTGGGAGGCTGAGGCAGGAGAATCACTTGAACCCTGTAAGCGGAGGCTGCAGTGGGCCAAGATGGCACCATTGCACTCCAGCTTGGGCAACAAGAGCAAAACTCCTTCTCAAAAAAAACAAGGGAGGTAGTGTAGCGGTGGGGAAAACAGTGGACAGGAAGGCGGGAAAGGAGAGGCCTGAAAAGTCACAGCGAGCTGGAGCTGCTGGAGGACCTGAAGAGGAAGCAGAAAAACCAGTGAATACTAAGACTGTTTCTTCCAGTAATGAAGGGGAAAGTTCCAGTCATAGCACTGAGACGCATTCAGCTGAAGAAGCTGCAGACCTCCCAACAAAGCCTACAAAGATCTCCAAGTGTGGATTTTCCATAGGTAGTCAGACAACAAAGAAAGCATCAGACATACCCATCAAACTTGGATCAAGTAAGCCTTAAACTGTTCCAACACTTGCTCTAAAAACTTTCAGTGGCAGCAGCTTTTAATGAAGATGAAGATAGTGAACCAGAGGAAATGCCTCCAGAAGCAAAGATGAATATGAAGAATATAGGAAGGGATACACCAACATCAGCTGGACCAAACTCCTTCAATAAAGGAAAGCATGGGTTTTCTGATAACCAGCAGCTATGGAAGCAAAATATAAAATCTCATCTTGGAAATGTCCATGACCAAGATAATTAAATGATGTTTTGAAATTGGGGTGTGGAGTGGGTGTAAAGTTAAAAGGAACAGTTTTCTTTTTTAAAGAATGGTATAAGACTATCTTTGGAGCTGCTTTTTTTTTTTCTTTTTCATTTTTTTTTAAAAGATTGAGTGGTACACTAATAACTGAGAGTTTCAAATTAAAGGTACTTTATGTTTTATATACAGATTTTAAGACACTTGCTAATTTTGTTGTTTCATGTGATTAGTTTCCAAAGGTTACAGATAATAAAGAAATCAGAAATTGTACCTTACTGAGAATTGCATGTTTTTTTAAACACAACCATTAGCACATTAAGAGAGAAGCAGAAAGTATTGCCAGGCTGGGCACAGTGGCTCACTCCTGTAATCCCAGAAGCAAAGATAAAGATGAAGAATATTGGAAGGGATAAACCAACATGGGAGGCTGAGGCAGGCAAAGTGAAATCCCCTCTCTACTAAAAATACAAAAAAATTAGCTGGGTGTGGTGGTGTGTGCCTGTAGTCCCAGCTATTTGGGAGGCTGAGGCAGGAGAATTACTTGAACTTGGGAGGCATAGGTTGCAATGAGCCGAGATCGCGCCACTGCACTCCAACCTGGTGACAGAGCAAGACTCTATCTCAAAAAAACAAACAAACAAACAAAAGTTATTATCAATTTAAAACTGCAAGCAGTTACTCTCTTAACTCCCCTATTACCTAAACTTCTCTAGCTCCTAGGAACAGCCTTACAGAGAGATGCAGTATTGTATTGGGAGGAAGATGCTACTGAGCTATTGACTGAAAGTAAATTTAGATAAAATTAAAATTCCTTATGGGCATTTGTTTTGTTTCAAGTCATCATAAACTAGCTATTGCACTGCTATCAGCGGATACATATGTTTAGCTCGTAAAATGATTTTTTTTAATGTAAACAGTTGAATATTTGAAATAGCCCACTTCGCCTTAATGGGTCTTGTCTATCTTCATTACTCTTCAAAGAAAAACCATTTGCTACCAAAGTAAATCAGTATTTTGAGTGTGCTTCTCTTGTTTTCATTAGCTAGTTCCTGTAAGAATTTCCACCAGAACTTGAGGCAAATCATAAGGAAGCTGTTTCTTTTAAAATACAAATCATCACCAAAAATTTAAATGTATATATTGTTTATATATTTGGCTGTTTTTATTTTTTAAAAGGTATAAACACAAAAAAAATTTTTAACTTTGTATGAAGGTGAATAATAAGAAGATGCACTTTCTGTAACATTGTCTAAGGATGTAAATAACTAACTTGTGAAACACAATTTGAATTGAACTTAAATATCAGCTTTCTTACCAGAAAAATTATATGGTTTATTTTAAATGTATACATATTGACCAATGGCCTGAAGGAAAGAAAATGCATCTTTAAACATTTTTTGGAATCTCACCACATATACTTTGTTAGATTTGTGTATTGTAGGGCATTTGTTTTTGTATTTTTGTATTATATATGAACTTTTTTTTAATGTGACAGTTAAACACACCTTTAAAAGCATAGTCACAGACAAAAGAAACATACAGTATAAAAACCTCCATGAAAACTCCTACAGTATTATATTTGGAGGCAGCTTCAGACTGTTTTATTGGTGGTAACTGACCGCTGAGCTCTTTTAGACGGTAATAACTCCAGAGACGCAGCCCATGTAAATTCCTAACAGTTCACTAGCATTTAAGTTTAGAATAAGCCCCATGTAAAACAATAGAAATTTATGTAGAACTCTTAGTTCTTACATGATTTAATTATATCAGGATACATGAATTTTGCCTTACTTTAATGTAGGCAAACTATCCATTTTTATCCATTTTCTTGTTTGTTAAAATAACATACCTCTCCTACATATTCTTTTCTTGACCCAAATGAAATATTAACCTAAGGTCAAGCTGGGAGAGAGAAATGACTGAGATGAATGTCTTTAATAAAATACCAATAAAGTTGTCAAACTAAAAAAAAAAAAAAAAAAACAAGAATGATCTGTTACTTTCTATTCTTCCTTTCTCTTTTTTAATAAAATATCACTAAATTTGTCAAACTCCAGAAAAAATTCATTCCTTCCTTTCCCTCCCTCCCTCCCCCACCACCTTCCTTCTTTCCTTCCTTCCTTCTTTCCTTTCTTCTCCTTTCTCTTTCTCTCTTTCTCTTTCTCTTTTTTGAGAGAGAGTTTCTTTCCTCAGCCTCCCAAGTAGCTGGAATTCCAGGTGCCCGCCACCATGCCAGGGTAATTTTTTTGTATTTTTAGTAGAGACGGGCTTTCACCATGTTGGCAGCCTGGTCTTGAATTCCTGACCGCAGGTGACCTACCTGCCTCGGCCTCCGAAAGTGCTGAGATCACAGGCACGAGCCAGCGTACCTGGTCTGGTTTTTTCAATAGATAAATTTTAAAAGGGAGAGAGATGTCTTTGTATTGAACATCAGGTGCTATGTTTGGGGCACCTGAAGATCATAAGATGCTTAAAAGAAAACAAGCCATTAAAAGAAAAGCAAAACTGAACTGTAATATTTAGGGACACATACCTGGGTGATAAAACAATATAAAAAAGAAAGAAAGTGACTGCATAAAAATCAGAATAGTGGTAATTACTCTAAAGGGGAAGAGAAGGAGCTGTGTTTGGAATACAGCAGTGCATCATACAATTTTCTTAAGTTCTTCTCATTTTCGATAATGGTATAGTATGATTAAATGTAGAATGTAGAGTCAAAATGTAGAAAGAAAAATAATATAACTCAAAATGGCTAGGTGCAGTGGTTCATGCCTATAATCCCAGCAATTTGGGAGGTTGAGGTGGGTGAGACTACTTGAGCACAGGAGTTCGAAACCAGCCTGAGAAACACGATGAGAACTCATCTCTATAAAACAAATGAAAAAATTATCCAGGCTTGGTAGTGCATGCCTGTGGTCCCAGCTAGTTGTAGGCAGAGGTGGGAGGATCTCTTGAGCCCAGGAGTTGAGGTTGCAGTGTGTTAAGGTGACTCCACTGCACTCCAGGCTGGGTGATGAAGCAGGACCCTGTCTCAAAAAAAAAAAAACTATTACTTTTAATTACATAAGAAACTTGATGAAATGCTTCCTTAAGCAAGGACCAGGTACAAGGTTTACAGATAGTGAAGTACAGCTCAAGCAAAGTGCTTTGTGGGCACATGCTTGAAATAACCGCTTGTGTAATCGCAAAATTGCTGAATTGAATTTTATGCTCAAAAAGACAAATAACATTTGATGTCTCTAGAATATCATATATTGCCAGAGACTACCTATTCCCTGTAGTTCCCTTTACTGTGCTCTATTTCACTATCCTAGTATATTTTAAACATTTTGCTAGCCACACCAAATTATTCCAATTACCTTTTAAATGTTGGTGCCCATCAGGATTTTGCTCTCTGGTCTCTTTACTTCTTAATTTGGCACTCCTTTGGTGGATTCAACTATTAATTCTAATGCTCTTTACTTGCAAAATCAGAACATCCACTGATGTCTTTTTTTTTATTTTACTGCTCCAGGTGTCTACGGAGCATCTAAATCTGGATATCCCATGGGAACTTCAGACTCAAAATATCCAAGAGAGATCCACTAGTATTCCCATATCACTGAATCATATGCAGTAGTATTCAGTTGATTCTATTGCTAAAATGTCCATCAAATTTGCCCAGTTTTATCCAACCCTCCTATTATTGGCCTTCATTATCTTTCACCAAGACCAGGCAAATTACCTAATTTCTCTTGGCCAGCTTCTCTTGCTCCAACCAAAGTTGTCCTTCTAAAAGCAAAACTCAAATTGTTTAACTGTCTTGATTCTATACCTTGCATTAGCAAATCAAAGTATCTTTGTATGGGACATCAGTTTCCTTATTTGTAAGGTGGGACAATACATATTCCATGAGATTGTAGAAAGTTCTATCATAAGAAAAGCAATAGTAGTATAATATAGCAATTAATAAATGCCCACTTCTGCTCACCATTTTCACTGGGGAATATTATAAAAACAATCATATACGATGCTAAGGGTTATATGTTGATTAAATCATCTAATTTTCATAATAGCTTTATGAGGTAAGTATCATTGTTATAATTCTCACTTTAGAGATGAAGCAAAGAGAGGTTGACTATCTTGTCTAAGATCACACATCAAGACAAAGGCAACACTGAATCTCAGATTTAGGTATGCCTGAGTCCAGATTGTGATAACCAACAGAATATGCCAACTCTCAAAGACATTACATTCTCATGACAATGGATTTAACTTAATTCACCTTCAAACTGTTGAACCAAGATTTTAAATAAAAAAAAAATTAATAGAAGATTAAATAAATGTACAGTGTACCTATATACCAATGTGAATGTGATGATAAATGAACAGTTCAATCAAAATATTTTTAAAATGTACATTTGCAGCTAAACACAGTTTTACATAACTAAGGTGAGCTCAGCCAGCAATGTTTCAGTTTCCTTAACACTGCACAACTTAATACTGCAATGCATTTTTGCCACCTTAGTGCTGCAAAAGCATCTATGACATCTACATTTCTAAAAGATAAAAATTGGTTGTTTCTGAAACATATTTTTAAGACTGCTCTTAAAACCATATAGTAATTTATACCTAAATAATTTCATATTTTCATAGGTAACATTTTTAAAGTATACGGGCCTTTCAGCAATTTGCAGTCTTTAGAGAAATGACATTTACATCTTCTTGGGTCTATTCAGGGCCCAATCTTTTAAATCATATCACTAGAAATAAAAGTCTGCTTTGTTCTTTATTAAAAAAAAGAAAATATGGAGGAAGCCGATTAAAATTTATTGCATAGGACAGTGTTTCCAAACATGCTTTAAAAACAGAAACTCTTACTAAAAACACTTAAGTGAACTGTGACATATACAACCAATTAGATGGGACAACTCTGATAGAAGCCAAGATAGAAAATATGGAGCCCCATCAGCCTAACTTTTCATTATTCATTATGAGGTAGGAGGTGGCCTGGACCAGACTGAAGACTGACAGAAACAAGGAAGAGGCGACGAAAACTTCTCTCAATAAGACACGCCCACCAGCACCGTGACAATTTACCATTGCCATGGCTATACCCAGAAGTTACCATCCCTTTCCATGGCAATGGCCCAGAAGTTACCTCCTGTTTTTTACAAATTTCTAAATAGTCTGCTCCTTATTTTGCATGCAATTAAAAGTGGTATAACCATGACTACAGAACTGCTACTCGACTCATTTCCCAGGGTACCCTGCGCTAAAGGAGAAGTCACAGAGCTGTAACACCCCTGCCTCAGTAAAGCTGCTTTTTTCTACCACCAGCTCACTCTTGAATTCTTTCCTGAGCAAACCTTCTCAGGCTACACCCCAACACTGGGATTCACCTGCCATGTAACAATTTCACCATAAAAGTCAACAAGGCTTCATGATGCAACCTAAAATATCAATGAAACATCCAGAATCCTTACAGAAACAGAAGGCCACACTAACATGAGGCCAACATCCCTATATAAAAATGATGCAATGGATCTTGTTTTTATCACTAATGTTGCACATCTTAAACACAGGGAGTTCACTTATAATCCCTCTGAATAAGAATAAAGTTATCAAATTTTATATCTGAAATTTATAAAACATAATACTATTCCTTGATTCTTGTAATTTCACCTCTTTCCCAAATTAAGTCTCATATCGAATGAAGAATCATGATCGTTTATTAAGTGATCCTATCAACAAGTTATTTACATGCTATCTGATTAGTGCAATACCAGTGTGATACAGCCTAAAACACGTGCTTCCTGAATCCCATAAACTTAAAATGTGAAATAACCAATGTGCACAGAGAAACCTGAAATGATAAAAACCCAACTTAAGTAAAAAGTAGTACACATACACTTTGATACACTTTTTTATATGTATATAAAATCTCCAAGTACTTCCAAGAGATTCCCTCAAGACCTATGAAAAATGAGCTGAGCCTATTTTCAAACTTTTAGAATCTTTTTTTTAACACAGGCATCCTCAAAAGAAATACCAAAAAATGTGAATGGCTTCTACACAAATGAAGCCAGGTTTTCCAAAATAATTCATCAAAGGTTTAGCAATGTTTTAGAAAATGTGTTAAAATTATTTAAGAGGAGACGCTAGTTGAATTTTACTAAACAAAGCTTCTGTTAGTCACTGTTTTCCTCTACTTCAGTTAGTACCAGAAATTAAATCATGTAATGGTTATTTTTCTACTTTCTAAACAGATTTAACATCATTTCAAAGAAAAATGAAAATAATTCTATTTGGATTCCAGAATTGTATGTCTCTTGTTGCAACAATGTAGTATTTAATTTGAGGCAATAACATTGGGTAATAATATAATAATTAAATATATTTTTCTATCACATAGTGAACAACATTGCATCTATCGTTTGCAACCTAACAGGAAAACTATAGCAAATGGTTACACTGTTTTAGTAAACAAATACATTTGTTGCCACTGTTTCCAAATAATTAACACAAAGTTAATCCAACACTATAACAGTGGCCATTGATCCTATTTTTGGACAATCAGAATCGAACACTCTTCCCATCCGTATACAACGGTTTGGTGATAGGCAAAGCACTCACTCACTGCAGAAACCTAAGAACAGGTATTTCTTCTCTCTGCCCAGCTGAGCACTAGAGTTTGGCCACTTTAATTATAACCTCCTTGTCAGGGCTTTAAAGTTAGAGGCAGGGAGTTAAGGACCTAGGTAGGACTGAAAAATTAATCACAATAGCAATGGCAAGTGTCTAGCAGTGACTGTGCCTCATTATTCCTTCATTCACTCATTTAACACTTATTTACTGAACACTTACCACGTTTTTCATATGCATTCGTTGAACAATTTCACTAAAAATATATTATGTGCCTTTATGCCAGGCCCTAACATTAAGAGTCCAGTGCCAGCAGAAATATCTCAAGCAGACTATTCCAGTAATCCTTGCTATCTGTCACCTGAGGTCCTTGGCATTGCCAGAACTTGATTTCCAATCTTCTCATCAATTCTGCTAGCCAAAGTCCTTTATTCAATAAATTATTTCCTGCTTAACTGGCTATAGACTGCTTCTGGGCTTGAGATCATTAACCTAATCCATATACACCTATCAAGATTTACACCAGATACTTCATCTATGCATTCCGTCCATTTGATTAAAATTACATAGCACTTATGTCACTTGGCAGCTCACAAATATCTAGAACATATGATAATATTTGGTCCTCAGAATAAGTTCTGCAAAGTCGTAATCATAGTACCTGTTCAGTACATCTGAAAGGCAATGCCCGAGGTCAGGGGCAAGATCCAGGCTGAGGTAGCAGTCCAGGACTCAGAACAGCCAGTCCCTGGCCCTGTATGCTCCCCTCCATGGCCAGTTCTGCCCTCCTGTTCTTAGAGCTACAAATCACACTTTAGTATTTTTCTACATCTCTTCTACATTTACAAATCAAAATCATCTTATGCCATAACAATTTGCCTTTGATCTTTATATCTAATTTCTGCCTTCTCTACCCTGATAAAAAGTTTCACTTATTTTGAACCATTTTGCACATATCCACTTCAATATAATGGAAGAAAGGAACAGCAAATGAAAATATTGTATCATTTGATTCCCCAGTACAAAAATCATTTAAATTTTGGGATGGGTTATTCTAATGATAATTTTGAAATTCTAATTTCAAAATTATTTTAGTACCATAACTATTTGAGAAATAAATCAGAGGAAAACTTAAGCAGAACCTCCCCCCACCAATATACACACACACAAACATACACACACACACACACACACACACAGATACTTTATAAAACTGGTAAAAAAAAAAGTTGCTACAATTAGTGAAGACTCAAAAGGGTGTGGAAAGCATTCAAGATTGGTCTCTTCATCCCTTCAACTTCTTTCCCCATCATGTTACATTCCAGGGAACAAAGGATTTAAAAGTGATGCATGCACACATATGTTCATTGCAGCACTATTCACAATAGCAAAGACATGGCATTAACCCAAATGTTCATCAGTGATAGACTGGATAAAGAAAATGTGGTACATATACACCATGGAATACTATGCAGCCATAAAAAGGAACAAGATCATGTCCTTTGCAGGGGCACGGATGAAGCTGGAAGCCATTATCCTCAGCAAACTAACACAGGAACAGAAAACCAAAACACTGCATGTTCTTACTTAAAAGTGGGAGCTGAACAACAAGAACACATGGACACAGGGAGAGGAACAACATACACTGGGGCCTGCTGAGGGACGGTGGGGAGGTGCAGAGCATTAGGGAAAAAGGCTAATGCATGCCGGGCTCAATGCCTAGGTGATGGATTGATAGGTGCAGCAAACCACCATGGAAAACGTTTATCTATGTAACAAACCTGCATATCCTGCACATGTACCCTGCACTTAAAAAATAAAATAAAAGTAACTGGATTTCATCAAAGAAGAGGTAAACACCAGCCTCAGGACACACCGGATAAAGATGAGGGCTCATAAATACCTAATGTAAACTGAGAGCATGGCCTGCTACCTTGGTAATGAACTTCTCCAAACTGCAGGTGCTTACACCTTGATGCCAGTCCTTGAGATTTAGTCTTATATCCAGGATGCCAGTCCTTGAGATTTATGTCTCATAGTATCAACTTCTAAGGTGCTAACCTTGCAGACACTCAGGGAGTCAGTATATACATTTTGGTACATACCCCAAGTGACTGACTGTCTCAGGTCACACGCCTCCTTTGCAGAAAAGACTCCTCTAACCAGACACGCTGTTAGCGACAGACTCTATCACACTTCCTTTATATACTTCCTAGCATTTGGCACTGTCTGGTATTACCTTTTATATTAATTTTTTATATTAATTTGTTTTCTTATTTATTCATTGTCTCTCCCCATTAAAACATAAACTGTATGACATGGGGGGAGGGGGGCAGAAAGGGAAGTCTGCCATGTTCATCACTGTAAACTGGGCTTTCAATAAATTTTTGTTGAAGTGGTTGTAATAATGCAACTGGCTCCTGGAACAGAGTGTTTAAAATGCAGAATCACGTCTGTAGACAGATAAGGCACCTTGCCTTAGACTGAAAGTTCAAGCATATAAAAATTCTGCCTCATGAATTATATGAGGAATTCTAGGCAGAAAGTACTTTAGGAGATATGCAAGAAATGTCTAAGAAGTTCTTGTCCCACACAGTTGACTCATTCATTCTCCTAAATAAATTTGTTTAGTATTTTTATAAATAAAATAAAATTTTGACTCAGTCATTGTCCCGAATAAATTTGTTTAGTATTTTTATATGCTGTATGTGATACAGAGGTGATTTTAAAAGTATTAATCTAGCAGGGGATGTATAACTCAAACATAAATTACAATTAAGTTTAACTGCAATAGACACTCTAAATCAAATGAGATCTAAATCATAGATGGTAATAGCATAAAAATACTAATTTTCTCCAAAATAAATCTATGGAGTAAGTGAAGAATCAGTTAAATTCCAAAAGCACTTTTTACAAAACCCAATTTTAAAGTGTATGAGAGAGAATTAAACTCCAAGAAAGAAAATCTGTTTCTTAAAAAAGAACAGAGATAAAAAGATACAATGTTTTAAAAATAATACTAACATCTTAATATCATAAAATGCCAAGAAATTAATGAATTAAAATTAATGAATTAACTGGCCAAACTTTTCAGACTGCAAGCCAAAATCTATTAGTGGATCAGGAAATCAACTTATAATAGTTATTACCAGATTTGTTTTTTAATGGATTGGAATGAAATTGTCAGAATATAATAAGCCTATTAGGTGTGGGTGTTATTTGACGAATGTTTTGTTTCACATGCGTGTGAATGGTGCATCAGGTTACAAAGTAAAATGTACTTCTTACTTTGGGCAATACTTTAATAACTTTGTAAAACAATGAAACAGTAGAGAAACAGAATAGAGTATGGGAACTGAAATATGATTACAGTGATATTTCAAAGCTATCAGAAAAAGAAGAACTATTCTTTTAGAGAGTGTTGAGATGCTGGCTAACAGTACAAAACAATAACCACAAAATTAGTTCCTTATCACATACAAAACATAAAACTATATCACATATGGGTTAAAAAGCGAAAGGTGGAAAAGTATACAAATAATAGGAAAAAACATATAATAAAACTTCTTCACAATTAAAAAGCACCACATACAAGTTTAAAGACAAGTGGGAAAAAATATGTGCAACTTATATAAAAAGTAAAAATTCAGTATCCAAAATTTATGCCTACCTCTTCAAAAAATAAAATATAAGCCTAATATGTGGATCAGGGAAAGGGGCCAACTGTCAAGATATTTTAAAGGGCAATATGGAAGCATATATTAAAATAAAGATGTGCGTAATTTCTAACTCAGCGATTCTATCGTGTGGTATTTATCATAGAGAAACATTCACAATTATGCCCTGAGAGATAAATGTAGGGTGTCTCTTGCAACATGGTTTATAACAAAAAATACATAAGCCAACTAGGGTCCACTAAAGAAAAAAATGTGTAAGTAAGCTGGTATATTTATGCTGTGCATACAAGTGAAAAAAGAAAAAAACAAGCTAGATTCATATGCAATATGGCTACATCTCCAAAAACTAATGTTGAATGACAAAAATCAATTTTCAGAACAATATATATGGACTAATACCACTAACACTAAAGAACACAAACAATACTACATAGTTTTTATGGATGCACACAAACACACTGAAACAAACACACTGAACAGAGTTTAGCATTGGAAAAGAGAGAGAACAGATATAGAAATGGTGGGTAACTCAGTAAGACTTGAACCTCATCAGTCAAGTTTTTTATTTCATCTCCTGGAGTTATATTTGGATATTTTTGAAATCTACTTTGTCTTTTTAAAAAATAATATAATATTCATTTCTCATGTTTTTAATATTTTTTCTTTTATGGCTCTCCTGGTATTTCTATAATTTGAAGCTCTGGAATGTCTAATCCTACTGCTCCTTAGCTCTGTTAGGGACTGCATGTTTGATTTTTATATTTTTGTCTTGTGTCACGTTGAGACATGTAACAGTAGGGATTATGTCACCAAGATGGGCAATGCATTCTTCTACAGAGGGTTTTTAATTTGCTTTCCTACCTGCCAGGGTCATTTTTGTGTTATTTCTCAGCTCAGAGGCTCCTGTACAGTATAACAGAGTTAATGTAAATTTACAATTTAAACTGTTAAGGACAGGTCCATGTCTTTCAATAATAAGGTAAATCTTTGGGGGTTTGGAGGTTTTTTGTTCTAAAATTATTTTATTAATATTATTTTTAATTGGCAGATAACACTGGGAATCTTTTGGTTTTAATGCCTAACAAAACTTTAAAAGAAAGAAGCCAACTTGTCATCTTGTGCTGTCTGCTGATTTTCTTCCCTAAATCAAACCTTTCATTACATTTATAGCCTAGGAAGGATCAGTTTTCTGGAGGTTTTCAGTTCCAACTCCCCTGCTTTCATGAATTCAAGGCTTTGTTTTTTATATTTTTGTGGCTCTTAAAACTCAAGGATCTTGGCAACAAACACAGGAAATCTAACAAAATATCACTTTATGGGTTTCAGGCCCTGAGCACCAGATTTGGTCAATAGAAACTCTTTACTTTTGTGTACATAGCTATATAGTTAAAAGAATGTTTACTATATTTAAGATATTTGTAGGTATGGCAGGAGAGTTTTCAGATTCTCTAAATTACTCTAATGCTGAAAATAATGTTTTAATATTTTTAAAACTGAACTCATTTTTACTTACAGAATTAAAAATTAACAAAAAACAGTAAATACATATCAGACAAGCAGGAACATACATGCTTCTCCGTTATGTGCTTTATTGAAGATGCTTTTGGCTCCATTCTTATTGAATACCATTAAAAGGGAGGGAAGAGACAGGTCCCACTTACACGGTGTGAGGTCCTGTGCCTGTGATTCAGCACCATCATGTAACTTCATGGTGAGATTATTAAATATTAATCACGAGATTATTAAATCATGTGTCTTCTCATGATAAGGGGATGGGAAACACGTGCAGGGCTCTCGTTTTTAATATATAGAAGAGCAGGGGTAATTTTCAAGTGGGGACAATTTTGTTCCACCAGGGAATGTTTGGCAATATCTGGAGACATATCCAGCTGTCCCAACTTAGCAGGTGCTACTCAGATCTAGTGAGTAAAGACTAGGAATGCTGTTAAATAACCTACAATGCTGCAAACAACCTCCTACAACCAAGCATCATCCAGCCCCAACCATCAATACCTCTGCTAATAATAATAATAATAATAAAAGAAACCTGACATAGAACAAAAGTCTATCACAGCCACCGCCACTTGTGTTGCTATGGGTAGATCCCTCTTCCATCTTTGCTTTCTCTGACTCTCTATGAATGTTAGGTCTCAATATTTTTTCTCTGTACACCAATAGTCTACGTATCAGATTTGATGAGTGCCTCTGAAAACTATCATAAGATTTTCAGCTCATTGGAGGCATGCTATAATCCCCTCTGCAATAAAATATTTTCACTTCTTTTCTTCTCAATCTTCTCAGTCACCTGCCCCTAAAATCTGAGTGGTGCTAACCTAGATCTCTTGCAGGCCTAGCTTCAGGCAATGTGGTTGTCTTTCCTTTTGTTGACTAATCTTCCCAAATCTTACCTTGTGCCTTAATTTGCACATCTGCATCTCTAATGTCTGCTTATATTACCTCCTTGGCTCATGAGAACCTTGCAGGACAGCTGCTTACATCTCAACATGTAAATAAAATGTGCCATTGGGTCAACACAGGAGAGCTGATTCTAACATGAACAGGCTGGTCAAGGAAACTGTCAGCTATTTCTTTTTATTTCTATCTCTTCAGTTAAACTATAACACTGATTGAGAAACCAAACCCTAATACACAGAGAGGAAAAAACCAAAAATAGAAATATATTGTGGTAACACAAACAATACAATGAATTCCAAATACTATGGACATTGGAAAATTAAGTACGGTGATATAAAAATAGTCCATATCAAAAGATTGGTTTTAAAACACCAGAAAGCAGAAAAAATACTTTTAGTTTCAGTCAAGTCAATTACTTTCACAAATTTATGATTAAGCAAAATGCGATTTCTTTTTTTTTTTTTTTTTTTGGAGATGGACTCCTGCTCTGTCGCCCAGGCTGGAGTGCAATGGCGTAATCTCGGCTCACTGCAACCTCTGCCTCCCAGGTTCAAGCAATTCTCCTGCCACAGTCTCCCAGACAGATGGAAATGCAGGTGACTGCCACCATGTCTGTCTGATTTTTGTGTTTTTGGTAGAGATAGGGTTTCGCTACGTTGGCCAGGCTAGTCTCAAACTCCTCTCAGGTGATCCACCCACCTTGGCCTCCCAAAGTCCTGAGATTGCAGGTAGTAAATGCAATTTCTAAAACTAACCTACTTAGTAATAAAGCAATTAAAATAGCTTATTTCTGTAGTTTTTTACTACATCATTTTAAAACTAATGTCATTATTCTTAAAATAAATATAATTAATTTAATAATGCTGTTAAAAGAAATAAGTAACTGGGCATTAAGAAAGGCTGAAAAACATAATGGTTAGTAGCACAGACCAGGCACCAAGCTGCCTCCATTTAAAACTGTAAGCTCCAATTCAAGGCTTGCGATCCTGGTCAGTTCCCTTCATCCCTTTTGCCTCTCTTTCCTCATCTGCGAATTACAAATAGTAACAGTACCCACCTCATAGAGCTGTTATAAGAATTAATTAAGTTATTTAGAAATTCATATATGATACACAGCATCATGAGTTTGTTAAATAAATAGCAATATTTCAAAAATATTAAATAAGTTAACAACACAGCTTTTATGAATAAAAAGTCATGTCTTCATTCTCCTAGGCACAAGAATTCATACGTTTTCCAGTCTCAAGAATCTTTGGGTAAGTATGTGTGTCAAGAGTCTGACCAAATTCCTTCTGGTCCAAAATTTACAATTAACATATTGTATTTGAATCTCTCTACAAGAAACATTTTATCCTAATAGAGAGATTAACTTCTACAATGGCCAGAGGGAAAGAGAAAATAGTAAGTAACAACATAGAAATGTCATAAGTATCGTTTATAGACAAACATGAATAATGATAAAATCAATGTTGATAAATATCAAACAATGTTACAAAAATATGAAAACACTCCATATACACATAGTAGGTTAAAAATCTTAATACCAGCCGTAAGAAGAAAGTCTATGATTCATAAGGTGAAAATGGATAAACAGCAATTGGAGTCATCTGTTATATCCAACTAAATTAGAGCCCAGAGACCCAGTAAAAAAGGAAAAGCAAAAACAAAAACAAAAAACACTTGGAACACAAAGCACCTGCTCAGGGCTAATAATGCAAATCAGCTGCTGAAATGACCTGGTATGACTTGAAGATCATACTTCACAGGTTCTGAAACAAACTGCCATGACTCTAAGACTAATTTACCCACCACAAGCATTTCAGAGCTTGTCAGCTCCTAAAAACTTTGCTAGTGAGAGGGAGTTTTCTTCCAAAACAATATATAACATTTCTCTATAATAAAACCCCTAAGCTTCTTTTTGTTTTTTCATTCATACTGAAGACCATTCCATTCTCTGCTTATGCACTGAACTGCAATTCTGTTCTACCAAACAAAACATTTTGTTTAGGGATTCATCTCTATATTTTTATTTTACCTTGAAACTCAAAATTATAAATATATCTTCAAATTTAAATTCTATAGTTCAGTAAAGGAGTTTCTAAGACCAAACTTTTTGATGGGAAGGCAACTAGAGTAATAACCTACATGGAAATTTAACCATTCAGTGCCCAACTCTGAGATCTAATGTTTCCAAATTAATGTCAAATCTTTTCTTTTGTCAAAAACAAATCCAAACTTAAATGAAGACATATTTATTATTATTATTATTTGACAGAGTCTTGCTCTGTTCCCCAGGCTGGAGCACAATGGCTCAACCTTGGCTCACTGCAACCTACATCTCCTGGGTTCAAGTGATTCTCCTGCCTCAGGCTCCTGAGTAGCTGGGACTACAGGTGTCTACCACCATGCCAGCTAATTTTTGTATTTTTAGTAGAGACAGGTTTTGCCATGTTGGCCAGGCTGGTCTTTAACTCCTGACCTCAAGTGATCCACCCACCTCGGCCTCCCAAAGTACTGAGATTACAGGCGTGAGCCACCGTGCCCGTCCAGAAGACATTATTTTTAAAAAGACTACTGCAATAGGGAAAAAGCTCCAAACTTAAGATCTGCAAGCATCCCAAAAGTAAACAGAAAAAGGCTACTTTTTAATATAGAGAAGGATAAGAAGACAAGCAGGAACTTTTTAGGGAAATTGGGCAAATGAGAGAGTGTACACAGACAGCATGATCAGGCTGCAGTCAGCCAATTATCAAGATGTTCTTCATTTTAATGTTTGCTCAGCCTTAGGGCAAGCCACGTTTCAGGGATCTGTAAGGAAGAAAAAAGCCAGACTAAAGTTTGATCAAGCCAAGGCAGAGGTAAGTAATGGACAATTGCAAACCATTAGTCGCTTTCTAACAGTGGGAATACTGCTTTAAGTAGCACTGTTTAGAATAAAAGAGGATTTAAATCCTCCAAACAGGTTAAGTAAGTAAATAACCAGCCTAGCATCAATTAAAAGTCTATTTCTTTCTCCTGCCCTGAGCGTTGACCCTTTGTTTCCAGGCCCCAGCTGTATTGGTTAAGTAAGGGGTGCCCTGATGCCAACATTGCCAGGCTGGTTAAAGAATGTGCAAATTGCTTTCTCACATGAGTCTCTTAAAGAAACATTTCATCGTAACAGAGGCAACCAACAACTAGAACATGCAAAAAGTAAAAGAACGTAGGAATGTTATAATTATTTTTTACAAGAATGAACTCCATACATTGGAATAGGGACATCTGGGAAAAAAACAAAAGCTGCAAAAAGACACAAAAATGCTCTGCCAAAAAGCTTAATGCAAACATTCCATTGCTTTCAGATTGAGAAACACACAGGTGCATGCACACTTGCGCGCACACACACACACACACCCCTTCTATTCATATTAAACAGAAATAAAGAAACAGTTCATAAGACTAGAGGACAGTTAAAACTGAATGTGTATTTGGAAAAATCTAATGATTGATTTAACAGATAGGATTGTGATATTTTAAATTCTAAATATACAATTTTAATATTGTTACTAAAACAGATTAATGACTCAGGAATTTAAAAAACTAAGATTACTTTAGAAACACTGGAACCAAAACTGTGAAAGAAAAAGCAGAGAAAGCAGGGCTGGGTTTAATTTTGGAGTTCCTTTCTTGCTTTTCCTTAGCACATTGACTCATTTGATATCATCCTTAATTTCTCTGGCTAAAGGTTTTCCAATAGATACAGAAATTCTCTTCTTGACCTAGAGTGATGTAATGGATGTGCCAGCAGGAATTAATGAAAACATAAGAGTATCTGCAAATCAAAATTGATTCTTCCTTTTCTCAGGTATCCGTTTTCTGGGGAGCCATTCTTAGTCCCAGCATGTCTGGAACATTGGCCTCCATTGTACACAATGTCCTCACCACATTAGATTCCCAGCACACTACTGTTATGTTTCTCTCAGCAGGCCATGAACAGTGATTATCACCTCACAAAGCAAAAAGTAGTAGCTTTGTTTAAGAAAAATTGTTTAAACCCTTATTTTGGACTTGCATTATTTGAAACATGATAAACTTACCAGTCAGTGATATGTTATGACTCTCCAAGGAAAAGTTAGAGTATTTTTCCATCATTTCTTCTCTGACAGGTGGAGTTGTAAAAGGTGTATCTGTAAGAGAAAGAACACATGATTACACAGTCTTACCAAGACTAAATGACTATCTAAAAACTACTCTGCAACAGCTAAAACACTGTTGTGAACTATTAATGAAAAATAGTGTTTTCAGGAAGCTCAGTCTTATATACTTCAAAGAAATTTAGAGCTATATTAGGCTATTAAATGTGAAAAAATTCTGATTTTTTTGTTCTTTTTCAACCTAAAAATCCCTACAGACTTACATCACATGGCTTTTTTTTAATAATAAAATCTTCCATTTTTATACTACAATTATAGTTTATTTATAAAACATAAATAAACTGAAGATACTGAGGAATTAGATGAGATACCAAGGAATTAGATGAGAGAGCCAGAAAATGGAAAGACATGAAGAGGTAGAGAGAGAAGATGAGAGAAGAAACAGCGACAGGCAAACCTTAATAAAGGGTATTAAAGAAAAAAATAGATAGCACTGGGCACCAAGGGACAGAGAAGAGAAAACAGCTTGACGGGCAAGTTTGGGCTGCTATTTGTTTTCCAGCTATGGTTACCAAGAGGCATGACCTCTGTCACCTGAATTCCGGTTTCCTCTGCCTCTGTCACTTCTCTCTACTTTTTTGAAAACTTGCATTAAAGAAACAAGGTTTCTATTTCCACCTCTCTCACTCTCTTTGAAGCTACTTTATTTTTTTTTACAAGGCCTACTGTTCCTTTTACTTTAGAGTACCAGACCTTACCTCCCAGGAAACTACTCAACTCTAGCAAATAAGTCAGAGAAGCCGTAGATAAGGCTTGTTATTGTAAATTTGGCTGCATTATTCAAATTAAATCCCATTTAATTTAAATGAAACCTGAGTCGTTTTTATTGCACTTTTTAAAAATAATCTGCTCAGAAAGTTATTTCTAGTACAAGATTAGATTTCTAGTTCTTTCATTTTCTTACATGTGTGAAAAATGTTATCAAAGTTAGTGATCACTTTTGTTACTTTAGCTTTAGAACACAGCTTTTACAATATTGCCTAATAAAATAACGTATCTTGCAGAACCTAACTCTCTTGTGTTCCAATGGTTTAATCACCTCTAAAACAGCTTTGGAAATCGTAATGTACCTTCTCACAAAAACAATTCTTAAATAACATTTTGAATCAGACTACCCTCTGACAGTGATTATATAGGAAAAATACGTCCTGAGTTTCTCACTGGGTTATTAAGTATACAAAATCTTTCCTCTACCCACATCCAGTATTCATTCGTTCATTCATTCATTCCTATTTATACCAATATTCTCCCATTCTCCCTCTCCTCTCATCACCCCTCTTCTCTCTCTCTCTCGTCCCTAACTCCCTCACCACCACCACTGCCTCCCCGCCCAACACACACACAGCTTAAACAAAAGGCTCCCATAAATGTTATTTTCCTAATGAAAATTTCTTGTTTCCATTCTTGGGGATAGCATACTTAGGGGTTACATTAAAGACAAAATATTTGAGGAAGATCAACGCGGATGCTATTCACTTATAAACAGGAAGCCAGGAGGGGGTGGATGAGAAGGAAACAGCTATTCTACTATATCATCTGTTCTGTGAAGTCTGCAAAACATAAGCTTCGGTATCTTTGCTTTCCTCTCCAGAAACACCCCACTACAGAGCAGAATACAATCTTAAGGGTTCTTACTATACTCTTTATCCTTGAAACAAGCCCATAACCTTTTTGAGATTTCCAGCATCATTTATTATTATTGTTTACAATATCAGTATAGGAGTGACATAAACTAAAAAAAAAAAAAAATGCTGCCATTCTTATTCCTGTGCCACTTAAGTGAGTATACACAGTATCTAACGCACACTTGATGCTGATAGGGAATATGAAGCTGGCCAAACTTGGTACCTAAAGGGCTATATGGATCATAATAGTAGGGGTTTAGGCCCAAAACTTGAGATTAAGAATTATTAAAATTTCAGAGCAGCACCCATTAATGCATAGTATTGACTAGAACTAGCCAGTATATTTTATACAAATTGGCACATGAGCTAAAGTGTGAAGCCTGGGCCTGGAGGTGGAAGAAGAGGGAAGATAATTCCAGGAAGTTGAGCTGCAAGGCTGGGGCTATTCTCCCTTACTGATCACTAGCACTTGTCATGGATGGGCTCAATTGGGACCTGTGTTAGAACAAGGAGAGAAAAGGAGTCTAAGTTTGGCTTTGGCAGAGTCTAAGCTGATGGCAGTTGAAGGAATAGGAAAGGAAGGAAACAAGATTCCAGAGGTAGAGAAGTCTGGGTATTTCCAGAATATACCAGCTGTTGAGGCCATTTCCACATGCTGGCTCACATATTAAAAATACAATCAGATATCCATATACTAAACACCAGCCCTGTCTTAACTTCATATTCCCTTCAAGGCGTTAATTTTGATCCCGCTCCAGTTTCCACTGAACAAGCCCCAAGTGCAAAAGAACATGCATAACTGCTGTGTGGTTTTTGCCTTAGGAAAAGTCTCTTAAAGAGGCAGTATACAGAAACACCTTCAGTGGAAAAGCAGGGCAGCCTATAGAAGGTATTAAGACCATAAAAGAAGTTCTTTGTTTAGACAAAATATTTTTTAACCAAAAAAGTGAGAATGTAAACCTTATTGCTTTCAGTTGTAGGACAGCTGGCAGGAGGTTCATTCAGCTAACATTGGGGTTTAAAAGAAATTGGCAGGAGACACAGGCAGATGTGGTTTAGCTGAGTCACAAAAAGAAGTATAAAATGGAGAGGAAGGAATTTGGGGTCTTAATCCAAGTTCTGTCATTGACTTGTTACTTAGGGTTTCCAAACGCCATATGCCCAGTTCAGTGCTTTGAAAATATGTCTCCACTGTAAACCTCATCTGATAGGGAAAAAATGAGGATCAGAAAAGTTGTATAAATATGAGTGATGATGCCAAGGTCATAACACGCATTTCTCAAGCTATCAAACTCACCCTTCCTTAATCATTGCTGGAACATAACCATGTAGCATTCTTTTACAGGTAGAGGCAAAATGTCAACATGAAAGAGTAACATCAAATAGTTGCTTCAGGGATTAAAAGACTTTTTTTTCTCCCTTTGCAGGGCAGATGAGGCATGAGACTATTGCATCAAAGAATTGAGTAACATCTTATTTTTCACCTGTCATGTTATGTAAAACAGCAAAATTGTCTCTACTTAAATGTTTTTCATATATATTTTAAAATATATGCTGCTAGAAGGGCTTATAATTTATTCTATTAACGCTTTCAAGTGAAATAAACATGTTATAATTCTACTTAAAGATATTAAGGTAACATTTTCACATATTTCATTTTGAGGGCTTCATTTAATTGAAGTAAATTGGGAAGAAAAATAAGTAACACCAGAAAACTGCATGGGTCTTAAGATTAGCTTTTTTAAATCAGGAAATAAATGTAACTACATATCTGATTAAGAATAAACACTCTCTGTAAAGCTCCCCAAATTCCTTTATTATATGTTAAAATACTGGAAAGGTCTGAACTTCATTCCAAAAATTAAGAAGCAACTACTATTAAAATAAATATTCTTTATCTTTCTCATCTCTATACTGATTGCTATCAACATGCAGTACTTAATAAATCGTAATTTTAACATTTTGATATACAGCATTATAAATGTGCAACCCAATTACAAAAGTACTAATAGGAATGAATATTATATATTATTTATAAAATAGAGATTTTGAAATAAGAATACTTCTTCATGGAAACAATATTATAAATAACCATGTGATCCCATGCCAAATTGTAAAGGCCAGTTAAGCCATGATATGGTTAAATCTTAACTTTAAAATACCTAATTACTAAGTAAAATACTGATTATACACAACATATGGAGAATTCTGGGTTTTAGGAACAGAGTATCCCTATCCCCTGTCTATAAATGCAGCAGAAAGAAGAGAAAGGAAATAAGGCAACTCTGAGTCCTGGAAATCATACTCCAGAGATTCATCCAAAAAAGAAGAAAAACAAAAAGGCTTGCCAAAAAAATTTAGTTCTCCTGATGGGGACATTTATAAGTCAGACTTTCTAAGTCAGGGACAGATAATAGTCCACATAGAGAACTCGAACTCTTGAAATTTTCTGCATAGTGTGGAAACTATTGGACAAGAAGCCTTTACAGACAAGTTTAGTTTTTTTAGAGGCCTACTGACAAGCACAATGTACACTTTTACCATTCCTGTATAAGTATTTTAAAAACCAGATGGTATAGGAATGGAAAAAAATTGATCTTTTTTCAAAAATATAATTTAGGCAATAATACACATTTCAAAGGGCAACGTGGAAATTCTCATGTTTCCAATCACCTCTCCATGGGTCACTAAGATACTTTAGTAAAACTTATGCCAAATAAAAGCTTATTAAAAAATAAAAACCCAAAAGTTAATAACTAAGATTTCTGTTCTTTCTAAAGAATGTAGATTTGTTAAATGTTTCAATTGTTAGACTGGTCGATAAGAGTTCTATTTCATCCAGTGGCTCTCAAGTGCAGGTAGTTTTGCCCCACAGGGGACAATTGCCAATGTCTGAAAGCATTTCCGCTTGTCACAACTGGGGGAAGATTACTACATTTATGTGGTAGGTTAAATTAGTTTCCATAACAAATTACCACAAATTAGGTGCCATAACAAATGACTACAAATTTGGTGGCAAAAACAACAGAAGTGTAATTTTCACAGTTCCAGAGGCCAGAAGAGGAAATCAAGGTACGGGCAGGGCCATCCTCCCCCAAACTCTCTGGTGAAGAATCCTTCCTTGCCTCTTCCTAGCATCTGGGAGTCGCTGGCAACCTTGGCATTCCTTGGCTGGTGGTAGCAGTATCAGTCCAACACCTGCCTCTGTCTTCACATGATCATCTTCCCTCTGTGTATGTCTCTGTCTCTATGTCCAAATCGCCCTCTCATTTCTTTTATAAAGACCACAGTCATTAGGTTTAGGGCTAACCGTAATCTAGAATGACCTTATTTTGGTTATTATATCTGCAAAGACCCTACTCCCAAATAAGGTCACTCTCACAGGTACCAAAGATCCGAGATTAAACATATCTTTTTGTGGTATGCAATTCACTCATCACATATGTAGGGGCCAGGGATGCTGTTAACGTTTTAGAGTAACAGCTTGACATGACAAAGAATTATCCAGCCCAAAATGTCAATAGTGCCAAAGCTGAAAAACCCTGATTTTGAACAGATACATCGCAACCCTGATTCTTCAATGTGATGATGATTCTTAATAATCTTCTAATGGCCCTGTGGCCCTCAATTTCTCTTCTGCATAGTTTAGGTGCAGACATTTTAAAGTGTGAGCATTTTTTGCCACTCTTCCCTCCCAAAAACACCCTCCTTCGAGGGGCCTATTTTGAGGACTTTTTATGATGAAAAACCATATGCCGGATGGATGCTGAAATGCAAACCAGGAAAACAGTTACAGCCCATTAGCTATCTCACTGCTCTTGGCAAAGTTACAAAAGCACTTTGGGCTTCAAAATCAATCAAATGAGGTATCTAAATTCCCTTTCAGGTTCTCAGAAGTAAGTTAAGTGTAAGGCTTTTAAAAGCTTCTGGTTTGGGATTAGGGACACATTAGTAAGATAACCTCAGTAACTTCAAAAATGCCAGGAAAATGCTATTTTCAAAGAAAAGAATAACAACTCCTTAAAGATAACATTCATTATTTCTATACTAACATTATTTGAGATATTCTATGTTTAAATAGTGGCAATTTTTATTAGGAGTAGAGCTTATTTTTAGCAAAGTGCTGTGAAGTTTGTTCACCTACATTGGTATGTATGTCATAAGTTGTTAATTTCTAACGTTCACCTTATATTGTGCAATGTATGAAACCAGCTGTAAAGCTAATGTCAAAAGATTATACTCTAGGACAAATAGCCTCAACACATGTGATTTGTTTCTTTTGGTGGGATACATGCCTTTGGAAAATGATACCTAAGAACATTAACAGATTTCTCAACTATTATTTTAGTTGAATGCCTATGTAAACTGAAGCTTTTGCAGGTAAACTAATTTTTTTGTTTCTTTTCAAACAATCTCAAAGTAGCAGAAACATTTCAAGAACAGAACATTTTCTCCTCTGAACCATGACAGAGTAAGTTTCTGACCTGATGCTTTATGCCCCTTTAAAACATTGCCATCGATTTCCTACAAAGGACATTCCCCATTCATCCCAATACAGTCATTAAAATCAGAGAATGAATGTATATGCAGCACCATCCCCAATCTAAGTTTCCAAAAAAAAAAAAAGTCCCTATATTGCACTTGGTAGCAAAAGATTCCAGCTCAGAATCACATATTACCATTGGCTGCCACTTCTCTCCACTGTGGCTTCACTCTGGAACCACTACAGTCTCTTCTGACTTCATAACCTTGACAATTTTTTAAATTCCAAGACAGTTCAGCTGTAATATGATTAGATTTGAGGCAGGCACCTTTGGCGGTGATGCTCTGCTCTTCTCACCAGATCCTCTCCTATGGCACACCATTTTTTTGGTCTTTGATCAGAGTGCTATCTGCCAAGCTTCTCCACCATAAAGTTACTCTCTTTCCCTTGATATTAATAAGCATATTCTGAAGAGTTACTTTGAATCTTTAATACTTTGTACCTCATCAAACTTTTCATTGATTCATTTTTTAATCTACATCAGCTGGTACTCATGAATCCCCATATTATTAAATGGGTTACAATCCACAAATATTATTATTTATTTTGACGCTCAATTTGTCCCAGATTTGTCCAGTGGGAAACCCCTTCATGTCGGCTCCTCTACCTTTTTGACATGACTCATTATCCTTTGAGAACTTCATTGCTTTCTCGCACAAGATGTTCTACGCTTACCTGCTACTTTCCCACTCTAGCCCTGAAATCAGCCATTTCCCCAAGAAGCTTTGGTTACTATTAGTAAAGAATGGTATTTAGAATCCAAGATCTGTGTGCTAAGTATATGCATCACTACTGGAAATCACTGCTAAGAATACATGTGCCCACATGCATATACAACTTATAATGTGTATCATATAAATATATATGATATGCATATGTATTCATCATACATATATTTACACATATACTTGTTTAAATCTATATACCTACAGATATAGACATAGATAAAGAGATAGAGATTTAATGTCATGGATTCACATGGATACTGCCAATTGCAATCCAGCACCACAGGATTCATTCTACTTTTCCCCCTATCTTTATCACATTCTTCTCTAGTGAAAAACCTAGATCCTATTATCTTTCCTAGATTTAATTATTTGATCAATCACCTTGTATATGACTAAACTCTTATTGCCACTGCCACGCCTGTCCCCACAGATATGTCTTCCTTACCCACTCAGGCTCCAACCTCCATCACTGGTCTGACCCTCCTACATGCTTTACCCCCACATCTTGTTTGGGATCAGACATCACCCAGCTGCTGTTCCCGCACAAAGCCTTGTTAACTGCTCAACTCTGGGACCCTGTGTCAAGCTGCCAGCTGCAGAAGTACCCATTCACTGTGCTCAGGTTCTAACACTCCACACCAGGCTGCCCTCCCACCTGGATGCCATCCTTACCAGGCTCAGGCTCAGATACCTTATCTGGGCCCTTTGGGCTCCACCCACTCAGTGAGGATGTCTCCTTGCTCTTCCCCACCCAATAACTACAGGACCTATTGAGGGAAAGATGAAAGGGGGAAGGAAGAAAGGGAGTGACGGTGACAGAAGATGAGGAACAGTCAGTTGCACTAATTCTTAGCAAATATTTAAACATATAATTTTATCGTGATGATAAATTTCAGGTAAAAATTCTGATGCCTCAGAAACATCGCTACGAAACGTAGGTTTAGGCTGGGCACAGTAGCTCTTGCCTGTAATCCCAACATCTTGGGAGGCCAAGGCAGGAGGATCGCTTGAGCCTAGGAGTTCAGGGCCAGCATAGACAACATGACAAAATCCCATCTCTCAAAAAAAATACAAAAATTAGCCAGGTGTGTAGTCCCAGCCATGCAGGAGGCTGAAGTGGGAGGATCCTGTGAGCCCAGAGGTCAAGGCTGCAGTGAGCTATGAGTGTGCCTCTGCACTCCAGCCTGAGTGACAGAGTGAGACCCTGTCTCAAAAATTAAATAAATAAATAAATGTAGGCTTATGGTTAATCTGTTTCCTTTAAGCAGTTTAAATGTCTTTAAAGGTAAAAACTGGACCAGGCGCAATGGCTCATGCCTGTTATCCTAGCACTTTGGGAGGCTGAGGCTGGTGGATCACCTCAGGTCAGGAGTTGGAAACCAGCCTGGCCAACACGGAGAAACCCCATCTCTACTAAAAAATACAAAATTAGCCAGGCGTGGTGGCACATGCGTATAATCCCAGCTACTCGGGAGGCTGAGGCAAGAGAATTGCTTGAACCTGGGAGGCGGAGGCTATGGTGAGCCAAGATCGCACCATTGCACTCTAGCCTGGGCAACAAGAGTGAAACTCTGTCTCAAATTAATTAATTAATTAATTAATTAGAGATAAAAACTGCTAGCATGTTCTACTAAGAAATGGACTAACCAATGTCAGACATATGTGGGTGCTTGAATAATATTTGTTTCAAAAGTATTTATCACCAGAAAGCTGCTGTTTGGGGTGAAGGGCCAGTAGGGAAGGGGGTTCATAAAGGGAGTGCAAAAGCCACATCCTCTGGAAGTTAAAAGGATCATTTAAAATGACAAATATTTCTTATTTATAAGGATTACCTTAAAGGAATCCCTGTACCTAATTTTATTTCAGGACTCAAACTGTGTCAGTACGTCATTCAGAGCAAATCAGACATTTAGATGCCCATGCTCTTCTGTCAGTAGTTCTCAATTTTCATAGACATTTCCAATTAGCTCAGAAAGACAACTGGATATTGTGTCTAAGCACTGTGTTTAAGGAAATAGGTACTGGATTGACCAATGTCAAATTTCCTGCTCTGCTACTTAACTAAATATGTGTACTTGGGCAATTACTTAACCTAAGCCGCAATTTCTTCATCTTGAGCCCAGAAGGTCAAGGCTGCAGTGAGCCATGAATGTGCCTCTGCCCTCCAGCCTGAGTAACAGAGCGAGAATCCCCCAGGAGTGCAGAGGTTCTCAGAACTGCAATACTCTGAGGTAAATTTTGAAAGGTGAATCAGGGATAGAAGAATTGGGGATATCGAGAAGGGAGAAAAATGTCCTGACAATTCTTTTTTTCTAACTGAGACTAAAAAAAGCTAACACATGGAGCTATACTATAACTATTTATAACTATTCTTATTATTAACATTTGGCTCAAAGTCTTAGGTTAACAGAAAACCTATGTCCAAGTATGTAGTTCTATGCATCTAGGTAAAAACTATCCAGTAAATCTCACAATATTCTTTGGCAAAGAGAAAACTGAATTTCACAGAGATCAATACAGAATCTAGAAAACACTGTCAGCTTGTTTCCTAGAATTTAAGACAATTTTTAATTCTTTAAATTTGATGCTAACTTCATAACTTTTGTCTTGTACATTATTCCACAATTTTAGCTTAAGTGGAGCTAAAAGGACAGAACTTATGCCATATACATACAGGAACATACCCTTCCCCATTCATCTTATTGATTTACACCTTCATTTATTCCACTTTCATTTGTTCCTATCTTTTTTTTTCTCTTTAGAGCTCTGCTCTGCATATCAACTTAAACCTGATGCCTATGGAATAAGTACCTACCTAACAGTGTACTCTCTAGGCCATATCATTTTAAAGCTGTGGTTTTCAACTGGCTTAGAATCCCATGGTTAAAGCTACATGGGGAGGTGTTAAAACTCTTAACGCCCACACTGAATCCCAAGCCAAATGAACCAGAGTATTGTAGGGCAAGATCCAGGCATCAGGATTTTTCAAGCTCTCTGGTGATTCCAACATACAGACAAGTGGAGAATCAGTTCTACGATGAATCCAGAATGCACTCGTTCCCAGAACTGCAATACTCTCAGGTGAACCAGGGATAGAAGAATTGAGGATACCCAGAAGGGGGAAAAATGTCCTGGACAATTTTGTTTCTCTCTCTCCCTCTTTCTTTCATGTATTTATTTTGACAGTTTTGCTGTGTCAGGAGTGGCACCATCACCATCATAGCTCACTGCAGCCTCAAACTTTTGGGCTGAAGCAATCTTTCTGCCTCGGCGTCCCAAGTACCTGGGACTACAGGTGTACATCACCACAACCACAATCGCCACTTGTTAAAATTTTTTATAGAGAGGGGGTTTTGCTATGTTGCCCAGGATGGTCTTGAACTCCTGGATTCCAGCCGTCCTCCCACCTCACCATTCAAAAGTGCTGGGATTCCGGACAATCCTTTATAAATGGTACGATGGAAAAAGAGATGTGGTGCAAGGAAATTTAGAACTGAAGCAACCCAAGATGTTCTGTCCAAGTTCTTAACAACTAGACCTTTTAAAAGGTATTTATATAAATTAATAGTCTTACTTTTTGATTACCCTTCCCTCTCTATGGTGTGTTACAAAAATTCAATATATTATAAGCCCATGAAAATAAATTCCCATGAAAGTTCGAAAACTTTATGCAGAATAATGTCCCAATTTTAGTTACTGATGGCCAGTATTTACCAGCTTGAGAGGTGGTGGCGTTTTATTATCCTCACTGGCTGCTAACCTTTACAACACAGAAATCTGCAATAGGTTGGATGGAATACTTTCAACATGAACAGTAATTATAAACAAGTGAAAGGAAAACGGCAACGTTCGTGTTGGCTTTGGTAATGCTTTGCATGTAATCCCTCTGTCAAACTGTCTTAAACAAACAATAAAACATGTAACAATCACACACAATTTTGTTTCCAAAGACCACAGTGTAAAATGAAGATACACACACATTATCCTGTAAGTTGCGGGTCTTTAGTTGGCTGGTTGGTTGATTATGATGGCTTTTCTTTCCCCACTCAGCTGTAAAAGAAAATATCCTCAAAGCCAACCCACGGCCCAAGAGGAGGGAAGGAGGTGATACTCTAGCCTTATTCTCGATTCAAGAGAAGGGAGTAGGTCTTGGGGAAAAGTGGCTTTCAAAATTCATGGCACATTTGCACAAGCCAAGTCGCTAGCTGGTCCCCGCATCCACCCACACAACCCACCGCCCTCTTCCTAGGAAAAACCAGACTCCGCCCTGTTACCTACGCGCCCCACTCGCGGGGCGCTGTTTGTTCAAGACTCGCCCCAAAGAGCTCAGGAGCGCGAGCCGCCCCGGTTCCAGGGTTCAGCTTAGGTGACACAGCGTAGCCAATGGGAGGCCGCCGCCGCCGCCTCTCGCCACCCGCCCTGGCCAACATCCCCGCGCCTCTCCCCGCCACCCTTGCCCCGCGCGCCGGCGATGCCCTCCGCCCGCGAGGACCCGAGCCTCGTGCGCCCCTTCCTGCGCGCCCTTTGCCCTCTATACCCCGCGGCTGTACCCATCACACCTGGGGCACTGTCGTCAGCCGAGCTTGGGCGCGCAGTGGCGAGAAGGCACTGGAGGAGGAGGAGGAGCCGGGGCGTAGGCGCCCGGGCCCCCAGCAGGCCGGAGAGGGCGCGCATGGCGCCGGGGGGTCCGCCTCGGCCCCGGTAGAGACCGCTCCCTCGGCTCGCAGGTGCCCGGAGTCCCTGCGCACACTCGCCGGTGGCCCAGCGCCCGCTGCCAATGCCGCGGACAGGACGCTGGAGAAAAGGCGGAATGGGAGGGGCCCGGCCGCCTTGCCCCACTCCCCGGAGACGCTCTCTCCGCGCCCGGCCGTCCATCAATTATGCAGCCCTCAGCCGGCTGCTGGCGGGCCCGGATGTGCGTTCCACCTCCCGGCGGCCTCTCCGGCCTCCGCCCTCTCGGCTCGGGAGAGAGCTTAGGCAGGTGATGCTGTACCCGAGAGACTTGAAGGAAAGCGCCACATTTTGAGATTGAGTCAGAAGTCCTTTATTTGCCGGCGACCTTTGGGCTAACGCTCAAAATCTCTTGGACCCGTAGAATGGGCTTTGTTTCTTTTTATACCTGGCTTGAAGGAGGGGAGGGGGAGCTTGGCTGAAGCAAATTTTTACAGAAGCAGAGCATGGCTGAAGCAAATTTTTACAGAAGCAGAGCAAGCAAAAGTTAAGAGAAGTGGTGCCGGGCGAAGGGCTCTCTGTATCGTAAGCAGGCACATTCCTAAGTGGAGATGGTACCTTATCAGTAAGTGCATTCCGGAGTGCGAGTGACGGGGGGCTAAGATGGAGATACTCAGGTTCACACCTAAGATGGAGTTAGGCTAACTTGAGGTAGGTTAACCACAATGTCCACCCTAGCTCCTGGGGAAGAGGTTGAAATTTTCCCTGCAGACTGGCCTTTGCACTTCACCTGAGGCAGGGTTCACTAATTTACTTTGATGGGATGCATGAGAATATAGAAGACACTTTTCTCTTGTGACAGAGGCTTATTTTTGCTCAGGTGTAAAGTTCTATCCAGCTGCCAGACAACTTGAACTAATCTTTCTTTGCTTTGCCTGCCAATTGCACACACCCTCTCTTCGAGTCTCTCAAGGCTTAACTGATTTTCTCCGGATGAAAGTTTCAGAGTCCCAAGGCCCCATATCAGGTTGATTTTACCTTATTTTTGTTTGTTAAGCCTAGCAGCTTCTGAGGAGCCACCTAGAGCTCAAGAAACAATAGCGACAGAGTAGATAAACTGCACAAAGACTTTGACCTTTGTTAAATTCGAACACGGTTTAAGATAATGCTATCTCTTACCCACAAGGCTGTAGCTTGGCGTTTTCAGTGCTCTGGACAAAATTAAATAAAACAACTAATTAGTGCTTTACGGGGGGTTGAGGGAGGTTGGGGGGTGGAGAGAGAAATCTATGTTATAACATTGAAATACATTGATTTGATTTCTCTCCGGGATGTTATAACACGCTAAAAGATATTTTAAAGATTTTCATGAGCTTTGTCTGCTCTCCCTTTGGTTTTTGGAGTTCAGCTTTCACATTCTTAAATTCGAAATATAACAGGGTTTAAAGAAAAGGATTAGAAAGAAAGATACAAATTCTGAAAACTGAACTATTTAACAAAACCTATGCTTACTCCAGACAAGGATAGTTAATTTTTTATTGGTACATATTATTAAAATATGCCCGTTTCTGGTTTAGTATTATATGCGCAAAACTTTAGAAAAAGAATGTAGATTCCTCAAATTGGCAGTAACAGAATATGAATGATACAATTCATTCAACAGTATCATCTAGCGGGTGCCAGTCATTGTGTTCAAAATAGGCTGAATAGGCACACATGCACGCATGCACATTTGCACACACAGAAATTAACTTAGACGACTATTTATCTGTGAATGACAAATCTCAGAAAAGCCTCTTCAGAAAATTATGGTTACAATGATTAAGAATGAAACTTTAAACGATGCCTTCAAGGACCAAATCTTATACACTGTGACCCTCTCAGGGCTTGGTAAACCCAAATTGCCTGAACAATGGCTGCTTCATCACGCCTCTGTTTTGCTACCCCGCATCCGGTCTCAGGACTAACTGTACACGTTTCCCTGTAATTAAATAGTGTACAGTAAGCACTTCTCATATCAAACTAAACTCTGAGTGACCTTTCCCCGTTAGTCTCATAAAATCCTTAGACACAAATTCACCCTTCTTCAAATGAGCTCAAATTAAAGAAACATTTTTTCAGTTGAATCAGCCTGTTTATGACCAGAAAAAATTCACTTGCCCAAGTAGATGCTGATCCCCAATGTTGCTTTTGCTGTTAGAGCAAAACAAGTTGAGAAAGAAATATAATTCTCATTTTGCTAAGCGTTTTGAAAGTCTTTTCATCATTGTTCCTGTTCTATGTTTAGATATTTGATATTTCCAGCCTTATCCACACTCTACTTTTTCAAATGCTTCATATCCTTTAAAACCGGCTTATCAACTACCTTCCCTATACAGCATTTTCTGACCTTTCTGGTCCAAATTGACCTTTCTCTTTATGGTGAAATAAATATTGCCACAAGCACTTTGACACTCTCATCATCATGAGCTGTATTAAGGGGAAATAAGGGGCCTATGTTTTCTCCCTTTGAGTTGAGTGGGCTCTGTGACTCCCGTAACCTACTGAATATTGCTGAAGAGATATTGTGTGGGCTTTCTGTTCCAGACCACAAGAACTTCCACTTCCTTTCTCTTGGAAACCTTGCTCATAGAAGACAGCTGCCAGTTAAATAGTACTACTGCATTACCCTGAGACTGCCACACTGTGAAAAACCCAAACTCCATGGAAGATCCCTTAAAAATAAAGTCAGGTTAAGTAAAAAAGGAATATGAAGGTTTATTGTACATAAAAAAGAATAGTTCACGAACTGGAAGACTTGAAATCAAAAGTGGTAAGAAACTTGACAGGAGAGTTACAGTGCAGCTTCTAAAGCATTAATGAGGAAGTGCATTGACCGCTATCGTGACTGGCTGTAAAAAACATATTCCTTTTTGGACAAGTAGAGCTGTATAAGGGTATTTGTCTATAACGGTTTGGTTCAATTTTATCAACCTTAACTTTCATTAATGGTTAGAGATTGCATTTCAGTGAAATCAGGATAGCTTAAGTTTTGGTTATGTGGCTATTGGTGGTTGACCTAGGGATATACTATGGCCTCCATTGTGATTATACTTTAACAAATCCCCTCCTACAGGACCTTAAATCATTGTTGATTGTTTCCTTTGCTGTGCAGAAGCTTTTTAGACCGATTCAATCCCATTTGTCTATTGTTGCTTGGTTGCTTGTGCTTTAAAGGTCTTACACAACATATCATTGCTTAGACTGATGTTCTGGAACGCTTCCTTAAAGTTTTCATCTAATTGTTTCACAGTTCCAGGTCTTAGATTTAAACCCTTAGCCCATTTTAATTTTACTTTTCTGTACAGTTAGATGTAGGGGTCTAGTTTCATCCTCCTACGTGTGTAATTACCCAGTTTACCCAGCACCATTATTAAGCAGACTGTCCTTTTCCCATTGTATGCTCTTGGTGCTGTTGTTGAAGATGAGTTGGCTGTAAATGCATGGATTTATATCTGGGTTCTCTATTGTGTTCTATTGGTCTATATGTCTATTTTCATGCCAGTACTATGCTAATTTGATTACTATAGCTTTTTTTTAAATCTTTGACTTTTATTTTAAGTTCCAGGGTACATGTGCAGGATATGCAGGTTTGTTACATAGGTAAATGTGTGCCATGGTGGTTTGCTTCACAGATCATCCCATCACCTACGTATTAAGCCCAGCATGCATTAGCTGTTCTTCCTAATGTTCTCCTTCCTGCAACGCTCCACCCCCAAAAGGCCCAGTATGTGTCCATGTGATCTCATCATTCAGCACCCACTTAAAGGTGAGAATATGCGGTGTTTGGTTTTCTTTTCCTGTGTTGGTTTGCTAAGGGTAACAGCTTCCAGCTCCATCTATGTCCCTGCAAAGGACATGATCTCATTCCTTTTTATAGCTGCATAGTATTTAATGACTTATATATACAACATTTTCTTTATCCAGTCTATCATTGATGGGCATTTGGATTGATTCCACGTCTTTACTATTGTGAATAGTTGGTTACTGTATCTTTGCAGTAATTTTTGAAGTCAAGTAATATGATGCCTCCAGCTTTGTTTGCTTTTGTTTTTTGTATTTTTTGCAATTGCTTTCAGTTTTCAGGGTCTTCATGGTTTCATATAAATTTTAACATTTGTTCTATTTCTGTGAAGAATGGCATTGGTATTTTAATAAGGATTGCATTAAATCTGTAAATTGCTTTGGATAGTATTGTCATTTTAGCAATATTACTTTTTCCAATCCATGACATAGAATATCCTTGTTTAAATGTTCTGTTCAATTACTTTAATCAGTTTTTTATAGTTATCTTTGTATAGATCTATCAGTGTTGGTGCACAGATATATAATTGTTATATTTTCTTGCTGATTTGACGTTTTTATCATTATGTAACCTTCTTTATCTCTTTTTACAATCTTTGATTTGTAGTTTATTTTTGCTAATATAAATATAGTTACTCTTGCTCTTTTTTGGTTTCTAGTTACATGAAATATCTTTTTTCACCTCTTCACTTTCAGTCTATCTACATCTTTAGAGGTGAAGTGGGTTTCTTATAGGCAGCATGAAGTTAGATATTGTTTCTTTATCCATTCAGCCACCCTATGCCTTTTAATTGGAGAACTGAGTCCATTTAAATTTATTATTGATAAGTAAGGTATTACTACTGCCATTTTGTTTCCTGTTTCCTAGTATTTTGGAACTCCTCTCTTTCTTTTTTTATTACCCTCTTCTTTTGTGGTTAAGTGATTTTCTGTGGTAGTATGTTTTTAATTTGCAGCTTTTTAATTTTTGTGATTCTATTACTGGTTTTTGCATTGTTGTTACTATGAGGTTTACAAAAAACATCTTGTAGATATAACAAGTTATTTAAAAGAGATGACAATTTATCTTAGATCACAAAGTATAGAAACAAAGAAAAAACAAAACTTCAAGTTTTTGGTATCAGGATGATGCTGGTCTCATAGAATGACTTAAAGAGGAGTCCCCTCTTTTCAATTTTTTGGAATAATTTCAGTAAATCCATTCCTTGTTTTTGAGGCTTTGTGGAAGATCATATGGTCATAGGTGTGCTGCCTTTTTTCTGGGCTCTGTGTTCCGTTCCATTGATCTATGTGCCTGTTTCTATACCAGTGTCATGCTGAAGAGCTTTCTGGCTAAGACTATGGGGTTTTCTAGATTTAGAATCATGTCATATACAAACAGAGATTGACTTTCTCTCTTTCCATTTGGATGTCCTTTATTTCTTTGTCTTGCCTGCTTGATCTGGCCAGGACTTCCAATGATATGTTGAATAGGAGTGGTAAGAGAAGGCAATCTTGTCTGTGCCAGTATTCAAAAGGAATGCTGCCAGCTTTTGCCCATTCAGTATGATGTTGGCTGTGAATTTGTCATAGATGACCCTTATTATTTCGAGATATGTTCCTTCTACACCTAGTTTTTTGAGTTTTTAACATGAAGGGGTGCTGAATTTTATTGAAAGCCTTTTCTGCCTCTATTGAGATAAGCATGTGGCTTTTGTCTTTAGTTCTGTTTATGTGATTAATCACATTTATTGATTGGCATATGGTGAATCAATCTTGCATCTGAGGGATAAAGCCTATTTGAACATGATGAAATAGCTTTTTGATGTGCTGCTGGATTTGGTTTGCAAGTGTTTGTTTTTTTTTTTTTCTTGAGGACTTTTGGATAGATATTCATCAAGGATATTATTGGCCTGAGGTTTTCTTTTCTTGTTGTGTCTCTGCCTGGTTTGGGTGTCAAAATGATGCTTCATAGGATGAGTTGGGGAAGAGTCCCTCCTCCTCAATTTTTGGAATAGTTTCGGTAGGAATGGTACCAGCTCTTCTTTGTACATCCGGTAGAATTCAGCTGTAAATCCGTCTGGTGCTGGGTTTTTTTGGTTGGTAGACTATTTATTACTGATCCAATTTTGGACCTTGTTATTGGTCTGTTCAGGAATATTTTCTATTCCTGATTCTGTCTTGGGAGGATGTATATGTCCAGGAATTTATAGATTTTCTAGAAACTACTACAAACACCACTATGTACACAAACTAGAAAACCTAGGAAAAGTTTTCCTAGTTTGTGTACATAGTGGTATTGTGTTTGTTTGTAGTAGTTTGTGTGCATATGGTGTTTGTAGTAGTGAGTTTCTGGTGGTTATTTTTATTTCTGTGGAGTCAGTGTTAACATCCCCTTTATCATTTCTAATTGTGTTTATTTGGATCTTCTCTCTTTTCTTCTTTATTATTCTAGCTGGGGACCAGTCTGTCTTATTACTTTTTCAAAAAAAACTAACTCCTGCATTCATTGATCATGAAGGTTTATCATGTCTCTATTTCCTTAAATTCAGCTCTGATTTTGGTTATTTCTTGTTTTCTGCTGGCTTTGAGATTCATTTGTTTTTGCATCTTTAGTTCTTTCAGTTGTGATGTTAGATTATTAATTTAAGATCTTTCTGCCTTTTTTGATGGGCACACTTAGTGCTATGAATTTCCCTTTTAACACTGCCTTAGCTGTGTCCCAGAGATACTGGTATGTTGTATCTTTGTTCTCATTTGTTTCAAAGAACTTTCTGATTTCTGCTTTAATTTAATTATTTACTGAAAAGTCATTCAGGACCATGTTGTTTAACTTCCACGTAACTGCATGGTTTGGAGCAATTAGCTTAGTCTTAACTTATGTTGTTGTTATGCTGTGGTTCAAGAGTGTGTTTGGGATCATTATGGTTCCTTATCATTTGCTGAGGATTATTTTATGACCAATTATGTGGTCAGTTTTAGAGTATGAACCATTTGGTAATGAAAAGAATGTATATTCTGTTCTTTCAGGGTAAAAAGTTCTGTAGAGGTCTATCAGGTCTATTTGGTCCAATGTTGAGTTCACATCCTAAATATCTTTGTTAATTTTCTGCCTCAGTGATCTATCTAATACTGTCAGTGGAGCATTGAAGTCTCTGACTGTTATTTTTTGGAATCTATATCTCTTTATAGGTCTCTAAGAATTTGCCTTATGAATCTAGTTGCTCCTGTGTTGGGTGCATATATCTTTAGGGTAGTTAGGTATTCTTGTTGAATTGAATCTTTTACCATTATATAATGCCCTTCTTTGTCTTTTTTAAATCTTTGTTGGTTGAAAGTGTGTTTTGTCTGAAATTAGAATTGCAATCCCTGCTTTTTTCAGTTTTTCATTTGCTTGGTAGATTTTCCTTCATCCCTTTAATTTGAGCCTATGGGTGTCATTATGTGAGAGGGGTTTCTTGAAGACACCATACCATTGGATCTTGCTTTTTTATCCAAGTTGCCACTCTGTGCCTTTTAAGTTGGGCATTTAGCCTGTTTATGTTCAAGGTTAATATTGATATACGTGGATTTGATCTTGTCATTGTGTTGTCAGCTGGTTAAGATGCTGGCTTGTTTGTAGGGGGCTTTATAGTGTCACTGGTTTGGGTATTTACATGTATTTTGTATTAGCTGATAGTGGTCTTTTATTTTTATGTGTTGACCTCCTTTCAAGATCTCTTGTAAGGCAGATGTGGTGGTAATGAACTCTCTTAACATTTGCTTATCCAAGAAAGGATCTGATTTCTCCTTCAATTAGGGATCTCCTTCATAGTCTGTCTGGGTATAAAATTCTTCTTTGAATTTTTTTTCTTTAAGACTGTTGAATATAGGCCCCCATTCTCTTCTAGCTTATAGGCTTTCAGCTTAAAGGCCTACTATTAGCCTGATGGAGTTCCCTTTGTAAATGACCTGCCCTTTTTGTCTAGCTGCCTTTAACATTTTTTATTTCATTTCAACCTTATAAAATATAAAGATTATGTGCCTTGAGGATGATCTTCTTGTGTAACTCTTGCAGGAGTTCTCTGTGTTTCCTGAATCTAACTGGCCTGGCTAGCCAGGTTGCCTCGAGGATGATCTTCTTGTGTAGACTCTTGCAGGAGTTCTCTGTGTTTCCTGAATCTGACTGGCCTGGCTAGCCAGGTTGGAGAAGTTTTCATGGATGATATTCTAAAATATGTTTTCCAAGTTATTCCCTTTCTTCTCTTCCCTTTCAGGGATGCCAGTGACTTGTAGATTTGGCTTCTTTACATAATCTCATACTTCTCAGAGGTTTTGTTGATTTCTCTTCATTCTTTTTTTCTTTATTTTTGTCTGACTGTCCTATTTCAGTCAGACAAAACAGAGAATCTCAGTCTTCAAGTTCTGAGATGCTTTCCTCAGCTTGGTCTGTTTTGCTGTTTATACTTGTGATTGCATTGTGAAATTCTTATATTATGTTTTTCAGCTCTGTCAGATCTGTTTGGTTCTTTTTTATACCAGCTATTTTGTCTTTCAGTTTTATTATGATTTTTAGCTTCCTTGTGATTAGGTTTTAGCATTCTCCTGAATCTTGATGGTCTTATTCCTATCCATATTCTGAATTCTACTTGTGTCATTTTAGCCAGCTCGGCCTGGTTAAGAACTCTTATTGGAGAAATGATGTGGTCATTTGGAGGACATATAACACTCTGGCCGTTTATGCTACCAGAGTTCTTGCTTTGCTTCTTTCTGATCTCTGCATATGGGTGTTTCTTTAAATGCATCGTAGATTATGTACAGTCAATAGACTTCTTTTCTGGATGTACAGGGCCAAGGCTTTGTACAGGGTCTTTGTTTGAAGCCGACTTCTTGTCTTTCATTTCACAGTGAGGAATGTTAGTAAGGTATTTTTGGTGTTGAAGCTTTGGGGTGTGATCCAGTAGGTGGCGCTTAGGAACACTGGTCAGTTAGTAGACTCTTGCTCAGTTATGTGACTCCCCTGTGTCTCCTTATAGTCACAACCGTGTTCCCTCTCAATGTTTTGAAAGTATGGGCTCCTTTTCTCCTTCAGTGCTGGGTGTATATTGCAACTCGGCACTCCTGGGCTGCCTACTATAGTTCTGCAGTGATCTCAGGATGTATGTTCCTCCCCCAACTTGGACACAGCAGAGGAAGAAAGTTTAGTAGTGGTTGTGGTTAAGGGTCTTTTGCTTGTCTCTTAAGGGCTGCACCCCAGAGAGTTGCAGATCAGCAGGCACTCAGTGAAATCAGCCCAGAATGGAGGGTCCATACTGTGGTCCCAATCTGGGGTTTCCCTGTGTTGTAATGAGTAGGGGGCTGGGGAATATGTGGGACCCAGGGAGATGAACTGGCCTCCTTTCCTTAGGTCAACTGCAGCTTGCTGGAGGTATAGATAAGGCTCTTAGATTCTTTGTTCCTTCATTAGTTGGAGGGTAGCAAAGGCAATTCCTCTGCAGAGGCAGTGGCAAAGAGGCTTTCAGTTGCCCCAGGGTGAGCTCTGTCCAGGGCGTTACAGAGCTTCTACTGGCTCGATAGCTCCTTCAGGGGGTGACTGGAGTCCCAGACTTGGAAGAACTGCCCATTGAGGCGATATGGGAATGGACATCCATGTAAAATTCTGGCTATTTTTCCATAGGGCTGCTGTAGCATGCTGGGGGTCCACTCTAGTTTCTAGTCACCTCGATTTCGCAGTACCCCTTCTCTGGGCAAGGGAGGTTGCCCTGGATCTGTGTCACTCCAGAGTGGGCCTTTGTCCTGCCTTGCTTTTGTCCATTCTCTATGTGTCACGTTGTTTTTATAATTAGTCCCAGTGAGTGTACCTGGATGTTTCAATTGATCCCTATTTACTTGCCCCTTCCATTACACTAGCATCTCGTTGGTCACATTGAAAATGTCCTTCCACTTCTTCTGGCCTGTATGTTTTCCATTTAGCATTCTGTTGCTGGATGAATTGGAACACCATTATATATTATTTTCTTCTTTTCGCTTGCTGCTTTTAGCATTCTCTGTCTTTGAGTTTTGACCGTTAGATTATTGTACGACTTGGAATCTTATTTGAGTCAAATCTGTTTGGTGTTCTCTGACTCTCCTGTATTTAGATATTTACATCTTTCTTAAGTTTTACTTATTTGAATAAGCTTTCTATCCCTTGTTCTTGCTCAACTCCCTCCTGAACACCAGCAATTTTTAGATTTGGTGTTTTTTTTTTTTTTTTTTTTTGAGACAGAGTTTCACTCTTGTTACCCAGGCTGGAGTGCAATGGCGCGATCTCGGCTCACCACAACCTCCGCCTCCTGGGTTCAGGCATTCTCCTGCCTCAGCCTCCTGAGTAGCTGGGATTACAGGCACGTGCCACCACACCCAGCTAATTTTTTGTATTTTTAGTAGAGACGGGGTTTCACCATGTTGACCGGGATGGTCTCGATCTCTTGACCTCGTGATCCACCCGCCTCGGCCTCCCAAAGTGCTGGGATTACAGGCGTGAGCCACTGCGCCCGGCTAGATTTGGTCTTTTGAGATGATTTTCTACATCTTGTAGACAGACTACATTGTTTTTCATTCTTTTTTCTCCTCTGAATGTATACTATGTTTTTTCTTCAACTTTTATTTAACTTCCAGGGTACATGTGCAGGATATGCAGGTTTGTTACATAGGTAAACGTGTGCCATAGTGGTTTGCTGCACAGATCAACCCATTACCTAGGTATTAAGATCAGCATCCATTAGCTATTCTTCCTGATGCTCTCCCTCCCCGCAACCCCTGCCAACAGGCTCCAGTGTGTGTTTTTCTTGTCCCTCAGTCCGTGTGTCCATGTATTCTCATCATTCAGCTCATAAATTTTTCTCATAAAATTTTTTAAGTTCCTTATAGACTTGATATTAGACCTTTGAGCTGACTATATATTTTCAGCCTCTTTGAGCTCACTGATTCTTTCCTCTGCTCAATTCATTCTGCTGTCTAGAGCCCTTAATGAATTTTTCAGTTTAGCAAATTTATTTCCCAATTCCAAGATTTCTGTTTTATTTTTAAAAATTATTTTAATGTCTTTATTAAATTTCTCTGATAAATTTTTGAATTGCTTTTCTGTGTTATCTTGAAGATCACTGAGTTTTCCTAAAACTACTGTTCCTCAGAAAACCAAACACCGCATGTTCTCACTCATAAGTGGGTGTTGAACAATGAGAACACATGGACACAGGGAGGGGAACATCATACACTAGGGCCTGTTAGAGGGTGGAGGGCTAGGGGAGGGATAGCAGGGGAGTAGGGGGATAGGGGAAGGATAGCATTAGGAGAAATATCTAATGTAGATGGCAGGGTGATGGATGCAGCAAACCACCATGGCACATGTAATACCTATGTAACAAACCTGCCTGTTCTGCACATGTACCGCAGAACTTAAAGTATAACAATAAAAATTTTTAAATTTTAAAATTTAAAAACTACTGTTCTGAATTCTTGGTCAGAATGCTTGCATGTTCCTATCTCATTAGAATGAGTTACTTGTTTCCTTGTTTTGCTCATTTGAGGAGATCATCGTTCCCTGTTTCCTATTGTTTCTTGTGGTTATATGTCTGTGTCTTTCCACTGAAGGACTGGCTATGTATTCCAGTCTTTCCTGTCTGACTTGTTTAGGTTTTTACTGGATATATTTGCTTAGAGGTTCTTTATTGCCAGGTAATTGCCTCCCTTTTAATTATAGATGGCATCTTAATCCCAGGTTCACCTCAGCTCTAATAAGCAATCAGAATGCTGCCCTTTGCTAATGGGAGAGGTCCAAAAGGGGATGTCCCAGTGATGCAGGAAGGCTAGTTAGGGGATAATGCCCAGGGGACATATGGGACAAACTTCCTACAGTGTTGTGCTACTAAATAACCACTCTGAGTTGGCTCTCCTTTGGCTGAGTCACACAGCAGAGTTTCCAGGGCTGGGGATGGTAGTCCCAGTGTTCCACTTCCCCACTTTGTCTTTGCTTGTCCACAGAGATATTCCTTCCTTCAGGCACTCACAGTGCTTCCATGGGACAGGTCTCCTGACAGGGAACCTATGATGGTGGGGAAGGTGGTTGTCCATCTCAATTTCTCAGCGCTATATATTTGGTTTTTGGTGTGGGGGAAGTGAAGTCAGCTTGCTTCTATACCACCTTTTTGGAAATAGAAGTTCAAGGTAGATAATTAAGTGAAGTTCAACTGCAAGTGATCAAATGGTTGTGATGGTGGAGTGAGTTATTCCTAGAGCCATTTTTATGACCTTTCCAGGATTATGGGTTTGATAAAGCAAGAATTGATTGTAGACATTACTAAGCTCCTTTTGAAAAGTCTGCCCACCAATACTTTACCAGGGTTTGAATCATTTTCTTAATTCCATGATAAGTAAAAGAATGAAAAGCTCAGAAGAATGGCAACTTTAGGGATTTAGGAAGGACTAAGCAGCTGTCTGGATTTCCCCATCTGTTTCAATCTAATCTTTTTTTTTTTTTTTCAGTTTCTAAGGCATATTTTTACCATTCTTGTAAGTGCTGATTTTTTTTTTAATGTCCTTTGGATGAATTTCACTCAAGGTGCATAGTTTATTAGTTGAGACAGTTTTGAAGGTTTTTTTTTTTTGGTTTTTGTTTGGTTTTTTGGTGGCAGCTTCAGCATGAAAATCAGCCATGTAATTTCCCTGGTATTCACGGTCTCTTTTATAAGTAGGAGTTTTAATTTTTATGCTGGCTACTTATGATGGCAGCAATAACGCAGAGATTAGCAACCTGAGACCCATTTTCATAAGGATATCATTTGATGTTAAGGATCCCCTCTGTTTCTACAACATAATAAAATCGTGGATACTCCAAAAGTATACCTGGCACCAGTATATATATTTACAGTCTTATTTTTTGCTGTTTTACAATCTCCAGTGAGGGCAAATAATTCTGCAGATTAGGCTTAATTAAATCGGAGAGATCTCCTTTTTATTACAGCTTATGTTGGATTGTAACAGCATGCCCAGCTGAATATTTTCCTTCAAAATTTTTAGCATAGGAGCCATCAGCATAGAGTATATCTTCTGTCCCAATGAGATTACAATTCCTTTTTAGTACCTACAAATAGTCTTATATATAGTATTTTTAGTGAACTCTGCTTTTATTATTTAGAAGCCCCAAAATCTCAGATGAGATCACAGCCTGAGCTAACACCTTGATTGCAGTAACTGTGCCTGAACTCTTTATTCATAAACTCCGTCAGATCATAAATTCATGTTGTCTTAAGCCACAAAGTTAGTGACAATTTGTTACACAGCAATAGAAAACTAGTAGAGTATGATTCTACTTATACTGTTAAAAAAAAATGGTTCTATACTTGAACAAGGTCAAGAATGACTGTGAAAGGAAAAGGAGAAACCAGGTTCCTTGATGACATCATTGAACTGAGCCACCAGCCCTGAGATGCTTACTTCCAGGCCTTCTGTAAAACGATAATAATAATACCATTAACTGTTAGTTACAGCACTATTATTTGGATTTTGAATAATGGACAATTGAATACATTTCTATTTTCTCTAGGACTTTCTGGGGCCTACCTTAATTTAAATAAATATAAAAGTCTTTAAATATATTTAAATAAATATAAAGCCTTGTGTTATGCCTTAGATTTCAAATCGTCCTTTGAAACAGAATTCTCTTTCTACCTTCTAGCTTTAATTGCTCATCTCTGCTTTGAGGATAATATCCAGTATCTAAGGTCTTTCATTTTGTGGGCCTTAAATACCTCCTTAACTTACCTTTTACATCTTCCCACACCCAAACTCGACTTATCCAGAGATACTTGAAGTTCCTCCAAAGTTGGCTGTCTTACGTACCTCATTGATTTTACCTCTGATTATTTTATTTTTCTTCTTCTTTTTTATATGTGTGATATAGCTTTGCCTAAAGCTCTGATGACTAGTTCTCAGTTCACTTCCTATAAACCCTTCTCTTTGGAAAGCTGCTCTGATTGTCCTCTTCAAGAGCTTCTTCTTTGGCTTCCCAGCATCTTGCATACATCCTTATCCCAGCTCTTAACTCATTATGCTGCAATCATTTTTAAGCTCTATCAATTAACCCCCAAATGCTGAGGCACTATCTGGGTTACCTTTGTATCCTATATGCCATGGTATCCAGCAAACAGCTGTCATTCCATAGGTATTTCTTACACAGAATGAAGGAATGAAATTCAAAAGCTACAAACAGGTATACTTTCAAAGGCAACCATCTCCTGGAGTATTTTTCATCAAGCTTCCCTCCCAAGAGATAACAGTTGTCAGTTATCCTTCTTCCAGAGATCTTCCAATTCTATGCTTACATTTCTGTTTGTCTTTCCCTTCTCCACAGATGGCAGTATTCTGTGGTGGATCGCTGCCCGATACCCAGCTTTTCTACTTTAACAGTATGTCTACTGATTCCCTTAGAGAGCATTCTGCGTTAGACAGCTAAATATTATTCCATTCTGTGGATGCTCAATTATGTGTTAATCAGTTCAAAATTGACTACATTTACATGGATTTTGACACTCCCTACTTACAAATAATTCAAAAATTATTAATTATTATTGTACATTTATTTCCTGGTTTCTATGAATGCATATGTAGAATATAATTGTAGCAATATTTTCTTGTCAAAAGATATATGTGCTATACATTTTGATAGATATTGCCACATCATTTTCCTTCAACATTGTAATTCATTCGCATTCTCACCAATGAGAGGGTCTGTTTTCCTATACCAATGACTACAGATCAAATTTTTAATCTTTGTCAATCTGACAGATGAAAAATGGCAGGCATTTACAGTTTACTTTGTATTTGTTTTGTTAGAAACCAAGGTGAGCACTTTTTATATATTAAAATACAATGTATAAATCCTGCTGCAAACCACAAAATCCAGTCTGGCTAGTTCAGCCAGAAATATAATATATTAAAAGTAATTACATACTACTTGAGACTGTGGAAGAAACAAACCCAAGGATAAACTTTTGGGAACACAAAAAAAGATGCAATAAATGCCTGACATGGATACCACTGGTGCCTCTTTCATCACACAGGAAATGCCAGGTATCAGTGCTCCTGCATTCACTATTGCACCATCATTGACGCTACCTGTGATCAGGTACTTGCCCTTGCAATTCCTGCTGCCACCTACACTAGCAAAATGGGAACACTGTTTTGCTCATCTCTAAATCAGTCTCATAGAGGTATGTCTGTTGATCGAAGTCTGGGTCACCTGCCTGAGTGCTAGCCATGAGAGAAGCTGGGTATTTGACTTCTGGTTTTGATGGGGAAAGGCAGGATTCATGATGTTAGAATTTCCCCTAGTATGCAAATGTTTTTCAAAATATGAAAAGAAGCCCTGAACATGTCAAATATCCACTCCAGAGCTCCCCACTATTGATAGGCAACCATTTTTCATACTTGGTCTTTGAAACGAAAGCAGATGTTCCCCCAACATAGTATACCTTCTACTCATTTCCAGTGCAACATTCCCAGCGTCTTCCAGAAAAGGATGTGTCTTATGTCTCTAACTTGTACAGGTGCATTCTAAGATCCTGGGAGAGAAGTGAGTAATATTTTTATTTCACATTTTTTTTTTGGTAAAATTTGCTGAAATAAACTACTGTAACTGAAATTATTTAATACTACTATTTATTTCTACTTCAAGTTTTTCATTACACATAGTCAGTGTCAAATGGTGTGCTAAGAGGAAGTTAAGGGTACATTTGTTAGGGATTTTTTATAATATGGTTTGTGTTTTGCAGTCACTTCGGTGTAGACAAGTTATTGCTAACCACCACAGTGTAGAAATGGCTTCAAGGTGTACAGAACCTCTGCTGTGTAACTCACTCAGCACTGGGACTCAGAATTCCAACATGAAGGTACACTGTCATAAACCAGGTCCTGATACCCTGGTGTTACCTAGCACCAGAAGTAAGTATGGAGTGGCAGGAGATACCAAATTACAAATGGCTGGAGCCAGGAGCTGGTCTATGGAAAACTCTTCCAATCATCAGATCAGTTAAATTTAAGGGCAAGTTTCAATTCTCACCAATATTTAGACAGAACTGTAGTTTGTGCTATCAGGGATATATTTTATAACACAACATGCACCATAAGTTATTTTTTTCCTTTATGATGGTAATTGTGTGAAATAGAATGCATCAGAAACAGAAGGCTAGTGGGAAGAACCAGGGCACCTGCCACACTGCAGCTGGTCTTGGCAGCACACTCAACACGTACAGTCTCCCTTTTCTTCTGTTGGTGCTCAGAAACCAGTACCCTAGAATGTGGCACTTTGACATGCTGAACTGAAAAAGAAACCTCTCGAGCTGTCTCTGACCTTCCTTGCCCTCCTGTCTCTCAATCCTCCTTCCCAAAGCACAAGAAAAAGTTGTTCTCTGAAGATCCCTTATCTTCCTGAAGTTTGAACTTGCCAAAAACAACCAACCAACCAACAAACAAAAGCAATTACTTTTGGTTTCTTCCTTGAGTTTTCATTAGCTAAATTCACATCAGAGAAAGAAAGACTGAAGTCCTCCAACACATCTGGACAGACTTTTGTTACAGAGCATTTTCCGCTCTGTGGGCCCAACAGACTTTGTCCCAGGTCATTGTATATTCTTTAAGCCCATTAAATTCCCCTAAAAATTATTTTCTACCCCTTTAAAATCATCCACACGTCTCTGTCTCACTATCCTCTAAAAATATATAGAGAAAAACTTCTTTACTCCATTGAAATATTAGGCAATCACTCTGTAATTCTCCCCTGTACACACTAATAAATTATATGCCATTTTCCTAGTAATCTGGCTTTTATAAATTCATTTTTTAGCAAAACTTCAAAGGGCAGAGGGTTCACATCTACACTACTATCCAACCTGCTGGCACCTATCTGGCTCCAGTTTCTAAATTGGATGCATAACACGGAACCTCATTCCAGAGGAGCCAGAGCTCCTGGCCACTATGCCCTTCTCAGTCCCTTTACTGTGTGTGGATCATTTGAGTGCCAACCCTGCCAAGATGCTGACTCCTCTTCCTGCTTTCCATTTCTTTGTGATGATAAGGGCAAAGTGTTCAACCTGTAGTGATGTCTTAATGTTAATGAGACTCTGTTTTCTCTAGTGGAAGTATTTTCTCCGTGAGAACCAGGAACTTTATATTCCACAGGAGCCTGAGTTGCAAGGTTAGGAAATATGAATTCTCTAACTTCCACTGCTTAGTTCCTGGGTTCATACAAATTTGTTGATTTAAGATATGCACTGTATTGCAAGATGGCCTTCTATCCTCTCAAAGTCCTGTTTCTGAATTGCCACTTCAGCCATAGGCAGCTCTGTCCCTCCATCAACTGACAACTTCTAGGTGATGAAAATGTGATATGACCCCTGGACCCCATAGTCATGTGCCCACTTTTATACTTCTTTTGCTAGAAAATGAATCCCTTGGTCTGTCACAATGTTGTGCAGGACTCTGAGTCAATGCATCAAGCATGTAGTTAGCCATAGGTGAGACATGCAGGCTGAGATTCTGCAACCTGGAAAGACAAACCTTCACCAAAAATACCTGTCTGTTTCTGTTAAAATGAATTCTTGTCCTTCCCAAGGGTTGAAAGGGTCAAAGTGATCAAGCTAGTTAGCTCCATCAGAAATGCAGCATGGGTCTCTGCTATTGACAACTTAGAACTGCAGCATCAGCCAAAACTAGTTCATCCTTGCGTTGTAGGTCAAATTGTGTCTTGCCAAAATAAGTCATATCCTCAGTAACTCTGAATATGGCCTTCTTTAAAAGTAGGATTGTTGCAGATGTAGCTAAGATAAGGTTATACTGGAGTAAGGTGGGCCCCTATTCCAATATGACTGCTGTCCTTATATATTAAAAAAAAAAAAAAAGAATGCTATATGAACAGAAAGACAGAGTAACAAACAGAGGGACGATGATGTGAAGCCTTCAGAACTGTGAGACAATATATTTCTGTTGTGAGAGCCACTCAGATGTTGGCACTTTGTTGTCGCAAACTAAGGAAACTAATATACTTGACAAGCAGAAAATCATGCTGTTAACATCATTCTTAGCTTCCATCTCTGCCACCATGTTTATTCATTTCAAATGAGCATTGTCTCCATGCTGAGCCCACTCAGGGTACTAGTTTAGTGTATCTTAGAAGGATCTCAAGTGCTGTTAAATGCTCAGAGCACTAGTTTAGCATGTCTTAGGATTGCAAGTGCTCTCCCTCTGGCTGTGTTACCCACCCCTTCACCCTCCCCTTCAATGCCCGTAAGATCAATGAGATTATGCACATAATAAAAGTGTTTGGAGCCCAGAGCTCAGGGCTAACATGATTCCCATGCTTGCACTGGTCCCCTGGACCCATGCTGCAAATTCTACTTTTGTGTCTCTGTCTTTATTTCCTTTTCTCATTCCCTCGTCACCGCCAGGACTAAGGGCACCCATGTACAGGATTGGGGCTGGTACCCAATGGTAATTGTGTCTATTTAGCTTTCTTGGTTAAGTGTTATAACCCATCTATCCTCTATTATTTCAAATCACCACCATTATTATCAATGAGTCTAGTTCTGTAACAACCTCTCTTACTTTGTTATGGAGGAGAGCTGCCACTGAACATTTTACTGATGCTGATTTTCCTCTCCCCAGCACATTTTAATTGCTACCATCAATGGCATCCTCTGTGCCCTGCCAAGGAACCTTTGAAAAATTGTGGATTTTTCTGGCTCTTACTAATATTTGACTCTAGTACTCCTAAACCTCTGAACCTTTTCTTATTTTTTCCATTACCAGATATGGCAATTTATGCATGGGGCATATTTCATATTTCTTGGGACTATCCTGTTAGTGAATTTGCACCATCTTCTTGAACCCTGGACATGATTTTAGTCCTTTGTCCCAAAAGAGTGCTTTCCCAACCTAAACTCTCCCTTTTGCAACCTTGTATTCTCCCACTCACATCCCTAATCAAGGATCCTCAGAATCCACCCTCAGGTGTGCTTCTGCAGATATATGCTGGAAATGTGAGTCATTTGCTGATGCAATACACTTGCATCTTGCTTGAGAGCTCATGCTTGATCAAGTCTACTTTATCTCCAATTCATGAAAGCTTGCTGCTGAACATGCATGATTTTATTACTTGTTAGTTCAGGTGACACTCTGTTCATGATGGGCTCAGCCTCACTTGTTCAGTAAACTTGGTGTTTACTGAATACCTATATGTGTATGTGCTGTCACACAAGTGAAAAGAGGCTCAATGATTTTTATGTTTGTATCTTAGTGAAAAGCAATGGCAGTGTAGCATGTTTTTTTCATTTTGGTGAAGAAAGTCCAACATACCCCAGACTATAGTTGGCATAAAGTTCCTAAACTTTGACTGAGGTGAAGCCACTTTTATTTAGGGAAGAGGTTATTTGTCTCCTATCCTCTGGTATGAATGCTTTTACCACAGCATTTAGATTACCTACTACTTTCAGCTCATCAGATTCTATCAGTATAATGTAATTAATACAGTAAGCTATTGCAATGTCCTATTACAGTGATCCAAATTGTTACTCCCTCAGAGACCATCCCTACAAATATTTCCCGGCAGTTACTGTATAAATCATCATATTCTTGCAATTTGGAAGGGGACATACTGGGATTCAGCTGTGGTTTTAGGTACAATATGGGTGAGGATTGAGGAGGATTAAGTTCTTTTTGTAGGGTTAAGTGCCTCACATAACTTTGTGACCAGATCTTTTTGCAAGTAAGAATCTGCTTTTTTATGAGGAGAAATGGGAGCTGCTTTTCCTAGTAAACATATTTCATTAAATTGGAGGATTTTAGGAACTCTCAGTCATCTGAATCTTTTCATATGTCCCCATTCTAATTATCACAGACAACTCTCCCGGTAAATACATCTCCTTTCATATAAGAGAACTACAGAATATTCAAATTCAACTCTCTATAATGCAGAAACTCCAAGGTTAAATATTTTAGTTTGATTTTTAGTTACTTCAACTTTTGAAGCTGCAAATGACTAAGTATTATTTTACATTAGATAGAAACTTTTTTTTAACAGTGAGTTCAGCCAAGATTTCAGAATTTTACATTGATCATTCTCTTTCTTTGGGCTCTCCAGCACAGTTGGAAATAAGCAGACAGTCTCACAGTCCTTGAATTCTGAAGCTTAGCAAGTTTCTTGCTTAGCAGCACTTGATACCTAAGGCCTTCCCATCAATGACACTTAATTCGAAATGACATTTGAATTAGTTGACTGGTCATTACATGCTTTCAAATGTCATTAGCTGTATTGTCCCAGCCTTTCTCTTTGATGAAGAAATTCCACTATGCCCCCAGAATAATCTCACTTTTTCATTTTTTGGATGTCCTTTTTCTTTGACTACCTACATATTGCCATGTCACTTGTGATTGTTAATAGCAGAGAAAAGAATCCATTCTGGCAAGTTTAGCCAGACAAGGAAACAAATCATCACATGGGCCGGAGAAGAAAACTCAAATCTATGCAGTACAATCAAGATCAACATTGTAAAACTACATTAAAAAATAAAAAGCTGACCTAAAGAGTACACTGCCATTGTAGCCACTGCCTCCACCAAACATAAGATGGCAGGAATCCAAAAATGTTAACATTATTGGGCAGGCGTGGTGGCTCACACCTGTAATACCAGCACTTTGGGAGGCTAAGGCAGGCAAAGCATAAGGTCAAGAGATAAGACCATCCTGGCCAACATGGTGAAACTCCGCATCTACTAAAATTACAAAAATTAGCGGGACATGATGGTGCACACTTGCAGTCCCAGCTATTTAGTGGTGCACACCTGTAGTCCCAGCACTCCTGAGGCAGGAGAATCACTTGAACCTGGAAGGCAGAGGTTGCAGTGAGCCAAGATTGCGCCACTCTACTCCAGCCTGGCAACAGAGCGAGACTCCGCCTCTCAAAAAAAAAAAAAAATCATCCTGCAGCAAGCACCAATGACTTTGCACATCAGGAAGTAAACCTTGAAATCACTGCAACTCACAAAAATCAGAGGCCTTTATTACCACTTACATTAGCAAAACTACAAAATCTGCACAGAGCCTATTTTCTCTTCATGTTAACTGATGAATCAAGGTGTTAAATGGGTGTTTGTGTGACTGTCAGAGGCTGGGTTACATGGTTGTGTTCTACTTGGGTGGGAAGACGCAACACATAATATAGATAATTTCCCCAATATAAGAATAAAACAAATGCACATAATTGCATGTGTATTTTCTTTTTAACAAATTAACTGTTCAGATCATTGATTTCCATTGCCTATTTAGTTTTCCATAGTAACATTTCCCAATATGCCTTTTGTCTTGTGACATTGTTTATAACCAAAAATTATTTTGTTTGTTAGATTAACCAGTCTTTAAAACAAAGTCTTATGTATTTGTTTCAAAAATATTAAAAATAAAGATATCTTGTGTTTTCTTCTAGTTATCTTTTGCTTTCTCTTTTTATCTTTCAATCTTTGATGTATTTTCAAACTTACGCCTAATAATTATGACTCATCCTGCTTTCAAATTTAACCATCTTTTATTTCAGAATTTCATGTTGCTTCTACATTTTTGGCAATAAAGTAATCTAATCATTTAAATAAATTACTCATGTATTATTTTTAAATATTCTGTACTGTATCTCTTATTTCAAACTGCCTCAAAGAAGTGACAATGTCTAATTAAAAGTATGTGGAAGGGTGGCTAACCAAACACACAAACAGAAAAGGAAAATTAAATAATCTGATTATTTAGCCTGATGGAAGTAAAGATTTCATAGCTGGACTTAATCTCACAAGATTCTGTTTGTGTTTGCATTTCAGAGTAAAGCAATTTATAGAAGGCAAAATCAGAGATGTAAAAGTCCTTATACGTGAAATTTTATCTCATGTATAAATGAGATGAGTGGGGAAGGGATGAGGAAAGAATATTTTTTATAATAATGATGTAAAAGTCTTAATTTTTATTTCAGTGTTTGAATTTATGCTGTTTTATCTCCAAATAGAGTCAATATATTATTTTACATGGAGTTTAACTGTTTTGTTTAATTATTTAAAAGAATAAATTTTAAAAGTTATATAAAACTTGGCCAGGAATGGTGGCTCATTCCTGTAGTCCCAGCACTTTGGGAGACCAAAGAGGATGGATCACCTGAGGTCAGTAGTTTGAGACCAGCCTGGCCAACATGGTGAAATCCTGTTTCTACAAAAAATACAAAAATTAGCTGAGAATGGTATTGCACACCTGTAGTCTCAGCTACTTGGGAGGCTGAGGCACAAGAATCATTTGAACCCAGGAGGCAGAAGTTTCAGTGAGCCTAGATTGTGCCACTACACACAGAGTAAGACTCTGGCTCAAAAAAAAAAGTTATGTAAAAGTAACTAGTCTCTATGATATGGTTTGACTGTGTCACCACCCAAATCTCATCTTGAATTGTAGCTCCCATAATTCTCACATGTCATGGGAGGGACCAGTGGGAGGTAATTGAATCATGGGGGCAGGTCCTTCTCATGCTGTTCTTATGATAGTGAATAAGTCTCATGAAATATGATGGTTTTATAAAGGGTAATTCCCCTACACATGCACTCTTGCCTGCTGCCAAGTAAGACACACCTTTGTTCTTTCTTCATCTTCTGCCATGATTGTGAGGCCTCTCCAGCTGTGTGGAACTGTGGGTCCATTAAAACTCTTTCCTTTATAAATCACCCAGTTTCACATATGTCTTTATTAGAAGCATGAGAACAGACTAATACAATAAATTGGTACTGGTAGAGTGGGATGCTGCTGTACAGATACCCAAAAAATTTGGAAGCAACTTTGGAACTGGGTAACAAGAAAAGGTTGGAACAGCTTGGAGGGCTCATGAGAAGACAGGAAAATAGCAAAGTTTGGAACTTCCTAGAGACTTACAAGACACAGAAGACAGGAAGATGTGGGAAAGTTTGGAACTTTGTAGAGATCTGTTGAATAGCTTTGACCAAAATGCTAATAGTGATACCAACAATAAAGTCCAGGCTGAGGTGGTCTCTGATGGAGATGAGGAACTTGTTAGGAACTGGAGTAAAGGTGACTCTTGTTAAACTTTAGCAAACAGACTAGTGACATTTTGCCCCTTCCTAGATTTTTCTGGAACTTTGAACTTGAAAAAGATGATTTAGGGCATCTGGCAGAAGAAATTTATAAGCAGCAAAGCATTCACGATGTGACTTGGGTATTATTAAAAGCATTCAGTTGTATGTATTCACAAAGATATGGTTTGAAATTGAAACAAGTTTAAAAGGGAAGCAGACCATAAAAGTCTGCTTTGGAAAATTTGCAGCCTAATGATGCAGTAGAAAAGGAAAACCCATTTTTTGAGGAGAATTTCAAGCCAGCTGCAAAAACTTGCATAAGTAATGAGAAGCCAAATGTTAATCACCAAGACAACGGAGAAAATGTCTCCAGAGAATGTCAGAGACCATCCTGGCAGCCCCTCTCATCACAGGACTGGAGGCCAAGGAGGAAAAAATGGTTTTGTGAGCCAGGCCAAGGGCCCCCCTGCAGCATGCAGCCTAGGAACTTGGTATCCTGCATCCCAGCTGCTCCAGCCATGGCTAAAATTGGCCAAGGTACAGCTTGGGCTATGGCTTCAGAGGGTGCAAGCCCCAAGCCTTAGCACCTTCCATGTAGTGTTGAGCCTGCAGGTTACAGATGTTAAGAATTGAGGTTTGGGAACATCTACCTAGATTCCAGGATGTATGGAAACACTTGGATTTATAGGCAGAAGTTTGCTGCAGGTAGGTGCCCTCATGGAGAACCTCTGCTAGGGCAGTGTAGAAGGAAAATGTGAGTTGAAGCCCCAACAGAGTCCCCAGTGGGGCACTGTCTGGTGGAACGATGAGAAGATTGCCACCATCCTCCTGACCCCAAAATGGTAGATCAACTGACAGCTTGTACCATGTTCTTGGAAAAGCTACAGACACTCAACGCCAGTTGAAAGCAGCTGGGGCTATACCTTGCAAAGCCACAGGGGCAGAGTTGCCCAAGACCATGGGAACCCACCTCTTGCATCAATGTGACCTGGATGTGAGATATGGAGTCAAAGGAGATCATTTTGGAGCTTTAAGATTTGACTGTCCTGCTGGTTTTTTGGTTGCATGGGACCTGTAGCCCCTTCATTTTGGCCAATTTCTTCCATTTGGAATGGGTATATTTATCCAGTGCCTATACCCACATTGTATCTAGGAAGTAACTAACTCACTTTTGATTCTACAGGCTCATAGGTGGAAGGAACTTGCCTTATCTCAGATGAGACTTTAGACAGTGGACTTTTGAGTTAATGCTGAAATGAATTAAAACTTTGGGGGACTGTTGGGAAGGCATGATTGGTTTTGAAATGTGAGGACGTGAGATTTGGAAGAGGCCAAGGATGGAATAATATGGTTTGGCTGTGTCCCCACCCAAATCTCATTTTGAATTGTAGCTCTTATAATTTCCATGTGTCATGGGAGGGACCTCTAGGAGGTAATTTAATCATTGTTGGGGCAAGTCTTTCCCATGCTGTTCTTGTGATAGTAAACAAGTCTTGGGAAACCTGATGGTTTTGTAAAGGGGAATTCCCCTGCACTCGCTCTCTTGCCTGTCACCATGTAAGCCTTCCCTTTGCTCTTCCGTCATCTTCCACTGTGATGTGATGCCTCCAGCCATGTGATACTGTGAGTCCATTAAACTTCTTTCCTTCATAAATTATCCAGTCTCGGGTGTGTCTTTATTAGCAGACTGACAATAGAGTAACACACTCTAACACTAGATATATATCCATTTATAGTATTACTAATATCCTCATTTCTATTTCATTAACTGTTGTAGAGAAAACATACTTTAGTTTTACCAGCATAGTAGGTGCTTCATATGTCTTCTTGAAGATGTGGCAAAATAAAGAAATAAATAGCAACATTATTCTAGGTTCTGATACAAAGAAGCTTTGTTTTTATTCTGGAAAATTAATGATTGCTAAGCAAAGTGGTTAAGTAATAAACCTAGGCATTGTTATTTACAGAAACTGATAACCAAAAGAAAAAGGCAGAAAGATTAGCTTCCCTGAATGAAGAAAATTAGCAAAAGTAAAGATGTCATGAAAAGGAGAAACTTTTGCTTGGAGATGAGACAGCTTTGCATATTCACACTGGTAAGGGGACTTTTGGAGGCAGCAGTTTTGAGACAGCCCTATCACTTACTCTTTTTGTGAAACTGAGAATAATCCCTTAACCATTTACTTACTTTACAGGAGTTTCCTTTCCTGTAGAGTAGGTAAATAATATAATCTTCCAGTGTTGTGCAATTCAAAAGAAAATTTTTGGCAGTGCTACAACCTATAAGACCTAACACCATAAAAACCCTAGAAGAAAACCTAGGCAAAACCATTCAGGACATAGGCATAGGTCATGACCAAAACACCAAAAGCATTGGCAACAAAAGCCAAAATAGACAAATGGGACCTAATCAAACTCCACAGCTTCTGCACAGCAAAAGAAACAGTCACTAGAGTGAATCGGCAACCAACAGAATGGGAAAAAATTTTTGCAGCTTACCCATCTGACAAAGGGCTGATATCCAGAATTTACAAAGAACTAAAACAGATTTACAAGAAAAAAACAAACAAGCCCATTCAAAAGTGGGCAAAGGATACGAACAGATACTTTACAAAAGAAGACATACACGAGGCCAGCAAACATGAAAAAATGCTCATCACTGGTCATTAGAGAAATGCAAATCAAAACTACATTGAGATACCATCTCACGCCAGTTAGAATGGCGATCATTAAAAAATCTGGAGACAACAGATGCTGGAGAGATTGTGGAGAAATAGGAACACTTTTACACTGTCGGTGGGAGTGTAAATTAGTTCAACCATTGTGGAAGACAGTGTGGCGATTCCTCAAGGACCTAGAAATAGAAATTCCATTTGACCCAGCAATCCCATTACTGGGTTTATATCCAAAGGATTATAAATCGTTCTACTATAAGGACACATGCACACGAATGTTCATTGCAGCACAGTTTACAATAGCAAAGACCTGGAACCAACCCAAATGCCCATCGATGATAGACTGGACAGGGAAACTGTGGCACATATACACCATGGAATATTATGCAGCCATCAAAAAACGATGAGTTTGCGTCCTTTGTAGGGACATGGATGAACTTGGAAACCATCAATCTCAGCAAACTGACCCAAGAACACAAAATCAAACACCGCATGTTCTCACTCATAGGTGGGTATTGAACAATGAGAACACATGGACACAGGGAGGGGAGCACTACACACTGGGGTCTGTTGCGGGGAAATAGGGGAGGGACAGCAGGGGGTGGGGAGTTGGGGAGGGATAGCATGGGGAGAAATGCCAGATATAGGTGAGGGGGAGGAAGGCAGCAAATCATACTGCCACATATGCACCTATGAAACAGTCTTGCACTTTCTTCACATGTACCCCAAAACCTAAAATGTAATAAAATAAATAAATAAATAAAATATGTGAATATTTGTTGTAGTGATTGTTATTGGTGTTGTTACTGTTATTATAAATTATATGAAACTAATATTTTTTCCTTGACTAAAATGTATAAAATGAATCAATTTGGAGTGTGTCTTGTTGTAAAGTGGAGCTCAGGAAGAACATTACCAAGTCACTCTAATGGGTTAGTGAAGAGATTTTACTGACAAAACTTACAAGTTCACCAAAAAGAAAGGCATGGGTTTCCCAATACCTCCCTTATTACACAGAGAGGCATGAAAGCTCCAGGTGCTCTGTTAGACCCACAGTGTGGGATCACCATTCAAGGACCCCATCCCACTGTTGATAGAGTGCACTGGTTTTCACAGGAGAATCAAAGATGGCTTACCAACAGATTGCCTGGATTTCAGCCACCAGCTACATTTTGGAATGGTAGAAAAAACTACCAAGGTTGTGAGCTTGGTATCCATGGAAAGCTAGATTTAGGCACAGCTGCCTTATTGGAGTGGGGAGGAAAGAATAGTGATATTCAGTGCTAGAATAAGGAAAATTGTGTGAAGTTTCAATTAGAAAAAGTGGGGTCCCTACCTTCATTTAAAGCTGTTGAGAAAATGCCCCTCTCCCACCCTCAGAGAAAACTGGAGAGGGTGAAACCAAGGGTCTTTAGTCTTAGAACTTCAGACTTGATGATACGGGTACCCAGGACTGGACACATAATTTGTGGAACCCAGTGCAAAATTAAAATGTGAGTCCATTGTTCAAAAATTACTAACAATTTCAAGATGCCAATAGCAGAGAATTACATTAAGCATGAGGCCCTTCTAAGCATAGGACCCAGTGTGACATCATGGGGTGTTGATCATATAGATACTTTACTAAAAATAAAAGGCTAGTGTTCATATACACAATGAATGCTGAATACTGAAACGTTTATTAAATGGCCGTTACCTTTACTCTTGAGAGATGACGTTGAAGGAATATTTTCAAGTGCATAAGAGCAGCCCAAGGGTCCTCAAAAACGTGTTACTTAAGGTTACTTCAAATGAAGCGCAAAGTCAAAAAGTCCCATATACCTGCTCAGAATGATTAAAATAAACTTTTAATCTCCTTAATCTTAAACAAAAATAAACAACTAAAGATTGCCAAATACCCCAAATACGATTTAATATGGAAAGAGAAACCAAACAGAAGAAACATGATTTGTTAGTAAAAAATACACAGAGAGAAGAAATTTTACAAGAAATTATTATAAAAGACTACATTTCAAATTATGAAGAGTAAAGATTACATTGTAAACTATGAAGGAGACATCCAAGGGGAAAAAAGGAGATCAGATTTTAAAACATCATGGGATAAATGAAATAGACATTTTAGAAAATAAAGTTGAGGAAATCTCACCAATATTAGAAGAGAAAGGCAAAGAAATGGCTATGAGAACAGATAAAAGGCAATATCAGTGGGTTAGTCCAGAAGGCCCAAGATCCAAATAACAGAAGTTCTAGAAAGATAAACAAAGTAGAGGAAAAAAGTCAACAATTAATAACTCAAAAATTCACTAAAACTGAAGGCGATTCAAGCTGAGGGCATCTGCAAGGTTCCCAGCAACGTGAATAAAAACTGACCCATGACAAAGCCCATCACTGCGAAATTTCAGAACCCTGTGGACAAGGAAAAGTCACACAGGTTTTATAGAAGGGAAAAGGAATATGGAATGGTCATAAATTAAAATGGCTTCAACTTCCTTAATGGAAAAGAAACACCCCCAACATTCTGAAAGAAAATACTTCCAACCTAGGCCCTGTTGAACTCTCAGTTAAATATGAGGATAGAATAAAAACATATTAAAACATAAACTGTCTCCAAAAAAATTTCCCATGCATCATTTTTCTCAGCAAGCTCCTGGGGAATGTATTCCCCAAAACTGAGAGAGTAAATCAAATTAAAGAGAAGGATATGGGAATTGGAATCATCTTATGTTGAAGAGAGATGCCAGGATAATAAATAGGCTCCAGAAAATAGAGCACATTCAGCTCACATTGGAGCCATGTAACCTGCTGAGGGCTCCCATGCGCATGCCTTTGCCTTTGTCCCTCAAACCTGACCTCATGATTCACTAGGACAAAACAAGGCAAAACATCAGATAAGAGGATGAGGACCAGAAGCAACAGATCCAAGCCAGAAGAGAGGCAGAGGGAATTCAAAGCATAACAGAAAAGGGAAGGCCTAGAATGACAGCTGCATTTCTGGCCTAGAATGCAACCAGTCCAGACCCTCAGAAAGGGGCTTTCCAAGAGATTATTTCTAAGAAAATAATTGAAATATCTGTTTAGCTGATGTGATTGACCTTGTTGAAAATGGTACTTAAAGGCTATTGGATGACTGGGGATTGGGCAGAGGAAATAGCAACAGAAACACAAAAAAAGAAAAAGGATGAAAGATAAAAGGGGGGAACAAAAATATTCATATTACACTAAAATTATGAGCTATGAAAAATACTTCCATAGACCAAATACTATAAACATTGACTATTGACTTAACAACAAGGTCAAGTGGGATATATTTTGAAATACAAGGAAATCATTCAACATTTGGAAATATATTCATGCAATTTATTATTTTATATTAATAAAGAAAGTATATAATTATCTCTGTATGCTGGAAATATATTTTATAAAAACTCAACATCCACTTTTATTAAGGTTACAAGAAATACTCTTTAGTAAGCTAAAAATAAAAAGAAAGTTCTGTCATATTATTATCAGTATTGATCAATGACAAAAACATATTTATGAGTAAAATACAATAGAAATTCCAATGAAAGTAAGAAGCAAAATAAATCATACTGTTACTATTCAATATATTTTAAAGAGTATGAGATATTTTTGTAATGATTTTTCTGCTCAACATGTAAACCTTGATCCTATGATTTGGAAAATTTCCCACAAATGGAAGAACTCTGAATTGTGGAAAAACACACTTTTCCCAATTTCCCTTGCCACTTTGGCAGTGCATATGACCTGGGCTTAGCCAATCAGATACTCAAACACAACCTTGAATTGGAAATAGTGCAATGAAGCAAAGACAGTGAGAAGCCACTATGACTTCCCAAAGAACAAAAAGGCAGTATTGTGGTGCTGGGACTGCCAGCTGTTCAACAGCAATGGCAGTAATATGTTCACCAGACAGATTCATTCTGCATTTGATTCTGACTGCTTAGGGTGCTTGTTTTCCAAATGTGGTTCAATAGTTTTCCTTTGAGCTACTTTTTATGTTTTGTAAAAAATTAATCAGGGTACGACTTAACCTATTGTTTAAAATCAAATACTATCATCATTACATGGAAGTCCTAATAATAAGAAATTAAATATTACAGAGAAATAAAAAACTTCATTAATTGCAACTTATGTGATTTTCTACTTAGAAAGTTTTGGAATATCAGTAGAAAACCTATAGGAATAAATAAAATAATTTAAGAAAGCAGCCAGTTATAAGGTAAAGTTAATACTTTTTTAATCTATAGAAATAAATGAAAAATATATATTTTAAAATTCTTCTAAGACAAAATAATGGTATACTTATGAATTTATTTAATTAAGTTGTGGAGCAAAAGTTAAAAATTTCTAAGATCCAATAAAATGGAAAGGTATTACAATATGGAAAGATCAAAATATTACAAAATATTTCAACATTGCAAAGATGCCAAATCTCCTTAATCTTACAAGATTGTAAGATTTCTCTTCTTACAAGATTGAAATATTACAAAATATTTTAACATTGCTAAGATGCCAAATCTCCTTAAATAAATCTGTAAATTTAATATAATTTCTATTTAAATTCCAAAAGAATTTTATTATAAAAATTGATTTTAAAATATCTGTAAAATATAAATCAAAACAATAACCAGGGAATTTTTGAAGAACATTGAAAAAGAATTTTTCCTACTAGATATCACAATATACTATGTAGTTATAATAACTTTAGCAATGTGATGTGAGTATGGGAAAAGGCAAATAGTCTAATGAAGGAGAACAGAGAGAAAAATAAGGCACATGTACATATAAGAATTGGGCATATAGCAAATACAGTATTTCAAAACAGTGAAAAAGAGATACATTATCCAATAAATGGCTTTTCATTTAAAAATCAATTTTGATAAATTTAGGTCTTTATCTTATGCATTTATTAAACAATAAATTCTAATTGATTAGAGTTCTAAGGATAAAACTACAACATTGTTCAAATGCTATAGAAGAAAATTTTAAAGTTATTTTTGAGATAGGAAAAGCCTTCATAGTAATAAAATTTAAGAATTCAGAGGCCAGGAGCAGTGGCTCACCCTTGTAATCCTAGCACTTTGGGAGGCCAAGGTAGGCGGATCACCTGAGGTCAAGAGTTTGAGACCAGTCTAGACAACATGGTGAAACCACATCTCTACTAAAAATACAAAAATTAGCTAGGTGTGGTAGCACATGCCTGTAATCCTAACTACACAGGAGGCTGAGGCAAGAGAACTGCTTGAACCCAGGAAGCAGAGATTGCAGTGAGTGCAGATTGCACAACTGCACTTCAGCTTAGGCAAAAGAGCGAGAATCTGTCTCAAAAAAAAAAAAAAAAAATGCAGAAAAAGTCTAAACTTTTTCATTACATAAAATTTAAAAGAAAATTTATACATGATGAAAGATACCACAAAGTAACAACAAAATACAGATTAGGAGAAAATATGTGCAATGTACCATTTATAAGGAATTAATAATCTAAATATTAAAACAGCACCAAAAATTCATCACAAAATATAAAATATCCACTTGAAAAAAAAGTGGGATGGGATGCAGTTGGAATAATACATAAATGAATTAAGGTTAGTCTTAAATATTTGGATAATTAAGTAGTCTATTGCAATTTCACAGTTCTGTTTGCTAGGCTCCAAACACCACAAATCTAATTTTATGGCTACCATAATGAGCTTCTGCGTGAACCAGAAATAAAAGGACAAATAGAGCCATCAGGAAAATCACTGGAACAAAGACTCCTGAAAAGTGACCCACAAGTTCATTTGGATGAACTTCATCCAAATGCTCTTCATAGAAGATCCAGGTGCAGAGCAAATGCTGTGGGACTCAGTATCTTCCAGATCTTTGATGGGATGAATTATATTTTCCATCTGTTTGTGGCTTGGAAGGACTCTGTAGGCAAGGAAAAAGAGTATTATTGTCCTGGTGATGCTTTGAAAAGCATTTTGGAAATTCTGAACCCTTTCTTGGAGAAACAAGTCAACAGGATAATTTTGGGGTAGGCCAGGGGAACAGTAATGAGGGTGAGTGAGTTGGCCTCAAAAACCCAGAAAGAATCTGGAGAAGTTTGTCACAATGAGGGAGTCAAGATACCTAGTCAAAGAAAAGCACCTTCAGCACACCTAGAACATGTCACTGAGCTCTCTGCCATTGTGGGATGACGTCCTCCCCAGGATGTCAATCAGCTCCGTTATCTGCAGGACCCAGTGGAAAATGTAAACATGGGGCCCTTTGTTCAAAAAGCACAAAAAAAGTTCCACTAAACATATTATCAAGCTGTTACCTTTCTCCCACAATCTCTATGTTGTTTTGTCATGTCTCTTTATACATATATAATTTATTTATAGTTATATATTTATATTTATAATTATATATTATATATTAATTTATAATCATATATCATATATTAATATATATTATTATATTATATATTAATTTATATTCAGAATTATATATTTATATTTATATTTATATATTAATTTATAATTATATATTGCATATTAATTATATATTAATATATATTATATATATTAATTTATATTTATAATATATATTTATATTTATATATTTTAATTTATAATGATATATATTAATTTATAATATATATTTACATATTATTGCATTTTAGGTTCTGGGGTACATGTAAAGAACATGCAGGATTGTTGCATAGGTACATACATGGCAATGTGGTTTGCTGCCTCCATCCCTATCACCTGTATCTGGCTGTCATGTTTCTTTTATTTGCTAGTTAATGTCATTCTAAATAAAGAAAAAAATTTTGATCATTACAAAGAATTTTACCATTCATCTTTGTATTGTGTAATACCAGATTTAGATGCTAATATGAGCATTTAATTTGTATGTATAATTACTGAAATGATGTAATTTATATTTCACAGCTCATATATGCATGTGTATTTTGCTCTTACCAAATAAAAAGAAATGTTGCATGAAAGCAGTGTGATGGTTTTTGTTTCACTTTTCCATACATGCACATTCTACCAACGCTTGCTACCTTTTGCTACAGACAAGTAAGGAAAGACTGAAAGGAAAAGGAATTATGGGCTGCCCTATTTTTCCCTTCCCTTCTATGTCATCATTTTTTATGTAAGTGCTTGGCCAAAATAAGAACACAACTTAAGTAAGAAAGGACATGATAGGCTTCTTTGGTCATTCATATGTCATAAAAGGCCACTGCTTTCTGCATTTGAAGCAAGGTTGTGTGCAAAGGAATGCATGGCCTTTAAAAGCTGTCAGTGTCCTTTTCCAGTGCCCTCCTCTTACTCAGTCCCCTATATAAAATGCTTACTTTTTATTTACTTTAAGTCCCACTGAATTCCCAAGCCTAATGGCCCACTGAAATTCTGTGCATACGGTGCATTATCTTCAAGTGGTGTCAAGGAAGTGCAGTGCACATGCGTACTGAGTGTATCTCCTCTGCTCATGTGCATGTTCCATTATCCCATTAAACTCCACTTAGAAAACACAGTTCAAAGAAAAAGTTGTCAAGAATGTTCAGATAGGCCAGGCACAGTGGCTCATGCCTGTAATCCCAGCACTTTGGAAGGCTGACGCAGGCGGATCACAAGGTCAGGAGGTCTCCAAAATGGTGAAACCCCCTCTCTACTAAAAATAAAAAAATTAGCCAGGCATGGTGGCACACGCCTGTAGTCTCAGCTACTCGGGAGACTGAGGCAAAAGAATTGCTTGAACCCAGGAGGCGGAGGTTGCAGTGAGTCGAGAAAGCAAGGAGGAGCAAGTCAACGTCTTACATGGATGGTGGCAGGCAAAGAAAGTGTTTGTGCAGAGAAACTCCCATTTTTAAAACCATCAGATCTTGTGAGACTCATTCACTATCAGGAGAACAGTTCAGGAAAGACCCACCCCCATGATTTAATCACCTACCACCAGGTTCCTCTCATGACACATGGGAATTGTGGGAGTTACTATTCAAGATGGGATTTGCGTGGGGACACAACCAAACAATGTCACACTAGTTTACAGAATGTTTATTGCAGTATCACACAACAGCTGACGTCACAAACTCTGATGCCTGATTACCTTTGCATAATTCCAGTACCAGTTTAATAACTGTGTATTTTAGGACACATTATTTAAACTCTCTGCTTCAGTTTCCTCATTGGGAATATATGGAAATAACAACCATTCCTAACTCATGAAAGTATTGAGATTAGACTGTTAGAGCTGTGCATGACCCATAGTAAGTTCTTAGTGAATATCATTTGGCTTGTTTTTAGAGAATTAGCTACATGAATGACTATATTATAACTACAGAATTCTAGGCAGTCTTTAAAAAGATGAGTCCATTTCTATGCATGCTACAAAAGACTGTCCATTATAACTTGTTGAATAAAGAAAAAATAAGACATGCATGTGAGTATTTTGCATATAAATTGTGTGTGTGTGTCTGAAAAATTTCTAAGTAACTAAAAATGGGTCTATCAATGCCACTTCCACAGTTTTTGGGAATAGAGACAGGGTAGGAAAGGCTGTCAATCTTATTATAAAGTACTGTATGGTTGGAATTTTTATAAAATTTAAATAAAACCAATAAAATAAGATTAAAAAATCTTTTCCAGCATACCCTGACCAATCCTGTCTGTCTTATCCTATGTAATACTAAAGTCCATCTGCTATTCATTTGAAATGTCTTTCATTACCTCTCTTTCCTGACTCATGCTATAGATGCAGGCATCAGCACTTTCAAATAATGTAAATGGTAGGACATATTATTATGCAAGTATTGTTCTCGTCCCCACTTCTTGGTCTGAAATATTTCACTTGAGCGATACTATGATGTATACATTATTATTAGTCTCAGCTGAGTAAAAACAAATTAAAAAAAATAAAATGTTATATGTATTCCAGCCCAACCACCATAAACATTTCCTGAGAAAACAAACAAAAACTAACCAAATGGTCAGCCAAGAAACATAGATTTAATTCTGGGCTTGTAAATAGAAAAAAGCATTGTTTTCCATCGTGACTTAGCCAAGACACATGACAAACAATTGAGGCCACAGTGAAGAATAATTGCAGTTACAGATTTAAGTTCATTCTCACTCTGTCATGACACTTTGCTTATGATTATTGCTACGTACTGTAAAAGTACAACTACTGGTATAAGAAAATAACAGTGACTACCTTTCAAATGTGCATACTACCTTTCAGATGATTGAAAAAATAAGATAAAAAACAGATCTCATATCTTCATGTGAAAATATTGACATTTATTTATTCAGTCATTTATTCAGCAAGTGCTTATTAAGCACCAATGATATGCCAGATACCATTCTAGGTGCAGGGGACAATGTAATGCATTGAAGAAAGGTCGTACCCTGATGGAAGGGAGGGAGTGACAACAAATGGACATATAATGTCTCTCGAACTAATAAAACTCCACACACACGTAATCTTCACCAGCTCATGTGTTTGGTGCTGTCACCATTGTCGTTTTTCTGATTTTACAAGAGGAGAAAAGAAGAAATAGAAAAGTTGTCACTTACTGGAGGGCATATACGTAGTAATACAAGTAGTATATGACAGAAATAGTATTCAAATCCCAGAATTTGATGCCAGATCCTGAGGTCTTGATGTTCCTCTTCAAAATCACATCGTGAGGCTGTTCAGAGAATTAAATGAGATAATTTATGTTAAACCATTTTTAAAATTTTATTTAAAATAATATCGTCATCATTATCACCATCAGCTATGGTATTTTTGTGTGGGCAAACTGCAAACTCCAAGGTTGGCATTGGAACACTGCATCAGCCTTGCTAAATTTTTCCCATGAATTTAGTGAAAGTCCTTTGGTATAAAACAGCCAGGAAAGCATGTGTGTGATTCAAAGTTCCAAAAATTTCACTGCGTCATATAGAGGAGGTACAGAGAGGCATAAGTGTCCAGTTCAAGTGCCGCAATGAGGCCCCAAAACTTAGCATGAAGATTATTTGAGAGCACAGCAAGAATAATTCCACCTGATGCCATCGCCTTGTAGAAAGCTGCTTTTTAAATGGATACTATAAAACAGTAAAACTAAATCTCAGCATACTTCTATAAAGATATGACCAAGAGAAATCTCTCTAAAAGAAAGAACTAGAAACCTGAACTATGATTTAGCTATAAAAATCACACCTCCCACATATAAATTATATATTTCTCAGATACTGCAGCTTCCCTCACTGTTGAGTCAAAGTGTAAATATCAATGAAGAATGCCCTTAACATTCAACATATATGTATTGTGAATCCTGAAGATTTATTATAAAAGGTGGTGATTATCAAATTGAGAATGGAAGATGAAAAAGATGCTAAACTAGGCCAACCAAGTTAATAATTAAAAGGTTATTTTTATACAGTAATGATATATTTACCACATGAAAAACAGTGGATGATAATTGTCTTAGTGAGGGTTTCATCAGAGAAGCAGATCCACTATAAGTGATGTAGAGTAAGGAATTTATTTCAAAAATTAGAACTTATGCAACTGTGGCAGCGGTCAGACTATCTATATAAGGCCTTTCTTGGCCTGAAATTAGCAGAGTTCATGGTTGAAAACATCATTTCCTCAGGGAATCTCTTTCTGAGGTCCAGAATACATTAGGTCTCTACGAAATTAGACTTTGTGTTTGTCTGATGGTGAGAGGAAAATGGAAATAAAAATGGCTTTAAAAACTCAGATTACTTCTCTTACATAAAAGGTTCAGAGGCAGGAAGACCAACTTCCCATTGTCAACAAGATCCAAAACCTTCTTTCGACACCATCCTAGCACATGATTTTTATACTCAGATTCACCTCAAGTCACTATGTGACTGCTAGACATCTTGGCATCATGGTCATGCTAGAGGTCACAAAAAAAATAGGATAGTTAGAAGAGAAAAACGCTGGTGGTGGTGGTGGGCTGTGATCTTTAATTTGCATCCAGTCTCATTAGTCAGTTTTCATGAATGTCCCACACATCACATCTTCTTGCATCTCAGAAATCAGAATATCATCATCTAGCTGCAAGGAGGAAGGTGAATTTAGTCCTTATTCCAGGTAGCAATGTGCCCCATAATAACAATGATGATGATTTAAGAATCACTATTAGGGTGGCTCATCCTGTAATCTCAGCACTTTGAGAGGCCAAAGCGGGCGGATCACCTGAGGTAGGGAGTTCGAGACCAGCCTGACCAACATGGAGAAACCCTGTCACTACTAAAAATACAAAATTATCTGGGTGTGGTGGCACATGCTTGTAATCCCAGCTACTCAGGAGGCTGAGGCAGAAGAATTTCTTGAACTCGGGACCCAGAGACTGCAGTGAGCCGAGATCGTGCCATTCCACTCAAGCCAGGGCAACAAGAGCAAAACTCCATCTCAAAAACAAACAAACAAACAAATAAGAATCATTATTATGGAGTTAAGTAATAAAGAGGAAAATGTGAGCATGTTAAATATTATATTAACTACTAAAGTCTTACTTTATATTTTTAGATAAAAATACATCCAAATGCAAATCCTATTTTTTTCTTACACTCTAACCAATATTCTAGAATATCCCCTGAAATACATACAAATCACTTTAGAAGCTACTGATTTAGAGAACTGAAAAACATTATTTGAAAGTGACAGATTATGATTAATAGTTCACATGTGTTGATTCCCAAGAGATGCATTCTTTCACCCAGCATTTATTAATATTGATTACTTGGAACATTACTATTTAAAAGATTATGATGCATATATAATAAATAGCATTAAATTTTTACATTTATTTTCCTGAATAGATGTGAGTCAAAAGATTTCAAAGAAAGATATTTAAGTTAAAGTGAGCACTAAAACACACAGACATTTTTGGTATACACACTAGCACACATACAAAAACATATGCACACATACATCCATTTACTTATTCGATGTTTTCTCTAAAACTGAAAATGAATGCACTTTGAAAGACTAATTTAAATTTCTCAGGTGGGCAGAACCAAAATTTATCTTTTGCTTATGATTACCATATATGCTATCTGTAAGTTTCTTACAGAATCGTTATTTTTAGTAAATAAAATATTTCTTTAAAGAATATTTTATTTTCAGTATTAAGTAACGTAATAAAACTTTAGAACTGTAAAATTGTGATATTATGTTAAACATTTTTACTTTGAAGTATTACCAGAAATAGCTCCACAAATATATAGCAAGAAATTCTTATGAGCCCTCATCTCATCTTAGAAGCTATAGTATTTTGCAACTTTTAAAGTAATTTCAAATAACTGATTTTACCCAATGATGACCTCACACTACCCATGTTTCCTATTTCAACAAAGTCATTTATCTTTGAAGTGGAGTTGTTTGAGATGAGATATCATCGCTCCTCGAAGAAATTCTAGACTTCTGTCCTTCAATTTCACTTCTCTAAATAACTCAAGTTTATAGATGAGAAGATAGGCAACATCTTTTATATATAAAGGAACAGAAAGAGAAAGGCAGAAGAGAAGATGGACTCTTGTTAATCTGTTACTAAATAAGCTCTTTGGTTGAATTTGCTTTCTTCCATAATTTACACTATTCTATTCACTGTCTACCCAATTTCACGGGGATTAGTATCTGTACTCATAATTATTGTTTATTTGACAGAAATGGTCACATTTTTCTCTGAAGTTTAAATTTTCCAAGGTTGCAAATACACTCTGGCTCTTAAACTGTGTAGGGGTGCATGTGTGTGTGTGTGCGTGTGTGTGTGCCCAAGCATGTGTGTGTCATATATGCAATTACTGATTACTCCCTGTGAGGTAGGCTCTGCACCTTATATATTTACTAGTAAATTTAAAGGAAGTAAATGCAAAACTCTTTATCAAAATTATAATATTTAACTTTCAATATTACATATATTCATCAAATAGCTATACTGCTACATTCTTCATTGTACATAAATGTATGTGAAATATAAAATGGTATTTATCCCTATACTTCCTTTTCAGGTTTCAGTTTTTGGAGAACCTCATAAGCATTATATTACAATAATAATCATACACTATTGCATATCAGGTTTTAGGATTATTTGTAGCTACTTTCTACCTTTTATTGGACTAAATAATTAGTCTCTAAAATGCTTTATTGTACTTTATCTAGAGTATTTTCCTCAATTCCATTTTGTCTGCAGAAAAGAATATTTAGAAATTTTCAAAGAACAGAACAGTATGCCCTCAGGGCATGGAAAGCACATAAGATTGCCCTAAAATACATACATTCACTTCAAGTCATCCACACATGCACATACATATGTGTGTATGTATATGTTCATACATATATAATTTCAAATTTATGTATATGACATTTTCAATTTAATAAATATGTATACATAAAAATGAGATTAGAAATGTTACAAATATTTGACTAAAGTCCAGATTCCTCAAAAAAAAAAGCACAATTTAGTGTGTATCAGTCTTTAAAATATGAAACTATGTATACAACTTTAAAATCATCAGAACTTTTCTGCATGTGAATCCAGGAGAAGTACTAAAATAGCCACACAATCCTTTCAAGTAGCAGTGGCTGTTCCATTTGAACTTTAACCTTCTCAGGCTAAGATCAAAACCTGAGTATATTTCAACCCCTTACTTAAATCAAACTATGTGCCCAAATAAGGCAAAGCAAAAATACACTGTGGTTTGAAAAGTACATATTAGCAAAGCACTCATATTGGTTTTTGTTTGTTTGTTTGTTTGTTTGTTGTTTGTTTGTTTGAGACAGAGTCCTCGCTGTGTTGCCAGGCACCAGGCTGGAGGGCAGTGGCGCGATCTCGGCTGATGAATACAGAGAAGAAATAGATCAACAGCAATATAATTGATAAATTAATAAACTCTTGATGCCTCCACATTGTTTTAATTGCAGACAAAGATATTAAGAAGCTATATAATTATAATGCCAACATCTTTTAAAAAACTGAGCAGTTTGCTGAACATTCATCAAGTCAGAATATTTACTGATATTTAACTTACAGGTAAAGCAGAGGACAGCAGTAAAATGTGATCCAGACTAGGACAGATGCTTGTTGGTTTAATCCCAACCGTAGATGTCACTAGTATTCACATAGTAGGTTAGTCGCTTATACCAGACTCACAGAGTATTTTTTGTAGTTATGGGCGTGTTTCTTTGTCCATCAATTCATTACCACGTCCCCTAGTTGAGGCTTCTCAAACCCGTTGCCCATCAAAATCAATTTTTGTAATGCCTTACAGCACAGCTTTAAGTATGGTCTAATTCAGTTCTACTTAAACAGAATATTTGGGAAGAAAATATAAAATGTTTCCCTCCCTTCATCCCTTTTTCCCTCCATCTCCTTTCCTCCCTTTTCCTTCCTCCCTCCAGGCATATTATAGGACGAAAACATTAATATAAGATGAAAGAGAGAAATAATGAAAATAAATAAGCCAGTATTAAATATCTTCACGTAATAGAACAAAAGTAAATATTCAAATACTTTTTTGAATGAAAAATATGATGGATCCAGCTCATATAAAAGTTGTACCAAACTGTTCAAAAACAGGTATAATACCAGAGGAGATAACTCCATGTTTTTGTTTTTGCTTTTTTGAGACAAAGTCTTACTCTGTTGCCCAGGTTGGAATACTGTGGTGTGATCACAACTCATTGCAGCCTCGACTCCTGGGCTCCAGTGATCCTCCTCCCTCAGCCTCCTAGGTTGCTGGCACTACAGGCACACGCCACCATGCCTGCCTAATTTTTTCTATTTTTTGTAGATATAGAGTTTTTCCATGTTTCCCAGACTGGTCTCGAACTCTCAGACTCAAACAATCCACCTGCTTCAGCCTTCCAAAGTGCTGGGTTACAGGTGTGAGCCCCCACAACTGGCTAACAATGGCATTTTAGGCCTTTTAAAATAAGTATTTCTTTCAAGGGTGAGACGTTCCCACTATCATATTTCTACAGTATTTTATTGAAACTTCTGAAGGTTCAATATGATTGGTTTAGTTGCTTACCTATATACATCTATTATATGAATTTCTTAAAGGAAATTTAATAGTACTGAGTTTGTCTCTAATTTGGCCCAATTTATCCTGCTCCTTCATTGCTTCCACTGCCTAACACACCCTTTCCCATCTGTATTTGTCAGGGTTCTCCAGAGGAACAGAACCAATAGGATATATGTATACATAAAAGGGAGTTTATTAGGAAGAATTGGCTCACATGATTACAAAGAGAAATCCCACAATAGGCATTCTGCAAGCTGAGGAAGAGAGAAGTTGGTAGGGGCTCAGTCCAAGTCCAAAAGCCTCAAAACCAAAAATCCAACAGTGCAGCCTTCAGTCAGCAACGAAAGGCCTGAGAGCCCTGGGGAAGCTGCTGGTGCAAGTCTCAGAGTCCAAAGACCAAATAAACCAGAGTATGATGTCCAAGGGCAGTAAGAACAGAAGCAAGCATCCAACATGGATAGAAGAAAGACAGCCAGAAAACTCAGCAAGCAAAGTTATCCCATCTTCTTCTGCCTGCCTCATCCTAGCTGGCCAGCAGCCGACTGGATGGTGCCCATCCACATTTAGTGTGAGTCTTCCTCTCCCAGTGGACAACTGAAATGTCAGTCTCCTCTGGCAACACACTTACAGACACACACAGAAACAATACTTTACCAGCGATCTAGGCATCCCTCAATCCAATCAAGTTGACACCTAATATTGACCATCCTGTCATCATTAATCTCTTAAATTTCTAGTTTTCCTTCTAAATCAAGCTTGTACATTCAGTAAATAATTATTGAATGCCTATTTAGTACCAAGAGTTGTGATTGCGTAGAAAATACAAAATGCAATTAAGCTTTGTCTCTTCATCAAGGACATTTACTCTCCTGCTGTTTGAAGTGATAAGTAAATAAATAATTACAGAGATGTATAATGGGGAAGATGTGCCTGGAACAAATCCCCCATGAATACCAAGGGACAACTGTGTATCGTTACTGTTTAGGCTTTAATGTGTCTACTTGGCTGTGCTGAACTACATTTTCTACCATTTCCTTTCTTGTATGTTAAGGTGGACCACAAGAAAGACATCTGGCAGATCTGAAGAGCAGATAGGAAGCAGCAGCTCTTTTGTTGCTAACACGTGTTGTTTTTGCTGATCTTTGAAATGCAGCTAAAGCAGTAAGAGAAAAGTTTATAGTGTTGAAGTCCTACATCAAGAAGTTAGAAAGATCTCAAATTTACAATTTAACAATGTACTTAGAGAAACTAGAAAGAAAAGAATAAGCAGACCCCAAAGCTAGCAAAATTTTTAAAATTATGGTTTAAGAAACAGGAGTTAAAATAAATAAATAAATGAATAAAATAAAGTCAGAGCACTGAATGAAATTGAGATGCAAAAACTTATACAAAAGATTAATGAAACCAAAAGTGTCTGTTCTTCGACAGAAGAAACAAGATTGATAGAACACTAACTAGATTAACAAGAAAGATCCAAATAAGCACAATCAGAAATGACAAAGATGCTATTACAGCTGCCCCACAGAAATGCAAAAGATCCTCAGAGACTATTATGAACACCTCTAAGCACACAAATTAGAAAACCTAGAGGAAATGAATAAACTCTTGGACACACATAACCACCCAAGACTGAACCAGGAAGAAAGTGAAAACTTGAACAAACCAATAACGAGTTCCAAAATTGAATCGGTAATTTTAAAAATCCTACCAAACAAAAAAAGACCTGGACCAGACAGACTCACAGCTGAATTCTACCAGATATACACAGAACTGGTATTAATTCTACTGAAACTATTCCAAAAAATCAAGGAGGAGGGACTCCTCCCTAACTCATTCTATGAAACCAGCATCATTCTGATACCAAAATCTGGCAGAGATACAACAACAACAGAAAAGAAAACTTCAAGGCAATATCACTAATGAACATAGATGCAAAAATCCTCAACAAAGTACCAGCAAACCGTATTCAGCAGCACATCAAAAAGTTAATTCACCACAATCAAGTAGGCTTTATCCCTGGGATACAAGATCGGTCTAACACATGCAAGTCAATAAATGTAATTCACCACGTAAACAGAATTAAAATAAAAAACCATATAATCATCTCAACAGATGCAAAAAAGCTTTTGATAAACTCCAATATATGATAAAAATCCTCAACAAATTAGACATCGAAAGAACCTACCTCAAAATAAAAGAGCCATCTATGACGAACCCAAAGCCAACATCATACTGAATAAGCAAAAGCTGAACCATTCTCTTTGAGAAATGAAACAAGACATTCACTTTTACCACTCCAATTTGACGTAATATTGAAAGTCTTAGCCAGAGCAATCAGAAAACAGAAAGAAAGGTATCCAAATATAAAAAATAATGATAATAAATCAAACTATCTCTCTTTGCTAACAGTATGAATATCTATTTAGAAAACCCTAAAGACTCCACCAAAAGGCTCCCAGAACTCATAGGTGTCTTCAGAAAAGTTTCAGGATATAAAAATCAATGTACAAAAACCAATAGCATTTCTATATACCAATAATTTTCTAGCTGAGGGCCAAATCAAGAACACAATTCCATTTACAATAGCCTCCCACAAAAATAAAATACCTAGAAATGCATCTAACCAAGGAGGTGAAATGTCTCTACAAATAAAACAACATCATTTTTCATATAATTAGGAAAAAATATTCTAAAATTCATAAAGGAAACAAGCAAACAAAAAAGGTTAAAAAGCCAAAGCAATCTTTAGAGAAAAGAACCATCAGAGGCATTGCATTACCTAACTTCAAACTAAGCTACAAGTTTACAGTAACCCAAACGGGATGGTTATAATACAGAAACAGACACATAAACCAATGGAACAGAATAGAGAACCCAGAATAAAGCCACATGCCTACAATCATCTGATCTTTGACAAGTTCACCAAAATAATCAATGGAGAAAACGCTCCCTATTCAATAAATGGTGCTAGGATAGCTGGCTATTCATGTGCAAAAGAATTAAAGAAAGAAACTGAACCCCTACTTATCACTACATAAAAAAATTAATTGAAAATGGATTAAATATTTAAATGTAAGACCTCAAACTAGCCTAGAAGAAAACTTAGGAATTACCCTTCTTGATGTCAATGATGGCAAATAATTTATGGCTAAGTCTTCAAAAGCAATTGCAATAAAAAAAAATTGATTAGTGGGACCTAATTAAAGTATAACACTTCTGCACAGCAAGAGAAACTGTAAGGAAGTAAACAGACAACCTGCAGAATGAAAGAAAATATTTGCAATCTATGCATCTAAGAAAGGCCTAATATCCAGGATCTATAATAAGCTTAAAGAAATCAACAAGTAAAAGACAAATAATCCCTTTAAAAATCAGAGGACATAAACAGATACTTCTCAAAAGACGACATACAAGTATCCAACAATCATATGAAAAAATGCTCATCAAAACTAATTATCAGAGAAATACAAGTCAAAACCATAATGAGATACCATCTCACACCTGTCCAAATGGCTTTTGTTAAATAGTCAAAAAATAACCGACATTGGTGAGATTGCAGGGAAAAGGGGACACTCAGACACTGTTGGTGAGGATGTAAATTAGTCCAGCCACTATGCATTACGGAGAGTAGTTTGGATACTTCTCAAAGACCTAAGAGTTTAACTGTCATTTGACCCAGCAATTTCATTACTGGGTATATACCCAAAGGAAAAGAAATTATTCTATCAAAGGGCACATTCACCTGTATGCTCTTTGCAGCACTCTTTACAATAAAAAAAAAAAAAAAAAATGGAATCAACCCAGATGCCTATCAACAGTGGTTTAGTAAAGAAAATGTGGTACATATACACCATGGAATACTATGCAGCCATAAAAAATAAAGTCATTTCATTTGCTGCAACATGGATGCAGCTGGAGGCCATTATTTTAAGCAAACTAACACAGAAACAGAAAACCAAACACTGTTATGTTCTAACTTATAAGCAGGGCTAGACATTGAGTAAATGCTGACATAAAGATGGGAAAAATAGACACTGGGGACTACTAGAATGAGGAGAGGGGAGGGGGTAAGAGCTAAAAAACTACCCATTGGATACTATGCCCATTACCTAGATGAAGGGTTTAGTCATAGCCCAAAACTTGTGTCACGTAATATACATTTTTAATAAACTTGCACATGTGCTCCCTGATTCTAATATAAAAGTTGAAAATAAAAAAAATAACATAAAATAGAATAGCAAATTTGCATATGACTACACACGTTCACCCATATACTTTAAATCATCTCTTATAATGTCTAATACAATGTAATGCTACATAAATAGTTGGCTATACTGTTGTTTTATTTAAGAAATAATGACAAAGGAAAGAAGTCTGTATATATTCAATACTGATGCAACCACTCATTTAAAAAAAATACTTTTGAGAGATCCAAGATGGCTGATTACTAGCAGCTCAGGCTCGTATTTCCCACTGAAAGTGCAGAGAACGAGAGGAAGCCACACTTTCAGATGAATTTTTGTTGCTCATGGACCAAGAGATTCCCAGTGGAGGAGCCCCACGGGTCGCCAGGGCGACTCTTGTGGCCAGCGCGGCAGTTTTGCTGGCGCCTTAGCATGGCAGTTCTTGGTGCAGAGTCTGGAGATTCCCAGGCAGAAAAGCACCATCAATCTTAACACCACTGTTTTGGCCGGCGCAGTGGATTGCTCAGATTTCGGCGCTGGGAATCAACAAGTTGGATGTCCGCTCAGAGACCTAGTTAGAAAGTCGGTAATTACAAAGACAACAGAGGGATAAATATATAATGAAGAGAAGAAACCAGCCTAAAAAGGCAGAGAATACTCAAAATCAGAATGCTTCTCCCTCTACAGGGGATTGCAATTCCTCATCAGTAACGGAACAAGGCTTAATGGAGAATGAGTGTGTTCCAATAACAGAAGCAGGTGTCAAAAGGTGGGTGATAAGAAACTTCTGTGAATTAAAAGAACTTGTTCTAACCCAATGCAAAGAAACTAAGAACCTTGAAAAAAGGTTTGACAAAATGTTAACGAGAATGGACAATTTAGAGAGGAATATAAGTGAATTGATGGAGCTGAAAAACACAACACGAGAACTTCGCGAAGTATGCACAAGTTTAAACAGTTGAATTGATCAAGCAGAAGAAAGGATATCAGAAGTCGAGGACCAGCTCAGTGAAATGAAACGAGAAGACAAGATTGGAGAAAAAAGGATAAAAAGGAATGAGTAAAGTCTCCAGGAAATATGGGACTATGTGAAAAGACCTAATTTACGTTTGATAGGTGTACCTGAATGTGACGAAGAGAATGAATCCAAGTTGGAAAATACTCTTCAGGATATCATTCAGGAAAATTTTCCCAACCTGGCAAGGCAGGGTAATATTCAACTCCAGGTAATACAGAGAACACCACAAAGATATTCTTCAAGAAGAGCAACCCCAAGGCACGTAATCGCCAGATTTATTAGGGTTGAAATGAAGGAGAAAATACTAAGGGCAGCCAGAGAGAAAGGTCAGGTTACCCATAAAGGGAAACCTATCAGACTTACAGCAGATCTATCAGCAGAAACCCTACAAGCCAGAAAAGAGTGGGGACCAATATTTAACATCCTTAAAGAAAAGAACTTTCAACCCAGAATTTCATATCCAGCCAAACTAAGCTTTATAAGCGAAGGAAAAATTAAATATTTTGCAAACAAACAAGTACTTAGAGACTTCACCACCACCAGGCCTGCTTTACAAGAGCTTCTGAAAGAAGCACTATACATATAAAGGAACAACCAATATCAGCCTTTCCAAAAATATATCAAAAAGCAAAGAGCATTAACACAATGAAAATTTTACACTAACTAATGGGCAAAACAGCCAGCTAGCATCAAATGTCAGTATTAAACTTATATGTATTCTAATTGGATAAAAAGCCAAAACCCATTGGTATGCTGCATCCAGACCCATCTCACATGGAAGGATACACAAAGACTCAAAACAAAGAGAAGGAGGAAGATTTATCAACCAAACAGAGAGTAAAAATAAACAAATAAACAAAAAGCAGGAGATGCAATTCTCGCCTCTGATAAAGTAGACTTTAAAGCAACAAAGAGCAAAAGAGGCAAAGAAGGACATTACATAATGGCAAAAGGATCAATGAAACAAGAAGAGCTAATGATTTTATAGATCAACGAGACAGAAAATTAACAAGGACATCCAGGACTTGAACTCAGACCCGGAACAAGTAAACTTAATAAACATTTATAGAACTTTCCACTTCAAATACACAAAACATACATTACCACCTCACACCTATTGCAAAAGCGACTACATAATTGGAAGTAAATCACTCCTCAGTATTTGCATAGCATTTCATAGGTTTAAATGAAATATTGGTTGGCTGCTTGTTTGTTATTTTCTTCCCTTATTCCTTCCTGTCTACATCATTAAGTAAAATTATTGGTATAAAAGAGGTTTTCAATACCCATCACTAAACTGCATTCTTGCCTGGGCAAGAAAGCAATACTCCCATTCTCTCTCTCTCTTTCTCTTCCTTTTTCTTCCTCTTCTTCATTCTTTTTTTCCTTTCTTTCTTTCTAAAAAAAAAAAAACAAATGAATAAATTATTGATACATACAACAATACGGATTAACCTCAAAACCGTTATGCTGAGTGAAAGATGCCAAACAGAAAAGACTGCTGTGTGATTTCATTTAGATAAAACTCTAGAAAAGACTAATCTAATCTAATCTCTAGTAACAGAAAACAGAAAGGTTGTCTAGAGCTGGGGAAGGAGTAGAGGTGAAGATTGATTGGGGTAGGGCACTAATTTTTTCGGAGCAATGAAAAAGTTCCATATCTTCATAAAAATAAATAAATAAATAAAATTGCCCCTGAAAGGAGCCTTTTTATTTCCTGGGTGATGGAAATATATTGATAAAAATATATATATATTTTTGATCAATGGTCAGTAAAATCCATGGATGAAGAATCCATGTGTACAAGGACTGACTGTATTGTTCACCCGCCAGGCTACTTTAGAAGAAAGTGTACTACCTGTTTTCTCACCTTTAATAATTTCACTGTATTTGACAGACAATATCTACATTCAGTGCTGGGTATTGCCTTTTAAGAAGGTCTTGGAGGAAATGAAATGTGATCTGAGGGTGCGTTCATAATAATCATATGAGGAAGATTCTGGTGACCCTTGAGATTTTTGAAAAGTTCACATGTGGAAGATGTAATAGGCTTTTTTGGCCTACTGCAGAGGATCAACAGTTAAAATGTCACAGAAATGTAATGTTTTTTGTTGTTTCGTTTAAAGTCTAAAAACTCCTCTCAAATGCAAGCTCTATACAGACAGGAAATTGTGTGTGTGTGTGTATGCGTGTGTGCACGCACGCATTGTATTTTTTAAATTTCCAATGCTCAGTACAAATCCACATATGTTAAAGTGATCAAAAATGTTTGTTGGATTATTCAATTAACTGATGGACAACTGAGACAGTTTTCTTGAAAAAGTAAAATTGAACTAGTTAACTGTGAAATGGGCTTTGCATATATTCCATAATTCCATTGTGCCACGGCATAATAAGTGTGCCATCTCTTTATAAGCATATGTTCTTTCAAGGTTGTAAAAACCAAATGACAAGAAATTTTAAAAACGTAAGCAATCTCCAAAAAGATTCAGAATGTCTCAGATGTTTGAGAATTTACATTTGAATAAAATCATGAAAATAGCATGATGACTAAAAATATTTTATTCTTCCTTGGGCAACCTGAATGTGTCAAATTGTAAAACTAGATGGAGGGTAAAAAATTATTTTGATTTTATTTTGCAGTTTATTACTCCCAAATGATATAATTGACCAAAATATGATTTCATTTTTCATTTACTTTCATTGGCTGGTAGTAACCAATTCTACATCACAGACAAAAACACTGAGGGGACAAAATAGTGGCTACTTAGGAGTGTTTTTGGTTTCACATGTTTTTGGTTTCACATTTAGGTGCCTAACATCTTTTGAGCAACCCACTTGTAGGCATATATAAAATCAATATTTGCATCACTGGTTGCCTGCACCCCCAGCTGCAACCTATGAATGCAGTTAGAATACCAATCAATTCTCCTAAAACTCAAGGATTCTGAAATATTTTTCATTTTTTTATGAGTTTCTTCCTTTTTTTCTATCCTTGATTTCTTCTTATGAAAATATGTAAGTTCCATATCTTTTGGCTTAGAAATTGCTCTGTAGAAAATAATATATCCAATGTCTACCATATTCTCTGGTTTCTTACAATTATACAAAACATCCCGCCTTTTACTCATAATCCAAGGTCCTGTCTTCCCAATACTCCAAATATGTAATTTTTTTATTACAGTGCATGAGATAATTTCCTATTCAACATCCTTCCTCAACAGTAATGGATTTTCAAATAAATTAGTAGCATTCCATGTATTTGTAAACAAAACAATATGAATTTAAGGGTTGTATGTAAAAACAAAATTATCCTTCTAGAACTTTCCATATCCCTTATTTCAGACTGTTGTATTTTTCTTAGTGTTTTGAAATTTGGTTGCAGGAAATTGAGTTAGTTATGCTCTGAAGAGTATTATCGGCACATTCAAGACCCTTTGCTGGTTGATATTGACTTTTCCCTTTCATCCCTGATCCCTGTTCCCATCACCTTTCTCACCCCACTGCCAGATACCTGTTTTTAGATTCATTTACAAGTCCTTGAATAACATCGTTTAATTCAATGTCACTTTGTAATAGCTGTAATGAGGAAACAAATGGATTCCCACAAGAGACCTCCTTCTGTGTAGAATTTGCACGTTCTCCCCATGTCTGTGTGGATTTTCTCCAGGTATTCCAGTTTCCTCCCCCGTCCCAAAGACGTGCATGTCCAGTTAATTGGTATGTCGAAATTGTTCCAGGATGAGCTGCTGTGGGTGTGTCCATGCGTGTGCTCTGTGACAGAATAGCCTCCTGCCAAGGGTTGAATCCTGCCAGGATAGGCTCTGGCTACCCATGACCCTGAAATGGAACATGCAAGTTAGAAAATGAATAAATAAATAAATTAATGAATACAAATTATTTTAAAATAAAATTTATAAACTACACAATAATCCTACAAATGCTTGACAATAAACAATGAGGTACCAAAGCCCTCATGGAGCCATATTTGTGATTGTTTTTGAACTGCATAGTGGTAGGACATCCTGCTTAAAAATTTCAATTTGCAACATTTGTTCTTTTATTTAACCCATGACCACTATGACTGCTGTAACTCTCTGATTCACCAAAAATTAAGTAAATAATTACTTTACTTGTTTCTATTCATCTTTTTTGTATGTATGTATAGCTCACATTTATTTCAATGTTTAATATAAAAAGTGTTTGGGGTCTTTATTTAGAAATTTGGTGATGTTTTTGTGTCCAAAAATATGGCAGAAATAGCAATTTAACTCCTGCTTATATCAATTAGCCTATAGTAAAATTGGTTCCAATATTCATCATTTTGCCTAAAGTCACAGTTTACAAGAGCTTACCAACAACAGTTAAGTGAGGACTTACTGTATATCTCTGCAAATTGCATTGAATTTTGGGAATGTTGGTGTTTTAAACATTTTCCTTTGCTCTTTTCTTCCCCCCTTTATTTTCTGCCATTTTCATGTTAATGAAATGATGTTCATTAATTCCTTCTCTATTTTAGATGTCAATCTAGAATATTTATTTATATTATACATTGTAAATATCTTTTCTGAGTCAATTGTTTACCTATGTCTCTATTTCTTCATAAAATAAATCTTTAATTGTAATTTAATCAAATTCATAATTTCTTTTTCCCTCCCTCCCTCCCTCTCTCCCCTTTCCCTCCCTTCCTTCCTCCCTTCCTCCCTACCTTCCTTCCTTCCTTCCTTTCTTCCTTCGTTCATCCTCCTAGGGTCAGAATCAACATGATTTTCTACTACCCCAATTCTACTTTTCACTAATTTAATGTATGGCATATGGTCTTAACTTAATTTTTTTCAATTTTCCAAGGCTACCTACCAATCTGTTTCCCCAAATCATTTATAGTTCAACTTTATTCTATATCAAATTAATATATGCGTTTATAACTGCATGTTTGTGTGTGCTTCTGAGGTCTCTGTTTTCTTTCTATCTGTGACAAATACCACACTGGTATCATTAGTATTATTTATTATTATGACTTTGTACTTTATATTATGTCTAGCAGGATGTGTCCCCATTTCTTGCTTTTCTTTAAAAAAAGGTAACTAAACTCTTCATACACCTTTTTTCTTCCATATACATTTTTGAATACAGTGACCAATTTCTTCAAAAAAAAGTCTGTTTGAATTTTGTTTGAAAATAAGATGGCATCTTCCTGAAAATTGTGGCCATGCATATTTTAGATCCTTATCTGTGTGGTCCATTAATCCTGCTGACTAGGTCTTAGTTTGTTTACTTTCTTCTACAACACTGGAACAATTTGTGGTCTCCTCAGGGGCAGGGGTTAAAATCCAAGCCCTAGCTTGTACCCAGCTGATGAAGTTACAAATGGAGTAGGATACAGAGAGCCTCTGGTTTAACAATCAAGGCTTATCCATTCTGTTTTAATTTTCTCCCTCCTGTCAACGCTGCCATGTGGCTGGCTGACAAGCTGGGGTCTCTGCTCTGCCTACACCGTGTCTTCTAGTGCCTACCAGAAGTGCTCTTTTCTGATATCACCTCTTCAGTATTTGGTTAAGGCAGCTACCCTGTCATTCTGGGTTCAGATTCTTCCTGACATTGTTAATAATGATACCATCAAGAGTCCTGTTTATTAGCTCAGATTGTCCATAAAACTTATTAGTGCTGGTAGTTTGAAGCATCAGTAAAATATGTTTTCAGACTTCTATTTCCTAAGGTGTGTATATGAGACTGCTCACAAAATTTTTGGCTTGCCAGGCAATGCAGTAAAAGCCAGTTAGAAAATTTATCATGCTAGAAGAAACTTTTTGCTTCCTCTCACAGTTTAGAGGATGATTGTACATACTTTGTAATAAAATATGACACACAAAAAAGGGATTGGCATCCACGGGAAGAAGTAAGAATTGAGTGTGCAGATTGGGGATTTACTTACTTCACAACCTTGCACTAATTATTTAGCCTCAGTTTCCACATCTACAAAATGGAGATACTGATAGTACCCATCTTATAGGGTTATTGTGAAATTAAATGCATGTGTGTGTGTGTATTCATCAATTTAATTAATAATAAATATACAATTTTTAGAACTGTGCTTGGCACATAGTAGGCACTTCATAAATGTTAACTATTGTTATTACTACAGTTGCCTTCAGAGGTTCCAGGGGCCTGAAAATTCAGATTCCTAAAATCCACTAGTGCTATGTATTCTTTCCCCTCTGTTTTCTGCCCTCTAGTGGTAATTTCAAATATGATTTCTGTGCTCGATTTTATGTGAAATTCTTGTTAAAGAACCACTTTTTTCCTTTTTTCCATTAGTGCAAATTATTTTAAGTTCAGTCTTGTATATGCATGACTGCAGACAATTTGTAACCGCTTCTCATGGATTTGGTAAGGGATAGTTTGAATCTTGTAAAAGAAACTTTCTCTTTAATTCCTTGCATTCATTTCTCTAAGACACCTCCATACTAAACCCCTTTCTCTAGAAACAAGAGCTCTCATTTCACCTGCCCTTGCCTATGAGATTCCACCCCATTTTAAGCCCTATAAAAGTAATCAGGTATTTTTACATTAAAGATACTATTTTCTGAAAAATAAGCATTTACCTCCAAATATAACAACAGTCCAAAGATACAATGTTAGCATTCATAGCTATTGAAAGCTTTAATCAAATAATAATAACAATCTTTAAGCTATTCATTGCCTCAGAAGATATGTTACCATCTTCCATTTCTTTTAACACCGCCTCCTTCCCAATATACTTATACTTACTCTGAATTTAGAGATGAAGAAGAATATTCTTAACTGCTTTGTAGTAAAGACAGATATGGTCAATTAGTGTAAACAACAACGTGAAACCCCCTCCTCATTCCTCTTTTCTCCCAGTCTCAGAATATAAATAATAGCAAAGACTTAACTGGCATTTTTAAGAGCGATTTTTTGTGCTTTTACAACATATATTTTTATAGAGAATTTTAAAATATCATCTTGGACCATACAGCTTTATCAAATAGATAAATAATGAAGACAGCTATACCAGTCTGTAAGAAATTAACTGAGTTATCAGGACTTGCAGTTTACATTTATAAATCAGGAAATCGAGTCAGATAGAACTGAACGAGGACTATAATGAGTAATAAGCTATAAGATTTAGTGAGTGGATCAAGTATTCAAAATATGATATTGAACTACTTAATGTATCTATACATTATTTTGTCCTTGATCAGGATAGGATCATAAATATGAGAGGAAGAAAGAATCCCCAAGCTGTGTAAGTCTCTTCAGTTTGACTGATAACATTCATTTCATGCTCCCTAAACCTTCTGCTAAGTAGTCTTTCCTTGAGCTTGGTGTAGAAAGATGCTTACCATAAATAAAATTTTATTTGCTTCCCCTTCTGAGTTAGTGAAATAATGAAGACATGTTTTCCCAATGTCAGAAATGTAAGATGTAAGATTGCAATCTCAACCTTAAAGTCAGAAAGATAAGAGTGGAATAAAGGGAGAGTCCGCCTGCTCACTTCAGAAAGGAGATGCTGGAGGCACCCTAGGCATAGACAACAATGACTTTTCAGGAATAGACCCAAACCTGTTACATAAGCGGTTGTTACTGAGCAACAGCACTGGCATTACAAATTAATATCTTGGTACCAATTCATATTAACTGTTTTAAATCCCAAATGCTTCATGCATAACCAATATAAGCCAATATAACTGTGTTACATTTCTACTACTTATTAAGATTTATTTGATCCATTTAATTTCCTTTAATTCCACTGAATGGAAGAGCTAGCAAAGGCAAAAAAGAGGAAGAGATTTTGAGATTTTACAAGAATGCAAAGAACGAAGTGGAAGAGACCGAAAAAAAAGGGGAAAAAGCAAGTGGCCTAATCCACTCAAAATAATAAAGCTAAAAGAAAGTGTAAAAATTAATCCATTTGAAACACATTTATTAGTACTTTTTATAAGTAAGGTAATGTGCTAAGTCCCAGAGATAAAATAAGCAAGAAGATACCACTGGTAAGAAAAGGCAGTATGGTGGAGCACCCAATTATAAATTAAATAGTATGTAAGTACTGCATTGGGTCATAAATAGGATTCTTCAAATAACTTGCCTTGTGGAGTCAGTTAAAATTTACCAGTGGTGAGAGACAGTTAAAGAGTAGTGTAAAGAATGTTTTAGGTAGAGGGAAAACATGTGCCAATGCCGGGAAGTAGGAAAAAGAATGCACAAACACAAGTGAATGAGCAGGTTCAAGCAGCTAAAAGTAATTCAGTGTAGTTGGAGATTAAAGTTGTGGGGTTAGGGAAGACAGTGATGGAGAAATCCAATAAGGATGAAATCTGGGGCCAGATATTAAAAGATCCCCTAAGGTCTACTGAAGAATTTATCCCTTATGACACAGAGATGGGGGAATACACGGGGGTTTTAAATATTAGTTAACATGCTCGTGTGTGTGCGTGTGCATGTGTGTAAGATGGACTGGAATAAACCAGACAGGAGAGAAGAAGAAATGAATGCATTCAAATTATGTAGGAGAAGGAATATAAACAAATTGGGAATTACTTAGCATAAGGTATAAGGGAAAGAAAGGGAGAAGCTAGAGATGCAATTTTCATTTGGGGCATGGGCAGATGTGGTGCATCTCTGCCCCTAAAATACAACACACAAAGAGAAGAAAAGCTGGTTCCTTGGGAAAATGGAACAGATGTGTTTGGTAATTAAACATCCACTCCACCTTAACTTAGGGATGAGGAAACTGTGGTCTTTGTTTCAATTGAAAAAATTTTTAAAAGTATCATACTAAGATGCAATAAAAAAAATTGTAAAGTACCATACTAAGATCCAAACTTACAAGGCTTTGGCCAATTAACTTACAGGAGGCCAGGAGATAAAGTATAAATCCTGTCTTGTAATGCAAATCTGCCTGACAGACCCTGCTAAATTCTTTTTACACACTACTTTACCATTTATTCATCCATAAACATGTGTTGATCTTTTGCTATGGGCTGGCAGCATTTTAAGTGCTGGAGATATACGGGAAGTGAAACCAAAGACAGTCTTGCTTTATGAAGCCCGTCTTCAGTCCAATGCCCTAAGGCAAAACTGCAGAATGAAAGTACAAAGGACATGGGGGGCTGTATAAATCAAAGATTCAGTGCCATAGAGCCATGAAGCAAAGTAATAGTAATAATGTCTATTTTTTTCTTTCAAAAAGTGAGCCTTTGCTTCAGATTTTATTTTAACCAAAAGACAAAAATATTGCCCCTGGGAAGGCAACACCTGAACTCAACACTGAGTGTATATTAAATTGTACAATGCAGTGGGATGGAAATGACCATATTTTAACATTTCTAGTGAATTATGTTGCTTTCTAAAAAGTCTCAATTTAAATGTATACATTATGCACACATTTCCAAAGTGTCTTCTGGGAGAGTTGAAGGATATACAATATATACTCATAGCTTGATACACTCACTGTGAAATAATGTTTGTTTGTTGGGCTTTGTGAAGTTGTGTGATGAGTGTCCTAACGCATTTTTTCCTCTCAAGTTTAAATAACATGCAATATTGTGATTCATGCTTGTATCCAATTTCCTGGTAGGTTTTCTAGGGTCTCATATACGTCCTCCTTAGAGTATAACTCACTTGTAAGGCTTAAAATCATGAGATTTTTATTTTATTTTTGTTTGTTTTTGTTTTTGTCTTTTTTTTGTGGGCAATTTAAAGGTGGGTTACATACTTTAAAGACCCTGAGAAGAAGCATCCTAAGGGGCCCCACTGTGTCAAGTATTAGTCAGAGTTCTCCAGAGAAACAGAATACACAACATGTGTGTAGTGTGTGTGTGTGTGTATACACATATATATTATAATATTGTATATTATTGTAATATATTTTATTTTATATATTCTTATTATACCTTATATTTTATATATAAATTTGTTATAAGGAATCAATTCACACAATTATGGAGACTGACAAGTCCCAAGATCTGCAGGGTGAGTCAGCAAACTGGAAACCCCAGAAAGCCGATGGTGTAGGTCCAGTGTGACTCCAAAGGCAAACTGGAGAATGAGGAAAGTCGATGGTATAGATCAGTCTAAAGTCTGATAAGGTTGAGGCTCAAGAAGGGTCAATATTTCAGTTCAAGTTAAAGTAAAAAAAAAAAAAATTCAATGACACAGTTCAAAGAGGCAGGAGGAATCCTCTCTGATCAGAGAAGAGTCACCCTTTTCATTCAATTCAAGCCTTCAGCTGATTGGAGGAGGCTAAACCACATTAAGGAGGACAATCTGCTTTACTCAGTCTACCAATTCAAAAGTTAATCTAATCTTCAAAGACACGTTCACGGGAACACCCAGAATAATGTTTCACCAAATAGCTGGGCACCCTGCGGCCCAGTCAAGTTGACACATAAAATCAACCATCACAATGACATCATTTCCTTTGGCTTCTCGAGCTTACAAAAATGCCATAAACATTAAAAGGAAAGAGAAAGAGTAGACACAAAAACCAACTCACTGACAAATATTTACTGCATATTTTCTGTGTGATCAGTGGGACTGCCTTCCAGGGTCTGGTGAGCTGGCTGTAAATCTAATCCATGCAGTAGGACATTAAGGTAGGAGGAGATGTTTCACTGGACAGTTGGGTAAGATTTAAAGAGGAAGAAGTGAGCAGATAAAATAAACAAGAATAAAAGTAGAGATAAACATGACATCTAAGGACAGGGAGTTTAGCTTACCTAGACAGAGATGCCCATAGAACAGTGATGGGAAGTAAAGATACATGTGTAGTAGTCAATTTATAAAAAGCCTTGAAATAGGTAATGTATAACTTTATCTGTAAAATGCTTTGCACTTTTAAAATCGATTTGACATCACCTTTTTTAACAATTTTATGAGGTAGATAGTATCATTATTAATTTTATATTTAAAAATTTAAAATATTTAAAATATTTTTAGAGACAGGGTCTCACTATGTTACTCAGGCTGCTGTCAAACTCCTGGGCTCAAGTGATGCTCCCACCTTGGCTTCCCAAAGTGCTGGGATTACAGGCATGACCTACCATGTCCAGCCCATTATTAATTTCATAGCAGAGAAGGCTTAATATTGTGCAGGTGTTAAAACTATCATCTGATTCCTACTTCAGGGCCCTTTTCCCATTGAAGTTGCAATGGAGAACTATTATAGTTCTTAAGCAAGAAGTGCCACTATAAAAATAGTGTTTTAGAAGGTTTGAACGTAGTTTATGAGTTGCACTGAACAGTGAAACCTAGGAAGCCCAGGGGGCAGCAGTAATGCCTTGTACTTATCTGGGCATTCCCATGGAATAAAGGAACAAAAGAAAATGGACATACATGGAGTTATATTTAAAGAAAGAAATAATAAACTTTAAAATGTGGGATCCATTAAAATACATGCAGTAAGATACAGAATACAGACATGGATATAAAAGGAGATAGATACCCACTTCAAAAACATTAAAAGGTGTATTTAATCTATTTTTAATTTCAGCTTAGTTTTAAAGCTAACCAAAATGTTCAATTTGATTGTCCTCTTACATAGCCTTACGTAGTCTTGTGGAATCTCCCACAGTTCAGGGAAAAAACTCTCAGAAGAGTTTGTTTTCACGTATTTATGTCATTTCATGGAACAAGCAAGAGATTCAAACAATTTCAGAAAAAAGGAAGGATATTTGTTTCTATCTTAGTTTGTGCTGCTATAACAAAATGCCTGAAACCAGACAATTTGTAAAGTACAGAAATTTGCTTATCACATTTCTTAAGGTTGGGAAGTTCAAGATCAAGGGGCCAGTAGGATCAGTGTCTGGTGATGGCTGCTCTCTGCTTCCCAGATGACACCTTGAACACTGTATCCTCTTGAGGGGATGAAATACTGTATCCTCACATAACAGAAGGGATGGAAAAGGGGAGGCATCTCTCCTTTTCCACCCTTCTACAAAAGGTGTTTGTAGAAGGGCACGAGGCTCATTTATGAAAGCAAAGCCCTCATAGCCTACTCAACTCCCAACAGTCCCACTTCTTAATATCATCACCTGGGAGGTTAAGTTCCACCATATGAATTTTGGAGGGAAACATACATTTAAACCATAGCAATTACTATGTCCAAAGCACTTTTATTCTATGTCTCCCTTTTCTTTTTTTCTTTTTAATTTTTGTGAGAACATAGGAAGTGTATATATTTTGATACAGGTATGAAATGCAAAATAAGCACATCATAGAGAATGGAGTACCTATCCCCTCAAGCGAACAATCCAATTACACTCTTTAAGTTATTTCAAAATGTACAATTAAGTTATTATTGACTATAGTGACCTGGTCATGCTATCAAACAGTAGGTCTTATTCATTCTTTCTATTCTTCTTGCACCCATTAATCATACCCCCACCTCTGAGCCCTCTACTACCATTCCCAGCCACTGGTAACCATCCTTCTATTCTATGTGTCCACGCTTTCAATTGTTTTAGTTTTTAGATCCCACAAAGAAGTGAAAATATGTCATGTTTGTCTTTATATGCCTGGCTTATTTCATTTAACATAATGATCTCCAGTTCCATCATGTTATTGCAAATGATGAGATCTCATTTTTTATGGCTGAATAGTACTCCACTGTGATATATGTACCACACTTCTTTATCCATTCATCTACTGATGGACACAGGTTGCTTCCTCGTCTTGACCATTGTAAATAGTGCTGCCACAAACAGAAGCACAGATATTTCTTCTATATAATAATAGTCTTTCCTTTGTATATATACCCAGTAAGGAGATTGCTGGATTGTATGGTAGCTCTATTTTTAGTTTTTTGAGAAACTTCCAAAATCTTCTCCATAGTGGTTTACTAATTTACGTTGCCACCAATTGTGTACAACTGTTCACTTTCCTCCACATCCTTGTCAGCAATTGTTATTGCCTGTCTTTTCTAAGCCCTTTTATGAGAGATAATACTTCAATGTAGTTTTTATTTAAATTTCTCTGATGATTAGTGATCAGTACCTCAAAATATTCCTGTTTTCATATATTTGTTTGCCATTTGTATGTCTTCTTTCAAAAATTATCAAATCAAATATTTTGCTGATTTTTAAGCAGATTATTAACTCTTTTCTTATAGAGTTGTTAGAGATCCTTACATATTCTGGTTATTAACCTGAAGAAATATGATAAGCGAATATCTGTTGTTTACAAATTGTTTCTGTTGTTTACATTAGTTTGCAAATATTTTCTCTTATTCTGTGGGTTGCTCTTCACTTTGCTGATGTATCCTTTGCTGTGCAGAAGCTTTTTTACCTGATAGGATCTCATTTGTCCATTTTGACTTTGGTTGCCTGTGCTTTGGGGTATTACTCAAGAAATATTGCCTAAATCGATGTCCTAGAGAGTTTCCCCAAAGTTTTCTCATAGTAGTTTCATAGCTTTAGGTCTTAGATTTAAGTATAAGTCTTTGTTGATTTTCTGTCTGGGAGATCTGTCCAATACTGAAAGTGGGGTGTTGAAGTCTCCAGGTTTTATCTTATTGGGACCTCTCTCTTTAGCTTCAATAATATTTCCTTTATACATCTGGGTGCTCCAGTGTTGAGCGCGTATATATTTACAATTGTTACATCATCTTATTTAATTGACCCCTTTTTCATGATATAGTGACCTTGTCTCTTCATATAGTTGTTGTCTATATAAGTTGTTAATATAAGTACAGCTACTCCTGCTCTTTTTTGGTTTTCATTGGCATGAAATATCTTTTTCCATCCTTTTATTTTCAGTCTATGTGTATCTTTAAAGGTAAAGTGTGTTTCTTATAGACAACAGATCTTTGGCTATTGTCTTTTGATTGGACAATTTAATCCATTTACATTCAGTGGTATTAATGATAAGTAAGGACTTACTCCTTCCATTTTGTTATTTATTTTCTGTGTGTGTGTGTGTGTGTGTGTGTGTGTGTGTGTGTGGTCTTCTCTTCCTTCTTTCTCTCCTTTCTGTCTTCCTTTAGTAAAGGTGATTTTTTCTAGTGATATGATTTTGATTTAGTTTCTTGCTTTTTATTTTTTGTGTATTCATTTTATGTTGTTTGGTTCGAGGTTACCATGAGGTTAGCAAATACTATCTTATAAACCATTATTTTAACCTGATAACAATTTATCACTGCTTGCATAAGCAAACCAGCAAAGTGAAGACCAACAAAAACTCTACACTTTATTTTGTTGTTCTGTTTACATCATATTTTACTGCTTATTGTCTCTCTCTTTTTTTTTTTTTTAGACAGAGTTTTGCTCTTGTTGCCTAGGCTGGAGTGCAATGGTACAATCTCAGCCTCCCAAGTAGCTGGGATTACAGGCATGCACCACCACACCTGGCTATTTTGTGTTTTTAGTATCTCTCCATGTTGGTCAGGCTAGTCTCGAATTCCAACCTCAGGTGGTCTGCCTGCTTTGGCCTCCCAAAGTGCTGGGATTACAGGCGTGAGCCACTGTGTCTGGCATGTACTGTCTATGTCTTGAAAAGTTGTTGTAGTTATTATATTTATTGGTTCATCGTTTAGTCTTTCTACTTAGGATAAGAGTAGTTTACATACTACATAAGAGTAGTTTACATACATAACATAGTTACAGTGCTATAATATTCTGTGTTTTTCTGTGTACTTACTGTTACAGTGAGTTTTATACATTCAAGTGATTACTTATTGGCCATTAATGTCCTTTTCTTTCTGACTGAAGTACTCCCTTTAGCATTTCTTGTAGCACAGGTCTGGTGTTGATGAAATTCCTCAGCTTTTGTTTGTCTGGGAAAGTCTTTGTTTCTCCTCCTTGTTTGAAGGATATTTTCTCCAGATATAGTATTCTAGGGTGTGTCTAAAAATGTCAGATGTGAGCTAGGGCCTGAAATGGGACCTCACTACGCTGATTGGTGCCCTATTTTGCTGTGGCTGAGGTGATGCAAGACAAACCCTTCCCCATTCATCCCTCTCCTCTCCTCAAGCAGAAGAAATGAGTCTCTTTTGAAGCCATGAGCTGTGCAGCCTGGGGTTAGGGGAGGGGTGATATCAGCACCAGCACTCCCTTGCTGCCCCAGCAGATGTCTCAGTGGGTCAATTCCTGCCCCCCGCCGCCCCGCCCCGCTCCAGTGCACTGTCTCTGGGCCTAGTTCAGCACTAGATCTTGCCTAATAGTTGTAGTCCTTATGGTCTAGACTGCCTTTCAAGTTTACTTGAAGACATAGAGTGCTGTAACCCTTGGTGGCAAGGTTTGTGGGAACTCAAGTTTGGACCACTAGGATCAGGAATTCCCCTCTGGCTAGGGCTGGTTTAAATGCTCCCTCCAAGGGTGGGTGTCAGGTGAGTTTGGTCTTGTTTTTCTTTTTGCTCTAATAGGACAGAATGGAGTTCAATGCCTCATGATGACTGTGTTCTCCCTCCCCCAGCACCCAGAGATCCCCTCTACAACACGCCTGCCGCTGCTGGGGTAGGGTGGGTAGTGGAGAATGAGGGTGGAGAAGGGTGGTGATTCTAGACTGCTTTTGCTGTCTTTTCAATGCCTTTTTCAGCAATATGAAGTTAAAACCAGGTACTATGAGTACTCACTTGATTTCTGGTTATTATGAAGATATTTTTTCTGTGTAGGTAGTTGTTAAATTGCTGTCCTTGTAGGGGTAGGGGGATGATTGGTGGCACCTTATACTTTACCATCTTGACTATGTCTCTGTTTTCTCACAATAATAACCTTCCTTATTGCACCGCTCAGTGTATCTCACAAACACCTTTGGACAATATTTAGAGATAGACTTTTTTGTTTGTTTTTTGTTTTTTACTGGAGACAGAGAAAGTTGGAAAATAGAACCTTAGCTGGAAAGGACTAAGAGAGAAGACTGTTCTAAGAATTTAAAGAACAAAACAAAATAAATCATTAAATGTCTGCCTATTTTTAAGTTACAGGATGAAAACCAACTCATTTGACCCTTCGTCTCCTTTCTGATTTGATATACAAGCACATGTTCTCTTAGAAAAATGAATTGCCTAAATAAATAAAATAAACTTTATTCCTGTAGACTCTTAATGCAAATCTAGTCACTTAAGAGACTCTGTCATCATCATTAGAGCAAGAGTCAAAAGGTGACTGACCTTTATAGAGTGTTTATGCTGACCAATTCTCTGTTTTATTTTGTTTGACACTTAATCTAGAGCTAGAAGAATTTAGAGAAGAAATAAAATACTCATTCTTTATTTCTTATGTAAAGATTCAGTGAATGAAAAAGAAAGCACAAAATAAATATGGCATAGTTTCTACTCTTCAAGAGTTTAAAATATCTTTACTTATGAAGTGAATATAAGAAGAATTTTACTATTTTTTTTTTAAACCAAACATACTGCATGTGAACAACAAGTAAGTACAAATTAACAGTTTAGCCAAACTTATGGCATAAATGCTGGGATGACTTAGAATAGTCCTAACTAATATCAAGTGGTGTTGAGGAGAAAATGTAATTAGTGCAGTTTAATATAGAGCTGTGTCAAAGGAGGAAACAGAGCTGACATTGCAATGGTGAAGGACAAAATGAGCTAGTTGAGTGTAAGAAATAGCTAGAATATTGAGAGGTGTGGGTGGGATCAAGGACTGCTGCATGATTAATAAAGATTCTCAAATGCAGTGGAAGGAAAAAAAGAGAAAGAAAAAGCAAGCAAGCAAGCAAGGAAAAGAAGGAAAGAAAGAAAGAAATGCCTTTGGGAATATATCACAAGACTTCTACAGAATCAATATACTTCAAAATGAAACTGAGCAAAAATGCCAAAACTTACATATTTTCCACCAAAATAGAGAAATGGAGATTCTTTCTAAAAGTATGACACTTCTCAAAAGCTCATCATCACTGGTCATAAGAGAAATGTAAATCAAAACCACAATGAGATACCATCTCATGCCAGTTAGAATGGCAATCGTTAAACAATCGGGAAACAAAAGATGCTGAAGAAGATGTGGAGAAATAGAAATGCTTTTACATCATTGGTGGGAGTGTAAATTAGTTCAGCCATTGCGAAAGACAGTGGTATATCCACATTTGAAGCATCTCAGCAGGAAATCAGTATTTTTGAAAAAATTACAAGGCTTGAGGATCTAGAACCGATTCCTCAAGGATCTAGAACCAGAAAATACCATTTGACCCAGTAATCCCATTACTGGGTATATAACCCAAAGGATTATAAATCTTTCTACTATAAAGACCCATGTACACGTGTTTACTGCAGCACTGTTCACAATTGCAAAGACTTGGAACCAACGCAAATGCCTGTGAATGACAGACTGGATAAAGAAAATGTGTACATTTTGATTTTTTATAGAAAGAGAGAGAGAGAGGGAAAGAAAGAGGAAGGAAGGAGGAAAGGAGAGAAGGAAGGGAAGGGAAGAGAAGAGAAGGGAAGGAGGAAGAACATTTTGCCCAATTAGGTCAAATATTTTGTTACAGAAATTTAGTTCAGTTTCAGAGGATCTTTCTTGTTTCCTATTCACAGGAAAAATAAGTCATACAACCACGAGCAAATCTTAGCATAAAATGTATTTTCTTCCTTATTGCCTTATACCTAATTTAATAATCTGCAGATCATCTATTTCACCTATAGAGCTGTGTACAAATTTGCTTTGACCTTTTTCAATATATTTCAGAAATAATATACTATTTGGAATTTGTATCTGACTGGCTGTATTTACTTAAAAAATAAACAAACAAACAACTTATTAAATGTGAAAAATATCCCCTCCTCCCATTGCAAGCTAAATTTAAAATTGTCCAGGTGGTGCTATCATCAGCACTTTACCTATCTTTATGCATATATGAAAATCATCACTTTGTGATGTTTACAAGCATTGTAATTTTTCCAAAAATACTGATTTCCTGCTGAGATGCTTCAAATGTGGATACACCACATTTCTGTTTTCCTTCACCCATCTGCTAATTATAAAGATCAAACTATAGGTTATATCAAAATAATTAGAAGCAATGGCTGTACATTAAGAAAGTAGAACCTGAAGAAAGAAGAAATGAGCAGGCGAGTGAATGATGAATGAATGTTAAATGCAGTGGCGGAGGAGGAGGAAAGTACTGATCATACTTGGAATTTGTCTGGAAAAAACTTCGCAAGATAAATTAAGCATCTGGAAAAATCAAACTTGTATCTCAATGAGCATTAAACTAAAACTGGAGAGTAGTAATTTTCAAATTTGTATCAGGTAAGTAATATGAACAAATATTCTCTGTGTAGAAATTTTAAAATATTGTAGATAACATTAAGATCTTTTTTAACACAACTACATAAACAGTGCGTAATATTGTTTTGTGTCTATGTAGATTTTTTTCTAAGTTAGTTTTTTCAGGAATGAGAGAAAACTGAGAAAACCAGGGCAGACTATTCATGTAGTAATAATTGAAATAGTTAATGCCTACTATATTCCACTCTTTTCTAAATGTTTTACACATGTTCACATGCTTAATCCTTACAAGGACCAGAGGTAGATGCTACCATTATTCCCATTGTGCAGATGAGTAAACTGAGGCATTTAGAGGTTAAGTAATTTATCCTAAGGTCGCAGAACTTAGAAGGGGTGGAGCTGGGATTCGGGCCTAAGGCATGTGACTTCAGAGGCCAAACTTGAAACCATCACACCAAAAATGAAATGTACAGAAAAGGAAGCCTATTATTGAGTACTGATTACACAACCATCTGACGAGATGCTATATTCATCTTCATTTGTGCAAAGCAGGTGTCTACCCCAGTTAACTCACATTTCTTACTAACTTCCTATCGGCAACTAAGAAACCCTAGTATTTAAATTTTACATTTCCTAATTGATCTTCTTTTATATGGGAGACCTGCTTCAGTTTTTTAATTTTTTCTTCTTGACTTATAGGTAAATCAAACTAACCAGCAAGGACTCATCTTTCAAGATTCTCTGGCTGTTACACTGAATCCATATTAACATAACTCTCCAATATAGATCATCTCAACTAAGCATCATTTCCAGGAAGCTGTGCATCATGTTGGATGCTTTCACTGGGTCTGAAACATCCTTCCCTTATTAGTTATCGCGTCAAGAACTTAATTATCTTTAAAACTTTTGCTGCGATGCAATCTCCTCAGTGAGGTCTTCCTTCCCTGTATTGTGCCCAACCCTTCGACATGCCATTACTACTGCATTGTCACTGTGGATTTGCAGTTTTTATATGCTGTTCTCACACTGGGTTCTTGAGAAAGTAAGTAAGATTACTGAGAACAATCATGGTATTTTGAAATGCCCCAGTCTGAGAAAAGTGCCTGGCATGTATTAGAAGCATCACAAATGTTTATGAAACTACATTGAAATGTGACTACTATGTCAGCATTGTGGCAGGCTGGCAGTACTTTATCCAACTACCTGTACAACTCACTTTTTAACTAGATTTCTGTGTGCAACTCTTTTTTAATGCACAGAGGCATAAACATGGCTGCACTGACAGGTAATTAGCCTAGAGGGGTATGGGGAGGAAAAGATCAGACAATCTAGACAGGAATGTGTATGATTTAAGTGATGATTTAAGTCATACACATTGAGAAAAAAATCCTCTCATATTTTCCTCAAATTGCCCACACAGCTGTATTCTTCTAGTGTATCTTATCTCCTTACAATATTGTGACATTTTTAGTTTTACTGTACATTAAGTCACATTTTTAATCCATTTATTAAATTTAGGAAGGAGTCTACAAATGAAAAGCCATCACATACATACAGTGGCACATTTCATGCGGTGCACATTTTTAAAATATTATATTTTAGTAATATAGAAAACAGCATCTAATTTTATCAAAATAAGCTTGCTAGTTATTGTTATTCCCATTAAAAGGATAAATTATCTTTTTAACTAATTCTTAAATTAAAGATGTATAAAATGCAACTTTGATTTTTAACAGGATGACTGATTAAGATGACAAGAAACTCTAACATTGTAAATATCTAAATATAACTTATACCATGGTTAACATAACAGAATGGGTTGGTAACATATAACAAAACATTTTAAACGCATAGCTACATTTTCAACAAAGAAAAGGAAACCTGTAGGTACCAGAAATAAGATGGAAACCGAAAACCAAAGGGTAAGCATGCAAGTGGAACGGAGGCTGTCTTGTGATGTATTTTTCCTCCCAGTGTTTTAGGAACTCAAGTTGTATTTCCAGTATGAGATATGGCCTATGCATGACAAAGAACTGGAACTGAGAGAACAGAACAGAGCGGGGACCCTCAAAGGTCAACACATTTGATAAATGACTAAATTTTTTAAATTGCCCAACATCACAGGAAGATAGCAAGGAAGTTCATCTGCCTCTGTCTAGGATCTATGTTTTAAAAGTCTGTATCTCCAAACAAAGAGAAATTTTAGTACTATGGCTATCCCAGGTTTGAGGTTAAAATGAATATACTGTTAATTTTAACAATATATACCATATTATTCCTAAGACAGGAATTACCATTAAGCCACCTGGGAAAGCTAATTCAAAGTTGTTTCTTTTCTTTTTTTTTTGAGATGGAGTTTCGCTCTTGTTACCCAGGCTGGAGTGCAATGGCACGATCTTGGCTCACCGCAACCTCTGCCTCCTGGGTTAGGGCAATTCTCCTGCCTCAGCCTCCTGAGTAGCTGGAATTACAGGCACGTGCCACCATGCCCAGCTAATTTTTTGTATTTTTAGTAGAGACGGGGTTTCACCATGTTGACCAGGATGGTCTCGATCTCTTGACCTCGTGATCCACCCGCCTCGGCCTCCCAAAGTGCTGGGATTACAGCCGTGAGCCACCGCGCCCGGCCCCAAAGCTGTTTTTTAAAGATAGGCCACAAGTATTCTCTCAGATAATATGTAGGGAAAAGCCTCACTAAAATAAACCGACAATTAAAAAACAAAACACAGAAATCACAGAAATCAACTATCATGAATTGGATGAAGCAAACACGTTAGAAAGGTTAGAGTCTCAAGAATGTGAGATAAAGAAAGGTAATTTTTAAAAGAATATAGAAAAATACATATCTGTGTACAACTTTTTTTTAATGCACAGAGGCATAAACACGGCTGCACTGACAGGTAATTAGCCTAAAGGGGTATGGGGAGGAAGAGATCAGACAATCTAGACAGGAAAGGAGGATCAAAGGTAACGGGGTAAATGAGGTCATGATCCATGTAAAGGAATCAGTTTGAAGAATGAGAATATTGTAAAAAGAGCTAATTTTGGTGCATATTATGGAACCCTGAGAAATCAGGTTGAGTGGATAGAATGAGTCAATTTCAGTAGGGTAAGCCAAGCTTAAGTAAACGTCTTGGTTGGTTTCCAACATCCATCCCTTTACCACTCTACTAAGTAGCTGTATAATTTGGGAACAGAACCCTATTCAAGGGTGGGCTTGACTGGTCCAACCATCCCCTCCCCAAATCATGTCTGACCTATAAGACTTTAAACCCACCCACAACTTATTGGCACCTTGTGCCAATGTAGGCTCTCTTGCTCAATTTCTCCCCACATTGTTTTCTGGAATTTGTAGTATCCAATTGAACAACAAAAACAGGCAAGCACAAGTGAAGGGCTCAAAAATATTCCTGCTGCCTTAAAAGCAGTACATGCATAGTAGCATAAAAGACATTTAGAATTCTGATTGGTGTAATGCAGAGGAAGGAGCTAAAGACAGGATCAGTGATGTGTTCATAAATGTTTAACAAAAGGGGAGAGAGCTGATTTGTAGCCTGTGATGATCCCATAGAAATGGGATTAAACACTCTCACCATGGCTGATTTAAAGATTTAAGTAGTTTAACAAGCAACTTTCAAAATTCTGATAATGTAGCTCTTGACGTGACAAACTATTACGAGTGGTCTGGCTCTCGCGCACCACAGCTCTCAACCCACCTTTAGAAGACAGCAAGGTGCCGCTTCAGATGTTCTCTCACAGATGGATTATCCATCGCATTTTTGCAACTGGTTGTACCAGGCTATGGGTGAGAAATATTCTTCTCAGATTCTAGCAGTATAGTTATTGTCATCCTAGGTGTTAATGGTAGTGTGAGCATTGTCTTTTTCTTATTTTAATAGAAAGTTGGGAAACAAACAAACAAACAAAAAAATTATTCTAAGTTAGCCTCCCAAACTATAAAATATTAATAGTATTTATAAATTTATTATTCATTAATCCAACCAAAATGTATTAAGCACTTTCCAGGTAGTTTTAGGTGGCAAGGGTAGAGCAGTAGGGGAAAAGTAAAATAACTGAAACCAACAAACCAAGCAATTTCTCCTTCTCTGCCCCCCACTCCCGAGTTCTTCCCTAATTTGGTTTATAAAATATCTCATTTTTTTCTTTATGTAAATGAAATATATGACAGTATATGTAAATATAATTCTGAATTTGAATTCTTAAATGATAGAAGGAAATAAATCTGCTTGAAAAAGAATATGACAGACCATAGATAAACATCCACAAATAGAATTGAAAAAAAAAAACTTGCCTAAGTTTTTGCAAGTCACAGGAACAGCAACCTATCTAGTAAATAAAATAATTAATCGCAGTACTTTTTGTAATAGAAAAATATCTGAAAGATTCATCGGTTGGAAAATCGATAAATAATTGTGTTAGATACATATAATAAAATGTTACATAACAGAGATGAATAAATCCAAGCTATAGATATCAACATGGGTGAATCTTACAAATTTAAAGTTGAACAAAAACAACTGCCAAAAATATATAAAGCACAATGTTTTTAAAATATAATTTTATAAATCTTTATGTATATATACATGTGTGTGTGGATAATCTTACATTCATGGTAATAATAAAAAATTTCATAAAAGTGGTAGCCTCGGGCCGGGCCCGGTGGCTCACGCCTGTAATTTCAGCACTTTGGGAGGCCGAGGCTGGTGGATCACAAGGGCAAGAGATCGAGACCATCCTGGCCAACATGGTGAAACCCCATCTCTACTAAAAAAAATACAAAAATTAGCTGGGTGTGGTGGCGCAGGCCTGTAGTCCTAGCTACTCGGGAGGCCGAGGCAGGAGAATTGCTGGAACCCAGGAGGCGGAGGTTGCAGTAAGCTGAGATTGTGCCACTGCACTCCAGCCTGGTGCCTGGCGACAGAGCAAGACTCTGTGTCTAAATAAATAAATAAATAAAGTGGTAGCCTCAGAAGTTGAGGAAAGCATGATGCTATTAAAAAGAGTTATAATCAGCTTTAGCTGTATTCAGATTGATCTGTTTCTAAACTGGATAATTAGCGTACAGACTTTTGTTATCTTACTTTTTCTTTTGGAACATGTGAAGTATTTCATACGTATGTTATTTTTTTAATTACTTTTTTAAATTATTGTTATTTTTAGATAGTGTCTTGCAGCGCCCTGGATGAAGCACAATGGTGCAATCAGAGCTCCTTGCAGCATCGAACTCCTGAGCTCATCGAACACCTCAGCCTCTCAACTAGCTGCTACAGGCATGCACCACTGTGCCTGTCTAATTTTTTATTTTATTTTATTTTATTTTTGGTAGAGACAGGGTCTCACTCTGTTGACCAGTCTGTTGTCAAAACTGTCAAAACTCCTCTCCTGGTCTAAAGTGATCCTCCCGCCTCAGCCTCCCAAAGTGCTTGGATTACAAGTGTGAGCCACTTAGGCCGATAACTTATTTTAATAATAAATTTTAAATCTATTGACTAAACTTTTGTAGCTTCACAAGTATTTGTGTGGTTTGAACATTGGTAAATAGTGTATTATGTTATGCATAAAAACCCTCATTAGTAGTTCTTCCTTTCAAGTTTGGGAATTACGTTCCTCCATATTTAATTACCAATGAATCGGTAATTTTATTAAGGATTTTCTACCTAATTTCAAACTGTAACTTTCAGAGTAACTCATGTGCAAAAAAATCAGAATTAATAATTGAGAATTGGAGACAGGCGTAATCTTACCTAGGATATAAAGAATGGTGACACAAATAACAGTCTCTCTTTGGTATCCATTATCTGCATTTTGTCCCAGGAAGACCTACACAGCTTTTTGTGACTGAGATTTGTAATGTCATGTGAGTGTATACTCTGGTGTGTGTTTGCAAAAGCACATGTGTGCAAATGTATGTGTTTCCAGTGAAAAGTGCCTGATTTATTTTTTAATTATAGAAATGATCCAAAGCACAGAACATAAATTGTAATCAAATAGGAATATTTAGTTTATCTGAAACTAACTTGTATATTGATTAAAGACACAAAAATATTGAGTTTTTGATCTAGAAATCCCTGCTTTGCCAACCTCAGAATGAAATGTAAACACTGCTGGATGGAGGTAAACACTGCTGATATAACTCTAAATTAGTCTATGGAGAATATTTTTTCTACATTCATTGAGGTTTAAGGTCAGATCTAAGCAAAAATTGCCTTGCAATAAAATGGGCTTTGGGAGAACAAAAATGTAGTCAGCCATAGATTTTCAAATTTCTAAACCTTCTATGGTCATTGACCAGTTTTGTAACCTTACTTCTCTGGTCTTACCTTCTTGTGTCTCTTTTTCTCACTTGTGTAAAATATCTGGCATTTTATGTGTAATTATGCAATTCACGTTGATTATATTTACTTGCAGTAAATAGACCTGAGATGTTTAATAGAATTTCTGTTTCCCAAGGCAACCAATGACTTTACAGGGGCCCCAGAATTTTCCTCTGAAATAATCAAAGTTTCCTAGCATTATGAAAACTGAAACAAGGTGTTTTCTTCTGGTTTATTCTTGGTGGGAAAAAATAAAATAAAATTAGAATACTTGGGAACTGAAAGAACAAAGAAAGTACATGCAGATGTATTTGCCCTAAAATGAAAATAAATTTTGAGGAGAAATGGAGAAGCAGCATGTAAGGTTTTTACTGACACTCGAACTTTTTTTCTTTGCTAAGACCATGCAATTTTTTTTTCTTAGAATCATATAACTAAAGGGGTTTTATCCAACACTAGCACAACTGTACTTTAAGGAAATAAAACATTTATAAAACTCTACATGGAAAAGTGTTGATATGTCAAAAATTATAAGTTAAATAGGACTAGTTTACTTACAAATGCTGTAGCATTTAATACATTGTTTAAGGCCAAGCCTGGTGACTCATGCTTGTAATCCCAGTAGGCTAAGGTGAAAGGATTGCTTAAGCTCACGAGTTGGAGACCAGCTTGGGCCACAGAGTGAAACTTTGGTCTCTACTAAAAAAAAAAAAAAAATCAAATCACCTAGGTGTTGTGGTACATGCCTATAGTTCCAGCTACTCAGGAGTCTGAGTCAGGAGGATTGCTTGAGCTCAGGAGTTTGAGGCTGCAGTGAACTATGAGGACACCACTGCACTCTAGCCTGGGAACAGAGTGAGACCCTGTCTCTAAAACATAAATAAATAAAAATAAAATGTAGTTCAGTTTATAAAAATTGCATCTCCATTTAAACTTTATTAAATATGTATTGCTTAAGGTGTTGTACAACTTTGAATTAAAATTTATGTTAACACATCTTGCATACATAAAAATGATGTTACAGTGGTTCTTTCTTCTTTTTTTTTTTTTCATTTTTAATTGAGGACTGTGTTGCAAATATGACCAAACCAGAACCTCAGTATTTGTCCTTGCAGATTAATACTCTGAAATGTACAATTCTGTCATTTGATAAAGTAGTTTAAGTGGACTCAGGGTAGATACGGAATATAATAATGACATTAAAAGTAATTTAATTTGTGCCTTCATGAGAAAGGCCTATAGATTGTTTTCTTTAGGATAAATACACAATTAGTTACCAAATATCATTATTAGCTTGAAGTAGTAAGCCCCTTTCCCAAAATACCCAGGAGGAACAATGTTCCTTTCTTTTCTTACCACCACTATCAAATTTCCAAAAGAATTTAAAAGGACAAGTTACTTTATAGTTTCAAATACTCAATTGCCTTCTAGAATGTTCTAATTCAGAACACAGCATCCACTGTATGCACCTGTCCAGATTCCCACATTCAAATCTGCTTCGATGACAGCCTGCTCACTGGAACACTTCCACATCACCATTCCTCTGGGGCCTCATCTGCTTACACTGATGGCTGTCTTGGCCCTCCCAGGTGTCAGCTGGGCTCCCCTCACTTCCTAGTCATGAGGGGACCTGCAGCAGCCCAGGTGTCCAGACCTACACTGAAGGGGCTGTGGTTCTTCTCATCATGTCCCTACTCAGATGAAGTTCTGTGGAATGCCTTCGACAGAACTTCCCGAGCAGCTAATGACACAACTCAGAAGTGTGGGGTTTGATAGCTCATTGTTCAGCAGTGAGAGAAGCAAGAGGTTGATAAATCCAGTTTCTTGGAAAGAAACATTTAATAGTGTAAACTAAAAATAAAATTCTACGGCCCCCAACAGACTGAATGGACCATCTCTTGGCCCAGGTGGACCCCAGAGAAACCTTGAAAACTGAGTTCTCAGCCATGACGGGATAGGGGATTGGACACAACTCATTAGACCCCCCTCCCTTACTAATGGCTAACCATCATTAGGCTTTCTTTCTTAGAGGCTAAAATGAAACCAGTCCTCTCAAAACACTCCACCACAGATAGCAACCAACCACCTGAAAACAAACCACTGATCCCCGAGTAGTCCTGGCCAGTCTGCGGAGAACAGGCAGTTAAGGATTTTCATGTCCTCTGCTTCATCTTTTGGCATCAGAGGGCCCGAAACTCTACCATGGGATCATGCTAATGCTGCTGGTTTTTTGTACATAGGACCATTGAGGGCTGGGACACTAAGCATAATTCTCCTTTCGCAAATATACGTAACTCCTCCCATAGCTTATTGAATATGTACATTTCGTCACACTGCTCAGCATAAATTCCTGTTCCAGTTTTCTCTCCCTGGAAGTGTCTGTTTCTGGTTTCTGGTTTCTGGCTACAAGCTATGATTCCCAGCCTGTCAGAATGGCGCCCTGAAGGCTGCAGCCCTTTATGAGAAAATAAGTTCTTCTTTCCAAATTTATGAACCTTTTCACTGTTCAGTTGATAATAGCGACTTAGGAATAGAACCCATATCTCTGGTGGTGGTGAGAGGATATGGTGGACCCCTGCACCATTATCCCTCAGATCCAGGGGTTTTATACCACAGGGAAAGGGTACACGTGCTTCAAAAGGAATTTGTAAGAGAATTGAAGGAATTTGCTCAAGGACAGAATTTGTGGTGAGTCCAGTAAGTATGTGAAAGTAAGTCCACACGTCTGAGTAGCATTCAAGATGGAATTGCTTTAGCCTCCACACAAACGTAGACTAATGAGAAACATGAAAAAGCCAGCAGATAAATTCCTGTCCTGTCTTTCTATCTCACACTTTTCTGAGTAGCAGGGGGTACCTTATGACCTGCTTGGAACACTTCCTCAGTGTTAGTGAGGTAGCAAAAGGTGATTTGTTCTAAAGCTATGGATTCCTGGACAATGTACTGCTACCTTTTCTCCTTCCCTGAATCACTTCTTTTTCCCTCACTATTGCTACCCTGACATTGCTTTTTCAAGAAAGTATTAGGACGTAAGCTTTGACGCAGGCTATATGTTTTTAGGGGACTTTAAAACATTCTCCTTGAGGCATACATAATCTTAAACATATAAGAAATCTAAAATATAAGAATGATTCAAAGTCTTTCAGTATAATTTTCCCGGAGTAACCATAGTTGTCACTCCTTAACAATATCCCAAATTAAAATATATATATAAGGCAAAAGTCTCCTTAACGCCAGTAAATTAATCTAGTTCAGAAGAAAACTTTATTTTTCTCATAGCTCTGTACCTTATGATATAAAATGCTAATAATTAAAAAAATAACCTCAGTGAGGATGGGTGAATAATAAAAGGATTAAGTCACTATTTTAAAAGAAATATAGGAAATATTTTATTTAGTTTACTATGGAGAAAAGGTCCTATAAACAATAATGATAAACATTAACGGAAACAAATCCATTCACTGTTTTTTTAACAAATTGTATTGAGGTATAATATTCATACAACAAAATGTACTCATTTTTAAAAAATGTACCCACTTTAACTACAGTTTAATGAATCCTGACAAACACCTATATCCATATAACCACCATCACAATCAATATTTAGAATATTTACATCGCCCCAAATAGTTCCCCTGTGACCTTTTGCAGCAACATTTTCCTATCCTTACACCCAGGCAACTGCTGGCCTCATCAGCTTTCACTTTCTGTCACTACACAGTTTTGTCCATTCTAGAATTTCATGTAAATACGATCACCACACACACAGGTTATGTATGACATGTTGTGTATATGTGTACATGTTATGCATATATCTGCTCTTTCTCTCATCACGTTTTTAAGACTCATCCATATAGCTGTGGGTGCGAGTGTGTCCTTCCTATTGCTGAGAAATATGCTATTGTATTAACATACCACATGTTGATGGACGTTTGCATTGCTTCTAATTTTTGGCTTTTACCAATGAAGCTGTTATGAACATTTGTATGCAAGCTTTTTTGTGTATATATATATATTTTTTTTTTCACTTATTTGGAGCAAATATATAGTAGTGGAATTGCTGTATCATAAGGTAAGTATATGTTTAACATTATAAGAAACTGCCACATTATTTTCTAACATAGTTGTATCCACAAGTAATATGCAAGAGTTCCAGTTGTTCTGTGTCTCTCCCAACACAACACTGTTAGTTTTTATAGCTGTAACCATGTTTATGGGTAGTGTTATCTCTTGGTAGTCTTATTTTGCATTTTCTTTCTCAATAATGATGTTGAGCATCTTTTCATATGCTGTTGATCATCTTGTATCTTTTTTATGAAGTGTCTGTTCAAATCTTTTATCCTTTTTTTTTTATTGGCATGTCTGTCTTTTTATTCACTTTTAAACAATAGAAAGCCTGCAGAATCTCCTGGGTGTCTTGTAGTCTGCAAATATGCCAGAAAGTTTTAGTTAAATTTATGAACTAAACTGTTGACAATAATTTATTACCTCATTTTCTGCTGCTGTCCTTCTTTTCCAGGAAGCTTCATCTACTTTAGCTTTCTATCCATTCTTGGAACAGGCCCAATCTTTCTCCCCACTTCACATTGCTCTTACAATTAGCTGTGCTTAGAATTCTTTCCTATCCTCTGGCTCCTTCTCATCTTTCAGGTCTCAGCTCCAATGTCATATCCTCAAAGGTAGCTTCCCTGAACTCCCAAACTAAAATAAATCCTTTTATGCCATTTCTTATCACAGCACTCTGTTCCATCACTTCTCACAATCTGCAATAATATATTTTTATTTGCTTATTTGTTTATTGTTTTCTTCCCCCACCAACCTGTGCTGCATGAGAGCAGAAATCACGCTCAACCTGTTTTCCAAGGAATCTCCAGCACATTGCACAGTGCAAGGTTCACATGAGTGTTGAATAAATATTTGTCATTGAATGAATTGACACCTCAATTATCTATGAGTTATTAAATTGGAGGGTGAATAGATTTAGAACAATCATTCTCTATAGTTCTTTTGGAGTTCCTTACAACATGAGTAATTCACAAATGCAGATAACCTTGGAAGTTCTTCTTACTTTCCTTTTCATGAGGAGATTCTTATAGTAGAAGAGGCTTCATAAGCTTTCCTAGATAACTGTATGGAAAAATGGGCATTCCAAGGAGCCGTACAGATTTGTCCTTGTCTTTTTTGGAACTCAATATGAATGTTAAAACTTTTTAGAAGTTTACAACTTTGGGAACTACCCTAGAGGGATTTTTTTTTTTTCAGAAAGGTGATTTTCTTTAGGTAGAGAAAAGAGAAGGAAAGGAGAAGAGGAGAAAGCCTTCCAAGAAGAGTGTGGAAGGGGATTCCAGAGGGGAAATCCTGGAGGGAGCTCCCACCGTGTGGGAGGGGATTCCAGAAAGCTGGAAAATCCCTAGAAGGATTTTTGAAATAGGGTTAGCCTAAGTCTACTGGGCTATTACTGGGTTCAGGTGGGTGACTAGGCAGATTCCACAATGAGGAAAGCATGCCCAGTAGAAGACAGTGAGGAGTGGTGGGTAGCTTGGTAAGCACCAACACAAGTGTTGTCATGCTGAAATGCAGGATCAATTTTTCCTAACCTTTGAATTTGTAAATGACTAAAGATCTTGGTTTACATGGGGACTTTGTCACTTAGTAATCATATAAATATAAATACTGGCAAGTTGTTTAATCTGTATGTATCTTATTTTCTTTTTCTTTAATGTGTCATTAATAATTTATAAACTGTTTTCTGGATTGAAGAACATGCTAGTAGAATGCCTGATATATATTAGAAGCTTTATTTCATTATTTGTTACATTTCAAAATTCTTCAGCTTACATGTGTTATAAAACAAGCATTTTCTAAACACACACTGTATTCCATTCTCTATTCAAAGTACATACTTAATAAATACTCACTGATAGCAATAAAAGCTTAATGTGCCTGGGAAAAAATAAGTAGCAGTTATATAACCTAAAGGCTGCAGCAGCAAATAAAAGAAAAATCTAAGAGAAAGGAAGAAGAAAACAAAGAAAGAGAAGGAAGGAAGGAGAGAAAGAAAGGAAGTAAGGAAGGAAGGAAAAGGGAGGGAGGGAGGAAGAAAGGAGGGAGAAGGAAAGAAAGGAAAAGGAAAGAAGGGAGGGAGAGAAGGAAGGAAGGAAAAAGGAAGAAAATGAGACATAATAATTCAAAGTAAAAAAATAATTTTGTGATAGTCAATAAAGCAGACATGCAGACACACTTAAAAAGAATTATTTTAAGATATTAAACTTTCTCCAAAGAATAAGAAAGTTATATGATTTGTGCTTAATAAAAAACAAAGACAGTGTATGATTTTTTTTGGCAATGTCATGGAATTAGATATCTACATCTGTTTTCCAGAAATTCAAATGTTACGCTGTGAATTTTTTTAAAACAATAACTTTGTCTAACTATAAAATTATAAATGGGATATAGGTGGTATTATGTAGCAACTGGGTCTCAAAAATTAATCAAACAGTCTGAAGTTAAATAGCTAGGAAGTTTCTGTTCAATCTTAAGTCTTTCAGGATAGAGAAGAGAAATTGACTAAATAAAATAACTTTAAAAATCATATTCAAAAGCAATGGATATATGACTAAAATTGACACCTTTAAGCAGATTAATTCCAAATCTTCCTGGCCGTTATTCTCCATCTTAATGCTGGGCATACATACATGTATATCCTGCTGTCATCTCAGACTCACCAGTGAGTTTGTCTTTCAAAGGTGATGTCTTAACTTCTGCAAAAGCAGTTTAGTTTTGTCAATCAAAATCAGTTTTGTTTTCTCAGTCACTAAGGCTTAAAAACAAACATTTGTCTTTCACTTTTTATTTTATTCCAAATCTCATGTCTAACCAGTTACCAAGCTCAAAAAACTTCCGCGGATGAGATGAGAAGAAAGATTGGCAGTTATTTCTTATTTTCTTTCTTAAGCCTCAAACCAGAAAGGGGAAGAGAAATCATAACTGTTAACAACCACTGTTCAATCATTCGTTGATCATTGGAAGAAGGAGCCTTTGAAATTAAAAATAGCCTACCCTAAAGTCAAGTTTTCAAAATCTATTCTCGTCACAGCTACTAAGCAGCCCTGTGACTAAAGATAAGACACTTCCCCTTTCTGCTTCAGTTACCTGATCTTCACAATGGAAGGGAAGTGGGAGACATGCTAAAACGCCTTTCACTTTTCCATATAATTCTCTTCTGTGTGTTTCTTTTTTTCATTCCCCACTATAGCCCACCCAAATAGAGGTATTTGTCAGTTTGCTTATAGATATTTACATACTTCATAAATAGCAACTCTTTGCCCTAAGATCCATCTTTGGACCTCACTGAAAGATTTAGCTTTTCATAAAGCCGCTTTCTTTGTTTTTTCCTTATCTAAAGTGGCTAACCATGTTAAAGGTAAAGAAAAAGTCATACTGCAGATCTTTCCTATGACCATCCACTGAAATTTCTTGCCATGCACACCACCTACATGATCAAGCTTTCTTCTCCAGTCAGTCTGTATCACTCAATATAAAGGCATATTCCGGGCCTTCTCATTTTTGCCCTTTTGCCATCTTATGTACATACTTCTTCTCTACCTGGAACGTCCTCTTCGTTTATTGCTACCCACTGAAATTTTGCCCTGCTCATAGTTCACATTTAAAAAAAAAAAAATCTATGCTCATTACTCTAAGCCAAAGTGATTTGTCCTACTTCTTAGCTCTAACAAGAAATGGCAAGACCTGAGTGCTAATAGGTTGAGGGGTAGAGAGGACTCTCAGGTCCTCACGGACAGAGAGGCTTTCCATGTTGGGCACCTTGTGATGAGGAATCCCCATTGCCACTTTCCCTTAGCCACTCTGCTGAGACTTTTTTAAAAAACATAGACGGCCCCACTGTGTATACCAACAGCAACTTACCGCAAGCACGTGGATTTCTCTGGCTGAGAACTCTCTGTGGCTCCTGGACAGACCAGGCCAAAAAGTTCTAGGGAACTAACACACCTACGAGAAAACCTTAGCAAATGACAGATGAGCACTTGTGAATAAATCCCTCAGTTTCCTTGCTCCTGAGGTAGGATGATTCTGAGGAGCGTTCCACACGGCCTTGCACAGGTCTCCAGTGGGATCATCGAAAGACTGCTCCCTATGTTGCCTGACCTTTACCAGCCAGGCTTCCCCACTCCCCTGTCAGTACTTCCGGAGCTCAACTCTTACATAAACCACTTGCATTCAGATACTTGAGTTGGAGTCTCCCTCTGAGGGAAATATTTTTTTTTTTTTAGACAGAGTTTCCTTCTTGTTGCCCAGGCTGGAATGCAATCGCACTCTCGGCTCATCACAACTCCGCCTCCCGGGTTCAAGCAATTCTCCTGCCTCAGCCTCCCAAATAGGTGGGACTACAGGCATGCGCCACCACACCCAGCTAATTTTTTGTATTTTTAGTAGTGACAGGATTTCTCCCTGTTGGTCAGGCTGGTCTCGAACTTTTGACCTTAGGTGATTCGCCGGCCTCGGCTTCCCAAAGTGCTGGGATTACAGGCAAAAGCCACCGCACCTGGCCTATATTGGTTTTTTATACATTTTGTTTGTTTGTTTTTCAGAGATGAGGTCTCATTATATTACCCAGGTTGGATTCAAACTTCTGGGCTTCCACCTCAGCCTCCTGAGTAGCTGGAATTACAGGCACACGTTTTTGCTTTTGTTTTTCCTTTTGTCTTGATTTACATAATTTAATCTTTTAAGAAAATTATAATTTCATTTGTGCTTTCCAGTTGGTTGATATACATTTATGTATTATAGTCTATCAAAAATTTTAAAAAGTCTAATGTAGGTTCAGGTTATGTCTTTATTTTCAACCCTAAGGCTATCTTTTGGTCCTTTTTCTCCTGTTTAACATGCTTAAAAAATGTATTTTACTTATTTTTACAATAAATTATCTCAGTGTGATTGATTCTCACTTCTGATTTTTTACTGTGGTTGCTTCTGTTACTTTGTTATTTTTTATTTTATTATCTTCTTTTTTAAACTGTTATTTCTTCCTCTACTTTCTTTCATCTTCCTCTACATTTCTAGCTTTTGAACATCGAATACATTTATTCTCAATTTGTCTTATCTTTTAATTAATAAATATAAAATTATATACACATCCAAATTTTGACTTAGGACCACTAATTAAGACATAAAGTGCTTCTATTACTTGTTAATTTTAAATATTAAAAAATCTCCATTGTTATTTTATCAGCAGCATGTATTATTTAGCAATATAATATTTTATTTTGAAAATTATTGTTTTGTTAGATATCTTTGGTTACTGATTCCTAATTCTATATTTTAATTAATGAGTTGTAGACAGTTATATTTGTTTGAATTTATTAAAACTTTGGAAAAAGTAATGAGTAATTTTTATAAAGATGCAAAGTATATATTTAAAAATTACTGATTCCAGGCCGGGCGCAGTGGCTCATGCCTATAATCCCAGCACTTTGGGAGGCCGAGGCGGGTGGATCACGAGGTCAAGAGATCGAGACCATACTGGTCAACATGGTGAAACTCTGTCTCTACTAAAAATACAAAAAAATTAGCTGGGTGTGGTGTCGCGTGCCTGTAGTCCCAGCTACTTGGGAGGCTGAGGCAGGAGAATTGCTTGAACCCAGGAGGCGGAGGTTGCGATGAGCCGAGATCGCTCCATTGCACTCCAGCCTGGGTAACAAGAGAGAAACTCTGTCTCAAAAAAAAGAAGAAGAAAAAAAAAATTACTGATTCCCTATTAGTTGTGGGAATAGTTCTCTAAAATGGTCATTGGCTTAACAGTATTAATCAAGCTTGGACATTTTAATACCTATTTGATGTCTGCTTAATCTATCAACCTCTTAGTTATTGAGTTAAAATATCCCATTGGAATTGCAGAGTTGGGACTTTCCCCCTGCAATTCTGTCAGTCTTTTGCTTTACGTAGTACAAAGTTCTGGTTTAGTAAATGCAAGATTTTGACTGTTCATTCTATCATTATAAAGTATTTCCCTTTGTCACTTTTAATGCATTCCATCTCTGACACCAATGGTTCCAAGTTCTGTAAGCAGGGTATGGAGTTTTGGCTTCTGTTTCTATGCAGGTGCTGAGGCCTTAGCCACCATGAGTTTGCTAGGTAATAATCACTGCATGGGCCTAATAGCATCTGGCTCACTGGTTTATGTTCCTTGTCTGTTTCTGGCAACCAGACATGTAGGACACTTTACTTTCTTGTTTTAACCTTAAAAATATCTATCTATCAGATAGATTTATAACATATACATAGAGGGAAGAGATATATACATGTCTGTACACATACAGAAAGAAAGTGCACACAAGAAGGAGCAGTTTCACTTGTGTTCTTTTTGCCATCTTGACCTTGAAGCCTAATCTCTTCGTAGACAGAAATTTTGATTAATTGGCACTTTCATTCAATTTCCTGAGTTGCAATATATTTTTTCATTTAAAAGTAATTTTCTCAAGCAATTTACTGAAGATTCTCATTGTTTTTCTGTAAAAGTAGCCAAGAAGACCTTTATAAAAGATGTTATTGACTACTTAGTCCTTTCACTGGAATGCATAGTTCCCCTAGAGCAATACCACGGATGTATTTCTAAAGGATGCCGTGTTAAGTGCTTACTGCTTTTAGAAAAGGTACCTGAGCTGATGCCCAAGATTACATTAAGAGTGGAATGGCATTAATGTCCCCTTAAGAACATTTTTTACAGCCTATCAGAAAGAAAAATCACTTTACTCTCATGTTATGCTTTATGTATTGCTATTATCATTGCTAATTATGGTATCCTAATAAAACATTTATTTATGAACTCCTTTCAGTTTAGTTTCATCTCCTAGTAAAATTTATTTTTCTCTTGGAGTAAAATTTCTTTCTTCATATCTAAATTTTATATAATTTGATTAGATAAAACATATGGATGGATAATCAAAATAAATAATGTCAGAGATACTGGTTAAGTTAATGACTTATTTGCTTTATTTTATTCTGTTTGGACATAAAAAAATCAAGCTCTTTTTCTTTCTAAAATCAAGAAAAGCTTAAGAGGTCTAAATCTAGTTTAGTCAGACACATCCACTTATATCTTTAACAATTTTGAATGTGTTTTGACAGGTTTTCCTTCTTTCTTCACTGTTTAGATTGTAATTTACAGTTTCTTTTCACAGCAGTTAAATATTATAGTCATCTTCAGGAAGTGACAAAATTATCATAATCTAGCTACCTTTACACTGTCATCCATGAATCATTTAGAAAATTTAAAGAATTTATCCAACTGCATTTCTCACAAAACACGCCTAGAAAATTGACTTAGCTAAGTAAAACAAAAGAAAAATAATTAAATAAAGCATGCAGTGAAATACCATTGTGACTAGGCAACTTGAAGAAAACTTACTAAATCAAATTTTGTTCAAATATATCTTCTTATTTATGTATGTATTTATTTATAGACAGGGTCTTGCTGTGTCACCCAGGCAGGAGTGCAGTGAGACAATCATGGCTCACCGCAGCCTCATCCTCCTGGGCTCCAGCAATCCTCCCACCTCAGCCTCCAGAATAGCTGAGACTACAGGCAGGCATCGCCATGCCCAGCTACAAATGCATCTTCTTATATAACGTTTTCCAGCACTCTACGTAATATAATCTGAATTAAAGACAAAGTAGAGTATTTATATAGAAAAAAAAGAAAACCATGCTGTAGTCTAACAATTAATTATCAACGATTGCAAATCATAAAAAAGCTATATTTCTTTTTCTCATGCAGATTTAGAATTGTTGTCCCAAATATGACTGAAGTTAGGATTTTTCAAAGGTAAAATCAAATAATTACTTTAAGTTTACATTATAGAGTTACTGAAATAGCATAGCTTGTGTTTTTTTGTATTATCAAATGTATTTTATTTTCAAAGACAGAGGAGAAAGGGGGTATGGAGGGCGAGATGGAAGAAAGAAGAAAGGAGAGGAAGAACAGAAAATAGAAAAGTGATTGGTGATTTCATATACATTTTAAAATTGTATTATAGAACTTTTTAAATTGCTCAGCCTTCTGTCTTAACAATGAATGTAATCATAAGTGTAGCAGAATGATAGCTCTGTAATTCATACACAAGATAGGAATGCTATAATTCACCTAATCCAAATTGTTTTGAAAGAATAGATCTTATAGTGATTGGCAAATATGAAAAATACAGTTTTGTTGTTGGCCTTAAACTTTGCTATACCCTTCAATAGCAAAGCTTCTGGTTGGCACTCCAAAAAAAAAAAAAAAAGAGTACATATATATATACTGAATGCAAATAAGAGTGCCTTTGAATTTAGAACAAAGAAATAATACTGACATTGTTACTGACTACTCAGTTTAGGCCTTTATAACTACTCTCAAGTAAGCATTTGAGACACTTTGCAATCTCAACATATTAATAAATAGATTGAAGCAATATATTTTAAAATAGTTTGACATTTTTAACTATCTGAGTTTTAGCTTTAGGCTTTAGAACAAATTCCTTAAACACTGAAGTGATCTCTGCTTGTTTTGTAATACACTTTCCAGAGTGACTGTTTAAAACTATAAATCTTATTTTACTTCTCAATTTATATTATCTAATAATTTCCCAAGGCAGGATCTGAGCTCACTGCCGCATCTGCCCCCTGGGCTCAAGCAATTTTCCCACCTCATGCTCCAATCAGCAGGAACCACAGTCACGCACCACCACGCCCAGCTAATTATTGTATTTTTTGTGGAGATGGGGTTTTGCCATGTTGGCCAGACTAGTCCCAAACCCCTGAGCTCAAGCAATCTGCCCACATTGGCCTCCCGAAGTGCCAGGATTATAGGCTTGAGCCACAGTGCCCAGTACAAATTTCTTATTATTACCTTAACAGAGCCTGCAAGAAAGGTCCAGGTACATTGTTCTCTCTTGTCCCCCATATGCCAGTCACAGCGTCCATCTTCCAGTTCTTCTGAACTTCCAGGATACCATCCCACACCTTGGAATTCTCTGCTCTTTGCAGATATGTTTCCGTCCCCTTTCTGGCTAACTCCTGATTCACCTGTTAGCCCAAACTTCACTTCTTTAGAGAAGGATACTCTGGACACCCAGATTAAATCAATTCTTTCTGTCACATACTCAATGAGGTCCTCATATTTTCTGTCATACCATTTACCATAGCTTAACATTGAAAGAGGACAAATTAATAGCCAGTTACACATCACACTATAAGATTCATGAGTATAGACATGATATCAGTATTATTCACCATTTTACCCTCACAACCTAGCACTGTACTTAGGATCTAGTAAGTGCTCAAGAAATATTTTTGACTGAATGAATACATACATGGCATGATAGAGATTTTTCTTTTTATATATTGGAGAAAATGAATTATAATCACAAATAAAAATAACTTTCATTGTTTCATAATTTATATAGGTGATTTCAGATATTTCCAAGAGTTGTATCTGCTCATAATGGACATGAGATTAATTTTTCTGAAAATGTTGGCATCATGTGTCCTTTCTGTGCTCTTTCTTCTCCAGTGTACTTAGAATTCTAAAATAATATTAGAAATTACAGATGAGAAAATGTGATAGGTGTCTTACTATGAATTCCCTGACAAGTAAATCCTGAAGAAGGGATTCAAGAGTAAATAGTTCCATGGGAGATGACCCCAGAAAACACTAAGAGTAGAATGAGAAAGTGAAACAGGAAACGGAGGCAACTTTATTAACACAACAGCAATAACTTAACACAATGACAAGAGTGTATCATTAAGCACGTTACCACTTTGGGTTTTGGGAGCCAAGTAGAAAATGCACCTCAGCCTTGTCCTGACTACAGGGCAAGAAAGCTGGGTATTAAATCCTGTTGAGTGCTGCTCCTGAAGAGTGAAAATTTCCTCATACTTCCAGCCTGTTACTAGCAATAGCAGAGTGGCCTCAGGCTGCCAGAGAAAACACTCAAAGACACATACATGGTGTCCTTGGAAGTCTGCTGGTGTGGACTGTAATCCTAAGAGCTTAGAGAACACGGGCATGGTACAGAGTTGGCTACAATAGGCTTCAGAAACAGTTCTCAGTACACTGCACTAAATTCTGATCATCCCAAAGACTTAAGTACTCTAAAATCTTGTCTTAATTATGATATTTCTGAATAAAGTGTTTAATTGTTGGCAGTGCCTTTAAAATAATAATATAAATAATAAAATTATAATAGAAGTAGGCTGCTATAATTATAGCAATGGGCAGAATTGCTAAATTTATACAGAAACAGAAACAGGTAGCCCCCAAAAATATTTTGGGAAAAGAATTACAACACTCTTTTAAGGGTGACACTAAAACATGGTTTATAAAAATCTTCCTAGGTACATGTGAATACAATTTTTAAAATAATTTGGCTAACAGTGAGCTACTTCTTTTGTTCTATTTTCTTTTTCAGCTCATGTATTAGAATTGACCAAACTTGGCCCCCAACGAATGCAAACAAAACAAAACAAAACAAAACAAAATGAACACATTGGTCCTAAGGAGATAACATGATCTGAAGTGGAAGAACATCAGAATAAAAACGCTGGTCATCTAGTATTTTCACATAAATGTGATGGATATTTTATATTAAGATATTTCTTCACTCTCTTTCCCTAAGCGGCCTGGGGTAATTTGTGAAAAAGTTTCGCTATTCACTTGACACGGAGAATCCCACAAAATCATGCAAATCAACAGGTGCCAATCTTCACGTTCACTTTAAAAACACTTGTGAAACTGCCCAGGCCATCAAGGGTATGCATATACGAAAAGCCACGAAGTATCTGAAAGATGTCACTTTACAGAAACCACGTGTACCATTCCGACATTACAATGGTGGGGTTGGCAGGTATACCCAGGCCAAGCAGTGGGGCTGGACACAAAGTTGGTGGCCCAAAAAGAGTGCGGAATTTTTGCTGCATATGCTTAAAAATGCAGAGAGTAATGCTGAACTTAAGGGTTTGGATGTAGATTCTCTGGTCATCGAGCATATCCAAGTGAAGAAAGCACCTAAGAAGCGCCACCGGACCTACAGAGCTCATGGTCAGATTAATCCATACATGAGTTCTCCCTGCCACGTTGAGATGATCCTTACTGAAAAGGAACAGGTTGTTCCTAAACCGGAAGTGGAGGTTGCCCAGAAGAAGATATCATAAAGAAACCGAAGAAACAAAACCTTATGGCACAGGAGTAAATTCAGCACTAAAATAAATGCAGCTAAAATAAAAAATAAGATACTTCTTCACAAGTATTGGCTGTTGCTAAACTTGGAAATAAACATAAACTAATATATTAATAAAATACACAATCTGAAGATTTCATTAAATTTTAATAATACTATCCTTTATACAAAAGCCCACAAATAGATAAACACTATGCTGTTTGATTTGCTTAGTAATATAATAAACTAGAAGAATATTTAACAAATAGTAATATTTACAGTAAGGCTAGAAATGAGAATTTTTAGTATGCCAAATTTCCGCAAAGTTTTTATTACTCTTATTGAAAAAGAATGACAATTAACTTTTACAAATGTAATCACTTAAGCCAGACATGTTTGATCTATTCTACTACCTTAGTTTTGCGAACAGTGTGATTTCTGGTTGTTCTTGTTATTTTGGTTATACATTATCAGTGAGGTAGAGAATCAGCTAAAACTAATGACTATGATTATTTCCCATGGCTGTAGAGCTTAGATCTATGAGTCCCATTAATCTCAATGTCAGCAATCTATAAAATTCTAGTTTTTAGTCTAGCTAAATGTTTATGTTGATATCCTAAACATTTGCCATATTATGACATGGTGTTAATAATTAAGAATTCAACTTCCCTGAATAATGTTATTGAACACTAAGGTACCATAATTTGGCTATGCGGTTGCCCAGCTGTTAGTTACATAGCTTGTTCCAATTTCCTTATTGGTTTCTTTTTCTGTATTAAGGAACACCAAAATTAATAGTTTTCAGCAAATTACCATTTAGAAGACTTATCTGAATTTGTTAAGTAAATTTTTTAAAGTCAATTTTATTGAGATTATTTTATATAAAGTATACAGATTTTAATTGTGCAAGTCAATAAGTTTTGACAAATGCACACTTCCATATAGCCACCGATACAGATCTAGAAAAGTTTTATCACCTTAGAAAATTCTCTCCAGCTCCTTTGCAGTTAACCCCACTCTCCTCCCCTCTCTCCATCCCAAGGCAACCACTTGTCAATGTTCTATCACCACATATTGGTTTGTCCTGTTCTAAAATGAAATATAAATGAATCATCCAGTATGTTTTCATGTCTGGCTTCTGTGACTCAGCATAGTATTTTTTGAAATTTGTCCACGTTGTCATATGTATCAGTAGTTTCTCTTTGTTGCTGAATAGTATTCCACTGATGAATTCGTTTACCCATTCATGTGTTAAAGGTCATTTGGGTTCTTTTCACTTTGGGGACACTGGAGAAGAAGAAAGCTGCATTCTGGTACAAGTGTTTCTGCTGACATAGATTTTCATTTATCTTGGGCAAATAAGAGTGGAATTGCTGGGTTATAGAGCAAGTGTATGTTTAATTTTACAAAAAACTGCTAAGCCATTTTCCAAAGTACTTGTAGCATTTCACATTCTAAAAGCAATGTATGACAGTTTCACTTGTCCCTTGTCCTTGCTAACACCTGTCACTCCTTTTAGTCATTGTTGCAGGATTGCAGGACAGTGAGACCATGCAACTTTGTGTCTTCAAAACCAACCCCAAGATTTCTGAGTTCAGAAAACAATGAAAATAAGAGATCTTTAAATATGAAATTGCAAGATAATAGAAAATCCTTCCCTTTGCAGGCCTGACCCCAATATTTGATTACTCAATAAAATACTCATGTAAGAGAATTATTTGGGGAAGTGCATTTTCTTTGCATTTGAAGCTTCCTCAGATGTAAAGCCTTTATACCAGCTCAGAGGTTTAGCAGGTTTCTCTTCCTCAAAGCAAAGACTATCTTTGGTTTGGAAGCTTACTTTTCTACCTATGCCGACTGAGCCTCAGCAACTGCACCAGGTGAAATGTTCTCCATCTATTGCTCACCTACAAAGATTTGGTCTCTCTGAAGTAATTTAGTTCTTTTAGATTTATTTGTACCTGTGAAACAGAATTTTTACAAAATGGTGGTTTTAAACAAAAGCATGAAATGTTTGGTTTATTGGGTACCATTGTTTCAGTGGGAAGGAAGGAAGATCTTTGATGTCTTTTTCTTTTCTTTTTTTTTTTCTTTTTAACGCCTTGTCACACCACTGATTGAAGCAAAACAACACAACATGCTGCCACTTCATCCAAAAGCAGTGTTTTCATTATCCCTTTTCTTGACAGCTCAGTAGGTCATTAGCCACAGGCCCATTGAGTGCTTTTAAAAAGGGGGTGTCTTTTTATTTTCTAATTATAAGCCTAACTCTTGCAAAAATCTTTTTGCAAATTTTAAGTATCTCTTAAGGATATACTCCCAGAAGACCATTGCTAAGTCAAGAATTATGAATGTTTTTGTGACAATTGCCAAAAAGAATGATAGATCATATAATAATAGCATTATTTGTCGAAAGAAATACTATGTTCCCTTTTCCACAGAATTTGTTACCCTATGATTTGAAGCAGAACTCAATGAATTTTATTGTATCTGTTTTATTGAAATATTTTCGTATTAATCTCAAACTTATTTGTATTATATACTCACCTACTATCTACCACCCATTTGTTCAACATTTATTTATTCCGGAAGCAGTCTAGGTAAGAATATTTTTCTCACTTTTACAGGTAAAATGAGATAAAGAAGAGTAACTGCTAATGGGCATGAGTTTTTTTTTCTTTTCTAAAATGTTCTAAAATTGATTGTGGTGACGGTTGCCCAACTTTATGAATACAATAAAAATCATTGAGTCAAAACTTTAAATTGGTGAATCATTTGATATATGAATGTTATCTCAATGAAGCTGCTACTTTAAAAATGAAATAAGAGGAACATGGGTGCAAATGAAACTTCCATGATATGACTCTAACAACCAAATTCTCACCCAATTGAAAACGAAAATATATTTATTGGGGTAACTTCTAAGCACATTGAAAAAAGAGAAAATTATCTGGTCTCCAAGAACATGATCATAATAAATATAACAAGAATATACTCAAGTTTTATTTGATGTCAGCCACTGAGCTAAATATTTTAAATGATAATCTCATTTAATGTTTATATCAACTCTAAAAAATTACTATTATTTATTAAATTTTGCAGAGAAGAAAACTGAGATTTAGATCAAAGTGGTAACTGGTAGAGACAGGGTTCCAATCTCAGCTTTGTCTGATACCTTTTTTTTTTTTTTTTTTAATCTACTGCTTCCCAACATTAGAGCATAACATCCAAGAAGACACCATTGCTGCTGACTGTGGTAAAGAAAACAAGCCTACATGTGCAGAGAGATATACTTAGAGTCACACAAGGTACAATAAACTTCTGGGGAGCCAAAAAATAGCATGTACACATCAAATCAGCTGACTTTGGTGAAAACTTACATGTAAAAATCCTGAAAGCATAAATTGAGAATTCCTAAATTTTGGAGGTTAAGTGGAAACCCGGGAGTGTGATACATTCCCCAGCTTTGAGTTGGCTATGTTTGTAGTTGCGTACATGTTCAACATCACTTTAAAACCTCACAGGGCCGGCCACAGTGGCTCATGCCTGGAATCCTCGTGCTTTGGAAGGCCAAAGCAAGAGGATCACTTGAGACCAGGAGTTCATGACAGCCTCGGTAACATTGCGAGACACACTCTCTATAAAAAAACTTTTTAAAAAATCCAGACACAATGGTTTGTGCCTGTAGTCCTATCTACTCAGGAGACTGAGGCAGAAAAATAGCTTAGCCTAGGAGTTTAAGGCTTCAATATGATTTGGTCTGCAAAATGTGAGCATTACTATAAAGCAAGCATCAGCAAACCACAATCTAGGGGCCAAATTTGGCCCACTACCTGTATGCAAATAAAGTTTTATTAACACACAGCCACACCCTTTAACTTATTTATTGTCTAACGCTGTTTTCACACTGTAAAGGCAGAGCCAAGTAGTTGTGGCAGAGGCAGCCTGCAAAGCCTAAACTATGATTGCACCACTGAATTCCAGACTGAGCTAGACCCTGTCTCTAAAAAAAAAAAAAAAAAAAAAAAAAACTCATTTAATCTGTGTCCAAACACAATAGTAATACTTTAGATTCTATGACACTTGACAGTCAATGAAGAAGTGTTGTAATCATTAAGACAACTTATGTCCAGCCTTTTTGGAAATTATAGAATATTGGTCTTTCAAGAGATCTTTGAAAATTTGTTTTATAGGCAAGATGATATCTTCCAGAGAAACTAAGTCAGTTTCTCAAGGTAAAGCAGCTCTTCAGAAACAAAGGGGACTCTCAGGTGTCTTGAGCCAAGGTCCAGGAATCCTTACATCACATTATATTAATTGTTACTAATGAATAAATGTTAGTTCCCCTTCTTCTGTCCAGCCCTTGGTAATGTCCATTTCTGGCCCAATGATCTTGTAAGAAGCTACCGCCTTGATTTCTGGTGCAACCAGCTTTCTGATTGCAAACTTGGAATAAACTTGGCATTAATCCAGACTCTGCTCCTGCCAAGTCCAATTTCATCAAGGAGTAATAAAGTACAATACACATTTTTACTTTAACGTTCAAAGAACGCTTCCGGATCATTGAATTTTGGACAGCATTTCATCTGTGGGATGCAAATCATTCTAATTACAAGTTTACCTCATAAAAAAAGAACACCTGCTTTTTTTAGAGCAACATCCACTAAACAACAATGAATGGAATAAAGTTAAATTTTGCTTGCATTTACCAGTAACTACGAATGGATCAAAAATACCAAGGAATTGTGTTTGCCCCTAAGGAAAGCAGTGAATCGTTAGGAAACTTTACGGAAAGAACACTAGAATTTTTTACTGTGTGTATTTGTACTGTGTGTACTCGGTAAATGAAAGAAATTACAAAGAAATAATAACATATAAACCTTAGTAAAACAATTTTTCACTGTCACTATTCCACAAATAAACTACTTCTTATAGAAATGCAAGTAAAATGTCAAGAACTGAGATCTGCCTCATACATAGATAACTAAGGCTTGCAGTCTCAAGGTACAACACTGTTTATTTTATTATTCATTCTATAAATATAAATTCTAGCCAATTGTGCTTGCCCAGGCACTGAGCTATCCCTGTGCTACAACAGAAGAACACAGTCCCTTCCTTATAGAGTTTTGGTAATATTAGATGAGATCTTTGTTATTAAAGTTATCTCATTTTTGCCTCTTTAAACTAAGAGTAATCAATGTCCATTTTTATTGTCTTGATGATTTCTTATGAATATCCACAATTAAAGTTTATTTTAGTAAACTATATTTTAAATTTCTATTATATTTAAATTTCTATTATTATATATTTATTTTATAAATTTTGTACTTATATTTTTTATATTTGTAAAATCCAAATTTTATACCTATATTTTATTTTTCTATTTATAACATAAATATAAATTTATAACATATTTTATATGAAATATAATATATTATTTATATTTTAAATTTATACTATAAAATATAGTTCTTACACTATATTTTAGATTTTATGTTTCTTCCTCCTCTAGAAATCCACCAACTTCTATGGAACTGAGGTGCACAGATTGAGTTCTAACACAGGTTGAGACTCTAATACAGGTTTGAGTATCCCGTATCCAAACTACTTGGGACCAGAAGTGTTTCAAATTTCTTTTTTTTGTTTTTTCAGATTTTGAAATATTTGCATATACATAATGAGATATTTTAATTGATTAAAACCTTAATTAAATCTTCATTCAACCTCATCTCCAAATATAGCCACAATGAGGGTTAGGTCCTCAAATTATTAATTTTGGAGAGACACAAATATTCAGTCCATAATAGGTGGTTAAACCAAATTATTATAATAATAATTAGCCATAATTACTATGGTTTGAAAGTTGGTCCCCTTCTAAACTCATGTTGAAATTTAATTGTCATTCTAACAGTATTAACAGGTGAGACCTTTAGAAAGTGATTAAGCCATCAGGGCCTCACCCTCATGGGTGGGATTGATGTTGCTATAAAATTGCAAGTTTACTCCCTTCTTTCTCTCTTGCCCTTTTACTTTTCACTTTCTGCCATGAGAGGATACAGCAAGAAGGCCCTCACCAGATGCCAGCCCCTGAACCTTGGAATTTGCAGCATCCAGAACTGTAAGCCAATAAACTTCCTTTTATTATAAATTACCCAGCCTCAGATATTCTATCATAGCAGCAAAAATGGACTATGGCAGTAGTATTAGATAATGATGTTTATAGAAATTCTTTTGCAATATTTATTTAGCATTAGTTAGTGTGTAACTATGTGTAGTCAAACTGAGTAATGGCATTTATTCTTTGGATATCTTAAAAGAAGATATCATAGTACTATAGACTATAGTTAATTTTTAGAATCAGGTGTTATGGTTGTTAAGAAGCTTTTTCATCAAGTTTTCTTTAAAAGACTATAATGATAGTTTTTAGTGACTTCCCTTAATACAGTAGTCATGAAACTAATCAAGCATAGTCATCCTTCATCTGGAAATTGCTTAAAATTTATCTAACGGGTTGTTGGAGTTGAATAGTCCAAAAGTAAATGATTCAAGTTAGTGTTTTGTTGTTGTTGCTTACAGGATGATACAATAAACGGAAAACGCCTAACATTTTTCTTCATAGAAAATAAGCATACATTATTCATATTTTTATTTATATACTTCAGTCACCACTAGTCCCTTCTTTTTAACATAAATACTACTTGTCTTCAATCAACAGATAGCTGAGGGCCTTATGTACAGTGTATGCTAAACCAACTAAGCATTTACATTTGCAGAACTTCTTAAACTGTAATGTGCAAATGAATTACCTAAGAATATTGTTAAATTGCCTTTTCTGAGTTTCAGATTCAGTAGGTCTAGAGTGGAAATTCTGCAATTCTAAGGGTGTTAGTCCAGACCACACTTCGAAGAACAAGATTTCAAAAGGCCCAAAGCACAATTGTTTCTTTATAAAACTGAAAAAATATTAATTGATAAAATAACATTACCATTCTGTTTTCTAGGGTTGTTTTCAGGATTGATGAGATAATAAATATAAAGCAATGAGCACAAGATAGTTCAAAAATGATAAAACTTATTAACTGAATAAACAAGAGATGTTTTGTATTATGGTTAATTTTATGTAGCTGAATTTACCTAAAGCAGAAAATTTGAAGGGCTGATTAGGATAGAGAAGGCATGTTGGCATGAATTTATGAAAAATATTAAACTTAGAGATGTGGGACCTTAAAAGTGAGAATAAATTCATCAGTGGCTTTTAGTCATAGTGATGACAACAGAAAAGCAAAGATTTTATCTAGCCAAGTTAAAGCCTGAGAAACTAATGAGGCTGCTTTTGCAGCAATATGTATTTAACATGATGAGGGCATGAGGGTAATGGTGGAAGTAATGAAAAGGAAGAAAGTGAAAGGCCAACATTTATTGGGAGCCCACCTTCAGTCAGATGTTACGTCTTACATTAGAATAACTGCATGTCAAAACTACCTGGGAGATTTCAAAATGTATGCATACATGTGCCTCGCTCTGTATTACACCAGAATCTCAGCAGGACGGTCCAAGTAAATATTTTAAAACTCTTCACAGGGCATATGCACCACTGTTAGTCTATAAGATTTCCTTTCCCCAGACCTCTTACAAGGAGACTACCATCCTTTTCCTTCCTTTATTCTCCTCCTCTAGCCTGCTGACCTTCATGGAATACCCCCTTGAGAAGAGAAAAATGTTTGTACCAGATATCTTTTGTTCTACACCCCAGACAGCCTTCTCTTCTTATGCTCAAAGGTCCAGATTGAAAATAAAAACTATTGAAAGTTAGCTGTTATTTCTCTTTATCTTCCTGTCCTACTGAATTCTAAGGCAACAAACATGCTTTTGCTTACTGAGCAAATGGTCAGAAGCTGTAGATAAGAAAGAGATGCACAGTTGAATATTTCAAGATCCTTTTCACTCTAGATTTTACATTGCCATTTGGCCTGAGTCAGGCTATGATTTCAGGTCTGAGTCCCAAGTACATATTATTGCTACTACACCCTGCTGCCAAGTATTGAAAGCTATCTAGGAAAAAGCAATTAAATTAATAACAACATTTGCTTTTCCTTTTTTTTTTGAGATGGAGTCTCACTCTGTTGCCCAGGCTGGAGTACAGTGGCTCAATCCCAGCTCACTGCAACCTCTGCTCTGGGGTTCAAGCGATTCTCCTGACTCAGCTTCCTGAGTAGCTGGGATTACAGGCATGTGCCACCATGCCCAGATAATTTTTGTATTTTTGGTAGAAACAGGGTTTCATCATGTTGGTCAAGCTGGTCTAGCCATTATTTACTCTTGTAAGAACTGGATTCTGAAATATTAGGAAATAGTTGGAGTAATTATAGAATCATCTTTATGTAGAGCTACAAGGCCCTCCCCACAGGTCCCATTTTTATTGCACATCTTCACCACCTCCTTTGTTCATATTTTTGGTCCAACTCATATTTCAAAAATCTGAATATCATTATTTCTTGTAGATCTTCTCCTACTTTTGTTTTATCAATGCTCCTTTATGTCTCTAACCTGTTGTGACTAGGTCAAACTGTCTCCCTTCTATCAAAGCGCAATTTGTAAAATCTAAATTATTGCCCTTAAAAAGGAAGTAGAGAAAGAGATAGGGTTAGAAAGTTTATTCAAAGGGATAATAGCTGAGAACTTCTCAAACATAGAGAAATGTATCCACATTCAAATACAAGAACACCAAGCAGATTTAACCCAGAGGAGATTACCTCAAGGCATTTAATAATCAAAGTCTCAAAGGTCAAAAATAAAGAAAAGATCCTGAAAGCAGCAAGAGAAAAGAAACAAATAACATACAATGGAGCTCCAGTACATCTGGCAGCATATTTTTCAGTGGAAACCTTATGGACCAAGAGACATTGGCATGACATATTTAAAATGCCAAAGAAAAAACCTTTTACTCTAAAATAATAGATTTGGTAAAAATATCCCTCAAATATGAAGGAGAAATACAGACATTCCTAGACAAATAAAAACTGAGAGACTTCATCAACATCAGACCTGTCCCACAAGAAATACTAAAAAGAATTCTTCAATATGAAAGAAGAGAATGTTAATGAGCAAGAAGGAATCATATGAAGGTACAAAACTCACTGATAATAGTAAGCCCACAGAAAAATAAAGAATAGTATAATGCTGTAATGGTGGTGTGAAAACTACTCCTGTCTTAAGTAGAAAGACTAAATGATAAACCAGTCAAAAATAATAACCACAAAAACTTTTCAAGACATAGACATTAAAATAAGATATAAAGAGAAACAACAGAAATCAGGGGGACAAAGTTAAAGTGTGGAGTTTTTATTAATTTTCTTCTTGTGTGTTTGTTTGCTTGTATATGCCATTAGTGTTACATTGTCATCAACTGAAAATAATGGGTTACGAGACAGTATTTGAAAGCCTTATGGTAACCCCAAATTGAAAAACATGGATACTGGATACATGAAAAATAAAAAGCAAGAAATTAAAGCATACCACCTAAGAAAATCACCTTCACTAAATGGAAAACAAGAAAGAAGGAAAGAAGAATGAGAAAGCTGCAAAACAACAAGAAAATACATTTTTTAATGGCAGGGGTAAATCCCTACTTAACAATAATAACATTGAATGTAAATGGACTAAACTCTCCAACAAAAGACATAGACTGGCTGAATGGATGAAAAAACAAGACCCAAAAATCTGTTGCCTACAAGAAACACACTTCACTAATAAAGATACACAAAGACTAAACATAAAGGAATATAAAACAATTTTCCACTCCAAAAAAAGAGCAGGAGTAGCTGTACTTATATCAGACAAATAGATTTTAGGACAAAAACTGGAAGAAGAGACAGAAAAAGTCACTATATAATGATAAAAGATTCAATTCAGCAAGATGATAGAGCAATTGTAAATATATATGCATCCAATAATGGAGCATCCAGATATATAAGGGAGATTCTATTAGAGCTCAAGGGTAAAACAGGTCCCAATACAGTAATAACCGGAGACTTCAATACACTACTATCAGCATTGGACAGATCTCCCATACAGAAAATCAACAAAGAAACATCAGGCTGAATCTGCACTGTAGAACAAATGGACCTAATAGATAGTTACAGAATGTTTTATCTAACGGCTGCAGAATACACATTATTTTCCTCAGCACATGAATATTTCTCAAGGATAGACCATATATTATGTCACAAGACCAATCTTAAAACATTCAAAATAATAAAATAATATCAAGCATCTTCTCTAACCACAATAGACTAAAACTAAAAATCAATAACAAGAGGAATTTTAACTATACAAACACATGGAAAGTAAACAATATACTCCTTAATGACCAGTGGGCCAATGAAGAAATTAAGAAAGAAACCGAAAAACTTTTTGAAACAAATTATAATAGAAATACAGCATACCAAAACCTATGGGATACACTAAAAGCAATACTAAGAGGGGAATTCATAGCTGTAAGTGCCTACATTAAAAAAGAAGAAAAACTTCATGTAAATAACCTGATGATACATCTTAAAAAGCTAGAAAAGCAAGAGAAAAGCAAACCCAAAATTAGGAGAAAAAGATAAATAATAAGGGTCAGAGCATAAATAAATGAAATTGAAATGAAGAAAACAATACAAATGATCAACAAAACAAAAAGGTTTTATTTTGAAAAGATAAGCAAAATTGACGAATCTTTAGTCAGAGTAAGAAAAAAAGAGAATGTGCAAATAAACAGATGAAAATGAGACATTACAATTGATACTGCAGAAATTCAAAGGATTAATATTAGTTACTATGAACAATTAGATGCAAATAAATTGGAAAATCTGGAAGAAATGGATAAATTCCTAGACACATATGACCTATGAAGATTGAATCATGAAGAAATTTGAAACGTGAACAGACCAATAACAGTAATAATATAAAGCCATAATAAAAAGTCTTCCTGTAAAGAAAAACCTGGGACTTGATAGCTCACTGCTGAATTTTACCAAACATAAACAGAAGAATACCAATCCTGGGCCGGGCGCGGTGGCTCACGCCTGTAATCCCAGCACTTTGTGAGGCCAAGGCGGGTGGATCACGAAGTCAAGAGATCGAGACCATCCTGGTCAACGTGGTGAAACCCCGTCTCTACTAAAAATACAAAAAAATTAGCTGGGCATGGTGGCGCATGCCTGTAATCCCAGCTACTCAGGAGGCTGAGACAGGAGAATTGCCTAAACCCAGGAGGTGCAGGTTGCAGTGAGCCGAGATCGCGCCATTGCACTCCAGCCTGGGTAACAAGAGCAAAACTCTGTCTCAAAAAAAAAAAAAAAAAAAAAGAATACCAATCCTACTAAAACCGTTTTGAAAAATAGAGGAGGGAATACTTCCAAATTCATTCATTATTACCCTGATACTAAAACCAGGCAAAGACATTTAAAAAAAAAAAAAAAAAAGAATACTGCAGGACAATATCTCTGATGAATATTCATGCAAAAATCCTCAACAAAATACTGGCAAAATGAATTCAACAATACATTAAACAGGTCATTAATCATGACCAAATGGTATTTATCCAAGGAGTACAAAAATGGTTCATCATATGTAAGTCAATTAATGTGAATTCAACAGAATGAAGGACGAAAATCATATGATCATTTCAATTGATGCTGAGAAAGTATTTGATAAAGTTCAACATCGCTTCATGATTAAAAAGAGAAACTAAAAAAACTGAGTATAAAAGGAACATAACAACATAATAAAAGCCATATATGACAGACCCACAGCTAGTATGATACTGAATGGGAAAAAACTGAAAGCTTTTCCTCTTAGATCTGGGACATGAGAAGGATGCTCACTTTCACCACTGTTATTCAACATAATACTGGAAGACCTAGCTAAAGCAACCAGACAAGAGAAAGAAATAAAAGGCATCCAAATTGGAAAGAAAGAAGTCAAATTATCCTTGTTTGTAGATGATGTGTCTTATATTTGGAAAAACCTACAGATTCCACCAAAAAAACTATTAGAACTGATAAATATTTCAGTGAAGTTGCAAGATACAAAGTCATCATAAGAAAATTACTAACATTTTTGTATGCCAACTGTGAACAATTTGAAAAAAAAATTTAAAGTAATCCCACCTACGGTAACCACAAACAAAATTAAATACCTAAAAATTAACCAAATAAATAGTATATCTCTACAATGAAACTATAAAACACTAATGAAAGAAATTGAGGAGTACACACAAAAATGGAAAGATTTTCCATGTTTATGGATTGGAAGAATCAATATTTTTTAAAGGTCCATACTACCCAAAGCAATCTACACATTCAATGCAACCCCTGTCACAACACCAATGACATTCTTTTCAGAAATAGAAAAAAAAATTCTAAAACTTATCTGGAATTACAAAAGATCCAGAATAGCCAAAGCTATCCTAAGCAAAAAGAACTGGAGGAATCATATTACTTGACTTCAAATTATACTACAGAGCTATAGTAACCAAAACAGCATGGTACTGGCATAAACATAGACACATAAACCAATGGTACAGAATAGTAAACCCAGAAACAAATCCACACAGTTACAGTGTATTTACTTTTGACAAAGTTGTCAAGAACACTCACTAGGGAAAAGATGGTCTCTTTAGTTAATAGTGTTGAGAAAACTGGATACAAATATGAAGAAGAATGAAACTAGACCTCTATCTCATGCCATATACAAAAATCAAATCAAAAAGAATTAAAGACTTAAATCTAAGACCTGAAACTGTGAAACTACTACAAGAAAACTTTGGGGAAACTCTTTAGGACATTTGTCTGGGCAAACATTTCTTGAGTAATACCCCACAAGCACAGGAAACTGAAGCAAAAATGAACTAATGGGATCATATTAAGTTAAAAAGCTTCTGCACAGCAAAGTATACAATCAATAAAGTGAAGAGATAACCCACAGAATGGAAGAAAATATTTGCAAACTACCCATTTGACAAGGAATTAATAACAAGAATACATAAGGAGCCCAAACAACTCTATAAGAAAATAAAACTAATAATTCAATTAAAATATGGGCAAAAGATTTGAATAGACAGTTCTCAAAAGAACATCTGAAGTATCTGAATACAAGCCTATAGTGAGATGCTCAGCATCACTAATAATCGGAGAAGTTCAAATCAAAACTACAATGAGAACATCATCTCACTCCAGTTAAAATGGCTTTTATTCAAATGTCAGGCAATCACATATGCTGGCAAGGATATGGAGAAAAGGGAACCTTCATACACTGTGGGAATGTAAATCAGTACAACCACTATGGAGAACAGTTTGGGGGTTCCTCAAAAAAACAAAAATGGAGTCGTCATATGATCCAGCAATCTCACTGCTGAGCATGCACCCAAAAGAAAGGAAATCAGTATATTGAAGAGCTATCTGCACTCCTGTGTTTGTGACAGCACTGTTTACAATAACCAAGATGTGAAAGATACCTAAACATCTACCAACACATGAATGGATAATGAAAATGTGGTACATATACACAATGGAGTACTATTCAGTCACAACAAAGAATGAGATCCTGTCATTTGCAGCAACACGAATGGAACTGCAGGTCATTCTGTTAAGTGAAATAAGCCAGGCATAGAAACACTAACATCACATGTTCTCACTTATTTGTGGGATCTAAAAATCAAAACAATTGAACTCATGGAGATAGAGAAGAGAAGGATGGTTACTAGAGGCTGGTAAAGGTAGTTGGGCAATTGTGGGGAAGTTGAAGGTGAGGTGGGGATGGTTAATGTGTACGAAGAAAATAGAATGAGCTAGTATTTGACGTGCAATAGGGCACTATAGTCAATGATAAAATTAAGTGTATATTTTAAAATAACTGAAAGAGTATAATTGGATTGTTTGTAACACAAAAGATAAATGCTTGAGAAGATGAATAGCTAATTTTTCCTGATTTGATTGTTTTGTATTTCAGGCCTGTACCAAAATATCTCATGTAGCCCATAAATATACACACCTACTATGCACCCACATAAATTAAAAAAAAAAAAAAAAAAAAACACGATTTGTAAAGTCTTTTTCTTTTTAGTTTGAGACAAACAGAACAGTGGCGCCCATTCAATTAAAAATCCATTTCATTAATAATCCCATTACAGGCTGGGCGTGGTGGCTCATGCCTGTAATCTCCGCACTTTGGGAGGCCAAAGTGATTGGATCACGAGGTCGGAAGTTCAAGACCAGCCTGACCAAGATGGTAAAACCCCGTCTCTACTAAAAATACAAAAATTAGCCAGGCATGGTGACGGATGCCTATAATCCCAGCTACTCAGGAGGCTGAGGCAGTGAATTGCTTGAACCTGGTAGGCAAAGGTTGCAGTGAACCGAGATAACGCCACTGCACTCCAGCCTGGGTGACAGAGCGAGACTCCATCTCAATAATAATAATAATAATCCCATTACAACCCTGAATCCCTTATCAAAATTGGCATTTCCTCAGCATTTACGTCTTCTTAATCTGCGTTCTTTTAAAGTTTTAAATGCACATAGTGTTGCATTACCCTCTGATCTTTTCTTTGAAGCTTCTCTAAAATGTATCTATTATATTATGATTTCCTGGGACTAGTTAGGAAACTACATATTAAAATCATCTGAAGGCTTTAAAAAGTATTGTTGCTTGGGCTCAATTAAATCAGAATCTCTGAAATGGAACCCAGATGTGAGTATATTTTTAAATGTCAGGATTGAGAGCTGCTCCTTTAGATCATACACTGCTTCAAGATAGAAAATTTTCCTTCTGTTTTCCCTGAGAAAACAAAACAAATTTTTAAAAAATAGGGCATTGGTCTATCCACAGGGAGCAGTAGGAAGGTTTGGAATCCTGGAAGCTAGAAATCTCCCAAGAGGCAAATCTGGAAGTCACAGAATTGGAGGACATAATTCAACTGAGGATATCGACTCAGCTCTTATGCTAGGTGCTGTATTTGTAGTCCTCATTCTAGCTGAGAGTCCTAAGCCCATAAGAAGTAACTCTTGCACTTTGGGAGGCTGAGGTGGGTGGATCATGAGATCAAGAGATCGAGACCATCCTGGTCAACATGGTGAAACCCCATCTCTACTAAAAATACAAAAATTAGCTGGGTATGGTGGCACGTGCCTGTAGACCCAGCTACTCAGGAGACTGAGGCAGGAGAATTGCTTGAACCCAGGAGGCAGAGGTTGCAGTGAGCCGAGATCGTGCCATTGCACTCCAGCCTCAGTAACAAGAGGGAAACTCCGTCTCAAAAAAAAAAAAAAAAAAAAAGACGTAACTCTTGCTCAAAATCATTTATTTAGTTAATTGAATATCAATTAGTTGTATTTCTCTAAGTTACTCAGAAAGCAGTGGAAGAAGGGCAGAGTCAGGTATGCCTTAATTGTAGCTACATCTCTCTCAGTCACCCATGTGGCATCTGGATTTTTCAGGTCTCAACATAACTTTATTTCACATTTAGTAGATGTAAAGATATTCTTTTCAGATTCATTTAATAAAGGGCCCTGAATTTCCAGCTAAACACCTGCCATTGGAAGCCATAGGCACAGAAGGAGCATCATGGGAAAGCCTGTGGCTCAGAACTGTGTGGTTCAGAACTTGAGACTTGGAACCAGAAGGCTTACTCATCCTAATATCGCTCTTGATTTTTAACTCATCACTAACCACTGTGTGCCTTGATCTCCTCATAGGTAAAAGGGATACTGGATCAAGTGCCATACATACCTCAAAGGATTTTGTGAAATGAGACAAGATAGAGCTAAGTACTTCAAAAACTATAAAGAGTTATTGAAACAAAAATCATTTTTATCACTGTGATTATTTATAAATGATGGATTCGGCCCAGTTCTATCTGTTGCCAACTTTTGCGACAGAATAGAGCATGGAAAGTAAAAATGAAAAAATCTCAGTGTATTTAATGATATGAACCAAAATAATCAAAGAAAAAAATTTTCTTAAAAAGGAAAAACATACTAAATATTTGTGGTGATAATGAAAATTTGGTGATGGGAGAGAAAAAAACGTTGTTTTATTTTGCTTTATTTATAATGTCTCAGTATTCTTTCAATTTGTTCTCTCTTTAGCAATCCAAGCATTGTTTAGGGCAGAAATGGCTGACTTTACATTTCAGTTGAACTCTCTAAACTCCAGAAGGAAGTATTGTCACTTCCAAAGCCAAAATAAAAATTTAGTCTTCATTCTTATCATATTCTCCAGGGAAATTTCAGCTCCTCAGTGCAACCCCCAGGGACATGCTGCTGAAAGGCTCTTTAGCTGCTCTGAAGAAAAAGATCTCAAACTTCCCCTGAGATGTCACTATAATTGCTGGTTTTAGATATTTATGCATAGAAAGTCTTTCTTCTCAAAATAATTTTTCAGAGAAGTATTTTCCAGAACTATCATTAATATTAAAATTCCATGATAAAAGAGTTAACCTCACATTAAACCAGGAAGTTTGTAAAAACGTTTTATGAATACCTAAGGAATCTATTGCAAATAAGAAAATGAAAGTACACAAAGGAAAGTGTGTTTTAAGCCTTCAGGAAGAATTGTGCTCCATTTAGCTCTTGCCGTGGTTACTCTTCTATTTTGTTTTTCTTCAATGTTTATGAAAGTAGTCAATGCTATTTTATTTTATTTTTAATTATTATCTTTGAATGTATGATTACAAACAACCAGTAAGATTTTTTTCTCCTTAAAGGTAAACTTGCACATTATTGTGTATGCAGTTAGCATTCAATGTGTACTTATAAATTACCTACTAATTTGAGTAAATGAAATTTCCATTTTCATGAATTGAATGTAACTTCATCAACAATCTTACATGCCAAAGCTCATACCTAATTCCTGGCAGTCACCTTTTTGTAAATCAGGTAGCTTGTATTTAATTTGTGAATATCTTTTAAAAATCCAGGTTTGTCTGTTCATGTCACAAAAGTTCAGCTAATTTTTTTCTTCGTAGCATAAACATTTGCTCTTTATGACAAGTAAATCATCATATTTCTTCATAGTATAATTATTTCAAGTGTTAAAAAAATATTCCTGGCCGGGCGCGGTGGCTCACGCCTGTAATCCCAGCACTTTGGGAGGCCGAGGCGGGTGGATCACGAGGTCAAGAGATTGAGACCATCCTGGTCAACATGGTGAAACCCCGTCTCTACTAAAAATACAAAAAATTAGCTGGGCATGGTGGCGCGTGCCTGTAATCCCAGCTATTCTGGAGGCTGAGGCAGGAGAATTGTCTGAACCCAGGAGGCAGAGGTTGCCGTGAGCTGAGATCGTGCCATTGCACTCCAGCCTGGGTAACAAGACCGAAACTCCGTCTCAAAAAAAAAATCCTTTATAGGTTGTATGTGTGTGTGTGTGAGAGAGAGAGAGAGAGAAAGACAAAGTCTCACACTGTCACCCAGGCTGGAGGGCAGCGGTGTGATCTCTGCTCACTGCAACCTTCACCTCCCAGGTTCAAGTGATTCTTCTGCCTCAGTCTCCTGAGTAGCTGGAATTACAGGTGCCTGCCACACACTCAGTGAATTTTTGTATTTTTAGTAGAGATGGAATTTCGCCATGTTGGCCAGGCTGGTCTCAAACTCCTGATCTCAAGTGATCCACCTGCCTCAACCTCCCAGAGTGCTGGGATTACAGGCATGCCCCACCACAACCAGTCTCTTTAGAAGTCTTTCCTATAAGTCACTGATTTTAATTATATTCCTTTAATGTTAAAGAAAAATACTTTGTGAATAGGTGAATTAAACCAGAATATTTCAGCTTTGTGTTTTCTTAGACTTGATATACTATTTATATGCATATAAATCACAAATTGGCTAATATTGTTCTTATTTCTTTAACACTACTTTAAAATTGCATTTATCCAAACATAAAAAGGCAAATTTCTTACATTACCATTGCATCCGGGGATTAGTTAGGTTTTTTAACCATTTCGGTTACAGTCAATTCTAGAACATTTTTCTTCATCCTATTCTTTTTCTTTCCTCCTACAATAGAATATTTCACAATAAGAAATAAGAGTCTCCCTGTATGCTGCTAATAGAGATTACAAATGTTAGTCATGTCTAACGAAAGCATATATAAGGTGACTACACGTTTCATCACTGATTAAACTGTTGTTTCTTCTCTCCCACAAACAAACAGAACTTTCACAAATAATACATAACGTTATAAAGATGACACACTCAAATTGTCACTGTGTTCTCTTTATTGCCTTTTCCATTCTCTTTTCTATAACGTAGTTCACTTTGCAAGATCATTTGTCTTCTAAACTGTGGACATAGCTATGCTTTCAAAATGCTGATATCCCAGAGCACCTGCATTTCCCAGAAAGTAATTCTAGTTATTTCCCTTAATGTTTAATAAGATTCTTTGTCTATATAATGAATTCACTCATCCACATCTCAATTTTCTACCCTTTAATTTTAGTTTATGTTCACTTAGAGATTGTTTTGATTATTCTCTAGGCTCTTTTCTTGGGCAGATGCTTTTTTGCTTACCTAGGAATTTTATGTTTAGTACATCTAATAGTTATGTAAACAATTTAATGTGCCAATTTTGCATTGTCCTAGTTCCAGTTTCAGCAGCCCCTCGAAGAGGTTCATCCACAATCAATCTTTGCATTTGTTTCTTACACAGCAGAATATGCAAGATGTTACATATTCTTGTCTGAGTATGTAATATACATATACATATACTTCATGTACATATTGAATGTTGATATATCTTTGTGTTTTTATTTTGCAATCAGTCTTTCTCTATGGGGGAGTGAGAGGTGGGAAATGTAGCTTGGAGCAGGGAGTGGGGAGGGATGGAAGATTAGGAGGAGATGGCTTGGGTGAAAGGATGGGAAGGAGATGAAGACAATGCTGGAGAGTAACCCGCTTCCTCTGAGCCTGTTACTAGAAGTGCCCCCTTTCCATGGCCAGGCGAACCATGCTCGTAATCCCAGCACTTTGAGAGGCCAACTTGAGAGAGTAGTTTGAGGTAGGGAGTCCAAGACCAGACTGGATAACATAGCAAAATCCTGCCTCTACAAAAAAATTAAAAATTCGCTGGGCATAGTGGTGCATACCTGTAGTCCTAGATACTCCAAAGGCTGAGGCGGGAGGATTGCTTGAACTCAAAAGTTATGCTTATGGTGAGCTTTGATCTCCAGCCTGGGCGACAGAGGGAGACCCCCATCTCTTAAAAAAAAAAAGGGAATGTAATGAAAGACATTGGAGGAATCATTTTGATGACTGAGACCTCTGTCTGCTCAGATAAAGAGCTGTGTAGAAAAGGTAATCAAGAAATGACACAATATGATGTACTCGGTTCTTCATCCTTTTGAAAGGTTCCTCCCCTCACACTCTCACCGGTGGCCCAGCTCTGACTAAGGTGAGCGCCCTGGTCACATATCTGATCCACTGTTAGAACTCGTCTCCAGGGTTTTCATTTCTCTCTCCTTTATACTGAAACTAGAAACCAAACTCTACACGTCTTACCCTGAATTTTCCTAGTCGTTAATCTGTGTCTTCGTAGCTTTATTTTGAATAACAAGTGCAAAAAGTCACACTATTTTTCCTGTTGGATTGTCAAAATAAGATTGTTACCAAATGACGTGGCTGTCTTCTGAAGCTCTAACAAACAGGAGAATTATAAAGTCAAGTTGGTTCTATTAAAGTGAACGAGTAAAAACCGCTCTGAGACTGAAGTACTGAAAAGAAAAGGGCAGGCCTGCTGTTAATCAGGCAGGGAGGACAGATGGATAAAGGCAGCTGCAAAGTTAACAGCAAATGTTTTTTCCAAGGTTTTGTAGCTGCTATAAAACGCCATCATAACGCTCTCCTTGAGTGACCACTGCTTTGTTACCTATGACACCCCTAGAGCTGCTTTGCTCTGTCTATCTATTATTGAGAATATCTAGTTGCTAAACTGCCCTCACCTCAAGCCAGTACCCAGTTCCTAGCTAATTCTCACTTCTCCCAATCTTAAACGGTATCCAACCCAGAGACAGTCTCCATTCCCTTAGAGCTTGCTCAGAACCCTTCAGCAGTAACCCAGACCTTCTAGAGTGCACATTTTAGTTCTCTGAAATGTGCTCTCTTCCCTGCAAATCAATAAATCTGGTTTTGTCAAACTACAGATTTGAGCTGGGTAGTCTTTGACTGGTTGGGCTTTGACAGATGTCAAATTAAAAAATATAGAAGAAATAGAAACTGGAGAGTTTGAATAATCTTGTCAGATATTTGAAGTTTTAAAATAACATTTCCCAAATGTCAGAAATTTTTTCCAGGGCCTATACATTATAAGAAAAAATGTCTTTTAAAAAATCAAATTTTTTCAAGAGACATAAAGTATTTCAGGCTTCATGATTTCACCCAGAGCTGACAACTTCCAAAAATAAAAATTGCTTCCTTGAAAATTGCAGAGAGTAGATTTTAAGTATTCACAACACACACACACACACACACACACACACACGTATATGACGAGAATTTTTTTTAATTAGTGAACAATTGAATTAAAAGTTAAAAATATAAACTTTATTTCTCAACATAAGCTCCATCAAGTTCAAGGCACTTCTGTAGGAGTTGATACCAGCCATTTAGTTTATCCCTAAAGAACTGAGAGTCCTGGGAATGCAAGCATGCTAATGCAGTCTTTTTTCATTATCATCTGAAGACAAATGAGGGCACTTTAAGATTTAAAAAAAACACAAAAAGTCAGAAGGAGCCAAAGCAGGACTGTAAAGTGGATGCCCAATGATATCACATTGAAACACTAAACAGTTGCACTTGTTTGGTGAGAGGAATGAGCAGGAGCATTGAAGTGGTAGGGAAAGATTCTATAATGAAGCTTTCTTGGGTAATTTTCTGCTAGAGATTTGGTAACCATCTCAAAACACTCTCATCATAAACTGATGTTACTGTAACAATGGAGGGAGGCTTAGCATGACTGACTCAATTTTGCCTCTCACCATCCCCTGTGATAATATCCTTTAGGTTAAAAGCTTCTGTTTAGCTTTGCATGTAGACCTGCTAATTATAGGAATAATTTAGTTTATAGTTCAACTTTAGAGAAAATGATAACAGTTCCTTTCCCCAAACTAACCCCCTGAAGAGATAAGGAGCGTATATACACAAGTAAAAATGTTTGTTAAAGACTTATAGGAACATTGTGACCTGATCAAGCACAAAGAAATTTTTCAACCTCCTTGGACCCTCACTGGTGCCTGAATCTCTGTAGTCATCATCTGTCTCTTCACATCAACCCCTTCTTCTTCCCCTTCCCTTAATATAAAAAGAGCCTGAAATGTGTACTAACTTAAGATGGTTCTTTAGGATGTTAGTCTGCCATCTTCTTGGTTTGCTGGCTCTTCTAAAAAAGGGGCTTTCCTTGCCCCAAAACTTTGTCTCTTGACTGTCGTGCAGCAAGTAATACAAAATTGGACTTGGTTACATTAGTGTTCTTTGGACCTCCAGAAAGTCAACAAGCAAAATGCTTTGAGCATTCCAAAAAGCTGACCATGACCTTTGCTCTTGACCAGTCCACTTTTGTCTTGACTGGACCACTTCCACCTCCTGGCAGTCATTGTTTTGATTGTGCTTTATCTTCAGGATCATGCTAATAAAGCCATGTTTCATCTCTTGTTACAATTCATTGAAGAAACGCTTCAGAATCTTGGTCTCACTTGTTTAAAATTCCCATTGAAAGCTCTGCTCTTGTCTGCAACTATCTGGGTGAAATGGTTGTAGCACCTTTCAAATGGAAATTAATTTTTCAGTCAGAATTGTGCAAGCTGAACCAATTGAGACCAAACAAAATTGAATTTTTTCCTGGCAAAACAATGTGGACGATCTGCTGCTGGGGACTTCATCTTCAATGTCATCCCATTCCTTCTTAAAACAAGTTACATATTGGTAAACTGCTGATTTGGGGAAAGAGGATATTGTCCATAAGTTTTTCATAAAACATCATTGATTTCACCATTCTTCCACCCAAGCTTCACCATAAACTGGATGTTTGTTCTTGCTTCAGTTTTAGCAGAATTCATATTGCTCTAACAGGGAACCATTTCTTTCTTTTTGTTCTTTTTTTTTTAAGAATCTTAGACACTCTTTTTCTCTTACTTTTAACTTTAACTTTGTAGTAGTAGAAGTAATTTCCTTTGTTCAAGGTTGTTGTATTTTGTATTTCCCTTACCTTAGTTCCTCTGTTAATTTTGACTCAAATGTGATAAAATTTCTATGATAATTATGCAGCTTGTCAGCTTGTTTCAAATTTTTAATAAATATTCTTTGTCAGATTGAGGAGGTTCTCTAGTTTTGTTTTTTTGTTTTGTTGTTTGTTTGTTTGTTTGAGACGGAGTCTCACTCTGTCACCCAGGCTGGAGTGCAGTGGCACAATCTTGGCTCACTGCAACATCCACCCACCTGGTTCAAGCAATTCTTTGGCCTCAGCCTCCTGAGTACCTGGGATTACAGGCATGTACCACAACATCCGGCTAATTTTTGTATTTTTAGTAGATATGAGGTTTCACCACGTTGGTCAGGCTGGTCTCTAACTCCTGACCTCATGATCTGCCAGACTCAGCCTAGTTCTAAGTGCTGAGATTACAGGCATGAGCCACCACACTGAGCCTAGTTCTGATTTAATAAGAGAATCATAGGCAAATGTGAACTTTTATCAAATACTGTTTCCACAACTTTTGATGTGTTTATTGTTTTCTGTTATAATTTGTCATTGCAGTGAATTACATTGATTTCCTTTTAAGATTTCAATAGCTTTTGGGAAACAGGTGGTTTTTGGTTGCATAGATAAATTCTTTAGCGGTTATTTCTGATATTGCACCCGTCACCTGAGCGGTATACACAGTACCCAATATCTAGCCTTTTATCCTTTGCCCACCTCTCACACTTCTCCCAAGCCCCAAAGTCCATTATATCATTCTTATTCATTTGCATCTTTATAGCTCAGCTCCCACTTATAACTGAGAACATATGATATTTAGTTTTCCATTTCTGAGTCACTTTGAATAATGGTCTCCAGCTCCATCCAGGTTGCTGTGATTAATTATTTCATTCTTTTTATGGCTAAGTAGTATTCCATGGTGTATATATACGCCACATTTTCACTCATGGGTTGATAAGCATTTAGGCTGGTTTCATATTTTTGCAATTGGAAACTGTGCTGCTATAAACATGAGTGTGCAAGTGTCTTTTTCATATAATAATTTCTTTTCCTCTGGGTAGATACCCGGTAATAGAATTGCTGGATCAAATGGTAGATCTACTTTTAATTATTTAAGGAATCTCCATACTGTTTTCCATAGTGGTTGCACTAGTTTACATTCCCACCAGCAGTGTAAAAGTGTTCCCTTTTCACCACATACATGCCAACATCTATCTTTTTTTATTGTTTAATTATGACCATTCTTGAAGGAGTAAGATCGTATCTCATTGCGACTTTCATTTGCATTTCCCTGATCATTAGTGATGTTGAACATTTTTTCATATGTTTGTTGGCCATTTGTGTATCTTCTTTTGAGAATTGTCTATTCGTGTCCTTAGCCCACTTTTTGATGGGATTGTTTGTTTTTTTCTTGCTGATTTGTTTGGGTTCCTTGTAGATTCTGGACATAAGTCAAATAGGAACTTTTTAAACTGATGTTTTATTCTTCTTAGTGCCTCAAACTAGCTCCTGTTCAAACATGTAATAACAAGTTAATAAGAATGTATTTTGGTGCAAAAAATTGAAATTCATACATAGTTTTTTTAATATGCAATTTTGATGAATTTGTGAAGATCCCTTACACAGAGTAATAAACATGCTATTTAGTTTGATTTAGCCATTTCACAATGTAATGTATACATATTTCAAAACATCATTCTGTATAGAGTAAATATTTATGCCAGGCATGGTGGTTTACACTTGTAATCCCAGCACTGTCCAGATGGCCATTGGGTCATGCCTGTAATCTTAGTACTTTGGGAGGCTCAGGCAGGAGGATCATTTGAGGTTAGGAGGTCAAAGCTACAGTGAGCCATGATCACATCACTGCACTCCAGCCTGGGAAACAGAATGAGAGACTGTCTCTATCTCTCTCTATATATATATATATCTACAATTTTTCTTTTGTCAATAAAAAATTCATTTTAAAAATTTCTTTCAATTGTGGAGACAACTTTTCTAAAAAAAAAAAAAACTCGCCACTTTGGCTAAGAAGAAATAAATCTTCATCTAGTGTTCAGTTTTTTAACAAATTGATTTAACTTCTCTAGGAAGTTAACTTCTCTGGGATTTCTCTTCTCTTTCAAGCCCTGTATCTCCTTGGCAAATACCCAGTAAGCACATTTACTTGCCTTCAGGCTTCAAACAGGACCTATGTTGTGTCTCTACCAGTATTATTTGTTTCAGATGAGTGTTCCAGGGATGGCCTATTTCTGTCACCTCTATTCTGTTCCATTGTTTATTTTTATATATTTCTTCCTCAGTTTTATGCATTGTGGCTTTAAAATATGTTTTATATCTGAGAGGAAAACCACCGCCATACTCTTCTTTTTTCAAAATAATCTACACACATCTACAACCATCTGATCTTTGACAGAGCTGAAAAAAAAACAAGCAAAGGGGAAAGGATTCCCTATTTAGTAAATGGTGCTGAGATAACTAGCTAGCCAAATGCAGAAAATTGAAACTGGACCCCTTCCTTACACCTCATACAAAAGTTAACTCAAGATGGATTAAAGACTTAAATGTAAAACCCAAATATAAAAAAGCCTAGAAGAAAATTTAGGCAATACCATTCAGGACATAGACACAGGCAAAGATTTCATGACAAAAATCACCAAAGCAATAGCAACAAAAGCCAAAATTGACAAATGGGATCTAATTAAACTAAAGGGCTTCTCCACAGCAAAAGAAACTATCATCAGCGCTAACAGGCAAGCTACAGAGTGGGAGAAAAATTTTGCAATCTATCCATCTGACAAAGGTCTAATATCAAAAATCTACAAAGAACTTAAATAAATTTACAAGAACAAAAGAACCCTATTAAAAAGTGGGCAAAGAACATGAACAGATACTTCTCAAAAGAAGACAAACATATGAAAATAGCTCAACATCATTGATCATTAGAGAAATGCAGATCAAAACCACAATGAGATACCATCTCACACCAGTCAGAATGGTGATTATTAGAAAGTCAGGAAACGACAAAGAAATAGGAACCTTTTCCACTGTTGGTAGGAATGTAAATTATTTCAACCATTGTGGAGGATGGTATCATGATTCCTCAAAGATCTAGAACCAGAAATACCATTTGACTGAGCAAGCCCATTAGTGGATATATACCCAAAGGAATATAAATCATTCTATTACAAAGATACATGCACACATATGTTCATTGCAGCACTATTCACAATAGCAAAGACATGGAATCAACCCATATAACCATCAATGATAGATTGAATAAAGAAAATGTGGTACATATACACCATGAAATACCATGCAGCCATAACAAGGAATGAGATCATGTCCTTTACAGGGACATAGATGGAGCTGGAAGTCATTATCCTCAGCAAACTAACACAGGAAAAGAAAAACAAACACCACGTTTTCATTTATAAGTGGGAGCTAAACAATGAGAACGCATGGATGCAGGAGGAAAACAACATACACTGGAGCCTGTTGGCAGGTGGGGTGAGAGGAGAGAGAGCATTAGGGAAAATAACTAATGTATGCTGGGCTCAATACCTAGGTGATGTATTAGTAGGTGCAGCAAACCACCATGGCACATGCTTATCTTGTAACAAACCTGCACATCCCACACATGTACCCCAGAACATAAAATAAAAATAAAAATTAATAACAATAATAATAATCTAAATTATTTGGCTTATTTTTTCTATTAAATATATTTTATTAAAACAGTTTAATTTTTGTAATTATGTTAAAAAATTCCTCACTGTAACTTTATTGAGGTGACATTAAACTTCCAAATTAACTCTCATTCATATGCCTCAAGACTTAGTATGCTTCTTCACTTTTTTGAATATTATTTTATTTTGCAATAAACTTTACTATTTTTCTTTAATAAAAATAATATCGATGATAGACTAGTTTAGAAAGTACAAAAATATATATAACATCATACTCTTAATAGGCCATAATATCTATTATTTCCTATTTTTTAATTTGCATAAATGTTTTATATTTTTAGTGAGTTTTAAAACATGTTATTTAATTACAGTAAGCCCTCTGTATCTGCAGATCAAAAAGATTCCCCAAAAAATCAATAAAAATAACAACACAATAAAAAATAATACAAATGAAAAAACAATATGGCATAATAACTATTTACATAACATTTACATTATACTGCATTGGGTATTATAAGTAATCTGGAGATGATTTAAAGTATATGAGAGGATGTGTGTAGGTTATATGCAAATACTATGTCTTTTTAATTTTTGAGACAGAGTTTCTGCTCTTATTGCCCAGGCTGGAGTGCAATGCCATGATCTTGGTTCACTGCAACCTCTGCCTCCTGGGTTCAAGCGACTCTCCTGCCTTAACCACCAGGGTAGCTGGGATTACAGATGCCTGCCAACAAACCCAGCTTATTTTTTACATTTTTAGTAGAGATGAGGTTTCATCATGTTGGCCAGGCTGGTCTTGAACTTCTGACCTCAGGTGATCCACCCACCTTAGCCTGCCAAAGTTCTGGTATTACAGGCGTGAACCACTGTGCCCAGCTGCTATGTCATTTATATAAAATTTATATAAACAGAGTAGAGAAACATGGATTTTGATATCCTCAGGGGGGCAGAAACTTTCTGTAACCAATCTCCACCAGATACCAAGCAACCTCTGTATTGTTAATTTCATCAGGGTTTGCAAATTCCCTTAAGTTTTCTATGGGTCCAATCTTATTGTCTAAAAATATTGATAATTATAATCCCAGGTTTACCTCCATTCTTGTTCCATGTTGTGGTAGAAAAAATAATGGCATCCCAAAAATGTTTACAACCTAATCCCTGAAAATTGTGAATATGTTGTTACATGGCAAAAGGGAATTAAGGCTGCTAATTAGTTTACCCTGAAATAAGGAGATTACCCTGATTGCTCCAATCTAATAACGTGAGTCCCTAAAAGCAGAACCCTTCTCCGCTTCAATGAGATAGAAGGTCAGAGATGAGATATTGCAAGGACTCCATGAGCCATTGTTAGCTTTGAAGAAGAAAGAAACCATGAACCAAGAAATTTGGGTGGCCTCCAAAAGCTGAAAAAGACTTTCCTAGTGTCTCCATAAAGAAATGCAGCCCTGCCAACACCTTGGTTTGAATTCACTAAGATCTCCGGTTAGACTTCTGATCTACAGAACTGCAAGATAAATTTATGTTGTTTTATGCCACTAGTTTCATGATAATTTATTACAGCAGCAATAGAAAAATGCATGTCTTCTTATATTGACCTGAACAATGTTAAATAATAATGCAAATTTGGGGTGGAGAAAGAGATACTTAGATTGAAAAGACAAATGAGGCTGCCCTGTCTCAACAACAAATGATTTAGAATTTTCTTCCACTTCATTAGATTAAATTAACATTCTCATTTATTATAGTATTACTTATCTGATTTCTAATGATACATTTCAGTGCTTCATATTTCACTTTTCTCATTTTCTTTATTTGTATTTATTAATTTTTTGAAGTATCATTTTCAAAGGATTGGTATTTTTTCTAATGGTTTCTTATTTGAAATGCAGTCTCCTTAAACTCTTGGCACCCTCTGCTACTTTTGCTGGCGTTTCTCACATATATACTATGACACAACTGAAGCCTTATGTGTATATTTTTATTGTCATCTTTGAATATTTCTCACATTTCAACTATATTGCTAAAGATAGAATCTATAAGCTGAATCAATAGGCAATGATCTTTCCACATTCTCCTTAATTTCTTTTCCTAAAGGTCCACTAGTCATGTATAAATTGAACACCAGCTGTTGTCTTCCCAGCAGCCCTTCCTCTTTTTTTTTTTTTTTAACCAGGAGCAGACTGCAATTAGACTGCAAATCATAGTGCCCTGCCCCTTCCAAACTAATAGATAGCAAATAACCAAGATTCTCCCTCTCCTGGTAATCTGAAACCTGAATAGAATGTTTAGGTGTTCTTGAAATTGTCATTACCACTCAAAGAAACTCTCTGAGTTTCTGATAGAGCTGCCCCACGCCGCTACAGTTTATTAATTTCTGAGACCTTGTTATTTTGTTTTTTCCTTTATTGTGTTATCTAAGCAGTATCTTCCTTTAAATGTCTTTATTTATTTATTTTTATTTTTTATTATTTTTGAGACTGGGTCTTGCTCTGTCACCCTAGCTGGAGTGCAGTAACACACTCATGGCTCACTGCAGCCTCAACCACCAGGGCTCAAACAATCTTTCCACTTCCACCGAGTAGCCAGGACTACATATGTGCTACCATCCCTGAAAATTGTGTGTGTGTGTGTGTGTGTGTGTGTGTGTGTGTGTGTAGATGGGGTCTCATCATGTTTTTCAGCTGATCTTGAACTCCTGGGCTCAAGCAATCCCTCTGCCTCAGCCTCCCAAAGATCTTGGATTATGACCAGTGTCAGTTTCTAATGTTTACAACCAAAGATTCTGAACTGATTAATTCACAGGGCATAGTGGTCAAGATAATGTACATCATCATCTATTTCTGTGGCTTCGATGCAAAATGTTTCTTTGTGTGCTGTCTTAGTTAAGAATCTTTCGGTTGTAGTGTAAGAATGGTGATAACAAGAGGAAATAAAATATGGCAAAAGAGCATGAAAAAGGCATTAGAATAAGAACAATTTTCATAAGAATCTCCCCAGTGACTCCAGGGCTGCCAATGTTCCTTCCAATTAACTCCTGTTCTCTCTCAGCTAAGAAGCAGCACAATGGAGACAGTGTACGTGTTGCTTCCTATTTGGCAGTAGGGTGTCAACAAACCTCTTCCCAAGTCAGCCCTAGGTAACTTTTTAATGAAATCAAATGCTCTAGCAACCATGTGTCTGCATCAACTCTCTCCAGCTCTCTACTGCTGGGTGGTGACATGTAAATGAGGATAATTTTCACATGATGTTACTGAATGTCCTATACCTCAAACTACAGCAACAAGACCAATGGAAAGAAAATGGGTGGCAATGGGGGCCACCGTTGGAGAAAAAGCCAGCATGATACCTTTGTGTCAGTCATGCTAAATGATAAACATTAGCAAATAAATGAAATTTCATAGTGGACCTATCTGTTTTGAGAGTTTTGGTTTTAAACCACTAGAACACCCAATACCTTGTCCCCTCCTTTAAAAATGAACATTTATAAATCGGACTCTTCCCTATCTCTTTTACCAGTATTAATATATAAGAAAAAAGCTTCAAAGCCCACATACCCATGCATACAACTTCATTTATCCTGAAGGGAGAATAAAAGAACTTTTTGAAAACTTAGGCATTGCTGAGGCTCTGAAGAAAACTGGGAATACCTAGCCACAAGAATGTTTGAAACTAGGATAACTCAGAGAAAGTGGGTAGCAGGAGTTCATGCACCTTCCCTGTATAGTTCTACCTTGAATTTAAGTTATTTCACAAAACTAGAAATTTACATGTGTGAGAAATGAATGGGCAAAGGCTTTAGAGCAACAAGAAACAATAGGATTTGGGGAAGCCAGAACAAACCCTTGACCACAGGAACTTTCAGAGCTACAACATTTTCTAGTCTCAACATAGCACTCTTTCCTTCCTTGTATTTCTTTTTTTTATGTGACCTTCATTATTATTTAATTTAAATTTCACCCTCTGTCTTTTGTTTTTCTCTAATTCTTTGATCATTCAATTGCATTCTGTAATTTTGAAAATTGACTATTTTAAAATCTTTCGTTTAGCCTTTCCTCTTAAAACTTTTTTCATACCTTAAATTACTTCATTCTTCAGAATTTCAAAAGTTAAAAAGGATCAATGGTTATCCTCTCTGGCTTTACCTTTCTTTAATTTATACGGCACATGAAGTGTAAAAGCAAGTTACAAAATCTATAGTGAGTACATCTTATTTTTGAAAAAATAATATATGTCTAATAAATTTATACACCAGGGTCTAGATCTAACTAGCAATTTGCAGAAAATATAAAGGATGAGGGAAGAGAGTGAGTAAAATGACACCACAAAAAACCAATCAGGCAAATCAGACAATAGACTCAATTTCCTCAACAATAATCATCATAATCTTAGGCAGAGGGAGAAGCAATTACACACTTAAAAAATTGGTTTGTAACCATCCTTGTTGATACTTAATTTAGGGAAACACACACACACACACACACACACACACACAAGTAAACTGGTAAAAGACATCTTTGAGACAATCAGGGAAATTGTATTAAGAAATAATTGTCAACATTATTGGGTATGGTAATGACATTATGATTACATTTTTTAAAACATCTGTTAGAGATACACACTGAAGTACTTTCCGGTAAAATATTATGGTTGATGGAATTTGGTTTTAACTACTTCAGTACCACTTTGACAAACTGTGTGTGTTGGGGGTGGTAGGACAATCAATGACAAGATTGATGGACTGTCAATAATTGTTGGACATGAATGATGGGTTCAAGGGGAGTCATTAAACTCTACTTTTGTAGATGTTTTAAAATTTCCATAGCAAGTGTGATGAGTTTATAGGTGATTTGTGTTTCCTTTTCAGTATTTACTAACTTTTTATTGTAATTAATAAGTACTAGTTCTGTAACAAGGAAAGTTTTAAAATGTTAAAGGTATATCCTATATTTTATACATATTTTCATTTTGAACAACAATATGTTCATATGCTACTGCCATTTTTTAAAGTTTTGAGAAATGAATGTTGACATTATCAGAAAAGGTGACATATTTCATCACAAGGCAGTTTTGAAGTTCAACTGAGATCACATTTCTGAAAATACAGTGTTCTGTAATTTGTTGTTGACATGTTTCTTGCTTTTCTTTTTAGTTCTTTTCTCCTTTTTTCTTCTGTTAATAGTCCAGACTGTTAGCACATACATACAAGTATATGAGCCTCCACCTCACATTCTGTCATGCTGATTACTATTATTTGGCTTCAGAATTTTTGTTTACTTCTAGTTCTGTTATCTTCTCCCTGGGATTTAACTATAATTTCCTTTGAATAATTGCTATAACAGAAATTAGTCTCAGATAACCTTCATATTTCTTCTAAGAGTACATCCATTTCTATTAGAAATGTCTTGGTCAGGTGTAGTGACTAACATGTGTAATAAAAGCACTTTGGAAGGCTGAGGCAGGAGGATTGCTTAAGCCCAGGAATCTAAGACTAGTCTGGGCAACACAGGGAGACTCTGTCTCTACAAAATTAAAAATAATAAATTAGCCAGACATGGTGATGCATGATTGTGGTCCCAGCTACCCAGAAGACTGAGGTGGGAGGATTGTTTGAACCCAAGAGGACAAGGCTGCAGTGAGCCAAGATCACAGCCTGGGCAACAGAGCAAGATCCTGTCTCCAAAAAACAACAACAACATAAAACAAACAAACAAAAGAAATTATAATGTTATGCTCTCAAGAGAACACACTGCCATTTTTTTAAATTTTGAGAAATGAATGTTGACATTATCAGACACTCCATCAATCTTGTCATTGCACGTGGAAAATATTGAGGTAAATGTAAACACCTTGGCACGTGGAAAATATTGAGGTTCACCTTGCCATTATCCAGATAAAACTGATTTATCAAGACAAGGGAATTGCAATGGAGAGAGAGTAATTTACATAGAGCCAGCTGTGCAGGAGACTAGAGATTTGTTATTACTGAAATCAAACTCCCCAGGCATTCAGAGATCAGAGTTTTTAAAGATAATTCGGCAGGTAGGGGCTTGGGAAGTGGAGAGTGCTGATTGGTCAGGTTGGAGATGGAATCATGGAGTTGGGGGAGGCGAGGTGATGTTTTCTTGCTGTGTTCTGTTCCTGGGTGAGATGGCAGAACTGGTTGGGTCAGATTACCGGTCTGGGTGGTGTCAGCTGATCCATGAGGTACAGGGTCTGCAAAATACGCCAAGCACTGATACTAGGTTTTACAATAGCGATGTTACCCCCAGGAGCAATGTGGGGAGGTTCAGCCTCTTGGAGCCACAGGCTGCATGACCCCTAAATTGTAATTTCTAATCTCATAGCTGATTTGTTAGTCCTGTGAAGGCAGACTGGATCCCAGGCAAGAAGGGGACCTTTTCGGGAAAACGCTGTTATCAATTTTGTTTCAGAGTCAAACCATGAACTGAATTCCTTCCCAGTTAGTTAGACCTATGCCCAGGAATGAACAAGGACAGCAAGATAGAGTCGATTAGATCTGATTTCTTTTACTGTCATAATTTCCTCAGTTATAATTTCGCAAATGCAGTTTCAACAATAATGATAATAATAATAATAATTCCCTTTCTCCTACACTCTCTTCAATTTCTCTCTTTCTGCTGCTTCGTCTTGTCTCGGGTCACACTGTTATTGCCCTGCTCCTATGCAACTGATCTTCCAGGCTGTATGGCCCATTTCACTGGGCCTGTTAACCCCAGACATTTGATCACTTTTCTCTGCTGATTATCCATACAATCTTTCCTTCTCTCTCACTTTCCACTGATGGACTTAGACAAAATCTCTTTCCCAAAGAAGAGCTATAATTTAGCTGTTTTTCTTTTGCATATTGTTCCATTTGCAGCCACACTATTTGTCTTCCCTCACACCACCTCTATCACCAGAAATCCATTGTCCTTTTTTTCTTTTTAATATCGGGAGCCTCTGCTCACTGTACTGCATAGTCCTTGGGACTTTTTTGAAACTTCATTTTTAACAATCATTTGAGCAGAAAGTAGCCAATTCAGTTCTTTAATTTCCCATTTTATTTTTGGTTTGAAACTGGCCTGATTATGTCCCTCTCACTTTTGTTATGACCAGTTACTTAGAAGCCATAGGGCCTACAAGGGACCGTTGGGTATAAATCCAACTTCTTCATTTTGATGGTGAGAAACCAAAAGCCCATGTTTCCCGATTCCCAGCACTGAAACTGTTTTCATGGCACGTCAATTCATCATACATTTTAATACTGATATTTTATATTTGCATAGTATTATTGCCTTTGCAATGGGCTTTCTCATCTATCTTCTCGTGGGTATATAGTCGAAAGGCCATTTTTACCCACTTGCTCCTAATCATATTGACTACGGCCTTAGGAAATGTCTGCTCTATTATTTCACTTGCCTGTCTGGGCTCTTGGGCAACAGCATAGAACCCTGCACTGCGTTTTCCCTCATGCTTTCTCACTCTCTGAAGAACAAATTTTGTTATATGCCTCATTATCATGGTAATATTGGCCTTCAGTCTGTATAGAAGCATTAAAAATGTGCATAATGTGTATCCTTTTAAAATATTATCCTAAGAAGCATCACTTAGAGTGAAGGGGTGTTACATGAATAAAGAAAGAATATAGTTTCTTCTAAACAAACCCACCAAGAAAATCATGAAAAGAATTATGACAACTATGAAGATGAAGGAGGTATACATCGTCAACAAAAGCAAAATAACCAGCGTGTCTTAGATACAATCTCGAATTACTTTCAGGTAGCACTCTAGCATTTTCTAAACCTTTTCACACACAGTTATCTCTTTTTTCCCTTCTCCTTCTAGAAATTAATTATAGCTTTTTCTTTAAAAAATGAAGCACTTTTTTTTTTACTCTTTTCATTTTTTCATGACACCGTATGTCAAAAGGAAGGCGAGGAACAGCTGTGGCATGGTAATAGCCAAACTTCTCCAGGTCTGCTCCTCAAGCTTGCAAAGTCAAGACTGGCAGAAATGGTGATTTTCACCTGGTTATCCTGAGAACCCTGCACAGTCCCTACCACATGCAGGTCTTCAGAGTGTGCAAATAAATGAAGAAATGTGAGACTGTGATAAGATTTTCATGGCATGCTTATTTTCCACACTTCCTCATGCAGCCCAACTTCCTCAACTTGTTTTACTACGTGTTTAAGTGATTTACCAGTTCTCTATTGAACCAACTTAAACCATGTTGCCTTCAACTCAACATTCATTGATCCTCAATACAGTCCTATAGGGAGGTAAGAAAACTTACAGATGAAATGGTAAAGAAAGAGAGAGATTAAGCAATTTGCCCCAAATCTTATAACAACTAGGTGATAATTCTTGAACTAGAACTTAAATGTCTGGCTGAGAATTCAGTGTTCTTTTCATTTAAACCACATTGCTTCATAAAAATAGATCCACAGGAAGAATAAAAATGTCTAAAGTGCAATGAGACAGAGAAGATAATATGGAGACAGACACATTGCACAGAAAGCACTTGACCATATGTCAGCCTGGTCCCCTTCATGTGTTTTGTTCATAACTTACTTTACTCAGGCAGCAGGAGACAGCAAAACAACTGTCAGAGTGAATTTAGGCCACAGTTTTATGTTGCTCAATGTGTTGAGTCATTTCCCTTAGCTCACATTTCTACCTAACTTTATCTTCTAAGTCATCATCACGGCTTTAATCGCTTCTTTATTTTGACAGTTGAGATTTTGTAGCCGTTATCCAAATGAAATATTTATTCTCACTTTTGAGTCCCTAATCCTTCCCCCATGGAATTAGCTATTTATTTGACACAATAGCTAGACAAGTAGGGTTGAAAATGCTTTCATAAAGACATTAATAGCTGGGTGTGGTGGTGTACACCTAGGAAGGCTATGGCAGGAAGATCACTTTAGCCCAGGAGTTTGAGGCCACCTGTGCAACATAGAGACGCCTGTCTTTGCAATTAAAAATTTAAAAAAGACATTTTAAAAGGTTGTTTACAAAAATGATGGTTAACTGACAGAAAATAGAAACTGAAACTAGAAATCATTGTCATCAGCTTTGTCTAATGTGTACTTGATCCTTTTCTCTTTGTGATGAAAGTTGAAAGTCTTTTCTTTTAATCAACTACCATTCAAATGAGATCACTGAATTAGTTGGTAGATATAACTCCCAGCCTTCAATTATTTTTATATTCTTTTGTAATACAGTTATTATTTTTTCAGGCTTCTATAAAATTGCATTTAACCAATCCCTAAATAGGGAAATGTTATGTAATTTTTTCTATTATTTACAATTCCTTGATTGTAGGAATAATTTTTTATTTGATAAAAACTCAGTTTTTTTCTAATATAAATACTATTAGCAGTCTAAAGATGTCATTCTCAATAAACAGGATGAGTCAACTTGAGGACTAGAGAATCAGGTAGTCACCATCAGAGAACTGGTTTAGCAAACAGAAAGGGCCTGCCCAGATAGAGAGAAGTCAGGCGAGGCTCTGGTGTGAAAATATTAGAGAAGCTGGGTGGGAGGCCTAATATAGTTTGTCTTTACACCTGTATATTTTGCTTCTTGCATCTGCTTGAATGCCCTCTGTAATTTATTATAACTAGATTTATTGTTCCAATAGATTTGTACTACAGTCAGAACAAACAAATCACTGGATCCAGCTGAAGCCTTTGATATATGACATAACAGAGATTTGCACAAAGATTTGCCCCATTGCCTTCTCGAATTTCTCGTATCATCAATCCATCTAGCTGAAGCTCTCTGAAGGTCATCAGAGGTCAGTATAATTTTAATAAGATTTTAACTGAAGGATAGCCTTGATGTTCAGTGACCTTCAGACATGTTTATAATCGAGAAGCCACTCCCCCTGTTGAATGATAACCTCTCCCATGAGTTACCAAGCCAACAGTGCTCACAGTCCGAGTAACCATTGATTCCCATAAACCCAGTTCCCCCCAGCACTGATGATCTCAATAACCTGAATGATGTGCATTGCCTTATCAATTTCATCTCATTTCCTGTCTTGGTGGTTATTCTCACACTGCTTCTATGTGGAATGTCCATATGTATCCACTCAGTTTTCCACTTCATCATTCCATCATCTGTAGTCTCTATTTACTATCCATCACCAGGACTAATGTGAACTGACTTTCCTCCAAAAAGCACTCCCTGAACTCATCCTGAAATAACATTTTTCTCTGCTAACTTAACATTTGTCATATGTTAGTATACAGCTTCTCTAACTGTCATGAAATGAAATAAATGGGAAGAAGATGGAACTTGAAACCTGCTCCTTAAGTCAGGCCCTTGGGGAATAGGCCTGTCTGGAGGTAATGTAAGGTCTGGATGATGTTTTTAGAATCTGAAGACTCAACACCTAACACAACAAGTATAAGCCTAGGCAAGCTGTCGGTGCAGGGCCTAAAATTAGGTATTTCAACAAGTGAATGAATCAATTTGGGGAATTATGTTAGTAAACAGAGGAAGCCTGCCCAGTGAAAAGGAGGATAAGCAGGAGTGCAGTGCAAAACTATTGAGGAAAAATGGCTAAGAAATAGAAAAATTAACACAAGGTCTAAAATGTTAAGATATTAAGCTTGTTACTGAATTACTGACCTGACTAGTATATAGGAGCATTAACAATGCAAAAACAGATTAGGTCAGGATTAGCAGCGGGGGTGAAATAATCTTCAGGGCTGAAATACTGAGCTAGAAATATTTAAATCCTCCTTGCAGATGACAAATATAGAGGACAATTTATTGGTTCAGTATGGATTTCTGGTCTTTTGTTAAGAAAGCAAGACCAGAAATACTCTCTTTCATTGAAAGCGAACATTGAGGCAGTAAACTCCAAATATAGCTGCAGGTACCATTTCTTGACGATTTGTGTGTATGGAGCATGAAAGAAAGGCCCAGAAACAAAAGCACATAGAAGAAAAAGCAGAAGGAGGCATTTACTTGCAAAGAAATGCGAGGCGGTCAGACTTCAAAAGAACAGGCCCAACAAATTTAAAAAATAGAACTTTTTAAAGCAGACAATGAAGACTGTAGGGTTTACATTAGTCTCTTCAGGGCAAAAAAACAACAATTTACCATGGTTATTGTATTCAAAAAGTCCATGACTATCTTCAGACAATAAATAGCATTGTAAAGTCAAGGATAAAGTGATTTTCATTAAGGAGTTAGCAACTCTCAGGAAATGCGTGCGGTTTTTATTCACTTAGAGGACTGCAAGTAGACAGATACCCTTTTATTGTTTATTTATGTCGTAGTGGAGAGAATTTTTTCTCTGTTTCTTCGGCAGTGGGACATGATGTATGGGCTTACAAAGGTGTCAGGTCCAGATGTCACTTTGGTTTTTATACTTCATCTTGTGGTCATGTTTCCTCCTCTACAGGACGTGTTTGTCTACCTACATTTGCTTAACAATGTTCTTAATCAGTACTATTGATTTTACATTTTACTTTGAGCCATTTTATTTGCAGAGATCTAACAAGGAGTGTTGATTAATATTTAATGACCTCCTAGTATTTTTTGATGAAACAATATACTAAGGCTTACAAGTTTACATCTATCTATTGATTTATAAAGCCCTTGTGGTTTACATTTACTTTTACATGTTTAACAGCTCAGTTAGAGCAGACCAAACCAGTCAGTTCACCTCTACCTGATTTCATCTGCAATATTTATCATGTAAAGGTGTCCTTTTTAATAAAAGGTATCCAAACGTCTCAGTGTCCCTGCCCTGCCAAGAAAGGACATTCTTTCTCACCTCCAAGCCTGAGATTGCATAGTCCATAGAGCACGTACCAGATCAGTTTCCTGGAATGATGTTGTAGGCATCACTTCTGCGTGCAAAATATAGAAATTATTCTTATTACTGGATTTGTCTTGTCTAATTACATTGAATTTGTAGCACAGCTATACATTTTTTTATTAAAAAATTGATTCTTTCTGGCCAGGCAAGGTGGCTCATGCCTGTAATCCCAGCACTTTGAGAGACTGAGGCGGGCAGATCACCTCAGGTTAGGAGTTTAAGACCAGCCTGGCCAACATGGTGAAACCCTGTCTCTACAAAAATGCAAAAATTAGGCTGGCATGATGTGGATGCTTGCCTGTAATCTCAACTACTCAGGAGGCTGAGGTGGGAGAATCGCTTGAATCCTGGAGTGGGAGGTTGCAGTGAGCCGAGATCCGCCATTGCACTTGAGTCTGGGCGACAGAGCAAGAATCCATCTCAAAAAAAAAAAATGCTTTTTAAAATTATTCATATATTCAGGTAGAATGGAGGGCAAATTCTTATTGAACCAATACAAATAACTACATGGTCGCAAAAAGTAAATGTTTTTATTAAAGGGACTTTGTGTAAGATTTAACCAATATTGCTAATTAAGAGTATGTTAATAGGCCGGGCGCGGTGGCTTACGCCTATAATCCCAGCACTTTGGGAGGCCGAGGCTGGTGGATCACGAGATCAAGAGATTTGAGACCATCCTGGTCAACAAGGTGAAACCCCATCTCTACTAAAAATACAAAAATTAGCTAGGCACGGTGGCGCCTGCCTGTAATGCCAGCTACTTGGGAGGCTGAGGCAGAATTGCTTGAACCCAGGAGACAGAGGTTGCAGTGAGCCGAGATCACGCCATTGCACTCCAGCCTGGGTAAGGAGAGCGAAACTCCGTTTCAAAAAAAAAAAGGGGGGTGGGGGGGCGGGGTGGTATGTCAATAGGCAAATCCAAATATTGTATGTCACAATTTTTTATAAAACAATTATTTGCATTTTTTTGGCAATTTATTAGCTTTGTTTTTATATTAAGAATTTCTACAAGGTTTTTTTTCCTCAACACGAAGGATTCAGAGTGTTTTGTTTACTTTTTATAAATTTAATAATTTATAAATTTAGTTGGGGGTTAAAGATAGATGAAGAAGAAAGAAAATGGGTTTCTCTGATGTTTATTAAAGTGGAAAAGTAACTAACCTCAATTAAATCGCTTTATTGAGGTCCTTTAATCCTAAATAACAACCTCTTGTCAGGCTGGTCTTAAGTTAACCAGTCTACTTTCATGAATTCATCTGCTTCTACATTATGAGTGTCTTGGAAATCCTGATTCATTCTCTTGGTATAGCTAGAATATTGTTTATGGGGACAAGGTCAGCCTATTCTTGGAGGAGTCCTATATTCATGAGTCAATTTCCTGTGGTATCAATAGTATCAATAGTGTCTGCTACAGTTTTTATTGGAGCTCTTTTAGTATTTTTTCCAGATGATGCAAATTCTGATTGGTGCTTTGTAGAGAGGCTTTTAGGTATGTTTAAAGGGAAAGGAGAGTGGAGCATAGTGGCTCATGCCTGTAATCCCAGCACTTTGGGAGGCTGAGGCAGGCAGATCACTTGAGGTCCAGAGTTTGAGACTAGCCTGGCCAACATGTCGTGAAACTCTGTCTCTACTGAAAATACAAAAATTAGCCATTCATGGTGATGGGAGCCTGAATCTCAACTACTTGGGAGGCTGAGGTAGGAGGACAGCTTGAACTCTAGAGACAGAGGTTGCAGTGAGCTGAGATCATGCCACTGCTCTCCAGCCTGTACAACAGAGTGAGACTGTCTCAAAAATAAATAAATAAATAACAAAACTGGAAAGTTTGTTAATTTTTTCATAGCAAACAGCATCACAATGGGGGATAGTGGCATTCTCTATTGAGGTGTAATACATTCTCATCTAATGAAATTTTAATCAATGATTACCATAAAAAACAGAACACATTAAGGACAATTAGTGCATTCTGAAACCTCTCCAGGGCCTTTAATTTTCCCTGTAAAGTACACATTATTATTGTCACCAACTGATAAGTTTATTTTTTTAATCAATTGGTTGACATTTATTGCACCAGTCTTTGTACATGAACATATATATGCCTCAATCCAACCTGAGAAGTGCACAATTATTGTAACATAGCCACAGCAATCACACATAATTATTTCATTTAATTAATTTAAGATGATTTTATTGCTATTTTCTCATATTATGGGCTTGAAAAACAGAGCAGCTTCCACTGTACTGAGCATAGTTTTGAGCAAATTAAATATCTGGAGAATGCAAAACATTATCTTTATTTCTAATATATCTTCTTGTTAAGAGCTAGGAGGAGAGTCTTTGGAGTTTCCCAGCAGCCATCTGAGAAACCCAGAGATAGTGTATTCGTAAGTAACATCTTAGTACTTATGCTATTTTGTATTTGAGGGTTAAATTTGGGGAATATGGTATCAAAAAGAGTGTTACAGGTTGGGGCTGCAGATGCGAGGGGCCTACGATCAATCAGGTGACCCTGGATGGACTACATGCTCCACGTGTCAGTCCCAGACCCCAGCTGTGGTGGGTTCCTCTCTGCAACAGCATATCTTTTTAAAGGGCAAGAATCTGGGCTCCAGATAGCTAGCCTCTGTCTCCTCCATCCTAGCTTGTCATGGTACCCCTGAACCACCCTCCCATTCAATTTGGGCCCTGGAGTTTGATACCAAGGCTCACAGCCACAGAAGGAAATTGGGAGCTCACATGTGAAGGGCAAAATTAAGTAAATGAACCTTCTTCCAAAGTCTTCAGTTTGTAGTCCCAGTGCCACTATCAGTGTTTCCAGCAGGGGTATTGGCAGTACCAGGCAGCCACTCCCCAGGGTTTGTGTTTCTGAGCTTTCCCATTGTCAATTAATTGGAAATTTCAGGAACTGTCCCTGCCTTACAATGCCTGCTCTGATCTACAGGTCTCTTGGAGACAGACAGGTGATGGGGCAAGCAAAGAGACAAAAATGTCTTCTGATAATCAGGGGTCAGCAGATGAGGATGAAAGCTAATTATACCCACTACTCAGGAAATTTAGAGGGGTCCCCGTTGTCTTTGTAGGAATAGCAGGTTTTCTGACTATAATGTCCAAAGTTCTTTACAAGTTGAAGTCCCGAAGAGATCAAAAAATGTCTTACGCACATGAGAGTTGCTATCCAAAGATTTGTCATAGGAGCTGCAACTCTGGGTGTTCTCTATTCTATTAGAAGAATTACGTTAGATTTTTTATTCCTCAATGTGACCAAGAAATAGAGCTACTTGCTGGGAACAAGAAAGACAAGATGACTTCTGGAAACTATTTATTATGAAAAATGAATTTTCATTATGTAGCAAACTACACTGCAGAAGTATTACAAAAATTCTCACAAGCATGGTATATTAAATCTCAAATCAATAATCATACATAGTCAATATAAAATTGACTTTGTTGTTATCTTTCAGAACCTGGGAAATAATTTTCTGACTTTCAAATTTTTTAGTTTCTATTCAATGGCAGAAAATCTATATTGTGCCAAACCAGTCTGAAATTAGTAGTTAATTATATGCTGGACACAGAAAAATTTTCTATAGCCTATTAAATGCAACGCTCCATTCATTGCTTAATTTCCTCCAAATAGCATAATGTAATTAAGGCTTTCATAAACATTTTTTTTTAAGAACAGCCCACAATGACAGAGGAGAATGGTTATATTGTTAATTAAAGTTGATTCGTCACTCATATGGTAAACCTGACTTACATGGAAACTTAACTATTTTAACACAAAGATAAATGTTTGTCATTTAAATGTGCATGTGTTCATTTTTATAGGATCCTTATTAAAAGGATTTCTAAAAGTACAAAGGTAAACTACTATAAATCTCTTTTCTCCCAGATGACAATATTGTTTTGGGTGAGGAAGAATTCAGTCTGGGAGAGCTATATCTAATCCGGTAGGATGCTGTGGAGAATACAAGAAACCAAAGTAGATACTAAATTTTTGCTAAAAGACTAATATATGGAGATTGATTTATCATTTTATTAAAAAGTTAACCCAAATACGAATACTACTTTTTTTAAGACCATCTATTTAACAAATTGCACTAAAAGACTCAAAAGTTATTTTGCATTTTATGCATAAACACACTAATATTGAGTAAATTTAGTCAAAAAATTATAAACATTATATTGCTCATTTAAACTCATTATTTGCAGGTATTAGAAAGTATAGCAAATGAAATTACTTCCCTCAGATAGTCTACAATTATTGTATGCCCCCAAATTTGCATTTTAAAATTCAGTTTCATATTCTAGCAAGAACCTACAATTTGCCTTATAGACAAAATTACTCTCTTTTGCCTTGATAAGCAAAAACACATTAATTATTTTGCATGCACTTTCTAAATACTCGAACTGACTTAATTTCTTAAAGTAGTATAAATGAACATGTGCATTAATCAGAACTAAAGGTTTTTTTACATATGTTCGTTCTCCTATTTGATAGCCACTCTACAATATGTAAAAATATGCAGCATAGATATGTTAAAAATTTTGCTAGACTATCCAAAGATTTTTCATTAATCATCTCAGTAAAATATTAGCCAAGTTCATAAAGCTAACTAGTATATTAAAATACATTTTAAGCTGACACACTATAATTTATATTAAAATATAAAAATTTACATTAAAATTGTGTTAAACATGAAATGTGATTTTTTTTCCTGGTAGGCTATGTGTGGTTTTACCTGTATAGTGTAATTATTTGTAGCCCTATCTCAAGTTACAGAAACAAATGTTTTAAAAATACTAGCTTAATAATTCAATTCAGTTTAGCTATAAATCCAGGAGGGGACATCTAGAAAGCTCTGATAAGTTAAAATATTTTATAAACCAAAAACATATGCTAACATTAATTCTAAGATTGTGATAAAATCAGTGAAAAAACATAATTCATTTAAACCAAAATTATCAAACCATATACACTTATCCAAGATTTCCCATGATTAGAAATACTACTGAACTTTATTTCAATCAAATAAAAAAAAAACCTTCAATTTTCTTCTAAAGCACTGAAGTCCTTCTCATGATGCAGTTCTCTTACCCGCCTGCCTTCCCTTGCTTCTCGCCTTCTGACATAGCAACCAAGTCCATTAATTCACCTCAGAACTAAACTTCTCTATAATTTTTTTCCTCTGAGCTGCAGTTCAGCAAGTTACCTGTGCTTATATAGATAAGCCAATGAAAACAGAAGCTCCATTAAATTTAAGAAATTGTTTAACCTAATTCATTAATTTTCTCCAGAGATAGGAAAATGTATAATAATTTGTTCAGAAGATACTTACATGCATACAACAGGAAGTCATTATCAAACTGTGAGTCAGTGATGATTTTCTCTGTCCTTTTTGTAGACTTTCTTGTGCTTCTTATGGTCCTTATCCAGTCAGATTATAGGTTATGGTAGAGACGTAATTTTTGAGGTTGAGTAATACTTTATTGTTGATGTATAGAATATTCCTCACATCTTATTTCAACTCATTTTTATATTTCTATGAGATTTTTCTCATTTGGGGTTTTTGTTTGAGAAAAGGGAGAGAGAAATTTAAACACTTGAAAATCTTTAGAGTTTTCAGAAGCACACAAAACTTCAAACAAGCACAAAGTAATTCTCATTAATACTTCCTTAAGACAAACAAAGCAAAACACTATCAAAAGTTAGAGCTCTCCATTTTTCAAGCCATGCAAGACTGTCTCCAATAGTGATGGCTTCAGCAGTGATTCAACTTGAGTGTGCATCAGAACCACCTGCAAGGCCTAATTAAACAGATTCCTTGGCACACTTGGCAGTGTATGACTCAGTAGGTAAGATCTGAGAATTTGCATTTCTAACAAGTTGCCGGGTAATACTGATACCGATGTCTAGGGACTATGAGAATCACTCTCCAAGAGTGTTAAAAAAAATGACCAATTTCTCTGCCCAATTATCTGCCAAAGTTTCCTAAGAGAAGAGAAAAAATAAAAGAGAGAAAAAGAAAAAACAAAGAGAGGAACTAGGGAAACAGCCACAGCTGGACACAAAAACAAAAGCTAACTTACTTTCATGTGGAAAATTTCTTATTTCATTTTGCACCCACAAAAGACTTTAGAAGTTTTTTCATATGTCAGAAGGAAGCATATAACCTCCAAATTCACTGTCTCTTTTTTGCCTATTTGCTGTAGTTACTCTCCGTACCAAGGGTTCTGAGACTGAAGTCTCTCTGGTTCTGCTGGTCAGATAGGCTCTCTGCTTCAATTGTGATCTCTCACTGAATGTTCTTATCCACTGCTTCCTCACTCTGTAATGTATGTCTAAGAAGCTTCCGTCTTCTCATCCTCCCATCCCATATGCTGACATTCTTTCCAGTCTCTGCGTTGTTGTGAGAGCTCAGCAGGGAAGGGAGCTGAATGAATGTCTGTATTCAGTCTCCAACCACGATCTAGGATATTCTGTATTAATCACAAATAACTGATGCAAGTTTCTCCTACTTAGTCATAGCTGAGCCAGATCACCCGCAGTGCTATCTCATCCCACCGCGGTCTCTACGACTAATTTCTATTATACAAGGTAAGATCAACATTTGAAGTGATTGAGTTTAACATAAAAAGATATATTGGCCCCTGTGAAAGTCCAGAGATAGGGCAAGCTTCAGGATTAATTGCTTGAGTGATCAATGATATCATTAAGGTTTTGATTGGGACATGAAAGAAAGAACTGGCAAATAAGGAGAGAACTTTGGTAATAGAAAAGCATTGGATCCTTGTGCTGTTTTGAATGCCCTAAAGGAAAAGACAAATTCAAGGCAGATTCTAACAGAACTGTTAACAAAGAAAAAAGGGAGAAGGTGAGTGAGACTCTTGAATAAAAATTCTTAATTCTTAACACCAGCTGTGAAATCTTATCTGCTCTGGTTATGCTAAGAATCCTCATCACACCATTCCATCTCACATTCTAGAAGGCTTTGTAGTGGTAGAAGTATAAACAACATTAACACATTTCCTAAGTATTTTGGCTGTTTTATCTTCCATTAGCCTCACACAAGCCATGTGTATGATCACCCATCTTTTGGACCATTATGTAAGTATTGCAGCTATCACCTCTCTTGCTTTGGGGAAAGGAGATTCTCTTTCCTTATCAATAGTATTGGATCGACTCTTCTAATTTCATGATGACACTGAGTATTCTTGAATGATGGAAGAAAAATGTAACCCTGAGTTTGCAACTACTGTATTTCACAAGTCCATATCCATCCTAGAAGGTCTTCCAGCCTTGCTCCCAAGATGGCCACATGTAGGTCTCTTCTTTCCCATAACCAGAGGGTTATATATAGGTTATATTATCCTTCAAAGTCTGGGATAAACCAATTTCTCACTCTAAATAGAACAAAGTGTTTTGATTTTCCCAACCCTAGCCCTAGCTTAAAGTCTACCTTCTAAGTCCTATTTTATTGTAAAGGTCCCTGGATTGATCTTTCAAGATATTTTTGCCTTCTGAGAAAATATTACTCTCATTCAAAGAATTGTGGCCTGGCAACAAATCTACAGGAGTCTTGAGCACAGAGGCCAAAACATCAGAACGTCTGGATTATTCAGACTAAAGTAATATCATCTGTGGGTTATCCACAGCCCAGTTCTCAGCTTCAGGCAATGCTGGAGTCACCAGTGTGCTGTTTTCTTTCCTCTGCCATTTTTATCCAAAAATTCTAAAAACTTGAAGTTCCATTTCTCTTAGGAAGACATGAATACATTAGTGCAGTAACATATTTATTTCTACTTTTTTGAAATTTTATTATGAAATGTATCACTTTCCAAGCTTTTCTTTCTAGTGGTGTAAAACAGGGATGAATGGCCATGAGCACATGATTGCCTCATCTCAGGTAACACCTTTTTTGCCCTTTGAAAAGCCTGTAATATACTTTATAATGTAGTTTAACTATTCTACTTCACCTCATATAAACAAACTGATTTTCTAACTTATCAACACAGTATGAACATTGCTCCAAGTCAATTAACAAAAATAGGAAATATCACTTTAAATGAATGCATAATGTCTCTATATAGAGAAAAATAAATAATACATGTGTGCATATATGCATGTGTGAATATATGTTATGACTACATTCTGCAAGTTTTTAAACTATCTTTTTACTGATGGAGAGTCATCATGGTTTTTTCCCCACTGTACTGCAAACAAAGTAGCCGTAAACATTCTAACATTCTGGAGCGCGATATCCCTTATATGAAATGCTTGGAACCAAAAGTATTGCAGATTTTAGATTTTTTCAGGTTTTGAAATATTTTCACACTATAATGTGATATGTTAGGAATGAGACCCAAGTCTAAATTTATTTACATTTCCTACGTACAGTACACATGTAGCCTGAAGCTAATTTTACGTATTTTTAAAATTTTGTGCATGAAACAAAATTTTGACATCTTTTGACTGCCACAGTCATATAAGGTCATATGTGAAATTTTTCACCTGTGACATTATATCAGTGCTCAAAATGTTTCAAAATTTGAAGCATTTCAGATTTCAGATTTTTTAGTTGACCTTTGAACACCACGGGTTTGAACAGTGCAGGTCCACTCACACTCGCATTTTTTAAAAAATAAATACATCAGAAAAAGTTTTGGAGAATTGCGATTGAAAAAACTAGCAGACTAACTGCATAGCCTAGAAATATCAAAAAAAAATTTTAAGAAAAAGCTACCTACATCATGAATGCATCAAGTATATGTATATATTAATCTATTTGATGGTAGATAAGATATACACAAATCTTATAAAAAGTTAGAATTTATCAAAATGTATGCACACTGTACAAGGCACCATTTGCAGTCAAGAGAAATGTAAACAAACATAAAGATGCTGTATTAAACCGTAACTGCATACAATTAACTATAGTACAAACTGTACTACCCTAGTAATTATTTTTATTTTATTTTTATAAATGTGCTAGGTACAAGTACACTATCATTATATGATTGTTTTGTTATACGGATATATCGCTAGTGGTGAAGTCTGGGTTTTTCGTGTACTCATCACCTGAATAGCAAATATTGTACCCAACAAGTAATTTTTCAACCCTCACTCCCCTCCAACTTTCACATCTTTTGAAGTATTCTCCAATGTCTACTTTTCCAGTCTATGTACTATTATAATAATTTTGTAGCCGCCTCCTGTTGCTACTGTGTTGAGCTCGTGTTGCCAGTATCCACCATGTGCACTTGGTGTCTTTAGTAAATTCTGTATCTAAGTAAATAGTATGTTCCCTCACTGTTCTCTTTTCAATGTGCTTAGTATAATACCGTAAATCTTGAATAGCACCATGGGACCAATACAAAGTGCAAGTAGTGATGCTGGGAGTGCTCCCAAGAAGCAGAGAAAAGTTGTGACGTTATAAGCAAAAGTTAGATTGCTTCCTATCTATAGATTGAGGTCTTCAGCTGCAGTAGCCTGCCATTTCGAAACAAACAAATCCAATATAAGGTCCCCTGTAAAAAAAAAAAAGGAAATTCATGACGCCCTCATTTCATGCCTCTTGTTTTCAATCAAGAGGCATGAAAACCTTGTCCTTTCTTATCTCATATTCAAAATGCAGCTTTCATTTGAGTACAGAATAGCTATAAGAAAGACATACCTGGCCAGGTGCAGTGGCTCACACCTGTAATCTCAGCATTTGGGGAGGCCGAGGCAGGCAAATCACGAGGTCAAGAGTTCAAGATCAGCCTGGCACTAAAAATACAAAAAACTAGCTGGGGGTAGTGGCGGGCACCTGTAATCCCAACTACTCAGGAAGCTTAGATGGGAGAATTGCTTTCACCTGGGAGGTGGAGGTTTCAGTGAGCCAAGATCACGTCACTGCACTCCAACCCTGGCTATGGAGTGACAGACTCTATCTCAGAAAAACAAAAAAGAAAGACATACCTATAGACTCTTATTTGATTCAAGAAATAGCAAAGTCATTATTTGACAACTTAAAGTAAAAGGAAGGTGAATGATCTAAAGCTGGAGAATTTAATGCCAGCAAAGGATGATCTGATAATTTTATAAAGTGGTTTGGTTTTAAAAATGTCAGGATAAAGGGAGTAGCAACTTTTGCCAACCAAGAACCAGCAAGTGAATTCTCAAATGCCATTAAGAAAAACATTGAGAAGAAAGGATATCTGCCTGAACAGGTATTAATGCAGCTGCAAGTGCCCTATTCTGAAAAAGAAAAAAATCCACAAAGGACATTTATTAGCAAGGAAGAGAAGCAAACACTAAGATTTAAGGCAGAAAGGGAGAGGCTAACTCCACTGCTTTGTGCAAATATAGTCAGGTTTATGATCAGGGCCGCCCTTAGCTATAAAGCTGCTAACCCCTGAGTCTTGAAGGGAAAAGATAAACACCAGTTGCCAGTCTTTTGGTTGTACAACAAGAAGGCCTGGACAGTGAGAATGCTTTTTCTGGATTGGTTCCATCAATGCTTTGTCCCTGAAGTCAGAAGTACCTTGCCAGTAAGGGATTGCTTTTCAAAGTTTTTTTTTTTTTTAATTGGAAAATGCCCCCTGGCCACCCAGAACCCTGTAAGTTCAACACAAAAGGCACCAAAGTGGTCTCCTTGCCACCAAGCACATCTCTAATTCAGCCTCTAGAGAAGGGAGTCATAAGGACCTTTAAGGCTCTACACACGGCACTATGGAAATGTTTGTCAACACTACGAAAGAGAACCCCAATAGGGAGAACATCATGGAAGTCTGGAAGGCTTACACCTTTGAAGATGTCATCAGTTGATAGAGAAAAAGCCATGAAAACCATTAAACTCGAAACAATAAATTCCTGCTGGACAAAAGTGTGTACAGATGTTGTGCATGACTACAGAATTATGACAGACTCAATCAAGAAAAATCATTTAAAAAATGTGGATATGAAGGGAAAAAAGGTGGGGAGTGAATGGTTGCAAAATATGGATCTTGGAGGAATTTAAGAGCTAATAGACACCACACCAGAGGAATTAACAAAATACGACTTGATGGAGATGAGTACTTCCTAATCAGCACCAGACGGTGAGGAAAAAGACACACAAGAAGCAGTGCCAGAAAACAAATCGCTATCCAACAATCTGGTAAAAGGGTTCTGATTATTCAAGACTGCTTTTGACTTCTTTTTTGACATAGACCTTTCCATGATACAGGAACTGAAACTAAGGCACATGGTAAAGGAAGGATAGGTACTATATCAAAATGTTTTTAGATAAATGAAAAAGCAAAATAGAAATAATGATGTATTTTGGTAAAGTTACACCAAATGTGCTTGCCTCTCCTGCTTCCCCTTCCATCCCTTCCACCTCTTCCACCTCGGCAACCCTAAGACAGCAAGATCAGCTCTTCCTCATCTTCCTCCTCCTCCTCTGCCTACTTAACATGAAGACAGCAATGATGAAGACCTTTAGGATGATCCACTTCCACTTAATGAATGGGTCATATACTTTCTCTTCCTTACAATTTTCTTGATTATAATTTCTTTTCTGTAGCTTAGTTTTTTGTAACAATACAGTATATAATACATATAGCATGTAAAATACATGTTAAATATAACCGTTCATGTTACCAGTAAGGCTTTTTGTCAACAATAGGCTATAAGGAGTCAAAAGTTGTGTGTGGATTTTTGACTGTGTGGGAAGCCAGCTCCCCTAACCCTATGTTATTCAAGGGGCAACAGTATTCTTTCTCACTGGCACTTTAGTTTTCGTAAATTCAAGTCCCAAAAGTAGAACTGCAAGTTCAAAAGGACTTTTAAAACAATAATTATTGCCAGATTACAGAAAATTTCCAATTTACATTCTCACCAACAATGTACAATATTGGTGTCCCTGAACCCTTATCAGCAATGAATTTTTAAATATACTATAATGGATGAGAAAAATATATTTTTTAATTTGAAATTCCCTGATCACTAATGAAGTGAAGCATCAAGATTATTCCTATAATATGCAAGTGCTGAAAATACATATAACTATAACAGATGTCAAAAATCTATAAGCCAGGCCAGGTGTGATAGGCACTCACCTGTAGTCCCAGCCACTGGTAGACTTGAGTCCAGGAGGTCAAGACTGTAGTGTGCAATGATTGAGCCTGTGAATAGCCACTGCACTCCAGCCTAGACAACATAGCAATACCCATCTCTTTACAAAAAAAAAAAAAAAAAAAAAAAAAAGAGAGTCTATAAGACAAAGGTCCTCATAAATTAAAAGAAGCCAAGACAGTCACTGTACCTGCAGAATATTTTAAATATAGTAAAATAATAATATGTTGAAACATACATTGGAGCAAACTCTTCTTCACTCTTAAATCCTTTCAGCATAGAGACAATCAATTGACTGTGTCTGGGTGCTACCTGACCACTATTGGAGTCTGTTTCATCTACCCAAATCTGTGCAACAACATGAAATTATAATTTTACTATGCACCTAAACTTTCCTCAATATATTGAATTATTATAGAATTTGATGAGTCAAATTTTGTAAATTCAGTTACCTTCCTCCACTACTCTAGGTGTCATATAATATCTGGCCTAAGGGTTAAAAGTTCACAATTGAATAAGCCAAACTTGTTCATTTGGGGATAAAGCACGTCAAGAAATCTGGCCTTAATGTCCAATGAACTCACATCATATTAAGTAGCTGAATAGAAACATGCATTCCAAAATGGATACTGTTTATCAAACTCAGTGCTCTATTCTTGACAGTAAATCCCAGAATAGAGTGGATGCTTTAATTGTGTATTAAATAGTATTTGGAGTAATATCATAGCCACTAATGATGTGAATAGGAACACTAGCTATGGAGCTGGGAATTTTCTATATAAAGCCTGTCTCTTTTACTTACTGTTTAGTGGGCAAGTTGTTTCAGTTCCTATGATATCTAAATTGGACAAAATCACCCCACCTACTTCTTCAGGTGTTTTGATAATAATAAGGGATAACGTCTATTTAAGTGCTTAACACAATTCTCGCACATAGAAAGCAATAATAAACATTGGCTAACATTACAAGGATGCTTATTGTAAGAAACTGTAAGAAATAAAACATGTTTTTATACATTTTCTCTCTTGGATCTGGAGTGGAATGTGGATCTAGAACAAGAACAAAATGATGTTACCTTAATGACCTCTACGTATTTACACTGAAGATGTCTTAAAACATTTTGCTGGCCAACAAAAGACACCTCCTGTTCTAATTGGGCATTGTCCTTTTCTTTAAACTATGCAGACAAACAATATTATAAAGTGAGAACATCAGCATAAAAAAACATAAACATAAATCTTAATAGTGAGTTCATGAAAATTCTTACTGATAAAATGACAATGTCACGGACTGAATGTTTATGTCCCTCTAAATTTGCATATTGAAATTCTAACCCCCAGGGTATTGGTGTTAGGAGGTAGAGCCTTTGGGAGGTGATTAGGTCACGAGGACAAGAGTCTCATGAATGGAATTTGTGCTCTTATAAAAGAGATCCCACAGAACTCATTGCTCCTTCCAAATTATGGGGATATAGCAGGAAGTTGCCATCTATGAGCCAGAAAGGTGGACCTCACCCCAGATGCTGAATCTGCCTTGATATTGGACTTCCCAGCCTCCACAACTGTAAGAAATAAATTTCTGTTGTTTGTAAGTTACTCAGCTTATGGCATTTTGTTACAGTCGCCTTCACAGACTAAGTTGAGTAGCATTTTGAGGATTGAAATTTCTTCATAAATGGGTAGAGTATGCTCTGTTAAACCATATTCTCAGCTAACCCCATTTACTCACTGTTCCTCTTTAGTTTCACATTCTTGCTATTTATCACTGTAATTTTATTCATTCTTCACAATTTGCCATTCTTACACTTTGAATCATGTTATCAGTTTATAATGCCTTCATCAAATGATAGTCTGCATTTTTTTACCCTTGGCTGATTCAAAACACTTGGCATAATTTCCTTTAAATCGTCTTCCTTCCATCTCAAAACACTGTATTATTTTCAATTAATTTCCAATAAACTCTTAATTGTCCATGCTCTGTCAGAGTTGGCAGAGTTAATCCCTGTTTAAGCTAATAGGTTCAGCTTCTTCAACAAACAAATCTTTCATGAAAGCTGCTGACAAGCCAGAGTATTAATTAAATCTAGTTTCAATGCTTCTTACTTTCCTTGATCTTTCTCTCTTGTTCTTCGGGAAATAGTCACTGAGTTCTGGTGCTAATAAATACTATAAAAAGTAGAGAATACGGTCTAAAGAGGCAGATTGTTCTCTTTAAAGTTGATGTGGTGCTTTCTGTGCACCAAGCATTGGCTCAAAAGCCCAAAAATTAGGTAGCAATACTTCCTAAGCTCATCTTCAACCATAAGGCAGAAGCTAAACATATCTGAAAATATAATAACACTGGTACCTTATACCAGCACTAAGAATAAGAAAACCCTGGAATGTGGCTCTAGTCTATTTTTCAATTGGAATTAATTTTTCAAAATGGAAATGACTTCATTGTTATTTTTATTATAACATTAGTATATGTTTATCATTAAAAATAAGTACAAAAGTCTCTAAAAGAAAAAGGGAAAAAAATACCAGCAGTTCCATACTCCAGAAATTATCCAAATATCCAAACACTTTTCCAATCCATACAATTAATTTTTAAATTTAATCTTCATACAATGTACACGTGCATCGAAACATCACACTGTACCCCATATACATGTGCAATTATTATGCCAATTAAAAACAAAATTAAAAACCTACCAAAAAACATGTTATTTTAAATAACTTATGTTTTTCTAATTGTATACACCACAAAATAAATCTCTTCACATGACTCTATAAACTAATTTATTCATTTAAAGAGAAAGGTACATTTCAATCTACAGATATACTATATAATATTTATTCAGATCTCTGCATGAGAATTTATGTTGCCTGTAAATATTGTATTAGAAACATTATAAGAATAATCTCTGTAAATACTTTTTTTTTCTGTATTAATATTTGGGTAGGAAAATTACTAGAAATAGAATAACTGGGTTGATGATTAAAAACAATTTAAATTTTAATACATAGAATCAAATTATCCTCCAAAATATTGCACTGTACAGCAATACAGTTTTGTTTTGTTTTTTTCTCCATTTTCACTACTGCCAATATCTTTAATCTTTGCCAATCAATGAGAAAAAAAGACAAATAACTCGATACGGTACTATACAAGGGAGATGAATAGGTAGAAAAAGAAATGCAAATGACCAGGAGTAATAGAAGATATTCAGCATCAATCCAATCAAATTAATGAATCTTTAAAATGCAGTAACAGTCAGTGTTAGCAAGGGTGTAGGTATCAGACATTCTCATAGGAATATAAATTTGGCCCATGTTTTAGGATCATATTAGGTCACAGCAATTAAAAAATGTTAAATTCATATGCTCTATAGCAACTTCACAAGTAGGAATTTATTGCATGGAGAATCTTGTAAAACACATAAACCAAGATATGTTATTAATGTTATTGGTAGCCTATTGTTTAAATTAAAAATATATTTACACAGTACAGTTGTTAAAAGTAAGACTATCTTGAAAGTAAATTATTAAACAAAAATACAAAGCCTAGGCTGGGCAAGACAGCTCATGCCTGTAATCACAACATTTTGGGAGGCTGAGGAGGGAGGATTGCTTGAGCCCAGGAGTTTGAGACCAACCCGGGCAACACAGTGAGACCTCATCTCTAGACAAAAAAAAAAAAAAAAAAAAATACAAAGCCTGGTTCTGAACATCCTTTTGTGTAATATTAAAAGATAAAATTTTATTTTCTAACTTGTTTAAGATCTATATTGTATACAAGGGGATGTGTATTCAGGTCATTTTAAAAAAGATATTCAAGAAGTTGTCAACAGTGATTATCTTAAGGAGAGATTCTCGATGTCTGGGGGTGAGAGACTAGAGGAAGGAGAATTTTATATTTCATTTTTACCTTTATTTAATTTTTGGATTTTCTTACCAGGTGCATGAATTATATATTTCAGGATGTTTTATCAGGTAAATAAAAGTGTGAGCTATTTCTGTTTCCTCTCATTTGTTTCATGTTTAAAGAAAGGAAAATGAGGTATGTCTTTTTAAAATTTGATAATTTTGAGCTCATGATTTTTATGAAAGCCCTCTGTTACCTTTTTACTTCCTTTAACAATGACTGTTTATGTTGTAGAATCATCATTTTCTCAAGACAAATGTCTTAGAAGGTAGATGCATAAAGTGGCATACATTTTTTGGTTTAAGCTAATTTCACGTTATGAACAAAATTATGTAATGTCGTTTCTAAGACCTTTCTGTGATCTATCAATCCACCACGTTAAATAGGAGAAATCACTTCCAAAACAAATCCTTTTGCACTCAGCAAAATGAAGCAATTACATGAATAAGTTTTTCCACTTGGCCTATTTTTCTGTCCATGATTATTAATCAGTCTCACTGACTACATTTTCCATTTTACATCCACTTTCAGGCACTACTCCAGGTGGCCAAGCATTTCACATTATGTAAATAAAATAAAACAAAATTTTTTTCCATTGAGCAAATGGATATACTTCATCTCTAATGCTTCCATTCTTTCTCAAATCATTCAAAAAGTATGCTATGGTTTCCATAAAAGGACATTCATCCCATTTGACTAACTGGAATTTCTTTAAGTAAAATTTTACTCCAGCTAATCTTTACCAAATAGCTGAATTAATTTAAGTTGACACACTGCTATCTACCAGCTCTTCCAACCCTTTTGCTTGATTGTTTTGTCATTTTGCCTTTTCTCTTCTTCTACATTGGAAGTGTGGAGATTGACCCTCTGAAACAGCTATATGCATCGTGATCCTTGAGGATACCAGCTCTTAACTGGCTGCACATCAAAATCACTGTTTCCTTTTACCAATACTCTAGACACACTCAAGCAGAGATTCTGGATTCTGATTTAATTGACACAGAGTAGGGCCTGGGCATTTTAAAATCTCCCCACATGATTCTATTATGCCTCCTCTGTCCTAGCCCTCAAGCAGGATCAGACATTTCTTCTATCTTAATTATTCTTCTCTTAAATGTGTCCAATTTCTTACAACTGATAGATTTCTATATACTGATCTGCCTTGAGTGATGACAATGATAAGATTTGGCTCTATGTACCGACCCAAATTTCATCTTGTAGCTCCTATAATTCCCACAAGTTGTGGGAGGGACCCAGTGGGAGATAACTGAATCTTGAGGATGGGTCTTTCCTGTACTGTTCTTGTGATAGTGAATAAGTCTCATGAGATCTGATAGTTTTAAAAATGAGAGTTTCCCTGCATAAGCTCTCTCTTTCCCTGCAAAAGCTCTCTCACATGCAATCCATGTAAGATGTGACTTGCTCCTCCTTGCCTTTCACCGTTATTATGAGGCCGCCCCACTCATGTGGAACTGTAACTCCATTAAACCTCTTTTTTTTTTTGTAAATTGCCCAGTCTCAGGTATGTCTTTATCAGTAGTGTGAAAACAGACAAATACAAAAATACTGCAACAAATCTACTCACATCTGTACTCTTTATAGGAATTTCATGCTCTTAATTCTAAGGATGTTAAAACATATTAATGCTTGTCCCATCCCTAAAGTCTAGAGTGAGACCTGAGCATTAGGATATTTAAAACTTTTCTCATGTGATAGACACATGCAGCCAAGGTTGAGAGTCACTCTATAGGGCCAAGATATGTAAGAAAATTCAAGTTCTTTAGCTGAGCATGGTGGCACACACCTGTAGCCCTAGCTATTCCAGAGGCTGAGGTGGGAGGATTGCTTGAGCCCAGAAGAGTGAGGCTGCAATAAGCTATGATCACACCACTGCACTCCAGCCTGGGTGACAGAGTGAGACCATGTGAAAAAAAAAAAAAGGAAGAAAAGAAAGAAAGAGGAAGGAAGGAAGAAAGGAAGGAAGGAAGGAAAGAAGGAAGGGGAGGGAGGGAGGAAGGAAGAAAAAAGAAAGAAAGAGAGAGAGAAAGAAAGAGGGAAAGAAAGAAAGAAGAAAGAAAGAAAGAGAGAAAGGAAGGAAGGAAGAAAGAAAAGAAAGAAAGAAAGAAAGAGAAAGAAAGAAAAAGAAGGAAAATTCAAATCCTGCTTTGTCAAATGCAGTACTCCACTTTCCCAAAGGGATCCCAAGGGAAACTTAACCACAGGATAATGACAGACAAATAAACATAAATTGCAACTATTTTAGGTGCACATATTATTTTGTTTCTGAAATTGGTTTTAAAATATCTATGTCAGAATTCATTTCTAGAACTATATCTCTAGAAAATATTTCCCAGTACAAGAAAATGGAGACTGGAAAAATGAGGTTGTAAAATGATTCCCATGGTTATCTTTCAGCTTCTTTTTTCAACTTCCCTTTTTTCATCTCCATGTCTTCACTGATGCCTAGGAATCTGTTATATCACAGTCTTCAAGAGCTTTGCTCACAGAGAATTAGTTAAGATACTTCCTTTCAAAAGTATATGATATTCTCTTACAAGCATCTGTCTACTTTTAATAGGGCAAGCTATGTAAAGATTTTAAATCTCATTCCAGAAATACCGCATCTACTCTACCTATTTATGACAACAGTCATGTCTCTGGACCAAGATAGAAATTCATAGTTAGGAAATAAATCCCTGTAGGGCTTTTCCACAGTCCCAATATGTCCCCTACTGTCCTGATTTTAGCAACAAAAGTTCCCCATCCAGAAAATCCTTCATTCCTGGGTAAGTTCAAAGATTGGTCACCCTATTTCTGTCTGTGGCTCTTTCTTTCATAATTAGCTCATAACCATAGCAGTCACAGTTTTGAAAATTTTTATTTTGCTGAATTACTCATTGCTGTTTTCTCACTTTTTAAAATAATAAATACTTATTAAGAAACATTAGAAATATACAGAAAATAGTCAATAATAAAACAGAAACCATTGGCAGAAATAGTCACTATTAAAATTTTAATATACTCCTTTCCAATGTTTTTTCTGTTAATGCAAAAAAACAAATCAGAGATTCACCTCTGTGAACTAGATATCTTTTTACCTTTAGACATTCTTTGACAAATATATAGCTCAATAGTCTATCCAAGGTTCCCTTTTACAGATTCCATGCCAATTAACCTTCTCCTATGAAACCATCATTTCTTCACACAGGATAAATATGGTTATTGACACACACACTTTCTTAGTTACATTGCAATCCAGTTGTGCATCCTTAAATTTATAGCAATTGGATTTAGAATTATCATTACTAAAGAGGCTTGGTCTTATCTTTTGGCTTCTTTCTTCTTAAAATCAATTCTTGTAACTATAATTTGGGGGTATCTTTTTGCCTCATATTCAAATTCTCTTTCAAATTGAGGTATTTGTGTACTCTCTCTCTCTCTCTCTCTATATATATATATTATAATAGTATAGAAAACAATGAGATTATAGTATATATGTTTGTAATATCTGTTTTGAAGTATAATTATTTAATATAGACAATATGTATGAAATATGTCTAAAATATCTGATTAGTAATAAGATAATAATGTATTCACCTCTGAGTTTTAAAACTAGGACTTTGAAATATCATTGAAGGCCACTACTTTGACCAGCTTCCCTTTTCTCTTCCTGCTTTAATCATGTCTTGGGTCCTGATAAATTTGTCCCCAGATTCCTCCCAAATTACTCTCCAACTCTGTTCTATGTTTCAGGGAAATGCATTTATTTCCCAGTCTCCTTTGCCCCCCAGTTTCCTAGTAAGCTATCCAGTGAGAGATCCCAGAAAAGTCTGCCTCTTTTCTGGTAGGGCTACTTCCCACCAAACAGTCCTTCCCTCCATGGACCCAATTCCTAACAGGCAATGCTAATCTTAGCTCTAGCAACCTGCTTTAAGTCCTGGCCTCCTGACTCTGATAACACCTTCTCCCATTATCCTTCTAGTCCTAGGGGCAGTGCTGGTTTCCTGCTCTTGAGTTGCTGATTGACCAAGCCTGGTTTGGCTTCCATCACTTGTGTAATCAATCACCTGTATTAAATCACCTCTGCTGGAAAGACCAAGAATAGTTTCTGAATTATAAGCAAACACTGAAAGCTTTTCTATTTCTTGTTTGCTAAACAAGATTTGTCAAAGTTAAATATTTTATTTTATTGGATTCACTTTTTGCCTCTCCTACAATGATGATTTGCTTTTCCTCCTTTAACTTATTAATGTGATGAATTACAAATAGATTTTTTCTATTGTTAGAAATCCTTGCATTCATGGAAGAAACCCAATTTTCATGCTATATTATCTTTTTTTATAGATCTCTAAACTTAATTTGCTGATTTTTAACTTAAAATGTTTGTCATTAGGTTCATGAGGAAAGTTGGCTTATAATTTTCCCGTCTTACACATTTCTTGTATAACATTGGTATCGAGGTTGTATTGCCCTCATGAAGTCAACTAACAAATGTACTTTGTTTTTTTATTCTGGAATAGTTTTTATAAGATGAAAATAATTCATTTCTTGAAAACATTTGATAGAACTCACCAGTAAAAATGTCTGGGCCTGCTGGTTCTCTTATTTTAAGAAGAATTTGGAACTTATAATTAAAGCTCTTTTAAAGTGTTCCAAAAGTTTCCAGGTTTACTTGAATATTAATAAATTCCAATGCTGAAAAGCCCTCAGATATTAGTTCCTTAAATATAACCTTTCCCCAATTCGGTTTTTCTTTTATAGATCTGATTGGATACAGACTCTATTTTTTCAAACTCTATTTCACGTATCCATTTTCCTTTCCTTCTCTGTACTGTATTCAGCATAATTATTTAGTGTCTAACTTCCAACTCACTTATTTTCTTTTTGGCTCTATTCAATGTTGTGTTTAACCTGTCCATTCAGTTTTTAATTTTCATTATATTTTTTATATCTAAAAGATCTCTTAAATTCAGTTCCAATCTGCTTAATATAAGATAAATACACTGTCTCAAATTTATATTCTTGGCGCACCTCATTTATTTTTAAAAACATATTAACATAGTTTTTATAGTTATATAATCATTCTAATATCTGAAATCTTTGTGGGCATAATTATGTTTCTGCTCATGGTGTTTATTTTCTTATGAGTTTTGTAATAGTTTTGCTTTTATCTCATTTTGGATGGAATTTTACCTGTGGTCATTCTTTGAGACATGGAGTAAATGTGGGTTTCTCCAAAGACACCTTGCTTTTGTTTTGTGTTTGGAGGTAATACCAACATGGGATAACTATAAAATAAATTCTCAGTTTGACGTGTGTATGCCTGTTTTGAAATTATATTTAGAGTGAGAATTTAAACCACGAATTCACGTGAAGATGGCCTTGTGATTTTGCCTCTAAATAGCACTGAGTTTGAGGCAGGAAAATTTCCTTGTCCACCCTGAGGAACAAGTTTTGTCTAGTTTATCCTTTCTCTAAAATTATAGTTCTTCGTAACTCTGGCTTTCAGCAGTTTTCTCGGGCAAGACTATTATACTGAGCAGGCACTAGACTTTGTCTCACACTCTACCATATCCCAGGTGGCCAGAAAAATTGAAGCTGAGGATACTAGGGCCAGCTCTGTCCTTGTGGAAGCCTCTGGTTTGGGTGTCTCATACCTCTCTGAATTTATGTATTCTTATGCTTGGCCTATGGCATTCACCTTAATTTCTTTTCAAGTCAGTAATACACTTTTTAAAAATGACATGTACGTTTTGTCTGGTATTTGTAGATTTTATGTAGCAGGATAATGATTCAGCAAATCTAGTCTACCACAATGCTGGGAATAGAAATCCCCTATTTTTTGAAAACATTGTATCAAAGCATGTTTATTGCCATTAATAGTTTTATAAATGTGCTTTTAAGTAACTGTATAGCATTTTGTTACAGCTCATTGTTATTGTATATTTAACTAATTCACCCCTACCTCATGTGTTTTTTTTGGAAGTGAAGATTGTACTCAACACACTATATTAAGTAATACTACAGTAAACATCAATCTATACATGCAGTAATAATTATTTCCAAGAAAGCAATTAGTGAATCTTGGTCATAATCATCTTTGGGGCTGACGGTACATATTTTCAAATTGCATTCAGAAATAATGATACTCATTTGTGCTCTAATCAGCCACATATGAAAGTGTCATTTTCATGTTCTCTAACCAATACAGCTACCACTGTTTTTTTCTCTTTCTTTTTTTTTTTTTTTTTTTTTTTTTTTTTTTGAGACAGAGTTTCGCTCTTGTTACCCAGGCTGGAGTGCAATGGAGTGATCTCGGCTCACCGCAACCTCCGCCTCCTGGGTTCAGGCAATTCTCCTGCCTCAGCCTCCTGAGTGGCTGGGATTACAGGCATGCGCCACCATGCCCAGCTAATTTTTTGTATTTTTAGTGGAGACGGGGTTTCACCATGTTGACCAGGATGGTCTCGATCTCTTGACCTCGTGATCCACCCGCCTCGGCCTCCCAAAGTGCTGGGATTACAGGCGTGAGCCACCGCGCCCAGCCCTACCACTGTTTTTATACTTACAAATCTGGCGAAGATGTGAAAAGACATCTTATTGCCTCAATTTATATTTCTTTGGTGACAAATGTACTAAATTATTCTGTAGTTTATCATCCATTTCAAACAAAATGTAAGCCATTTTAAAAATTTTTTAGATTAATGCAAGCCCTAAATCACTACTTTATTTATTCAATTTACTAAGCAAAATTATATGTTGTCCCATTTATACATTTTATATTAGATCATTCTGCCTTATGTTTATTTCCTAAAAACTGTCAATTATATAATAATTATGAACAGTTGATTATACATAATGCCTTTATTAGGATATTTTCCCCATAAATCTAAATTTCATCAATCTTTATTTAAATGATTCTATACAATTTCCTCTTATATTATATTAAAAATTGCATATGCATTTCTTGTTGCTTTTTTCTATTAATTATTTCCTATTCGTAGTGTCTATTAGTTTTCTTTTTTCTTCCATAAAATAAATAAAAAATTTAGTATCAGAGTCTATGATATATTACTTCTTATTCCCAGCCATCAACATTTTAAGAATTCAAATTGACCTTTCTCCCATTCTTATTTCAAGTTATCAGTATGTCAATACTTGGGAAATCTCATCAAGTGTTTAACAGTGCATACCTTACTGACTCATTCTTTATTTCAATTTAATCTTTCTTATTTTCATTCAATTTGTTTCTCAGTAATATAACTTTTTCAAGCTTTTTATTCTCTGATGCATTTCTCCAAATAGCAGCCATAACCCTTATATGCCCTTTTTCAATGACAACAACAAAAATGTGCTAGGCTTCTTGGAAGAAAATAATTATGCCAATTTCAGAAGGAGAAAATTGATGTACTGATAAACAAATGGGCATCTTAAGATCATGTTCCTCACAAGTAAAGCAGTTCCAGAAATTCCTAGGATCCTAGTGGGTTTTATTCTAAATAGGTTAAACATATCACTTTAAAAAATTGTTTTCTACAGTTCTCTAAAATTGCTTACAATTGTCCGTGTTTCCATGTTTATACTTGCCCAATGTTTTTTTTTTTTTTTTTTTGAGACCGAGTTTTGCTCTTGTTGCCCAGGCTGTAGTGCAGTGGCACAATCTCGTCTCACTGCAACCTCGACCCCTACCAGGTTCAATTGATTCTTCTTCCTCAGCCTTCTGAGTAGCTGAGATTACAGGTGCCCATCACCATACCCATCTAATTTTTTTGTATTTTTAGTAGAGATGGGGTTTCACCATGTGTGGCCAGGCCAGTGTGGAACTCCTGACCTCAGGTGCACTCGCCTTGCCCTCCCAAAGTGCTGGGATTATAGGCATGAGCCCCCACACCTGGCCTTATGCTTGCCCACTTTTTTTTTTTTTTTAATACGGAGTCTCACTCTGTCACCCAGGCTGGAGTGCAGTGACAAGATCTCAGCTCTCTGCAACCTCTTCCTCCCGGGGTCAAGCAATTCTCCTGCCTCAGCCTCCTGAGTTGCTGGGATAACAGGTGCATGCCACCACACCCGGCTAATTTTGTATTTTTTGTAGAGACAGGGTTTCACAATGTTGGTCAAGTTGGTCTCGAACTCCTGACTTCATGATCCACATGCCTCGGCCTCCCAAAGTGTTGGGATTATGAGCGTGAGCCACCGCACCTGGCCCCCACTTTTTAATCCTAAGAACTTGCTACTCAATGAGGGATCCTGGGACCCATAGCATCAGCTTGACTTGAGGACTTGTTTGAAAGCTAAATCAGAATCTGCAATTTATTAAGGTCCCCAGGTAATTTGTATGTGCAGTCTAGTTTGGCAGATCTGCTTTGGCAGACTGGAAGACTCTTCTATCTGCCTCATGTAAGGTGCAGGTGACAGAATTAGTTAATCAAGCAAAAAGATCACATATTTTACTGAGAAGGAGACACTGGCTATTATTTTGAGTGGCAAAACAGGTTATTCAGTCCCAGTTTAAAATGGAGATGACAGAGATCAAGATGAAGATTTTAAATTTGAGATGTGCCTGTGGTGCAATTACATTTGCTGAATGAAACTGCTTCAATAATTAGGTGCAGGTTTCTTCTCTCCTCTTTTTGAGATGTAGAGAGGATACAATAGACTCATAGAACTTAAAGAACTAGACACGAGCTAGCAAAACATGCTATCCAGCCTCTTTTATTTCACCATATCACTTTCTTGAAAACATTGTACAGAGCCAGTTTAGCATTGAAAAAAATCAGTTCTCCTAATTCTAAAAAAAGGGAGACACACCGTAATTTCATTTCAAAAGTTTTATAGGGTACTATTTCCAATTCTTTTTCTCTTCATCAAAATGTAATTAGCAGTGTGTAAAAATTTCCACTTTATCCTCAGTCAGTAGCCTCTCCTTCCAATTAATATATTTTTTTCTATTAACTTTGTAAAGTGAGATGCTTGTTTTACACATACCCCTGGAAAGCATACTTAAACTCTGCGACCCTGGGATTTTACATTTCCAAACAGAAGATACCATCCTCTTGTATCACAAAATGTACTTAAGATGGTTTGGGTTATATTCAAATATTCTTGAATGAAATAGACTTGGTGACATAAGTCAATTGTTATATTTTTCCATACCAAAATAAGTGCAATAGAAAAAGATAACAGTTTGATCTAATATTCCTGCTCCGATATTGCACAAATTAGAAACATACATATTCTGTTATGTTACAGATTCTAGGGCTTTGGGAGGACAAGGCTTCAGTCAGCCAAGATCATGCCACTGCACTCCAGCCTGGGTAACAGAGTGATAACTTTTCTCAACTACAATAATAATAATATTTAAAAGAAATATAATATTTAACAAATATATGCACACATATGGGTTTATTATGACACATGTGACATATGTGTGTATAGTGAAAAAAAAAGAATGATTAAATCTAGAAACCCTTATTGCCTGAATAGCTAGCTGAGTATGTCAATATGCATGTTTATTTCAACAATTTTGTGTTAAGCTTCAATGGTAAATAAGCAGACTACACTGACCATAATGAATACCTTTTTTGATGAGGGTTATCACTACACAATTAAAATACGATATAGTTTAGAGTTAAATACTGACTGTTCTTGGGAACTTTGAGGTATTCTGAGGGATGTAAATAATACGAAGAGAACAGCACATTGGCTTGCAGCAGATTAGAGTCCACTATCTGAGTGAATACTTGCTTTTCATGAACTATGAGGATCCCCTGAGCTTTTGAACCACTTCTACTTGTGTTTAAATTTATCCTTTAATTTTGGGGTTTGACAGGCTCTGCCCTTCTGTTTCACATTGATGAATGAATCCCTGTACTTGAGTCTGGCTTTTCCGACTCTGACTCACTTTGATTCTTGACCTCTGAATCTTATTTCTATTTTACAGGAAACATACATGGCATATATGCCAATGAGCAGAGTGGGAGATGGAAAAACTGCCAATGAACGGTGGTTAATTTTGTTACTTTCACAAACCAGACACCATAACACAGAAAAATTTTAGAAATATGTGCGTATTCAGTGGCCTTCAGTGCAGTTATACTGGTTAGTACAAAGTGATGGAGAATCAATATTTTTTAAAGATTCACTAGTCCCTTCTCATAATTTTAGAACTTTGAGAAGTAATAACAGAAATCTATTCTGTGGCCTTTAATCTCTTACTGTTTCCTCTATATGTGGTGTTTGGTTTGTGTGTGTGTGATCATTATTATAAGATCAGATGCTAACAGAGGTGTTTATATGACCTTTTAACTTTTTTTTTTTTTTGGAGACTGAGTCTTGCTGTGTCACCCAGGCTGGCATGCAGTGGCACAATCTCAGCTCACTGTAACCTACACCTCCCAGGTTCAAGCGATTCTCCTGACTCAGCCTCCCATGTTGCTGGGACTACAGGCCCGTTCCACCATACCCAACTAATTTTCATATTTTTAGTAGAGACAGGGTTTCACCATATTTGCCAGGCTGGGATCGAACTCCTGACTTTGTGATCCGCCCGCCTCGGCCTCCCTAAGTGCTGAGGTAACAGGCGTGAACCACTGCACCAGGCTACATGATCTTTTAACTTATCTCATATACTCAATTTCCTGACCAGTTCAAGCTTATCTTTTGCTTACCTCTGCAAGATTTGAGAACACCTAATAGAATAGCTCATAGTAGCTCTGTTAAAAACTCCTCTTTTGGGGGTGTGCATTGGTTCACACCTGTAATTCCAGCACTTTGGGAGGCCAGGGTGGGCAGATCACCTGAGGTCAGGAGATCAAGATCAACTTGGCCAACATGGTGAAACCTCATCTCCACTAAAAAAAACAATACAAAAATTAGACGGGCGTGGTGGCAGGTGACAATGTGAGACTTCATCTCCAAAAAAGAAAGCGAAAAGCAAACAAACAGAAACTAATTTGTCTTCAATCAGTCCAATTTTTTAGAAAAGATCCTAGTGAAATTATTTCTGATTATAACATGAAAATCGTTAAATAGATTACAGAGCTAGAGAACAGAATGAAACCTTTCTACCCTTGGATAATTATCAGGAAAACTGTATCCACAAAAAAATATGATTGAGGCAAAAATCTCTTGCTGCCTATCTAATGGCTATTTCCCACTCCTCCTTGATAACAGATCCCTGCTATTGCTTAGAACCTGAGTTTTAATTGATGAATCACAAAAGGGTATGAGCTTATCATGTAATATTATTTCCCCTTTGCTTCTGATTGTTTTAGAAGCAGATCTATGATCTAAATCTGACTTCTGAGATATAAGAGAAAATATGTTGAGAACTTACGAGAAAGATTTTACCTTTAATAAAAAAGAAGGCTACATCAGAGAAGGCTTATTTTTCCCTTTCTACTTTGGAAATTTTTAAATAAGTGTGGGCTATCTAGAGCTGCAGCATTTATTTACAAATAACTGGACCTTGTGGTGAAATTCAGCACCCGGAGGAAGACAGAGTTTAAGAATGAAAAGAAACTGGGTTTTCAAGACACCACCGAGACACAAAGCAAGCTCTTGTGAGCAACTGTCTTAAGACTTCTTGTTGAGTGAAAATCAAATATCACTATGTTATATCACTATGTTAGTAAGGTTTTCTATTTTTTCAACCAAGCACATCTTAACTAGGATAATCTAACATGATTAATTGTGCATCAGATGGACTTTTCAATATGCATTTTCCAGTAGTTCTCTCTTGTTATATTAGCTTCATGCTGAGTAATTCATCTTTTCCTGCATTCGAGTTGCATTATGTTAATTTCTATTATGACAATTTCTACTGATACTCTCTTTGGTTTAAAATCCTTTGGTTGCCCTTGCTTGCATAGTCTAATATTCTAACATACTTTATTAGAAATATAAATAAAATATATTACTTTTGCTAATGGTCTGGGACACACCTTCCTTGGAGGGTCAAGATATACCCTCCAAAGTGAAAAATTATGGCACTTTGCAGCCCTGACCACTAATTGAGAACTTTGATGCTTTGGATTTTGGAAACCTTATTTTATCACCTGGTCCTTTTACTTTATTACTTGTCATGCTGCCACCTTTTGATGAGATTGAGATCAAGATGATAATTCCAACTGGTCAGGAATATTGTGCCCCTTTGTTTGTATATCCAGATGCAGTACAGCCTCTGACACACCCTTACTATGTTCTTAGGACACACACCTACTATGGTTCTTAGGATTTGGAACAAAATGCTTCTTTCTTTGACAAAATAAATTTTTTCTTTTAAGAACTTTGATTGATCCTGGGCCATTGTAGAAACTAAAGTCTTACCAGTGGAACAAAATATGACATGAGCTGCTTATCATGAAATAAGTGTTTTCCAATTAACTATCCTGCTTCATCAGCAGGTAGGAATAATAGAATCTATGCCTATGTCTTCATGGGACATTCTCTATGGCCAGTTGATTAATGAGGGGGAAAAAAATGAGCCTGATTTACAGAAGTCACTGTATAACATCACAGCAACAGCCAAAAATAGATTGCTTAGGCATTATAACCTACTTGAAAGCAATTGTAAAAGAAATTTAGCCTATGTAACTGGTAGTCCACAATGTCTAGAAGGAGAGATATTATTGATTTATATGTAGCAGTTAATAATTTGTCTAGATAATTAGGGACTTGGGGCCAGGCATGGTGGCTCACACCTGTAATCCCAGCACTTTGGGAGGCCAAGACAGGTGGATCACTTGAGGTCAGGACTATGAGACTAGCTTGGCTAACACAGTGAAAACCTGTCTCTACTAAAAATACAAAAATTAGCTGGGTGTGGTGTCACGCACCTGTAGTCCCAGCTACTAGGGAGGCTGAGGCAGGAGAATGGCTTGAATCCAGGAGGCAGAGGTTGCAGCCTGGGCAACAAAATGAAACTTCATCTCAAAAAAAAAAAAAAGATAATTAGGGACTTGGAGGACAAAAATTAAAGGATTGGTGGCAGTGAGTTTTGGGGAAGAAATATGTAGATGAATCACAGAAAATGGGCCAGAGTATAAGAATATTTGTGCTTAATATGAATGCTCACAAAACTATCATCACAAAGGTTCTCAAACAGATATGCAGATATGAAACAATCTCTTTCACCAGGCACTACATTGCTTGCTCAGAAGGCTAATAAACAGCAACATTGGTGGTGGCAGTAGAGAATATACATAGGTTCAGCAACATGTTGAACTTTGCCACTGTCCCTTACCAAAGCCCATTTAGCTGTCAAGACTATTAGATATCCAACATACAAGCAACAAGAACCAAGGCTAAGTACACAATATCCTGGGTGAACAAACCAGTCACCTTTTGTCAGGCTCATTGATTTTACTGGAGTTCATCTACGATAAAGGCAACAGGCAGTTTTGTAAATGTAATCTACATTTATCTGTTTATCCTTGAATTTTATTTGCTTTACCTGACACCATGTTTCTCTGATCACCACTCTCCATCAGTACATGGAATGCCTTATATATACTGTCATAATATCCTGTTCTACATTGCTTGTATTCAAGGAGCTTGTTGTATAACAAATAAGTAGATATTCATTGGACTCACCTGGCCCACCATTTATTCTCTCACTAACCAAAATTTATGAATAGTCTATTAAAGACTCAGTCACAGTTGCAGCTGGAGACAATGGCTTATAAGGTTGTACTGATGCTAGAGGATGCGGTGTATGCTCTGAGCTTGTAACTAAGTATAAGCTTGTCTGCTGTCTCTCATGTAAAAAAATACAACAATCTTTGATCTTGGTTATGAATGTTGGAACGACTCTTTTTGTCAATACATCTAATGATCCACTACAAATTCTTGTCTCTTGTCTCTGAGATTCTAGGTTTTTGCAGAATTAGTACCCAAGGGGAGATTCTTAGCAGTATTCCATTTCATGATCCATCCTTCATTAGAGATGAGAGACTGCTATCTGGCCTTTTAGGTTACCTGAGACCTTTAGGCAAACAGTCAAAAATTTAAAATTTAAAATGTGCTACACTGTTGCATGGGGTAGTAAATACTAACCCTAAAATTGGTATTTGTAAGAAAAACGGAAAGAATTCAGATATCCCCTTGGATGGCTCCTAATTCTATCCAGTCCTTAAAAACTAATGAAGACTAGCCAGGCATGGTGGCGCATGCCTATAATCCCAGCTACTCCAAAGGCTGAGACAGAAGGATCACTTGAACCTGGAAGGCAGAGGTTGCAGTGAGCTGAGAGCATGCCACTTCACTCCAGCCTGGGTGACAGAAAAGACTGTCTCAAAAAAAAAAAAAAAATTAGTGAAGGCTAATTACCAAAACTTGGAAGCAGACAAGATGTCCTTCAACAAGTGACTACATAAGCAAAAGTGGTATATTCATACAGTGGAATATTATTCAGTGATAAAAAGAAGAAAACTATCAAGCCACAAAAAGACACAGAAAAAGCAAACACATTTTGCTAAGTAAAAGAAGCCAGCCTGAAAAGGGTACATATTGTGAGTCCAACTATATGACATTCTGGAAAAGGCAAAACTAAAAAGACAGTAAAAAGATCAGTAGTTGCCAGGGGTCAGGGAAGGGTAGGGAGATAAATAGTTCTGAACAGAGGATTTTTGGGGGAGTGAAAATATTTTGGTAGTAATGTAATGGTGGGTACATGACATTATACGTTTCATAAAACTCATAGACCTGCACCACACAAAGAGTGAACCCTAATGTAAACTAGGGATGGGATGAGACTGAGAGTATGTGAGAACTCTGTACTTTCTGCTCTATCTTTCCGTGAAGCTATAACTGCTAAAAAAATAAAGCCTGTTAGTTTTTTTAATGAAAGAAATTAACAATGACTATAGCAAGCTCACACAAATAGATTATTAAGGACATTTCCCTGTCAGGAATGAATATTGGGTCAGCTCACAAAGTAAAACCTTAACTAGGAGAGGTGTTAGCTGAGGGCACATGGCCATAGATGCCGACAGTGACCTGGTGACCACTTGTAGAAAGAAGAGCCTTGACATCCAACCACCTTGTTTCTCCCTGTATTGTCTTGTGCATACTTATGTATCTTAATAAGTTTTCTTCTTTGCTCTCCATTTATCCCTCTTTTTAAAACCGGGCTTAATGAGATTGATTAACATAATTTTTAAATGATATATGGCAGAATATCAAGAGAGTAGAGTGGAGAACTTCATAGAGGAATGGACACCACCCAGAACTTTTAGACTCAGAGTACACACTGCGATTGGAATTTTTTTATTTTTTCATTGTTCAATGGATCGTAGTTACATGTTCAATTGTTAGAGAAATAGTTGTGCTCTGTTAGAAGGAAGCTTGGGTCTTTTGTGTTTACTTTCAAAAGGGAAAGTTTATATTGATATTGAGCAAGTTAAAGTGTGAATATTTATTGATGTTTGTTTCTATGTTTAAGGAATTCCTCAGCCTATCAGTTTGACGAAAACAAGAAACCACTTCCTGCTTTAGAAGCTAAAATGCCAAATGCTTACTTTCTCAGCCTCCTTTGCCGCTAGGGTACAAGCATATGATTTAGGTTTTGCCAATCTGTTTGCCAGTGCTGAATTTTAACTTAGGAATTAATAAAAAAAGAAACAGATTCAGTTATTCTTTCTCTTGTTTCTGGTGGAGGCCATGTAGCAGCTGCTACAGTATCTGTTGCATAGCGAACAAGTGGGAGGGGTGATGGTGGCTTAGCAGTTAGCCTAGGATTGAGCAACTGCTGCAATTGCTGCTATCTGCAGCTTCAGCGTTACTTCTTACTGGTGGTGACAGTGGTTTCCTCCCTGGATGAGTTCTACAGCATGGTTTGGGGCACATTTTCTGACTGCCTAGCTTTCATCTGTCTTTCTAGTCTTCTCAACAGTTCTACAAGCTCCCTCCACCATTTCTGTGATAAACCTCTTTATTGTTAACGTCAATCATAATTGGCTTCTGTGGTTTATATTTTTACATACCCAAGATACACAAATGTAACAGATAGCTCAACAAACTTATGTCTTTTCAAATTAAGATATCTTCTGTGTCACAATAAGTACAATGGGCAAAATTCAACAAATTGAATTGAGCTGAAGACCAAAGATATATTAAGCCTGGCTGGTCTTAAAAATGTAACTGGATACAGCTGGGTATGGTGGCTGACATCTGTATTCGCAGCACTTTGGGTTGCTGAACTGGGCAGATCACCTGAAGTCAGGAATTGGAGACCACCCTGGTCAACATGGTGAAACCCCATCTCTACTAAAACTACAAAAATTAGCTGGGCCTGGTGGTATGCCCCTGTAATCCCAGCTACTCTGGAGGCTGAGGCGAGAGAATTGCTTGAACCTGGGAGGCAGAGGTTGCAGCGAGCTGAGATCGCACCTCTGCACTCCAGCCTTGGTGACAGAGTGAGACTTTGTCTTAAAATAAAAAAGATAAAAATGTAACTGACTAGACCTCAGGTTCTTGAATAAGCAGAAAAGAATTTAGGCAAAAATCAAATAATAAACTAACATTCTAGAAGGTTTAGAATTTGGGGGTCCCAATGTCTTAGCTAAAAGTGTTTTTTCTAATCTCACAAGAAAAATGAAACATGAAAATATATAGAAAATCTTAGACAGTATTTTTCTATTTTAAGAAACAACTATTTATAGGGTTTTCAACAGGCATTACATTAAAAAAGAAATCTATAGCTAATAAATATGAAAACTGTGGGTAACATTTATTTTACTTCTTAAAGTGCTAATACGTGCTGTCACAAATACCAACAGTGTATACGTGAGAAAAAACATTTTACTGCAGCAGCAAATAGCATCTCATTAGACATCCCAAGTTTTTTCATTTGGAACACATACCCATTCCCCAGTATACTAGGGGTAATAATAATTTATAGAGCTTAATTACTTTTTACTACAACTAACTTTGTGTTTGGCACAAATTTCTGAAATGATATTCCACTGCAAAGAATAGTACCTATATACGGTCAGAATTACTTTTTTTCCTATAACATTAAGGTAATACTGGCCAACCTGGGCAACAAAGTGAGACCTCATCTCTACAAAAAATAAATTAATCAACCAGGTGTGGTGGTGAGGGTCTGTAAAGACTGAGGTGGGAGGATTCCTCGAGCTTAGGAGGTCAAGGTTGCAGTGAACTACGATCACACCACTGCATTCCAGCCTGGGCAACAGAGCAAGACCCTGTCTCAAAAAAAAAAAAGAGAGATAATATTAGTATATTTCAGGATTTTTGCCTCAATCACCACGCTTCTTCATTTGACCCTCCCTGATTCCCTGATAAATTCTAGTTTGAACTTTTCATTTAGTCCAGAAGTTAATTTGAAAGATCTTCATAACATTTCCACTTGCCTAGATATTACTTGTCAGTTACACTTTAGTCCATGATTTCTATTGTCATTTACATTACCCCAAAAATATGACCTGCTGAATTTTTGCATCATGAATTGACTAACATATGTTGGGCCTAAAACTTTTACATTTAGAATATTTTTCTTTGTTATTTGAAAAGAATGTATGTCCTCTGCTTATTGGTCAAAAGCACTGCCTATTTATGTCTATGCTTAATCAGAGAGACTTTCTAATAGTTATTTAATATTATTTATGTTCATTCATTTGTGGCATATAATACAGTTAATTTCTTTGACAATTTTTATGTCATTAATATAACAAAAAATGTGTCAACTTTTCTCTTCCAATGAGTCTTTCAGTTACTAATTTTAAACTCAAGTATCAAGCCTGAAAAATGTTTAATGGCTTATTATAGCGTCTAACACATTGTATACACGGAATTCGGTTAATTCCAATTTATCAAATAATCTTTTTTTAAGTTATCTTTTTTATACCATTCTCCAAATGCAATATTATATTGTTTTATTTTTATTTCTTTAAATGTGCTGCCTGTTGTGAGTCTCTAAAAGTGTGAAATGCTCAGTATTTTCCAAATCTATTTGAACATGGAGTGTTACGCTTACTAAAAAGTTAACAAGCAAGTATTCCCTGAAACACTCTAGCAAATACTACTAGTGCAAATGAATTATGATTTAACATTACAGTACATTTTGATGTATTAGGTTAATTTTGGTTGCAAACAATAAAAAGCAAAACTCAAACTGGCTTATATAATAAAGAGATTTTGAATAATAGTATAGACTCGAGATAGTCCAGTGCAGATTACTGATGATACAAAATAAATGCTTCTAGTCCTCCCTGTTCCTCTACCCTATTAAGTGCTATAGATTGAATGTTTGTAACCCCCTAAAACTTGTGTGTTGAAATCTAATCCATAGTGTGATGACATTTGGCAGTGGGTCTTTGGGAGGTGATTAGGTCGTGAGGACAGAGTCCTCATGGATGGGATTAGTAACCTTAAAAGAGAGACCTCAGAGAACTTCCTTGCCCCTTCCACCATGTGAGGACACAGCAAAAAGACAGCTCTCTGAACCAGGAAACAAGCCCTCACCAGGCACTGAATCTGTTGACACCTTGATCTTGGACTTCCTACCCTCTAAAATTGTGAGAAATAAATTTATGTTGTTCATAAACCACCCAGGCTTTGATATTCTGATATAGCATCCTGAATGGACTAAGATATTAGTCTCAATTTTATTCTATAAAATTGAATATATCATTTTCAATTTTAAAATATCATGTTGTGACTAGAAAACTTCCAATCCTAGTACCTCGTGCTTCCTCTGCTGCATTTGGAAAAAAGGAATTTTCTCCTTCAATCATGGAATGAAAAAGTTGTATTTCAGCCGGGCGCGGTGGCTCACGCCTATAATCCCAGCACTTTGGGAGGCCGAGGCGGGTGGATCATGAGGTCAAGAGATCGAGACCATCCTGGTCAACATGGTGAAACCCCGTCTCTACTAAAAATACAAAAATTAGCTGGGCATGGTGGCACGGGCCTGTAGTCCCAGTTACTCAGGAGGCTGAGGCAGGAGAATTGCCTGAACCCAGGAGGCAGAGGTTGCGGTGAACCGAGATCGCGCCACCAGCCTGGGTAACAAGAGCGAAACTCCGTCTCAAAAAAAAAAGTTGTATTTCATTCTGATTTAATTAGCAGAAGGCATATGCTAATTTATGCACCAATTACAATGACCAAGAATTGGGCACGGAACTCATGTCACTTAAACATTGTGAGGCTGAGAAATTCATAGTTTGGTTTGGAGTGTGTGAGAGCAGGGAACACTGAATGCCTGAGATACCACCACAATGTCCCCTACATGTATTTCCATTTCAGTAAACATTTCCGTTAAGATAATGCTAGAACAAAATCAGAGGAGTAGATCCTGGTGTCCTCAACTTTTGTTGACTTAACACAATGAGGTTGCTTCAAACGGACAGTTCTGAACCACACTTATGCCTATATGTTTAGTGCAAATTTATTATAAGCAATTTTCAGGTCCATGTTTAGGATATTTCATTTGTTTGGTTATGCATTATATGTATATACGTTTTTAATATACACACACCTCTACATATACTTTGGAGGCCTTTACACATAAAGTGTTTTCCCTAAAGGGAGAAGAGAAAAGATGAATGTGGAAGTAAAAAAAAAATTCATTTGCATTTGCAGTAGCTGTATCTAAATATTTTACGTACAGATGTATTAATATTTTTAAAACTTTAAACACTACTTTAAAACAGGGAGAAGGTTTACCTTCAACAAATTTGGCTCTAAACTAAAAGATATAAAAGTATATCCTCTATGTAGTTTGCTTGTCAGTCTTCTACATGAAAATTTAAAAGGCTTTCAGAATGAGCCTAACATATGTAATTGCACTCATGCACTATGTCTACATTGCCAACCAAATACTGACAGAGAGAGCTACAGAGTGCCACAGAGAGCTGGCAGCTCCTCTGTTTGCATTAGCTTCTACTTGCTTCTTCATCTTTCCTCTGTGTCTGACACATTTCATGTCACTGTTTTTAAACGTTCCCTTAGCTACAGAGCTAATGTGCTTATATCTGTAAGGGGTTTCATGTGAACCTGTAAATAATTAAAGATGCATTAGCTCCCTGGAAGACCACCATGATTTCCAAAACAAGCCACAATACCTAAAGTTCAAATTGTACAATTTTCCTCAGAAATAGCCTAGCTTTGAAGAAAAAGTCACATCACTCACCATTGAGTATTATAATTACTCACAGCAGTTTTCCTGGTACTACATAACATCCAATTTACAGAATTAAAGGTAATGTAATTCAAAAGAAAAATAGCTGGTTTTAAGGAATGAATGGCTACATCAACTACTGGAAGTGTCTTTGGGTGGGAGACTTATGTTTGGGTGTCACCAGGTTTATGTTTTTAATTAATATCCTATCGAGCTTGCTGTAATTTCCATTGAGCTTTTCTAGAACAAGACAAGTCAGAAATTGATCTTTAATTATAAGCTAACAGCAAACTGCCAAAGAACTGAAACAAATTTTGAAAAAAGAGGTCTATCAAGACTCCCCATTTTAAGAGGATAAAGACTAATCAGACACACACAAGCACACACACATAGAGAGAGAACAAAAATCCTACGAAATACATAAAAAAAAATAATAATTTTTTAAAGAGAAAGCATTTGACTTGCCAAAGAGAAGAGTTAGCAGTTTGGAGGTCTGACATTGCTAATCTCAGGGCAAGAAAGTAACAAAATAAGACACCAAAGAATTATCTAAACTCTAGAAAATGAAGCTTTCATTGTTCTCACAGAGAATTGGGATACTAAAGTACAAAATTTAAGAGATGTAATATATTAACGTTCGATTTATATACCAAACACTTAAAAACTATGTTTCATTGCTATACATATTTATTTTATTATAAAGATAATGAATGCAGTAGGGTTAGATTTAAATAATTCACTGGGCTTAAAATGAGAAATGAAAGTCTGGCTTTTTGCTACCTACACTCTTATCACCAAAGTTAGCTATTGTTAATAATTTCTTGTCCATTCTTATGTGTTATATTTCGTACAAAGAAGTATGCTATACTAGTATACATCATATTTATTCATGAACTTGCATTTATCATTTAATGATATGTCTTAGTGGTCTTTTCATAATAGATGTATCTCTTTCTCATGCTGTCAGTGGTGACTGCATGATGCATTGTACAGATGTACCATGCATTACTCACTCTGTGTCATATTGATGGTTATTCAGATTGTTTTCACTTTGCCCTTGCAAACAACACTACAATGAACATCCTTATGCGTATATTATTCCAAATACATCATGTGGTTGCTGCGTGAAAGAAACATACATTGTTGATTTAATTTTTTTATTTTTTATAATTTTAACTTTTATTTTAGATACGGTGGGTACATGTGCAGGTTTATTACCTGGGTATGTTGTGTAATGCTGAGATTTGCTGTATGATTTATCCAATCACCCAGGTACTCAGCATAGTAGTTGTTTTTCAACCTTTACTCCTCCCTCCTTCTATGCTCAAGTATTCCCCAATTTCTATTGTTCCCATCTTTGTGTCCATGTGTACTCAATGTTAAGCTCCTACTTGTAAGTGAGAATATGTGATATTTGGTTTTCTATTCCTGTACTAATTTGCTTAGCTTAATAGCCTCGAGCTGCATCCATGTTGCTGCAAAGGACATGATTTTATTCTTTTTTATGGCTGCAAAGTATTCCATGGCATATATGTACCTCATTTTCTTTATCCAATCCATCATTGATGAGTACCTAGGTTGATTCCATGTCTTACTGATTGTGAATTACACTGCTGATTTTAATAGAAAGCACTAATTTGTACGCCAAAAAATATTCATCAGTGTGCACATGCTCTGAGGTATGTGAGCCTAGCTCTTTTTCTAATGATGGCAACAACACTGGATTTTAACAAAATATAAGTTTTACCAATTTATTAGTTAAAAAATGCTTGCTCAGTGCTATTTGCATTTGCACTACCACTGGTGCTGAGCATCTTTTTACATAGTCACTGGCAATGTATTTCTCTTTCTCTGTTGTTTCTCTTTTTCTGTGTAGTAATTGTCCCTATCTTCTACTCTTTTAAATATAGGTTTTCACTGTTTTCTTAATAATTTTTAAGTCTAAACAGTGACCTTTTTTTCTCTGCTGCATATAATTCTAATGATATTTCTCAATTCTTTTATCTTTTGACAATGATTCTATATAATGTCTTGCTATTTAGAAAGATTTTTTAAAAATATTTTACATAAACAAATTTTTATTCTTAGCCGTTAATGCCTGCAGGTTTGAAATTTTCAGGACCTCCTCAAAGGCCACCTACAGGAAATGCTCTTCAAAGACATTTCACTGTTTTCCCACTTGATTATGGAGCAAAGACTAACATTGGCAATGCTTTGAAGTGTTTGAGTCAAATGGGTCTCTCACTTGGTCTTCACTATACTTACTCTCAAGCTCCAACACAAGTCGTTTCCTTTGTGTTTTACCTTAGGCCAACTAGTCTTGCTTTCCTTTAATAGACCTATTCTTCCTGGGCTCTCTGAAACTAACATTGCACTGTAAATAAAGTCCTGCAAGTCCTTGGTATCTCAAAGAACCCTCCTTCCATTTGCTCGCCTTAACTAAAACTCTATTCTTCTCCCTGGAGTCCAGATCCCCAGTGCTTGCAACAAATGAAAACTGTTGATTTGAGCACTGAAGGGAGATAATTGGAAGTTTGAGTTTGTGTTCTAGGTTTTCTCTGCCAATATATGCAGTGTCTTTAAAACTAATAATCGGGCTGGGGCAGGAGAATCCCTTGAACCCGGGAGGAAGAGGTTACAGTGAGCCGAGATTGCGCCACTGAACTCCAGCCTGGGTGACATAGCAAGACTCCATCTCAAATAAAATAAAATAAAATAAAATAAAATAACTAATTGGGTTCAAGAAGTTTGATTGAATTCAACTTAGACAAGCTCTTAGCAGACATGCTGGAAGTTCCAAAAAAGATAATTCTGAAAATATTTTTATTAAAAAAAAAAGACTGTCCTCCACTTCCCCACTCTTACCTCCCACTTATTTTCACTCTACGGCTGCAGTTTGGTGTCGACTCTCATTGCTCTGCTGAAACTGCTGCAGCTGAGGTTACTACTTATTTAATTAATAAAAGCAATAGATTTTGGTTTTTAAATTGTCATTATACTCTACTATTCTGTGACATTTAAACTATTGACAACGTCTTTCTTAAAAATTCATCCTTTTTGGTTTTTTCAAAACAAGACCTTCTCCTTGATGCCCTCCTATTTTTCTTATGACTTCACCTTTACATTCTCTGATGACCCTTTCATCTTACCAAACGTTAATTAAACATGTGTGCTTCCCATTGTCCCATTCTTGGCTCTCTTCCCTTCTCTCTTATTGGTCATTATTGTATTCTATGATCTCACCAATTCTCTTGGCTTTAACAATAACCAGATGACTCCAGAAAACTATTCTAAATTCCAGACCTACAGAGACTTTGCACCCAGGTATGTACCGGCAACTCAACCTCAATTTTCTCTAATATTATCTCATTAAGTCCCCCTAACTATGGAACAACTCCTCCTTCTGGGTTTCCTCTGCTTGAACGGCACCAGAACTCGGTGGCCCACCACAAATGGGGACCTTATCTGGAACTTTTCCCTTTCCTCCATGTTTCATTTCCTATTGGTTAAAGAGTTATTAGATACTTCATTTTTAACTTTTCTCTAGTTTTATCTTCAATTTTAGATATAGTGGCCAGATACATATATCCTATATCCCAGGAGAGAAGGGGTATCTTCTTCTATGACCCTGCTATGAACTAGCATATCCTTTGAGTCTTTTCTTTGTATGAAGCACTGGGGAAATTTAATCACCTCATAATCACTTTTAATCCTCATATCAATTTTATGACATAGGTTTTTTTCATTATCCCTATCTTAAGGATGAGGAAACTGTGGTGTAAAGAGCTTTAGTAATTTGGGTAAATCATATAAGAAGCAGTGAGGACAGAATTCAAATCTAGACAACCTGAAATCTGAGCCTGAGCACTTTGCCTCCTCAGTAACTATCTCCCATTGGAGTTGTGTTACAATGTTGACAGCATTTAGCAACTCTTATTTTTTCCCACATCTCTCTCCAAGAAATCTGCTGTGAGGTAGAGAATATGTTGATTTTCTTTGCAGTTTTTAGTGCATAGCATGGGGCTTAGAAAGGAGAAAATGAAAAATATTTACTAAAAGAATTGTTTTTCTGTGATAGTTATAACCATCTAATTGTGAGTGCTTAACAATTACTGTAAGGGAGAATGGAAATCACAGACCTTTTCTTAGAATTTCTTTTTTTCTTTTTTTTGAGACAGATTCTATCTCTGTCACCCAGGCTGGAGTGCAGTGGTGCAATCTCAGCTCACTGCAACCTTTGCCTCTCGGGTTCAGTGGCTTGCCTCAGCCTCCTGAGTAGAAATTACAGGCATGTCCCCCATGCCTGGGTAGTTTTTGTATTTTTGGTAGAGATAGGGTTTCAGAACATTGGCCAGGCTGTCTCGAAATCCTGACCTCCAGTGATCCACCTTCCTCAGCCTCCCAAAGTGCTGGGATTGAGCCACCATGCCCAGCCTTTCTCAGAGAATTTATAGTTTACTTGGAAATATAAACTATATATACTTAAACTGAGGGGTATTTACAAAAAAATTTTCTCCTTAACCCTTAAGAAACTGTATTAATAATGAAGCAGCTGGGCACTGTGGCTCATGCCTGTAATCCCAGCACTTTGGGAGGCCGAGGCAGGTGGATCATGAGGTCAAGAGATCGAGACCATCCTGGTCAACATGGTGAAACCCCATCTCTACTAAAAATACAAAAAATTAGCTGGGCATGGTGGCGTGTGCCTGTAATCCCAGCTACTCAGGAGGCTGAGGCAGGAGAATTGCCTGACCTGGGAGGCAGAGGTTGCAGTGAGCAGAGATCGCGCCATTGTACTCCAGCCTGGGTAACAAGAGCGAAACTCCATCTCAAAATAAATAAATAAATAAATGAATTAATAATAATAATAATAATAATAATGAAGCAAATCAAGTTTGTTCGCAGGCAACTGAATGGAATGAATGGCTTCGGTTGGCCTTGCCAGTTATATTTTCCCAGGATTTTGATTCATGTTTTATTATTTTTTAAAAGTATCATATTGAATTTCTAACAAGGAAAAATTCAGTGTGAGCCTCAGATTTGGAAACAAGATATTACAGAGAGGAAAATTCAGGATTAAGGTCAGATTTGGTACAACTATGCTAGATACAGAAAAGGCAGATTTGCAGCTCAATTCCCAGCTAAGTACAAGTTCAGTGGTGAAGGCATGAGAAAATGAGCCATTATAATTAAGTCTGAAATGAGTTTATGATTCCACCTCAATATGGGCATGCCATATATCCTAACATTTAATCCCTAGAAAAAATGATGACATCACAGTGAAATCTTGACTCATAAGAGAACTTCTTTATACTGTTCCCTTAGTCAATTTATTTCTACTTCATTCTTGTGTTAAGGGCAAACTCAATTCTTACTCATTCAAAAAGAATAGTCACCTGAAGCTTCTCTTTAAGTCTTGTTTTCTCTGCAGTGAGAAAATTAATCAAGGGGTTAAAATGTATATTAAATTACATATGTAATATATGCGCAAGTTATATAGATCAGGGAGGGGTATACTGCATATGTTATAGGCTGAATTGTGCCTTTCCCAAAAATCATATGCTGTACCCTGCCCTCTGCTACCCCAGTATCTCAGAAGGTGGCTATATTTGGAGATACAGACTTTTAAGAGGTAACTAATGTAAAATGAGGTCACATGTATGGGTCCTAACCCAATATCACTGGTGTCCTTATTTGAAGAGGAAATTTAGGTACAGACATTCATGTGCACAGAGAAAAGACCATGAGAAGACAAGATGAGAAAATGGCTATCTACAAGCCAAGGAGAGAAGTTTCAGAATAAAATTAACCCATCTGATGCCTTGATCTCACACGTCTAGCCTCCAGAACTGTAAGAAAATAAATTTCTGTTGTTTAACTCATCCAGTCTGCAGTAATTGTTATAACAACCCTAGCAAAGTAATATAGGAAGCACATACATATGTATTATATATATATATGATATGACATATATATATATGATAGAGTACATAGATAGAAACATATACAGTCATCCCTCGGTATTAGTGGGGCATTGGTTTCAGAAGCCCTGCACATACCAAAGTCCACGCATACTCAGGTCCCACAGTCAACCTTATGGAGCCCACATGTGAAAAGTCAACCTTCCACATATGCAGGTTTCACATCACACAAATACTATATTTTCAATTTGTATTTGGTTGAAAAAAATCCACCTATAAGTAAACTCACACAGTTTAAACCTGTGTTATTAAAGTTCAACTGTTGATATATAGATACATAGATATCTCATATATAGAGAGCAAGAGGGAGAAAAAAAGTCTCAAGTCTCTCTTCTTTCCTGCTCTTTTTGGATTGCAGACTCTTCTCTCATAAATACAAAATGTAATAATGTTAACAAAGGAAAGAGAATTGGAAATAGTAGTGTTTTTGACCACTAGTGTTTTGTAATTTTAGGAAAAAATTACTGAAATGTAACTTTCTATTTTGAGGTTTTTGACTCATACTCCAACCACACAGAAATAATAGATAAAATATGAAAAAGACTTCTTTTGACATACATAGCTGGGTTAAAATATTGGAAATAGTTATCCTCCATTAACAAGTGCAAAGCCAAGCATTACACTGGGCTGATGATAGTCCAGGTTGCTACAAGATTTAGATCTAAAGACTGAAAATTGAGATATATATTGAGAGAGAGAACAAATGGGAACCTAAATTTGATAAAGTAATAATAGGCAAATTAGGGTAAAAGGCATATGAATATTTTTTGTTCCAACAATTCTTTTATTTTCAAACTTATCTATAATCTTAAATTTGTTTCCCAATAAAAAGGATTTTAAGTTAAAAAAAGAAAGATTTTCTGTAGTCACATTTTCCCAACTAGGGCTTTTCAGATTGAGGAAATACTCCAAGCTCTGAGCAAAATCAGTAAGTATGAATCTATACACAGACATACCACAGTAAAATGCAAGATACTAAAGACTAACAGAATGCCTTTGAATCAACCAGAGATGCAAGGCAGATCACCTGCAAAGGAAGGACAATTACATGATCACAGACTTCTCTTTATCCAGCAATGAGAACAGACAATACAGGAACAACATCTCCCAAGTTGTGAGGGAGAATAACAAATGACATGAAATTCTACAACCAAATAAAGCATCATTCAATGGGCAGATGTTAAGAGAATTAAGCTGTTTCCAGACTTCTATGGAGAGATTTAACTCAAAGATGTCATTGTAAATTTGATTGTTGAGATGTGGTAATGGTTACTTGGTAAGGTTATTGAATTAGTTAAAAGAGCTTCAAAGCTTAGGTCATGTATCCTCATTAAACACATGGTGCTTTACATTTACTAAAGAAGGGCTTCTGCTTTCTCTCCAAAGAAATCACTCAACCTTACTACCCCAAGTGAAAAAAACCTCCTTTATTTCTATTCTTGGTCTCTAGTTGCTGGTTATCTGCATGCATAAATGCATGACACAGTGCTTTTCTTTTAGTTACTTATTTCTGGAGATCATTTCATTCAAAATCATTATCTTTCCACCAACTATTTAGAATGGTACTAAGTTAACTTGGTTTATGGTGTGAACTGCATAGCAGTTATTTGATTGGCCCATTCCCTTATAACATATTTTATGCTTAGATGATGAACTCTACATAAATTCAGCTAGGAGAATGTTTTGCTTGTCAATCTCTGGGAAATTATAAATGTTACTATTAACTCCTCCTTCTGCTAAGAAAGGAAACAAAATAAAATTATTCACAAATATAACTGTTTTGATCAAGCTTTCAGATGATATGTAAGGTAGCCCACAGAAGGTAAACAATATTCAGGGGAAAAAATTATCACTGAAGAGTGGGTGCTGAGAAAAAGAAACGTGTGAAGTATGAGGAAGGAAGTATGTGAGAAAAGCCAGGGCATAGTTGCCTCTCATATTTTTGTTAAAATCTGCCTGTTAAGACTTCTTGACTGGGTAATGGGTATGATATAGTAAAATACTTTTCCTCAGAGTGTCTGAAACCATCGCAATAATTTACTACATAAAAGTACAAGTTATTTTATATAAAAAGATAGAATGGCTGGGCACGTGGCTCACTCCTCTAATCCCAGCACTTTGGGAGGTCGAGGCAGGTGGATCACCTGAGATCAGGAGTTTGAGACCAGCCTAGCCAATATAATGAAACCCCATCTCTACTAAAAATACAAAAAATTAGCCGGGAGTGGTAGCAGGCACCAGTTACTTAGGAGGCTGAGGCAGGAGAATCACTTGAACCTGGGAGGCGGAGTTTGCAGTGAGGCGAGATCGCACTACTGCACTCCAGCCTGGGAAACAAGAGTGGAAACTCCATCTCAAAAAAAAAAAAAAAAAAAAAAAGACAGAAGGACTCCAAGAAATTGAGCTTTCTGGAAACTGAGGGTTACACAATGTGGATCTAAAAGCAGCAGGGAAAGGAAAAAGATTTGGGCTCAGAGTCTGGGGAAATTTTAGGTGCTACAGAAAGCCTTCTGATATCTTTCTAGGATGGCTGGATTTTGGTTAAGACAAAGAATAAGAAGAAACTTTTCATGGAGAACGATAGCACACAGGAGTGTGGATGGTTTGATCATTTAAGGCAGAGGAGTGAGGCTTGATGGAATACGTTGATAACAAAGATTCTTTGCCTGGCCAACTTTAGTCAGGCTTCTAAATCTTCAGCGAGGCTAAACTGTGCACTTCCTTGCAAAATCCAGCTTTAGCAAAGAACACTGCCAAGTTTACCAAAGAACTCCTCATTCTCAGTATCTGATCAGGTTCCTCGTTCTTCACCATCCTGCAGGTGACGTCTGATCACTCTGGCCAGTCTTCAGCAAGAATTCTTTTAGGTCGGTTTAGCCAGAATCTCCCTTACTCCGGATGTTTCTTCTTAGTGATTCTCCATTCACTGACCTCCCTGCATTGCTCCTCCGCTATAAATTCCCGCTTTCCCATGCTGTATTCAGAGTTAAATCCATCTCCCTCCCCAACTCCAAGACTGCAGTGGTTCCTATACCTATGGTGATGGTCCTAAATAAAGTCTTCTTTGATGTGCATTTAAAGTATCACTGAATAATTTTTTCTTTAACAATTATAGTGTTGAAACTCAAATGGGAACAGATTCATCACTGGATCCTGGGCCTCTTGCTCAGGACCCTAAATGCAGGCCTTTGAAGCCTTTGTTGTCATTTCTGACTGATTAGGGATCCATTGGTGAATCAGATTGCTGAGCCATTGTTCCAGACAAAATCCCATCTACTGCTAAGGACAGATTTTGAATCTTAAGGCATGAGTATGCTCCGAAGCTGGGATAGAGTCCCAGGCTTCTTTTGAAAGGAATCCTCCAGCAGGAAGGGGGGCTTCTTGTTCTGAGTGTGCTATTCCCTGAGTCCCTGTACTGGAAGTCTCTTCTTCCTGGCTCTCTTTTTCTGAGTGAGGTATTCCCTGATTCTCTGGGCTACAAATTGTTCTTCCTGGCTCTGTAAAACCTCTCTCTTTCTGTTCTCTGTATTGGATCCTGCTTCCCCCATGGGAACTCTGTCACCTGAAACCCCTCTTCTCAAGTCTCTGCTGACTATTTCTCATCCACTCCTGCCAGATCCATTCCTTTTCTGCTAAACTTCAGGACCCCATCCTACCTTCCTTTGGGGGGCTCTCAAGGGACTCAGGGGCCCCTCAAAAACAAGAACCTAGGGCTGAAAATGGGAGAAAAAAAAGAAACTATTTGGAAACTGAGAAAGTAAAAAAAATCTTAAAATCCTTCTCCACAAATATTGGTAAAAAGCTTTAACCTTTATTAGGTAGGTCAACTCAACTTAATCCCTTTTCATCAGAAACACAGTTTGGATAACAATGTAAAGTGGAGACAAACCAGTGAGTTTGTATTTTTGTATTACTCTGTTTTACTGCCTCATGTTTAAAACCTTTTTTTATTTCGAGACAGAGTCTCATACTTTGTCACTCAGGCTGGAGTGCAGGCAATCTCGGCTCACTGTAACCTCCACTTCCTGGGTTCAAGTGATTCTCATGTCATAGCCGGGCACCACCATGCCCAGCTAATTTTTGTATTTTTAGTAGAGACTGGGTTTTGCCACGTTGGCCAGGCTGGTTTCAAACTCCTGACCTCAGGTGATCCACCCGCCTCGGCCTCTTGAAGTGCTGGGATTACAGTTATGAGCCACCGCACCAGGCCTGATTAAAATTTTTTAAATGGAAAGCCATAAGATCTTCTTACATCAGTCTATATGTTTGTGTATGTGTACATGTGTGCATCTATGTTAGTATGTTATGTGTATGTGATAATGTTCTACCTCCAATGTTATTACCAAACTAAAATACCCAAATTGGCATAGGGATAAATGAGCATTCAAATAAATATGTATAAAATTCTCAGAAAAGTAGATACTGACCCATTTTTTTTTTTTTTTTTTTTTTTAGTTCACCTAATCTGGGATAATCTTTAGTAAAGAAAAGCTAGTTTAAAAAATACTGGTAAAATAAAAATAGAAACATTTTCAGAATTGTCAGCATATACTTATTTTACCTGGCTGTGCTGGTTAGACAAGTCTGTGTTGTTACCGTTAGATGTTTAAGGCCATAAAACCATAAATTCAACCTAGGAACAGAACATATAGTAAAAATAAATTGCTTAATTGCCTGGTGCATGTCTGTTGCAAAAGTAAAAAAGAAAATATGTTGAGAAAGATTGTGAAAATCTTATCTTGTATGGTCTAAGCTGAGTGCTATTGTATAGATTTATTTATAAGGTTTTATTAAAAGTTAGTTTTAGTGATACACTGATTCAAAAGTAGAATTCGATCTTCTCTGTTAAAATGGTAAAGTTTTCTTGGAATGGTGGTTTGAGAAAGTAAAGGCTATTTTTCCTTTTAAGTAATTAGCCTTGGAAGCACAGACTCTATTTCATCAAGATAATTTCTTGAGTTTTATGTTGTTTTATTGGCCTTTGGTTAGTCTTCTCAATATTAAAAGAGCTAAGTTCTTGTTCACTACTATGTGATCTGAATTTGCCTTTAAAACCTCTTAATGGCACTTTTATTAAATAGATAACAATGATCATATTTAATTGTTGTAAACTTTTTGACATTTTTGACAATATTCCCAAAATTGCATTCTAAATTAAGTCTTTTTGACGTCAAATTAACTTATGATTCTCCAGATTGGACCTCCAGAAAGTCACAAAGAATTTTTTTTTTATAAAAGAGATAGTAAACTAATTAGGCTTATTTAATATGTTAAATTCTATGAATTATATGGGAAGCATTCAAATAATCAATGATGCTAAGCTATCTTTAAGTTATATTTATGGATATATTATTGAGATAAGTGTACAAAAATTGTATGAGATTCCTAGAAATCTAGTATGTTATCAGTCACAATTTTGGTGATTATGTTAAAATGCTGTACGCCACACTTACCAAATTTTCTTATAAATTGCATCATTGTAATGAACTCTCATTAGATTTTTTAACTATGGACATTTTAAGTCCTTGTCATCTGTAGACAATTATTGTTTTAATTTAATTATTCTCTAAAAGCTTTTGAAATCAGCTACAGTCCAAAATGACTTCTTCTTCAATGAGATTTATAGAAAACACTCTTAGGAGTATTCTGGAATACAGGTTTCTGAACAACTTTAACATCATACAATGGGACTGGCAAGAATTTCCAGAACTCTAGTAAAATTGATGAGTTCATGTAACTACTAACGCACGATCAAGCGAAACAAGATTTAATTTCATGGTACTGAATGAACTGATGAGAATAATTTTTAAGTGACTTTTTGTTTGAAAAATTACAAGTTCTTTAAATGTTTTGTTTTCCAGATTTGAGAAAACTGTTTTCTTTTAAGCTATCTCTAGCTTACACCAATTCAGTAAAGAATACTTTTGTGCAAAATGGAAACATTTACTTTTTCTCCCTAACTTAGCTCTCTAGAATCTGAAAACTATTTGTGAGTATTCATATTTTTAGTGCAACATATTTATTTGGGCAAGTTTAATAAGAATCTGTTGTCTTTGTAACAGGACAAATTGGAAACACAGGTTATATTACCAAGGCTTTGACCGAACCATCATGTTTTCAGATATGACCAGCAGGGTTTATGGAACTAAGGTTGACTTTATGGAACCAATAAAGTACCATCTTGGAAAACCTGGCTCTAGGTTCCAGACTTACAGGTAATGTTACTTCTTGGCAGTCCTGGAAAACTTGAGATATTTTAGGGACCTCAAGAAAACAGGAATTTGAAGATGGCTGAATAGGAACAGCTCTGGAGTGCAGTTCCCAGTGAGAACAATGCAGAGGATGAGTGAACACCACATTTCCAAATGAGTTATTACTGCCCACAGACCAGGAGATTCCCAGGCTGGAAAGCACCACAAGTTTCCAGCACAGCTGTTTCAGCTGGCGCAGTGAGTCTCCACACAAAAACTCACACAAATCTGGGCGGCTGTTTCAACTGGTGCCCGGAACACCTGGGAAAGACAGCCACCCATTCAACTGAAAAAAAGGAGGCTGAAATAGGGAGCCAGGTGATCTGGCTCAGCAGGTCCAACCCCCACAAAGACTAGCAATCTGAAAAGCTCTGGACTAAGAGTTTCGCAGCAAGCACAGCTGGAGCCTGATTGTCCGGCTCTGTTGCGGGGAAGGGCATCCAACATTACCAAGGCAGTCCACGACTACTGAGGCGGTCCACCATTACAGAGGCAGTCCGCCATTACTGACGCAGTTCTAACTATGCCTGTATAAACAAAACCACAAGGAAGTTCACACAGCAGCAGGGCAGAACTGACAGCAGCTTAGCAACACACACCTCTGCTGACAGACTGTGACTAGGGTACCTCCTTGCTGGGCAGGGCAGCTCTGAAGAAAGGCAGCAGCATGTCAGGAACGTATAAATAAAGCCCCACCTTCCCAGGACAGAGCACCTGGGAAAAAAGGCAGTTATGAGTTATGCTGCAGCAGACTTAAACATACCTGCCCAGCAGCTCTGAACAGAACAGCAGAGCTACAACTTAGCACTTGAGCTCCTATAAGGGACAAACTGTCTCCTCAAGCAGCTCCCTGACCCCTGTATATCCAAAGAGTCACCTCATAAAGGAGAGCTGAGGCTGACATCTAGCGGGTATCCTTCTGGGACAAAGATATCAAAAGAAGAAAGAAACTGGCAGCAACCCTTGCTGTTCTGCAGCTGCCACAGGTGATCCCCAGGCAAGCAGGGTATGGAGTGGACCTCCAGCAGTCCTACAGCAGATGAGCCTGACTGTTAGAAGGAAAACTGAAAAACAGAAAGAAAAAAACTTCATCATCAACAAAAGGACGTCCACTCAGAGACCCCATCTGAAAGTCAACAACTACAAAGACCACAGGTAGATAAATCCACAAAGATGGGAAGAAACCAGTGCAAAAAGGATGAAACCACCCAAAACCTGAATGCCTCTCCTCTTCCAAAGGATCACAACTCCTCACCAGCAAAGGAACAAAGCTGGATGGAGGATGAGTCTGAGGAATTGACAGAAACAGGCTTCAGAAGGTGGGTAGTAACAAACTTCTCTGAGTTAAAAGAACATGTTCTAACACAATGCAAAGAAACTAAGAACCTTGAAAAAAGGTTTGATGAAATACTAATGAGAACAAATGGCTTAGAGAAGAATATAAATGACTTAATGGAGCTGAGAAACACAACACGAGAACTTCACAAAGCATACACAAGTTTCAACAGCCGAATTGACCAAGCAGAAGAAAGGATATCAGAGACTGAAGACCAACTCAATGAAATAAAACAAGAAGGCAAGGTTAAAGAAAAAAGAGTGAAAAGAAATGAACAAAGCCTCCAAGAAATATGGGATTATGTGAAAAGACTTAATCTACATTTGATAGGTGTACCTGAATGTGACGGAGAGAATGAATCCAAGCTGGAAAACACTCTTCAGGATATTATCCAGGAGAACTTCCCCAACCTAGCAAGGCAGGCCAACATTCAAGTCCAGGAAATACAGAGAACACCACAAAGATATTCCTCAAGAAGAGCAGCCCCAAGGTACATAATCGTCAGATTCACCAGGGTTGAAATGAAGGAAAAAATGCTAAGGGCAGCCAGAGAGAAAGGTCGGGTTACTCACAAAGGGAAATCCATCAGACTCACAGTGGATCACTTGGCAGAAATCACAAGCCATAAGAGAGTGGGGGCCAATATTCAACATCCTTAAAGAAAAGAACTTTCAACCCAAAATTTCATATCCAGCCAAAGTAAGCTTCATGTGCGAAGGAGAAATAAAATCCTTTATGAACAAGCAATTGCTGAGAGATTTTGTCACCACCAGGCCTGCCTTACAAGAGCTCCTGAAAGAAGCACTAAACACGGAAAGGAACAACCAGTACCAGTCACTCCAAAAACTTACCAAATGGCAAAAAGCATCAAAACAATGAAGAAACTGCATCAACTAATGGGCAAAACAACAAGCTAGCATCAAAATGGCAGGATCAAATTCACACATAACAATATTAACCTTAAATGTAAATGGGCTAAATGGGCTAAATTCCCCAATCAAAAGACAAAGACTGGCAAACTGAATAAAAAGTCAAAACCCATTGGTGTGCTGTATCTAAGAAACCCATCTTACGTGCAAGGACACACATAGGCTTGAAAATAGGGATGGAGGAAGATTAACCAAGCAAATGGAGAGCAAAAAAAAAAGCAGGAGTTGCAATCCTAGTCTCTGATAAAATAGACTTTAAACCAATAAAGATCAAAAGAGACAAATGGTAAAAGGATCAATACAACAAGAAGAGCTAATAATCCTAAATATATACGCACCCAATACAGGAGCACCCAGATACATAAAGCAAGTTCTTAATGACTTACAAAGAGACTTAGACTCCCACACAATAATAGTGGGAGACTTTAACACTCCAATGTTAATATTAGGCAGATCAAGGAGACAGAAAATTAACAAGGATATCCAGGACTTGAACTCAGATCTGCACTAAGCAAACCTAATAGACATTTACAGAACTCTCCACCCCAAATCCACAAAATACACATTCTTCTCAGCACCACATCACATCTACTCTAAAATTGACCATATAATTGGACATTAATCACTCCTCAGCAAATGCTAAATTATGCAAATTATAACAAACAGTCTGTCAGGCCACAGTGCAATCAAATTAGAACTCGGGATTAAGAAACTAACTCAGGTTCTTTCTCCGCTGTGAGCTTCCAAGATGACAAAGAAAAGAAGGAACGACAGTTGTGCCAAAAAGGGCAATGGCCATGTTCAGCCTATTCACTGCACGAACTGTGCCTGATGCATTCCCAAGGACAAGGCCATTAAGAAATTCATCATTTGAATCATAGTGGAGGCCGCAGCAGTCAGGGATACTTCTGAAGCGAGCGTCCTTGATGCTTATGTACTTCCCAAGCTCTGTGTGAAGCTACATTACTGTGTGAGTTGTGCAATTCACAGTAAAGTAGTCAGGAATCCATCTCGTGAAGCCCACAAGGACCGAACACCCCCACCTCAATTTAGACCTGTGGGTGCTGCCCCACGACCCCCACCAAAACCCATGTAAGGAGCTGAGTAAAAGATTGAAGACAACTATTCTCTGGAGAAAAATAAAATGGAAATTGTACTTGATATTGCCTATTAAGTGCATCTGTGCCAGACAGGGTGGGGATTTTGTGTGTGTTAGACCAAGTGTGAAATAACAAGTAGTATTTTCATGAGGAAGAAAGCTTATTTATGTCATCAATTTTTTTTATTGGTGGGGAGGGGTGGGAAATGGAGTCTTGCTCTGTTGCCCAGGCTGGAGTGCAATGGCGCTATCTCAGCTCACTGCAACCTCTGCCTCCTGGGTTCAAGCAATTCTCCTGCCTCGGCTTTCCAAGCAGCTAGGATTAGAGGCATGTGCCACCACACCTAGCTAATTTTTTGTATTTTTAGTAGAGATGGGATTTTACTATATTGGCCAGACTGGTCTGGAACTCCTGACCTCAGATAATTCACCCCTTAGGCCTCCCAAAGTGCTGGTATTACAGGCATGAGCCACCGTGCCTGGCCTCTGGCTATTCATTTAAATTAAACCTTGTTTGCAGTCATGTCCTTGGCCTCACAACTTGCATAGCTGTGTGAAATAAAAAGTTTAGGCATCTGTTAAAAAAAAAAAAAAACGAAAGAAACTAACTCAGAAACAAACAATTTCATGGAAACTGAACAACTGGCTCTTGAATGTTGACTGGATGACTGGATAAACAATGAAATAAAGGCAGAAATAAAGATCTTCTTCAAAACCAACGAGAATGAAGACACAATGTAACAGAACCTCTGGGACACATTTAAAGAAGTGTCTAGAGGAAAATTTATACCAATAAATGCCCATGTGAGAGGCAAGAAAAGATCTAAAATCCATATCCTATCATCAAAATTGAAAGAGCTAGAGGAGCAAGATAAAAAAAAACTCAAAACCTAGCAGAAGACAAGAAATAACTAAGATCAGAGCAGAACTGAAGGAGAGAGACACAGAAAACCCTTCAAAAAATCAATAAATCCAGGAGCTAGTTTTTTGAAAAGATCAATAAAATAGACCACTAACCAGATTGATAAAAAAGAAAAGAGAGAAGAATCAAATAGGTGCAATAAAAAGATGATAAAGGGGATATCACCACAGATTCCGCAGAAATACAAACTACCATCAGAGATTACTACAAACAAGTCTATGCACATAAACCAGTAAACCTAGATGACATGGATAAATTCCTGGACACTTGCACCCTCCCAAGCCTAAACCAGGAAGAAGTCAAAACCCTGAATAGACCAATAACAAGGTCTGAAGTTGAGGCAGCTATTAATAGCCTACCAACCAAATAAAGCCCAGGTCCAGATGGGTTCACAGCTGAATTCTACCAGACATACAAAGAGGAGTTGGTACCACTCCTTCTGTAACTATTCCAAACAACCCAAAAAGAGGGAATCTTTCCCAAATCATTTGATGAGACCAACATCATCCTGATACCAAAACCCGGCAGAGACTCAACAAAAAAACAAAACTTCAGGCCAATATCTGTGATTAACATAGATGCAAAAATCTTCTATAAAATACTGGCAAACTGATTGCAACAGCGTATCAAAAAGCTTATCTATCATGATCAAGTAGGCTTCATCCTGGGGATGCAAGGCTGGTTCAACATATGCAAATCTATAAATGTAATCCACCACATAAACAGAACAAAAGACAAAAACCACATGACTATCTCAATAGATGCAGAGAAGGCCTTCAACAAAATTCAACAGCCTTTTATGCTAAAAATTCTTAATAAATTAGGTATCAACGGAACATATCTCAAAATAATAAAAGCTATTTATGACAAACCCACAGCCAATATCATACTGAATGGGCAAAAACTGGAAGCATTCCCTTTGAAATCGGGCACTAGACAAGGATGCCCTCTCTCACCACTCTTATTCAATATAGTATTGGAAGTTCTAGCCAGAGCAATCAGGTAAGAAAAAGAAATAAAGGATATTCACTTAGGAAAGGAAGAAGTCAAGTTGTCTCTATTTGCAGATGACATTATTGTGTATTTAGAAGACCCCATCATCTCAGCCCAAAATCTCCTTAAAGTGATAAGCAACTTCAACAAAGTCTCAGGATACAAAATCAATGTGCAGAAATCACAAGCATTCCTATATGATGATAACAGACTTAAAGAGAGCCAAATCAAGAATGAACTGCCATTCACAATTGCTACAAAGAGAATAAAATACCTAGGAATACAACTAACAAAGGATGTAAAGGACCTCTTCAAGGAGAACTACAAACCACTGCACAAGGAAATAAGAGAGAACACAAACAGATGGAAAAACATTCCATGCTCATGGTTAGGAAGAGTCAGTATTGTGAAAATGGCCATACTGCCCAAAGTAATTTATAGATTCAATGCTATCCCCATCAAGCTACCTATGACCCTCTTCACAGAACTGGAAAAAAACACCTCTTAAACTTCATATGGAACCAAAAGAGAGTCTGCATAGCCAACACAATTCTAAGCAAAAAGAACAAAGCTGGGGGCATCACGCTACCTGACTTCAAACTATACTACAAGGCTACAGTAATCAAAACAGCATGGTACTGGTACCAAAACAGAGATATTGACCCATGGAACAGAACAGAAGCCTCAGAGACAATGCCGCACATCTACAACCATCTGATCTTTGACAAACCTGATAAAAACAAGCAATGGGGAAAGGATTCCCTGTTTAATAAATGGTGTTGGGAAAACTGGCTAGCCATGTGCAGAAAGCAGAAACTGGACCCCTTTCTGACATCTTACACTAAAATTAACTCCAAATGGATTAAAGACTTAAACATAAGGCCTAACACTGTAAAAACCCTAGAAGAAAACCTAGGCAAAACCATTCAGGACATAGGCATAGGCAAGGACTTCATAACTAAAACACCAAAAGCATTGGCAACAAAAGCAAAAATAGACAAATGGGATCTAAGTAAAATCCAGAGATTCTGTACAGCAAAAGAAACAATCATTAGAGTGAACTGGCAACCAACAGAATGGGAAAAACTTTTGCAATCTACCTATCTGACAAAGGGCTAATATCCAGAATATACAAAGAACTAAAACAGATTTACAAGAAGAAAACAAGCAAACCCATTCAGAAGTGGGCAAAGGACAAGAACAGGCAGTTTTCAAAAGAAGACATTTATGAGGCCAACAAACATATGAAAAAATGCTCATCATCACTGGTCATTAGAGAAATGCAAATCAAAACCACATTGAGATACTATCTCACACCAGTTAAAAAATCTGGAGACAGATGCTGGAGACAATGTGGAGAAATAGGAACACTTTTACACTGTTGGTGGGAGTATAAATTAGTTCAGCCATTATAGAAGACATTGTGGTGATTCCTCGAGGATCTAGAAATAAAAATTCCATTTGACCCAGCAATCCCATTACTAGGTATATATCCAAAGGATTATAAATAATTCTATTGTAAAGACACATGCACATGTACATTCATTGCAGCACTGTTTACAATAGCAAGGACCTGGAACAAACCCAAATGCCTATTGATGATAGACTGGATGAGGAAAATGTGGCACATATACACCATGGAATACTATGCAGCTGTAAAAAACGACGAGTTCGTGTCCTTTGTAGGGACATGGATGACTCTGGAAACCATCATTCTCAGCAAACTGACACAAGAACAGAAAATCAAACACTGCATGTTTTCACTCATAGGTGGGTGTTGAACACTGAAAATACATGGACAGAGGGAGGAGAGAATCACACACTGGGGTCTGTTGTGGGGAATAGGGGAGGGACAGTGGGGAGTAGGGAGGTTGGGGAGGGATAAAAGGAGGAGAAATGCCAGATACAGGTGATGTGGGATAGAGGCAGCAAACCACATTGCCATGTATGTACCTATGCAACAATTCTGCATGTTTTGCACATGTACTCCAGAACCTAAAGTGCAATAAAATATATTTTTAAAAAAAAGAAAGAAAAAAGAAAAGAAAACAGGAATTTATCTAAGTCTATAAATGTCACAGATGCAGATTAGTGGCAGGATTGGGCTTGGTATCCAAGCCTCAAGTGGCTTTTAAAAGTTTAATCTGAGATTTCTTATTTGGCAAAAAGCCATCTTTAAAAGAGCCTAAATGGTCAATCATTACTCTTCACTTGCATGCATGACTAGAACAAGTTTAATGAGATTAAACTTATTTAGTAAACAAATCAATCTGACTTTTATTGTCTTTGGCAGCAATGAGGAGTGACTGTAGAGAGAAAACTTATGTTTCAGGAGAAAGCTACCATGTACCCAATATTAGATTCTAGCTCAATTTGTTTTTTTCTGAGGTTTTATTATCTACCTGCAATCTGCACTAGATCCTGAATTTTTCTAGTTTACTCCAATATTTAGTTACAACACTCCAAATTAAATATTTCCATTTTTATCTGCTATTCTGGCTTGGAATCATTAAAATTATAAACTTTTCTTTTCTTGAAATCCTCCAAACTGAAACTGGATGACTTGACATAAGCTTCAAAAAAATTACCACAACAACTTGTGTGTGGCCAGTCTTCATGACATTCAAACTGCAAACTAATCCAATGGCTGTTCTCACTCCAACTGAGGATACTACAAGCCTAGCATCTAGAAATTTTATTGATCAGCTGCCCTCTGGACTCAGAAACTGTCTTTGTAGTTCGTTCCAACTATTAGTCATTTGCTTTTTTATTTTATTTTTATAGAAACTAAACTTCCTGCATTAAAGGCCTAATAGCTCTCACTATCCAGGAAATATCCTCTACTGCCACATCCCAACAGATGATTCAACTTGTCCTTAATGAGTGAAAGATGATCAAACAAGACAAGAGACTTATATTGTTTGAAGGAAAGATGAAGGTCTTATCTTTCCTTAAACAAGAAGTAGTACTAACAAAGATTCCTTGCTCGGCCAAACTTTAGTCAGACTTCTATCTTCCTTGCAAAATCCAACTTTAGCAAATAACCCTTCTGAGCCAGTTTAGCAAGAACCCCCCCATCTCCAATATCTGACCATCCTCCTTATCTGATCAAGTTTCTTCATCATACCCCAGGTGATGTCTGATGAGCCAGGCCTATCTTCAGCAAGAATCCTGTTAGGTTGGTTTAGCCAGGATCTCCCTCTTGCTCCTCATTCTCTTGGTAATTTTCTATCTATTGACCCCTTCACTGTTCCTTGGTTGTAAATTCCTACTTGCCCTTGCCATATTTGGAGTTGAGCCCAATCTCTTTCCTCCATGCAAGACCCCATTGCCATGGTCCCTATATCTATGGCAATGGTCCTGAATAAAGTTTTCCTCACCGACTTCGTCTGTTATGTTATGGAGATCGCTCCACCAGCGTAGAGACCCCTCCGTGTCTCTGCCATGACGGAGTTAGAGCCCGGACATATTCTCCCCACGCTGAGGGCAGTTGAGCTGAGGAAAAAAGAAGGAAGTGATAGAGGCCTGAGTTTGCAGAAGCCTATTCTTGATCCACTGAGCTAATGGCATGTCTGGGTGAGGCCTGCGTGATTATCTATGAGACTATTGTCTCTTGAAGTTCCCATTCTGGGCTGGTTTTATGACTCTGTCTACCTGCATTCACTAAATCCCGTGATCGCTCACATGTTACTAGAAAAATGCTACCCCTCAAATTATTGCTCGCCTTGATGTTATTTACTGTAACTGTAGTCATTGATAAGAGGATAAGAATCTTAATAGGATTAGAATCTTTTGTTTGTTTTGGGTTCCGCAATCTCTAGACAAACCTGTATGCTACCCCCTCCCATGCTTACTTTGTAATTTTCTGTTCCCTCCTGATAAAACTTTTGTAATGGGACCTACGTCAGACACTGTATGAAAAAATGTATATAAGCAACTGTGCACAAAGAATAAATCGCTGATCTGAGCATAGCTTTTATCAGACCTCCAGACCCATTTCTTTCTCTATCTCTCTTTTCTTCTGTGCACTCTCTCTTCCAGGTATTAGGACCCTCTTGCTGGTCAAGAGATCCCTGGCAGATGTGCCGATCTCACGGACCCCAACATTATGTGTTGCTATAAAGAAATATATGATCTTGAGTAATTTATAAAGAAAAGAGGTTTATTTTGCTTACAGTTCTGCAGGCTGTACAGGAAGCATGTCTCAAGCATCAGCTTCTAGTGAAAGCCTCACACTGCTTCACTCATGGTGGAAGGTGAAGGGGAGTCGGAGTGTGCAGGGATCACGTGATGAGAAAGGAAGCAAGAGAGACAAAGAAGGGGCGTGGCCAGCCTCCTTTTAACTACCTGTTATTGTGGGAACTAACAGAGTGAGGACTCACTCTCCATCTCCGTCCAAGGAGTACGTTAATCTACTCATGAGGGATCCATCCTCCTGACTCAAACATCTCTCACTGGACCCCCTCAAACATTAGGGATAAAATTTCAACATGACGTTTGGAGGGAACAAACATTCCAAACTGTAGCACTTATCATGCTTTTCTTTTTTTTGAAACTGAGTCTTGCTCTGTTGCATAGGCTGGAGTGCAGTGGCACAATCTCAGTGCACTGCAACCTCTGTCTCCTGGTTTTAAGCAATTGTCCTGCCTCAGACTCTTGAGTAGCTCCGATTAAAGGCACTTGCCACCATGTCCAGCTAATTTTTGCATTTTTAGTAGAGACAGGGTTTCGCCATGTTGGCCAGGCTGGTCTCAAACTCCTGACCTCAGGCAATCTGGCTGCCTTGGCCTCCCAAAGTGCAAAGATTATAAGTGTGAGTCTCCGTGCCCAGCCTACACTTACCACGCTTTAACAAGTATCATTGGATAATATTTTCTTTAATATTGACTGCACATTTTCTAAAATAGTTGATACCCATAGTCCCATAGTCTTTTCCAGCCAGGGAAACAGCAGGCTAGTGGATGGAAGGTTATCCTTTCTCGAAGAGGAAAGCTAAATACTGTCTTCTAAAAACTAGTACAGAAAAGCAATTATGAAGGGATAATATGCCCATTAATTTATTAAATATACAGCTCTGTTTACCTCTGTATATTGCTATTAATTTATTTTATTTTTTATTCTCTCTTTTTCTCATCCAACGTTTTCATGTACTTTCTAGACCACTCTATGCTCATTGCCTCTGGGGAGGGATGTGACAATATGAAACAGAGAAACAATGCTTCCTGGCTTTAGTTTCTAAAGTACTAAGTCCTGAGGAAATAAAGAGGATTCTAGACTTAAGGTATTTAGAAGCAGCGTAAACCTTCACCTCATCTTCTTATTACACAAATAATTAACAAAACAAACCCTAATCCAAAATCCTCTGGGTTCAAAATGAAGAAGACAGAAGGAAAACATTCAAAGCGAAAAGAAATTTAAGACCAAGCAAGAGAAAGCCACTTTTACAGAGTCGCTCTGATAGGAATGAGGAATATTGCAGCAAAGACCTGCAGCAAGAGGTATTGCTGGGGGCCCAAGAGAGCTGAGCCTGAATCAACACTCTCATCCTTTTCTTGCATAAGCAGAATATGTTGCCTAGCCCCAGGGGTGATGCTCACTAAACTTCCCCTCTGTCACCTGTACAGATTTACCCTGTGCAGATCCACAGGCAGCGTTGTACCTGAGGATTACAAGTGATCCCTGTCTGTGCCCATAGGGGTGGAAAATGACATACCTAAAATGATACTGGATAAAAGGATGTTGGGGGGCAAGTGGGGACGGTGGGAGGGAAGGTTTATAAAGAAGAGAAAATCCCTGCTCTTGAACTCTGGTAAAAGCATACCCCTGTGATTTACAGACTGATTCACCAATGTCAGATAAATAATATCTAAATGTGCCCCTCGAAATAGAATTTTATGGAAGTTTATTTTTAAATATATTTTATTAAAAATAGAGTAAAAGTAGAATAAATACTGTATTTCTTGATGTATAGCAATGTTAATTTTCTCTTTCTTTGTTATTGTTTGGGTTTTGAAATTCACAGCATGAGAAAATAGGTGATCATTTTAAAATCTATAATTTGAAAATCAGGTTAAATTTGTTCCTTTTAAAATAAACTAAAATATTAAAAATTACACCAGTAATCTATGTTATTATTGAAATATTACAAATAAGAAAAAAGGAAATAAAAATATTTCTAATACTGTCATCAGAGAGAATCACTCTTAACATTTTGGTATAATTTCTAGACAAACTATACATTCAGATTTCAAGAATTTGACTTTAGAAAAGTTTGTTTGCAGACTCCACCGTCAGCTTACAAGGCATGAGCTGAGCATGATAAAAGCACCACCATGAAAGCATGAAGGCATCTTCACAGGCATAAAGCTGGCGATTTTTGTACAAGACTCTTCTTTTCCAGAAAAAGTTTTCTACTTATAGTAGCAAAGTTTTGGTGAACTCTTTGCTTCATTTTTATCGTCTCCTTTTGTCTTTACTGTTTGTATCAGTTAGCAATTACCATAATAGTGCTGAGCAACAAATCTACACCAAGCTCAGTGACTTAAAATCAACAATCGTGTCTTCTCATTCATGTGTCAGTGCCTGATCGAGGCTGGAATAGGATTGACTTGTCTCCAAGTTGCAAATTGAATCCAGGACTGCCCCACATGTCTCTCATTTTTCTGGAAACCAATAGATTACCCAAATTATGTTTTTCTCAGCAGAAGTGCAAGAGAGCAAGTCCAATCACATGAGCACATTTCAACCTTCTGCATGTTTCATACCTGCAAACAGCCTATTTCTCAAAACAAGTCAATGAGTAAGCTCAAGGGTAAGGGGCGGCAATGCACACCACCTGGCACAAAGCCAGAGAGGGTCTCACATCCAACAACAAGAAGAAGCACCTTCTCCTATGTAGATTAGTGGGAAAGATGATTCTTAAAAAATAATATGATCTATTCAATTTCAATACAAACATTATCATAAATTTGTTTGGTAAATTCAGTTTTTTCTTTTTTGAGACATTTCTCTCTCTGTTGCCCAGGCTGGAGTGCAATGATGTGATCTCGACTCACTGTAACCTATGCTTCCTGGGTTCAAGTGATTCTCCCACCTCAGTCTCCTGAGTAGCTGGGATTACAGGCAACTGCCATCATGCCAGCCTAATTTTTGTATTTTTGTAGAGATGGGGTTTCACCATGTTGGCCAGGCTAATCTTGAACTCCTGACCTCAGGTGATCTGCCTGCCTTGGCCTCTCAAAGTGCTGGGATTACAGGTGTGAGCCACCGCACCTGGCCTGTTTTGTAAATTCTTGAGGAAACTGTAGATTATTAATGTAATGTAATGATATTTCGATTTACACAAATTTGCCCTATGACAATTTCTTTCATGGATCACTCACTTTCATAAGAAGGAAGAAGAAAAACACATTTTTAATGGGTTTAAACTCACCAGATTTTCCTGCAAATGTTTTCCATGGTCATAACTAGCAATAGCAATATTCATTCTAATTCCTTATTCCATTATAATTTTTTCTTAGTAATCTATAAGAAGTTTAAACAGCTGCAGAAACCATTTTAAACACAATTTCCCCATATAGGGCAGTCTAAAGGCCAAACACTCTAAGAGAAGAGAGCCAGATTCAAGGCAACTGAGATCAGCTACCGGGGAAAGAAGGCACCCTGACTGCTGTAACGTCAAGGAAGAAGTTTTCAAGAGCCTGTATACTGATAACACTTGAGGAAAGCAAAACTCCACATGAAAAACAACAAAGTGACCTTGAAAAGAGTGCTCCAGTGCAGTTCCTCAATTCATCCAACTTAGATGTGCTGCTGTTGCTTTTACCATTTTATAAGTTACCTTCTCAGCAATCCTGGAAAGAACACTGCTCCTTTTACAAACAGGTGAGGCACATCCTGTTCAAAAGCTTCCTTTCTTTCTCCTTCCTTCCTTCTTTTCTCTTTCTTTCTTTCTTTCTTTTCTTTCTTTCTCTCTTTCTCTTTCTTTCTTTCTTTCTCTCTTTCTCTTTCTTTCCTTTCTTTCTTTCTCTTTCTTTCTTCTTTCCTCCCTCCTGCCCTCCTTCCTTCCCTTCCTTCCTTCCTTCCTCTCTCTTTCATGAACAAACTTTTCTCCATATGTTTTTATAGATTTGGAAGCAATGTGAAAACCTATTTAGTTCATGCCTCTGGTATTAGGCAGGACCACACCTAAAATAACCTAGACAGGAAAAAAAAAATATGGCTAGGGCTGCCAACATTTTTGTTGGAAGTTTGCTAATGTCAACACTATGGAGGCTGGTGTGCCAGGTGGTGTAGGGAAATAGATTTGTACTATATGAAATATATGAGCTACTGGCACAGATTTAAAGTGGTGCTGCTGTTGGGGCCACACCTGTCCCTGATGGAATCAAGCTTAGATTGGGCCTGGCATAGTTCTAGGGTAAACTGTAGGATAAGATTGATTTGCTAGGACAGGTAATAACTTCCCTAGAACTGCAAGCATTTAATATAGAGTGACTATGCCACCTTCTGCCAAGTTTGCCATGCAAAACTATTGTTGAAGAACGCTAGCCAGCAGATATTGATCAAGTCATGTCATGCCCTTCCCTTTTAAAATCTTTCAATGGCTAAGAAATTCAGAAGTGCTTAATTTTTTTTTTTTTTTTTTTTTTTTTGAGATGGAGTCTCACTCTGTCACCCAGGCTGAGTGCAGTGGCGTGATCTCGGCTCACTGTAACCTCTGCCTCCTGGGCTTAAGCGATTCTCCTGCCTCAGCCTCCCAAGTAGCTGGGACTACAGGTGTGAGCCACCACACCCAGCTAATATTTGTATTTTAAGTAGAGATGGGGTTTTGCCATGTTAGCCAGGCTGGTCTCAAACTCTGGACCTCAGGGGATCCACCTACCTCGGCCTCCCAAAGTGCTGGGATTACAGGCGTGAGCCGCCACACCCGGTCTTTGATGAACATTTAAGTTCCCTTATGATTTGATTTCCAAGTATTTTTATAACCTCATCATAGCAATATTCCTGTCTCTTTCATGCTTTTATGTGGTGACATGGCAAATATTTAATGGTCAGCTCTCTGGCAACAGAACAAAAGTCTTGCTTTGTAGTTGTTGCAATTTCTGTGGTGTAAATACTCCCACTGTGGCTGATATCCACCTACCAATGTGAAATCCCTGAGTGTGGAGTTGGGAAGAGGGAAGTGCCCAAGTGTTCTTGCAAGTTTATGCGAGCCAGCTCCAGCGCACCACTGCCTCCATGCCTCCCCACTACCTAGAATGTTCTTTACTTTCTCCACGCCTACTCTTCCTTCCATACTCAGCATCTCTGACACCCCCAAACCTCCATCCTCAATTCAGTCTGAGTTCTCAGTCTCTTGTCTGTGTTCTATTTTGCACCTTGGAAGGCTTTGATCTTTCTTTCTTTTAACAAGTACGTATTGGGTGCTCTATGTGTTTCACACATTAGCTTACGTCTGGGAGAAACACTGCTGAAGAGAGCAAATTACTCAGCTTAAGCACATTTGCTTAGCCTCTTAACAAAGGCAGACAAACAGTAAATGTGGTAAGTGCTATAACTGGGCTAAGAACAGAGGAGGGCACCAACATGGAGCATAGCCTGCAACTATAATTATTGCACTGAGAGAGTAAAATTAGAAGAAATCCAAACTGTGAGGAACAAAATCATCCTTTTTTTTTTTTAAAATATGATTCACCCTCAAAAAGATGAGTGGCTATGCCAGATCCAGCTTAGGGAAATGCAGTGAACTGGTGTAGCAAAGGACTTTTTATCCGACTAGCAGTAGACCAGTGGGAGAGATTGCCTTCCCCTTGCCCACATGCTGCCCCTCAACTCAGGAATAGGTACTTGACTTGGGCTCAGCAAATCTTAGTACTTCATCCACTTGGCAACAGTGGTTGTCCCAAAGATAGGCCCTTAATCCAAAGTGGGCAGTGAATGGTATCATTTTTATCTTAGGATTAATATATAGAGCATGGAAAGAAAAGTTATCCTTCCCCCACTGAGTTTACTAAATTGGAATGTCATTGATTTGGGATTACCTAAGGACAATTTCCCCTGTTACTTAAAAGTAACTGCTGGCTGGGTACAGTGGCTCACGCATGCAATCCCAGCACTTTGGGAGATTGAGGCGGGTGGATCACAAGGTTAAGAGATCAAGAACATCCTGGCCAACATGGTGAAACCCTGTCTCTACTAAAAATACAAAAATTAGCTGGGCATGGTGGTGTGTGCCTGTAGTCCCACCTACTCATGAGGTTGAGGCAGGAGAAGTGCTTGAACCCTGTACGTGGAGGTTGCAGTGAGCGAGGATCGCGCCACTGTACTCCAACCTGGCAACAGAGGGAGACTCCATCTCAAAAAACAAAACAAACAAACAAACAACAACAAAAAACAAAGAAAAAAGAAAGAAAAAAGAAACTGCCATGCAGAAATGGAAAAGAGAAAGTTTCGGCTGAGCTGAATTCTCTGTTCCATTCCCTGAGCCCGGGGTCCTCCGGCTCTTGCTTTGTCTGCTAGGCCACCCGAGCATGCTTTGCCATTGTACCAGTCAAGAAATTGTATCCTGTCTTTGCTGGTTTGAGTTGCAGTTCTGTCATGCAACCAAATGTTTTCTGACAAATACAGTGACCCTGGATGACACCTCAGGGAGACAAGACTGGATTGTGACTGCCTATAAGAAAATGTACCTCCTGGGAGGTATTTGTTCTACTATTCCTTCAAGCTTCTCTCTCTGCTTAAATCTGTCTGGATTCCCAGATGGCACCAAACCCATGGGGCTTACAGATAGAAATAAGAGGAAGTCCCTTACAAATAGAAATAAGAGGAAGTCCCAATTTACTTGAAACAAATGAATCTAAAAAATGTGATAGAAAACTACCAGCTAAACTGGGGAAACAAAGGAGGAATTAGTCAATTGTATAGAAGCGTGAGGAGAGAATAAAAGTGGCTCCTTAATAATAATTAATTCTTATTAAGCAACTGAGATATTTAGTTTTGCCTGTGTTTATCTCATTTAATTCTCTTCTACAACTATAGAGATTGAAGCCTTTGCTCTCCTCATTTTGCAGATGAGAAAACTGAGATTTTATATAGTAAAAAATTGTGTACCTTGCCCAAGTTCACATATCTAGGAAGTTGCAATCCATTTTACCCCAGTAAAAGTCAGAAGTTGAGTCTGTTTTACTCCAAATCTCAGTCACCACAAGACTTTATTGAGATGAGTGTTAAAATGGTTTGACAATTGATGTCACAAAGAAGAGAAACAATACAGAAGTTTTTACCTGAATTTTAAAAATATATTTTTGAAATTACATAAATCCTATTCCTAGGAAAGCACTGCAAAAATCAACCAACCAAACAAACAAACAAACTCAAATGTTTAGTCATTTAACACTTTTTGGGCCAGGCACAGTGGCTCACACCTGTAGTCCCAGCCCTTTGGGAGGCGAGGGCAGGAGGATCGTTTGAGCCCAGGTGTTTGAGACCAGCCTGGGCAACATAGTGGGACCCTGTCGCTACAAAAAAAAAAGAAAAAATTCATAGCTGGGTATGGTCTGTGCCTGTAGATATTTGGCAGGCTGAGGTGGGAGGATGACTTAAACCCAGGAGGGAGAGGCTACATGACTGGACCACTGCACTCCAGTCTGGGTGACAATAGGAGACCCTGTCTCAAAAAACAAAGACAAAAGCAACTTTTTGAAATATTATAGTAGGCATATTACAGGCTTAAGACTATTAAGAGAGAAATTATTTAACTTTATTTAATCTATTTTCCCCAAACTTACTTGGACCTAGATCCATTTTGGGGGAAAACCTCATGACATAATATGAAATTAATATCCTATAAAACACTCCTGGGGAAATGTTTCTCTTTTGTAAAGAAATCATGAAACTTTGAAAGTGAGTGCAGAATAAAATCAATCAATCAACGCATGTATACTGTGTGCCTCTAATGTACTAAGTGCTGTTCTATGGGCAGGACAGTGAAAACAAAGAATAAGTCACAGGCAGAATTGAAATCCTAAGGAATTGAAAAACTACAGCAATAAGAGACAATAATTAAGACTCCACAGTAACCCAATAAATATGCATTCAACTTTTCTGCATTACAGATGCTCCTCAACTTACGATAGGGTCATGTCCCAGTACACTCATCATGAGTTGAAAATATAGAAAGGAGAAAATGCATTTAATATACTAAAGGTACTGAGCATCATTGTTTAGCCTAGCCTCCCTTAAATGTGCTCAGAATACTTTCATATGCCTATAGTTGGGCAAAATCATCTAACACAAAGCCTATTTTATAACAAAGTGTTGAATATATCATGTAATTTTTGAATACCGTACTGAAAATGAAAAGCAGAATGACTGTATGGGTGCTTGAAGTAAGGTTTCCACTGAATGTGTATTGGTTTCACACCACTGTAAAGTTATAAAACCTTAAGTCAAGCTACTGTAATGTCGGGGGCCGGTGAGAACGGCACGTCTGCCGGGGTCTCTCGACCTGCAAGAGGGTCCCAATACCTGGAAGAGAGAGTGCGCTGAAGAAAAGAAAAGACAGGACAGCTGGAGTCTGGAGGGCTGGCCCTAAAACCAGCAACTTTATTGTACACAGAATTAGTATATATATCTTTTCCTACCTCATTTTACAGGGACATTCTTTGCCCCACTTCATTTACATAAGCATTCTTAGTCCCATCTCAATTATCAGAACAGATGCCATTATCTTGATAAAGGGAAGAGAGAGCCATCCGGCTACAAGCTTAGGCAGCGGAAAACACACAATGGGTACAATCAAGTCGCATAATGGGTATAATCAAGTCACGGAGGTGGGTCTCATTATCAGGGTGAGGAAACCTATAGTTAAAATGTTAATGATCTATGCAAGTCATCAGAGAGGCGATAGACCCATTAACTTTGCAAATAGCAGTCACAGGAACAAGCATGGGACCCATCAATAGAGGGTAAACAAAGTCATAAAACTAGCCCAGAGCAGGTACTTCAAGAAACAATGCCTAGTAAAACCACAGCTTTCACCCAGCCTTTTAGGTCAGTGGGCCAGAAATAGGCTTCTGCAAACTCAAACTTCTATTAAATCTCTCTTTCACTGGTCTCGACTGCTTCCAGGGGGTGAGAAACATGTCCGGGCTCAAGCTCCATTATGGCGGGGACACCGAGTGGTCTCAACGCTGGAGCGATCCCCACATCTCCCACTCCTTTATTTTCTTAAATGCAGTTCAAATATTTTGAGCTGCAAACGCTGGAGGGAGGAGAACACAAGATGAAAGAGAAACGGCAGAAGAATGACAAGCAGAAGAACACAGCCACCAATGGCCAGAATGCTGGAAAAAGACGGCAGGTGAAAACTGTGGGTCCAGGAAAACAAAGTGTTAACAATATCACGGGCGACAGTATCATCCTGTGGAAGATCCTGGCGCGAAAAATCAATGGCATGAATTTGTTGTTGAAGCCTGAAAACATCAAGGGACAAGTTATCATGACACCAGATACCTTGCAAATGGGCCTTGACCAGAGGCCAACTCCATTCAGTGTCATTGTAAGGTGTATTGGTAACACAAATATATTTAAAATCAACATGACAGCGTAGTAGCATGCGAGATTGCATATTGTACACTTTATCCCCCAAAAGGGTAACAGTTTGTTCCAAAACATTAAGTTTAGCTTCCAATTTTTTATCAATATCAATTTGAGTACCCATAGAGACAGAAATATTTTGAGCCAAATGATTAACATAGGTAGCAGTTTGCACACTGTGAGCTAGACTAACAGCAGCTGTAGCAGCAGTAGCTACCACAGAAACAATGGCCAAAATACTAGCAACAAGCAAACCAATAAAGCGTTTAGGACGGACTATGAGGTCTCGAATTTGATGAAGAATTTGCATACTGTGTTCATCATACCAAGAACCTGTAGGATTAACGGGAAGCATAACATAAGGAGGCTGATGAACAATCATAATAACAGGAGTAGGAAATACAGTTGAATCAATACAGTTAGTAAGAACACAGTTGGGACAAGTTATAAAATAATGTCCACTTTCCTCATCTATAGATATATTCCCATATAGAATACCATAAGGAGAGGCTACGCAAGCCTGTTCATAAATGATTTGTAGGTCAAAATAGCCAACATGGCTATGAACATTACAGCCAAAGTTTTTGAAATTCCCTGTGAGTTCACAAGTTGGGCTGCTTTAATGCAAAGACGCTTCATCTGGCCCCAGGTAGGCAAGGGAAGATGTTGATGTTCTGTGTCTGGTGATGCTTTCATTTGGCGGTGTCAAAGAGGTGGATGTGGTGGTGTTAGATGCAGCTATTTGAAGCTTGGGATCAAAGTTCCGGTTTTTCTCATCGACAGGAGGTCCATGTTTCATCAACCACTCCGGTACCCATAACAGGCTTTCAGCAGATCTAGGGAAAACACAAACATGTCCTCGCCCCCATATTAGGACGGGATCAGGTCCATTCCACTTGTTAGTTAAGATATCCTTCCAAAGCACCTCAGCTTGTGCTCTGGGACTAGGGTGCCAAAAACGCTCAGCAGCAGAACGTCCTTCTGCATCAAAAATGAAAAAATTTAAAATATATAGAGCATGTCTAAGCCAAGTATGAGGAGTCTTATGTAAATCAGCTCCTGACTCCCCCTATTTTATTTTTTGTACAGTTAAATTCAAAATTGCATGAGCGTGTTCTACAATTCCTTGTCCTTGTGGATTGTAGGGTATACCTGTACTATGATGAATATGAAACTGAAAGCAAAAATGATTAAATCCTTTGCTAGTGTAAGCAGGAGCATTAGCTGTTTTAAGGATTTCAGGAGGGCCTAAAATTAACAGCTTTACCTGTATGAGCAGAAGCCACTAAAAAATGAGAAAAAGTATTAATAGTTACATGTATATATTGAAATTTACCAAAAGGTGTAAAATGAGTGACATTCATTTGATATACATGGCCACTCTGTAGTCCTTGAGGATTAACTCCATAATGAAAAGGAACTGGCAAGTGAGGAAGACATGCAGAGCATTGTTTAACAATTTGTTGAGTCTGTTCTCAAGTAATTTTAAACTGTAAAGAAAGACTGCGAGCATTTTGATGATGCAAAGCATGAGATGCCTGTGACTGTTGAAGAGGAGTTAACACTGGAAAAATAGAATGAGTGAGAAGATCAGCCTGTTGATTTCCTTTACTAAGAGGTCCTGGCAGATTAGAATAAGCTCGAATGTGACCTATAAAAAAGGGATGAGAGCGCTGTTGAAGAGATTCCTGCAGAGGGATTCCAAGGTGAATGATAAAGGAGGAATTAGTTGAGCACAAGGGAGCAGTCTCCAAGTGCTGAACAAGTTGAACAGCGTATTGGCTATCAGAGTAAATGTTAAGAAGAAAATTCCAATGAGATAAAACAAATTGCACTGCAAGGAGTTCAACTCTTTGAGCTGAGGTTTCCTGAGTCTGAAAAGAAAAAGTTTGATTATTAACTGAGCCAGCAGCAATGCCAGATGAAGATCCGTCTGTGAAAGCCAGGTGTGCTTGTGTTAAAGGTGTCTTGACGCAGATCTGAGGAAAAATGAGCGAATTAAGAGTGTAAAATTGTAAACTTTTATCAGCGGGAAGATGAAAACTAATTTTCCTGGAAATCCAGCAAAAGCAATTTGCCAAGTTTCTGAGAATTGCCAAAGCCAAGTTTGTTGAGGGCCTGTATAAGGAACAATTTCTGGAGGCTCGTATTCAAACAGAGCAAGGGCACGAGTCCTGCATTTAGCTACCAAAGCTGCAACTAAATTATAATAAAAAGTCACTACCTTTCCACAACTAGCAGGGAGGTGTAGCCATTCTAATATCCCCTGCTGCCAAAAGACACCGGTAGGAGTGTAAGAGGTGCGAAGGACACAGTAACACCATGAGACATTGTTTTTAATCCTAGATAACTTTTGTTGTGACAAAGCCTGGTGGACTAATTGTAAGGCGTCTGAAGCTTGAGGTGACAGGGTCCTAGGGGAAGTCGGATTAGAGGAGCCTTTAAGAGTATCAAACAAAGGTTTTAGTTGACCCGTAGTAAGCCTCAAGCTAGGACGAATCCAATTGATGTCTCCTAAAAATTTTTGAAAGTCATGAAGGGTGTTTAAATGGCCAATGGAAAGGACCGGGGTTTTGAAAGACACCTGATTATGTTCAATGAGACGACCAAGATAATGATAAGGAGTAACAGTTTGAATTTTCTCCGGGGCGATAACAAGATGAGCTTTGTCAAGGCATTGCTGTAAAGATGTAAACGCCTTGAACAACAAAGGCTGTGATGAGGCTGCCAATAACAGGTCATCCATGTAATGTAAAAGCAGGATGTCAGGGAAGTCCTGACGTACAGGGGAAATGGCCTTTGCCACGTAGGACTGACACAAGGTGGGGCTATTAGCCATTCCTTGTGGAAGAACGACCCACTCATATCGATCGTAAGGACGTTCAAAGTTAGTTGATGGAATACTAAAAGCAAACCGTTTGCAATCGCCAGGTGACAAAGGAATAGTAAAAAAGCAGTCCTTTAAATCAATAACAATCAAATGCCAGTGTTGCGGAACAACAACAGGTGAAGGCAAACCAGGTTGTAAAGGTCCCATAATTTCCATGGTCTCATTAACCTTTCTAAGGTCCTGTAGTAATCTCCATTTGCCAGATTTCTTCCTTATTACAAAAACAGGAGAGTTCCAAGGACTATTAGTAGGACGAATATGTCCGGCAGCAAGTTGTTCCCGAACCAACTCACGAGCTGCAGAAATCTTTTCAGACGACAGGGGCCACTGTTCTACCCATACTGGAGCATCGGATTTCCAAGTGATAGCGTCAGCATGAGTATCGGGAATCACAGTGGTCCCTTGGAAAAATAACCTAAACCAGTCCGATCAGATTTTTGTGGAATTGTCAGAGGGTCAATCATGCCCTGCAAATTTTTACCTAAACCCCTAGAGGGCTGATAACCTTGTTGTAACATCATGTTTAAAATCTTACCGCCAGTAACCAAATGAGCCCCCATAGCCTCTAAGATATCACGCCCCCATAAGTTTAGAGGAATTCCAGCAACAATGTATGGGCGAAAAGAGCCGGAATGGCCCTCATGATCTGCCCAGGAAAGTAAGTCAGCAGATTGTAAAGGATGATTACTCATGCCTATACCTTGCAGGGCTGTCATGGTAGGGGTGGCTGGCCAAGAAGTAGGCCAGAATTTGGAAGAAATAACAGATATATCAGCCCCAGTGTCCAGAAGGCCTTTAAAAGATTTTCCATTAATTGTAAGACACAGTTCAGGCCTGGTGGTGGAAATTGATTGTATCCAGTAAGCATAAGAGGAAGACCCAAAACCACGGTTTCCTCTGGGGTCAGTTACGAGTGGGAAACCAACCTGCAAATTAACAGGTATGAGCAATAATTGAGCAAAAGGCTGATCAGGGGTGAGAGTATAAACACCCGCAGGGGACCAGGTCATAACTTTGATTTCACCTGTATAGTCAGAATCAATAACGCCAGGGAGAACGTGAAGACCCTTTAAAGAACAACTACTGCGGCCTAAAATAAGACCCACATGATTAGAAGGCAAAGGGCCAAAAACACCAGTGGATACAGCCTGTGGTCCCATATCAGGGGCTAATATTTGTCTGGCGGAGGGACAGAGGTCAAGTCCTGCACTATTTGGCGTTGCTCGGAAGAGCTGGGAAACAGATTTGGGTGAGTCAGAGATTGCCCGAGTTGTTGAGGGGGCTGGGGCAGCCCCCTCTGGTAGTTTCCCGACCATGGCTGTAACGGGTTGCCTTGAGCATCACGTTTGGAACGGCATTCATTGGCCCAATGATTACCACGATGACAACGTGGACACTCGCTTGGTTGGCGAGAAGTTGGTTTAGCAGGTGCGGGAGGGGCCGGCAATGCCAAAAGCGGCGGGGAAGGCGGGACAGCCACTTTACAGGTCTTAGCAATATGTCCGGCACCACCGCAACGGAAACATTTTAGATTAGGTTTAGACTGATTAGATTTTTGTTTCAGGAAGGCCGCAACAGTCATGCCAGCTTGAGCTGCAGCCATGGCGAGACCCTGTTGATAAGCGGGACCAATATCTGCACAAAGGCGGATATAATCATGTAGCTCACCTTTCTTACGCCATGGTCTAATGGCGGCCTGACACGCAGCATTTGCATTTTCAAAAGCCAATTGCTTAATTAACATGGAACCAGTGTCCCCATCCACCACCTGTCGGTTAACAGACTGCATGAGACGAGAAACAAAATCCTGATAAGGCTCATCCGGACCTTGTCGAATACGAGACAACTGTTCAGTTTTCGTAGTGGAGCTGGGTAATGAACGCCAAGCGTGCATGGCAAGGGAATTAATTTGAGTATAAGAGTCAGTAGGCATAGCAGCCTGATTATGAATGTCTTCATGATCGCCACGACCCATAAGCATATCAAGTGTAACTGGAGATTGTTGCTGGCGATTACGCTGCGCCTGTTCAAAAGCAGCTTCCTCATAGTAAGCCTTCCACAATAAAAAATCTCCACCAGATAAACAAGCTCTAGCTAAGCGAGTCCAATCAAGAGGTGGCAGTGCAGCAAAAGAAAGATTATCAAGGAGAGTCAAAGTATAAGGTGCCGTAGGGCCATACTGGGCAACAGCTTCCTTAAGCTCCTTCAAGATTTTAGGAGCAATGGGTTCATAATTTCGGACAGCATTGCCTTGATTATCCACAACCTCAATAATAGGATACAGAACAGGGAGTAGATTATCTGAATCGGGAAAGCCTCTGTCCATAGCCATTAGAGCATGTGATAGAGGAGAGATTGGGGAGGCAGCTGTCGATCTCACAGGAACAGGAACCAGGGAACCGGGAGAGGCAGGTAGAGAGGCCTGACATGTTACCGGATAGCACGATTGAGGTTGTTGAGCCGTAAGCGCCCTTGAACAAAGTGAAAGTACATCGTGAAACTGCTTGACAAGATCAGGTGGCATTGTAAAGGTAACGGGACCGGGAGACCATTGGGGTGATTGTTGCTGGTGTATGGTATCTACCAGAACTTCCGTAAGAGGTTCAATATCAGGAACCGAGGGATAAAGGCCATGAGAGACCGAGCCCCGTTCAGCAAGATCATGAGGATCGGGTGGGGGGGAAGCAACTCTGGGTGGGGAATGCGGAGCAGAAAGTGATGTAGAGGTAGCAGGAACAGCAGCGTAAGGAGGTGCGGTAGCAGGAGAAGGTTTGCAAGGACAAACACAATCGCGCAATTTAGACCAAACAGAAAGCAATACTTCACACTGAGGTAAAGACTTATTATAGAGACAAAACTGATCAATTTTTTCACCAATAACGAGCCAAGCGGCTTCATCCAATACACCACCTTCAGGTACCCAAGGACAAATTTCTCTAACTATGTGCACAAATTCCTCCACAGTTTTCAGTTTAACATCATGACCATGAGACTTAATCATAGACTGTAAAAGCTGAGTAAACATTTTATTGTCCTTAGACTCTAGTTGCCCCATGTTTTACTCCAGATTGAATACTTAAATTGAAATCAAAAACTTATATACAAGATTATAAATTGACCAAAACTTACTGCTGCAGCCTTCACTCCAAATACCTTTGAGCGTCACTTTATCTCTCGTGTCCAGGCCCCACGTCGTGGTCGCCAGATGTCGGGGGCCGGTGAGAACGGCACGTCTGCCGGGGTCTCTCGACCTGCAAGAGGGTCCCAATACCTGGAAGAGAGAGTGCGCTGAAGAAAAGAAAAGACAGGACAGCTGGAGTCTGGAGGGCTGGCCCTAAAACCAGCAACTTTATTGTACACAGAATTAGTATATATATCTTTTCCTACCTCATTTTACAGGGACATTCTTTGCCCCACTTCATTTACATAAGCATTCTTAGTCCCATCTCAATTATCAGAACAGATGCCATTATCTTGATAAAGGGAAGAGAGAGCCATCCGGCTACAAGCTTAGGCAGCGGAAAACACACAATGGGTACAATCAAGTCGCATAATGGGTATAATCAAGTCACGGAGGTGGGTCTCATTATCAGGGTGAGGAAACCTATAGTTAAAATGTTAATGATCTATGCAAGTCATCAGAGAGGCGATAGACCCATTAACTTTGCAAATAGCAGTCACAGGAACAAGCATGGGACCCATCAATAGAGGGTAAACAAAGTCATAAAACTAGCCCAGAGCAGGTACTTCAAGAAACAATGCCTAGTAAAACCACAGCTTTCACCCAGCCTTTTAGGTCAGTGGGCCAGAAATAGGCTTCTGCAAACTCAAACTTCTATTAAATCTCTCTTTCACTGGTCTCGACTGCTTCCAGGGGGTGAGAAACATGTCCGGGCTCAAGCTCCATTATGGCGGGGACACCGAGTGGTCTCAACGCTGGAGCGATCCCCACACTGTAAGTTGGAGACCATTCGTGTGTTAAGATAGTCTCTATGATAACCTCTTCAGTGGTTACAAGGATGAATAAAAACAGTTCCTATATGCAAGAAACTTATAGTCTAGAAATGGGAAGTTCAAGGATGAGGGAAGATTAGCAAGTTGGAAAAATTAAACAGATTTTTTAAAGAAGGTAGTATTTGCTCTTGAGTTGACTTAAAATTTTTTCTTTCTTTTCTTTTTTTTTTTTTTTGAGATGGAGTCTTGCTCTGTCACCCAGGCTGGATGGAGTGCAGTGGTGCGATCTCAGGTCACCATAACCTCTGCCTCCTGGGTTCCAGCGATTCTCCTGCCTTCACCTCAAGTAGCTGGGACTATAGGGGCACACCACCACACTTGGCTAATTTTTGTATTTTTAGTAAAGATGAGGTTTTCTCATGTTGACCAGGCTGGTCTTGAACTCCTGAACTCAGGTGATCCACCTGCCTTGACCTCCCAAAACATATTTTTATTTTCTAATAAATAAAAATTTAAGGCTTTTGTGTAGCTAAGGGAGTATATATAACAGAAAACAAGTTGCTATCTAGAATATATAAAAACTTCCTGCAAATAAATAATACAAACAGGAAAATTCAATTAAAAAATAGAGGAAATAAGAGGGAACCATACAGAGACTATACAAATTGTCAATAAACACTTGAAAAAATGTTCACTATCACTAAGAATCAGGGAACTACAAATAAAAACAAGATGAATACTTTACATCCAGCTGGTTAGAAAAAAATTTAAAGATGAGTGGTACATACTGTTGGGAATGTCGCAGGGAATTAGGTATTCTCAAAAACGGTGGAGTATAAAATGATAAAGTAATTTTGAGAACAATTTGCTTGTATCTATCAACTTTTTAAATGGCCAGTTCCCTGTGAGCTAGTCAATTCACTTTCCAAAGGAACTGCTGAAATTGTGCATAAAGTTGTGCATTTGTTGTAAATTGTTTTAATCACAAAACATTTTGCAAAAGCCATGATGACTGCAGAAGTATGGTTAACACTTGTTACAGTGCATTCATTCAATATTATTCTCTGCATTGGCTAAATGGAATGAGCTAGATCTCTTTCCATGACAAAGAAAGCAAGTTCTTCAAGACAAGTAGAAAAATTAAGTTGTAAAACAATATATATTATGTAGTTTCATTAAGTTATTATTATTATTTTTGAGACAGAGTCACTGTGTCACCTAGGCTGGAGTGCAGTGGTGGAATCTCGGCTCACTGCAACCACTGTGTCCTGGGTTCAAGCGATTCTCATGCCTTAGCCTCCTCAGTAGCTGGGACTACAGGTACATGCCACCACACCCAGTTAATTTTTGTATCTTTAGTAGAAACGAGGTTTCGCCATGTTGCCCAGGCTAGTCTTGCACTCCTGGGCTCAAGCGATCTGCCCACCATGGCCTCCCAAAGTGCCAGGATTACAGGCATGAGCTACCATGCCCAGCCTAAATTAAAATTTATATGTATAAATCTATCAACATATGTACATCTGTTTGTAGATAGGAGAATGCAATAGTGGAATACATTCCCACATAATTATTAACACTAGTTACCTTTGGGATGATGAGTGGAATTAAGGGTCAGGATGGGTAAGAATTTTTACGTTTTGCTTTATGTACTAATACGTCTCTTAAATCGTTTGTGCTGATAATATATTCATACAGTATTTCTGCACTTTCTAAAAAAAGGAAAAAGAGAGGTATTCAAAAGAAGGAATTAACACGAGTGAGTATAAGTTAAGAATGAGTTTGCTTGCATGGCACGGTGAGGCATCTAATCTAATTAGGGTCTAGGATGCTTCTAGGTGGAAAGGGGAATTAAAATTTAATGGGAAAAATGGGTCTAAATTAAAGTGAAATTTGGAACTAGAAAGAAGACTTAAGGTTTCATGCTGTAGCTTTAGTATTACTTAGGCTAGTTAAGATGCTAGAAAGGGCCATAAAACCTCAATATCACTGCTGTGCAGTTGCTTTTGACCTTAGCTTGGGGGTATGGTAAAAACCAAAGTGGGAGAAATTCCACAATACAACGAAAATTCTCCTTCAGTTTGTCAAATTTATTCAAAGTTGGCTTTGGTTTCTCATAGTAAACCTATCAGATGAGGTCAGAAAAGTAGGATTAGTTTCCAAAGGCAGCTTTTTATTTTATTGCTTTTTCTTTTTCTTCTTTTTTTTTCAGAAAACGGGTCTTTTCTGTCATCTATGGTAGAGTGCAGTGGTGCAGTCATAGTTCACTGAAGCCTCAAACCTGTGCTCAAGGGATCCTTCCAAGTAGCTAGGACTAGAGGTATTCACCCATACACCCAGCTAATGTTTTTTTTAGATTTATTTTTTGTAGAGACAGGGGTCTTGCTATGTTGCCAAGGCTGTTTTTGAACTCCTGGCCTCAAGCAACCCTTCCACCTCAACCTCCCAAAGTGCTGAGATTAGCCATGGGCCGCCACGACAGCCTAGCAGCTTTCTAAGGAAAGAATTGCAGGAGTCCCTCTATTTAGAGGAAGCTAGATGGGCCTTAGCAGGCATTTTGAATTTTACAGATTTCTTTCCATTACAGAACCACTGCAAGGAGAAGCTATATCAATCTAATAATTGGAAAGAACCTTTCAGATCATCTTCCTTCCAGTGGCTCTCCATTTTTCTCAGATGAAATTCCACTTCCTCACCCTTGTTTAAAGGCCCTTTGGGGTTTCTTCTCACAGCAATGCCTTGGCCCTACCCTGTCCCTCCTTCACTGATTCTGCCACAAAGGCAAACTGTCCCAATGCTGTTTCCACAGCCCAGCAAGGATGGTAGGCATTTCCATGGGCATTTGTCACTGATGACACTGTCATGCATTTGGCAAAGAAGGCTGTTCTCTTTGCTAATCCTGCCTCCCACCCTTTTCTTAATAACTATGGAATAGCAGAAGCCAGACTTTTACTTTTCTTAAGACTGTATAATGGCTGGCTCATTTGGGAAAGGAAGTTCAAAGTAAGAAAGGGAAATAGAACTGCCACTAGCAGAGGCTATTTTGGGAGCCCATGGGCTCCAGCCGTCCTTGGAATCCATCATAGGGCTTCTTGTTGGCTTCACTCCTGGCCTGCAGCCACTGGCGGGGCCAATTTACTTCCTAGTGAGGCTTCTGTACATACTTCTTCCTTTAAGTTCAATTCAATAGCTAAAAGGCTTGGAGAGAGGAAAAAGTTTCTTGTAGTCCACTTCTCATCATAGATGAATTAACTCCTTTGTGCCTGTTTCCTCTTTTGTAAAATGAGAAAAATAACAGCTCGTATATACACGGTTATTGTGAATATCAAATGAGTTACTATAGGTAAAGCGTTTAGAACAGTTTCTAGCAGTTCTGGATAAATGTTAATGAATTCTGGACAGGTTCTGGATAAACGTTAATAGTAAGTTCTGTATAAATGTTAGTTATTAATACCCACACCACACTATTGAACTTAACGTCACATGTCCATTACCTTACACTTCCACAGTTGGGTCTTTTGGCATAGGCAAAAAATTTTTATTTTTCACTAAGAAATTATATCTGTTGGCTTGGAATCATTATTCTAAACTGGTGGAATTTTTTCCGTAGGGTGTATGATCCAACAGACAGATTATTATCTTCAATTTAGTATGGGATACCACCTGAGTTCTCCCTCACTGTGAATACTGATTTTATTTATTTAACAAATTGATGAAGGGCCTCCTATGTGCCATGTTTCTGAATGCACGTGTGTGTATGTTGTGTGCTTATGAGTGATTAAGGAGGGACAGAACTGTCTCATCTTAAAGGTGCATATAGTTTTTGATAAAAGAGGTATGTTGAGCACAAGTAATATAAATATTTAAATATTTGGAGATGGGGCAAGGTAAAGAGAGGATCCTGGATATGGGCTGACTTTGAGCAAATAGTTCCATAAAGATCTAGCTGGGAAGATTCTTGGGTGCAAGATCTAGGTTGGTATAGTTTTCATTAAAGAAACTTATCTTGCAGAAATCCACACTAGATAGAAAGGTTAGTTTTTATTTTTTAATCTTACTCCTTCAAATTTAAAAATATTTATTAAATATATCACGCCTTAACGTTATGAACGGAGCAAGATTAGCTTTGTTTAACAAAAGCAGGGCAGCCCGTGAAGCTTAAAAAAAATCAAATATAGGATAAGTCACAAGAAGGCCTATTGTAAGTAGTGAGTGGTAAACTAAGAACTGATCTAGACAAAAAAAGATTTGGTGGCTTTAAAACTATTTCACATTTATTTGTAGTAAGGGTTCTACTTGGAGAATGCAAGACTTGTGGCTAGATAACCATAAAATAAATTCTGGTGAGTTAATAGCCTTTCAGTCTTTCAGAAAAGTTAGAGCACATAATGGAAGAAGAAACAGTAATGATTCCCAGTGGTGATGTGGAAGAGAAGAAAGCGTTTTTGGCAGCCAAAGGGCTTACACAAAGCAACATATCCAGGAAAGACTAAGGGCTTGAACCTGTCCTGCCCTAGACAGGAAGCATTTCAGGAGAGGACTGAGCAGGAGACATAGCCTATTGTGACTGTGGCTTTCCGACATCAAAGGCTGCAGTGGATCTCGATAATGCAGAAGAATGTTTCCTTTTATAACTCACAGTGAATATGGCTGTACAACAAAACTATTTTGTAGTTTTTTTCCTGAAATATAAAAGAGTTAGAACATAGGATCTTTCATTGATTCTCTAGAATCTTAAGACTCCTTCAGGGATGGCAGTCATTCCTGCCATGCTCAACCTCATGTTGTCACGGTCAGAATCAGAACTAAATTGATTAAGAGTCTGAAACAGTTTGGCAACTCTTGGGCACTCATGCTGATAAGAAAGCTGATGAGAACAGGGTGATGAAAAGAAGCTGCAAGAAATGACCATTCATGCATTCAGCCAACATTTAGGCCACCCTCCCGTATTCCAGGCACTGTACGTGGCACTGAGAATGCAAAGCAAAACGAGACACGGTCTACTGGCAGCAGCCTTCTCAGTGGAGAAAAGATCAACCAGAAAAGTGCTTGCCTGCTGGAGACCTCTCCTAGGGCATAAGCCAATATAGAGGTGGGGCAGCTACGTCAGCCTGAGGTGTCCTCAGGCAGAACAGAAAGTGAGAATCAGAGCAGTATCTCATTTCTGAACACCAGGATTGTAGCTTTCCTTTGACTGTCAAAGGGGGTGGTTTTTTAAAAGCAAGCCAAACAGGTTTCCATCTTTTAGGAAGACCCCGGAACGTGCCAGTGGATTCTGACAATTTCTCATGAACAGAAACACGTAGGAAGGGAGAACTGGTGAGTCTTTTCAAGTGGAGGAAGTCCCTCAAAAGGGGCTGTGTTTCATAAACGGCGTCCAGAAGGGGCAGAACTACTTCGACCTGGAGGAAAAAGACTCAGGCACTGAAGGAAGGGGAGGGTGCACGTCTGGAGTAATTTCAAGGCTTTTTCCGTGTTGTGAGATGTGGCAACAAGGAGAGATTTGTTCGTTTTATTTATTTTTGTAATTTTTAAAGATTTTCTTTTCCCCCCTTTTCTCCTCCCAGCCACTCCGGTTTGGGTTTGCCACATGACTCATAATTCCTTTCGAAAGTGGAGTCGAATTCATAAAAGTGATGGGGGGAGGGGTGCGGAGAGCGAAGACTGGGAGCCCCAGGGAGTCTTCACTATCTACACTGCCACTCAGCTCCCGGCGCGAGTGGAGGTCGGGGTGGGGAGACGCGGCTCGCGCCCGGGATGGCGGATACTCTGCGAGCCCCGGCGGCCCGCGGCCGGGCCGGGTGACGAGGCGGCGGGCGCGGAGGGTCTGCGGAGGGCGGGCGGCGCTGCAGCAGCCTGGGCACGGCCGCCGCCGCCCGCGGGCGCGAGTGTGCGCGGGTGTGGAAGGCCGGCGTGCGGGCCGCGAGGGGTGTGCGCGCGTGAGCCGGAGCGGGGCTCGCCCCTCGCCGGCGCCCGCCGCCCCGCCGGTGATAGCTCTCCGGCCGTCCCCAGCACCCTGGGCCCCCCACGGCCGTTGGTCCGGGCGGGGGAGGGAGAAAGTGAGACTCGGTGTCATCACCATCCATTGTCAGAAGGGGAGGAAATTGGAATCCAGCAGCGGCGAGCAGCAGCTGGGCGGTCACATCTGGGAATGCAAAGCCGACCTCCCCCTCCTCCTCCTCCTCCACCTCCTCCTCCTCTCTCACCCAGGATCACTTCCGAAACCACTTCGCCTTCAGCCCCTGCCTCGGCCAGAGGTTTCATTTTTATCTGAATATTTACGAAAGCTGGAAGCGTGCGAGGGGGGTGGGGTGGGGTGGAAATAGCGGCTGCTTCTTTTCCAGGGATTTATTTAATGGGGATGTGTTCAAGGCAAGAGCGAATTCAGAAGGATATCGACGTCGTGATCCAGAAGTCCAGAGCCGAGAAGGACTGCCTGTTTGCAGGTGAGTTCTTGCTTTTCCAGAACCTCGGACCCAGCGCCCCCTTCCCAGTTTTCCGACCGCGACGTGTGTGGCTGGGGGTGGGGTGGAGGGTTGCACGTCCCCATTCTGGGGTTCATTTGGCAACAGCTGCTGCAACGAGAGCGAGAGCCAAAAGGGGGAGGGGGCTCCAGCCTCTCCCCTTCCCTTCCCCCCACCCCCAAGTCTGGGGCAGCATCCAGCTTTGAGGGCAGAACCCGCGTGGCCCGAGCGGGGGTCTAGACGAAGGGGAAGTGCATGATATTTCCAGCCCAGCGTAGTGCCCGAAGCTCCAAGCCCGCCTCCTGGGTTCCAGCAGCGGCGGCCGAGCGCGGTTGGTTGGACCCGCCGGGTTTGCGCAATGGGCTGAGCGGCGGCGGCCCGGAATGGAGCCCGCTGCGCTGCGCTGCGCTCCTCAGCTGCGCCCGGCGCCGAGGACCCCCGGGGAGCAGCGCTTGGCGGATTCCCGGCCCCTTCGGCTGCCTCTAGTCCCCTCCGACTGGCAAAGAGAAGGGATTCCTCGGATTCACAAGGCACCCAGTGCCCCTGCTTGGGGGTCGCCTTTCGTCCATTTTGCTCCCCCGGGAGAGGGATCAGATTTTGCTTTCGCTGCCGCGAGCCCGGCGGGGGCTGCTTCCGGCCTCCCCGACAGGGAAATTCCCGCCGTTGCCATGGCACCCGGCACTTGTTGCGGGGGGCGGCCTCCCGCTGCACCCAGCCGGGGGCGCGCAGCATCCCCTCGGACGCGGCGCGGAGATGGGACCTCGCCGCTCTCCTGCCCTCGCCTCCCGCGCAGCCAGGCCTCCCCTGACGCCACCGAATGGGGGGCCCAAGTCATGATCGGGGTTAAAACAAATGCACTCCAGGGGTAGCTTTTAACAGGACTTTCTGTTTCAGATTTCAGATACTCAGACTCCACCTTTACTTTTACCTACGTTGGCGGCCCCAGAAGGTATTTATGTGTATAGAGTTGCTTCATTTCCTGTTCACACGCTTGTGTTTCCTTTGTTCTTAGCGTGTTCCGTGTTCGGGTATTTTGGTTGCTTGTTTGTTTGATTATTGTGGGTGTTCTTTACCCACAACCCAAGCCTGGCGTCCCTCGGATTTAAATAGCAGGGGGGAGGGGGGTGGAAATCAATGTTTGGTGATTTCAGGTGTTTCGTAGACCACGCCACAGTCGATGAGCAGAACTCTTCATGTTCAAACTGTTCGGCTACAGTACTAGATTGCTCTCAGGCCATTTGGGGTTGATACAGTCAATCCTGTGCAAAACTGGAATACTGGATATGAAGTGAAATGTATAAAAGACATAACATGTCACAAAATAGTTTGAGCACAAGTGATGATTTTCCTGGTGAGTTGAGGCTGCACGTTTCCATGTTTCCTGAAGGTTCACGTAAATATGCAGCCTGCCAATTCTCTATACAATTTTTTTTTTCAGTAAGTAGTATTTCGGTTTTCACGTTTAGTTGTAAGAAATAAATTGGAGACTTATATGTAGCTGGAGTGGATAACTCTTTTGGGGGGAAAAATGAGAGATGCACATTTTGTTAGTAAATTGTGAACAACTTTAAACAAGCCCAAATCCAATTTTGTATTTAGGAAATAGAGTTAAAATGAAAGGTAGCCAGTCAAATACTATGCCTTGCTGCCTTCACTTGTGAGGTTAGGATTTTCTTCCTTTTAGCCTTTTAGGGACACAGTAGTTTAAAAGAGCAGTAGCCACATCAGAGATGTGTCAGATTTAGCCTAGAGGGGATTCCTCAGACCAACCCTGCTGTTAAGACTTGACATTCAATATTGTTTGACCACATTCCAAAATATCTCTTAGCTAATGGAAACATTTATAAACATATAAATTGCAAAAGAAGCTATCTTGTATACATACATTTTTAAAAGCTTGAAATTGATATGAACTTTTAAAAACACCAGGATCTGTATTACATTCTACATCTCAAAACAAATTTAATTAAAGTGAGTATCATTCCAGTATATACAATGCCTAAGTCCCAGAATTGGCACATTGATTTACTAGTTGAAAATATAACAGTGAATCACCAAAGTTCAGTGTATACTTTTTGGGAAAGAGTGAAATTACAGTATTTCTTAATTTACTGTAATGTCATCTTTGTAATTATGAATTAAAAATTCAATGAGAGACTTTATTAAATTAACGCTGTTCCTACACATCATATCTAAAGGATCTTTCTATATGACTAATATCCTCTTGGATTATTTTAACATTATTTAAAATTATTACATTATTTTAAATAATAAATTTAAAAAAATAAATTTTAATAAATTTATTTAAATTGTTATTTAAAGTATTATATTATTTAAAATGTACAAAGTGGTCCATTAAAAACAGTCTTCACTGTTTTCACTATTGCTGTTTTCCTGGTGAGACATGTGGATAGGAAGGCCCTGGGTGGGCTTTTTAACTAACTAGCTTTTTGATTTTCAATAAGATACCTCAGTTCTTTTGGCCTCAGTTAACTTATCTGTACAATCAAGGGGTAAATCATATGCTTAATTTCTAAGATCTGTTAGATACTGCAGTTAGGATTCTTTATCAGTAAATTATTGAACTCTAGTGTTAACATAGCTAGAGGTGGAAAAGGGAGCAAAGCCCGGTGTTGGGATAAATAATTAACTAATGGAGATAACATCAGTTTTCACCATAGGAACAAGTACCATGGTTGCTCTTAAAGTAAGAGATGTTTTCTATTTTATGTAATTCTGTTAAGGGATAGTGTTTTCTTTTGTCACTGATGTGAATGTGCCTGGATGTTTCTCAGCCATTTGGCTAAGAAATCAAGTGCAAGGGTACTTGGGCCTTTTATATCTAATCTAATGTAGATCAGCTTGTTAAAAGAGAAAGACAACTGGTTAAACTGCTGATGTGTTGCTTTGTCGTCTCAAAAGCTTGTTCTATCATACATACAATATGTTCAAAGTTGTTATAGTGTAGTAACTGTAGATAATCCCTTTATGATTTGTACCTAGTGGGGGAGAAGATCTTTTATTTTCTGAAAATAATGTGTTTGTTTTCATTACCGACATTAGAAACCAATATTTATTAATCTATTTATCATCCTGACGTTCCAGTCAGACTCTTTAAGTAATCTTGCTGTATTTTGATTTAATGTGCTTATCAACTTATAATATTAAATTAATAGTGTCATTTTAGGTGAACTAGACTTCATCATTGAAGAAGGTAGGAGCCTTATGGAGAGACAGTATATAATTATCTCTAATTGTATTTAATTACCATCTCATCTAACCATTAAGAACATATTTCAGGAATAATTTTTAATTTAAGTTATAGATAAAACTTAATGTGCCATTTTCTCTTTGACACTTTCCAAGAATGAGTTATACAGTATTTTAAAGACAAAGATTGATCTTACATGTTACTATTCAAAAAAAAAAAAAAAGAAATATTATGAGAATTGGGTTCTACATGTATTTTTTAATTTTTCTGTGGATAAGAAAAAAATGCCAAGAGGTGATTGTGTCCATGCTGGCAAGTGGCCTAATAAATGTCCTTTTATTTGGTGGTCCTCAGAATGGCAGCTAACATCTTGCTATTCTGCCTTGTGAACTTGAAGTGAGAAGGTTCATGGAATTATCCTTGCTTTTGCATGTGCAAACTGAGACTCAGACAGTTTAAGACACATTGTTACTTTCACCAGTTAAATGATAGAGCTGCCATGTAAACCTGTTCTGTCACACTCCTGAGACCTCCTTCTCCATTAGTGTTCTCAAGCTTTTTGAGCATGCAGACCCTTTACCATCAAAAAGTTATGTAGAGACATACTTGAGAGTTACAGTTTAAAGAAAAACAAGTTGTAATAATTTGGTTATTAGTAGCATTTACGTATGCTTGAAAACTTGTGCTATATATATGATAAGATTAATTTATTCTAACAATGATCTTGATAATCCCCCTGATTCCCAGACTCCTTGGAATAGCTCCACAGCTATCAGTGGTTCTGCCACAGGTTCAGAGCCTTCCCAGTACTGCCTTCTTATTTGAGAAGTGTGCCAAGAACTATAAAGCAGAGGCTTCAATTGTCCACAATTTGGAAGTTTATGCAAAAGTAATTTTTTCCCTATACTTTGTCATGCTTATCTCCTATCTCTTTCTGTTTTACTGATTAGCAATAAACTCCTTAAAACCCAAAGGTTTGGGCTTCTGTTTCTTTCACTTGGAATCAGACATGGAGTTAGTGGTAGAAGAAACAGAAGGGGTAACTTAACATGGTGACAGCTACTGAGGAGATGGATAGGAATTCAGACTCAGTCCCTGGGGCCAGTGTTTACCAAAGCCAAGGAGAGAGCAAGGGGAGCCCAATGGGCCTGGCCACGGACTGCTCTGGGATTCCGAGTGTGAGCTTTCAGCCAGGAATGTATTGTGGAAATATTACTGTGAGATTTTAAAAGTACAGAAATAAGAATTGCTTGTTGTTAAAAAAAAAAGTTAGAAAAAGAGATATGTTGAAAAGAAGTAAAAAATACATGATTTCTGTTTTCTGTTAACATATTAAAATTTATTCTTTTAGATTTTTTGCATGTCTATATACATATAAAATATATATGCACCCTCAAATTGTATTATACTTTTTTGAGACCTCACATTTTTTTTCACTCAAGAATATAGCATTAATTTCTTTCCTTTAGAAAAGACATGAGACTAAAGAATGTTTATTAAGTTGAGAGTTTCCCAATCAAGGAGTATGACTCTGTATAATAAGAAATCTAATGTTTACATTCGAAATTATAATAAAATTAGAAATTTAATATTTGGCAGAATGTTGTGAGTTGCCTGCATATGCACACCCTTTATTATATGACTAGACACTCTTTTATGTGGTCACGGATATATTGGCATCTTTTGAAGTGTATCCTTTTTGTTTTAGGAGCTTCTGTCTAGATAAATAGCAAATGTGACACTGATAATAGTAATCTAATATTCCTCAAAGCACAGGCTCTCTCTTTCTCCTGAGCCTTTGTACATGCTGCCTGGAACACTCAGCCACAACCTACTTTCCATCCTCTCCTCTGGCTCATCCCTGCTCTAAGCCAAATTCTCTGAGAAACCTTTCCTGTCATCTTTCCCTGTATGATTCTTCTAGGTGTTTCTAAAACTGTGTTGCTACAGTATATCATAATTGCCCGTTTACGTCTGTTTGACTGTGAGCCTCTTGGAGATGGGAGTTCTCTCTGATGCCTTGCAGTTTCCCCAGCCCCTAGCACACTGCCTAGTCCAGTATTCCTTCTCAGTAAGTAGGTGTTGAATGACTTACAAAATGAATGCTAAAAGATCTGGAAGGCAAGAAGGAATTTCCTAGCCTAAATAACCAGGTGTGGAGAAGATACTCAAACACTTCAGAATCCCCAATCTGGTGATGTCACTTGCTATGGAATTTCATATGAATCCAGTGTGACAGAAGTTGCCTAATCAAGTTCTAAGTCCTCTTCTCTGGGTCACATGTTCAAATATTTTTAGGGGACAGATAATGCAATATTTCAGATACTAGGGAGTGATAAGGACTATGGCACACTGGAGAATTTGGACTCCGAGAATAATTAATTCAGTTGGAAAAATCAACAGTACTCTGGTGACCAAGCAAACTTTCTAGGGGCTCTAATCCACCTGGGCCCCCAGTGTGTAATTCCAAAACTCAAGGGATGCCATCAAGGGAGACAATCTACTCGATTGCTAGAGGGTCTTTGTTTTCCTTGAAGTTCTCTAGAAGGGAGCAGTGTATGTGTGTGCAGGGGTGGGGAGGGGGAAGATGAAGAACCAATCCCATCCCCTTAAAAAGGTTTGTCAGTTTTCATTATGAAAGAAGTTCAAACGTGCTCACTCCAGAAATCGTGGCATATACAGTTATTTTGAAGCCATTTGGTGTTCTTCAAGATGTCACAATGAAAAGAGTGATGATTTTTTAAATAAAAAATAACATGTTTCTCTTGGCAATGGGGACTTTCTCACCATACTTTTACGTTACATCACTTATATATTCAAAATATTGATTTTTTTTGAAAGTGTGTTCCTTGGAGTCCTAGGAACCTGCCTTAGGAGCTGGGGTGGCTGTGGGGAGGGAGTGTGAAGGGAGCTGAATGAGGGAGTGAGAATCTGGGTCTTCATATCCTTTGTAAAATTGCAGCTGCTTTTTTTTGTTCTGTATAACAATTTTTTTGAAAACAGTTTCATTGTTGAGTTTTAAAACTGCTGACCTAAAATAACCACCAATTTAACATAAGTATAACTTTATTGAATTTTTTGTATTAAAAAAATTTATTTTGTTCATGGATTAAGGTGATCCTACTAATGATATTTATTAAGCATCGTCTCTGCTGTTCTCTGCCTGCCTTGCCTTATCCCGTGTTTCCAAAAAACACAAATAGGCATTTTGTCAGCTATTTTACATTTTATAGCAGGAAAAACATAGGCTTGGGTGATTTAAGTAAGTTACAGTTAGTAAGAGACATAGGTTATATTTCAGTGTAAGTCAACGTTTATGTAAGGTTTAAGGGACATTGGTTGAACTGGCATGACTAGAAGAGTTGGAAATGTTTGGGAATGGGGAGGAATTGCTAATGGGATGTCTGCCAGGGGCAATACTGAAAATCTACTGGTTGGCAAGGGTAGTGCCTGAGCCCAGTGCTAAGCATAATAGTTGGAAAATTATGTACATTGGCTGTGGAATCCTTATGCAAATATTTGGCCAATCCATCTAAATGTCCCATCATTTCTCTCTGCAGCATTTTTAAAAAGACATAGCTGAAATTTTATCAATCCTAAAAATATTTTGTAATTCTCTGTCCAGATTTACATTTGGGTAGATTGTGCCGTAGAAGATATATATCTTGCTTTAAGATAGCTGCCACTGATTAGTTTATTTTATTCTATTTTAATCAAGTGATTGCCTTGTAATCTTTCCCTTTTTCATTCTTTAAATTTCTGAAATTCCATCTTCCGTATTCTCCTGGAAAGACTAGTGAGACTTTTTTTTATTATTAATAAGACTTATTATCCCCATTTCACCATGACATAATTTGGGATTTCTGTTTCAAGTTATCCTACCTGAATGCCGGACAGTTCCACCTTAATATTTGCTGTTTTCCCCTCAACCCAGCACATCAAAACAACCCCTCATTATCTCTTTAAAAGAAGCTTCTGTCTCCAGCGTTTTCCTAGTCAATATCACATCTTTTGAGCCAGGTATGGAGATTACAGTTTCAGATTTCATGTCAAGTCTTCCTCTTCTGGTTCCTGAGGCTCCACCAACCTCTACTTTGAAACATTGTTGGCCTCTTCATCCCACCCCATGTCGGCATTTAGCCCATATCCTATTGGCCTTGACTTAAGATGAATCATCTTAACAACCCAGTGTATTAAAATGGTTGATTTTGAGTTTTTTACCTATCCAGTTTATTTACACCTGAACTCTTTAAGCAAGAATTTAATCATTCGTCTGTTCAGAAGCCTTCAAATGTGACCACAGCTTTTTCCATATCGACCTAAAACTTACATTCTTGGCCTTTGAGAACTGCCTTCCCTATCCACTGATACATGTTTCTCACGCTTCCTAACACCTACTTGCTTCTGTTTGCTTAGTGACCACCCTGCCCCCACTCAACAGCAGTTTGTGTTAATTTAGTAATAAGCTGTGTAAAGTTGATTGATTGATAACATCTGTGTCACATAACGTTATTGGTGTGGATTTCAAGATCATGGTTTTTATCACGAAGAGCAGTTCATTGTATTTTTTCCTTGCTCCTGAATGGCATCTCTGTTCATTAGAATATATAACGTTTTATGCATAGGAGGATAGAGTGACAACGTGAGTAGAACAAAGTGAGAATGAGAGGAAAGGATAGTGAAATTTGAGGATAGGATGAGAATGTAAATAGATTAATCTCCATCCATTGTAGATTAACAATCACAACGATAGAAGTCTTAAATGTTATTTATTTGCATATCAGTGATATTTGAGTTTGCGGCTGACACCCTCTTGGTATTAAATGGAAGACGACAAATCATTCAATATTAATTTTAGAAGGGAGACATCTGTTAAAACCTTTGTGCAGTCAGGTCAATTTTCTGTGTACAAAAATTGGCGGAGAGGTTGCTGCCAGTTGACTTCTAGGGTGGTGTCTTTCTGAACATTTTGAAATGTAGATTGAAAAGGTGGATTTGTCAACTCACTCAGAAGTGTTGTAGTTACTGTGTTTTCATCATTGTTTCATCGTTTATTTTTGAGACAGAGTTTTCGCTTTTGTTGCCCAGGTTGGAGTACAGTGGTGTGATCTTGGCTCACTGTAACCTCCGTGTCCCAGGTTCAAGCGATTCTCCTGCCTTAGACTCTGGAGTGGCTGGGATTACAGGCATACAACACCACGGCCGGCTAATTTTTTTTTGTATTTTTAATAGAGACGGGAATTCACCATACTGGCCAGGCTGGTCTCGAACTCAGGTGACCTCAGGTGATGCTCTTGCCTCAGCCTCCCAAAGTGCTGGGATTACAGGAGTGAGCCATGGTGCCCAGCCTGTTTTATTGTTTAAAAAAAAAGTATAGGTTGTTATTATCCAAGAATTGTTAGTAGAATAAATAATGTATTTGAAGTATAGAAGTGAGTCAGAGTCTGATTAATATAACTAGTTTACATTTGTTAGTTTTTCACATCTGTGAAGAAATAAAGTACGGACAAAAGTGGAAAACAAACCAGAAAAAAAATTGTGAAGCACAGAGCTGCTTAAAAGAGTGATAAGTCACATTAAAAAAAAAGTCGCAGAAATAAGTCAATATTTTGTTTAAAGGCTAGAACTCCAACTGCTAGCTGACTGTCTAGAGTATAATAAATATTTTCTAGTTTCCTAGATGACAGAATAATATTCCTACATTATGTGATGGCATTTCCCAAACTATTTAATTAGATGTTAGGTTTGTAGCCAAATATGTCTGGGAAATACTTAAACAATAAGAAACAGTTCTAATGGTTGGCTTTTTAGAATGTTATATATTAGTGTGCTTTATGCATATCCAGGAGGTGAATGAAGTATTCCGAGTTTTCCAGACTTACTTGATTATAGATCTGGAACATCTCAAGACAGTTGTTTTGTAGAAAACACTTTGGCAACCTCTGAGTCTTATTTATTAAAAATAGTTTTGGGTAAACAACAGTGTAATAGAAATGGAAATTACTGATTTACATTGAGCCATAAAGAATTTATTTTCAGCAATTTTTATAGAAGTTGCTTTATGACAAAGAAAACTTCAGTTAACAGGCATTTGGCATTTCATGCCCCTAACTTTTCTACATGAGGATTTATTTCTCTGGTTTTCTCACTGTCTCACTCAGTTATACTGAATCCATTTATGATAAGGGCTCTCAACCATTCTTATTCATCAAAGCCCTGAAGTTAGCAGAGCCCTCTTTTGTACCTGATTAGAAGTCCGTCTTCCGTCTCATAGGGAAGTGTTAGAGATGGGTAATGATTCTGTGTAGCAGAAGTACTCATTACATCCTCTTAAATTCGGTCACTTTGACTGCAGTAGAGCTTCTCAGTGAGGAGTCTATGATGGAGTGTACTTTTGGAGAAGCTCATGGTGGCGGAAATCTGGAATTTTCTAAATATTTCATTGCTTTGATAAATTACATTTAAAAAATCAATGAGAGTATCTATTTGGTGAAATAACTTTCCTCCATGTGACCAAATGAGAAGTTTAGTGAAAGATTTTAAATTATTTCTCAGAATTTTAATGCATTAGTCGGGAAGCAAATCTGTTTTTAAAGGCAGTGTCAATTCTTAAGCTTTAGGGAGCCACATGCCACTTTGGGTAGCACATGACTGGAGAGATTGAAGAGTGAAGTCCCTGCTTTAAAGTGTGCGCCTGGGGACTCGGCAATACATACATTTAAAATGATTCTTGTTAGGGTAGGTGTATTTCTATATAAATACTCTGTAGCTTTTGTGATTCAGAGAAACTAGTGGAGCCTCACAGGTACTAGAATCTAGTAAATTCTAGATTGCTTGTGTGGAAGTCAGTGTACCATATCTTAACTGAGTGAATGCTTGATTGTTGGTATCACGTTTGTTTGTCTCTATGTATTTCTGTCATTGATCTCCTTAAGAAGAGACTCATAGGTATTGACTGGGAGACCTAAGCTGAATGCTAAAATCTGCTTCACGGATATAAGCTGATGCAGTCGTCATTTCTCATTAAAATGCACCACAGCTAGATATGCAGCAAAAAAAAAAAAAAAAAAAAAAGTTAGTCCCTCCAGCTGAAAAGCAGTCATTACTTTATTATCATCACAGAATTTGAAATGATTTCTGTAGTTAACAGTCAGATTTTATTTTTAGTTTACTAAGAAAAAGTTCGAATAATTAACTGTGAGTCAAATTCTTTCTTGATTCTTCTTTTCGGAGCAGTCCATCTTTATGGGAAAACCAGCCTAGAATGGTGATTTCAGTGAGAATTGTATTTGGCTCAGAAATGATGATACTGGGGCCAAGAAAAAAATTTGTAACTTAATATTTTGTAATCATATTACTAGTTTGATTTCATATGAACTTCCTATATTGACTTTCTGTGTCATTAATTTAAAATTTCCAGTATCCTCACTATTTGATGTCTTTGATATACAGAATCCTTTCTGGCTGTAGGTTATCGGCAAATAAAAATTTATGAAAGTAGTTTTCATAAGAGGTTTTCTATAACAGGAGAATGTTGACATTGCCAACCTCTGGGTTGCATTTTGAGATATGGTACATTTCTTCCTTTTAAATCTGAAGGCAAAGACTTTTTCAACATCTAAAGATTCCGATTTATAGAAATTTAAAAGAAAGCCTTTACATTACACAGACATAGAAAATTGAATCAGGAAAATATAAAATTAGGTAATTATTTTTACTCAGTAAAAGTGCCTTGGCACAGAACTAAAATTGATAATTTACGGTTTTAGCATGTAGATAAGTACATGGGAGTAAATCACACTTTTATATGAATAGAAATATCAAATGTATTCATATATAGATTATAAAACTATACTAAGCAAAAAGTAATTATTTACTATTTACTATTACAAAAATTAAGAACCATTACAAAAATTCTCTGCCTACTAATCTTCTGATCACCATAGAAATACAATCCTTAATAATGCTGGTGCAGTACTTACATAAAACGAATTAAGAATTGATGTTATATTTCTGTGTTTGACTATTGAGCTTAACCATAAAACATGTTTGAAATGTGTTTGTGTATGTCTCTGTCACACACACAATACATGTGTTTACCTGAAACACACACTGCAATTCCAACACATCTTAAGCTTTTCTCTTTAAACATACCAAGATAACATTCTAAAATGAAGAATACTATCTATGTCTCTCTCTATATTGTCTGTGTATATACACTAGCTATAGACATATTTACATATTTGATCTAGATAGGTACATAGATATGGATAGATAAATATAGATATATAGATATATGACAGAGAAGGGGAGATTAGAGATCTGTGTTTGGCATAAATCACACTTGTTAACATAAACTATCCGATAAAACTGGTATTCTGTGGCCCAAGACCTCAGACATGCAAAACTACTCTTACCAGATAGATTTTTCTAAGAGCTGAGAGCTCATTCTCTAGGAGCTGGCCAAGGACTAGTCCTAAAGGCAGACCTTTCTTGGAAATGTACAGTCTCAGCAAACAAGGCCTGCTGAGTTAACCCTTTCCTATACATATGGAGACAGTGTTCAGCACAGGGCCTGATAGAGAAGGCAGTGTTTCTTGTTGTTATTCATAGCATTAGCCCAATTCTAATTGGAAACAACATGAACAAGGAGACTAAGGGGGAAAAAATGCCCTTTTGTAGGGTGACCACACTAACTGATTTGAAAGTCTAAAATTATTTTCAGTTTAAAATGATATTTATTTGTAAAATGTACTATCATTGAGTAAGAATTTCTAATAAAAAACTACACTAGTGCTCTGCCTATGGAGTAGCCACCCCTTTATCCTTTACTTTCTTAATAAACTTGCTTTCACTTAAAAAAAAACTACACTACAAAATACACAAAAGTTCAAAAGTAACAATAGTGTACATTGATCCATATAAATGCATGCAGTTTTTTTTTTCTTTATAAAGTCCTAGTTTAAACTTTTGCGTTTTTTAGAGTCCAGTGATTCTGCAGACTCCATGCTTTTGGCTGTTATCAGATGCGAGCATTAATTGCTTTTCCTTTCTCATGTTTCTGGGTTCCTGATCTTTACCTGTATCTTTAAAATAGATTATTTTCTTTAGATGTAAAAAGTTAGGCTTTTGTCTTCACTTGTTATTTGTTTAACCTTGTATTTTTTTTCCCTATCTTTAGTTGAATTGTGTTATTGAAAATTAAATAATTTCTCTGTGAAGTCAAAAAACCTGTTTCACGGTGGGCTCAAGAGCCCTTTTGGCAGGTCTCTCACTTGGGCCACCCTCCCATATCCTTAGAAAGCCTGTGTGTCTTCTGACACATCTGGCAATTTCTACTGGCTTTTCTTGTATTGTCTGACCCCTTTTTATTTCAGTGATGCAGCCTGGTTTTACCCAACAGGCAAGTGGTGATTCCAATGCAAATGAAACAGAGGTGACACTAAAATGAAATGAAATATTCTGTTGAGCGCTAAGTTCATGTTTTTGCTGACAGTGGCAGATAAATGCCATGACTTCATCCTGCATAGTGGTTAGGAAGTTACTTTTGATATATGCTTTAGAGATAACATAAAACTTGCAATCAAGAAAATGCCATAATGGAATAAATGCTTACTTCAGTTACTAATATGAGTTAGGCAAAGAAGATACAAATATTTCCTATTTCCTGCTTCTAAATTATGGCCAAATTGCCCCCAGCAAATCTTTCATTGTCTCCATGTAAAAGATATAGAGAAACTGTTAGAAAAAGGTGGCTGGAACAACTTTATACATACTGACAGCCTGAATGAACTGCCTCAGCATTTCTATGTTTGAGGAAAGTGTCTGTTTGATAATTTTAATTAAGTTTAAACAGTGTCATAAAGGCAAAGCTGTTCAGATTCTGTGAGAGAGTATATTGGGGGACCAGATACTCATTGCTAGGCTGGCCACTCTGCTTCCTTCAATACTCTGGATCGGTGCCCTTTATTCATTTTTTTTCAAAACTTCATCCCCTTTACTCAGGTTCTTTACAAGCTTCCAGGCCTTTTTTTTTTTTTAATGACTCTTATGGCTGTTGCTATAGTTGCTATAAAAGGCGAGGTGGGAAACAGACGAGTGAATGAGCACAGAGGTCATTTGCAAACCGTTTGTGGCTAGTGCTCCTCTGTTTACTGTCTGCCTGTCTGCCTCTCTTAGTGTCTCTGGGTGTGTGTCTACTTACAACATGAAATATATGCACATAAATCTCCAATTTTTCTAGAGTAACTATTAGCACAGTTAAAATCTGGAGGAAATCTATTTTTCTTTCTCTTTTTTTTTGGAACGGAGTCTTGCTCTGTCGTCCAGGCTACAGTGCAGTGGCACGATCTTGGCTCACTGCAACCTCTGACTCCTGGGTTCAAGCCCTTCTCCTGCCTCAGTTGAGTAGATGGGACTACAGGCGCATGCCACCACGCCTGGCTAATTTTTTGTATTTTTAGTAGACACGGGGTTTCACCTTGTTAGCCAGGATGGCCTTGATCTCCTGATCTCGTGATCTCCCATCGTTAGCCAGGATGGTCTATCTCCTGACTTTGTGACTCCTGCCTCAGCCTCCCAAAGTGCTGGGATTACAGGCTTGAGCCACCGCACCAGGCCAGGAAATCTGCTTTTTTTTTTTTTTAAAGGAAATACCAATTAGCAAATAAAAGAGTTGATTTCCCCCAACTTCCATTCCCCAAAGCTTGCTTAAGTGTATGGCTTACATACATTCCATAAATAAAAACATTATCGACTTGTAAGTGTATGCTTCGTTTTCATGAGCCTTCCAAATGTTAGTAACTTAACCTTCCCCTTTTTAAGAGTTAGTCTGTAAGTGATACTGGAAGCCTTGTGGGTAAGAAAGGACAGAAGTATAAAATCAGACTAAAGTAAAAGTAAAATCTGGCATATTTGGCATAGATCCATTCAGCTTTGTATACTTTGTTAGGACTTGAGGGCATGCCTGATTTTCATAAAGTCGATGCATTGCCATTAAAACAAACAGGTGAAAATGACTTTGGTTACTCTACTTGAGAAGCCATCTGAGTACCTTAAGTGTGTTAGGAATTTTGCAAATGGTTAAAATTTTATGCCTATGAATTCAGAAGGTAGACTTTAGTTATCTTAAAAACTAATTTACAGAGGTATTTTCCCTAATAATAGAGCACAAGTGGGTTTTATTTCCAACTAAAAAGAATATTTAATACCATGGATATAGTTAGAAGAATTATACAAATATATGTTATTAAATTAGAATGTATTTTTTTATTGCATTTTAGGTTTTGGGGTACATGTGAAAAACATGCAAGATTGTTACATAGGTGCATACGTGGCAGTGTGATTTGCTGCCTTCCTCCCCTTCACCTATATGTACCTACCATTTCTCCCCATGCTATCTCTCCCCAACTCCCCACCCCCCAGAATGTATTTTTCTTAGTATTTTAAATGACAAGGACTTAATGATGCTTAAGCATCTCCTGTTTTACTTTGAAAAATTGTTTTTTGTAAAATACAGTTGAGCAATTGAGATTTGTGTTCTCAGTATCTGAAGGGGTTTTTTGTCTTGTTTTGTTTTTTGTTTGGCCTAAAATTAGGTGAATTCAGCTTTGTGTCTATTTCATTCATTTTCTAAGTTTCCTTGGGTCGCTGATCTGAGGCATTCTTGATGTGGCTAGGACTTCTAAGCATTTTTTATTTTATTTTATTTTTTTAGATCCTGTTTATTTTAAATGAAAAGGATTAGCATGAGGGATGATAACATTCCTTTTTATTATCTGTAGCTGCAAGTTTTCTTATGATTCATTATTCTTCTTCTTACAGCTTTAAATCATCTAAGAACTTCTTATAAAATTTAATTCCAATTTCAATTAAATTTGTGGAGCATTTGATCCAAAATAAAATGAAAGTCCTCTCTGAAGTTGTAGAGGAGACTCAAGAGTCAGAATAGGGTTTCTTTCAACCTGAAGTTCTTTAAGCTGTGAGTTGAAGGACTGGGTAAAAAAGCAACTATCACTTAGTGTGATCGTTAATGCACATGAGTCCTTCCTAGATGTGGTTGCTGTAAACTGGTCGGGGCACTTCAAGCCCTAATCCTCTACTTTGTCCTTCTGTCTCCCTATGCCCCATTCTACTTTTTCAGTTTGTTGCTTGCCACATGTGAATGGAAATCAAATAATCAAGCTTGTTAGAATTGTGTTCATAATGACAAAAGACCTGAGAGAATGTTAGAACATACAGAACATCCAAAATAAGACATATTTTTGAATGGTTTAAAGCTGTTTTGTTTGTCTCGTTTTTTTCTGTGCTTAATGTGTAGTTACTATTATTTCATATCCCCTGACTTACAGGTTTGGCTACAATGCAGTGTGACTATTGAACATTGGACTATTTGTCATATTGGCAGATGGCAATACATAGATGGATAGAATTTTGCTGTTTGATCAAAGCTCTGCCACTGGAAACTTGTTTTCCCAAGTATGGGTACATTCCCCACTTTTCCTGCGTGGAGAAACCTAGATCTGAGCAAAAAGCAAAAATGAATACGCCTTGGGAGGGAGGGTGTCAAATATTTGATGCCATTTCCTTTGTTTGTGAATTGTTCATTTCATTTGAATATGAATAAAAAGGGCTTCTACCAAGAATGGGAAACTAACATTTTGCTAAGCTAAATTTTAATGAACTCATTTGGACTTTTTTTATAGTCACTTAACATTTTCAGTTCATGTGCTAATATTAACTCTACTTACTGGAGAGAAAGAAATGGTATTCAATATGACAACTACCTTGTTACTGCAGAAATGTAGAAGTTTGGCATTTTAAGGATCAAATATTTAAAAAAAAAAAATTAGTAGCATCCCACAGCACAGAGAGAGAATCTATGCTTGCTTGTGTCCCTTTAATCTTTCCCTTACAAAATTAAGCCTAGGGGCCTTACACTATTTTAAATTTTCAAAATTAGGTCATGTAAATGTTGTGTCAGACTTCCAATTCATAAGTAGTATCCTTATGAGTACTGAATAGTGAAGATAGGGCACATGTATATCCTACTGATTGCTTAGCAGTAGACTAGAATGAACAGAGAATAAATTGTATTTTCACATGTTAGTAAACTGTTTTTCTGCTATCTCTTATAGACAAGTGTGATTGTTTTTTTTTCCCCCGTTCCTGAACTAATATAGGAACATATGGTCTAAGTGTGAGTACATTTGGGAAGGGCAAGATAGAATGCTTGAAGTTAGGACTGACTTGAAAAAATGCCTTGGTCTCGGTATTTGTGGATTAGGAGGAGGAAAGGCTGAAAAGGAACCGTAAAAGCATTGGAATGGTAGAGTACAGCTTAGCAGCAACACTCAGGGCTCCATCATGAAGAGAGTGAGATGAGTTCCCATGGTTAATGCAGCAGGGGCTCTAACTGAAAGCCATCTACCTAGGAAATGATTTAAATCCCTTTATTCTAGCTGGATTGTGGACGTTTTATTTACGTTGAGGAAGTTGTTTAACCCTTTTCATAGATTCCATCAATATTCAGAGTAATGTAAGTACATTTTCCCTTTGGCTATTTTACAAGGACATTGAGGATTAATTAAATTTAAAAGAAAGTAGTGCAGTGAACTCCCAGGAGACAGAGGAATATGTTTATCATTTTTCTCATCATTCATTCCTTACTCATTCATTTTGCAAATGTTTGTTGAATAGTAATTATGATGAAGACACTATACCAGCTTCCTGAATTGGGAATAGAAAGATGAAGGATGAAGGTGACTTCTGCCCTCATTAAGTTATATGTTAATATTTTCTTTTTAAAATTCCCATTATAATATGAGTAATTGTGTGCGGGTTTAATATTGCAGGTCTCAGCAATAATTGATCTTTGATTAACATCACTGACACATTTTCACTGTGTCTATTCATTTTTTCTGTCTAAATTTAGAACTCTTTATCTTCTACTGTAAGAGATACATAATATAATTTTGTTTTTTTCTGTATTGTAAGCAGTGCAGTTTTTCAAAACCAAGAATAGACACAAGTTCTAACAGAAAATGGAAATAAACTCCCTAGACATTACCTTCTCCGTTAAAATATCTTTTATGCTACATTCAGAAGAATTTTAACCTTATATAGTTATTTGTGAAAATATCACTAAGTAGAAATTTTAAAAAGGAAAGCATCTAATAGTCATATCTTAGCACTGAAGAAGCATATATTATTCTGCAGATTGAATTAAAATGTTAGTTACCAAGATATGAACTAAGACATTTTCAGTAAAAACTTAATAGGCTATTCTCATAGAAAATTATTTCTCATGAGGCTGGTGAAGGTTACTTAGCTTAAGTGACTTTTTAACTGGTTCTTGGATTTTATTAAATAATATTTGAATGAACAGTTTTGACTATCAGCCTGAAAATCTTTCATCTCAGTCTGAGCAAGTGAAAGTAGATCAATTCATATTATATGTCTGATTCTCTTTGGGTTTGAAAAGAAATGAAGACTGTACTTCTAAGTTAGCATAGAAAAGAGGAGAATTTCTCTTGATTTATTTCTCAGTTTGGGTTTGTGCTTTTGAAAAAGGAAAATAGTGGTCCTGAAATCAGTAGCCTTTGTCTATGCCAAATAATGTAGATATGTTGATTTTAGGGGGCTGATTATATAAAACAATAGAAATGTAGTCTTAAATGCAAATCTGTAAAGATGTAAGAATGCTGAACTAACATGAAAATTAGGGGCTGAAAAAATGCTGGATTGAGAATAATGTGATAATGAAGATTTTATACATATTCATATATATAAAATATATTCACTTTTTTTAACATATATAATGTCATAAAAAGTATAGAATGCCTAACTCTAGTCTTGACAGAGCACCAGCTTAGTTCACATGAGCCTATTAGAGAACTTATGACAATATTTAGGACTAAACTAATGTTATTGGTGAACCAGTATCTGGAATGATTTCCGTAGCTCGCTTAACTTGCTTGAAAAAATAATCATCATCAGGACGGCTACTCTGAAGCCAGGAACTGAGGAAGTGTCACAGATGGTATATATTTGTATTCCTGCCTCTTGTCCCTTTCCCTGAAGTGGCATGTTGGGTATGAGGGATTACGGTGTCTTTGTAGGTGGTGAGCTTGAAAGGCTGTCAGGGGACTTCTGGTTCTGTTTCAGTTCTGTTTTGTGGAGACAGTGATCTTGCTTTAGCTGTCCCACTTAGAAAACAATTGCTTGAGACTACTTTACTGTAAGCTCCTTTTTTAAAGAAATGCAGATTTTATGATATTCCTAAACATTCTTTTTGCATTTAGTTTTAAAATGGTATTTGTAGTCGATAAGAGAATAATGACAAGTAAGCCAGGATTTTTGGAATGCCAGGGCACCATCTCCATGCATGGAAAGCTGCACAAGAGCTTGTGTGTCTTGACATTCGTGCATGTCAGCATGCCTCTATTTGCTAATTACAGATACTCAACTCAGACTGGACAAAATAAAAGGGGATTTTCTTGTTTATTTAACTCTAGATTCAGTGGTAAATGGGTTTCTGGGCTGACGGGTTGGGGGCCTAACAATGCCTTCAAGGACTTGGTTTCTTTTCAACAGTCAGCTTTTCCCATCAGCTAGCATTATTTCCCATGGGATTGGAAGGCAGCTGCATACCACTCCTGCGGTTCTTCCTTTTCCACATCCAGAGAGGGGAGATGCTTTCAGAAGCTGATTATTTTAGGCATAAATTCCATATCCCATCCCCAGAGTCAGGGGTAAACTTAGTGATTACCAAAATAACTATCTTGAGGAAGAGATGATATAGTAATGAATAGCAGGAACATTTTTCATTTTATTTTTATAAAGATAAGGTCTCTTTCTGTTGCCCAGGCTGGAGTACTGTCTGAATCTGTTTTCACGCTGCTGAGAAAGACATACCCAAGATTGGGCAATTTACAAAAGAAAGAGGTTTAATTGGACTTACAGTTCCATGTGGCTGGGGAAGCCTCACAATTATGGCAGAAGGCAAGGAGGAGCAAGTCACGTCTTACATGGATGGCAACAAGCAAAGAGAGCTTGAGTAGGAAAACTCCCCCTTATACTAATCATCAAGTCTCTTGAGACGTACTATCATGAGAACAACATGGGAAAGACCGGCCTCCATGATTTAATTACCTTCCAACAAGTCCTTCCCACAACACTTGGAAATTCAAGATGAGATTTGGGTGGGGACACAGCCAAACCATATCATTCTGCCCAGATCTCATGTCCTCATGTTTCAAAACCAGTCATGCCTTCCCAACAGTCCCCCAAAGTCTTAATCATTTGAGCATTAACTCAGAAGTCCACAGTCCAAAGTCTCATTCAAGACAAGGCAAGTCACTTCTACCTACGAACCTGTAAAATCAAAAGCAACTTAGTTACTTCCTAGATGCATTATGGGTACAGATGTTGGATAAATAATAGTCATTCCAAATGGGAAACATTGGCCAAAACAAAGGGGTTACAGGCCCCATGCAAGTCTGAAATCCAGTGGGACAGTTAAATCTTAAAGCTCCAAAATGATCTCCTTTGACTCCGTGTCTCACATCCAGGTCACATGGTGCAAGAGGTGGGTTCCCATGGTCTTGGGCAGCTCTGCCCCTGTGACTTTTCAGGGTATAGCCTCTCCCCTGGCTGCTTTCACGGCTGGTGTTTAGTGTCTGTGGCTTCTCCAGGCACATGGTACAAGCTGTCAGTGGATTTACTATTCTGGAGGTCTCGAGGACGGTGGCCCACTTCTCACAGCTCCATTAGGCAGTGCCACAGTAAGGACTCTGTGTGGGGGCTCCCACCCCACATTTCCCTTCCGCACTACCCTAGCAGAGGTTCTCTGTGAGGGCCCTGCCCCTACAGCATACTTTTGCCTGGGCATCCAGCATTTCCATACATCCTCTGAAATCTAGGCAGAAGTTCCCAAACCTCTATTCTTGACTTCTGGGCACCTGCAGGCTCAACACTATGTGGAAGCTGCCAAGGCTTGGAGGTTTCACCCTCTGAAGCAACAGCCTGAGGTGTAGCTTGGACTCTTTTAGTCAGGGCTGGAATGGTTGGGATGCAAGGCATGGAGTCCCCAGACTGCACACAGCTCGGGGACCCTGGGCACAGCCCGTGAAACCATTTTCTCCTAGGCCTCTGGGCCTGTGGTAGGAGGGCTGCGGTGAAGACCTTTGATGTGTCCTGGAGACATTTTCCCCATTGTCTTGTGGATTAACATTCCGCTCCTAGTTACTTATGCAAATTTCTGCAGTCAGCTAGACTTTCTCCTCAGAAAATGGATTTTCCTTTTCTATTGCATTGTCAGGCAGCAAATTTTCTGAACTTTTATGCTCTGCTTCCCTTATAAAACTGAATGCCTTTAACAGACCCAAGTTACATCTTGAGTGTTTTGCTGCTTAGAAATTTCTTCCACCAGATATTCTAAATCATTTGTCTCAAGTTCAAAGTTCCACAAATCTCTGTGTCAGGGGCAAGTGCTGCCAGTCTCTTTGCTAGAACACAACAAGAGTCACCTTTCCTCCAGTTCCCAACAAGTTCTTCATCTCCATCTGAGACCACCTCAGCCTGGACTTTATTGTCCATGTTGCTATCAGGCTTTTGGTCAAAGCCATTCAACAAGTCTCTGGGAAGTTCCAAACTTTCCCAAGTTTTCCTGTCTTCTTCTGAGCCCTCCAAACTGTTCCAATTTCTGCCTGTTAACTAGTTCCAAAGTTGCTTCCACATTTTCGGGTATCTTTTCAGCAGCCCCCCACTTACTGGTACCAATTTACTGTATTAGTCCATTTTCATGCTGCTGATAAAGACTACCCCAAACTCAGCAATTTACAAAAGAAAGGTTTAATTGAACTTACAGTTCCATGTGGCTGGAGAAGCCTCACAGCATGGTGGAAGATAAGGAGGAGCAAGTCACTGTCTTAGGTGGACAACAGCAGGCAAAGAGAGCTTGTGCAGGAAAACTCCTGCTATACTATCAGATCTCTTGAGACTTACTCACTCCACCTCCCAGGCTCAAATGATCATCCTGCCTCAACCTTCCAAGTAGTTGGACCTATAGGTGTGTGCCACCATGCTGGCTGTGTTTTAATTTATGTAGAGATGATGTCTTGCTGTGTTTTCCAGGCATGTCTGGAAGTCCTAGGCTCAAGGGATCCTCCTGCCTTGGTCTCCCAAAAGCTCTGGATTACAGGTGTGAGCCAATGTGCTTGGCCAGCAGGAAAATTTCTAAGAAATAGATATTGGTGCAGTAACCACAAAGCTGACCAGAGAGAGAGTTTTTCCATTTCCATTTTATAACTCATTTTTTCCTTGACCTTGGAAAACTAGGGAACAGTTAGACTTAAGTAAATAAACGTACCTTGCTGTGTAAGAATACTTCACTCTGACACACAGCATCTGCAACACACTAGTCCACTAAGACTTTAGTAACTGCTATTAGTATTTCTAGCATGAACCTCACAGATCCCTGGTGAGCAGGCATTGCATAAGAAGAAACTTCATAGGAGGCAGAGATTCACTGGGAAATATATTAAAATATGTCATAATGAATAACCTCCTTCCAAGCGTATGGTGGGGATATGCGATGTAAATATTTTAATTTTTTGGACAATATTCTACAATTTATTTAGAACTTATATGGTGCTACTGATGCAGGTTTCAAACCTACATATACGGTTTACGGTGTATATTAATATGATAGAAATCCAAAGTCAGATATTCTCATCTTTATATAGGAAGTATGAAAGTTCTCAATTAACATTAATATAATACCTAGAAAGTAAGTCTAGCTTGACTCTTGAAGTATTATAGTATTTAAATTCTTTACTGAAAGAAAACCTGCCACTTACCTATGATGAGTGGTTACATACATTTTGTACCTTTTATTATATAGCCTTGTCAGGTTAGAAAATTAAGAACATTATGATGTATTATTGGTTGAGCGGTAGCGTAAACTACTCAGACAAAAAAATGATGGTTTGAGTACACTTGATCTTGGACAGATAGCATCACTGAGAACTGCTTCCCTGTTTGTGCCAGAAAATGGGCTGGTATTTGAGATGTTTAAATATGAATGATCTTTTTTTTTTTTTTATAAGTTATTTAGGGCTTGCTACATTGTTCCTGGGGGCTCTTAAGCTGCTGTTTTGACCCTCTTGCTTTCTGGGAAAGAGATTCTTAAATCCACCTGTTATTTGAGGTGTGATTTTCTAGGAATAGTCTCTCTGAAACTGTAAGCTGTCTTCTCTGTCCTTTTTTCCACCCCATCCACTCTTGTTAGCTGTCACAGCTTTGATTTTCTTGGCCAACATGGAAGTTGTCTAACTGTAGCCTAGGCTATGCTGCAAAAAACAAATAGCTGTGAAATTAAAGCCACTTAATTCTACTGAGGTTTATTTCTTATTCTTATTCTCTGTATCCATCTTCAGCTGGTTGAGGCCTCTGCTCTATTTAATCACTTGGAGAGTCAGATCGAAGAACCACCATCTTGTATGTACATTATCTGCAAACATTCCTTCTTTAATCTCCATTTCAGGGAAGGAGGGAAAATGGGGAATTCTATTTGGGTCTTTGACTACCTCAGCCCAGAAGTGCCACACATCACTTGCTCTTACCTTCCATGGACTCACATTAGTCGTGTATACCTGACTATAAGGGTTGCAGTGAAGAGGAGCAAAAGGAGTATTTGGTGAGCATTATTACCCACGCTATATTTTTCTATGACCCAGAAAATGTTGCAATTTCTGAACACTTAGTGAGGTTGTTGGGAACTAATTTATTTCCTTGTCTTCCTCCTCAGTTGGTAGAAGGATCTCTTGGAATCCACAGATCTAGGTAACTCCTAAATGAGGCGTGGGTCCTACCATGCACCTGGATTGCAGATGTTTTCTATTGGAGGATTCTTTTGGAAACGCTATCATTCTAGTCCAAGGCTACTGGAGCTGGCATTTTTGGGAACATTCCACTGTACCTCACATTCATTCTTGGTTCCTACTCAATAGCTAAAGCTCTTTGATCATCCATCTATTTTTGTTCTCTCATTCCCTTGCTCATCTACTTCTCTATGAACCGAAGGGGACAAGGGAGACTTTTCTGTCCTCTGCAACATGGGAAACAAACCCTTAGACAAACACCAGCTTTTTGGTGTGAGCCTTAAGTGAAGGCTGGGCTGTGCCCAAGGCCTGCCTTCTTCCTGCTGCTGCTTCAGGAGGCCTGCTCATAAGTTCATACCCCTTTTCCTTATAACTAGAAGCTAGGATCAGTGAATTATGTATGATAGTAAAAAGATAAAGGGATTCCTACTTCATGGCCTCTAATTCTTTTTGGAAAAAGGTAGAGGAATTAGAGAACTTAAGAAGAGTAGAAAATGTTGGAAAAGCCACTGTGAAGAGGTGTGGAGGAGGAAGAGAGATCCTAGTGCTGCTTTATTTTTCATCCTGTGCAAAGTTCTGTCTCTTTCAAAGCTCTATTTTGCTGTGCCACCCTTTCTCTCTTCCCTTTTGCTGGTTTTTACCAAACTCCTGGTTATTCTACCTTGTTTTTTGTGGACTTTGGTACCCAGCTTGTGTTGATTAGATCACATCCCAGAGATCCCCCTAAATTCCTGACCCCTGTACCTCTGTTGTTCTATAACCTGTGTTTCAGCTCAGATCTATGTTCTGTGTATCCACCTGCCTACTAGACATCACAAACTGGACAGTTCAAGAATCTTCAAACTCAGCATATAAAAAATGAAACTTCCTCTCAATTTTACCTCTTCCTTTTTTATCTGTGTTCCATCATTTGCCAGTGTCAGCACAACTTCTTTGTAGTTTTATCCTTTTGTTGGACGCATCTAGCAAAACTTTGTCTAAAGATCTATTCACCTAGTCCACTCCTATGCCCTGTCAGATCGCATTTCTGGAGATAGAAACTCAACAGTGGCAATTGATATTCTTAAATGCGTGATTTCTATTCCCAACGGAACCATCGCATATCAGACACTACATACATGGTATAAATAATGTTATAGTGGGAAACAAGCACTCTGTTTCTTTGTTCAGTTTTCTCTCCTATTATCCATAGTAGTTCTCTATGCTATTTCTACTTCCCTTCTCAACACTGCAAATTTCTTATTTCTCCACCTTCTTCAAAATGATATCAAAACTCATATAGAAGTCAATATCCAAAAGGTAGCAACTCTTTCTACTTCTTGCCAGATACCTACAACCCTAACAAGTCCTCATCATCCTTTCTTCCTTTATTTAAATCTCACTAGAAAGGAGCCTCTGGCTGATGTCTGACACCACCCTTATACTCTGGAGCAAATTCATTGCATGACTTATTTTTCACTTACCTTTTTCTCACCAGCTCTTTTCTGTCTTGAAAAATATATAAATTTAGATAAACATACAAATAAAACCTCTCTGGTTTCCTCATTTGCCCTGTGCTCCTTTTTTTCCTCCCCTCCAAAGCCAGATTTTCAGACAGAAGTATTTGTGTTCTTTTCTTTCAATCCTCAGGTTTTCTCTTCAGCCTCACAGCAGTCTGCCGGTGCCTCCAGGACTCCACTGAAGCAGCTTTCATTTTACTTCACCGGTGGGATATCTCCTTAGATGGGGTTAATCATGCCCTCTTTTTGCAAGTGTGCTCCTCTCTTGGCTGCTGCGATGGAATCCTGGTTTTTGCTTCGCATCTCTGATTGCTAGGCCCCTTTTATAGAGCTCCACTTTCTGTTTCAGTATTTTAAATGACAGTGTAATTTAATGACACCTTCTGTTTCCTCATCTTTACCCAATCCATACACTCGGAAATCTCTATCAACTCCTTTGTGTTGATTAGATCACATCCCAGAAATTACCCCAAATTCCTGACCCCTTGAACCTCTGTTGTACCTCTGTTCTTCTGTAATCTGTGCTTCAGCTCAGATCTGTGTTCTGTGTATCCATCTGCCTACTAGAAATCACAAACTGGATAGTTTAAGAATCTTCAAACTCAGTATATTAAAAATGAAACTCTTCACCCACCCACCTTCCAAGTTCCTCATGCCAGTGCCTGACTCCACTACTCACCCATATTACCCATAAACCTGGTGGCACCTAAGATGCCTTCATCTCTCACACTCTCTACTTACAATTAATGACCACATTTTTTTTTTTTTTTGAGATGGAGTCTCACTATGTTGCTCAGGCTGGAGTGCAGTGGCGTGATTTCAGCTCACTGTAACCTCTGCCTCCTGGGTTCAAGTGATTCTTCTGCCTCAGCCTTTTGAGTAGCTGGGATTAAAGGTGCCCACCAACATGTCTGGCTAATTTTTGTATTTTTAGTAGAGATGGGATTTTGCCGTGTTGGCCAGGCTGGTCTTGAACTCTTGACTTCAGGTGATCTGCTTGCCTCAGCCTCCCTAAGTGCTGGGATAACAGGCATGAGCCACCCTCCTGGCCCACATTCTTAATGATTTTAACTATTTGTCATCATATCTGTCAAATGGCTGACATTGAATGGTGACTACTTCCCATTCCAGCTTCCTCTACCTTAATTCCAACCACCACCACTATTTCTTACTTCTTTTCTTTCTTACACTATTTCTTTCTTACACTATATCTTTCTTACTTTAATATGCTGAGTTTGACTATTCAAAAGCCTTTTCCAAATTAGTCTCTGTTATCCAGTTTTGCTTCATTCCATTCCATTCAATCCATAGCAAAATAATCTTTATTGAATATAAATCTGATCATACTACTTCCTCTGTTTAAAACCCTTCCTTCTTGTTCTACTGACCGCAGAGTGAAATCTAAAATCTTTGTCATGTCATTCAAAAGTGTCTTTGTGGCCGGGCACAGTGGCTCAAGCCTGTAATCCTAGCACTTTGGGAGGCCGAGGCGGGTGGATCACGAGGTCAAGAGATCGAGACCATCCTGGTCAACACGGTGAAACCCCGTCTCTACTAATACAAAAAAAATTAACTGGGCATGGTGGCGCGTGCCTGTAATCCCAGCTACTCAGGAGGCTGAGGCAGGAGAATTGTCTGAACCCAGGAGGCGGAGGTTGCGGTGAGCAGAGATCACACCATTGCACTCCAGCCTGAGTAACAAGAGTGAAACTCCGTCTCAAAAAAAAAAAAAAAAAAAGTGTCTTTGTGATCTGGCATCTCTTGACCTTTCCATCCTTAACCCACTAATCTCTACCACATTATTTATAATTTTTAATTTATTTTTATTTTGCATTGTCTACTCCTGTTTATTTCAGTGGAAGTCTTCCCTAAGACTCTCAAAATTAGACATCTCCTCTAGGAGCTACCATAGCCCCTAATACTTAATCATCTGGGGATAGAGATCACATGATTAAAATGTTCTATTTATGATTTTGTCTTTTTTATTCTTTAAAGGCAGAAAGAGGTGTTTTCTTCTTTCTTAGCACAGTGTTTTTCTTCTTCTTTTTCTTCTTAGCACAGTGTCTGACTTAAAGAAGTACTCAATCAAAGCTTTTGAATCAGGGAATGAATGCTCTTGGGACCTTCATTAGACGATCCCACCTGTGAGAATTCTCCTTCTCCTCATGGTTGGTTTTTCTTACGTTCATAGGCTGGTAAAAAAATAATACCTATTTTCTCTCTAATCCACTGGATAAATCTTGCTCTCTTAAATTTCAGCTTAAGCAGGCCCACCTGGCTCTCATTCCTGTCTTAGAGGCACTCTGTACCTCCTTGGCACCCTGTGTTATCTATCACAGCACTTAAAACGATTATGTATAATTATTGGTTTTCCTGCCTGTATTCATTCATCTCTTTACTTAGACTTCAACTGAGAGTTCTTTGAAACAGGACTTTATATTTTTCTTATCTGTGTTTCCAAATGACGAGCTCAGGAAAACAGCTCTTAATTTTTTTATGATAAGGGTGTTGAGGACCTCTCTTAGGAATTCTTCATATAAGTTAAACATGAGAGTTCTTAAAATTATTACCAAACTGAAATGCCAAAGGTAGACTTTAAGCCAAGTTATCAGTTGATAACGGAAAGGAATCTCTTAAATGCTTTTCTTCTTGTCTGAATTATTTATAGCAACTGGCCATAGATTCCCCTACCAATATTTAAATGGCCTATCTCAAGTATAGTTTGAATTAGCATGGGAATTAGCTGTTATGGCTCGGCCTTTTCTTACCCTTTATTCATTCATTTATCACTGTGGGTCAGAGGATTCCCAGGCATAGGATGAATGACATTTAGCAAGTGTTTTGAATCCAAGCCTTGTACTGAAACCCTTAGGAAATTAAACCTCTCCAGGTGTTGCTGATTGTGCCCATTGTCTTAGGAGATCAGACCCTACCTCAAGATAGAACATATCATCTATAGAAGCATATGTTCAGTTCAGCATCTAGGGCAATATAGGCTAATTCTAAGGTTTTTAAATTATATTCATGTCTACATTGCCCATGATTCAGAGTTATACGTATTTGTTATGACAATGCAGAAGGATATAAAGTAAAACTGCCTATAATTTAAGAAGTTAATTTATATGATTTATATTAATCGGTTACGTAGACCAATCATATAATCAAATCACATAAATTAATCATGTAATTAAATTATATGAATCAATCATATAATTGAATCACATAATTGAATTATAAATTGATTATATAATTAAGCTATGTGGATTAATTATGATCATTTTATGGATTAATTGTATGATTAAATTATATAATTATTAATTTATGTGATTATAAACACCCAAAGATAATGTGTTAACAATTTGATATATGTCCTTTCTCCTTTTTTCAGTACACACACACTATTGGCTTTCTCTCACTGTAACACTTTTATTTATTATGTATAAAGAAGGATTATCCTAAACTACTAAATGGCATCCTGTAAGTAGACTTTATACTTAACAGTAAAAGTAAATGATTGTTTACACCCTCCTTCTGTACAATTCTTTATGTTTGAAACACCTATTTCTGAACATTTTATGTTGCTTCCGGTATCTTGCAATGAACAAGGATCCTTGCACTTATATATTTCTGCACTTTTCTATTTATTCATAATATATTCCTAGGAGTGAAAACTGTGTTGTGATACATGTTGTGAAATTGCCCTATGGAAGTGACATCAACTCCTGCCAGCACTCTCATGAGTTAGTGTGGGATATTAGAATTCTTTTTAATTCCTTGTTAGTTTTATAGTCACAAAGTTGAATTTCCTTATAGTTTTAATTTGCATTTATTTGATATTGATTTGATTTGCATTTATTTGCATTTATTTGATAATGAATTTGAATATGTTTTTATGTTTACTTTATTGCCCTAGGTTTAATTAACATTTGCTAAAGAGGTCTTGTAACTACATTTCTTGTGAAGGGGTTTCAGCCCCGCTTTTATAAATTTTGAGGCATTTCCTTAGCGTGGCTTTAAGAACCTCAGTTTTAACTATGAGCCTGACAGTACATATTGAGATATTCCCTTCTAGAGACTGGAACCACATGTATTAGTCTGGGTTCTCTAGAGGGACAGAACTAATAGATGTATATCTGATGGGGAGTTTATAAAGGAGTATTGACTCACACAACCGCAAAGTGAAATCCCACAATAGGCTGTCTGTAAGCTGAGGAGCAAGGAAGCCAGTCTGAGTTTCAAAACCTCAAAAGTAAGGAAGCCAATAGTACAGCCTTCACTTCAGTCTGTGTCTGAAAGCTGAGAGCCCCTGGCGTATCAGTGGTGTAAGTCAAAAGCTGAAGAACTTGGAGTCTGATGTTTGAGGGCAGGAAGCATCCAGCACAGGAGAAAGATGAAGGCTGGAAGACTCAGCAAGTCTGCTTTATTCTAAACATGCTGGCAGTCGATTAGATGGTGCTCACCCAGATTGAGTTGGGTGGGTCTGCCTGTCCCAGTCCCCTGACTTAAATTTAATCTCCTTTGGCAACCCCCTCACAGACACACCCAAGAACAATACTTGGTATCCTTCAGCCTAATCAAGTTGACACTTAATATTAACCATCACACTGGCTATGTAGACTCTGTGAAGTAATCAGCTCACAAGTATAGAAATGGAGTGAGAATCTTGCATTGTAGTAGGTGCCTTGATAATAATACTGAATTGTCAGTGATCATGTAGATCGGAATTATAGGTGTCACCATGACCTGATAAAGCACACTCAATGCTTAGAAAATTACCAAAGTAACAACCTAGTTCAGGTTCATGCTTAGTCATTCAGGCCTCCTAAATTAATGAACTAGGTTGTAAATGATTGTTGGAGTCTGACCAGCTTAGCTAATTGAGTATTTATTAGACACACTTCATAAAAGCTGCAATTTGTACTAATAATGTGCACTAATAAATTAATGATTATTATTGTCAATGAAAGAGCCAAACATTTATATAAGCTAATCTTTTGTGGCTCTTTTAAAAAAGAAATATGGTCATTTATTTCCTTTGATTATTTTTCAATTACATTCTAATTTTTGTGTCCTTGCTTCATTGTATAGTTCAGTAATGGACTACTTCTAAAGTTTTTTTCTAATAATAAATTATTTTGATTTAAAAATAACTCAGCAGATATGGAATTATCATTCCCTGAAGCGCTGCAATTTACATTTGAATATGCAAAATGCAAGCTGTAGTGTACTTGAACAATGTTTTTGTGATTTAGAGCTGCTATGGGAATTATAAATTTCAAAATTTTTCATTTGGTTGAATTCAAAATCATTCTCCACTATGCATTAGCTTGACATATCAGAATTGAATTTACTGTTTATTTTTTAACAAAGACATAATTTACAGATGAAAGACATATATGCTCTTTATTGTTAAGAATTATATAAATCTTAAAAGTTAAGTCTGTACACCAGAACTGTGAAAACATAATTTAATGCTTATAAAGGAGAGATTAAAGATTTTGCTTTTTAATGAAGAAAAGAGAAACAGTTACATCTAATTAATCTTAGGTATATAATGTAGTCTTGGATTAAGGCGAGTCAGACTAAACCATAGTTCCGTCTGTGGGTTAATCTATCTTTTATTAGTGTGTTAGCACTTTTTAGACTGGGCTGTCTTACAGAAATAACAAAAAGAAAATACATTAAATCAGAATTTATTTAATCTTTACCTAGGTGAAAGCTAAAAGTTTTATGCTAAGATTAGTGTAAACTTGGGTAATTGAAAAATTGCCTCAAGTTTTAAATTAAATTTGTCCACCCAAGTTACCATAGTTTAATGTATGTGGAAGTATACATTAAATTTCTTGAATAATCCTTATTCAAGAAGCCCATAATCTTCCGTTTGGAAGAATGAAAATGATAAGGCAGCCATAATCATATTACTTAAATACAAAGTAGAATCCTCTTACCCCCCCCAGTGACTTCTCTTGCTCTTTCCCTCTGCAACAGCATTTTATGCTCATTTTCCCTTTGCTTTGATATCTGTCTTTTGCTCTCACTACTCTGATTGGCCACCTTCTATTGTGCATCTTTATTTCGAAAGTCTTTTGGCTTAACTGACATCACTTTCTCCTAGTTCTGTTTGTTTCCCTATACCCCTAATCACTTCTCAGATTTCTCCATTTCTCTGTTTGTACGTCTTTATCTGCTTGCCCCTTAATCTGTTGCTTCTTTCTTAATTGACTGTAGCTTTTGGAATTTCTTCTTTTGCAAATTTAGTTGCTGTCGGCCCCTCAAGACTTAAAACGCTCTTATCTCTTGCCCTTGGATTTAACTGCTCTTGCCTTGGGTGTTCTTACTCTTCTTTAAGGTAGTGAGAGCCAACCACAGCTGCCACTCAGCTAAGACATTAAAAAGAATGAGTCTGAAAACAAGTTCATATCCTTTGGAATAAAAAATCCTAGGGTGTTTGGAAAGTTATTGAATGAATAGAATGCCAGAATCTTATTTAAAACTCCTGTCTCATACTTCAAATCCAGTGCAGCAGTGTTTTAAGAAGTAAATCAGTACTTAAATCACTATGTTCATAAATTAAAAGGCTTATTAATTTCAGAAAAAATCCAAATTATGTTTATTATTTTCTTTCCTTTTTCTTAAATTTTTTTTCAGACAAGATCTTGCTGTGCCACCTAGGCAGGAGTACAGTAGCACAATCATGCCTCACTGCAGCCTTGAACTCCTCGGCTTAAGTGATCCTCCTGCCTTAGCCTCCTGAGTAGCTGGGAGTGTAGGCATATGCCCTCACGCCTGGCTAATTTTTAATTTTTTTTGTCGAGACAGGGTTTCGCTTTGTTTTCCAGGCTGGCCTTGAACTCATGGCCTTCAGAAGTCCTCTTACCTCAACCTCCCAAAATATTGATAGTAATAGATGGAGGATATTCAAAGCTATATCTTTTAAGTAAGCAATATTCTCATTTGTCCTCAATAATTTCTTTCAGCATATGGCATATAAACTCTTGCTACTTTAATCAACTTTACTAATAATGAAAATAACCACTGCGCTGGTCCAGCGGCTCGACTTCCTTTTTCATCTCCTTTGTATCCTTCAGGTTACGTTTTCAGTATCAGGAAGGAAAGTCTTTTGTCTCTTTCTCTCTCCTTGTGATTAGATTAAACCTCCTTATTGGAGTTTTCTCATGCCATTGCAACTGCAGTTTTACACATTTAGATATGACTATTGAATGAAAGTTTAATTTCTTTCTTGGACTGTGAACTCTATGAGGACTTTTGGTGTAATGGATGTGAATAGGTGCTCACAGAATGTTTCTCAATCAAGTGCATGAGTAAATAAATGAATGAGTTTGGGCTTCACAATTAAATTGGAGGTTTAGATAAGGAAACCTCAGAGAACAAAACATGTAAAATATTTCCTAATTGATTTACTTGTCTACCACTCTGGCAGACGATGAATTCAACATGACCTTTGTACTTGAAGTGTTCATGTTACTGTAAATTGTTCCTTATTGTTTTCAGGGCTACCTGAGAATCCTAGAACATCTATGAATATTATAATTGAAATACTGAGGAATAAATTTCTCTCCCAGCAGGTTCTTCATATTCCCTTCTTATTCCTTAGCATCTTTTTACTTCTTATTACTGTGATAAAATGACCCTGTGCTTTATATGAAGCCAGAAATTATACCTGAGAGTTTTAAATGTAGCAGAATCTCAGTGGAAATAAGATGATACAATTTTTTTCCCCCAAAGCACAGTGGAGAGCAGGAAAAAGGCCAAGGACTGCTATCCAATCAAAGAATAATCAGTCTTTTATCCTGATGAGATATTACCTTTATTCCTTCTCTTAATGGATTGAGAATCTACTGGAAGAATTAAAAGGGAACCAGAAAAATCTCAAAAGGAAGCTATGGGGTGAGGGGTTCCCTGAAAGTGCTCAGGGAAAGAAAAGGATTAGAAGAGTAGATGCTTTATAAATTCTGCCAGCCAAAATGATCTTTAACTTCTAATTATTTAGCTAAAAATGTACCAAATAAATGCATTCAAGACCTGTTTCCCTTCCCCCAGGGAAGAGTGAGAGCAGGATGTTACCTTGTTTTACAAAAAAGAAAAGTTTATCTTGAAAAAAATTCCACCCTTGCCTCCTCTGTACTATAGTGAAAAGGTATTTTTCCACATCCCTTTGTCCAGGAAATGAGGACACAGTGGTGTTATTGGGTTTTAATTGTCCTCTTAGAAAAGGGTAACACTTGTCCTACAGCCATGATTACTTCAGTTCCATTTGAGTGGGGTCCTGTCTGTCTCTGTCTCCCTCTCCACCGACTGTACCTTTACTATAACATGGCCTCACACAGGCAGTTTTGAGTAAGTGTATATTAAATGACTGCCCAAGTAAATGGAAGATTGAAAAGGGCCCCAGCATTGGAGCATGGAAAGGAACACTGGGTTCATTAACTCTTTGGATTTCTCCCTGGCTACATAAATACATTCCCTAAAGGATATGGATCTTGACATTGGAATCTTCACAAATAATCGCAATACCTGAAGTTATTTAAGATTTTACCATTTTCAAAGTGTTTATACATAACACTTTCATATGCTTTTGTTTCCTAGCTACCTCAGTTTCCCTGTTGGCTTGAGCAGGTTAATGTAGAGAGGTGGTGACATCAGGGGAAACATGTTTACTTAGTCATCTTTATTACCATATTATCACTGGCTTGAGGCTCCTCCCACATGCATTCCTAAAGAGGCTGTTGTGGGTCACCCAGATTATTTACAGCCATCTATATTATCCATATAATGAAAACACAAGTGTGCTCTATGCAATAAATCTTAGGCTTAAATGTAATTACATGAGCCTCTGTTGAAATGCAGACTCAGATCTATTGAAAGATCTGAGGTAGGCCAAGATGGGATGGGCATATTTTTAATAAGATCCTCAGTGAGTCGATGCTGCAGGACTGTGACTCGTGAAACCTGTCTTCGAATAAGCTAGATTAAATATTTATTCATTTTTAAAAGCCTAAATATTAGGCATTCTGGTGAGAAACATTAGTCTTTGATGGTTCACTGGTTTAAGAAAATAGTGAGATTTAAGTCTTAAATTATTACTTGTCCACTTTCCCTTATACCAAGGCCCAGAAGTGCCAGAATCAGCTTTTGGAAAAAGCAATTACACTGGTTTAGGGGTGAAAATGGTAGTATTTTTTATCTGTTGCCACTATGCTGAAAAATGAACTTATCTTTAAATGGCTTTCCTCTTTAAAATTCTCTGAGAGAATAAAGCTTCTCTGTAGAGAAAACCAAGTTTCTTCTAACTATTGATTATTCCGTAGATAACTTCATTCACAGTTGGGAGACAAGATAATAAGTTTACAGATAAAAACTTCTTTCCTTGAGTAGCTTGTGGTTTCTAATCATAAATTTTTGTTTGATGTTTCTGTAATGCAGTGAAATTGGAGACTTAATTTGATCAACTACAAGGAAATAAACATACTGTGATCTAAATTTACTAAACAATGCTTCAAGGCAATTATTTAAATTAGTAAGAATTAGATTGTTTTTCTCTTATTTTAACTGTGTTTGCAGTCTCTTGAGTATTGCTTATACTTAATAACTGAATATTTGTGTTGGGGCATAATTTCTCAAAATTATGTTTTTCTTTCTGTGAATACAATATTAAGTTAATACGATAATGCTAACTCAGCTACTGTTTCATAAACTTCCATGTCTTTTTTTAATCTGGCAAAGCCTTCTCTCAGTATGATCATTACGCCTGGTAATCTTCACTCTCATACTTAAAGTAGTTAGTAGATAATCCTCCAAGCAGCACTCCAGATCCATCTGAGTACCCATTAAAACACTTCTTGATGCTATTGGAGTTTATGAATTTCTTTATCTGCGAGACAATGGAAATTCAAAGGAGAATTTCTTCTGTTAGAATGTATATTCAAGTCTTACCTTGAGTACCCTCTTCTAATTTTAAATATGATTTCCAGATGTGAATTTACAGAATTTTAATCTTAGAGTCTTTAATGCACAAAATTAACTATTTGACAGCCTACTTTTTTGACTCCCTCTCCATTCATTTCTTTTTCTTTAAAAATTCTTTTAAAGAATGATAAAATGGAAAGTATTTCATATAGTTATCGTTAATAATAGGAGAGTGTTCTGGTAATGGTTATAAGGATATGTATAAGTGGATGGATTGAAGAGATATTTACTCCGGAATTATCAGGATTTGGTGTTGACTGGATGTGTGGGATACATATCATGGCCCATCAATAAAACAAAGCTCAAAGCATAGTGAATTTGGTTATCTGGGGATAAAGCTTTTAATTCTTCTAACAAAAGCAATATGCTTTTAATCTGAATTCTCTTTATAAATATTTATTTGCTCCCCTTTGCATAGTTTTCATAAGTGGCATGCAGTATATGTGGAATTCTAATTATGTAACTCCATTTACAGTTTGAATTACTATTTTAGAAGTGACTTTGGCTAATAAGATTGGCTCTTTTAAAATCTGGAAAATTCATGAGTTTGTTAAAGAGATAATGTTAGTTTGGAAAGACCAGTTAAGAATGTATTGATTAATAACTCCAAAATAAACTGTTTGCTTTTCTGCATAGCTATAGCTATATCCTGCACAAATCTTGCTTCACTCAAAGGGCTTCAGACGGGATACCTGTTGAGTTTCGCTGTTGTTGGTCAGTAACACCGTTATATACAAGCACTGAGAAATTCTTCATTTCTTATTTAGAACCTAAGATCCTTTTATGTCATAATTTTGTTTTAAAAACTTCAAGAATTTGAACTTGTTCTTTTTTTTTTTTTTTTTTGACCTTGTTCTTATAGTTCTGACCCACGAAAATAATGGGCATAATTGGGGAGTTATGATTGTTTTAGCTTGGAAACACAAACTTACTACGTTTTTCTTGTTTTGACAACTGACCTTTTTAATGAAATGACATGCAGTTTTTCTGCAGAATATATAATTTAAAACCTGATGAAAATGTATTCCTTCTTACTTGTACTATTTATGTGTTGTTTTTTCTTTAGAAATAAAAGGAACACCTTCTCTTAACTCTTAAAAAATACTTTTAACATCAGTTAAATTTTTTAAAATTTCACTAAGAAAGGACAATCAATTTTTTTTAAAAGATAAGTATTTCATCACAATTGATAACATAATTGCAATAATTAGACTTACTTATCATGTGACAATAAATAATTTGATCTGTGATCCCTGATAAAGCATAACAGTAGAAAAATTCTTTGATGGGATAAATATGTTTCTGTTTTACAGGTGACCTCCAGAAAATACCACCTTCAAACTCACCCCTGCCTGGAGAATTGAACATAGTCTGAAATAACAGTTTTCAGGGGGTCTCATTTTGTCATGTGATTTTCTAAGGCATTTTTATTTTCTAAAAAGTATTTTAAATTCATTCTAGGTGAAAATGCCCTGATTGACTCAAAACTTAGAACTTAGAAGATGAGGCTCTTGCATTTGACATCTTAGTCTTAGCACTACTAGTAGTGTATAAAATCTAAAATGCCATTGCTGCAACACTCCTCTTTCCTTCCACTTAGTTTCTTTTTCAACTCACTTTAACAAACATAGTAGAAATTATGTCTTTAATTAGTGTATTGTCAGCCTTCTTTAATGTTCTTGTAGAGGTAATTGTACTTAGTGCAAAAACAACCATTACGTGAACACATTCATTACACAGAAGAGGAAATGGTGAGGAAAATATCTGTCTTTAATTCTCCTATCCTTCCTTAAGTGCTTCCTCTGTGTTGGGCACATGGCCATAGTGGTGACAGCGCTGCCTGGAACCTTGCCCTCATGGAGCTTGGCATCTTAGTGGGACCAGCAGACAGACAGTTATACAAACAAACCGGATAATTACAGAAGATAAAAAGTGTTATAGGTTGGGCTGTGGCTGGGCGGTGTGTTCATGCCTGTAATCCAGCACTTTGGGAGGCTGAGGCGGGAGCATCACTTAAGGAGCCCAAGAATTTGAGACCAGCCTGGGCAACATGGGGAAACCCAATCTCTACAAAAAACACAAATATTAGCTAGGTGTATTGGCTTGCACCTTAAGTCCCAGCTACTTGGGAGGCAGAGGTGGGGAGATCGCTTGAGCCCAGGAAGTTGAAGCTAAATGAGCTGTGATCACTGTACTCCAGCATGGGTGACAGAGTGAAACCGTGTCTCAAAAAAAAAAAAGTCTTATGAAAGCAGATTAACATGGTAATACCATTGTCACTGGGAAATGCTATTTCTGATAAAGAAATAATTTGTCTTCATTGTTTATTCTATATGGAGATGAGAGATGATATTTGAACTGTCCTGCTCAGTGAGATCATTTCTTGGAGATCACCTTGGGGATTTGATTTGTTCCTTGAAGCATTCATGATTATTATCACTGCCACAGCTTATTCATCATTCCACACATATTTATTGAGGGCCTGATGTATTTCAGGTTCTGTTTTCACTTGAGAGAACAAAACTGAGAAATTCCGTATCTCAATGAATTTACCATATGTTCTCTACTTTTTTAATAAAATTCACTTTCCAAGCCTCTCAGTTGTATAATGTTCTAACTCTATTCATTCGTTGTCCAACCTGGGGAACATAGGGAGATCCTATCTCTACAAAAAATTTAAGTTAGCCAGGTGTGGTGTTATGCACCTGTGGTCCCAGCTACTCTGGAGGCGGAGATGGGAGGATTGCTTGAGTCCAGGAGGTCGAGGTTGCAGTGATTACTGCATTCTAGCCTGGGTGGTAAAATGAGACCCTGTTTTTTTTTTTTCTTAAATTTCGTTCTTCCAACACAAATTTTCTATATTTAAACGTGAGTTATAGGAGAAAGTACCTAGCATGTACAGCAAGATATAAGATTTAATTGATTACTTAATATGATGTTTTGTGTTGCTAATCTTTTGAGGCATATTTAACATTTAACTTATTTTCTTAATTCACATTAAATCTTTTTTTCAGCGAGAAATTGTCCAGCTTGTGCACTAGCAGAGAGGTTGCCAAATCTGCCTTAAGCAGGAGAGTTTGGTCTCCTCTACCCTTTGAAACTTGAGACACATCAAAGTCCTGGGAGATGTGATATTTATTGACTTCTTGTGGCTGGCTCTTGTGTATAGATATCCTCACAATTTTCCTTGGTATATGTAGATCTTGATCACCAATCTGACAGTCAAAAAGGCCACTTAACTGTTTTCTGCCAGGACATAATCAGAAAATGTTGCTGACTTTTCTGCCGTCTTTGAAAAACTATTCTGACCAAGATACAACTGCCTAAGCGAGCATGTGCTCACTTACTTTATTTGAATCTTCACTCCTTATATGCTCACCTCTAAACACTCGCAGTGATAATTTTAACCTTTCATTTCTGAAAGTTATTCCTTTACTCTGCCCTTCCTCAAATGGTAGCCACTAGCCAAAGTGGGTTTTGAGCACTTAAAATGAGACTGGATTGAGATGTGCTATAAGTGTAAAGTACACACTGGATTTGAAAGACTTAATGTAATAAAAAAGTAACATATTTCGTGAACATTTTTATATTGATCGTATAAAGGAATGATAGTGTTTTGGCCATATTGGACTAAGTAAAATATGAAGACTGATTTCATCTACTCTTTACCTTTTTAATGCGACAATTTAAAATTACCAATGTAGATTGCAATTTTTTTTTTGGCCAGTACTGCTTTAAAATAAGAATGCATATGGAATGTTCAAAATGGTTTTGGAAGCCTGGATTCGTTGATCTATTTGAAGATTTGCATGATTACTCTAGAGCAGTGTAATGTGTAAATTTAGAACAACTTCATGATCAATAATTTACTTCCTTGTAAAGCAAGTGAAAGCTTTAATATTGCATGTGGGAGGAATGTGACATTTGCAAATGGGCAAATTTCAAACTGGACAAAGCAGTGTCTTCATTGCCATCCAGATTATCTACTCAATATAGATTGAGACTAATGTGAATAATGGAAAATGTTTTGGTGGAAATTTTAGGCTTAAACAATTTGTAAACAATTACTTTAAAATTGTGATTATTGACCTGAATGTTATTGTATTGGGGTTTGCTTTGGCTGTGTGTTATGCTTTGATGAGTTTCCAGACATCAGAGTAAATCAAGGGGTTTTCTATTTGCGAGTCTGCACTTGATTATAGGAGAGCAGCCATGGTAGCTAATTAGCTTGTTTCTTTTTTAAATTGCTGTTTCTTAATATGTCGCACGAGTGAGAAAAGAAAAATACTAACTTGATAAGAATGTCTAACTTATTCTTAGTTAACTAAGTTCATTATTGGTTTTAAAAGCAGAAGCTTGCAATAAACGATATGAAAGTTTCAAACAATTGTATGAGAGAAATTACTGAAAATGAATTTTTAAAAGCAAGAAGTTTTATTACTTTCAAAAATAGTTTACTGTTTAAAACAGTTGCTCTATCTCAGGCAGCATGGCTCAGGAGAATATGTGATTTTAGGAGTAAAAGATAAAAAGAACATATTGATGTTTTTTGGTCAAACATCTAGAAACTATTTTCTGTAACATCTGGCTCTGCTATGAAGAGAAGAGGTGAGTCAAGTTGCTGACAAAAATTGGTGGACGAAGAAATGGGGATAGAAGTATATTATTTCAAGGCACCAAGGTGCAAAACAGTTGAAAAACTAAAAATAATAGTGTCTGTATTATATATAAACAATGTGAAGGTGGTAAAATAAGAAGATATAAATGATATGGAAAAAACCAAAGAGGAACTGAAACTAAATACATTTAAAAGGAATTGATGGGGCTGGCATGGTGGCTCACGCCTGTAATCCCAGCACTTTCGGAGGCTGAGTCGTGTGGATCACTTGAGGCTAGAAGTTCAAGACCAGCCTGGCCAACATGCTGAAATCCCATCTCTACCAAAAATACAAAAACTAGCTGGGCATGGTGGCGCTCACCTGTAATCCCAGCTACTCATGAGGCTGAGGCACGAGAGTCTCTTGAAGTAGAAGGTGGAGGTTGCAGTGAGCCCGATGGAGCCACTGTACTCCAGTCTGGGTTACAGAACAAGACTCTGTTTAAAAAAAAAAAAATAGGAATTGATGGGACTGGGCTAGGACTTGACTTTCATCATAAACTACGTATACCATTCGATTTGTTGCCATTTTCCTGCATTTTCTTGACACATATTTTTAATTTGGTCTTAAAATCTGCTTCTTTCTTAAAATCTGCTTCATGATTAGGCTTAAAATCTGCTTCAGGATTAGGCTGCATTAGAATTACTGAAGTGCACACAAAAATGCAAATTTCTAAATCCCACTGCAGAACAACTGAATCACATTTTCTGGGTGTGATGCTTGGAAAGCTGTGTTTTAACTTGCCTCTCAGTGGATTCTTGAGAACATTAAAGTCTGAGAACCTTTATAAGGTATAACAGAATATATCTAGTTGAGTTTTTTTTGACATATGTGATTACATGTAAAATATTTCAGCAATGAGTAAAATGAATGTGCCGTACAAGTTCATAGCAATTGGTGTAATATACAACGCTAGCCAGCCATGCACAGCATAATATTGGGACTGGCAAAGTACTTTTCTATTGCTGATTGGGACCAACTGTTTCTATGTCAGTAGTAAGTTGTTGGCAATGTACTTCCCAGTCTTCGGGCTAAGCAAGTCTTTTCTTTGTATTTTGTAATTGTACAAAATTAGGACATAGGAATATTAACCCTAAATGAAATATGTTCTTTTCTTTTTCTTTTTTTTCACAGTGGTGGTGGAGTATGCTGTGATCATGTCAGGGATGGTATCTTTGTCTCAGCCAGGTTACCCTATGCTGCAAAATACAAACTGCTTCTATGATTTTTTTTTTTCTTTTTTTCTTTTTGAGATGGAGTCTCGCTCTGTTGCCTAGGCTGGAGTGCAGTGGCATGACCTCAGCTCATCACAACCTTTGCCTCCCGGGTTCAGGCGATTCTCCTGCCTTAGCCTCCCGAGTAGCTGGGATTACAGGTGTGTGCCACCATGCCCAGCTAATTCTTGTAATTTTTTTTTTAGTAGAGATGGGGTTTCACCAAGTTGGTCAGGCAGTTTCGAACTCCTGACCTCAAGCAATCCACCTGCCTGGGCCTCCCAAAGTGCTGGGATTACAGGTGCGAGCCACCATGCCCGGCCTTTGCTTCTGTGATATTTTGACAGCAGATAACAGAAAACCTGGAATCAAACTGGCTTAAATATGAAGGACATTTATTATCTCAAATGACTAGAAGACAGCAGCAGTAAGCTGTAGTCAGGGCATAAATCAGTGGCTTAAGCGATGTCATCAGGAACCTGGTTATGCAGGCTTTGTCCTAAGGCTTATTTTGCTCCTGTTTTCAAGATGACTGCCATTCACAATAGACACTGTGTTTACTCCCTTGTTCAGTTTCAACAGAAGGTAAAAGAATAAATCTGTCACCCCAAGCCAGTAACTCAGATCCTCACCTTTATTCTCGCTGGAGCTAGGGATGGGGCCGTATTACTTTAAGTCCTGAAAGAGGGAGATGTGGATACCTTGAAAAAAAAAAAGGATTTTTTTGTTTTCTTCCAGGAAGGAAGAAGGCACACTGTAGGTAACAACATTGCCCACTGTAAAAACATTTTAATGTATTTCACTGACAGGTAGTACTGCTAACTTGTAAAATAAATAAGGCAAACTTTATGCATAGACAAAATAGAAATGTGACAATGATATGTAATACTCGTTGAGTACTTACCATATGTTGGCATCATTTTGAATTGTTTTATGTGTAAAAACTATTAAATCATTTAGTACAGTATCAAAGCTTTTATTTAGTACACTAGTTAACTAAATTAAGTACTCTTGCTACCTCTACTTTATGGATTAGGAAACTGGCACATAGACGAAGTGACTTGTCTGAGCTAACGTAGGTAGGAAGTGGCAGACAGGGATTTGAACTGTCAGGCTGGCTCCAGAGCTCACTCTCGTAACTTCTACGGTATGACTGACTCAGTAGATGCTCAGTGAGTTTGGTCATCGTGAGTGAGTGTGGCATTTAAGAGATGATTGTCATGGTGTTCATAATAAAGATTATTGTACATTACTTCAGGGTGGTTCTAACAGCTTTCATAGATACTATATTACATTTAAATCAGCTGGGTGTGGTTGGCTAATGCCTGTAATCCCAGTGCTTTGGGAAACCAAGGCAGGAAGATTGCTTCAGGCTAGGAGTTTGAGACCAGCCTGGGCAACAATATTGAGACCCTCGTCTCTACAAAAAGCCAAAAAATTAACCAGGTGTGGTGGTGCATGCCTGTAGTCTTAGCTACTCAGGAAGTTGAGGCCAGAGAATCACTTGGGCCCAGTATACAGTGAACTGTGATCACTCTACTGCACTCCAGCATGGTTGACAGACTGAGACCATGTCCCTGGAAAAAGAAAAAAAAGAAAAAAAAAAGGAAACAGAGTGACTACTGAGCCATAGTATAGAGGTAATAATAAAAGTAGTAGCGGCGTATAGGCAATAATAATAATACCAGCCTACGTTCCTATTTTAAACCTGTTTGGATGGACTTATATTTATGGTTTCAACAGTATTAAGGTGATTATTTTAAATTTCCTGAGGCCATGTACTCATAAATAAAAGAATAAATAAAAACAGCATCAGTGCTTTTAATAATTTCATGGTCTGGTTATAAGAAAACAAACGTGTAAACAAATACCTGCAAAAGAGAGTAGTAAGTACTAAAATAGAGGAAGTAGCTAGCCTCAATAGAGGAGTTCTGCTGGTTTTTGGAATGGGAGAAGTTTGGGAAAGTTTTCAAGAAGGAAGAGGTTTTGAAAGATGAGTGGGTAGACCTGAACAGGAGAATTAGATATAACATTTCAGGAAGAGTAAACAGCATGTGCAAACGTACTGAAAACTGAAGAGCTTGCGTTTTGTGGGTAATGTAAGTAAAGTACTTTCTTATGTCCCTAAAAAAGGACCAAGAAGAAGGTAGTAGGAGCTTAGGTTAGGCAAATACTTTCGGAATATTTAAATTATTAAGATTTGCTGAATTTTAATTCTTTGAGATATATTTGTTTGGATTTGGGCAAGAGAAGTATTTTTAACCTTCAACATCTTGATTTTTAGTTTAGATACAGAACCTGTATTAATTGAAGGCCTTGATACTCAGTAAAACAGATCAATTAGGGATCATTAGTTATATTGCAATTTCTTCACTGCATATACATAAAAGAATTCTTTAGTAACACTGGGTGTGTTTCAAAGTACTGGAGTGTGTTATTTGAAGAATTTTAATGATTTTTTTATATTTAAAATGAAGACCCAATTTAAACACATATATTGATACAGCATACCAGAAACATAAATCTATTCCATAAAGCATGATATGTATCTACTCAAGCCATTGGATGACCTTATGTCAATTTCATTGTAGTGGAAGTGTCCACCTTCTATGGTTGTTTCAAGTTAGGACAGGCACTTAACTTACTGTTTTATAACTCCACCTTTTTGAGATAGTTTCTTTTTATTTTGTTTATTCTGAAAAAAATTAAGCATACAGAAAAACACAGGAAAATAATGTATTGAAAATAATATTCTCACTTTTGAGATTAAGTAGTTTTCTTTCACATTTTAGATGTCTTTTTCTTTTTTTTTAAGAAGTGTTACAGATACAGTAAAACTAACCCGCTCATCACTTCAGCTCCCTTTCTCTCCAGAGGGTATCACTGTCCTGAAGTAGTTAAAGATCATTTTCAAGTACATTTTTATGCTTTGATTAACATGTATTCATAAGCAACATGTAATATTGCTATCAGAGTGCATTTTAATTTTTACATCAACTCTTTTGCACTGTATATTTTCTTGCAAATTGCATTTTTACACTTTTGAGATTTGTTTAAGACTTTCATGTAGATACAGCTCATTGAATTTAATTGCTATTTTTATGTATCCATTCCCCATATGGAGGGTCAGTTAGAAGGTTTTCACCCATTTATTATGCACAGTCCTTCTGTGAGAATCTTTGTGTGTCTCCTTGTGTACTTGTGCTAGACTCTCTTGAGGGTAGGTTTTAAAATGGACTAATTAGATTAAGATATGCTTATGCTTAACAATTGCTTTCTAAATTGTTTCTATCAAATTATATTCGAGGCAGAAATACACTGATTCCCTCATTCTTGCCAATAAGGGATGCTACATTTTGAAATTGGTATCAGTGTTATATGTTAAATCATATTCCATTGTTATTTTAATTTGTATCTACTGATTATTAGTGAGTTTGGGGTTTTTTTAGTTTATTGAAAGTTTGGAATGTTATTTCTATGTCATTTAATATGCTTTTATGTATATTTTATTGAGTTTTCATATTTTTCTGAGTAATTTTTAGGAAACCTTTATGTTTTCAGATGGTTGGTTTATGGGATGTAAAAGTTTTCATGTATGTTACCAATTTTTCTAACTTGAAAAATTATTCAGTTCTCTTCCTGTCCCATTTGACTATAGCTGGGACCTTTTGATTGTAAACTTCTTGGGACTGTTAATGTCAGAAGCAAGCCTACTTAACAGTAATTTTAGTGATTAAGATTTTAAGAGCTTAAAAGTTTGCATTTTAGTTCAAGCTTTTCATCATTTTGGGTAGTTATTTTATTTTTTGGTTTTGCTTTTAAAACTATTTTCTCAGCATATTATACCTCCAATTGGATAGTTAGTCTTTCGAATTTCTGAATAGGAATAACAGTGTGTTATAATACACATAAACATATACTCGCATGTACAAATACCACAGAGCTTGGGACAGTATCCACAATAATTTGACGTAATAATAATAAGAAAAAGAATAGCACCAAGTATGTTCATTTTTTGAAAACAGATACCTTGTTTTCAGAGTGCTTTTACTTAAGTAAAACTTGGTTAATGTATTACCTAATTCGGATTCTAATAGTGCATTAGGATGCTAGCATACAGTGATTATTTTCTGTAATTTTCATATACTGGTATGCATGTATCTTGCTTATGAAATTGCTACTCAAGAGCTTCATAATTTACACAAAAATCTATAATGCTACTTTTTATTGAGTAGTCTTGTCTAAGTGTTAGATTTGCATATATTTATGTAGTTCACTAAATCAGTATGTTCTTTGTAAACTGATATAAAACCTTTTTGTACACATTTGTAAGAGCATTTACTGATTTAATAAATCAGAGCCTTGTCAGACATGCATCAGTGTAAATTGTTGTTTATATATAATGTAAGCATAATTCTTTAGATAGAGTATATAATTCATCATTCAATTAACATAAATATATAATCAGTCAGTTTATCTCCCAGGGTTCAACTCTTGCAGGAAAAAAACTCTGTTCGATACATAGAAATTAAAATTGTTGCTCATTGATGGTTTTCCTAGGTGTTTTTGCATTCTGTTGAGCTTTAAAGTTAGATTTGTTATTTGTTTTACTCATTTCACTATAGCAATTAAGTAGACTTGACAGCAACCTAGAATGCATAATCTTTTTCTCAAAAACGGGCAAATTGTGAAGGTTTGATTAAAATTCTTAAGTCATTAAAGCTAACTTTTTAAAATATAATTAATTGAATGATTTGAAGATTTACCCTTTGAAAGATATTCCAAAGAGATATGAGATAGAGAGATAGAGATAAATAAGGGAGAGAAAGATCCAGAAAGAGAAACAGAGGGAATGCCTGTATTATCTTACTTCTATTTGCATACAGTTGCCTGATCTCTTGCTTTCTATGGGGAATTAAGCAAAAATTTATGTATTTCTTCAAGTAAACACATATTTGGTTACAAATCCAAACAGTACTGGGAGGCTTGTGTCAACCATATTTAACATATTTTAAAGCAATATGCTTGAATTGCACTTTATTGATTGTTTTAGACAGTTTTTATTGAATGCCTGTTATATTAGTGAGTATTAATCTTTCTTTTTTTTTTTGAGACGGAGTTTCACTCTTGTTACCCAGGCTGGAGTGCAATGGCGCGATCTCAGCTCACCGCAACCTCCGCCTGCTGGGTTCAGGCAATTCTCCTGCCTCAGCCTCCTGAGTAGCTGGGATTACAGGCACGCGCTACCATGCCCAGCTAATTTTTTGTATTTTTAGTAGAGACGGGGTTTCACCATGTTGACCAGGATGGTCTCAATCTCTTGACCTCGTGATCCACCCGCCTCGGCCTCCCAAAGTGCTAGGATTACAGGTGTGAGCCACCGCGCCCGGCCCTGAGTATTAATCTTTCTAACGTTTCTTTACCGCACAATCTCTCACCATAGCCATTTCATAATTTTTGGTTGCATCACTAATCAGCATATTACAATGACTATACTGTTACATCATAAGTATATATTTTTTCCTTCTACTTTTTATTTTTCCTAGAGTTAAAAGTTGCTTATGATTTTTCCCATAGCTTGTATTTTGCTGTGTATCAATTACTGTTTTTCCCCAATAATTTCAGAACTTTAGTCATGGTTCTCAATGATTTTCCTAAATAGTCTAACACATCAAATATATTTTCAATAACAAATTAGTTTTGCCTTCTCCTCCTCCCTAGAAACCTTCCCAGAGCTCTCCTTTTTTCTTGAGTCTGAACCATTGTGAAGGTTTGATTAAAATTATTCAGTCATTCAAGCTAACCTTTTAAAATCTAAATATAATTAATTGAAAGATTTGAAGACTTACCCTTTGGAAGACATTCCAAAGACATATGAGATATTCTCTGAGAGTGTGATGCACATCTGTTGTCGTGTGTCATATCCTCTTTTCTGGATGCCATATTCTTTTTGTTTTATTGAAACATAATACTTTGTAGCCAAAGAAAAGTTGTATAGAAGGTCATTTTTAAAAAAAATCTCTGTCTAAAATACCTTTATTTTACCCTCATTTTAGTTGATAGATTGAGAGGGTATGAAATTTTGTGTTAGAATTCATTGTCCCTCATAATTTTGAAGATTGCTCACTACTCTACTACTATGCAGTGTTGCTGGTTGCTGGGTAATCTAGTACCTTTCTCATTTCTTTTTTTTTTTTTTTTTTGGAAACAGTTTCATTCTTGTTGCCCAGGCTCGAGTGTAATGGCACAGTCTCAGCTCACTGCAGCCCTCTGCCTCCTGGGTTCAAGTGATTCTCCTGCCTTAGCCTCCCAAGTAGATGGGATTACAGGAGCTTGCCACCATGCCAGGCTAATTGTATTTTTAGTAGAGACAGGTTTTCACCATGTTGATCAGGCTGGTCTTGAACTCCTGACTTCAGGTGGTCTGCCTGCCTTAGCTTCCCAAAGTGCTGGGATTACAGGTGTGAGCCACTGCACCCAGCCGCTAATTTCTTTATATGTAACTTTCCTTTGTATATCTTTGAAGTTTATCAAACCTCTTTTTTACCTGAAGTTCTGAAATTTCACAATGATATGACTTGATGTAGACTTAAAAAGTATCAGACTTGGTGTTTACTGCAAAGCCTTTCACTGTGGAGGCTCCTGTCTTGGGAAATTTAAAAACAAAATGATTGTTATTATTTTTTGGAAACAGTGTCTTACTCTGTCAACCAGGCTGGAGTGCAGTGGCGTAATCATAGCTCACTGCAGCTTCAAACTCCTGGGCTTAAGCAATTCTCCTCCTTCAGCCTCTCAATTAGCTAGGACTATAGGCACTTGCCACCAAGCCTGGCTGATTTTTTATTTATTATTTTATAAAGATTGGGGCCTCAATATATTGTCCAGACTGGTCTTGAATTCCTGGCCTCAAGCAATCTTTCCATCTCAGCCTCCCAAAGTGCTAAGATTACAGGTTATTAGCCACCATGTTGGGCTAGGAAATTTTTTTTGTATTATATCTTTGATAACGTTTTCTTACCTCCTTCTACTCCTTTTTTGGGATCTACCATTGAACTTCCTGTCGTGATACTCAGTTTCTTATGTTTACTTTCATATTTTCCACCTCTTCGTCTCTTTATTATGGTTTTTCAAGATTTCATTTTTGTATTCCAACCATTTTGTTGAATTTTTAATTTTTGACATCGTATTTTAAATTTCCAAAGGCTCGTTTTAAATTCTTTTATTTTTTTCTTTTGAAAATGCTTTTCAGAGCATTTTGTTCTTGTTTCATGTGCCAAGTATAGTCTGGCTATCTATATTTCTTTTAAGTAAATTTAAATTTCTTCTGTTTCTTTTATTGCTTGTTTTCTCCAAGTGCCATTTTTTATTTGTTCTTGTCTTTCATATTTATGTTGTAGGCTTTTCTCAAATGTCTACTGATGTTTCACTGTCTATTCACATTTAAGAGTAAGGTAGTGGGGAAAATATTTTAATAATAATGTAAGCATCATGGTAGGAGATAATCAGTAAAATTCTTGAGTACAGTAACCACAGGCTTACAGTGTCTTCACTCTGACAGCAGCACTGTTTTCATCTCTGGAATCATGCAGAGATGAAATTTACTCATCCCACAAAAAAATGCCAGTGTTATTAAGCCCTCGTACTGTTGCAAAAATATAAAAAAGAGAAAAGAAAAAGACCAAGGGACCAAAAGAGAGATAAGTAGACGAAGAATCAGAGATGGATGGATGGACTGAGTGTGTGTACAAGTGTGTATGTGTGTATGTGTTGGGGGGGAGACCATGAGAATATATATATATATATATATATGATATTTGTGAAATGTTCTTAATGACCCTTTAATAGAGAGAAACTTTGTTTAGATTTTGGAAAGAAAAAAATGACAAAGAGGGAAAATTTACATTAATATTTTTTTTTCTGGGGCTAGTTATTGTGTTTTCATTTTATTACATCATTGTGCTCCTGAAGTATTTTCTCAGTTATTTAAAGGTGATGAAACAAGCACCTTCCATTAGCTCATTACTTATATGCACGTTTCTGCTGCTGTTGTCATAGGGATATCCATTTGCAAGTCTGGCTTAATCTGAAATATAAATTGAATTTTTTGTACTTTCATGGACCTTAGATTCAATCTCCCACTGATTTTTTAATCTATATTTTGAGGTAAGTTTTGAGGCAGTGGTTCCTTTTGCCTTATAACTTTATCAGCAATAGTGATAGAGAAGTATTTACATGCCTCATACTTCTTCTTTATATCTTTTTTATTTAGAAGGAACTATTTCTTCAAAATTTTTTTTTTTTTTTTTTTTTTAGTTAAAGAAAGCTTTTTTATTTAGAAGAATTAGAGATTAGAATAAGTTCAACACCTAATGGTGTGATGGTACTTAGATCTTACTGGGTCCTGCTAATTCTCACTTCTGGTCTGGTAGGAACCTTTTTAGAGAGAAATAAGGATCAGCTTGTTTTTGTGTGGATGCTTCTTTGTGAATTTTCTTGGAGTTCATTGTCTCTTTTCAAATTATCAGCATTTAAATATAACAGATATAGCAGTGTAACTCTGATACAGACTTTTGAAAAAGAACACAATTTTTGTTTCTGTGTCTGCAACCTACGTATGTGATTGAAAATTTTTATATCTAACAGGTTCTAATTTTGATGATCTATTGCCTAGTTACAGTATATCTTTCTCTATTTTACAACTATCTGTCAATTATTTATCCCTATCTATGTCTCTATCTGTATATAAACACATATACACATGTGCCTGCGCATACAATCAGAAGTACGTATTTGAATGTTTTCCTAGCCTCAGCATATATTAGTATGTTTAACTATCTTTTAGACGGTGAATTCTTTGTTGTTACTGGTCATCTGTAAAATGGCATCTTGATTCCTCCTCTGATAAACACAATTATGTTATTATCAAACTTTCCTCCCTCATTTTACCTCCTCGAGCTTGGGAATCAGGCCAATTGTAGAGCTAACTCTTCTGACAGTCTTGCTGTTTTAAACATTGATGTTTATCAGCCATTCATTACTACCTTTTTCCAGGCAAAGGGAACGCCAGTGTTGTTCAAGAAATCATATCTCAGTGAAAATGAATGGCCCTCTCTCTAGCTCAGGAATAAAAGCCAGTTAGTTTAATTCAGTCATGTGACTTGTCCCTCTTACCTGCCTCTTCTCTCCTCCCGCAGCTGTTAGGGCTGGCTAGGAACTTCTTTCTGGCCTCTGAAATGTGAAGAGTTTGCTCTGTGGCTTCTGGGGCTGACTTTCATTCTCATGCCTGGATGTGATTTGGGGACTGCAGCACCCGGCATGTGAGCCACATAGGAAGTTAGCCCAGAGGTAGTTTGAGACTGCTGCTATACTGTGAGAAACAGAAAGACAAAATGGGCAGAATTTGCGTCCTTGAGTCCTTGGTTGAGCTGCTGATCATGGACCACCTTTCTCCACCCTACCCTCTAGCCCTCCTGCCTGTAATCCAATATACATTTCTGCACTTACATAAGAAAATCAAGGTCCTTATTTTTAAAGTCAGTTCGGTACAGGTTTTTGACAGTTGTAGCCAAAAGCATTATTGCTATGACACATCACTGCTTTATCTTTTGTTTTCTGTTTTCCACAGTGATTATTAACATCTGTTAATTCTCTTTTCTCTTTTAAACAAGTAGAGTAAATCATAAGCCAGATTATTTGTCTAGCATTACTGTGGTAATGACAAACCTTCTGAGAAACAAAAATCTAAATGATTTTTCTGCAAAGTTGATTTATCTGTATCCTTAAGGACCTCATTACTTCCTCCATTTCTGACAAATATTTATGGTGCAATATAATTTTCTTCTGTATCAATTTTAAGACTATTAAGTTTTACTACTCTTCACTTTATTCAGAGTGATTTGAAATAGATTACAAAGTGAAACAGCAGAAACTAAATTATGTTATGTCCAAAATAATAAGCACAGCATATTCTGACCTTTGGCTGTTGGTTACCATTTTGCAGACTTCTCCCAGGGTTATATATTTACAAATAGATATTTGGCCTTTTATATTTAAGAAACCCAACTTCTGGGAAGTCTTCTGTTTCTCTACAATGAATATGTACTGTTTTGTGGAGCACCTATAATACAGCAAAATGAATTGTTTGTGTTTTTCATGCTTCGATTACTGTACTGTTGATAGCAGAAACTAACAGGAGCTTTTTAGAATCTATGCAACTTCATATTGATTTTATGTCAGTATCAGACATTTTATTGTAAAAAATGTACAAAATAGTAAAAATTGTAAAGATTCTTGGCAAAACAAGTGACCAGATTTTTAAATTATTGTAGTTAGTGATTTCTTCATTCACTCATTCAGTAAGCACTGAGGATCAGGCTCTGTAGGCCACCCTGAATATAGAAGAGTCCTTGTCCTGATGGCGTTCTCAGAGCAGGGGTAAGATAAAGCAGCACACATTAGAATATAATGTCATAAGTGACAGGATAAGTACAGGGAGACATGGGAGCATGTAGGATGAGAAAGAACCAAGTGTGGATCTGGTAGGGAGGAGGAGAAGAAAGATATTTTGGTATAAGGACTGTTTAAAACAAGGAAGTGGGAAGGAACAAGGTTTTTTTTTTTTTAAGTTTTGTTGCTAATATTAGGCTTGATTTGATTTTATTGTGTTTAGTTTTTTTTTTAAAATTTATATTAGTGGCATGAAATAAATTATAATAAACTCAATGCGGAGATGCACTAATAACAACTAACATTTATTCAGTGTTTTATTCGGTGTTTCCGTGGTGATTAAAAAAGTGAGATTAGGAGTCAGACGGCTTGACCTTTTTTTTTTTTTGAGACGGAATTTCACTCTTGATGCCCAGGCTGGAGTGCAATGGCATGATCTCTGCTCACCACAACCTCTGCCTCCCAGATTCAAGTGATTGTCCTGCTTCAGCCTCTGGAGTAGGTGGGATTACAGGCATGTGCCACCATACCCTGCTAATTTTTGCATTACTAGTAATGATGGGGTTTCTCCATGTTGGTCAGGCTGGTTTCAAACTCTTGACCTCAGGTGATCGGCTGGCCTCGGCCTCCCAAAGTGCTGGGATTACAGGCGTGAGCCACCATGCATGGCCGGCTTGACTTTTTAAACCACTGGTTTTGGATTTTTGCTGTGTTATTAGGTTTAGGTATATTAATTGTGTTTTATTTTCCCCATTTGTAAAATGGCTGTGAGTCATCTATATGGCATGGATCTGTGGTGAGGTTTCAATAAGTTAATTCTCCAAAGGACTTACAAGAGTGCTTGCTCATATTGAGTGCTCAATGAACATTAGCTATTATTATTATTATTATTATTATTTTGAGATAGGGTCTCACTCTGTTGCCCAGGTTGGAGCGCAGTGGTGTGATCTCGGTTCACCACAACCTTGGCCTCCTGGGCTCAAGCAGTCCTCCCACCTCAGCCCTCCAAGTAGTTAGGACTACAGGCATGTGCCACTATGCCTGGCAAATTTTGGTGTTTTTTTGTAGAGATGGGGTTTTGCCATGTTACCCAGGCTGATCTTGAACTCCTGGGCTCATGTGATCTGCTCCCCTGAGCCTCCCATAGTGCTGGGATTACAGGTGTGAACCATCACACCCTGCTATTATTATTTGGATAATCTCATTTAATTTTTTTCAATAATCTGATAATATAATGTGGTAGACAGAATAATGGTCACCAAGATGTTCACATCCTAATCCTGAAACCTGTGACTATATTACCTCACATGGCCAAAAGGAATTTGCCAATGTGATTAAATTATGATTTTAATATGGGGGGATTACCTTGATAATCATGGTGAGCCCAGTGTCATCACAAGGATCCTTAGAAGAGGCAAGAGAGTCAGCAAAGGAGATGGGTTGAAGGAAGCAGAGTGATAGAGTCAGAGACCTGAAGCTGCTACGCTGCTGCCTAGCAAGATGGAAGGAGCCACGAGGCAAGGATTGTGGGCAGGTGGTAGAAGACAGAAATGTAAGGAAATGGATTTTCTCCTGGAGCTCCTGGCAGGCATGTGGCCCCCTGACACCTTGATTCTAGTCTGGTTGAACCCATCTAATTGGAATTCTGACCTGTGGATCTGTAAGATGATACATTTGTGGCATTTTAAGCCACTGGTGACTTTTCTTTCTTTCTTTTTTTAATCTCAGCATTCATCAAGCACAAACTTTATTTTGAGGGTATCTGAGCCTGGTTTTCAGACAAATGCCTAACCCATGTTAGAAAGAGCCCCACATTTTCTCTGTCCAGACTTCGGAACTCAATACCTTATACTCAACAGCTCACCAACACCAATTGCTGCTTGGCTCAACATAGACAAAAACAAATTCAAGCTAGGAAGGGATAGGAGATAAGACATTGAAATTCTATCACTATCTTTTCATAATCCTCTTAGAACAGAATTATAGCTTTTTTTTTTTTTTTTTTTTTTACCATTTATTTATTCATTTATTTAATTTTTAAATTTTATTTTACTTCAAGTTCTGGGATACATGTGCTGAATGTGCAGGTTTGTTACATAGGTATGCATGTGCCATGGTGGTTTGCTGTACCCATCAACCCATCATCTAGGTTTTAAGCCTTACATACATTAGGTAGCCACTGGTGATTTTTCACAGTATCAATAAAAAACAAATGCAAATAGGCATTATTCCCATGTCACAAAGGAGGAAATGTGTTCTGGGGATTAAGTTATTGCCAAGATTATTGGAAACCCTGGGATGTGAGCAGGGCTGTGGACTGATAGGCTTTAAGATGGAAGCAGTCACCCAGAGAGGGAACCAGGGCCTTAGAATTCTATGTGCAGCCTTTCAACTAGCCCCTGGTTTTAGCCTCCCTCCTGTAGCTGACTGTGTGTACAAGCCTGCGGCTTTTCCAGGGTCTTTAAGGCAGGCATTGTTTGTGTTACCTTAGTTGTCATTCCTGTAGGAAACCCACGCTAGCTTTTCCATACTGTTAAATCACTTCACATTTTTCTAGCCCCTTCTCTTTTTCTAAAAGTGTTAGACATCTGTCTTCCACGGATTCCTCTTTCATTCTTTCTGTCTTTGTGAATTTATGCTTTTTTTCCCCTTCATTTACTGTAATTTTAGTTAAGTGTTCATCAGGAAACAGTCATTAGTGGCCAGCTAACTATTCCCAACTCAAGCAGCATATTAATTTTTGACCCAGGGCAGTGCCTCCTCTCACTTCAGCACTCTCAAAAGACTGCAAACAGTGACATAAATTCAGCCAAGAAGACCGCAGTGCAAAAGCATCTCACATGGTCAAAAGCATCTCACATGGTCTTTCTGAAAGCACCCACAGTTATTGCTCTTGAGTAAACTTTCCATATAGTAGAACAATAAGTAGGAGGCAAAATACCCCTACACAGTCTGTCAAACTATGCATAATGGATATGTTTCTTATTTTTGAATAAGTTCCTATGAATTCACCTGTACTTTTATGACTGTTCTAGGAATTTATTTATACTTTCATGAGCTACTTCCTCATATTTGAGGAGAGAAGGGAAATTGCAGTGCATGCTTTTTGCGGGGCTGCATGTGCATCAGTGTCATGGTATTCATGAGGATCTTCTATAAAAGCTTGTGATAACTGTAAATAATTGGTCCTTTAATAAATAACAGATAATATGATTAATCAAAATTTTAAAACTTTTTTTTTTTTGAGACAGAGTATTACTCTGTTGCCCAGGCTGGAGTGCAGTGGCGTGATCTCAGCTCACTGCCACCTCCACCTTCCTGGTACAAGAGATTCTCCTGCCTCAGCCTCCCGAGTAGCTGGGACTACAGGCATGACACCATATCCAGCTAATTTTTTGTGTTTTTAGTAGAGATGGGGTTTCACTGTGTTAGCCAGGATGATCTCGATCTCCTGATCTCATGATCCGCCTGTCTCGGCCTCCTAAAGTGCTGGAATTACAGGCATGAGCCACCACAGCCCCCCTGAAACTTGTGTTGTTAAACAATTATTTTTCAGACCTCTACACCACAGACAATAGGAACGAGGGGAACAGGTAAATATTGAGAGAATATAAAAAACTTCAGTATTTAAATTATAATGTGTAATATGTTTACTTTTTAACATATGTTAGAAAATTTCTATGTCTATATGAAATTGGCAGTTGAAACTATTAGATTTTTTACAAACAGGTATGTCCAGAGCTTCTGTCTCCTTTTTGTTCAGTCTCAAGAATAATATAACCTTTTTTTTTCTGTTTTTCAAATACTACCTTCTTCGAACATAATAGATAAACACTATATTGGATCCTTATTTGAAGTGTTCAGTTCCCAGCTTTCTCATTGTAATTCCATTCCTCTTTAACTCCCACTTGGACAAAGTACATATGAATGAATAAAATTGATGTTATAGTAAGAATCCCAAATTTACTATGCTTACCGAAATAAGTATAGTAATTCTTTCCAAAAAGTTGCCGTGATTCAAATGATCATATTAGATCCCCTGGTTTCCACATAGAGGCTGAGAATTGTTAACCTGGAGCTTTCTATGGAGAAGGGAAGAGGCTGGTTATTCTTTACATTAGAATACAAAGGAAGTTAAATTACAAAGGAAGATGATTATGATGTGGCATAGAATTTTACAAGTGAAACAATAATTATATGATATAGGGTAGTTGTGATTGTCAGAGAACAAAGTTCCAACAAATTGAGTTTAATGATATAATTGGCTTTTATTAGTGATTCATGGATTGGGCGGCTTCTCTGTGAAATAGGAAGATGCTCTGCTCAGCTGAACAGAGGGTGCTAGCTTTCCAGGCAGAAAAGGGCTGAACTAAGAACAAAAAGCAGATTGATTATTTCAAACTTTCCCTACAGGGTAAAAACGAGATTTCTTTATTGTGCTGGCTTAGGTAGACTAGGCTCTTTTCTGTTGGAATCTCTCATTTTCTTTTGAAAATCGGCCATTTTAAAATTAATCTTGATTATGTGACACCTAGCATGAGTGACTCCATTCTATTTTTGTCTGGTCTTTGGGTTTAGTGCAGAAGCTTCGTCCAAAACAGTGGCCTCTGGTAGGAAATTCCTTTAATATGGTTTAATACCTGTGTCCATACAGTGAACAGTATTTTTAATCTGCTTACCAAAGAGTTTTATGATTAAATGAGCTAATGCCTACATAACACCAAGAATCTCAGATTGAAAGAGTTTGGTAAAATATTTAGTTTCTTGCTACTAGTGAATGTAAGCTGTGTTTGAATAAACATACTCTTAACTTTAGTATGCACTTTATATGTATTCCATCCATTAATTCATTTAACAAATACTAATTGCATACCTATTATGTATCAAACACTGTTGAGTGTGTTTACAGTGCTGTGTTTACAACAATGAACAAGGCATGGATTTTATTCTAACTATGAGGGAAGCCACTGGAATATTTCATGTAGGAAAGTTACATAATTTATAAATATATAATGAATTATATAATTTGTAAATAGAAGATTCTGGATTCTCTGCATACAATGGATTATTTGGAGAAACGAAGTTGGCATTCTGGGAGGAGGCTATTGAAAGAGTCCAGGGGAGAGATGATGGTGACTTGAATTGGGGTTAAAAAAGGTGAAATGCAAAGTGGAAAGCAGAAAGTACACTCAGAAAGTGTCTGAGACTTTTGATGGAATCTACAGATGTAGTGGGTAAGGGAAGAAAAGGCATCAATCACGAGAATAATGTTTTTGGCTTGAGCAAGTATGTAGATGCTAAAGAAAGAGAAGTATGAGAAGAACAGATTTCAGGAGTTGGGGAATCAGCGGGTCAAATCGGAAGTATTTCTAGTCTGGAGTTCAAGTGTGAGGTTAGTGTGTAGGGAAGGTAGACTTGGGTTTCATTGCAATAGAGATGGCATTTAACGCCCATGAGTAGATGGTACAATATCTGTGAAAGTAGAGAAAAAGGTCCCAGGACTGAATATTCCCAAAATTTAGAGGTTAAGCAAGAAGATGGGTTCTGCAATTGAAACTAAGGAAGGACCATAGGCATAAAAACTGAGAGAGATGATGGTGTCATAAAAGCCAACAAAAGTGTTCTGATAAAACAATGAATCTTTGCCCATTGAATTTTGAAAGTAATACAGGTATTGGTTTAAAGGGAAAATGGAAACTAAGAAAATGGAAGTAGTGAGTATGGGGACTTTTTCAAGAAGCGTTTGTAGGAAGTGGAACAGAGAAATAGGATAGTAGCTTGGAAAAATTATACTAGATTATATGAGAAAATAGATTACACTGGAGTGCTGATTATACTAGAGTATGTTTGGAAGCTAATGGAAGTGATCCAAGAAATAAGGGGAATTTAAAAAAATTTCACAATTGAAGTTGAAGAGGTGAGAATATAATCAAGGAATTACACAGTCGTGACCAGTTGAAAATTCTTATTCTGGGAATTTGACATTAGGTAAGAATTTTGATAAAACATTTTTTGTGCATCAAACTTTGAAAGTAATACAGGTAAATTGACTTTATAATTTCCTCCTAAGAAGCAATCTTGTGTAATGACTTCATGATAAAAATTATAAATGTCTTATTGACTAAGTAGAAAACACTTTTAAAACCATGGAGAAAGCATATGTATGTATGTATATGTGTGTGTGTTATGTGTGTATGTATGTGTGTATATATACATATATACATATAATTATATATGTAATTTTTTCCCCCTGAAGGTGTGCCAACAGTAATTCGGTTCAGTTTTTTTCAGCTCCAACATGAGTGAGAACATGCAGTCTTTGTCTTTCTGTGACTGGCTTATTTTACTTAGCATAATGTCCTCCAGTTCCATCTATGTCATTGCAAATGACATGATTTCCTATTTTATGGCTGAATCGTTCCCCATTGTGTGTATGTACCACATTTTCTTTATGCATTTGTCTGCTGATGGACGCTTGGCTTGCTTCCATATCTTGGCTATTGTGAATAGTGCTGCAGTAAGCATGGGAGTACAGATATCTTTTTGACATACTGATCTTCTTTCTTTTGAATATATACCCATCAGTGGAATTGCTGGATCATATGGTAGTTGTATTTTTCATTTTCCGAGGAACCTCTGTACTGTTTTCCATAGTGGCTGTACTAATTCCCACAAACAGTGTACAAGGGATCCCTTTTCTCCGCATCCTCACCAGCATTCATTATTGCCTGTCTTTTCAATAAAAGCCATTTTAAGTGGGGCAAGATGGTAACTCATTGTAGTTTTGAGTTGCATTTCTCTGGTTGTTAGGGATGTGGAGCATTTTTTTTTTTTATATACCTGTTGGCCATTTGTATGTCTTCTTTTCAGAAACTCTTTTCAGACATTTCTGAAAATAAATGTTCAGACCTTTTACTCACTTTTTAATTGGATTGTTTGACTTTCTTTATTGAGTTGTTTAAGTTCCTTATGTATTCTGGACATTAATCCCTTGTCAGATTGGTAGTTTCCAAATATTTTCTTTCAAATATTTTCTCCCTTTCTGTTGGTTGTCTCTTTACTTTGTTGATGGTTTGCTTTGTTGTGCAGACACTTTTTAGCTTGATATGATCCCATGTATTCATTTTTACTTTGGTTACCTGTGCTTTTGATATCTTACTTAAGAAATCTTTGCCCAGAACAATGTCCTGGAGTGTTTCTCAGTGTTTTCTTCTACTAGTTTTATAGTTTCATGTCTTAGATTTAAGTCTTTATTCATTTTGATTCGATTTTTGAGTATGGCAAGAGATAGGGGTCTAGTTTTATTCTTCTGCATACAGATATCCAGTTTTCTCAGCTCCATTTATTGAAGAGACTGCCCTTTCCCCATTGTATGTTCTTGGCATCTTTATCAAAAATGACCTGACTGTTAATGCATGGATTTATTTCTGGGTTCCCTATTCCATCCAAATATTCTTGGTATTTTTGGCTCTTGTGTTGTGGGTTTTAAGAGAAATCACATTAAAATCTGTGGCTCCTTTCTCTTTTAGAAGTTTGCTAGTTTAAAAGAGAAAAGAGAGAAATTATAAAAAGAAATATTTTCACAGCTTCTCCAGAGAAAGAATACTCCTTGATAACAAAGCACGCAGTACATCTTCAGAAATGATTTTCATTGTGAAAAGTCAAAGTCTATCCTTGATCAGTTTGATGCTGTTAATTGAACTTCTAAAAGACTTAACAGAACCTTGTCAGGTAGTGTCTTGTCAGGTATAATTGTTATAAAACATAAAATCCTCAGGCAAAATTTTTAAAAAATCTGAATGTTTCTATCCTTGTTATGAGTCCCACCAACCACAAAATGTTAATTTTCATTGGTGGATAAACTTTCAAAAGTAGTATGTTTAGGAAATCTTCCTTTATTTCTCCTTATACAATAAAAGCATCCTTATATTGTTCTTTGCATTACTTACATGAAGAGACATTTGATTTATCACTGTCAAGGTCTGACTCACGGCAGCAGTTTGCATTCAGTGGGGATTTGAGAAGTAGTGCATTTTGGGCCCCTCTTACCTCCTTCCTTGTGTTCTCAGTTCTTAAAGCTCCAGTGCTTCACATCACAGTTTTTTGGCAATTATAACAAAAAAATTGGTGACAACATCACTCTAAATGAGAAGTGTTTTCCTTCTCATATAGGTCTTTCAGGCCTGGTCTGATCACTGTTCAGTGACCTCCAGTCCATTTCAGCTCACCTCTGCCTTATGGCCCTGGGTGGTATCCCTGTTTCTTACAAAAGGGAAGAATGGAAGAAGAAGGCGGCAGAGACATTTGCCAGCCACCTCTGAAAAGAAGATCCCAGAAGCTATTGCAGAATACTTTTGTTTGTACCGTACTGGCCAGAACTTAATTATATCTTAAGAGCAGAGGAGCCTGTGATATATAGTCTTGATTCACCATATTCTAAGCTAAACATCAGGTTTTTATAGAAAAAGTTGTAAAAAAACATTGGGGTCAAGAAGTAGTATCTGCCATACCATCCAACTCCTGACACCACAAAATTCTGCACTTCCTTGCAATACACCATGCTCTTGAGATGACCTTTCCTCTTTCTCCTCCCCTCACCGTAGCTATTTGAACATGGAATCTTTGGAAATGGGAAAATGGTATCTCTTCTTTCAGATCAATCTGTGGTAGGTTGCAAGTCTCACTGAGCAGAACACAACTTAGCCACTTCTTGGGAAACCTTCAGCCTGGAGCCCTTGTGCAGTGCACAGTCTGCACAGCCATAAATGACAGCCCTGTTTCTTTGTTCTGATACATCTTCTCCTGTGTCCTCTGCTACATGTAGGGAGAAGAGCAATCTAATGACCTAATTAAAGTAATTCACCTGAGGTAAAAAAAATTGGTTTTTTACCTTCCTTAGGGGGTGCGTATGAAATATTTCTGAGATGGGATAAAGTATTTCCAGTACTCTTATAGCCTTCAGTGTGAAACTTCCAAATGGCACATCCCTGCTCTTAAGAAAAGTCTGTCTCACTTGGTGTAACTTTCATTAGGAGGCTGCAGATGTGAGTTCCTCCTCTGAGAAAACATGTCATTTAGACACCAATGGGTGCAGGAGACTACAGTTTCATCCCCCCTCACCCCAAGTAGAGTTAGCATTTGTAATGCTACCATAGTTGAGGTGATTTATTGGAATATAAAAATTGGCCTGCTATTTAAGAAGCGTGAAGTTATTATGCCTTCTGTTGTAGTTCATGTATTCTGTAATTTATCTCAGAGTTCAGAACTGACAGAGCTGAGAGAGACTATTCAATTCAGTGAATCTGCCCTTCCCGTGTTTTTTCTTAATTCCAAAAGTCAAGGACCTGTGACTTACTAAATAACCGATTGTATTGTTCTGTGTCTTCCATTTTCTGTGGCTGATTAATTCAGGTGGGTGGAGTATGGCTGCAACAACCTCTACTATCAGAATGAGATTGATGATGTTCTGTGGCTGAACCTGTCTCGCTTTCTTGTAACTCTTTAGATTTTATTTTTAAACATACTAGTGTCTTATTTAGCCAAAAAAGTGAATTCATAAAAGAGCTTTCTCATTAGCAGGAAAAAGTTCTTATTGGTTGGTAAGACCTCATGCCTTTGTATGCAAGATGTAATGATTAAAAAACTGCTAAAACAATTCTGATTTTTTTCTGCTTTCTTTTTACATTTAATTCTTGTAAGATACTCTGTTCTTCTTTTTATATTTTATGTTCTCCTGTATCTATATCATGCCCTAAAAATGTTATAGCTTTGTAATAATATTAAGAAACATGACTAAGTAGATGAATCAAATTTTATTTTTTGTGCCCAAGCTGTTCCCTTTTTTTGTGGGTCCAATTAAAATATGTTACAGTTTTCTTAGCACATGTTTTATTATAATATTTGAAGGTTGAAGGACAGCTGGACTGAACAGTTGTTTTTGAGAAAGTTTTCAGGCTTATTGAGATCTACTTTAAAATTACATATAGTTGTTTTTCTTTGCCATTTATTTCTCATTTCTGTTACTGCCACTGAAAATCGAAGTTTGATAGTTAAGGAAAGAGTTTTCCAAGTAAATATTAATACATTTTATAATAAGCCAAATGTATGACTAAGGTGAAAAGATGTGGTATAGACTTCTATGTGTTTACCAAATCCCTTTCCCCTTGGGCACAGCTATGTTCCATTTCCCAGCTTCCCTAGTAATTTGCAGAGGAAGATGAAGCCTTAGCCAATGGTGAGACACAACAGTCAATAAGCCTGGATCCCTCAGTGACTGTGTGGAGCGGAGTCCTCCAATCTTCTTCATATAATGTGATGTGTACAAGAAGCCTGTATTGTGTTAAGTTTCTGAAATCTAGGTTTATGGTAGTATTCACCTAATGTCATATAAGAATTGTTCCAAAAAACTATGTACTTCTCAGACCATTGGGCCCATGGAATCCAACTGTTGTGCCCTGGAGGAAATGGAAATGGGATTTGGTGAAGATAGAGTGTTACCGCTGACAATTATTTTGTTAAAATTTTCATGTGTGGATGTTAGATATGCTTAAAGATTCTATGCATCTGGTATGACTCCAGCTCTCTGCTAATCCTGTAATGTGATCCAACTTGTGTACTCACTAGGAACATGTGGGACAGTCCAGCATCAAGAAGATATTTCAGCTCGGTCTACATTATGAATATTTCTGCAGCAGATAATTAACTTCTCTAATTGTGTTGTTTTATAGCCTGCTTACTGGGATGATCTGTAATGCAGCTTGGCAGCAGTGAACAGTTCTCAGATGCCAGTCGAAATAATTTGCTGATTAAAGATAAGAGTTATTCTTGCCCAGCCTTTTCACTTGAATGTTAAAGTGTATTCTTGCCTCTTACATATGGTGATAGCTTTTCCTTTACATGCAAATATTAGTAGTAGGCTAAACATTTATTTCTCTTGAGGATCATCTTTTAGATATCTTGAATGATAAATTTTTGATAAATTAAAAAAAATTTATAATTGGGTACATCGAAAATCTCATGTTTTACAAAACTCACTCCAGAATTCCAGAGTGAAGTCCTGTCTTTTCTTTCTTAGGAAGCAGTGGAAAGATATAAAATATCTTTCCAGTGTTTAATTTATTGTATCCTCTACTAGGTATAGGTTGTTGTCTCTCAGTTTCTAGATTAAACGGTTGCCTTCTCAAGACTTCGGTGATGATGATGATGGTAATTACAATATTAATATGATTGAGTGTTTGGATATCAAAGACCAGAAGAGGTCTTTCGTTTCTTGAAGAAATTGTTATTATTATTTTTTTCCAATGGTTGATTTGTATTTCGTTTCATTTAGGTAGGTTTGTTTCTGGATGAATACTAGACTTTTGTGCTAATTCTGTCACCTTCTTGTTGTGTGACATTAAGTAAACCTCTTTTTACAATTAGAGGAAAAACCAAGTTCTAGAAGGTATGTAGAAAGAAAACCAAAAGGCAAAACTAGGTGACAAAAAATGAAACATAAGAAAAAATTATATATTAGTGAGGAATATTTTCAGATTTCTGCAAACAGGCTTTTTACTATTCTTTATTAGATTAAAAAAATATTCTTTTAGGAGGAAGGCGAGAACTGTTGAAAAGTTTTCTACTTGTTCAAAGTTTTAAATTCATGGGGCATTGAAATTACTTTCTAAAATATTTTGATGAGAAATTCAGTTTTCCTTTTAAATATTAAGTAGAGAATTTGAAATCCTCCAGGAAAAATTATTATCTTGAGGCAAACATCCATTTTTAAATTTTTAAAAAATTATTTTCACAAAGATAGGATCTTGCTGTGTTCCCCAGGCTTGCCTCAAACTCCTGGCTTAAGTGGTCCACCCTGTTTGGCCTCCTGAGTAGCTGGACTACGGGCACGCCCTCCTTCAAACATCTAACTGTCAAATGATATGCCTATAAATACTCTTCAGGACCAGCTGTAGACATTCTTGAAAATATGATTGTCTGTTTATATTATATGCCTTTCCTTTCTGCTTTTGGAATGAACAAATAAATATAGCTCAGTGAAATTATATCATATGTGTGAAAATTGATTCTTTACTTTTACCTACCTTATTAAGCATGCAAATTGCTAAGTTTTTGGTAGATGCATTTAAAATAAATTATAGCTAATCAAATGTGTTGCTTTATTTCCTTTTAAATGACACAGTGTATGTGCCAGCACAGCAAAGGAAAAAAAAATCAGTTTGGTTATTCTTTACTGAAAACAGAAGTTGATTGGTTCAGGGAAAAAAATTGCAGCTACATGAATTGATATGTAGATGAGTTTCCACAATTTGACAGAAATGACTGCTTATGATGTATAGTGAAATGTAAGATAATTCTTTCCTCTTCTGCCATCTGTCTACAATTTATTCTTTTATTAAGGAATGTATTATAATTATGTTATTTGTTTTTAAATTTTTTTGGTAAAAGCAATACATATTACAATTTTGACTATATTATGATACTCTCTTTTTATTAATTTTTACTTCAGTAGCTTTGGGGGTACAAGTGGTTTTTTTGTTACATGAATGAATTACATAGTGGTGAATTCCGAGATTTTAATACACCTGTCACCTGAGTAGTGTACACTGTACCTAATGGGTAGTTTTTATCCCTAGACCCCCTTCCTCCCTCCCACTCTGAGTCTCAAAAGCCCATTATATCACTCTCTATGCCTTTGCATACTCATAGCTTAGCTCCCACATTTTTTTTATTTTTGAGACGGGAGTTTCGACCTTGTGTCCAGGCTGGATTGCAATGACGCGATCTCAGCTCACCACAGCCTCCACCTCCCTGGTTCAAGTGATTCTCTTGCCTCATTGTCCCGAGTAACCGGGATTAGGGGCATGCACCACCACACCTGGCTAATTTTGTATTTTTACAAATACAAAATTTTAGTAGAGATGGGGTTTCTCCATGTTGGTCAGGCTAGTCTCAAACTTCTGACCTCAAGTGACCCGCTCACCTTGGCCTCCCAGATTTGAGGATTACAGGCGTGAGCCACCGTGCCTGGCCAGCTACCACTTTTAAGTGAAAACATACACTTTTTGGTTTTCCACCCCTGAGTTACTTCACTAAGAATATGCCCTCCAGTGCCATCCAAGTTGCTGTAGAAGACATTATTTTGTTCCTTTTTAGTGGCTGAGTAGTATTCCATTGTGTGTGTATGTGTGCATATATATATATATATGTATGTGTGTGTGTATATATATATGTATATATGTATAACACATATTCTTTATCCACTCAGTTGATGGGCACTTAGGTTTGTTGCACAATATATTAATTTACTCTTTAATATATATATTTAACATTTGTATTATTTTAAGTACTTAGCCTTTTAATTTTTATTGATGTAATAGTTTAATACCAGTAAAATAAATTTAATCATTTTTCATGAACCATCTTACATAATGTTTATGTTGCATCAAATGATGGCTAATGTCTAAAGTAAGAAAAAGAAATTAGTGAATTATTCATCTGTTTGTACTTTTAGCAAGATACTTAGTTATACACAAGTTCAAATAAAAATCTTACGTTTACATGCTCACTGTTATTCTGGGAAGGTATTGGCTAAATATTGCTTCCTAACAGGAATGCATGTTCAATTAGGGTATCTGTGAAATTCAAACATATTTCATGTGTTCACTGCTAATATGGCTGTTAATGAAAGCAAAAATAGTGGGCTAGCTAACAGAAATTAAAAGATAATTTTTTAATTTGCTAATTGTTTTTTTCCATGGCAGACATTTTCCATTTTTTTTTTCTTTTTTTTAGACAGAGTCTTGCTCTGTTGCCAGGCGCTAGGCTGGAGTACAGTGGCGCAATCTCAGCTCACTGCAACCTCTGCCTCCCAGGTTCAAGCAATTCTCCTGCTTCAACCTCCCAGGTAGCTGGGACTACAGGCGCACACCACCACACCCAGCTAATTTTTTTTTTTTTTTTTTTTTTTTGTATTTTTAGTAGAGACAGAGTTTCACCATGTTGGCCAGGATGATCTCGATCTCTTGACCTTGTGATCTGCCTGCCTCAGTCTTCCGAAGTGCTGGGATTACAGGCTTGAGCCACCATGTCCAGCCACATTTTCCATTGTTTATATAGTGTACAACACTTGTGCTAAGTCAACTGTCTTAGTTTAGTTAAGTTGCAATAGAAGTAGATCTGCTGGATCTTAAGATAGTCTTTCTAAAACATAATCAGTATGTTATTTTCTGTTGACTTTTCTGTTCTGAAATAACACTGCTAATGTTAGATAGTATACAAAGTTAGTTTTTCTAATTTTGTGCATATACACAAGATTTCCTTCAAATCATGACTGTAGACACATCCTTTGGCGCCTGAGTTGTTTACGGTTCTGCCACCTACTCTATGGTATTGTGATGCCTCATTTTTGAAAGCTGACAACTTGATTGCTTTATATCTGGTTATTCCACAGTTTATGCCATGTTGTTACTACTTGTCCTCCTCCCAACTTATTATTTTTATTTTTTATTTTTTTACTTTAGTTGTGTGTCAGACAGACCTGGGTTTAAAGCTTCACTTTAATTCCCTGAGTGGCACAGTGACTTTGGGAGCATTTCTAAACTTGGGAGTCTGTTTCCTCCACTGTATAATAACAGTGAATTTATGGTGTTTTATTTAATGACATAATTAAGTGCTTGGTACAAAAACGGTGTTCAATAAAAATCTATCCAATGGAGGATGTACATGTAATCTAGTTCATTAGCTATGTTTCAAGCTTTAGTTTTCTCTCACCATTTTACAAATACGTTTTTATTGATAGGAATGCCTCAGATCTGACCATGAACTCCAAGAGGGGAAGCTGCTTTTTCTTGTTTAGCCACATGATTAGCATCACTAACCACCATAAAGCATATTGTGTATTGCCAATGATGTCGCAATTAAAAATCCCCTGGCATTTATCAGAGTTGGCTTGAGCACAGGGATGACTGAGGAAATTCCCTTACCTCCGTGTGGGAAAGCTTCCTAGGGAGCTGTTTTGCACCCTAGTCTCATGTAGAATATTCAGTATTCTCTGAGAAGGGCAAAACCACCAGGAATTGTGCAGGCCACTCATATGCAAGTACAAAAAAGACTGCCCAGGGCCAGACAACTGTGGATCATCTCTGTCCCCGTGCTACAGGCCTTTCTGCTTGCCTCAAAAGCAAGACTCCTTTATTTGGAGGGTTAGGTGGAAATACTGCAGAGGGTATTAGACTTTTAGAATAACACATCCCTCTGTTTTCTGTATTATTTTTTTGTGTGCAAATAACCCAAAGAGTGTGTCATTAGAAACTACTCTCTCATTTAAGGACTAGGCCATCTCATGCGATCTGGTAAAGATGACATTGATAGTCATAAATCAAAACCATCTGAGATTTCTCAGGGTCTTTTTGAAGGTTGTGAGACTAACACAGGCAATTCCTTAGTATAGTAGCATTTTGTGAGAGACAGTGCATAGCTCTGATAATAGTTTTTGGTAATCATTTTATCTTTAGTCTTCTACCTATCAGTAGAAAACTGTAGTATTTTTATGACTTCCTTCATCCTACTTTTTAGATGAACATTTGAGATACTTCCATGTACTAAGAACTGCAGGCACATTTAGACACGTTGTGAGTCAGACCTGGCTTCTGCGTGCCAGCTACTCCCTTCTGTTGTTGGAGTGTGCCCAGTCCGCACTCCCGCTCCCACTTCCCACCCAGACTTGGTGTTCTTTTGAAAAGATGGACATGGATCCACTCAAACTTTTTCCCTCTTTTCAGATTTTTGTTTTTTGTTTAGGTACTGTGTCGACTGCTTTGATGCAGCTTTTGGCCAGAGGTAGATGTGGACTATATTGTTCAAAAGTAAAATACTTCTGTGAATTTACATTACTCGTAGGCTTGTTTTCAGTTAATATTGACAAAATGTGTGAAGGTCAGTTATGGTCCGTGCCTTCCACTGTGCCAGGGGCTACCAGTACATAGAGAAATAAAGTATAGTATCTGCTCAAGGGAGGTTTGGATTCTACATTTAATTTGGAACTATACGGCTGAAAAAGTGAAAATTTTGAAGAATGAGGGTGGTATATTCAAATTCCTCAATTATTTATTTTTTTTTGCTCATCAACATATTTTTGTCCTATCATCACATCCTGCAGGAAACTTTCCTGGTACCCTTTGGCAACTTATAGGCCCTTATTTGATGCCACAATATATGGTGTAATCCTCCTTCAGAGTTGAAAATTAGAACGGTAATTTTCATTTGTTTGAATACTTTAATTGTGATTTCCCTTGCCAGACTAGAAACTTCTTGAATTCAGGGCCCCTGTCTATTTTGACTTTCCAGCTGTGTTGGCACAGAGTGGGTCTTCAATAATCATTTACTTCATCATTGGTTGAATAAATGTGTGAGTTCCAACAACTAATAATTGGTGAGAGTTAATTTTTGAATTCAGTTTCTTATTACTTCTTTTCACTCCATGAATGTCATTTCTCTCAAGGGCTTCCTATTTGTCAGATTTATAAAACCTCTCGTGTGCTTTTAAAAGTTGCCTTTTGTAGTATTTTTAGTCATAATGGACCAGCGCTTTGAATGGCTTCCCTGGAGTCGTGTTTGTGACTGCCGGAATGAGTTAGGATGCTGCATATTTGAGAAGGAAGGTCTTGGCACTGGCAAGACCTTGGCACTGCCAGCATTGGTTACTTCTGTGTCATTTTTCTAGGTAGAAGTAAATGATGGCTTAAGTATTTCCTGTCAATTATAATGAATATTTCTAAGTCATTACCATGTTCCTTTTATTAATTGACAACATCCATTGTAGAAACTTTTTTATTATAATTTTAGAGTTGGGCATAAGTGATGAATTGATGCTGTTGCATTTAGACTGCCTTGAATTTATCTGTGAATTAACTCAAAAAAGTGATTCTGTTGATCTTAATATTTTGAGTTTTGAGAAAGTTTTAACAGCATTTTGATTTATTTTTATACAATTTTTAAAAATTGACATCATTTTCATTTCTATTTTCTCTATGATATTCTGAGTGCAGCTTAATGACTAATTTGCAGTTTATCTATCAATCTATTGTCATGTTGGGTCCTGTATTCCTAGGAATCACACTTTTAAATTAAGGTCCCACGGTTTCCTCAGCTCTTAAAGAACTACACAGACTTTTTTTTGGCATCCAAATAAGTCAGTTACTGCCCTCCCAGAATTTGTTCTCTTTCCTTTCCTGAGACTACTTGATATTAGAAATACTTCCCAAAGAGAAAGCAAAACTAATATTTTAATATTTAAAGTATTTTAATATCAAGGAAGTTAGCTATTTTTGCATTGATAGCTTCTCTATCAAAGTTTAAAATGTTGCATAATTATAAAGTATACTTTTGATGTCACTCTTAAAATGAAATTGTATATTAAAGATTTTAGACTAAATTTTTTCTTATTTTATATTGGAGATACATGTGTAACGTTGAAAAATACTTAAAAATGTGATGAGACAAATCAAAGATGTTTATTGATGTAGAAAAAGACAACTTATTAGCTCATTTTTATTGGAACTGACTGAGAGTTAAGCATTTTTTTCTTATAAATTTTCTTAAATATGTGACAATTTTATGGTACAGTCTTATGGAACACATATCAATATGCAGTTGTTCAGAAATGGTCCTCTTGTAAACTGAAAATCTCTTTCACCTAACAAAATAAAACTAGATAAATTTTTGCTCTCATATTGCTTTGGTAACTATCGATTAAGTAAAAATAATTTTCAACAGGATCATCTCATTGTTATAGGAACTCTGGATAACTAATCAATTTGCAAATGTAGTGCCAAATGGAGTTAGATGTGCCTCCTACACAAAAATTGCTTTGCTAAGGAAACAATATACAAGGGAAAAAACTTTTTCCTCACACTTGGCTCTTTAATAATTGCATAATTGTTTTAAATTGATTTCAGATGAGTTACTAAATATACTGTACAAATTAAACAACTGTTGAAATGATAAAATCTAATGAAAGGCTTTTGGACCAAAGGAGACCTAAGTTCTTGACCAAGTGTTGTGTAACTAGGACAAATTAATAGACCTCTCTGGGCCTTAATATTCTTGCCTGTAAAAAAAAGGAACAGTTAGATGGTCCATTTTGTAACTCTAAGTCTATGAGTGTTCTGGGAGTAAATTTTTTTTTTCTTGTAATTCCGGAAGCTTACTCTTTCGGAGTTATTTCTTTTCAGTTAGGTGTGAGTATCTCCTGCAGGCATCTTCCATCCATCTCTTCAAGATTAGCTGTCGCAAATGTTTTTCCTTCTCTTCCCTACTGATAAATTTGGACTCCTTCTTGACACTGATGACAACTTCAGTATCCTTCTTGTCATCTTGCAGACTTTAAACATAAAAATACTTATTGGTTTTAAAAGGAAAAAAAAGTATACATTAGGACTATGAAGCTTGGCCTTGAAACATTTTCTATCTTTTATTAAATGTCAGTTAGCTGAACAGAATTTCTTTTACAATACAGAATGAGAAAAGAAGGGAGCTATATGCATTAGAGAATGCAAACACTGTCAAGTAAACATTTTAAGTGCTTTCTTAAAGTGAGAACATACAGAAATACATTAAGATATTAGAAAGTGTTTTTGCTTGTGTACTAATTAGGGCAAGCACCTCAGATAGTTCCTGTTTTAAAATTGAAGTCGATTTTAAAAACTCGTTTTATTTAGAGCTCTCAGTTTACATTGTAGGAGAATTTTAACAAGATTTTGGTTTTGTCTAGGTTTTACCAAATTTTTTAGTTAATTTGTATAATTTTTTAAATGTCAAACTGTATTAGTCTGTTCTCATGAAGAAATACCCAAAACTGAATGATTTATAAAGGAAAACAGTTTAATTGACTCACAGTTCCACGGGCCTGGGAAGGCCTCAGGAAACTTACAATCACGGCAGAAGGGGAAGCAACCATGTCCTTCTTCACATGATGGCAGAAAAGTTCTGAGCGAAAGGGGGAAAGTCCTTTATAAAACCATCAGCGGTCTCTAGAACTCACTTACTATAGCAAGAACAGCAGCGTGGAGGCAGTAAACTGCCTCCATGATTAAATTACCTCCCACCGGATCCCTCCCGTGACACGTGGGGATTATGGGGACTGCAATTCAAGATGAGATTTGGATGGGGACACAGCCAAACCATATCACAAACTAATTCTCAATTCTTAAAAAGAGCTGATATGATGCAACTGAATATATGTACTAATATGAACCAGTACCTTAGTTGATGGAATCTGAAAACCAAAAATTATTGAGGTATTTTTGTTATATTTTAAGTGATTTCCTTTGAAAATAATTTTATACTTTTTGAATAAGAAGAAGTTCTTTTGTTAATAATGATCAGAGGAGAGGGTTAATAGATGAAGAAATTACTGTATACACTTAAGCATATTGATCAGAAGACAAGGAAGTAATGTGCAAGGGCAGGTTATCCAGTGAAGTTTGGCTCACATGGGGCAGAAACTTTACACTGTTGACTGTATGTTCAGGAATACTTTGAGCAAGAAAGATTAGCTCTTGTCACAAAGTAATCAGAAGTTTCTTGCCATAGCAAAAAAGCTCAGTGTGAAAAATCACAAGAGGCTGAGTGACTTGGAGGAAAATGTCAGAAAACCTGGCTCTGCTTCTGTTTCCACATGGAATTGAATGAGTCTCTTTAAATTTATGTTTGTTCATCTGTAAAATAAGGGATGTGCAACTGGGTGATTTCTGACTTCTGTTCCAACCTAACACTCTGTGAAATCAAGATCATATGTACATTTTTTTTCCAAATTTCCAAAACTCTATTCTTTGCTTGGCCTTTAGAGAGTGAAATCAAAAGTCTGTCCATTTTGAGTTTCTTTTTTCAATTGAGTTCTGTTTTGCTCTTCTGTCCAAAAGAATGAATATGTTGGACTATTGGACTTGAGTCAAATGAAAATGTAAAATAGGCAATTCATAGCAATGTGCATTTGCTTGTACGGGTCTGGCTCATCTAAATCTGGGAAATATGGTAGAGTTTAAATTTATTTATATGCTAAAGAAGAAAGATGTATTTGTACCCTGAGTAAAGGGTCACTAGACAGCTTTTTGTTATTTCCATTGTAAAGATATATTCATCCTGATCGTAGTATGATGGGAAATGTTAATTATCCCCTTCAGATATTGTTCCTTTTCTTGGATGCAGTCATTGGGAAAGCATAAGGTATAGGACTCAACACTTAGGTATATATTTGTAGATTTCTTACAATACTCAGTTATGCATTTGCTTAATTACAGAACTTAGTCTCATGAGCAATCTTAGGTATTAAAACTTGAAATATATAGGTTGGATACAGTTCTTTATCCAGAATTTCTGATTCTTAAAAGCTCTGAAAATTCAAACCAAGTTATTTTGTAAGTTTGCTCCAAACATATTTATTGGTAAATCTATTCGAACAGACATGAGATTGTATATATTTTGCTCTGTTATAAATATCCCACACGTTTGCCACATAGTGGGAGTTTCCATGCATCTCTCTACAGATATATTATTGTTTTTAATGACACAGCTTCTTACTGAGGGTTTTGTGTAAAATATATACTTGATTACTTTTCTAAAAAAAGGAAATTTCTGAAATTTGAAACACATTAGGCCACTAGGGTTTAAGATCAGCAACTGATGATAATTAGATAAGAGATTCAGATATTGATGATCTTTATCATCATAAAAATTTTCCTGAAGAATTAGTATGTGAACATGAGAACATTGGCTTCTTACATCACTGTCACTGGCAGTAGAAATACAATACAATAAATAAACAGTAATTTAATGATTGGTTCTAAGAAAGGTTGGAATTAGAATCTAGAAAAACGAACTATATACAATATGGAGGGGAACCTTAACAAGTCAAAAACATGATATTATTATCTGTGGAAATTATTGCATATTACATGGAAATTTTAAAACCAGTTTTCTGTTTAAGTTATAAATTCAAACAATATTTTGCACAGATTTGCTAAAATCTGAATAGAAATTCTGAATAGAAATAGTAGATATGCAGACTGATATTTGCATAAAAAACTAATTAAAGCATTTCTTTGGAAACATTCAGTATTTCGTTAAGTAATTTGGCTTTGAGAACATAGTAGTAAATGTTGTTATTTTAATGATAAATGCAAATGACATGCAATAGCTTTGACTCAGCAGATTGTATCTTTTTTTTTAACTGTAGGAGATGAAACTGAATAGTTTTCACATAACAATACTTTTTTATTTCTCATCTGTGGTCATAGATGACATTAAAAATGGATGAAAAACTTGCTCCTGATGTATGTAACAGATCGTGCCTGTTGGAGTCTCTGATGGGCAACTTGACTTTTAAAAAACTGAAAATTCAAACTGTTAGTACCAATAGTTTTTGAAAAATACTTTTTTTCTTAAAAAATCTTTTTCACATTTTAGAATTCTTGATGAAGTAGTTTTTTAAAACCTCTTAAATATTTCTTGATTAATTATATTTAGCTAAATAGCCTTAAATTATCAATTTTTGAAAAATTACATGAAGCTATAGATAGCAGTATTTATGCCAACTAAACTATACTCAGGGACAGAAACTGTGGTTGAATAATTTAGAAAACAGTTTTTCAGTTATTGACTCATAACCTCACAACTTGTATTAAATTGTATACAAGGACAATTTTTCTGTATCTGTGGTAGAAGCTAATGTTTTTAAATAATATTCAGACTTTTTCCTTTTTATCTTGTGAGGCTTCATTTTAGTATTTAATATGATTATTTCTTTTTCTACCAAGCCAGATTCCCTACGGTTTCCTACAGATCTGATTCCCCCACTTGTCCTTCTTGTCCTTAAATCTGTAGTTCTTACCAATTTCTGATAAGTTCTCAAATACTTCACACTTCCCTCCCAAAGCATAACTTAAGTTCTCTTGTCTTATGTAAAGCATTTCTGTATTTTCCTCATACTGTGAACAGTAATTGGTAACTTTACTTAATGAGGAAGAGGAATTTAAGTGACATACTTTGTTATGAAAAATACCTTTGGAAGCATTCAGAAAACGCTATGATTTAATGTTGCTAAATATAAACATATTGAAAGAGTGATAAAAAGGCTTTTAACATTGACCTCCATCTTCCTTTTTTATGGAGGTTTTATTTCAGATCCCATTTGGATGTTTATCTTCTTGTCAGTTGATATATGTGAAATCTATATTTTATTATGGATTTCTTTTTTAAGGGTAGGAATTGTGTTGGGAAATTTCATGAAGGACATTTTATCTTTTCCTTCCCTTCATAATTCACTAGCCCTTTTCCTTCTCCTTTCAAAGGGAGAAGGAAAGGTTTGTGTGATGGTGTAGGAGGGTCCAGTTCTTCATTTGCTTTGGGCTGTCTCTGGAGGATTAAAGTCATGAGGATTAAAGTCACAATAATCATATATTTAGTCCTTCGTGATAACAAAGGGCAGTATGCAAATAAATGCTTTGCTAGAAATGACATAATCATTTCAGACAAATTAATTTGTCAGTAATATATTTACTGATTTGTAAAATTGAGTCTCTTTTCCCTTTTTATGTCTTTAGAGCTATATAATTCTCATCTAAATTGCAAATGTCTCCAGGATGACTAATATATATTTTCTATCTCAAATTGATTGATCAAATAAATATTTAGTACTGTCTCCTGCTGTCTGCTTTTCCCCGAAGTCTGTGCCCTGAGAAATTTCTTCATTGACTTATCTGGAGCTAGAGGTATGTTTATTTTTAGAGATAGAGAAGTGAATTTTCATGAGTATTGGAGTTTTCTCATTTTCTTCAGTGAATTCATAGTGCCAAAGTCAAGGATGCCAAGACATGGATTTACTCTTTAACCTGCATTGCCTAGAAAGGGAAGCTGAGACAGTGGGATATTTATGCCCTTCCTAAACTTCAAACCATAACAATTAATATTAAAATATGCAGAATAATATATAGTTACAATATCCAGTATTAACATTAATATAATAGAAATTCATCATGGACAATGTGAATTTCTATTATAGTGACTGGAAGAACATTTTATAAGATAGATTGATGCTTGCTTCCCCTGTGTGATAGTACTGCACTATAACAGGATTCTGGTGGACTTTTGTTTGGCTTCTGGGTAGCTCCCCAAATAAAATACATGCTGTAATTTGTTTTAAACATATTTGCATGGCCTACAAATATTGACATTTCAAGACTTTGAAGTACCCTTTGGTGCTTGTTCAGATTTTATAATCAATGTTGCAAATATCAAGTGTAATACTTTCATGATTTTGGGCTTGTTGAATTATAGAATGCACTTGAATGCTCTGCACATAATGTATATTCGGACAATGTGACTCCTTTGTTCTAATATTACATTATATGGTACAATCAAATTCTATTACAATGATTTGTTTCATGCAGACAGATCATAGGCCAAATCATATCCTTTAAAATATTATATATGCTAAAATCTGTTTCTGTGAGTGAAAGACAAGTATTATCCATCTCCCCTAAAATCAGACTTATAAACAGACTTAAGTTAATTGTATTCAGGTTGTTTATCTTTGATAAGACATGAAATACTTTTTATTCTGCCATTTTTAAGAGTCATTCAATGTTCCTGGCAGGAGAGCTATACATATATTTTGAATATCTCTTAGGATGCAACCTGCATATATATTGAGCATCTGGGACACAGTAGTGAATAAGATACATAGAGAAATTAGATCTAGTGGGAGGAAGAAGCATTAATCTGATATTCATCCAAATTACAACTATCAAAAGTTTTAGGTGGTTGGTATAGGGCTCTATGAAAGGGACTTAACCTTGTCTAGGTCAGGTAGGGCAGTGGGGGCAGAAGCTGAGGGAGGGCATAAGAAAGTAAATATGTAAATTAATACCTGAAGGATGAGTAGGATCAAGCCAGGAGATCTAGGGGAATTTTCCCCCATTTTATCAGTGAATGTATTCTCATTTGAAAGATGGAATTTATGTTTTGAATTAAATCTAGTGGTTCCTCCTGTAAATATGTTTGATTACTATTAATAAAATTGCTTCCTAAAAAAATTAGAAAGAAAAGGAAGGCAAACACCATCAGCAGTAACAACAATCAATGAACCAAGAAACTTCCCCCCACCCATGGACGCATACCCTGCAAAAAAAAAGTTAAAATTATAAATCCATACAGAGAGCAATTTGTGACATACTGATTTATGTCCTTAGAGACACTTTTCTGTGCATCTGTATGCCTTTGAGTATGCATTGTTCTTAACAGAGATGGGGTTATAGCCTCATTAGGCTCGTTTTATATCTCTTTTAATGGCAGCAGCATCTTTGTAATGGTGCAGCATCTTTGTAATGGATATGCTGTTACTTAACCAACCCCTATTTGTGAACATTTTAGTTACCTCTAACTTTTCAAAACCCAGAAGTATTTTAAGCAATGTCTACTCTGTTTACAAAGTTTACTTAATCAGTTCAGCACCTAAATTAATCTGGAATAAGGAGACATTGATGGATTCCAAAGATTCTTTATGTTTGCATACTAAATAAAGATGGTTCAAATGAGAATTGGAGGTGCAGGCATTTAACTTACTGAGGTATATATTCTTTAGCAGACAAAATTTATTTGTAATGCCATGAACAAGAATCACTTGCATTATTACCAGTTTTTTATAACTCAAGCGCATCATTCCAATGGGCAAACACCCAAGATCTTTTTTGCCCATTTTCAAGGATTTTACAGTTTTTCCTTTAGAGTTTCTTTCCTGTGATCACAAATAATTTTCAAAGGTGATTCTTCATCTAAAGACAAACAAAAAACCTGCAGTGAGAGTGTTCATTAACCTTATAGGCTTCCTGGAGTTTGCAAATCTAGAACCATGATCTGTTGAGCAACTACTGATCAAGGTGATAAAATTAACTTTTCTTCTGAAATTTTCATAAAAAAGACGGAATTTGACTTTAAAAAGTGCTTTATTGAGGCTAGAAAAGCAAAATGAAGAAACTCTCTCCACCTGATTTGTATCTTTAGTACCTATGTATATAATTGAGTGAATTTCTGTCTGGTTGAGGCTCCCAAAATTAACTAAGATTCCTGTCTTGCCAGAAAGTGACCTTCCTCATCATCTGTACGTCTGGGACCCTATCTGGGACCCTAAGCTAGATCTTAGGCCAGTTTTCTTGGGAGGAGTGCGTAGGCATTTATTCCACATACAGAGTCTCTCCTTATTCCTTAACAGTTGCTTGTTATTCCTGATTAAATGAAAATTATTTTTAAATATGATACTCCAGGGATAGTCTTGATTACTAAATAGAGTTATTCAATGACATTACGGTAATAAAAGAGGAGACATTCTTATTGAGCGTGTGAAAATAACTATATTTGCCATGAGAATAAGGACACTCATTAGGAGTTTCTGAATTCTGGAGTGATCAATGAGAATCATATGCTGTTTTAAAATGTTTTATTTTAGAAAAGCAATGTCCACAAAATTCAGAATTAAATATGGCTTAAAAAGAAGAACTTCTTCATATATGCATTAGAAAATAGAATATTAAAGCAACATCAACAGTATCTAAACAAATAGCCACAACTGAATGTCCCTCACCAGTTATTTATCTTTTGTAGTTCCTGTTTCATTGAATCTTGGGTCAACAGTCTGCCCTCTGCTTCCACATGAGAAATCTACATTTAGTGTTTAGTTTGGGCATATATTTGAAATTGGCATTGGAATCATAAGTGTCTTGTTAAACTACCACCTTTCCTTTGGTTAAACCGTACACACGGGTGTCTTAGGTTTTTGTAACTGAGACTTTTAGTTACATGTTCTTTGGCTTAAGAATGAGTTGCATTTGCTAACTAAATACTTACCAATCAAAATATGTTGCCAAAATATGTCGATTTAAGCACAATGCCCTTATAATTCAAATAATTATACTTTACACAATCTTGGGAGAACAAAACATTTTCTAAAAGTTTAATGAATAGTGAAAGGCTAACTGATTTTAATAACAGCTTAGAAATACCATTCTGGAGTCTATGAAAGTATTATTATTGCCCTGTTTAGTTGCTGTTCTCCCAAAAGGCTGTATCCAAAAAGAAACAAACAAGAAGAACAGTGGATAGGACTAGGACTTTCTAAATCCAGCTTTACATACATAGAGTGTTTAAACAAAGTCATGAATCAGTGCCTATGAAGGATGAAAATAGCATGTAACCACTAGGACAAAAATGGTTAAATCATAAAGAAAATGATTTTATCTTTGGCGAGCAGAAAAATATTAAAACCCGTGCACTTGCAGTTTTTCTTGCGTAATGTATAAATGTCTAATTTATTATAATTGTTTTTAGGTCATGACCTAAAATTTATTGGATAAAATTTATGAATATTACTTCAAACTCTAAACAAATCGCTAGTGTGCATTCACTACATTAAAATAATCAGGTAAAAATCATAGAATTAACTCAAGGCTGTATGTTTACATTCAGTTTTTAATGCAAATGGCTTATAGATGCTTACATTGAAGTATCTCAAGCATTTTAATAGGTCTGCCTAAAATTAGGATGATTTCAGTTGTAAGAAACAAAGATACTTTGTTTTGGCTTAAGCCAAAGAAGTCCAATCTTTGGCTTCCCTGGGCCACGGTGGAGGAAGAATTGTCTTGTGCCACACACAAAATACGCTCACGCTAAAGATAGCTGATAAACTAAAAAAAAACAATTGCAAAAAAAAATTCATAATGTTTTAAGAAAGTTTACAAATTTGTGTTGGGTCACATTCAAAGCCATCCTGGGCCGCATGTGCATCACGGCTTGGACAAGCTTGGCTTAAGCAGTAAAAGGATAGTTATTTGTTCATGTAATAAAAATTATATTATTGATAATGAGGTTTAGGTTTAGTTTAATCAGGGCTCTGCCTCTGTCTCTGACATTGTCTAAGCACCACTTTTTTGTGTATCAAGCACATTCCTAGGCTTGTGGGTGTGAGAAGGCAGCCAGCAGAGACTAGAGCTGTCTGCTTCCTCATTCACATCCAGAAGGAGGGAGAGACTTTCCACAGGTATTGAATTAAAGTCCCAGGCTTTACTCTAAGTGGACCACCCTAAACCCACAACCATTAAGGCCAAAGTGCAGGACACAGGCTAGGTAACCCTCTTTCCTCCTATTGGAGGGGAATCTCTTATCCTGATGGCTATCCAGTCACTCAGCCTTCCTCTCCACCTGTAAAATAATTCTCTTCTTGCAAACCTTAGGGATTCCATATGAAGAGGGAGAGGAAGGAGTGGAATGGATATTGAGGAGGCCTTCCGATGTCCATTACAGGTGTATTCTGCTTTTACTCATTCCTTAATTTTTTTTTTTTTGGTGGGTTGGGGAGGGAGTTGAGAAATCATGTTTGTGGATCATCTCCTTTCGCTACATAAGCTGCTTTCTTCCATATATCATCTTCCCTGTAATCCTCTTCACAACACTGGGGGAGTAGATATTATCTCTCCAAATAAGCAGAAAGGGGTTAGCCAATTTAATTTTCTCAGGTTTACATTGGTAGTAAAGGCAAAATTTAATTCAAGCCTATCATACACTAAAGTGTGTGCTCTTTCTCCTGGTTGTAAAATAATTCTTATTTACACAGTAATTTTGTGAGAAAGGTTATTCAGACTTGGAAGATCAATGGGTTTATATATTTTTAACAAGTATTCATTCTACATATATTTATAGTGTTCCCACTATGTGCTAGGTAGATGGTAGGTACTGGAAACGGGAAGAAAACAAGTTTATTCTACTCTATGGATTTAGCAGGAATATTACTAAGTCATACAATCAGGCATATTTTCATACTGTCTAACTGCTCTGTAGTAAGATCTGATCAAATCTGGGAAAGGTCATCAGAAAGTTTTTTTCTAGGAGGTGACATCTGAATGGAGATCTGAAGGTTGAGACTGAGTTAACCAGTCAAAAGGGGTAGGAGGAAGGGAGAGAGAGAATTCCAGGCAGAGGGAGCACAACATGCTCAAGAACTGAAAGGAGGCTTTTTGTTGGAGCATAGAGAACACAGAATAGTGAGGCAAGACAAAGATGAGACGTGCAGATAGGCAAGATCTTGCAGGGGCTTTAGGTGCTGTTGAAATTGTGTTTGAGTGTGGCGTGGTGGCTCATGTCTGTAATCCCAGCACTTTAGGAGGTGCTTGAGGCCAAGGGTTTGAGACCAGCTTGGGCAACATCCTGAGGTCTCATGGGAGGATTGCTTGTTCTCAGGAAGTCGAGGCTGCAGTGAGCTGTGATTGCACCACTTCTCTTCAGCCTGGGCAATAGAGTCAGAACCTTGTCTCAAAAAAAAAAAAAATTATATTTGATATTCCACAAGAAATTAACTTGGAAAGAACTTATTTTATTTGCCTTAAATATTTGAGAAAGATGCTGAGGGTTGTATCATACTATCGAAGTTTGTTCTAAATATTTATAGTGTTTGTTCCCTTGCCTTGACAAAGCCTTAATTCAGCTATAGAGTCATTCAGTCATATTCAGTCTTGGTATGCTGTACAAATCTTTATAGCAGCTTTAAACTTTTTATGACCACATAACTTGAACTTAGATATACAACAGTGAAGGTAGAGACATCTAAATGTTAGTGAATATTTATCAAAAGTGTTCAGAGAAGAAAAGTTCAGATATTAAACTTTTGGGATAAAATATGGAAATAAGATTTGTATAATTAATTTAATGGAGGTGTCGGAAATATACTGTTGGCTCTTGCATGGAACTAAGGTAGTGTAAAAAACCCTTTTTCTCACTTGCTTTTAAAAATATCATTAGTAAAGCATGTATCAATGGTACTAATCAGTGTCAGACTTAGTTCTCTCAAGTTCCTCCCTGTTGAGAAAGTAGCTTATTTAGAAGTCCAGACATTTAACCGATCGTGTAATATTTAAGCACAGAAGTTGCTGACTTGGCCACTTGCCTAAAACACAAACAAACAAAAAACATTACTTTCGATCCTGTTACTTCACTTGCTGAAAGTATAAGTTAAAAAATTATCAAAAGCCCGGGTGAGGTGGCTCAAACTTGTAATCCTAGCACTTTGAGAGACTGAGGCAGGCAGATCACCTGAGGTCAGGAGTTTGAGATCAGCCTGGCCAACATGGTGAAACCCCATTTCTACTAAAAGCACAAAACTCAGCCAGGTGTGGTGGTGCACGCCTGTAACCCCAGCTACTCAGGAGGCTGAGGCAGAATAATTGCTTGAACCCAGGAGGCGGAGGTTGCAATGAGTTGAGGTTGCGCCACTGCACTCCGGCTTGAGTAACAAGAGCGAAACTCCATCTCAAAAAAAAAAAAAGTCAAAATAACTTTTGAAAATAGGAAAATATATTATTGAGAAACGAACATAATGTTTGTTGGGCAAGAATCTTCATCCTTTTACCTTTGTAAAGGGTAATACGTAATTTATTTCATAGGTGAGAAAGATGCATTTTTTAGAATGAGAACTTAAGTGTTTTTGTCTTCATGTTGAGTGGTTCCGAAGAAGGGTGGGGGCAGATATTGTGTGCAATAGCTCATATAATCCTATTCTTGGCAGTTTGGCTTAAAAACAAACACATTTTAGAATTTTAAATAGTGCTACCATTAATATTTTTGTAGCTAGTTTTTATTTTCCCACTCACATAATTACCTATGTTTGATAGATTTCAGATTGTGAAATTGTTAGATTAAATTAATAGAACAAAGTCCCAAATGGAGTGTGGGTTAAGGAGTTCTGTGCAGCAAGTAAATGGATTAAATCTACTGTCCTTAGATACAAGGACAGATGTTTCCTTCTTCCTGGGTACAAGGAGAGGAGTATGAGCTTGTAGGTGGTTAGTAGGAGACAGAATAGAGGGAATACCTTGATAACCATATGATAATCTCTCTTAATGTGGAAAGAAAGCATTCTGATGATAGTGAAAGGGTAGGTTGTTGCAGGGTGTTGGAAAGCTGTGAAAATTTGAAAAAGCAACTGAGAAAAAAAGGAGGTCTATGAAGAACAGGTTTCTGGGATTACTGAGCAAAATTGTTAGTAGATGATACTGAGAACCACATGTCTGTAGGGCACCAGGCCCCTTAGTTTCATTGTATTTTTCAGCAGCATTCAGAGCCCAGGTCCAGGAGTTGAGCATGCCAGATACGACTTAATCTGCAGTTTGGAGCTGTTAGGATCAGGTAGTCTGCAGCGGCAAGGTAGGGGCTGCACAATGGAGTTGAAGATGCTGTGGAGAGAGCAATTACGTATCTACAGTCATGGGAAGGTGACAGTGAAGCCCAGAGGGGCTGGTAAAGACAGAAAGAGTGAATGCATTGTTTGAGGATGTTATAAATAGGAGGAAAGGAGTAAGAGCTGGAAAATTATAAAATTGTGGTTAGAAAGTGGGACATGGGAATTTGAGATTTTAGAATGGGAGCCATTCACTTCTAATCAAGCTTGAAGGTAATAGCCATTTGGAGATTTGGTGAGCTAGAGGTAAGGGAAACAAGGCCATGGAACTATGTGCAGTTCAATGTTGTCCAAATGGATGTGGGTGATGTCAAGATTTTTGGTAAAGAGGAAAAGAAGGTCCTAGAACTCCCTAATCCTAGATAAATGACACAAGTGTTGTAGTTCATAGTGATGAAGAATGAGGATGCTGTAGCTGATTGACCTGTAATATTTAAAAATGGTTTTGGAAGATGAAATGATGATGAACATGAAAGCGCATGTTTTGGGGACCGAATGGCATGAAAGTAGCAAAGGTGAGCTTCTAGCATGGCCCAAATCACCTTCTAGCTTGAGATACTAGAGTTGGGTCTGGAGGTGGGTAGTGGGACAGTATCTCTTTCACTCTGCAGTACTCGAAGAGTAAGGAAGACAGAATTAAAAGTGCTGTTGATAATTTTCTTTTAGAAACCTCCAGTGTTTCTGGGTGTGAGATGTGGTCTCAGGTTTCAGCTGCTGACTTGCAAGTAAACAAAGACTGAGACCTAACCAGCCATGTTGACTCACATCTGTACTCCCAGAGCTTTGGGAGACTGAGGCCGTTGCATTCCAGCCTAGGTGACAAAGTGAATGTTTGTCTCTAAACAAATAAATAAATTAAATTAAAAATAAATTAATTAATTAAATAAAATTGAGGTTGGTACTCATAAGCATCTTAGCTAGGGTAGAGGATTGTTTGTCATGTGCAATTTTTTGTTTCTGCCTTTTGCTTTCTCTTATTTAAATTCTAAAAGTATGATCTAACTGGGAGGGATAAGAGATCTGAGGGTATAGTTATTGGAGAAATTGTTTTAATTAGCAGCTAAGTAAAAAGGTAATGTGCAATAAAATACTGGTTTTTACTTGTTCTGCCAAAAACTCTGGGTGTTGTTGAAAAATCAACAACTGAGGATCCAGGAGGTTTACGTTACAGATGGCAGTTATGGGCCTGCTTGTAAAATACAGATAATGAATTGGTACATCAAAAAAAGGCTTTTAAATCTAAAATTCTTTCATCTTCAAGACTAAGTTCCAATCTTTATTACATAAAAACTACCATCTTCCACTACTTTTGAAAGACTTTTCTTAGATCCATGAACTTGGGACTTCAGACCAAACTCTATTCTTAGCTCATTGCAGACATTTCAGAAGGAAAAGGATGGTAATGGAGTGATTGGGAAGCGAGGATACAAGAATGATCTTATGAAATGGTTTCAATTATAGGACTAAACAAATATATGAACAAAATACAGGATTAGGTAGATATGGAACAACTGAGGGCTGCTCTGGGAGCTCCTTTAGGAGTTGTTGACTATTGAGAGATGTCTTTGGCTGGGCCAGATGCTTTCAGAGCAGAAAGAGGTGAAAGTAACCGTTTGTTAGAAAATTATTGAGGTGTAATAAAATAATTTATAGATTCTGGTTTCAAAGTTTTGACTTTAAGGACCTTGCATCATGCTGTTCATATGGTATATACCAAACACGTATTTGACTTACTTGAGTTTCTCTGGCAAAGCACCTCTATGTAATTAATTGTAAGTTAGCTTATCCCAAAATTCTGAAGGCTTTTTTTCTCTAAATAGGAATTCAGAGCTTGCTCCAGAGATGTGAGGACAAAAGATAAGTACGACTTTTAAAAGGAATTCAGAGCTTGCTCCAGATTTTGCTTTCTTCTCATGTCCACCTTCTTTCACTTTCACTTCCGCTTCTTGACAATGTTTTCTGGCTGCTATATGGTATTTATTACGTACAGCACATACTAACAGTACTCTGCAATCTACTTGAGCTTTGCTCTTTGCGCTTTTTTTGGTACTACCCGTTAGAGCCTTGAGCTAATCATCCATGTCTGCTTGTACTAGATTGTTTCCCTTAGAACTCTGTAAGCCACAAAGTGAAACTGATGAGGATTTTACAGTCCTGGTGATTTTCCTTCTGGTATACTACCGAGAAAATGCTGTCGCACAAGGGGCTGATGAATCATTTTGTAGGATATCTGTTTTCTATTTTCTATTTGAAAAATTAGGTATGTTCATCAACATAGGAATGTCTCCTAATATCATGAGGACAATACAACCATAAAATAAAATCATCAGTTGGTTGGGGTCTCTGATAAATTTAACATATTGTACTTTTTAGCCACTTGAGTTCCCCAGAGAACATTCATTCATGTAAATTCACTTCTATAAATTTTAATTGCTTATACTGGAAGCTGACTAAAATTACTCAGCACCTGCTGCTATGTGTCTGGCATTGTCCTGGGGTCCTTGCACCTGTTAAGCCATTAAATCATCACAGCAGGCTCTTAAGGAAGATATGGACTCTTCCATTTTACTAAGTAGAGATTGAGCCTGTGAGTGTTTAACTAACTTTTCTTATGCCTCCCAGCTAGTTAAGCCTCAAAGCTGTATTGGACTCCTATTTGTCTATCTTGAACTACAACAGGCCCTCTAGCTGGAGGTAGACAAAGGAATGAATTAGGCCTCATTTTGGATTCAGACATTGATTTAGATGAAAAATGAAGCCAACTGTGGTTGGTTGCGACAGTAGGCTGTTGGGAATTAATTCAGCTTAGTACTGAGTATAATCTCTGGCATTGCCAGGCTTCTGTCACATAGTACTGCCAGATCAGAAAGGGTGCCTTGATCATCAGTTTTATTTCTACATAGTACCATTCGACAGTATAAGGGAATGGATCATGGGAAAATAATTTCATATGGGGTCATAGTGTACATTTCCCCCAGCTTGTTTGGGGCACCATTGTCATGGATATTTTATCTTCTAATATTTGGCATGTGATTCAGGGCCATGATTTCCAAAGCTGGGCTCTTGGCTAGGGTCCAACATCTGCCATTTGTTCCTGCGTTCTTATGCCCAATACATACCTTGTCACTGATATTTGCTAATACTTTACTACTATAGCTTCTTAATCCAATCTTTCTTTTCTTCAGTCTATCCTAAATAACAGCTATCAGAGTACATTGTTCAAAATACTAATTTTGCCTGGAAATACTATTACACGTCATATTCTATGATTCCATTTGTGTATCATTCTTGAAATGATAAAAAATTTAGAGCTAGGGAACTGGTTAGTGGCTGTTGGGCTTAAGGATGCTTATGTGAAGGGAAATGGATATGTCTCTAAAAAGGATAGCACAAGGAAATTTTTGTGTGATCAAATAGTTCTGTATTTTGTTTGCTGTAATGGGTACATGATGAACATGTGATAAAACAGCATAGAACTATACTCAAACTTTGCACTAATGTCAATTTCCTGGATTTGATATTCTTCTGTGAGCACATGATATGTAAGCAATGGAGGAAACTGGGTAATGTACATGAGACCTTTGTACAATCTTTTCAACTTTATGTGAGTCTATATTACATAAAAAGTAAAAAGTAAAAAAAAATACTACTATGCTTTAAAATGTTCATGTTCCTTTGTCATATTTATTATGTTTCATATTCTCTGGTTCTCTTTGAATTAATCATCCAAAGGTGTTGCCTCTGATATTTTTGTTTTCTATTTAAGTCTTACTTGGCATTAACACAATGTTTGGCTCATACCAGGTTACCAAAAAGTGCTCCTTGAATTAATACTGGGATTAATGGTTTTAATCCCAGTACTTTGGAACGCTGAGGCAGGAGGATCGCTTGAGGCCAGATGTTTGAGACCAGCCTGGGCAATATAGAGAGACCCGTCTCTACCAAAAATAAAATAAAGTAGCTGGATGTGGTGGTGCAAATCTGTAGTCCAAGCCAGCCAGGAGGCTGAAGGGGGCAGTTGCTTGAGCCCAGGAGTTTGAGGTTACAGTGAGGTGTGATCATGCCATTGCACTCCAGCCTGGGCAACAGAGCAAGACCTCATCTCTAAAAAAATTAAAAAACAATTGAACAACTAAATATGCCTTATGAAAGAAAAATGTATCAAACTTCGTCTCATTACTAATCATACTTCTTTTCTATTCATCTACTTATTCAGTTGTGTTTTATGTCTCTGCCTAATCTCTTTCCAAGGACTGAGTAGCATGCCAGGGACTTGACTGGTGGAGTTGGGAACTTAAGCTTGCCTGGAAGGGTTGCATTGCCTCCTGGCCAAAGTAGCAAAGCCTTAAGTCCAGATACCAATTCTAAGGGGCAATGACTTTTCAAGGACTTAGGACTCAAATACCATAAGGGCCAGATGAGTCAGGGAACCCAGAATATGAGCTGTGCTGACTCATGTTCACCCATTCATTCGTTAAAATTTATTGAGATTTGTCTTACAGCTCAGTGCATGGTCTATCTTGATACTCTGTAATTACAGTGTTCTATAAATCAGTTTCAAATATTCTGTGTCTTTAATTTTTTTTTTTGGCCTGGTTCTGTTAATTACTCAAATTATGATTGTTGCGTTGTTCATTTTTCCTGTATTTCTGTCAGGTTTAGCTTCATATATATTATGAAGCTTTGTTAGTAGGTACATACACATTTATGATTGATACGCCTTCTTCCTGATGAATTGACCCTTTTATCATTATGAATGACCTCTTTATATCTTCAGTCCTCAGTCTTCCGACGCTTATTGTTTGCATGGTGTATCTTTTCCAGTCTTTACTTTAAATAAATCTATATGTGTCATATTTAATGTGGATCTCTTAAAGATAGCACAGATCTTGCTTTTTTTAATCCATTCTGGTAATCTTTTTCTTTTATGCAGTGTGTCTTACTCCATTAACATTCAGTGCAGTTACTGATATGATTACACTCAGTCTCTACTTACTTTTTGTTTTCTATTTGTTCCTTTTGCTTTTTATTCCTCTGTTCCTCCTTTTCTGCTTTCTTTTGGATTAAATGATCCAAAATGATTTTTAGAATTGTGTAATTTATCTATTAGCTTTTAAAGCAGTTTGCGTGTGTGTACGTGTGTGTGTTTGTGTATACATGTGTTCTTGCTATAGGGATATTTCCTTAACTTTTCTGATAGTTATTATTTAGCATTAATATATTATTTGACATAATATTAAGGATTTTGAAACTTCATTTTACATAATATGCAAGGACATTGCAACTGTTTAAGGCCGTTCTATGCCTCCCTGTTACAATGCTGTAATTGTATGTATGTGAAGTGCTATAGCTTTACCTTTTAACAGTCAGATGTATTTTTAAAAGATTAAGAAAAATATCATATTTTATATTTACAGTTTTTGGTGCTTTTCATTCCTTTAACTTTCTGTCTGGTGTTTTTAATCCTGAAGAGCTTTGTTGAGGACGTCTTATACTGCATGTCTGCTGGGGACAAATTTTCACAATTTTCTTTTATCTGAAAGTTGTTTTGTTTTGCCTTCGTTTTTGGTGGATGTGCATGTGTAATTTATAGACTGAATACAGAATTCTGGACTGACAGTTGTCTCTTCCCCTCCCCAAAAGTCAACATTGATTCTTATCACTGTTTCCTTGTATGTAATATGTCGTTTTATTTTTCTCTGACTTCTCTTAGAATGTTTCCTTATATTTGGTTTTCAGCAGTTTGACTGCATGTACCTGAGTGTAATTTACTTTGTGTTTTCCTGTTTCAGATTTTCTGAGCTTCTTTATTCGACACATCTTTGTCTTTCACTAAAATTGGGAAATTTTCAGCCCTTCTTGATATTTTCTGCATTATTCTTCTTTTCCTCAGCCTTCTAAAACTCTAATTATACAAATGTTGTTCTTTTGCTAGTGCCCTAGACATCCCTGATAGTCTTTTTGTTTGTTTCTGTCTTCTTCAGATTGGTTTTTCCTTTACATCCATAAGTATACTTAAAATAACTGTTTTAACATTAAAATGGGCTAATCCTGACACTTGGGTCTTTTCTCTTGAAACTAGGTTACATTTTCCTATTTGGACATGTATTAAGTGATTTTGAATTGTATTGGATTCACCCTGTGAATGATACTTTGAGCAGATTCTGTCTTCTGTATGTTCCTTTAAAGAGAAGGAGTTTTTTCTTTTTTTTTTCTTAACAGGCAGATAATTTGGCTGAACTCAAACTAAATTTTGACCTTTCTGTGGCAGGTGGCAGCTTCACTGATGCAGTCAGATTGCTAATGCTAAACATGTGCTGTGTGTCATGCACTAAAATAAATGATGACACTACAAATATAGATCTTAACTTCATGGGGCTTGCTATCTAGTTGACAGAGATGGAAAAATGAACAGATAAATATATTCAATTTTCATATGTCATGAGATAGGTACATAGAGGCAGTGGGATTACTGAGAAAGAAGTTATGCAATTGTTAAAATATAATTTAAAAATTATTTAGAAACAATCCTTATGAAAATAGAAGGAAGTTTATTTATATATATGTGTGTGTGTGCACTCATGATGAAAGATTGATATGCTTCCATTATATTTTGTTAATTCTTTTGGGAAAAAACAATATTATCAAAAATACTTTATATTTTGGGGAAATAATATTAAAAAATTAAATTCTTGGGTGCTGTACTAAATAAGAGAAATACTTTTTTGGTAAGAAAAGATGATTTGATGAAATCTGAGCAAAGAAAACAAATGATCATATATTAGGAAATAATAGACCTTGCTGAAATAAAAGACCTATCTATACTAAAAGAAATGTCTTTGTTGGGAGGAAGATATTTCAAAGCTGTTAGACTAAGGCCCATTTAGACTAATGGAAAGTGTATCTTAAAAAAAATTTCTTATGTCAGATATAAAAGTGGTTTTCTAATCTGTTTTGGAAGTTACCTGCTTGTACTTGTATCTGTGTAACTGAATGGGTAACATGGGGTTGGTTTGTCTTTTGTAAAAGCCTGTCTACCTTAGCAGTAACTTGAGCCTTCTTTTCTTGTTTTAACAGTGTGTCCTACTCAGTACATGTATCTGAAGATTACCCAGGTATGCTTTTCTCCTTTTATTACAAATATTCATATCACAATTCCCTTGAATAGTTTTTTCTTCTGGAGATGTAAAACACATATAAATATATCTAGGGGTGAAGCATTGGCAGAGGAAGTCTTAAAGGTATAGAAGAATTCTGCTGACTGCCTGCAAAATACATGTCTTACTCTGAGACACAGTCCAGAATCAAAATAATTTTCCAATGAAAAGTTCTTTAAAGAGCCCTATGATAGTTCCAGCCTGTGCGTTTACATCATTACAATTAAAACAAAGATTCCCTCACCTGGTCTAATTGTTAGTTTTGAACATCATTTGGCCTTTCATAATGTAAAAATAATAGGTAACACTTATTTGTTTCAGTCATTTCTCTAAGTGTGTGTGTATCTATTTTTTCTTTTTAGTATTAAAAATAGTAATTAGTTTGTAGTTCGGTATAGAGATAATGTGAAAGTTACTTGTTTAGCATTTAAGTATTTTCTGTGGCAGTTTGCATTAAGCATTTAATCATTTGATAAGATTCTTACATTTGAAAATAATTTCTTAAATCACAAACTTCCTTACAATTATTTTGCTATGCTCTCCATATGTTTTAAGTGTAGTATTCTATAAAATGATTGCACAGTTATACAATGAAGTTACTCATTAAGGCTATGCCTATTTTTAGTAGTAACATAAAAAGTGGTCTAGAGAAATTTTAATGGAAGAACCAAGACAAGAAGTATTTATAAGAAAAGTGCTTTTTGTAGATGGTTATGCAGTCAGCCCTGTCTTATGGCATAGCATGTTTTTGATGCTGTGTTTGCCAAGTATGTTAGGAAAATAAAACCCCCACTATTTATTGTAAATATTAAAATTCTGTGCTTTTCATTTGAGGCAGATCATAGAGATGTCAGCCATGAGAGGTACAGGACTTTTAAGTCAAGGTGATAGAAATCATAGTACAAATTAAAGTGCAAGCTTAAGACACCAAGTGAATTATTCTGTAGCACAGGATGTGTGGTAGAAGATGTCTTTAGTAAACCAAGTGGACCAAGTGTTTAGCTCCCTCTTGTGGCCAAGAGGTATTACTTGGGTTTTTTTCTCACTTTACTGGAGTCCCACTTGGAAATGCCAATATACAAACATTGAAATTCTAAAATAAAGTATTGATTATCATTTGTGCTCTTTTTACTAATTCTTTAATTGTAGCAAGTTTGCAATGAATTTCCAGTACAACTTTATTTCCAAAAGGAAGGAGTGGAAATATATATATTTAATCTGTTTGATTAAAGTAGGTTGAGTTATGCTGCAATAAAATTCAATGACAGAACAGGGAGAATAGTGCATTCTGGTTTAAATACTGGGGCAGAATTTTCAATTGGTTGATATAACCAGTACATCAGAGTACACTGTACAGCACACAGTATACCAAGTATTAGCACATACACAATTTCACTTGATTCTCAATGCTAGTCTGTATGAAAGGCAGAACAGGGTAATTTATAATACAAATTTATACTTAGAGAAGCAGGCTGAGAGATGCTCAGTATTAAATAACATTTTCCCAAAACATGTAGTTTGGTAATAAAATCAAGTCTGTAATTCAGTTCTGATTCCTGTTGCCTCTGGGGGATTAGTGTTTGTATTTTTATGGCGCTTTCTTCACAGTGAACATTAAAATGACAATGTTTTCTGCATTATTAAATTTTAATTCACATTTATTTATACTAAGAGTTGTTAGTTAATATGCTTGACTTTTTAGATAGACATATTGTTTTAGAAGGTATGTGTTTGCTCTTCCTTTCCAACATTTATACCTGTTCTAGCTGGCACTGGAATAATTTTTTAATAATAGATATGATACTTGGCAGCTTTGTTCTTTTTCTCAGAATTAGTGAGCATGCTTCCATTTGTTTTCAGAAAGGAAATGATTCTTTTTCTCATTTATCAAGCTTGATTTTTCTTTTAAAAATGAATATTAAATTTTTATCAAGCTATTGTTTGGCATCTGTTGAGGTATCATATATACTTTTTCCTTTAGACAATAAAGTGACAAGTTATATTAGCAAATAATTCAATGTTGATCTATGAGAATTATGTGTTTTGTCATATACTTTAGCATTAAAGACTAATAGAATTAAGTTGCTGAAGGAATGAAACAACTCTGAGCATTTGCTAGGACATGCAAACAAATCTGTCTGAGCCCAGTATCTTTTAAGGGATGGTTCTGGGGCAGTTGTCTTATTTTTCTGCCATGATTATTATCTGTTCCATTTTCCTATTTCTTAGTCATTTAAAAATGTGTGCTCTTCTTGAAAGTTGCTAGGCTGGTGAAATGGCCAAATTTTTAGCAAAAGTACAGTATTTGGTCTGTAATTGTAAAAATCTTCCATGTCTCTGGTTATTTCTTCTGGCCCATTTTTATTGTCTATATTTGTTCTGTCCTTCCCCCATTGGTTTGTCTTCCAAATAATTTGCCCATTTCAAAGATTCTTTCAGACAAATAGCTCTCTTTAATGTTGTGTTCAGTTTCTTAATGTAGTAATCTTGATACTACCTTTATTAATTCCTTTTAATAATATACCTTGGGATTTCCCCGCTCCCCCCCCCACTTTTCCTGAATTATTTGGATTGATTATTAGCTAATTATCTAAGTTTGAATGTAGGAAATTTTCTTTGCTCTATGAAAATGTGTTAGTATTATCCTCCAAAGTCAAGATTATGTCACTCTGGCTTATGTCCCTGGGAACAGATTTGCCTTTTTATAATTGTGGTCTATTAATTAACTTGTGCCATCTATTGAAATTTATTTCATAGTTTGTTTTAGTGAAATGAAAATTTAAAGGGCCTTTAATGAGTCAGCATACATAATAGCATGTATATAAATGAAATACTAAATGATATGTTGACTGTTCACAATTAACTGAAGAAATAGAGCAGCCTTCTTATTTACTTGTATTTCTTTGTGGATTTTTACTGAAGACAGTTTTTTAAAAATGTAAGGTAATGGATCACACAGTAGTTGTGTATATTACAAGTCACAGGTTGACTCTGCTATAATAGCAGAGTTCTTTAATTTTCTCTTTCCACTTTTAATTAGAAAGGCTTACCTGCTGTTGGGAGTGGACTTTCTTATCCCTAGAATCTAGAGGAATGAAGGGGTACTTTCTGGAGCCTCTAGTACTTGTGAGTCCAAAGAGTCTTGACTTACATGATACACTTGAGCATTATGTATAGCTTGTGAATAAACCTCCTGAGAATTAGAATCCTATACAGTCTATATTAAATTATAGCCCCTAAAATATAATTGTTTTTATACCTAATAAGAATTTATATTTTATAAGATATTGCAACTTTTTAGTGACAATATTTTCCATATTTAAAGAAGCACATGGTACAATGACAAAGCATTGATTTTTGGATTCAGGCAGGTTCTAGTTTTACTACTTACTAGTGTATAATCAGTTAATTAATAAGTGGTTCGAACCAAGTATTTAATTTCTCTGAGCCTTAGTTTCCTAATATTTAAAATAGGGATAGTAATTGACTGTCATTGGAGATGATGTGAAATTATATAGAAAATTCAGCAAAAATATCCAGAATGTAATATAAAATCAATATAACTACTGTTTAGAGTTATAATTATTATTTATCTTAAGTTATATAGCAGTGAGGAATAGAATGACTTGACTTAAATGATGTTGTATTTGAAGTAGAATAAAAGCAATGGTTTAGTAAATACTTTTCCATAGTTCTGTTCATCTCTCCCCAAGTCCCAGGTGTCCATGAAAGTTCTGATAATTCTTGCATAGTGTTAGAGAAATGAAGAGAAAATATCCATGCTGTTAGCAGCTTTAACAAAGATTTGTAGGTCCTCTAAAAAACATCCACATTGAAAATCTAACTGTCCCAGAGGTTTTCAGGGGAAAAAAAAAAAAAGGCAGCTTAGAAGTCATGATGGAGAATTCCAGTGAAAGAATCTGAATTTAAAAACATTCTTATTCTGTCACTGACTCATTCTATCACTTAAGTACATTCTTTAACCCTTTTTACACTCCACTTTCTCCTCTAAACAAATATATTATTTTTACAGATGTCAGAATAATTTGAGGAAGATTTAGAAGTAATTAAGTAACAACAAAAAAGGCAACAGAATGAATTCATACAGATGAGATGATCATCAGAGATCATGAGCAAACCTTTCATCATTTTATAGCAAAGACTGTGGCTTAGGCTAAAGGAGAGCAACAGCTGGTTGGCGGTAGTGCTAGATTTTTCTAAATCTGAAAATATTTACTTGTCAAATAAAGACTGAATATATTCAAGGTATACAACATGATGATGTGATATGTGTATACATATGTAGTGATTACCATGATTAAATTAATTTAACATATCCATCACCACCCATGGTACACATTAAGTCCTGGAACTTGTTGATTTTACAGCTTAAAGTTTCTACCCTTTAACCAGCTTCTCCCTGTGTTCCCCAACCCCTGGCCACCATTGTTCTTATTCTCTGCTTGTACTAGTTCAACTTATTTAGATTCCACATGTAAGTGAAATCATGCAGTATTTATCTTTCTGTATCTGGCTTATTTCACTTGGCATAATGTCCTCCATGTTCATCCACGTTGTTGCAGATGGCAGGATTTCATTCCTTTTTAATTGCTGAATGGGTAAAAAAGAAGAAATAGATAAATTCCTAGAGACATACAGCCTATCAAGATGAATTTTAAAGAAATAACAGGCCAATAATCAATAAGGAGATCAAATCAGTAATCAAAAATCTTCCAAAAAAGAAAAGCTCAGGACCAGAGTGCTTTGAATTCAGAGTGATGTGAATTCTTTCAAAGAATTGAAGCAGCTTCTAGATTTGATGTGCTTTCTTTCCTGTCCTTCGTTTCTCACCATAACTTGGGTCTATCTCTGTGATCAGATCTGGCCTATTATGTAATAATGGCAATTTAATAAATAATGTCATGAAACCTGAAAACAGTTTTATTTGGGGTAAATTAAGCCGAAATAAGAAATTACATGTATTCTAATGCCTAAATACTAATTAAAATACAAACTGTACAAAATCTCTTAGAAAATGATATGTTTGAAAGCATAATCCCGTCCAGCCTATGCAACATACACAAAATTATATTCTCTTGAATCAAATCTTACTGTCTTCCAGTGTTGACACTTTATGTAAGGCAGTTTGATAGAAAATCCTTTCTATTTAGTTATTCACTCCCCTGTTTTCTTAAACATACTCTCTTAATTTACTTGACTCTTGGTGTTTTTGTAAAATCTCCCTCATTCCATGATTCTGTGAAATCGCCTGGAACTATCTACCTTATGGATTTTTCTGGATCTTCTCTTGTAATTGGTGGTCAGCTTTTGTTTCCATTGTTCTAAGGCTCCCTTCTAATACTCTTTTGCTCCTGAATGTTAGCTCCAGGGAATCCATCCTGCATAGGGAAAACAGATAATTAGGTTTATTAAGTAACAGCCGACTTCAAATCAATGAGACTCTGAGTGAGGGCTTAAGACATAATAAAAAAATTGGCTCTAATAGGCGTTTTTGATACTTACTGAAAGTATGAGGTTACTGACAGAAGAGACTCTGGATAAATGATCGAAGTCTCAACTAATGAGATATAATTAAAATAAATTTATATTAAACCTGTTTCTTAATCTGTGGTCTCACTTGATAAACATGAAAACCTCGCATCCTCCGTGAAAATATTGGAAAATTAAATAAAGCCAAATTTGTGATTGCACCAAACAAAATAATGAGGCAAACTTCTTTTGTCTCAAATCTAATTCATATCCACTTCTGCTTAGCTCCCTGAATGACTATTAAAGGCTTAGGTCTGTTGAGAATCTTTTGCAGCTAACCTGTACATACAGATCACTATCATTCACTTATTACTCAAGGTCTAAGAATAGTACAGATGTTTCCTTGGAAATAATGACTTAGCCATGTATCAATTAAAAATCATGTTCTCACTGTGCTGACACAATATTATGAAAACTGGGCTCAAAAATATCTTTTAATGTGTATTCACTGTATCATAAGAACACTAATTTTCCCTAGCAGAAATTGATCTATGCTTCTATTATTTGTGTGTGATATTTTATACTGTTTAGTAGGTCAGTGATGGGTGCATTATAGGACCATTATTAATGAATTGATGAAGTGTGTGTTAAAAAGCTCTTCTGAGAGATGCCCTGCAATCCTCAATGAGCAAAGAAAATAAATACCTAGGATTGTATTACCATTACTTGGAGACCTGTATTTGTCAGAGAAAGAGTGCTAAACTCATAAAAACATAATTTTTTTAAAGAGGAAACAAACAGTGAATAAGAAATTTAAGGACTCTATGGGCTAATTTAGTGTTCTGTGCATTCAACTGGTATAATGCATGCAGTTAATTTAATTTATAGAAGAATGATAATTGTGAGATTTATATCAATTTAAAAATATGTATTAGAGCAATATAAAAGGTGCAAATTACAACCAAGTCTTCAGCTCAAATTTTTGAATGATTTCACGATGAATCTTTTTTAATTTTTACTTTTTACTTTAGTGATTGGGGTTTTACCATGTGGGCCAGCCTGGTCTCAAACTCCTGACCTCAAGTGACCTGCCTGCCTAGGCCTCCCAAAGAGCTGGGACTACAGGCATGAGCCACTTCGTCTGGCCCACTAATGAATTTTTTTTTTTAATTGCAGCAAGTGCTCTTCTTTGGTTTTCTCTCTCTACTCACTAACTCTGTTTCCTATGGTAAGCACTGATATTGGGAAGGACCCCTTGCAGTGAGTTGAGGCACCCAGTTGCATCCAAATGATTCATTGCCATAAGGGATATTAAAGATGTACCTGGATAGTCTCTGCAAACGTCTTTAAAGAGACTATTTATAGTTACTTCACACATAAATCTGCAATTTACTTTATCATATTTTTTGAGTTTAATCGGAACAGTAGTGTGTGCTTTAGAGAGTTGGAACTAAAGTGATGTACATATACATTAGCTATTATTTTTATGAAGGATGTAGTTTTTAAACTTATGTGTTTAAAGATCTTTTTTTTTTTTTTTTTGGCAGATAATACATATGTGTCAAGTTCGGAGAATGATGAAGATGTGCTAGTTACTACAGAGCCAATACCAGTAATTTTTCATAGAATAGCAACAGGTAATAGTAATACTATTTTTATTCTAGGTTAATTTTTAAAATTGTATGTGGCCTTTTTGTTTATTTGTTTCATTTAGCCAGTATAACAGATATTTATCTTCTGTATCTATAAATCCAGTCTCCAGTCAAATTTTCTATCTAAAGTACATTTTTTTAACAATTTTGTAAATGCATAAATTTAAAGTAGTTTTTAAAAATCCTGTTTAAATGTTTTATGCTGACATTGCTTTTGTAAAAATATTTTCCTGCACAGTGAAAGACTGAATACTTTAAAACCACACTTACAGCAATGAAGATACCATGAAATACAAAGTGAGAGCTGAAGGAATTTGTGAAGCGGTTGTTTAGTTTAGTTCAATCACATCTTTCTGCACTGTGAAAAATCAGAATAGCTTGTGTACTGTGTAACTCTTCAACATGACGTAATTTCAAAATATCTCTTAATTCTTTTTCAAAGGAGATAGAACATCTAAAGGGTGGTTTTATACCAGAACTCATGAATGCTTGGTAAATAGCATGCTAAATAACAATCATATTTTTTTTAATTCTTACTTTCTTTCAGAATTAAGAAAAACAAATGACATTAACTGTTGCTTATCCATAAAATCCAAATTACAAAAGGAAAATGGGGAGGTATGTAAGTTATATTTTTTTATTTTCTTGAAACAGTATAGATATATTTAAAATTTACTGGGTCTTGGTAGTTAATATCATCATTACTGAAACCAAAATGGCATATGGTGAATGAAGCTCAAGCTAATGGCCCAGGGATGATTTATATGGTAGGGAGTGGCCTAAAATGAACTTTGAGAAGAAAGTTCCCTTTAAAATCATAGAAAGAAATGTCTGGTTTAAATCTAAATAAAATGTATATTTTAGAATAAGCTTAACTTATTCTGTATTCTTTCATCAAACAATGTAATTAACTGAGGAACACTCACGTAACTGATTTATAACTGCAGATGGCTATGCGTAATTTTGATGGGATCCTTAAAATTTTGTTTGTAAAAGACGATTTCTTTAGCCAAAGTAATACAGAGGATGTACATAGTCTTATTTTCTGTCAGTACTTAAAAATACAAACTTATCTTTTCTCTGCATTTCAAAAGACTTTACTTGAATCTATAAATAAATATCAGGATATTAAACAAACAAATTGAGTGCAATGGGACTGGCAATTCTTTGCTTTCAAATTACGCATTTGATTCACCCCTCCTCCTTCTGTTAGTGTTGCACCATTTATTGTTCCCTTCTTTATCCACATCGAGAATTATTGGTTGAACAAAAGGATTGATGAAACCAATAATTGTTAGAATTTTCTAAAACTCGAATTTCCTTTTGCACTTTTTGTTTGTTTGTTTTGTTTTCCTTAAGAACTTGAAATTCAGTGTAGAAGTTTAGGGATGGTTCCAAAACACTGGGTGAATGGATTCCTGTGTCCAAATAAGCTACATTTCTCCTATGTTAATAGGGCCACTGATAGGAATACCCCCATGAATTTTCACTGTTTGTACTTCAGACACATGGCTGATGTGGCTTGGGTAATTAGAAACTCAAACTTCAAGTTGAAGCATATTAAATTACCCTTTTGAAATCTGAATTCTGAAACAAATAATTTTTATATCAAAGTTCTCCTCATAATGTTTGATATTTATTTTCATAATTTGATTTTATATTATTGCATTTAAAGTTTCTTTTTTTTATACCATTGTTTAGAGTTGGCAGAGGAAGTAAGAACAGCCTGGGACAAATAATGCTGAGGAGCTTTTTAATAAAATTGAATTAGTATGAACTTGCCAAATGTTTTATCAGAGCAAAACTGAAGGTATAATTGATTATATATAAGTTTTTAATATACATCAAATATTGAATTGTGTATTTCCTATAAAATCAATGAAAGCGAACTTTAAAAAAAGATGTGCTTTAAAAAGAGCTGAATGCACTCACAAAGCCATTTGTCTTACTACCTTTGGTTTCGGGGTTACACTGCACCAAGAATGTTTTATATACAAAATCTGTAATGTATGTTCAAGGCCTGCCTATATATAGCCACTTGTTATTTTAGAAAGGTAAACTAATTTGACCATTAAAATTATTTTCTTACTTTATTATTTTAAGGAGTCAAGACAGAATAGTACAGTGGAGGAAGATTCTGAAGGTGACAATGATTCCGAAGAATTTTATTACGGAGGGCAGGTAAGGAAGCCTGGTCTTCCAAGTACCTAGTCTTAAAGTTCTAATAGCCATGTGGTCCTAGTGGAAATCTGTGCCTGAGAGTTAAGGGACCTGTGTGTTGTTCAGGGTTCTGTAACTAACAAAATCTATATAATTTATCCTTTTACATTTTCTACCTATTTTTAGAAATTGAGGTTCCCTTGAAGTTCTTTTAATTGTAATAATTTGTTTACATTGAAGTCATCTTAATTCATTAAATATATTTTGCAGATAGCATTTTATTGTGCCTTTGCCTCAAATTTCTTAAGCACATTGTATTCATTCACTGTTTTGAGGTAATGACACTTGTAACAAAGTGTATATTGTCAGTGTAGAAGCAGGTTAATCTTTATTAAATTTGATGGGCCTTAATTACTGAGCATCTTCATTATTTATTTACATTCATTGCCATTGAATTCTTGGCGTTGAAAATTGTTATGAAGGATCATCATAATTTAAATACATGAAAATAGCCTAGCCACATATATAAAATAACTCTTCAGAATTTTTTAGGGATAATGTTAAAATTAAACTGAGCAATTGATTTTAGGTTGTGGCTATATAATATGTGGTTCTCTTTCTATAAACTCCTTGAGCAAATGTGCTTTATAAGATGGATAGTATAATGGGAAGGTCTAAAATGTTAAAGAAGGACATTAAATCCAAAATCATGTAAAAGAGTGCAAGTAAATTTATTCAGAATAGTAATTTGTCAATCAAGCATGTGCAAGGCCACAGAGAGATAGACGTAATAAAATGGGCTTTCCTCTCTCCAAGAATGACTTTCTAGCAATGAGATAGTTTTCTCAATGAAATGATTCCTTTCCCAATATAACATTTCAACATTATACAAAATCATTCGTCCTGTTTGAGTTTTGTTTACACAACTAATTCTTACAGAGGGGAAGTAAATGCTTTTCTTCAGTCTTGAGATTCAGTCTTGAAGTTTTTTAGATTATCTGCCAGACACTTCAGTACTTTTTTACATTTGCTTTTTCTTCATATCAATGTAAACTAACTTTAAGTTCCAAATATAATCAATTATTCTAGTCATATGTGAACCTAATTAGTGAATATATTACTTTAATGAGGCTAAAAATGCCCATGGCAAAACGTACAGGGAGACTTGTCTCCAGAGATTGCTTATGTTTTTGATTCTTTGCACCTCTGAGACACTTTTAAATTATCACTTTTCATCAGGTGAACTATGATGGGGAACTCCACAAGCACCCACAGCTGGAAGCTGATTTATCAGCAGTGAGAGAGATATATGGGCCACATGCAGTTTCTCTCAGGTAAATAAATATTATTGGTGAATAAAATTAAAGTTTTGTGTTAAGACCTTGAAATTTAGTTTTGGAGTAATTTAAAGTACGTGAAAAATTTTGGGTTTCGATTGTATTTTAAAGTGTTTTAGAGAGAGTCTACTGTTTCTCCTTATACAAAATGGCATATTTATTGCTATTTTGGGGTACATGTGGTTTAAGATTACACTGATTGCATTAAAAATTATTTTGGAAAGTTAGTTTGAAGACATATCAATCTTAAATAGTATCATCATTAATTCCTAGAATAGATTTGGCCAGCTGGACCTATGCTGTTATCCTGAGTCATGGCCACATGCTTGTGAATGGTAAAAGTAAATGATGCCTACCCACTGGTATCCAAATCACACTATCATCTGGTCCCTAAAAAATAATAAAAAAAAAAAGGGTGTAACTTTGCACAGTACTTGTTTGAATGATAATGTATTTTATTCTGCAGTTACCTAGTATATTATTTGGTGATAAATTTACGGATCATTTTTTATCGCTTTTAATCATTCAGAAGACCCCACCATCCTTACTTGCTTTTCTTTTTCCTCTTTAATGTAAGAAAAAGCTATTTCTGACACCATAATAGTTTCCAGGAGTCAGCTCTGGTTATTCAGATTTCCATTCTTTGCCTACAGTATAGTCACAAAGTCTCCATGGAATTCCAGACCCCTTTCACAGTCTGACCTCAGTTCTGGTCCCTTCATCCACCCAGACTACCCAGATATGCCATATTCCCTCTTAACTTTGGGCATTTGCACGAGTAATTCTTTTATCAAGGAATGTGCCTCTTCAAATCCCATTGCTGTCTCTATTTAAGCCCCAGTCCGTGGGTCAGCTTCTCTCTGAACCTTCTTGGAATCTCCAGTGCAGATGAGTTACTCTGTTCTCTGGACTCCCATCACATCTGGCTCTTATCTTGTTTATAATACGTCTCATGTCTTTTAATTATTTGGCTTACATCTCCCCACCTAGGCTGAATTATGTGAATGATTGGGCAGTGCTTTTTCTTGTTTGTTTTGTTTTGGTTTGGTTTTTAATTCTTCTTCTATGCTGGTATCTAGCATAGCGTGGGACACACATGAAATACAGGCTGCTGGCATCTTGACTGTTTTCAGTGGCAACATCTGAAAAAAGATGTTCACATTATCTGGTTGTAACTTCTTCAATGGACATATCCATATTTTGAGAGGTCAAACAAATAATTTTAATGGGAAGTACAGCACAGCTATAATGCATAATTGCCAAAAGTTTTATTTTAACTGTAGAAACAAACTCCCTATCATCTGTAGCCTGAGATAAACCGGGGTTGTATACTCAGACCATCTCTATTCTACTTATAAAGGTATGTTAGGCTACAGTTGAGTGAGAGTGTTGGGATTATATTTGGAAAAGCTAGTCTTTGCAAAGTTTAAAGTTTTAGCAAATTAGCTGCAATAATTTCACACTGATCTCTGTTATGGCTCCAGATTAAGTAATATGCATATTCATAAGTGTTACAGAATGAATATGTGAAGGCAATCGGGGCTATCAATGAATAGGCCAAAACAATGGCTGATTTTTTTTAAACAGTAATTGATATGTAATTGCTTGAAAGCTTAAAACTTTGGTTTTAAGCACAATAATCTACCTCTCCATATACACCAAAATACATCTATGGGATGTAATTAACAATCATAATACAACATAGACTTCAACTTATTTTTATTTGAAATATATATTTTGGTTTAATGGGCAACTTTAGCACATGTTGATTTCTTTTATAGTTAAATATTTTTCTAAAACATACTTCCATGCTATCTAGGCCCCAGTCATATTGCCATGTATAGAGGAAGGTCTTTTTTTTGTTTCTTCACCAAGCATTTGGTGAAGAAACGATCTGTAATGATCTGCATTAGTATTTTCTATTATTAATTAAGTTAGTGATAATTGTTAGCTATTGAAATTAGATTAAACAAATATTTGGAAATTCAGTCAAATGAATTACCTAAAGTCATATAAATGTTTTGAATGTTTTTCCTCTTGCCCTTTTCACTTGTAATAGTTTTGATGCAGTTTAAATCTTTATGAATGTAAGCCGTGTTCCTGCTGGCTCTAGATTTTCTCTAGCTGTAGAGCATGTTTCCAAAATAAATAACTTGCTACAGGCCTCATGGTATAAAGGTGATTCACAGCAGTACTAGTTTGATTTACTTAAATGAGAATGAATTTACTGTCTAGTCTCAAATACCTAGACTTGGACTCAAGGGAAAAGAGGTGGATAGTTAGGCATAAGGTCTTGAAATCATCTTCCTTGCAAAGTTCTAAGTCTATTGAAAGCAGACTGTTCTAATTAACTGTTCTTTTACTTAATTGGGGCTTACAAGAACTTAATGGAGTTTGAAGAGCAAAAGTACCTCAATATGCACAATAGGCTATTAGAAGTCTTTTTTTTAATGCAACATCTAATGAGAAAGGCAGCTAACCACATCTAAGTTCTCTGTAAGAGATGGAAGTAACTGAGATTGCTTAGGCAAAATCCTCTTAAAGAAGGCTGAAAGAAGGTATAGAAAAAGTGAGTGATAATAGATGTGTTACTTAATTAGGTAATGACAATTCTACCTGGCCATCCTATCCAAAAGCCTACTATTGGCTGTGTAGAATTATACATATAAACATTGATGAAAATTCTGATTTATAGTCTCTTGTATAGGAAGTAAGTTAGGTCTTGGGAGAACATGAACTTTGTGATCAGTCTAAATATGTCTCATCTTGAATCATTCAACAAAATACATTTTATGTTTTTCATTGTAAATGTACCTCTCTATATATGAAAATAAAATTGATCAGTGTCATCTGAAAATAAATTGAAATTAGTATTTTTAGAAAGGGAATTGCAGATCAGAAAATTCTTGTTTATGAAAGAAATGATTCTGATAGTTTCTTTATGAAATTTAAAATTTCCATTTAATGTAAAATATCCTTTGCCTTATGATCATGCCGTCTTTCATTTAAAAAAATTGAAGCCGTGTGAGTAATAGTCTAACCTTTTTATTGTGACTCATGCTTAAAGTAGGCTGGGAGCTTCTAAAACTGTGACTGTTTTATTGTGACTGTTCTATTGTGAACAGTCAACTGTTGTGACTATTTCGATCACTTTTGGTGCGTGGGCAATTGTAGTAGGGTAATGTTTGGGAAGCGAGCATTCTGAGGATTTGGGGTGGCTTGAGGAACCTGTATCACAACACTCATGTCCACCAAACATATATCTCCTTTAAAAAACAAAAACGGTAATTGAAACGAAAGAAAAAAGTGCACACCACAGAATGCACTGCTTTAAATTCTCTGGATTTCTGAATTCTCATTTGTAGTGGCCAGTAGGATTGCTTACAAATCTGGTTCTTCTGGTTCTGGTCTTACGGTAGGATTGTGTTTCCTTGCTTTACTCTTTAATATTAGGCCTGGACATATCACTAATTTTGGCCAGTCCTATGTGAGCTAAGTGCTAGTGTGTTGGTTCCTGTGTTCCCCCAGCTCTGCTTCCTTGGGCTCCTTAGCGATGACAGTGAGCAGCTCCTCCTCAACCCCTCATTCCATATTAACCATAAGGTGGGAGTGAGATATAAATCCTTTTTTGTGTTAATCCACTGAGATTCTGAGAATGCTTATTACCACAACGTACCTTAGCGTACATAGATGTATGTCATTCACCAAAAGAAGATCTTGGATTGAATGTTTTTTAATCTCCTTTCCAGCATATTGAGTCCAAGTCAAGGAATAAAAACAGCCTGACTCTGAAAATCAGGTAAATAATGGCAGGAGGCACAGAGGGGAAAGAAAGGGGGAAAGAGCATTTCCCCAAAACATGGGGGCATAATCTAGATGTAAGCTTCAGGTGCTTAGATCCTAGACGCTAACCACTACTCCCAAAGCAAGGACTTTCTCCAAGCAAAATTGAGGATTTTTAAGCTGACTGCAGAGTTGTAGCAGTTTATACTGTACATCTTATGCACAATTTTACATCAGCTTCCTTTCTTATCTGTATCTAATTTTTAATTTTTTCTCAGCCCTGTTGTTCTTTAGAGAAATTTATAGCTACCTTGGATACAGTCTTGCAAATGCTTTAATCTGCCAGAATTTCTTCTTGACTACTGAGTTTGCATATTTCTTGGCCCATTCACAAACATCTCTCCCACGCTGGGCAAAAACCACACATTGAGTAGGCATGCAGAGATAGACATGCAAGCTGTTGAGTTTCAGATGTCACGGGAAGGTGTATGTATCTTCACAAAATATCTGTCTTCTCAAAATATAACCATCCAGTTGTTGAAAGAAGAAATAGAGGCTTATTTCCCAGGAACATGTGGTAGAGATTCATGCGTGCATGTATGTATATTTGGAGAGCAAATTGCTAAGAATTCTAACACAGTGGCCTCAAAAGTCCACATTCATTGAAAAAAAAAAAACCCTTTATACATATGTGCTTAAATGAACTAAGCCACATTTAAATATCCAAAATCAAATGACCAGATTTCAAGATATGTAGATTAAAAGAGTAGCTCACCCGAATTTAATGTGCCACTTACATGTCAGGAAAGAAGATTTGTGGAGCCATTCTTTTCAGACCAGAATGAAATAACTTAATCAGATCATTTCTGTATTGTTTCCCTCATGTTAAAAAAAATTTCATCAATTTGATGTGATCTTTTCACAGTGAATAAATATAGGCAGAACATGAAATTATTTTGAGTTATAATAAACCGAATACTGCATTCAGGACACAATCAGATATCTAGCTTCACAATTCAAGTTGTAGTCATATTTCAAGCATTCAACTTGATTCTGCATTTGCTATTCATGAGATCCTGGGCTACTGAAAGTTATTCAGATATAGAAGCAATCCTGATGACTGGGTCGCTGCATCTGGACAAACTGTAATCACGCTTTGTAATCGCTCAGTGGGAAATATGAAATTACTGGCATTATATAAAAAGGGCATCACAACAGAAATGGGTTTGCATATACACAGCATCATTTGTGAATTCGTTGAAATCTGGCATACAAACAAAAAAGTATATTTATAGATCTACACCTGCAGAATCTAGTTAATTGGAAACCTTTAGGGCCTGTGCCTCTTAAAATTCTTTATTCATGCTCTGCTATGGTGAAGAAGAGGAACACTTGCAACCCTTTCATTTCCTTTTTTAAGAGAAACTGATAGTGTTAGAAATTGGGAAAATACTTTTAACCAAAACATCGTTTAATAAATCATATACAAAATACTTAGAAATTCACATGTAAGAGGTCTCAAAAGTATGCATGCACATTCTGATTATTCCTTTACAGTAAATTCTGGTGAGGTAACCTGGAAAACTATTTATAGAGAAAACAGTTGTGGATAAGGGTCTTACTGATTTTTCTTTTTTAATCTCCATGCGTGTTAAACATAGCAGAGTTTTGCCAATGCAAGTAAGTTTTAAAAAAAGTTTTTTCCTCCATAAAATTGGCAAAGATGGGAGAAAAAAATGCCTGGTGATGATGAGAATGTAGGAAAAGGTCATTGTGATAACCTGGCTGGTGTAATTATCAGTTGTTATAACCATTTAAAACAGTAATTAAACAACATACATCAAGAATCCCAAATATGGTTATAATGTTTATTTAACCCAGTAATTCAAGAAGCACGATTCTATGAGAAGACAGACACACATAGATTTTTTTATTCGGAGGGCTGTTTGCCAATATTTATAGTATTAAAAAAAGCAGCCAAATATTTTATTATATGATTATGTATAAAACTGTTAATATATATAATTATATGTACATATATAACATATAATTTTATGTTATAAAATTATGTATTTCATTATACAAGGCCATTATGGTTTTGAAGAATATTTCATAATATGGGAAAAGCAGCTGATTATTGAAGAAGTGAAAGAACAGAACCAAAATCTTTTATATATTATACTGTGTAATTCTTGTATACATGGAAGAGACTAGAATGAGATAGAAATAAAAAGAATTGTCTCTGTATAGTGGTATGACAGGTTATTTTTGTGAATTTAAAAATTTCTCACATTTTACATAATGAGCCTATATTATCTTTTTAATCAGAAAAAGTAGGCATATGTTTTTAGAAAATACATAACATTTTTTCATAAAAAAGTTTTATACACAATTTAGAGTTGATATGTAAGTACTGTTTTTTACTCTTGATTTTCCTATTTTTATTTTTTAAACAACATCATTTTAGCTTCTATGCTTTTGGTAATCTGCTTCAGAGTATATTTGGAACATTTCCTCCAGGATATGAATATTTTTGTATCAACTTCATCAGTAATGGGTAATTTTTTTATCCTATCAACATGCTATAGTTTACTTAACTATTTCCTTATTATTTTATATCCATTTTGTTGTCAATTTCTGCTCTTTTACACATTGCTGTAGGTAAAACTTGGAAATATTTGTTATTATTTTCTTAGGGTTAACTTCCGTAAGTGAAGTGTGGTTGTAGACAGGACCTCTTCACACCCCTGAAACTTTTCTTGAACATCCTTCGTCTTCTTTCCTCATTGTTGAGTTTAACGGCTCTTTCTTTTTACATGCCTCACAATGGATATTGAATCTGTTTTATTTATTAATTATTTGCCAATGTCCAGAGTCATTCAAACTATGACCATTGGACTGTGAGGTGTGTTTTGAACAGACCTGTGAGCTATAAGTGGTTTTGCTTTTTAAAAAGGTTACAAAAAAAAAAAAAGAAAGAGAAAGAAATATTCAGCAGAGACTGTACATGGCCTGAAAATTCTAAAATATTTGCTGTCTTCACCTTCACAGAAAGTTTGCTGTACTCTGAACTAGAGGCAGAGATGAAAGCGCTCATTTGCTTGCCCTTATTCTTGTCATACTTGCTGTATACTTTCATATCAAACTTTGCACATAATATTATCTTTAATATTAATGTTTATCATGTAGTACAGACATTACTGATGCTTTGACAGTTTAAAAAAATTAATTTCTATATGAATATTTATTCATTTATTTATGTAATCTATAAAAATATTACCATGAATAAAAAGTGCATGCAATTTCATTAAAAATAGAAATGTGCTCTCTCTCTCTCTCTCTCTCTCTCTCTCTCTCTCTCTCTATCTATATATATACTTTTTTTTTTTTAAGACAGAGTTTTGCCCAGGCTGGAATGCAGTGATGTGATCTCGGCTCACTGCAACCTCCACCTCCCAGGTTCAAGCAATTCTCCTTCCTCAGCCTCCCGAATAGCTGGGATTACAGGCATGCGCCACCATGCCTGGCTAATTTTGTATTTTTAGTAGAGATAGGGTTTCACCATGTTGGTCAGGCTGGTCTCAACTCCTGACTTCAAGTGATCCACCCACCTCAGCCTCCCAAAGTGCTGGGATTACAAGCATGAGTCACTGTGCCTGGCCAAGGTTTTAATATATTTTTAAGGAGAGAATAGAGGAAGCACACAGGCTACCTTATATTCGGATATGCTGACTTCTTTTGGTCACAGATATCAAAAAGCAAAAATCTCCCACATTCTTTTTCTCATTAAGTTACATAAAACCATTCAATCATTACAAATTTTTTCTCTGAACCCTATAAAAGTGCCCAAATTATGTATTATATTCTATTACTTGAATATTCAGTAGACAGACATTTTTATTTAGTGCCAGATATTGTGCTTTACACAATTTTTAAAATTTTATTTTTAATTGACACATAATAACTGTACATATTTGTGGTTTACAGCATGATGTTTCAATACATATATACATTGTGTAATGGTCAAATGATGGTGTTTAGCATATCGATCACCACAAACATTGATCTTTTTTTTGTCATGAGAACATTCAGAATCCTTTCTTCTGGTTAATTTGAAATATATATTATAACAGTGTTTACCATAGTCACTCTTCTGTGCGATAGAACACTGTGACTTATTTCTCCTATTGAGCTGAGATTTTGTACCCGTTGACTAATTTCTCTGCATCATCATCTTTCCCTTTATGTTTCCCAACCTCTGGTATTCTACTCTGGACTACTATGAGATCAGCTTTTTTTAGATTCCAAAAATGACTTAGATCATGCAGTGCTTGTCTTTCTTTTCCTGGCTTACTTTAATTGAAACAGTGTCCTCCAGGTTCATCGATGTTTCTGCAAATGTTAGGATTTCCTTCCTTTTTATGGCTGAATAGTATTTCATTGTGTGTGTGTACCACATTTTCATTATCCACTATTAGAATTTCATTATCCAATATATAGAATATTACCCATTATTCTATTTTTAATTTTTGAGGAAACTTCATATTGTTTTTCACAATGGTATGCCAATTTGCATTCCCACCAGCAGTGCAAAAGGGTTCCCTTTTCTCTACATTCACATCAGATTTGTTATTTTTTATCTTTTTGCTAACAGCAATTCTACTTGGGGTGAAGCTATGTGATATCTCGCTGTGGTTTTGATTTGCATTCCCCTGACGATTAATGATGTTGAACATTTTTTTTCATGTACCTGTTGGCCATCTGTCTGTCTTTTGAGAAATGCCCGTTTAGGTCTTTCGCCTTTTTTTTTTTTTATTGAGACAGAGTCTCGCTCTGTCGCCCAGGCTGGAGTCCAATGGTACGATCTTGGCTCACTGCAACCTCTGCCTACCGGGTTTAAGCGATTCTCATGCCTCAGCCTCCCGAGTAGTTGGGATTATGGGAATGTGCCACCACACTCGGCTAATTTTTTAAAATTTCTAATACAGACAGAGTTTCTCTGTGTTGGTCAGGCTGGTCTTGAACTTCTGACCTCAAATGATCCACTCGCGTTGGCCTCCCAAAATGCTGGGATTACAGGGATGAGCCACCATGCCTGGCCTTTTGCCCCTTTTAAAATCAGATTACTTGTTTGTTTGTTTGTCTTTGTTCTTGAACTGTTTGAGTTCCTTATATATTCTTGGTATAAACCCTTGATGAGATGCACAGCTTGCAGATATATTTTCACCCATTCTGTAGGCTGTCTCTTCACTCCGTTGATTGTTTCCTTGGTGTGCAGAGGCTTTTTAGTTTGATGTAATCCCATCTGTCTATTTTTGCTTTTGTTATTAGTGCTTTTGAATTATTCAAGAAATCCATGTCCAGACAAATGCAATGAAGCATTTTCCCTATGTTTTCTTCCAGTAATTTTATATTTTGAGGTCTTACATTTAAATCTTTAATCCACTTTAAGTTGATTTTTGTATTTGAAGATAGGGGTCTACTTTCATTTTTCTGCATGTGGATGGACAGTTTTCCCTGCACCATTTATTGAAGAGACTGTCCTTTCCTCAACGTGTGTTCTTGGAGCCTTTGTTGAAAATCAGTTGGTTGTAAGTATATTGATGTATTTCTGTGTTCTCTATTCTGTTTCACTGGTCTACATATCTATTTTTATTTCAGTCCCATGCTGTTTTGGTTACTATAGGTTTGTAGTACATTTTGAAGTTAAGGAAGTGTGATGTCTCCAACTTTGTTCTTTTTGCTCAGTGCCTTGGATATTTGGGGTCTTTTGTGGTTTCATGTGAATTTTAGGATGTTTTTTCTATTCCTGTGAAGAACATCATTGATATTTTGACAGGGATTGCATTGAATCTGTAGATTGCTTCGGCTGGTGTATGGATGTTTTAGCAATATTCTTCCATCCATGAACAAGCAATTATCTTTTCATGTTTAGTGTCCTATTCAGTTTATTTCATTAATGTTTTATATTGTTGATTGCAGAAATCTTTCACTTCCTTGGTTAAATTTATTCCCATATATTTTATTTCTTATAGTTGTTGTAAATAGGAATTTTTTTATTTATTTTCCAGCTAGTTCATTATTGGTGTACAGAAACACTATTAATTCTTTGTGTGTGTGTTGATTTTGTATCCTGCAATTTTATTAAATTTGGCTATAAGTTTTAACAGTTTTTTTGGTGGAGTCTTTAGAGTTTTTTATATTCACGATCATGTCATCCACAAACAGAAACAAATTGACTTCCTCTTTTTTAATTGGATATCCTTTATTTCTTTGACTAGGACTTCCAGTACTGGCTTGAGTAAGAGTGGTGAAGGTGGACATCCTTGTCTTGTTCCATATCTTAGAGGAAAGCATTGAGTTTTTCCTTATTCAATATGATGTCAGCTGTAGATTTGTAAATTTGGACTATATTGTGTTATGTTCTTTCTATAGTTCATTTGTTGAGAGTTTTCATCATGAAGTGATGTTGAATTGTATCAAATGCTTTTTCTGTCTGTTGAAATGATCATAATGTTTTCTTCATGATTCCGTTAATGTGATGTATCATGTTTATTGATTTGCATATGTTGAATCATCTTGCACTCTTCATGATGAATCCCGCTTGGCCATGGTATATGATTTTTTAAATGTGCTATTGAATTCAGTTTGCTCATATTTTATTGAGGATTTTTGCATCTGTGTTCATCAGAAATATTGGATTGTAGTTTTCTTTGTTGTTATCATTGTTTTCTTGTCTGATTTTGGTATCAGGGTAGTGCTGACCTCATAAAACAAGTTTGGAAGAACTCCTTCCTCTTCTAATTTTTAGAATAGTTTAAAAATAGTTTGCAAAGCACAGATCTTATGATGCTTTGATGGTTTTTAAGAATAATACCTATGCAAATCATTTTCATCCTTTCTTTATGTAACATTTAAAGATATTACCATAAAAGAATAAGAATATAATTTCATAAAAGTTGAAAATGTGCTCAATGTTTGAATATATTTTCAATGGAGAGAATGGACAAAGCACAGAAGCTGCTTTATATTCTAATATGCTTCAGTTTTTTATCTTATATATTAGGAAGCAAAAAGGTCCCTAGATTCCTTTATTCATTAAATCACATGAAATTATTCAATCATTAAATGTGTCTTCTCTGAACTCCATAAAAGTGCCACAATTGTATATTATAATTATATTACTTGAATACATAATAGACATAAATACTTAGTGAGAACTTAACTATATGCCAGATACTGTACTTTACAGTTTGAGTTGGACATACATTCAATGCCTGACTTCCCCACTATCTTATTTTTCATTTGGCAACCTTTTTTCCATCTTTAAATCTTAGTATTCTCATCTGCAAAATGAATGTAGTAATACTATCCACCTCACAAGGCTATGATGAGGATCTAATGAGATCATCCATTAATGCTTGACCTGATTTCTAACACAAAGTGCTAGTTTCTTTAATATTAACTAAAACACATGCATTCAAGTCTCAGCTCTGCTATAGAGTGATGATGGGTAAGTTACTTTAGTACTCTAGGCCTCAATGTATTTATCTATAAAGTGGAGATGGCAGTAGTACCTTTAGTGTTTTGTGAGTACTGTATTATCACATGTATGTAAGATCTTTAGAATAATTTCTGACACATCAGTGCTGAGTAAATATTGGTCATTAACTTTTAGCATTTCAGTTATTTCTGTAGTTTTTATCTCTCTATGCATAGCATTTATAACTTCAGAATTTTATAAGAATATCAAAAATATATAGATGTGTATATACGGAGAATATTAAAACTTGTTTTTATGTTCTTTCATTCACTTAAAAATTATGCTGGTTCATGGCAGTACCTGGGCTGTACAAAAGTTGGTCTTCATAATTCCTTCCTGTGGAATATACCGCAGTTGCTTGTTTTATTTTTTTATTATCAGACTTTTAGAGCTGTCTGTCAAAACACTGACATTCATTTATTTTTATTTTATTTTATTTTATTTTATTTTATTTTATTTTATTTTATTCTTGAGACACAGTCTCACTCTGTCACCCATGCTGGAGTGTGGTGGCATGATCTTGGCTCACTGCAACCTCCACCTCCCAGGTTCAAGTGAATCTCCCACCTCAGTCTCCCTAGTATCTGGGACTATAGGCACGTGCCACCACGTCCAGCTAATTTTTGTGTGTGTATTTTTAGTAGAGATGGGGTTTCACTGTGGTAGCCAGGATGGTCTCGATCTCCTCACCTCGTGATCTACTGGCTTTTGCCTCCCAAAGTGCTGGGATTACAGGCTTGAGCCACTGCGCCCAGCCAAAACACTGACATTTAAGTGGCAGAACACTTGGATTGATTTCTGAACCACTGAAGCCCAACTAAAAGGAAAAATTATGGGCACATTATTGTGTGTCCTCCCCACACTCCTTCCTCATGTCATAAACTCCTTTCTTGCCTTTAGAAGCAGCTGTTTATCCTCAGAGAGTGTAGTGAAAACAAAGCAGTCATATGGGAAGACTGACTAATTTACCACAGAAAACAGGGAATATTTAAAACAACGAACCAAGCAACTCTTGATTTTATGTATGCATGTGCATGTACAAGACAATAGAAAGATATCTATGTGGTATAAACAGAAAAATGACAGTCCAACTAGATTATTAGTTATTTCATATCCACAGTTAGGTGTGAGCTACTTGTCAAAATCAAGGATGAGAATTAGTGATTTAAAGTTTTAAATAAAATAACCTAACACGTACTATCTTCTAAGTATCATTAAAATAAAAAAATAATACTAATCTTTGCTTTCAGGGAATATGGAGCCATTGATGATGTAGATATTGATCTGCATATTGACGTTAGCTTTCTTGATGTAAGTATCAATTTTATATAATATGAATGGTGCATTTAAAACACATTTATTTTATTTTGGGAGAAATTTAATTTTCAGTTGGCTTATAATACTATTAGTTACATATTGACTGTTAAGGTGCTTTGTGAAGAATTGCTGTGTCTTTTCAAAGAAGCAGAGATTTTGTAAATATATATAAATATATTTGCCTTGGTTCTTCTAATATACTCTGAAATTTATGGGCTTTTATAGTACTTCACTATATTTTAAGTTTCGTTTTTAGTTCTCATACATAGAAAGCCAATATTTTCTTTGTGTGTGTGTGTGTGTTTGTTTGTAGAAAGTGATTTATTTAAAGAGAGAGAGAAACAGGAGAAGGAGAGAGAAAGAAACAGCTAACTCTCACACGAGTGAGAGAATCCAGAAAGACAGAATCCAGGAGAGGAAAGCAGCTTCCACGAGAGTGTTAGGGAATAGAGAGAGATGGAGTTTAGGAGGAGAAGATAGGCTTCCACGAGAGAATGTGGAAGGGGACTCCAGAGGGAAAATCCAGAGAGAGAAAGATGGCTTCCATGAAGGGAGTGTTTGTGGAAGGGGAAGAAGGCCAATATTTTCATACACAGTGGCTTTTCAGATAATTTATAGGCCTTCATGATATATGCATTTCTCAAACACAAGTTTTAAAAGTTTGTCTTTTTTTCATTTTGAACTCTAAAAGATGATTAACTCATCTTTTAAATATATTTGTGCAGGAGGAGATTGCTGTGGCTTGGGAAGTAATTCGAACAGAACCTATAATTGTTCGACTACACTGTTCACTTACACAATATTTAAATGGCCCAGGTTAGTTTTCTTTCTTTCTTTATTATTTTGGATATTAATTAACTGTTCACTATGCCTTAAGCAAAATGCGTGTTCATTTGTCAATTCTGAGCATAAGTGCTAAATATCTTGATGACGGTATTTAAAGAAGCTTGTGTTCTATGAAAGATGGTTTATTGCCAATATAACTTACAGAAACAGAAACATAACATTTCATTTTTTACGTTTTCAGAAACTGACAAGTTTCTGAGACACAAACATTAAAAAAAAAAACAAAAAGAGTACTTTGCATATAGTAGAAACTCAGTAAATACATATATATTTGGTTGTCCTTAGATTTAATTATTCTCTCTTTCATTCTAGGATTCAATTTTAATGCAATGTATTTCTGTCTTTGAAAATGGAGATCATAATAGTGTATTTGTTTGCTGAATCTTTACGGGACAATGTTGCTATATTTCAACTGATAGCTGTTTACCAAACAGGACCCTATTACTAGTCATGCCAAAATTTACTTGGTAAAAAGTTTTTTTCCTACCTACTACCACACACACACACACACACACACACACACACACACACAATTGTATCTTCTTATGTTGTTCCAGTTACCTACTTCAAATTTTAAAAAAATTCTAAAATTTAGTGGCTTAAAAAAACTTACCTCTTACTGTTATTTGGGCAGTTCTCGCCTGGAATTTCCCATGATTTGCAGTGACATGTGAGTGAGGCTGGGGCCAAATCAAGGCTTCACTGGGTTGGATACACATGCTGCTGGACTTTCAAATGACTAGCAATTGATGCAGGTATCATCTCGGCACTCAGTCGAGGCTTTTGGCTAGAGTGCCTGTCCGACACATAGCTTCTTCATGTGGCTTGGGCTTCTTGTACCATGGTACTGGGATGCAAATGCAAGTGTTGCTAGAGACAGGATGTAGAAGCTACTAGAAAAAGGCATAGTGAGCCTTTCATTGTATTCTATTGATCAAAGCAGTTGAAGAGCCCACCCAGAATCAAGGGACAGGACCGTAGACAGTACCTCGTGAAATCATGACCATCTTTAATCTGCCACACGTGTTACTATGATGTCTGCATGGTTTTTATTTTTTTAGGCATATCAGGGAATATACATCTACTGTTTGTTTTCACATAGGAAACATGCTTGTTCTTTCAAATTTATAAAATACAGGAATGTCTTCCATTTTTAAAGTTAGTCACTTGTTTTCCATCTTTACATAATACATTGTATTTAAATTAATCAACACATAATATAAATTACATATTCTAACTGATTTAATGCTAGACAAGAAAAAAAATCAATGTTTAAAATATTTTTATTCTGATAATTTCAGATATATACAAATGTAATGAAAATAATTACTCATGATTCTTGTACTGAGAAAGCTAAATGGCTTGGTGTTGTTTCTGTTTTCTCTGTGCATATGATTTATTTTTATAAAGTTGACATTGAATTGTATAAATAGCTATGCACCTTAATGTTAAGTCATGAGACTCGTCATTAAACAAGCTATAAGGGGATGACTTGTGATAGCTGAAGAATATTTCAGCCCATAGTTGTATATGTTCTTGCTCTTTCCCCACATATTCTGCTTTATGGCTAACCTTTTTCTTATTTTAGTGATTTGAAATGTACTCATTTGATTTTATTTTAATGGTGGTTAAAAGAAAAGGAAACCCTTATGTCTGAACTTTATTTAGGGTTAGGAATGACATTGGGTTGGTTAATCTCTACCCAAATCCCATCTGTGTGAGATGATACTGAAGCATGCTTTTATGTAATCTTACCGCTGATACTTATTTTTTGATATAATTTTGAATATAAGGCAGAGATTTTCCTTCACAATATCTCTTTAAAGACAGCTCACACTTGAGATCCTCTGTAGCTTGTCCTTAGACAAATAAGCTTTTTCTTTCCTGGGGAGAGCAGGTAAGCACTTGGCAGTTTTTTTTACCTTCCCTTCACTCTTTAGGTGTGACTAGTGTGGAGGGTACAGTGGCCTAGCTACTCCATCTCAAGTCTGGACAAATTTTAAGTTGTAATTCATGCTCCAGTTTTACCCACAAGATGGGGTGGACACTAGAACTTTCCCTGGATTTGTACGCTTGCTTGGCTTTTCTCTTTTCCTATCCTCCCCCTTCTCATTTGCTCTTACTGCTTCCTCCTGAGCACAATTCCGAATAAATCATTTGCCCCTTGTCTTCACTCAAGGTCTGCTTCTGAGGGAACCTGACCTAAGGATGGTGAGTCTGGGGTCAAGAAGGTAGCGTCTGCTGAGAGAGGAAGCCCTGCCAGACTAGTCCCGGAGTGTACTCTCTGCCTTAGGGTTCATTTGCTCCTGATTTTGAGAGGCATCAGTGGTAGTTGGCTTTTATTATAGCATCTGTCTCCTTTATAGGATGGAGAGTTTTGCATCCATCCTGTAGGGCCCCTTAAGATTAGTTCCACCTGCTCTGTTTATGCAAAATTTGCTGGGCATTTCTCATATCGGGATGGCATTACTCCAAGTTTCTGGTCTTTCCACTGGTTTTGTCCTATTTCTATTAGACACTGGTTATGATTGTGTTTGTGCAAAAGTATTCACTCATATTACCATCTTACTAGTAAACTCCCCAAGAGATTTTTTTTTCTTACTGAAAATTTGAGGAAAATACGATTGAAAATGTGCAGTAATGTATAATATGTGAATAGAACTGGAGACAGTGTTACTAAAAAGGAACATTTAACTTATTATTCCAGAAGAATAATTAGGTTTTATCCTAGTTTATGATTAGGATTATTGCTAGCAAATAAAAAAGTGAGAAAACATTTATGAAGAGTGTTTGCGCTATGCCCATAATGCCTCTGACTGTCACGGAATACCATTATTTCAGTTTCCATCTGTAATGAAGTTTTCACCATATTAAAGGTTAAGCAGATGAGCCTCCCAATCTCAGTATCCCATTTTAGGTGTGTTGCCTGGGACCACTCCCAATATCTGATACTATCTCAGTTAGAATCCAATCAGAAAACGGAAACCACTCTAGTATCTCAGGTTAAAAAAAATAATTAGTTAAACCAGTGGTTAAACAGTTGGAAAGAAATCAGGATGGTGAAGCTCATCAGAGAGTAGGAAGCGGAGACCACTAGGGAAGAGGACAGCAAGAGATCACTACAGTCCCTTGGGGCTGCAATGACGCTGGGAAAGGGATGGTATGCGGCAGAATCCAAACATCAGGGAAGTCTTGCAGGTTCTAGAGCCATGTCCAGAGTTGCTCTGTAGGAGTTAGGGCCACAGAAATAGGACATGTCTGGTAAAGAGCCGCAACCATGGAAAAGATACGGCAACTGCTAAAAAATGCCCACACAAGACAGAGAGGAGAGGATAAAGAAAGAGAGAGGAGGGAATAGGAGGAAGAAGAGAGAAGAGGGAAGGTGGTGGGGGGAAGGGAAATGGAGGAGATGGGAGGAGAGGAGAATGGAAAAAATACCTTGATTCCTTTCTCTTCCTCAAGTCCAACCAGAGCTTCCATTAGTCAAACTTAATCAGAAGGTAGTTGGCAAGGGACCTGTGGAACTGCAGCCTAAAAGTGGAAGAATGAGGGATGGGTTTGAGAGCAAACAAAACGCAATTGCCTATGTGTATATCCTCGTCAAATGCATAGTGCTGTTAGACATTATTTAATTTACATAAATGCTATTGTGCTATAGATTTTATTCTCTTAACCACTTCTGTTGCCAAGATGGAAATTGGCCCTGTTGCTCTATGTACACTACTATAATATATATTGTAGTAGAGATCCACTACAATTTACATATATTTCCTTAGCGATGGCCACCTACATTGTCTTCAGATCCCTGATGCCATTATCAGTGCAGCAAAGAATGTCCTTAAAGAACTTATTTTATGGACTTTATGACAGTGAACTTATGAAGAGTGGAATTTGTATGGATTGGTCTAACCTGAGCTGAGAGCACTTACTCATCATCGTTTCAATTGCATAGCTCTACTTACTTAATCGGAATTTCTCCAAATATCTGTTAGCGATTTAGAATTTTCCTTCTCTATGTGGCTTTGTCAAACCTTTAACTATTTTTCTAATGTGTTTCCTGTCTTTGGATTTTTTTATTGTTTATTTTACAAATCCCTTTAGTATGTTAGCTAAATCCCTTGATAGCTAGTGAGTTCAATTAATGCAAAAGTCTTTCACACTGATATTTATGAAAAGTTGATATTTGATGATATTTTTTGTGAAAAGTATTTTTGAACTAACAAAATTCAGTGATTTAAAAAAATTTAAAAAGAGTATTTGCGATGTGTCTTTGGAAGGTATCAGCATTTATAGTAAAATGAACTTGCAAAAAATGTATGACTAATTCAAGATTTAGACTGACCTATTTAACAGTTCTTTTTGAAAGGAATTTATTCCTAAATTTTGGAAATGTTTAAATAACAGTTATTTAAACATCAATATTTGGCTATGGATAATCTGACAATGTATCTGTGAGTGAACAAGAATGATACAAATTGAAGAAATACACCTCCTTATCCACTTTGAAACTAAAGATAAGGATTATTTGTATTTTATATGGGGAAATATACTTTAAATAAATATGTGATATAATTTATCATTCTTATGATAATATATTTTTTGGAATTACTGATATAGAGATGCAGTCTTTCATCTCAAGGATAAAGCTGTTTTTAGTTGAAAATGATAAACAACTAACATTACTTTAAAATGATTTCTGTACATATCATCTCATTATTGGTACCTCTATGCTTGCATGATCAGTGCATTAGAATAATTTCCACTTATCTTGGGCAGCCCTCAATTCCCAACTGGAGTTAAATGAGAGATAAGAAAGCATTGAATAACTTTGACTTTTTTTTAAAACATGGAAATATATCACTAGTACATTCTGTCAAGTTCTTACTTTTCTTATAAAAGAATGTTTATTTGTAGTTTCTAGTTTTAGGTATCTACAATTCTGGGTTTTTTGTTGGTGGTGGTGGTTGTGTGCTTGTTTTGCCTAGGTCACTAATTTTAGCTTTTGTTTTTTCCTGAATACTTATTTGCATAATTAGACTTTTGTAGTTCATTTTATTTTCTAACTATTATCAAGAAACTATTACTTTTTAAAAATATTGTTAAAAACAAATTTAAAATGTTTTTAAATTTACAGAAAAATTGCAGCTAGTGCAGAGTTCCCATATACTTCAACCCCTGTTTCTCTGGTTATTAACATCTTACATTAATACATTGAATATAATTAATTACATTTATTTTAATAGTAATACATGTTTTAGAACTTGAATTTTGGGATATTTTGTGAATTCCAAATTATGAATTTTGTAAATTTTGGAATTTTATGGACTCTTAGTATACTCCAAAATTATAGCTCATTTAGATTTTATGCTATTGAGTCAATGTTTGAAATGTATATTTTTCTAGAAAATTTATCATTTTGATAAATGTTAACACTTATTTTCTAGTCATGCATAGCATGATTAAGTTTTGGTCTTTGTATTATTAATTTATAAGAATAATTTGTGTGTTTTTGATAAATGTTTGTGTTTAGTATTATACAACCCTTCTTTCTCTCTTTCTGTGTATGTATCATACACAGTTTTCTCCAGTGCATTTTGGAGTGTTCTACGATTTTGTAGCTAGGTCTCTTTTGTTTCTCTGCCCTCATCTTCCCACTTTTTTTGACTGTCTCTGAAGACAGTGTAGCTTCTTAAATCTTCTTAGAGTAAATACAATGCTTTCTCATTTAATTCCACTGAAGTTTTCCAAATGTTAGAATTTTTTTATTCACTTTTGAATTTTGATAGCCATGGGTTTGGGATAAGTGGGATTGGATTGATGCCTACTCTATACCTTACTCTCTGTACAGGGATTAGGGAGTTTTTAGGAAAGGAACTAACTTTTTGGTGGTACAAACAGCCAGTTTCCTTGATTGATGGAGCGTTTGTGTCCCAGAGTAGTAGCCAACAGAGGGAGTGAAGCAATTGGGGGATACCGTTTGGCTTACAGTATAGAGCACGTGTGATCTGTGAAGGTCCTATGAGCAATGCCATCTTTGCTCTAATTATCTCCTTCCCCACCTGTTGCTGTGAATGGCACTATCTAAGCTCCTATATGTCATCTTTTCATCTGCATACTGGTTTCTGTTCCCTTTCACCTAATTAAGACACCATCCCAGCAATTCAGTTCTCCCCCTCCTTCCTGTACTATTCATTTCTCTTTTTTTCCTGAAAGATTCACATCAGCAAATATTTCTCTTATCTTAAAAACAAACAAAAACTGAAAACAAAACCTTCTTCACCTAAAATGCCTCTTCAGTTGGGACCCTAATACTCTGCTTCTTTTGACTGTTAAATTGCTTGATTAGAGTTGTCTATATCAGATTACTTCATTTTCTTTTTTCTTATCTCTCTTTGAATCCACTCGTCAGGTTTTTGTCTCATCATTTTTCAAACTGCTCTTGTCAGTGTCATCAGTAACTTCATTCTTGTCAAATGACTCATAACCTATTTTGATTTCTTATCTTAATTGACTTAGCAATATTTCATAACAGTTGTTTACCTCCTCCTTGAAAATCCCTTTTTTTCTTTCCTTTTTTTTTTTTTTTTCAGATAGGGTCTGCTCTGTTGTCCAGGCTGGAGTGCAGTGGCATGATCACAGCTCACTGGAGTCTCACCCTCCCAGGCTCAGGTGATCCTCCCACCTCAGCCTCCTAAGTAGCTAGGACTCCAGGCATATGCCACCATGCCTAGCTATTTTTTTTTTTTAATAGAGATAGAGTCTCTCTATGTTTCCTAGACTGAACCTTGGGGTTACAAGCATGAGCCACCATGCCCAGCCTGAAAAACTTCTTTGAATTTGTGTCGGGATAGCAGCACTCTGAAATCTTCCATCCTCTTGGCCATTCCTCCCCAGCCTTCTTTGCTGAGCTGGGCTCAGGGCCTAATCCTCAGACTTTCTCTCTCCTCCACCTACACTCGTACCGAGTGGTTTTTCATCCAGCCTCATGCCTTTAAATATATATATATATATATATATACTCTGACTTTTCCAAATTTATATCTTTAGTACATTCCTCTCACCTTAATGCCTAAATGGTGAGCTTCTCCAATTGTCTTCCTAACATTTCCATTTTAGTATCAAATAAGCATCTCAAATTTAAAATATTTGGTCAAATGACTAGTCTTCTTTGCCTCTCCAAACCTGTTCCTCCTGCAGTCTTTCACATTGTAGAAACTGGTAAATTTCATTCCTCTAGTTTCTTAGGCCATAATTATTGGATTCATCCTTAACTCCTCTTTTTTTCACACCTCAAATCCAGTCCACCAGCAAAATCTGTCCACTCTCCTGGAAGTGTGAATCCAAAATGTTCATCACCTCCATGGACCCAAGTGCTATATATCTTGCCTCACTTATTGCAGTAAGTTCCTGACTGATTTTCCTATTTTTCCCTTTGGTCTTTGACCAGTTGATCCTGCGCAGCCCCACCGTCCTCCTTCCCTGCTCTCATCCCCTGACAGAAGATCTTGTTCACTCCTCTCCCCACACTCCTCTCCGGCTGTTTCTAGAATATTTCAGCTCATTTTCTCTTCAGGGGCTTTGCCCTTGTTCTTTGCTCTGGCTGGGACATTTTCTTCCTGCTTGTTCTTATCTAACGTTTAAACCTAAGCCCACATAGCCTGCAGCCCATGTATCTTTCCCCAGCTTTATTTTTCTCCGGAGCTTTATTGCCATCTAACACTGTATGTTTTTCTACCTGTTTTTCATCTTCCTTCTCCCGCTGGACTTCAGACTTCATGGGTGCAGGGATATTCGTGTGTGTGTGTGTGTTCTTACTCTTCCGTCTGAAATGACTGGCGTGATAAGTGTTCAAGAAATACTCTTTAAACCAGAGAGAAGTTATTAATTTAATTAACATTATAGTTACTGATTTAAAGAAATATGTGTACATATATGTATTTTTATATATTTAGTTGCCAATTTAAATATATATATATATACACACACACACACCTGGTAAAAGTATGAACCAAGTGAAAAGTAACTCTGCTGTGCCTTGCTCTCATCTCTCATTGTTTTATTCTAAAAATGATGTATGTAGATGCAAATATGTTGTCTTTCTTCCACTTAAGAAATAGTGCACTAACTGTCCTACATGTGGCCAGTTCAGCTGTTTCTTACTTTGGAGATCATTCTTACTTACATATAATTATATTATACATTAATATATAAGAACCAGTAATGATCTCCTATGTGCATATAGCATAAATAGCATTGTTTAGGTCTGCATGTATGGTTTTTAAGTGTGTATATGTATACGCACACATATGATGCAGTTTCCGTCTTTTTCTGGCTGATGGTTGAGTTTCAGTTTCAAGTCAATATGTGACTGTGCTCTTTTTTTTCTTTCCAGTGCCCACTGTTGATGTGTTTCAGATTTCCACAAAAGAGCGATTTGGATTAGGACATCAACTGAAAAAGTAAGTTTGCCAAAGTGTAAAAAAATAAATTTCTGTTAAAGAGAACTGAGTTCTCATTTTGTTCCTTTAAGAAAACAACAAAAAACCTTTCTCTTCAATAATAGCTTTTTGAAGCAAGTCCCTCAAGAGAGGAAGTCATCCTGATGCTAAATTTATTAGCAGGGCTCACTTTTCCACCTGGGCCAGGGTCCTTCTATTGCCATCCCAGATCCACTCTCTTTCTTTCAGTACCCTCCTCTGTCTGAGGAGGCTGACCTGTGTGGACACAGGCTCTGTGTCTGTGAGTCCCTAATGTGATCAGTGGAAGGAGGAAGGAGAGGAAGATGGAAGTACTTACTGCCCTGGTTTCCTGCCTAGGAGGTCGTCCCAAGCTGACTAGTCCTTCCACTGAAACCTGCTGCTCTTGTCCAGGCTGCAGCATTTACATGACTTTCTCTCTTACTGGGTTTTATTGACGGCTCCCACTGCTCATTCCTTGGGGCCCAGAGTTGGTATCAGTTTAGCAGCCACTTGTTCTGGACTACTGCACTATATCCCTATTTCCCATAACTACCCCTTTGAAACATTCTTCTTATAAATAAACTATTTCGTGTTTGAACCTTGATTTTGTTTTCTTATCTTAAAGTCTATTTTATATAAAGACCTGTTTTTTAAAAACAGAAAAAGATAACGCTGATAGAGTCAGGATACAATGGCACCAGAAAAAAAAAAAAGCATCTTAGAAGAAAATAGAGAACACTGATAAATTACAGACACAAGAATTGACTCTCAACTTTTTCTAAAATCAAATGATCACTGATGTGATCTTAGGTACAGACTTTTGGGGCTCATTGGCCTGTGTTTCTGTATGGATCAAGAGGGCTTGTTGTGGTTTTTCCTGAAGAAAATAATGATGCCATCCACGTGTTCTCCTTTGGCGGCCTTCCATGCAGAGGGATTATAACTTTCTCTTTAGACCTAGAGTCCAGATGGGCCTTGATTTCAGAAGACATAAAGCTACCCTATTTGAACTGACTTTTAAAATGTAGGCACGTACCTCAGTTTGCCATGATCAGAATATAAACAATAAATTATTTACTTAATAACAGCTTTAAGAGTTTGTGTTTATGGAGAATTCCCAGAGGAGTATATATGCTTCCAAATCTGTAAATTTAACTTAAATGTGCATTTGTCAAAAAAGACCATTAGATCACTGTATACTTAAAGCACGGTTAGGCCTTTCATAATGATATAGTCTACATGATTATTTTTATTTTAATGAATTTTAATTTGGCATCATCATATATTGGCTTTTATTGAGCAATATTTTGAGAGAAAACATATTGAAACTATATTTGATATATGAAATAGAGAACTTACTGAGGTCATTTTGCCTGATGTAGGAAGCCACATATATTATATTTAGGATTGTACATATCACAGAGTTCTAGAGTTTTCTCAAGTTTTTATGACTTAAATTGAGGCAGCACTAATCAAATGTGAGTTGTGTACCTACCACATTTGAAAATAAAAAACATTCTTATAAATTCCCAGTGTTAAGTTCAAAGATGTGCAAATATAAAATTAGATAATAAACCCCGAATGTTTAGAATTCTGCATTTCTAAAACTAAATTCAATTTATAATGTGTGTTTAGCATATTATATTATGCAGTGTTCTCTTATAAGGACTCACAGGATAAATTTTCTCAGCTTTCCATTCTAGAATTAGGTATACTTTCCCAGAGCACTTGGTTGTGCTTTTTGACTGGATTTTGTTTCCTGCATTGTGCCTGTATCCTACATGTCTTGGAGATGAGCTGGAGCCTGCCTCCATGATGAGCATGGATGGCATTACCCAAGTTGGGTACCATTTCACCTTGACACATTTTTTTTCATTCTATGATTTTTATTCACACCCGATTTCCTCCCTTGTTTTTACACTTCTCCACTTTGTGTACTTCTGCAAGCCACTTATGAACTATTTTTTTAAGTGGGATAGAGTTGATCAAAATAAGATAAGAATTACAAAAGCATGCAAGTCTAGGAATAAATAACTTTCTACCCTTCATGGCTTCTGAGTACATTATATGGGCTCAACAAAAGAAATTGTGTATATAATCCCAACTCTGAGAAATTAAAGAAAGCTAGGAGCCTTTTTCACTGTTTAAGTACCTAGGAGCATATATAACATATTTTATTAATATCTCCATCCAAGTGATTAATGTTTTTAAAGAGTTACTTGCTTTTAAGGATAAATATTAGCTATGTGGAAAGTTTGTTAATGTGGATTAGAATTTTTTTTATGATCCTTGAGACATTTTGACCTGATATGTTTGTTTCCCTAATTATAAATAGTTAGATTTGGCTATGATCCTTAAGGTCACTGCCAGTTTAAAATCCCATAATTTTAACAATCTAATTTCATCCTCACAATAATTTATTAAAAAAAAAAAACCCACTAAATATAAAGAGGTTATTTTCTTAGAAACATACAGCAAGTTAGGAAGGTAAGTTTAGAATCTAGGCCCATTGTTTTGTTTTTAGTAAGTCAGAGACACTGTTATTTACTGAATAACTTTTCCACAGAAAAATTTTTTTCTGGTGTGTTTCGAACAGTAGAATAATCAAATCAACAATAGCAACAGCCAATGCTTATGTAGTAACTATTATATGTCATACACTATTTCAAGTACTTAACATATAATAAGACATTTAATCTTTACAACAACTCTATGAAACAGGTCTTGTTACTATCACATTTCCTAGGCGATGAAACTGAAGTCCAGAGAGATTGAGCAGCTTGCTTACAGTCACACAGTGAGAAAGTGATAGAGCCAGAATTTGACTCCAAACCAGTACTTATGAGCGGTAAACTAGTCTGCCTCTCATATAATGCTAGATATTCCTTTGCTTGAGATAAGACATGGAATATATGTTTGACATTGAATGAATATTGAGAGAATGTGAAGTCAAAATAACCTGAAAGAAAAAATACATAATGTATTTTCTCATGGCTGACCTGACACAGATACAGTGGTCGGTCTTGCACAGGGTACCGTATCATTCAAAACCTCAGCATATCACAGACAATGTAAATAATCTTCGACTTTATATGACTTTATGTTGAATCTGCACTGATCAAACCTTAGTTGTTTTTAAGGAGAGAAAACATTGCAAATCTTCAGTTTTCCCTTAAATATATGTACAACATAAAATTAGGTATAAATTCTTCATATGTATAGTTCCACATTTATAAAACCAAATTCAATTTCCAACTTAAGTGCAAATCAAAATAAAATACTTGAAAATCACATTAATACCATTAATTTGGTTTATGATGTTATTTTGCTAAAGCTGTTACACCACCACAATTTGAATATAATACTGGCTGCTCTAGTACATAGTTCTTTTGAAATCAACATGTACAAAATTATGATGTCATCCCTATGTACTTGCTTTTTTCTGCTACACTGGAACCTTTGTTTACATAGTTGGCTGTGACATCATCTGCTCCTGACCTGATGCAAATGTATACTTCACCTTGAATTTTTTTTCTTTTCTTCCCCCTACCATCAGCCAATCACTGGCAATGATAGTAGTTTCTTTTGGTACCAGCGCAATAGTAAACACAAACTCAAATGTAAATATTGAAGTCCCTTCATTGTTCTCTGTTGTAAGGAGGTGGTTGTTATATCAAATGTGCTCATATGTACACTCCAGGTTACTTCTGAAATGAAACGCAACATTGAATGTCTTTTAGAAAACACTTAACTTCTTTTGCATCCAAGAACAACTAGGAACCTGGGTATCCAAGTTTAAGAATTACCGATTTTAGATGTGAATTCACATCTACGTTAGGATCACCTTAGGATCCTAATGTAACATAAAAGTGGGAAAATTTGTACATTTTGGTCATATTTCATTTTGACCTGTTTCTTTTTCTGTTCCACTTAGCTTATCAAGATTAGGCAAGCACTTGCTGACTGTCTTCGAGAATGGTGCACAGAAGTAGCAATTTTTTTATGGGAAGAAAATCTAACTCTGCTTGATACAAAGAGTTGTGTCAATGGAGATTTCCAATTAGGCGCAGGGAGAAATGATGATCTTATTATTACATTAAAATCCTGCTGAAATTTTGGGTAAACAAAATTCAAACATAAATAAATAAAATGTTTCTTGTGCTGACTGAGAGAATTTACTGTGAATTTGGAATCATGGCATCCCTTATTGCAGTTTACCCTCTTTTTCTTACCACTTCCACTGCTAAAAGGACTCCAAAATAATTCTGTATGTAACTGTTTCTTCTCCTGAACTTATCAAAACTAGCAGAAGAAAGCCTAAGTAATACACTTTCTGGTGATCACAGTTAGTTTGTTAAGACCTGAAGGATCTTGAGAACTTAGTAACTGGCCTCATGCTAACAGTCACTTTTGTCTTTTTTGAATAACGTGTAATACATATCAAAACCTATATTTGAAAAGATACTTACTGTTGCCCTGTCACTTGTGCCTATGCTAACTTGGGCAGATTTCATTACTTATGAAGTGTGTGGAATAACAGTTACTTGCTGGGGATACTCTGAGAATCAAAGGGAAAAATGTATATATAACATTTCTGTTTTACTCTGTGACATATTGTGAGTGGTAAACAAATATTGGCATCATTTTCCTGATCCCAAAGCAATGTATTAGAAATAACTGATAAAAGCATGAAAAACAGGCTATCCTGAAGTTATTTTTGAAGGAAAAAATGTTTAATTTATTGCATGCTTGATGTTTAATTGTAAAATTTTATGTCTACTGAAGTATTAGTGTTGAGGGCCACTGCCATGTGGAAAATGGAGATACAGAGACGCCATCCAAACCTGGGACCTCTCTCAGGAAAGAACACTGTGTCCAAGTCCACAGTTGACATTCCAGAATTCTTTACCATGAAACACTGAGGGAGCGATTTTGACATAGAAAATATTGAGATTAGGAGTTACCAACCTCCTGCCTTATGATATTAACTAAAATTTAAGGATACCCAGTTTTTAAAATATAGTATGATATTAACTAAAATTTAAGGATACCCAGTTTTTAAAATATAGTATTTTAAAGGTGAATGGCTGGGTTGAAGATATAATTTCTGACCACATATTTCTACATAGAGCCAGTTCTGTGTGTTTTCTTTTTATATACGATTTTATAGTTGTATTTTGCTTTTCTTTTCATGAAGAAGATATAGAAGCAAGTCAAGTAAAAAGAAAATGGCTTTACTTCTATCTTAATAAATAGCATTAAAATTAGCAACAAATAATTTCTTAAAAATTGAATTTCTAGCACCAAAAAAAATTTAAAAAAAATTTTTTTTTTGGCCACTTCAGCTCAGGTTGTTGATCCTAAATGCAGTCTTTATAATTCTCTTTATATCTTCATTCTTCTACCATTTGGATTATCATATCCTGGTAATATTATAATTTAATTGTTTAAATAAATTGTAATCATTATCACTTACTGTGATATAACTAGTCACAGTAAAGTTCTGGTAATTTGCTATGTGTATGTGATGCTATCCTACATATGAAAAATTTAGTATTGTTCTAAATTAGCATCTTACTGATTTCTGTGTGTTTATTTTTATTTGATAAATGCATTTTCTACATAATAAATATAGTAACATTAGTTGAAATTGCCTTGGAATGGTGATAACAGAATTACCTTTGGATTTGACAGAATCATGCAGACGTTTGTTACACAGCAGTGGAAACAGAGCAAAGAAAAATCCAATTGCCTGCACAGTAAAAAGTTGTCAGAGAAGAAAGTGAAGTCTCCCCTGCATTTATTTTCTACTTTGCGCAGGTTGGTAACAGGCAACTTCATCATTATCTTACTAAATGCTGAGTGTGTGATATAGTTCATGCTTACAGCATTCCTTCTATAGTATTGACATCTGTTTATTTTCTTTATAACTTTGAAGAAAAGACTGAGTTAGATGCATTCCATCAAAAACATATTCATTTGTACGTCTTGAGTTTTTATTAATATTTATTTAACATTGGTCAAATTTTCTAACATTAAATTCTTTGCTTTCTAATTACCTAGAGTTTTTCCTACCAAAATTAGTTTCATTACAGGGCTGTGGGATAGATAGGAGGGAAAAACATCTTAGAATCTTTCTTTTGCTTTTCAGGAAAAATGGGATTCAAGTCCTGTGATCATTCTGCACATACCTTTGATTTCAGTTTTAACTGGGTCGGCCATATTAGTATGAGGTGGTAGAACATTTATAGCACAGTCAGGTTGAGTTTGAGCTTGACAGGCATTCTTCGTGGTCTGCTATACCTGTAATTTGCCTTGTATTAATTCTTGTTCAATTTTGAAGGTCGCCAAGTTATCCTCCCCCTGGTTGTGGTAAAAGCAAATCCAAACTGAAATCTGAGCAGGATGGAATCTCCAAAACGCATAAGCTGCTGCGGAGGACTTGTTCCAGCACAGTGAAGACTGATGATATGTGCGCCACAAAGTCACACAGGACCTTTGGCCGCTCCCTGTCCAGCGATCCCAGGGCTGAACAGGCTCTGACAACAATTAAATCGCACAAACTTTTGAACCGTCCCTGCCCTGCAGCTGTTAAGTCAGAGGAATGCCTCACTCTAAAGTCGCATAAACTATTGACTCGATCTTGTTCTGGAGATCCGCGATGTGAGCACAACACAAACTTGAAGCCCCACAAACTGTTAAGCAGGTCTTACTCTAGTAATCTCAGAATGGAAGAATTGTATGGACTGAAAAATCACAAATTGCTCAGCAAATCCTACTCCAGTGCCCCCAAGTCATCCAAAACTGAGCTTTTCAAGGAACCTAACGCAGAGGGCAGGAGGCTCTCTCTTACCTCAGGGCTTATTGGTATCCTAACACCATCTTCATCTTCATCTTCTCAGCCTGCTGTGCGTAAATATTTTCATCTTGAGTTCTTAAATGTTAGCTAAGGTGCAGTAGAATTTTTTCTTTCTTGTAAGATCTGGTGGAGAAATGAAGCAAAACTTTGTTTTAATTTATCTTTTTTTTTCTTTTTGGATATTGTTTTACCTACCACATATTTGCGACTGGCATTGAAATGTCAGTTTTGATTCTGAAAAACAAATAAATGTAGCTACTGATTTGAGGTCCAGCCCAAATTCTCGTCATGGCAGCAAATGCTACTAAAAACAGAAGGAAGTGCATTAGATTCACAAAGCCTTTACTTATTAAACAAACATTTAATTTTAATGTTTTATTAAGTAGGTGTATCTAATCTCTGGTCTTCTCACATGAGTAGTGGAGAACCACATTTTTTCTTGTGGGTAAACTGAGAGTAACTTCCTTTCAATTATATGTAAGAGAACTTTGCTCATGCATGTGGCTACCTGTGGAGAGAGGCAACATTTACCACTTTATCCCAGAGCCTCACTGAAAGTTGTTCTTGGTGTCCATTCTATACTGAAGTCACTTTATGCTGGAGCTGCTTTTGGGGAACGTGGGATCAGAAGATGACTTTAATAATTTTAGTCCTTATGACGGTATTTATCAAGAATAACTTACACAAAATTTATCACTAGCATGATTGGCATGATAGCCAATTTCACGCTAGTGGTAAATGCATAGACCTATCTTATGTATATTATTAACATATTCAAAATAATTGACGAAAAGTTTTGTTGCCTTTTGCTAAATATATTATGTGTGTTTGTTGGGGGTATGTGTTTAGCTCTAACCATTAATGTGTATTCACTCAGCAAGAGATGAAATTGAAAAAGATAAGATACTATTTTAGGAAAGTAATGTTATTCTTATATAGGTTTATTTCTAAATTTAAACTGTAAATTGCACTATTGATTTTATGAAAATTTGAGTATGTTGTCAATTTCACATGAGCATCCTGGAAGCCCATTCCTACTCAAAGATAAGTTTTAAGGACATAGAGAAAATAATGTAGAACAATTACATAGTGGAATGTTTCCCATGTTAATTTCATCCAAGAAAGATCATTTCAGATATTCTGTAAAAGAAAATGCCTTAATGACCTCTTATATGGCTAAGCATAATATATAGTTTTCTGTTATGACACTTTCAGTAGCTATCTAATATTTCTTTGGAGGAATAATTGTATCTGATTGTAAAATAAGACTGAAGTCCCCTAATGAAGAGAGATAAACATTTACTGATTTGTAGCAGAGGAAATGAATTTTCTTTTTTTGGTCATGTAAAGGTGCCAGTCATTTTTGCTAGAAGATCAGCAACTAAGAATGCTATTCATTTACTGTAGGCAAAAATTGCATTGGTAATGATAGAAAAGGGTATTTATACTAGAGTGAATAAAAACATTTTTAAATTTTGATGTCATCACCAGTGACTCAATTCATATTTTGTGTGATCTTAGATCACTTTTGTATTCACTATTGCAAAGAGTAAAAGACTGTGATTTATACATTTTTTAATTTAAAAAATTGCATTTTTTTACTTTGCTTTTTCAGCCAAATGGTGCAAAATGCATTCCAATACGAGACCGCGGCTTCCTGGTGCAGGTATGAGCCAAAACTCTATCCATTGTAGAAATATTTTGGTTCTTACTGGGTTTTTAAATCATGTATGAGCTTGACTTATTTTTCCTTACTGTTTTATTCAGACAATTGAGTTTGCTGAACAGCGGATCCCTGTATTGAATGAATACTGCGTGGTTTGTGATGAGCCACATGTGTTTCAAAATGGCCCTATGCTTAGGGTAAGTTCTTATTGATAGAATGTTAGTGTTGGTTTAGAATATGGAAATATAGAAAAGGTTTGAAATACAAAAATAAGTAAATATATGCAGTTTAAAGCAAATACTCTTTATTGAGCAAATTATTTACGTGTAATTTTGACAAAATGAATTAGTATTCTAAAGTAGTCTGTGAAAGAATGGTTAGTTTGATATTAGGAAAATGTTTCTTATTATGTTTTTTACATATGTTTATCTAACAGCTGTTTATCCATCTATACCTGTATAACATTAAGCATTTGAATTGTGGAATTTAGAAGAACTAGTGTTTACAAGGATGCTTAGGCAGTGTTCCTTCGAAACTTCACAATTTAAGATGCTTAATACAGAAAGGAGAGTCTAGGTCCTCTGCCATTTAAAAGAGGTACACAGTAGTAGAGAGAGGATCAGAATCAAGATTTCCAAAAATGCTAACATCCTGACACATTTGGGACATTATCAAGGGAGTGTGAAAGTAAGAATCAGTTTATACATGCATTTTGGGGAGAACTATTCAATTTAAAAATTTTTTTTTTGCAAATTTTTATTGTTAAAATTTAACATGTCACTACATAAAATATACAATTCAGTGGTTTTTCATATATTCACAATATTATATAACCATTACCACTATTTAATTCCAGATAGTGGAATTCTCATTACCCCGAAAAGAAATACCCTAACTTTTAGGAGTCACTCCCAATGTCTGCCTCCTATCATTTCCCGGCAATTACGAATCTGTGTTCTGTGTCTATGGATTTGCCCATACTGGATATTTTACATGAATGAAATTGTACAATATGTGATCTTTTGTTTCTGACTTGTTTCACTTACTATAATGTTTTCAAGGCTCATCCATGTAGCATGTGTCGGTACTTTTATTTCTTTTTATGGCAGAATAATATATATTTTGTAGATATACCACATTTGTTTATCTTTTCATTAGTTAATGGAATTGCTAGAACAAATGTTAACTCTGTTTAACTTTTTGAGGAACAGCCAAACCTGTTTCAACAGTGGCTGCAGAATTTTACATTTCCACTGACAACGTATGACAGTTCCAGTCTCTATACATCCTCCCACGTATCATTCTACATTTATTAATATTGTTTAAATTACAGCCATGCTACTATGTGTGAAGTAGTTTCTCATTGTGGTTTTCTTATGCACTCCTCTAATGACTAACTAAAAGATGCTAAAATATTTTGATTTTCTGCTAAATAGATTTTGAACATCTTTTCATGTGCTTATTGGCCATTTGTGTATCTTTGGAGAAATGTCTATTTAAACCCTTTTTCTATTTTTAAATTGGGTTATTTGTATTCTTATTCATGAATTGTAGGAGTTCTTTCTGTATTCAGAATACATAATACTTTCTCCTATTTTATGGTTTGTCATTTCATTTTCTTAATAGTATTAAAAGAATTTAATAATTTAATAATTATTAAATAAAATTTAATAATTTTGGTGAAGTCTTATTTATCAATTTTTTTTGTTACTTGTGTTTTTGATGTTGCGTCTAAAAAGTATTTGCCTAATTCAAAATCACACAGTACACTTATGTTTCCTTCTAAAAATTTTATAGTTTATGTCTTACATTTAAGTCACATTACTTTTTGAGTTAATTTTTATATATGGTGTTAGGTTGGGGTCCAAAGTCATTCTTTTGCATGTAGAGACCCAGTTGTCTCAGCGCCATTCTTTGAAAAGACTATTTTTTCTCTACTGAATGATCTTGACACCCTTGTTGAAAATTATTTGACTCTAGATGTTTTGGTTTATTTCTGGACTCTCAAGTCTTTCTCCACTGATCTGTATGTCTGTCCTTAGGCCAGTACCACATTGTCTTGATTAATGTTGCTTTACAGTAAGTTTGAAATCAAGAGGCATAAATCCTCTTTGTTTTTCTTTTACAAGATTGTGTTGACTGTTTGGGTTCTCTTGCATTTCTATATCAATTCTGTGGTTCACTTGTCCATATCTGCAAAAAGACAGCTGGACTTTTGATAGAGTTGCATTGGAATTGTAAATCGGTTTGAAGACTATTGCCATTGACCACAGACTGAATGTGTCTCCCCAAAATTCATATATTGAAATCCTAACTCCCACGTGATGATGTTAGGAGATGGGGCCTTTGAAAGGTGATTAGTTCATGGGGTGGTGTCCTCATGAACAGGAATAGTGCTTTTATAATAGAGCACAGAGTGCTCTCTCACTCCTCTACCATGAAAGGACACAGCAAGAAGATTAATTGGTGGCCTTACTGTCATCCTGGTCTATGAATCAGCAGATGGTCCCTCGAGGCACTGAATCTCCTGACACCTTTATCTTCCCAGCCTTCAAAACTGTAAGAAATAAATATTTGTTATTATAAGCCACCTAGCACCCAGCCTGTGGTATTTGATTATAGCTGCCTGAATAGACCAAGACATCATCTTAACAATATTAACCTTTCCAATTCTTGTACACCAGATCGTTTTATTTATTTAGGCATTTAAAATTTTCTTTCAATGCTATTTTGTAGTTTTCGGTATTCAAGTCTTACACTTCTTTGGATGAGTTTGTTTTTAAGCATTTTATTATTTTTGATGTTACTGTAAATTAAGTTGCTTTATTTCATTTTCAAATTGTTCTTTGATATTATATAGAAATAGAAGTTATTTTTGCATGTTAATCTTTTATCCTGCAACATTGCTGAACTTATTTATTAGCTCTATTAAGTTATTTTTGGATTCTTTCATGTTTCTCTATATAAAATCACGTCATTTGCAAATAGTTTCACTTTTCCTTTTTAATAAGGATGTTGTTTATTACTTTTCCTTATCTAATGTACTTGACTGGAACCTTCGATACAAGATTGATTAGAAATGGCAAGAAAAGAAATTTTCATCTTGTGATTTAGAGGGAAAATGTTCAGTCTTTCCCTATTAGTTGGGGATTTTTCTATTTTTTTATTTATTTTTTTAAGATGGAGTTTTGCTCTTGTTGTCCAGTCTAGAGTGCAAAAGCGCCATCTTGGCTCACCGCAACCTCCGTCTCCCAGGTTCAAGCAATTCTCCTGCCTCAGCCTCCCAAGTAGCTGGGATTACAGGCATGTGCCACACGCATCACTAAATTTGTATTTTTAGTGGAGACAGGGTTCTTCCATGTTGGTCAGGCTGGTCTCAAACTCCTGACCTCAGGCGAGTCTGCCTTGGCCTCTCAAAGTGCTGGGATTACAGGCATGAGCCACCATGCCTGGCCTGGAGATTTTTCTTAGATGCCCCTTATCAGGTTGACAAAAATCCATTTCTAGTCCTAGTTTGTTAGGTGGTTTTATAATCATGAAAACAGTTTTGTCTGTTTTTGTTTTTCTGTGTCTCTTGATATTACTATATTTTTCTTTTATTCTATTAATATGTTGTATTATGCTGATACTTAAATATGTGCTAACAACTATATGGGCCTGGAGATTTCTGTTTTAGATATTTTTGTTGGTGTTGTTGAGACAGGGGTCTTACTCTGTTGCTCAGGCTGGAGTGCAGTGATGCAAACATGGGTCACATCAACCTCAACCTTCTGGGCTCAAGTGATACTCCTATTTCAGCCTCCTGAATAGCTGGGACTACATATACATGCCACCATGTCCGGCTAATTTTTAAAATTTTTTGTAGAGATTGGGTCTTGCCATATTGCCCAAGCTGGTCTTGAACTTCTGGGCTCAAGGAATTCTCCTGCCTTAGCCTCCCAAAGTGCTAGGATTACAGGTGTGAGCCAACACACCTGGTGAAAAATTTGTAATTTATGAATTCAATTTCTTTATTAGTTATATGGCTATTCAAACTATCTATTTTATTTTGAATGAAATGTGATAGTTTGTGCTTTTAGAGGAATTGGTCCATTTTGTCTCAGATGTCAAATTTGTGTGAGTAATTTATTAGCGTATTCTCTTATTATCCTTTTGATGTCTGCAGAGTTTTAGTGCTACCCTTCATTTCATTCCTGATGTTGAACATTTGTATCATCCCTCTTTCTGTCAGTTGTGCTACAGGCTTGTGGATTTTATTTACCTTTTCAAAGAACAGATTCTTTGTTTCACTGAATATCTCTATTTCTTCTTTCAAATTCATTTATTCTTTCTTACCATTATGCAAGTGGGGGTATTGAAGGTTCAACTGTTATTGTTGAATTGTTTGTTTTTTCTTCAGTTCTTTCAGTATTTGATTTATGTATTTTGGGAAATCTATTGCTGGATGCATACATGTTCATAAGTGTTTTATCTTCTTGATGTTTTGACTCTTTTTTCCTGTCTTTCTCTTGAGACTTGAAGCAATTTTTGTCTTCAAGTCTCATCTGATATTAGTGTAGCCATTGCAGCTCTCTATTGGTTATCATTTACATGGAATATCTTTTTCCATGCTTATGTTTTTAACCTATTAATGTCTTTAAAACTAAAGTGAATCTCTTGTTGATAGCAAATTGTTGATACTGTTTTTAAATCCTTGCTAATCTTTGTACTTAAACATAATTACTAATAAGGAAAGACTTCCGCTTTTTTGTTATTCATTTCCTATTTGTGTTATATCTATTTTTGTTCTTCTGCTTCTCCCTTACTGCCTTCTTTTGTGTGTTTAATAGGTATTTTCTAGTGTACCATGTTGAAGCTTTTCAGTTTTTCTTAGTGACTGCTCTAGGGATTACAATTAACATCGTAATTTCTAAAAATCGAGTTTGGATTAATACCAACCTTTTTTTTTTTTTTTTTTTTGTTAATAAGAGACAGGATCTTGCTCTGTCTTCTTGACTGGAGTGCAGTGGTGCTGATCATAGTTCACTGAAGCCTCCAACTTCTGGGCTTAAGTGATCCTCCTGCCTGCCTCACCCTCTCATGTCTCATGTAACCAGGACTGGAGTTACAAGCCTCTATGCCTGACTAATCTTTAAAAAAGTTTTTTGTAGAGATGAGCTTTCATTACGTTGAGCAGGCTAAAGTCCTGGCCTCAAGCAATTCTCCCTCCCCTTCCTTCCAAAGTATTGAGATTATAGGCATGAGCCACTGTACCAAGATTTAATAATATATAAAAACTTTGCTCCTGCATAGCTTCAACTCCACTCCCAGAGTGGAATTACATATAAATGCTGTTATATATATAAATATGTAAGTCATATCTTTATATTATGTGCTCATCAACATAAATTTATGATTATTGCTTTACGCAGTTGTTTTCCAAACCAGAAAACAAAACAGGAAAAAGAAATTCAAAGTCAAATATATCAATGTATTATATATATGTTTAAAATGTAAAAAACATATTTGCGTGCAATTCTTTATATTTACCTGTATGTATGGTTACCTTTACCCAAGCTCTTTATCTCTTTGTGAGGACTATGTAGTGTACTTTCTATTTTAATCTGAAGAACTCCCTTTATTATTTCCTGTGGGAAATCTCTGCTAATGATGATCTCTGATGGTTTTTACCTGGGAATGTTTTAATTTCTCCTTTATTGTTTGAAGAATAATTATGCTGAATATAGAATTCGTGGTTGAAAATTTTTGTGTGTGGTGGAGGGGGATTTGTGCTGTTTTCAGCATTTTAAATATGTTATCCTGCTGCCTTTAGGTATTCATGTTTTCTGATGAAAAACGACCTATTTTCTTATAGAGGATTCCTTATTATGTGATGACTCACTTCTTTGGCTGCTTTCAAGATTTCTTCTTTGTCTTTGGTTTTTGGCATCTGGATTATGGTGTGGCTAATTGCCTCTTTAAATTTATCCTATTTGGAGTTAATTGGGTTTCTTGGAAGTATAGATTAATTTTTTAAATAAAATTGAGATGTTTTAAGCCATGTTTATTCAAATATTCTTCTTGCAATTTTACTCTCCTCTTTCCTTCTGGAATTTAGCTGTATATATGTGTGTTTGATGGTGCCCCATAGATCTCTTACACTTTGTTCACTTTTTTGTTTTTTTTTTTTGTTCTTTGTTCTTCCTTAGATTAGATAATCTCAATGGACCTATCTTCAAGTTCACTGACTTTTTTTCTGCCTACTCAAATCTGATTTTTTATTTCAGTTGTTGTACTTTTCAACTCCAAAATTTATATTATTTTTATAAATTCTATATATTGATACTCTCTGTTTGTTGACATTGTCTTTCCTTCAGTTACTTAGATATGGTTTTCTTTAGCTCTTCAACATTTTAAGTATAGCCAATTTAAAGTTTTTGTCTAGTAAATTTAACATCTATGCTTTCCTTGGGACCCTTCCTATTAGTTGCTTTATTTTTGAGACAGAATCTTGCTCTTTTGCCAGACTGGAGTACAGTGGCATGATCTTGGCTCACTGCAATCTCTACCTCCCAGGTTCAAGCAATTCTCCTGCCTCAGCCTCCCGAGTAGCTGGGATTACTGGAATGCACCATCACATCCAGATAATTTTTTTGTATTTTCATTAGAGACGGGGTTTCACCGTGCTGGCCAGGATGGTCTCAGTCTCCTGACCTTGTGATCCGCCTATCTCGGCCTCCCAGAGTTCTGGAATTACAGGTGTGAGCTACTGCGCCTGGCCCTTATTAGTTGCTTTTTACCCTGTGTATAGGCCTTACTTTCTTGTTTCTTTGCATGCCTCTTATTTATTTATTTATTCATTTATATTGAAAACTGGACATTTTGAGTATAACAATGCTGGAACTGTGGGATTTAAATCTCAGCCAAACTGTTTTGGCAGGCTTTTGACTTCATTTCTGCTTGTACAGAGCCTTGAGATTAGCCAGAGGTGAGATTTAAGGCCTTCTGACGTTTTTCTTGAGTGTGCACACAGTCATAGGCAACCATCTGGGCTTTGGATTTTCAGGAATATATATTAATTTTTCATAGTCCTTATCGACAGACATCTCTTTTCCTAATCTTTTCTTCTAAGCTTTTTGGTTATTCTGTTGTTTGTCTCAGTTGTTATCTGTTGCCTCATACAACTAAAACATTTACTAAAACATTTACTGTAAATGTTTTCAATCCCCACTCTAGGTAATGGATTAGTACTGGGTGAGTTCCAAGTCAGGCAGAAATAAAGACAAGTGTTTTCAACTTGTCTTCCAGAGAACTATCAGACAGCTCTTTGTGAATCAGTTCCATTCTGCTCCTTCTAGTATTAGAAATACAGGCTATTGTTTTTAAGGCTACCTGAGCTGATGAATGGAAGATTAGACTAGGGTGCATTTAACCCTTTTCCCTTGTGTCTCAGACTTGTCAGCGGCGCATACGGCTACAGGGTTTACCCCAAGATAACTTTGCCATGAAATATCTCACGTTTATTATTATTTCTGCATGGTTCTAGTATATCTACTTAGGAAAAAAAGACATTATTTTACTTACAGCATTTTGGTTTTAGTAGTGGTATTTCCATTTACAAAATATGGTAGTAATGCTTGATTGCTGAAAATGTCAGATCCTAAAAGGCATACCACTTGTACGTGTTAATGTTAACATTGTTCTGGAACAGTTGTTGGCTGAAGACTCATTTGATGAATCTGATTTTTCAGAAATAGATGATTCTTATGATTTGGACAGTTCTGATGTTAGTTCTGTTTAGAAATAGCTCCAACAACAGTTTTTATATTTTATTTTCACATTGAAAATCAGATTTGCTTCAAGCCTCAAAGAGCATGTTTATGTAGAATTAAATAAGCGCTGGCAACGAGCCGCACTTTTTTTTTCCAAAACAGAAAAAGGGTTAAATGTCACAAGTTTTGCAATTCTTACCAAGATTCAGCTGTTTGTCCTGAGTAAATACTCCTTGGGTTGCTGCAAGTTTTTAAATTAATTTCCGGAATACCAGAAGAATTGACTCAGGCCATTTTTACCAGTTTCTATTAAAGATTTTATAGAGACGTGAAAGTCTGGGTTCCTCACTAATCCCTTTTTGCTGTTAACATTCCTTATTTCAAAGTTTTAAACAAGCAAGTACATTGTACTGGTTCTACATAGTATTCAAGGTCCAGCTTTTGAGTTAAGAAATAATAACTTATTTATGTAGATAAATATGGACATAATGGTTGAGCTAATATCTATCATAGTTGACAGAGGAAGAAGATAATTGAGGGTTGTGTGCCAGGCACTGTGGGTAGATATTTGGCATATTTTTTTTATTTGATCCTCACCAAACTTGTGATTTAGGTACTTTTGCTTCCATGCTGCAAATAAAGAGACTAAGATTTATAGAAGTCAAGCAGTTTGTTCAACACCACCCAGAATATATAGGTAGAATCTTGGCTTTGAACCTAATCCTGTCTGACTTCAAAACTTTATCACAAACACTTAATTTAACATTTTATAAGTAGAAGACACCATGCTAGATTCTGTTACACTTTTTAAAAGAAGCCTGTCTTGCCCTTTGGAATATGTTTGAAAAGATAAAACACAAAACTTGGAAAGCAAAAATGTTATTAGAACTTTTTTTCTGTCAATATTTATACTTTTAAAAAACATTCCTTGTAGCCATTTAAGAATGCAATCATCTGTCAAATATTTTATTTTATTTGCTTAAGGGAAACAATCCATGTGCTATTTTTTTGCCAGCCAACTTTTCTCTCAGGGTATAATGTTATTCTGAAACCTAAATCAACTAAATCAGCATTTAATTATGAAATTTTGTCATTTCCATGGGATACAGGGAGAATTCTGCGGTCATCTCAACCTGCCCCACTTAGGTGCTGTGTTTTCACTTTGTCAGTGCTTACCTTGGTATTGATCTATTGCTTGCTCCATAGCAATGCCATTTCTACCACAAAAGATAATAGTAATGTTATCAAAAGTAAATGCTTTTTGCATGTTTTTTTTTATGTAATCTGGGTGTTCAAAGTCTTTATGTGGATTCTCAAATGTAATCCTCTTAATAACTCTTTGAGATATGTATTATTACTATCCCCACTTTATAGATGAGGAAAATAGTAATTTGTTCAGTGTTACTGTGCTAGTAAGTAATAGAAATAGGATTCTAATACGGACAGAACGGCACTAGGCAGAGGTTCTTCCTCTTGACTTGTGGACTTAAATTGACTACATTTATGTTTTGGAAATGTACTACATAAATTGTTGGGAGTTCACTGTTTGTGGTTTAATTGCGGGCAATTCATTCCCATAGCAAGTAGTGGAAATTATAGTTACTATTAGTATTCTTGATGTCTCACTCCAAATTTTGTTTGACTTTATCTATATCTGCAACAATGACTATTGCTGTCTTTCTAAAAGTGGCCGTGCTTTTATATAAGCAAGAGAGAAAGCATTTTCTAAATTAATACAGATGATTATCAAATGGTTTATTGTTGCTGTGATACAGACTGATACCTAAGGAAATCGGAAAACTTTCTTAAATAAGATAAGTGACATAGGAAATCAGATCAGGAAATGAAAATTAAAGAAACTTTATGTTGAAAGGAAGAAAGGTAAACACAGGAAGAACTACCTCTTGATTCTGTGAAACAGTGGCTTTACCTAAGTTGGTCCCCCTTATTTTTTTCTGTATGTTACTTATATTTACATTGCAATATATTTTGCAATAAATTTGAGTAATGTATTAAAAATATATATATAATTTCCTGTGGGATATTAACCAATTAACTGATTCATTGACCATTATTCATTAGATATGACATATTACAGACTGCAATAAGTCCCAGAGACATAAAGAGGGTAAGTTATAACCCATTGGTGATTAAATAGGTTAGATAAAACTCAGGTTTCTATAGAATTCTATGCCTATTGTTTTAGAGATCCTTTTTAAATGTAGTCTGTGTCTTCAGGTGTTTTTGAAAAACAAGAAAACAAGGATTTATTGCCAGAAATGCCAGTTTTATCAGCCTCTAAATTCCTAATGCTCTTTTCTTTTAGTTATACTCACCTTAATCACCTAAATTGTGGATCAGTACAGTGATGTGAGCTGCTGAACTCTGCTGGAGAAAACCACATGGTTGTGTGCCCGCATATGAAAGTCCCTGCAAAGCTGGGCTTCTGTCTTTGATACTTGGCAATCTTTCTGTGTGTCCTTGATTAATAGACTTTCTCATTTCCCACATCAACATGTGATATGAGAATTACGATCTCATTCTCTTCTCCTATCATGTGAAATGTCCTGGATTACTTCCTCTGAGTGGTTTGATGAGGCATGAGATTCTAGTCTGGTGATTCCCAAATATGTTTGCATATGTCTATCACCCACTTAGAGTAATCCCCATTCTTACTGAAGCAAAGCCAACTGTGAAACCTGAGAATCTATATTTTTGTGTATCCAGTGTTAGACAGATGTTTGTAACTATGGTTCTTATTTTCCAAGTAAAATTAACAACACTCAGTTATAATTTGGTCTAGTTGTAGGTGTTAACCAAAGAACAGCTGAGGCAGGTCTCAGTCCATAAAGATTTATTCAGCCAGAGTTGAGAATGAGAGATCCAGGGAGATCATAAAAGTGTCTGTGACCCTTTCTCAAGGGGATTTGGGAAGTTCAGTATTTAATGGGGAATTAGCAAGCAGAAGGGAACAAGAGGAGGGGTAAGCAGTGAGGCAAATGGTTACATTCTTATGAGGCTCTGATAAGCTTCAGCAAATCTACATTTTGCATGTGAAAAGAGGGAGTAGAGGAAAAAGTTATGTATTAATCACAGGGTAGGCACAGGGATGTCTCTGGTCTTGATCCTTGCTCTTGCCCTGTGAAGATAAGCTGATAACTGACATTGTCAGGATGAGTTTCAACAGAACTTGGTTTTAGGGCTAGTTTATAGTGGGTATGTCTCCTGAAAGATTCGGGGGATTCAAGGAATTTCCTTATGAGGGAGGCGAGGCCATCTGAGTAGATGTGTGACCTTCTACTGTTGTGGAAACCTGTCTCAAGGGTGAGGCTATGACACCGAGTTGTGAAATTACAGCTATCAGTTTGGGAATAAAAGGAAAGTAGTGTGGCCTGACTCAGTTCCCAAGCTTCACTTTCCCTCTGGCATGGTGAGTTTGGGGTCTCAGTATTTGATTCTGTTTTCTTTCACAAAGACCTCTCCCATGAAAATTCGTGAGAAACTGAGCATGAAGATAAACCTAGGCATATCTCATTTTACCTTCTAAAACAGGTAGGTCTGCTTGTATTTAGACCTGACCTTAATATTTGAAGAATGGATGAAAAAGCACATCCTATTAAAACCCTCCCCCAACCCTCAACATGGAAGTTCAGATATCAACTTCTGAAATGCTAAAATAAACACGCCAAAAAACTTTTAGTTCAAAAACATGATTTTTAAAAAATATATCCAAACTGAATGGAAGTTAGTTTTCATACTCAAACAGCATCTTTAGTTGTATGAGACAAATAGAGACTACTGCGTGTTTAGGCCTAATTAGACCTGATCCTGTCCTATGTGGATCTGCCTTAATTGCTGGTGGATTCTGTCTCTCTTAACGGACAGTAAACCCTTCCTCTCCCTGAGTGTGTGTCTTGACCACAAACAGAACCCAAAGCATTGACTATAAAACCGTAAATACAGAAAATTAAAGGTTTGTAGACTTGTGGTTCTAGAAGATACTCATATAATTTTTCTTACAATTTTTTCAACACCAGTTTTTTAATCAGGAATTTATATTTACTCTGCTTATTTCATTTTTAGTAAGAAAAAACACAGCAATAGTTTTAAACTGTGGATATACAAATAAAAATGCTACTTTATAATATGTCTTAAAGAAGACTATTTTTTATTAAATACTTATCATTGTATACACATTGAATTAAGGCAGTAGAGATAGCTTCTCCAAGCTCCCTTATGTTGTTAATATTTAAGCAGCTTTCCATACCTCAGGGATATTTTTTAAACCTTATCTCACTTCTATTTTTAGCAACTTGAGAGCTAGATATTTTTATTTCCATTTTATAGATAGGAAAATTGAACTGTGCACATGTGCTCCAACAGGAGCAAACTCCACTTTTATCTGTTTTATATACTGGACTTCTGTGAAATGTTTTATTTAACTAAAAAGACCATGGCAAAAAGTATTTGAAAACCACTCACCTACACCATGCTTTTCTCTACATAAATACATAGTTCGATTCTTTAGAGTTGTATTACTTCTATTACCAGTAAAGGATAATTTAAATAAATGGAAAACACAAATTTTCTAAAATACAATTAGGTTTAAAATATTCCTTGGGGCTTAAAACATTTTTTGAAACATGTTTTGTTGCTCAAATTTAAATTGCTTCGATTCAAATAAAGTTAAAAATGTTTTTTTTCTTAGTGAAAAACTTCTAAAATATATCTTATTTTAGGGACACATATTAAATATGTTCCTCATGCTTTTAAATCATGCCTAATGAGTATTCTAAAGCAAATATATGTGTGTTGATAATAGAGGGACTTGTCATGGTTTTACAGTCTAAATTACAGAGGTTAATTGCTTCAAGGCAATATAATATTAAGAATAGGTAGTATTTTACAAACTGAAACTAACAGTTTTTTTGTAAACTCCGAATGAATTAATAAGTAATACAACACTTTGTTTTATTTAGCTACATACTTTGTATTAAGTTATATACAATAAAACATGGCAATACGCTTAACTGATAATAGCTCTTAAAATGACTGTGTGCTATTTTGAATTGATGCTAGCATTTTCTGTGTAAATAACATAGTCATAGTAGAATTTGTCAGGGTGGAGGATTGGGTGGGAATAGGGTAAGGTTAGTCCTACAATGTAACTACTTTTGTGTCTTTCAGGAGGAATGATTCAGTTTCTCTTTCTTGAATAAGATGTTCCTCCTGTTAGCGAAAGAGACATCTAATCACTTAATATAATTTGAGAACTTTCTCTTAGCGCAGCATCTTGTGTTGACACTTTGAACTTCTCGGAAATAAAGTGTGGGTAAATAAGGAAAAGGGAGGATTACTACTCTACAAAAAATAAATATACAAATGCCTCAAAACTAAAGTGATTTATGACTTACATCTTAAATACTGCTGCACCTTCTAGTAAAAATGAGCAAGAGATACAGAATTGTTACTTTATAAATTTACTAGCATTTACTTAGTATGGTGTACGGTATATAAATTAATCACATTATGACCTTCATAGTTGCTGTGTTAGAAAGGAAAGGTAAAATTATTTTTGTAAAAACATATTGCATACTTTTACTTCTTTGTAGTATGATGGCACAGTGTTTTGGTTTTTGTTTCTAAAAAGCAGGTTTTCTAAGGTGCCTGATTTTTGTCTGATTTCCTTCTTCAAACTATTGGAGTAGCAGAATATACCTAGAAATCTGCTTTACACACTTGAGTATGGGAAGAGGGTTACTTTCAACCAAAAACATCAAAGAAAGAAAAGTGTTTCCATGAAGTAATCAAATCATAGCTTTGTCCTGAAGAATGCAGGCATATTATTTAAAATAATTAGTCAGGTGACAAGTCAGTGAAGTTGATTTAGAGCTTTCAAGATTTAAATATAAACAACCAGGGTGGGGGACATTGAAACAAATATGCAGAAAAAGCACCAAAATTTTGCTTATTTGTTATTCGTGATAGAAAATAGAGAGGTCTGGGTGACATTGCCAAAAGTGATTTGCAACAAAGCCAGAAAAGATTGGTGACAAAGTGTGTTGATAGAGATTTATAAGAATAACTGTGTCTACCATGTTTTTCCTTTGCTTTGCAATTTTTCCTGGATTGAAAACTACTTAAACTTTCAATCTCATATAGTAAGATATCTTATCTCATTTTATTTCCATTGTTTAAAACAACAGTTTGGTACTGAACAATGTCTATTGTTATATTCCCTGGAATGTGTGTGTATATGTATTTGCACACACACAAATACACATATTTAGATGATCAAAGTGTAGTTCAAGGTTCAGACAAAAACTAATCGTAACTCACATCAGTAAATGAGCCTTTGGGATTGATGGATTTTAATCACATAAAAGTGATGGTTATTCTATCAGAGTGTTATTAGAAAACAAACTGCCCATTGTGTGTTGTTTACTTCCTCAGTAGCTGGTAAATGAATAAGTTCCCAGGGCCTTTTATGATATTCAAGGTTTATCTTCTCCTTGGGTTCTTGTTTGGGTACTGTTTCATTATATTCAAGCACCAGAATAGCATTTGACACTAGTAAATATGCAGTAAATGGTTGCCACTCTTATTTCAGATCCTACCATGATCTAAGCCCCAGAAAATGAACAAAAGAAGCAATCTGATATCCATGGGGAAAATTGAGGATAAAGCATATACATATGTAGATACACACAAAAAATTGAAGAAGATTTAAAATAAACACTCAACTTAAAGGAAAAGTAGTAGAAATTGAACAGTTTGGTCTATGTATATCTAAATATATATTGTAGAGTGTATAGCTTAAGTCTAGATGAAGAACTTTCTCTACTTCCTCTCATGGTTCTGAAGTTTCTGAAAATGGCATCAAACTGCACTTTTAAGTCTGACAAAGGAAATATATCAATTCATTTTTTTTCTTTAAAATTCTCTTTGGAGCAACATCAACCAGAAACCTTTGTAATTGGTCAGGCTTTCTCTCTATAAAGCCACGCATATGCACCCATTCTGAACATAAAGGATGTTCAGAATGAGGCCATACGTCCCCACTGGTTAAGCAGTAGACCAGTTGGCCTCTGAAAGAAGTGAGCGTAGGAGCAATGGCACTGACAAATGCCTTTTGTCTGCTGTGCAGAGGCACCGTGGATTGCATCGTGTTAGGCTTCATCAGCTACCTAATGCAATGTAACTTGGGAGATAAGATAAATCAGAGGGATGACACCATATTAGATTTGAAAGATGAGAGCTCTTCCAAAGTAATTGCAGAGTGTATATTTCAGTGCTGTTGACTTCAGGAGGTTATTGAAGTCAAAAGTGTTTGTAACAAAATGGGTCTTTCAAGAACTGGGTAGCAAGTAAACAGAATCCCGCTTTTTTTTTTTTTCCAAACAAAATTTCCTAGGAAAAGGTGGAATTCTCCTTTGTATGTTTGTTTTATACAGCTTTCATATTTAAGCTCATTTATTATTATATCACCAGCTTAGGTATTTACATTTTCTATGCATCTCATATGCAAATGTATATTAAAGCATGAGAGATAAATTTTCCTATTTAAGAATATTTTTATCTATTGCTAAATTGTTCTGAGTGTGTCTAAAACTAACTGAAAAGGATTTTTTTAATAATACTTGTGATTCTATATTAGCAAATGACTCTTTACTAGTTGTTACCTAAATTCAAGAAATTGTTTCTTATTAAAGTGGTATTTTTTCCTTTTTAAAAAACACTAAAACTTTGCATTTTCTATTTATTATGTGAAATGTCATGAATTTAATTTTGAAATTGAGAGTTTGAAAAAAGTTTTGTGATTGATTCTCTTTTCTTTTGTAGCCTACTGTGTGTGAACGGGAGCTGTGTGTGTTTGCCTTTCAAACCCTGGGAGTAATGAATGAGGCTGCTGATGAAATAGCAACTGGAGCTCAGGTAGTAACACAGGATACTAATTATTTCTTATTTTGCTTTGAAAAATTGTTCCAGTCCACTAGTTATCTTCATTCTGCTATTCTTTGGGGGAAATTTGTGATAACTTCTTGTTAAGTGGCAAACTGGCATTTGATATTTTTTAAATATAAACTAAATCTCTCTTCATCTAATGTGTGCTTTGTCATTTTGCAATTGCCAAGAAGAGAAATTAAACCAACTTTCTATTGTATGAAAAATAACTGTAATTTCTTCTTACACGGTGGAGATATTGAAACCCTCATGCATGCTTTATGTAAAATTTATTTGTAAAGATATACTGCTATAAAATGGAAGCTAATTTATTTTTAAAACTTAGGTGAAAAGATAAGAGGCCCAATATGTAATAAAAAGAGAACATTCAATTTTACAGTAGCAGTTTTTATGAGATAGGAAGAAAAGCAATCCATCAAAATTTCAAGTTTTTTTCCCCTTAGAGAACCTGACTAAACTACTAATTCATCTGTAAGAAAAAAAAAATCAAAGAAAACCTCTAAAAATTAATGAACGTTAATTAAGAGAGTCTAGACCAACCACATACAGAAACATATTATTTGCTGTGCTATAATGTTTTAACAAAATATAGTATTGGCAGAGAGTGGTATGGCAGATCAATGACAGATTGTCCCCAAAATGGATCAGATTATAAATAATTTAATATATGTTAAAGTAGGTATCACCTCCTCACTTACTAAAGAGTTATTTAGTAAGTAAAGTGGAAACAAATGTCCTGTAACAGGAGATTGAATTGGTTTAGCACTTTACCTTACACTGCGTGTAAAAACAAATTCCAGATAGCTTAATGAATACCTAGTTTTAAAAAAATTATGTACCAATACAAACTATAGGAGAGTAAAATGGAACATGCACAACACGAGGCAGTGCATCAGGCTTATGAAGGCACAACAGTTAAGTAATACAGACGATACCCTAGAATTTAGGAATGTGCACATCCCTGAGCCTCGTCATTTCACTGATTAAAACTGCGATGCCTCCACCTGATGAAATATTTAGGGCAATATTTTTCATGTAATTGAAGTATAAATAAAAAACAAACACAAACAGCAGAATATTAGTTTTATATGATGTGAAAAAAGTGATTCCATAATTAAAATAAACTTCTAAACTATAGCTTTGTATTCCCTGCCCGCAACATGCACACATTTGCATTTTAAAGACTCTGACCATCCCTAAAACTAAGACAATAGCTAGCCTATACTTAGAGGGTTACTAAAACGCATCTGACCATGCAGAGATTTTTTCTTTTTCATCCTTCTTTTTTAAACGTGAAAGGTTTTCTTGTTCCTTGGAAATAATATTGCAAAAAGGAAAAGAAAAAGGCACTTTAATATATGTGATATTTATAGCTATGTAAAAATATTAAAACCTTACAAGGATATGTTGTATAAATATACACGTGTATATTTATATAGATTTATGCATATGCATGTATATCAAAAATTCTTCAAGCACTATACTTAAAAATTAGACATTTCACTTATGCAAGTTTCCCTTTAAAAAAGAAATAAAAGGCTAGAAATAGTAAATGATCAATTAGAAGGAAAAGTTAATATGCTAACAGTATGGTATGTCGATAGAATAATAGTTGGCTTTTTAAAATCGTTGTTACATCTTAAAATTAATGGTTTTGAATAGAAATGAATTTTAAGTTACATAATGATAGATACAAAGCACAAGTATCTGATCAGCTCAATTTAGTGATTTAATTCTAAAGATCAATATCCAAAGATCAGAAAGTTTAATAATTCTACTCCAAAGACAGCATTTTTTTCACACTTTATTTCTTAAAACATGTTCCCCAGTATTCTGGTCATAATTCTAAAGATTAAAACAAAAAGAAACCACCTCAGTAGTCTCATTGCCTCAGTTTACCCCTGCATTTTAAAGTGGTGCTCTAGGGCCTGCAAAGACATTCCTCAGGACCACTGCAGGGGACTCACCTGAACAACGGTGTCCTGTGGTCCAAACAGCTGCCATTCCAGCGCCCCAAATACTACTTCAACAGAACAGTTCCATTTTATTTGTTTAGATATGGGGCTCTCATGTAAGATTTTTTTAAAAATTACTCTTGCAATGTTGGACAATGATTGGTTCATAATTCTGAGTCCTCTTTTTTAGACTACATTGTAGGCTCTTCCTGTAGGTGCCTTTCTTAGTCACATGGACTTTGAGTCAGTAGAAGACTAATGACTAATGACTAAATGTTTCTCATTTGCAAGAGCTTGATGGCCTTTCTTTCACAGAGGGTTGCTCTGCCACTTGAACTGTAGGTAATGTCCTTTGGAGGCACCTGATTCTGTAAATTTACAGACCTTTTTATCTTCGCTCATCAAATGTCCTAATTTTTTTTTTTTGCTTAAACTTAGTATTTCTTTGCATTTCCATCCTAAGTATCTTAGTCAACCTCCAAATTGCTTCTTCAGTTACATTATTCAGTCAAAGAAGGCAGATATATGAGTGTAACTTGTTGCCTAAGGCATGTGTTATATATACTAAGATACTGTTCAGAATCTTTAATTTTAAATTTTGAGAGTGAGGAAATATATTATTTGGTCCAAAAAAAAAAAAAAAAAAAGAAGTCATAGCTGTGTGCTCACTTTTATGTTTTATTTTCTTTTAATTCTTTTTGTTCCCCTCAAGAGAGTCTCATTCCGTCACCCAGGCCGGAGTGCATTGGTTCAATCTCAGCTCATTGTAACCTCTGCCTCCTGAGTGCAAGCGATTCTCCTGTCTCAGCCTCTGTAGTAGCTGGTATTATAGGCACATGCCATTGCACCCAGCTAATTTTTGTATTTTTTTGTAGAGATGGGTTGGCCATGTTGGCCAGGCTGGTCTTGAACTCCTGACCTCAAGGGATCATCCCGCCTCAGCCTGCCGAAGTGCTTGGATTACAGGCATGAGCCACCATACCCAGCCTCTCTTACATTTTTATTTATTATTTATTTATTTTTGAGATAGGGTCTCACTGTGTTGTCCAAGCTGGTCTTGAACTCCTGGGCTCAAGTGATCCTCCTGCCTCAGCCTCCCAAAGTGCTGGGATTACAGGTGTGAGTCACCACCCCCAGCCTTTTATTTTTTAAAGTGGATGTTTTAGTCCATGAAATATTTAGAAAAATTAAGATATGCAAGGGAATATAAATCCAAATTGTATCATAAATGTTTTTCTTCTTCAAAAGTGTAATGCTAGTTTCTGTAACAGATAAACCATAAGGTAGCATTTTGTCATTCACATGCTCCAGTTAGAATGTTTGATGGGCCACTTTCTGTGTGGTGACTGGGGAAACTGGACCCCTTCCATCATGTGGCCCTGCTGTCTTTACTCTATGGCATATAGTAGAGAAAGTGAGGAAGGCATACCTTTCTTCAAATCAGGTCAGCCCCTTTCCACTGATCATCTGGTGAAAGCCAGTCATAAGACCTTATTCGGATCAGATGCAAAGGTGGAAACATCCCTTGCTGAGCAGCTGCTTCCAAGCATTAGCTCTTTGTCCTGAAAGTGAGCAAGGAGTTTGAAACTTTGGTGCATGCCATGTAATTATGCCATAGTAGTTACACTTTTTAAATTAAAGTTAGGCTAGGACATATATTAGCAGAAATATTCTACCGATTACATTTACTACCCATTATTACATTATAATTTACTTCAATACACTAGTAAAAATATTGGTCAAAAATACATGAACTTTTATAAAGCTTAAATTGCATAGTAGGACATAATTTTTAAAGGGTTTTAGTGAGAGTGTATCCATCTGTGCCATTCCCCTTCTCCCTACAAGGTCTCAGAAAAGGCTATGTTATCTTACTGATTCTTCTTTGTCAGGAGTTCTTGTTTGGGTTTTCATTAGAGAACAGATAATGCTGAAAACAATCTGTATTGGGGTTAATGTGCATCTCTAGGGTAGAAGGAATGTGAGTGTGGGAGAGGAAAACAAAAAGGAGGGTGTTATTATGTCCTTATTATGTTTATTGCTTGGAACATAACCTCACATATATATATATTGTATGCATATATTTATATACACACACATAAATAGTGAGTCAGGAACATTTTTCTGAGTGTGCCTTGTGGATACGCATGTCTGTGTACTCAGGGCATGTTATGTCTGGTGCCTTGTGTGTTGATTGCTAATTATTTTAGGTCACTGGAAATTCTGGATGCTGTGATTGGGTGGGTGTGTTTTGTGAGTACCCATGCAACATAGTGAGCCCTATGTTATTAGATCACAATACTCATCTCTTCAAAGCAGGGTAATAAAAAATTAGCCCATTCTTAACTGTGCATTTTTTGAATGCCTGTCTAAAAACTGTTTAGAAATAGCTTTCCTTTTAAAGATACATGTATATATATTTAAAGTCTGCTGCTTCCTCATTAAGTCACTTGTATTCACACTGTAGATAAGTCTGTTCAGGCTAACTCCCATTATTTAGACAGTATCAGTTTTCTTTATTAGGTATCCAGAATGTATTTTTTTGAGGACTGGAAAGGGGAGCTATGCTTTAAGACTGCTATGTAGTACTACCTCTTAGTAGATTGTGCAGAAGAATCATAGGATAACACAGGAATCTAGCCATTGTCTTTAGCCAATCAAAGGTCATTGGCGGCATCTGACAGAGGAGAATAGGAAGAGGTCAGATGATGTCAGGCAGTTTGCTTCCTGGAGCATGCCAAAGTCTTTTCCTGCACATGGGGCTTCCTTCACCTGCTACAGTTTCTCCCCAGATGGCCACATGTCTCCTTCCTGGACCCCACACAAGTCTCTGTTGAGATTTACCACCTTTCCTAGCCACTCTAAAACAGTGCCCCCTTCTGCATTGTTCTCTAGTGTCTACTTTAATTTTTTATAACATTTGACAATACCAGAAATCCTACTGAATCATCTCTTGTTTAACTGATACTTTATTGTGTATCTTCTCCCTTAGAATGTAAAGTTCACCAGAGCAGGGACTTGTCTGTCTTGTGCCTTGTCTTACCATAGGGCCTAGAACAATGCTAGCATATAATGTGTGCCCTTGAAAATGAGATACTAACTTGTGAGTAATGAGAGGCAGCACATGTTTGTTATTTTAAATTGATGGTCAAGTTTGGCCAAATGTGGTCTCAAGTCTTGAATTACTCATTTGAGAGATTGGTAGTAGCCCTGGTTCCTCCTCATTAACTTCTGCTACCTTGAGAGGGAGACACAATGGCAAAGCACTGGATGAAACTTGAAGAGTAGTAACTGTCTTATGTGTATATTTCAAGGTGGTAGATCTACTAGTATCCATGTGTAGGTCTGCGTTGGAATCTCCTAGAAAAGTTGTGATTTTCGAGCCATATCCTTCTGTGGTAGATCCTAATGATCCTCAGATGTTGGCCTTCAACCCCAGGGTAAGTTGTTATCCTGGCACATCAATCACAAAATTTTCTTACAACAAAATTGAGATTGTAGTCTCATTAGGTTTCCTCTTTCTATTGAAATCTCTATCTCATCAAGCATATTCATGACTATTTTAATTTCATCATATCTTTTTGGGGATTTGACTTATATAAACTCATTTTCATTTTAAAGATCATGGGTAAAGGGACAAGTTTTCCTTTCTTTTCTGCATTCTCACTTCAACCCTCCTTTCCTCTTTCCCTTCTTACCCCCCAGCTATCTGAAGGTTAGTGAAAGTTTAATTCATATTGTTAATGGACATGCCTTTCTTAAGGGAGCAATTTTATAAATGTTCCTGAAGATAAGGCAGAATCCTTTTGAAATTACAAAACTTTCAAATTGCCTAAGAGCTAAAATTGCCTTAGTTTCTATTACTACTCAGCTTGAAATAATTTTATAGAAACAACTGTGTAAAATTTTCTTAGAAGAACTTTCTTCTTCATAAATGGCAACAGTGCACATATTTAGATCTTGCTTGAAAACAAATTGTCAGCTACATGACTGTATGCTATCATTTGTACACTCTCAGCCATACTCTTTTGTTAACAATATTCCAATCAAAAGAAAATAAAAGCAAATGTGTGAGATTTGAAGTGGGTTTTTGTATTTTAGAAGGATTCTATGTTGACTTTATTCATTATGGTTTAGTGTTTTAGTAGTGAAAACCTGAATCAGGAGCCCCATAACTTTTTTATGTTTCTAGATTTTTCTTCCATGGCTAAATATGATCTTGTATACTTATAGAAGGATTGGCATTATTTTCTCTGTTTCTTCCCTCTGACTCAAGTCCTTGAGCCATCTTACTATAGTCTTCCCTCTTATGTACACAAAACCGTAATTGCTTTCAAATTGACGCCATTGGAAAATTCACATATGAAACTAATATATTTCTCTAGTGATATGTAGACTTGGAACAACTTATAAGCAAATGCTGTTTTTTGACATCACTTTTTCATTAAACAGAAAAAGAACTATGATCGAGTAATGAAAGCACTGGATAGCATAACTTCTATCAGAGAAATGACACAAGTAAGTATGTCATCTGGTCTTGTACAGTAGTATATTTTTAAAATGTCTGAGAGTTCTAGCTATGTAGTGAAATGTAGACTTTTCTATTGTATTGGGTATAATTAAAATCATTTCAAAATCTGTGCTATATTGAGATGTTTTAATTAAATCACACCAGTGTATTATCATGTAACACTGTGACTTTAGGAAAGTAAGTGGATAATTATAAGATAATTATACTTATCAAACTCAGGCAAGAGCCTTGGGTACATGTAGATATGTCGGGATATTTTAAGGCAAAGGTTAAATCTGGTACCATCTTCTTAGACTATCAGTTTTAATTGATGGTAGCAATTTCAAAACATTATTTGAGTATTAAAATAAAATCAGAAATGTTTTTTAAAATGGAAATTTTCCATAAATATTTTATATAACACAGAATCCCAAAACCACTTTGGAAGATGCCAGACTGCCGTAGAGTATGGGTTTATGTTTTTGGTCATTGAGGGAGGCTTTGGTAGAAAAGTTTGATGAGGAAGGATTGGGGTTTGTTATGAAAATCTTACACACCCCTGGGCTATAATCAAGCACTTGGAAAAGCACACACCGTTGAATTATTAAGGCCCTTCCACTGCCAAAGACTTGGAGAGAGGTTTAAAACTCATCATTGTAAGTAGAAATTAATAATCCAAGATTAACAACACACATTATGTGTGCAGCTTGCATGTAGTGGTTTCAAGGCTTGCATTGACCTAGAGACCCTTGCAGGCTTATAATGAGTATTACCCTGGGTCCTTTATTTTCTCTGGGGAGGGAATCCTGGGACCCTCCTGTCCCAGTGCTCAGTAAGCTTTCTCTCCTCCCACTACCAACCTCCAGAGTCATCTCTACTCCTCTGTAGGAAGACAAGATTCAAAAAGTACATTTTTGCATTTCCATTTTGATTCTTGATTCTTTTGATCATCATTTATTCATGTAGTCAAATATTCATTCATTCACTCAATAAATAATGTGTGTCTGGCAAATAGTAAACAAGAGATCCTTTAATTCACAGATGCTATTATTTGCTTTAAAAACCACCTTCCCTTCGGGTTGTTTTTCTATGTCAGTACCTTTCTGTATTATCTGAATTCTTTCTCAGACAAGCACTCCTTATTTGTATAGGGAAAGAAAACAATAAAATGCATTTCCACTTAGGAGAAAAAAAGAACATATTGCAATATCTTACGCAAAGTTATATAAACATTTTTAGTCATGAAAAAGACTTTGGTAGAACGTATTTATACTATACCCTAGACCCTGATTATTCTTGGATTTAAAAATAGCTACCAACTCTGACTCTGGAATCAGCTCTCTGCCAAAAACTGCTTTCTTTATTCTGGGTCATGTGTAAGCTATTTTAATAGGAGGCAATGTAGACGACTGAGCATCAGCCTAGGAAGTTAGAGGCCAACATTGTATAACTGACTTGTCAATGAATGTGGCCTGTGACCTTGGCGAGTTGCTTAATTGCTTGGTGCTTCACTGTCAAGGTGGAAATAGTACTGCTGCACCCTCTTTCAGTGTGTACTTCATAGGGATGCTCTCTTTGACAGGGTTTATCTTGTCAAATTCTTCAAACCTTGCTGAATAAATACAACATTATACTGTGCTGTTTTCTAGAATGTACTGTCCTGTACATAGCCCTAAATTGTCACAGAGAGATTGCTCTTTGTTTTGTGAAATGGTTTTCTGGGTAAATCCCATTAAACACTTTTTAGAGAAGGGTTTATCTTAGGTAAATTGTGCCCAATTTTTTTTTTTTTTTTTTTTGAGACGGAGTCTTGCTCTTGTTACCCAGTCTGGAGTGCAATGGCGCGATCTCGGCTCACCGCAACCTCCGCCTCCTGGGTTCAAGCAATTCTCCTGCCTCAGCCTCCTGAGTAGCTGGGATTACAGGCATGCGCCACCATGCCCAGCTAATTTTTTGTATTTTTAGTAGAGACGGGGTTTCACCATGTTGACCAGGATGGTCTCGATCTCTTGACCTCGTGATCCACCCGCCTCGGCCTCCCAAAGTGCTGGGATTACAGGCGTGAGCCACCACGCCCGGCCTGTGCCCAATTTTTTAATGTAAAGATCTATACCTAAGTCTGGACCTTCAGATATGAGCAAGAGTGTAGCTCTCACAAGCTTTGCTTTAATACTAGTTATCAGTTAAAACGGTCATTGTCAAAGAGAATCTTTACAGGACACTAGTAAAGGTGGCAAGGCAGATTTATTCAGAGCACTGCAGTAGGGGAGAGAGACTGCAGCATAAACTGAACTCAACTCCAGGTTTTTAAAGGTAGAGGAGAGGAAGCAAAAGGGGCTACAAGTAAGCGAAAAGGCAAGGAAAAGAAGATGGGACTAGGAGAGTTATGTAAAAATGGAAAGTTACAGAAGGGGATAAGTGGAGAATTACCAAAAATGGTTTGGTAAAGTGGACTGGTACAATATACATTTTGTGGTTTGGCTGCATCGTGTTTTCTTGAGCAGAAACTCAACAGGGCACTGGAGAGTGGTCATCTTTAGAGACATAGCCTAGTGTAAATGGAAGCCAGACTAGAATCTGGACAAGTCTTTTAACACAGTGTTTGGGCAAGTCATTTTTGTGGCATGGAAGCTCATAGTTCCCATCATCTTGGGAGAAAAGGCTACAGTAATTGTTGTTCCCATGTTAAGTCCACAGATTTTTAAATCTTACTGGATTAGGCATATTGTTCTGATTTTCCTGTTGTAAAAAGGGAAAAAGGAATTTTTATGAAAAATCAAAAGTATAATGACTTTTTTTCAGGCACCTTATCTGGAAATCAAGAAGCAGATGGATAAACAGGACCCCCTTGCTCATCCCTTACTGCAATGGTATAAAATTTTAGTTTTCATCTTAATGAAGACAGCATCCTTTTCTACTGCTTGCTTTAAGAGAAAAAAAAAAAAAGCCTGTCTTACAAACTCTGCAGTGCTGCAGTTCTACAAGCTTATGAGACCTGGTGATTTTACAGCCTGAGAGTCCTTAATGACTCTCACTTTAATTAAATCTTATACATCACAAGGAGAGGAGAATGCTGTCACACGCACTACCCGGGATAAATAGTGCATTTGACAGCAGTTTGCCTATAGTTTTAAAAGATGTGATTAACTAGATTATGTGGCAAAGGCATTTTGGTTCATTTAATTTTCTAGTTGAGTGAGGACTAAGTGATCAAACTCGGTGTTTCACCCTTTATTATTGAAATCTTTCTAATCTAAAGTAAATGTTTTTTATATGTTGCTCCCTTAACAAGGGCAGTATAAATATGATTAACTCTTTGCTTGCTCACTGCAGAAGATGCATAGTTTCAGAGTGAGCCAAGTGATGGATATAGTGTTAGCCCAGCATGAATTCTAGAAGGAGAGCCAGACTATGAAGAGGAAAAGTGGTTTGAGAAGTCACCTTGCTGTGGCGCCCATTCCAAATAATTTGCCCTCTTCTATTTCAAATAATTTCTCCTCTTGTTTCTCATTTGCAAAATGAAGACACTAGTTTCTACTCAGCATTCCTTATATGGATTTTATACACATGTCTCTTTGAAGTAACTTTGAAAACTCCAACTCCATGAGATTTGCCACACAGAATGCAAATGTAAGGCTTGTAAGAGATTGATATGAATGAGCACTTATTCCATGCTGTGACCGGGAAGTTTTAAAAAACATGTAAAGGTGGGCAGAGGCAAAAGAACCTGGCTTCCTCAAGATTCTGATTACTTAACTTTCACTTCATTAAAATTTTGTAATACATATTTAGTTTAGCTTAACAAGATTATAACAAAAATTAGATATAGAAGCCTTCCCTCTTTGTATATGTTGTGATCTGTTACTAAATTCTGATACGTTAAGTAAAATAACACTAAATCTCCATTGTAACCTTTAAGTTTTTCTCATTGTTACATTCAGATTGAAGGTAAAATTGCAATATCTAGTTGCTTTCTTTTTTTCCTTAAAGTCAGACGATTAACTTTTAATTCTGGTGATCGTTTCCTTCAGCTTGTTAGTCACTCTTTTTTCCAAGATAAAGAGAGTCTACCAAAACTTGGCGTACTCTTCCCTACATATTATTTTAGGTGCTGAAAGTATAAAGCAGTTCCTTTCAGATACTTGAATTTATTTTTTTTCAATTGCAGTGTCTACGTATGTTGGATTTTTATATATAAACCACTGTATATATCAGCTCAAAGAGATCCTCAAATATTTAAAGAAATGAGAACTTATCCTTAATTTAAACAATGTAAGAGAGGAATAAAAGAAGCAGATCCATGAATCACTCGCTCGTCTTTGTATTTGGATTATCATTATTTGAAAATACATTCGGAAATGTTCAAATGTTCATTTTGCTGATACTCGAGGTTGTGCTTATTAAAAGCTATGTCTTAGGTTTTAGGAAACTACTTCCTAGTGTATTCTCTCAGATTAAAATATTACCTTTTTTGTTATATAAGCTCTTTAAATTGTTTCAAGAAGCAAACCTAAATTATGCAACTAAATGAAATTATTTCTAAGTTTAGTTTATGGAAGAGCAAAAGTAAGTTTTAATCACTTGCCAGCTAAGAAAAAGGACTTTAAATATATTTGGCATATGTTTGTGACTAATGGATCATTTTAATTTCAGGGTGATATCAAGTAATAGGTCACATATTGTGAAACTGCCAGTTAACAGGGTAAGTTGTTTCTTTATGTATGCATACAGAAATGGGAGAAGTACTTATCGTTTGGGAGAAGTAGCCTCGCGATTTTTAGGCAGCCTCTCCAAGAACTGAATAAAACCAGGTTAAATCTAATTATTTAGTTTGAAATAGCCATTTGTTCACTAGCTCCAAGCCTTTCCAAGATAACAAATTCATCTTCAGGCTGTTTCAAGTAAATAAAAACATCGATATGAAGTCATTTAGTCATTCCACAAGCAATAGAAAAATGTTATATGGAGACTGATCAGAAGGAAGTTAATGTGCTTTGTAATCACTGTCAGTTTCATGTTGGCACATTTCCACTTTTCTATAGCTGAGAAGCTATTGACCTCAGCTTACTAATCAGACTAGTAAGCTTAAAAAATAATAATTTGTAAAAAGCTATTAGACTCTGAATTTCAGTTCTGATCATCACCTAAGAACTGTATTAAAAATCTCATTTTCGCCATCTATGAGTCTCTAAATGTAAGATTCCTATGTGCTATTTTCCTGTATAACTATATTCCTTAGAAGATGTCATCAAGCTATTAATCCAAAAGATTCTGCTTTTCATTTCTTTCCATGACCAAGGGGGAGACTATATTTGAATGTAGGCAAAAATTCCCAATTTTATAAATATATGTAAATAAAGCATAATAAGAATTTTTGCAGTTTATAAACTTTCCTGCTTAGCAAACTCCAGAATATTTCCCCAGTTGAATAGCTATTATATACTTAGGGACTCAATAATAAGTCTTAAAAGAAATGTAATTAAGAAGGCAGATCTGCTTAAATATGATTGCATACTGTATTCCAGAGCTAAATATAAATGACTTTGGATTGTCTGTTTCCTATTCCTTTCCCATTAGCCCAAAGAATTATTCTTCGTATTTGTAATTCCGTGTGACTTACGATTTATGTCAAGTTTTAAAAAAACTTATACAAATTAGCTTGCTAATGTGGTTAGTGTAAAATTACTATAGTTTGAAAGTGGGTAACTCTTAAACCAATAAAATTTGCAATTGTCTTCAGCCTGAATACATGTTAAGTTTTACATGTTTTTGTTTGTTGTTATTTTAAAATGGCAGCAATTGAAGTTTATGCACACTCCACATCAGTTCCTTCTTCTCAGCAGTCCACCAGCCAAAGAATCCAATTTTAGAGCTGCTAAAAAACTCTTTGGAAGCACCTTTGCATTTCAGTGAGTAAGGCTTAATGTTAATGGGGGTGTGCTCCACCCAGTTTTCCAGAAATGTATGGGGAAGATATCACTGACTTTCAGTAAAAAGTCATTCATGTTGAATAGCCAACTACATAATACTCGATTTGGCAATCCAGAACCTTCAGAAGGCGTCATGACTTGTTATGTTGCGACCCACTTTGAAGATAACTAATTTTCTGGTTTTGCTTTTTCCTTTCCATTTTTTTTTAGTGGCTCACACATTGAAAACTGGCACTCCATCCTGAGGAATGGTCTGGTTGTTGCTTCTAATACACGATTGCAGGTAAATTTTCTGAATGCTTTAATAAGACCTCATTCTTCTTCAGAATTGAGATTCAGTAAGCAACTCTGTTGTTGGGTTTTTACTTGCCAAAGAGGAAGTATGTGAGCTTTAAAACATTATATGGAATTTTTCGTAGGCATACTAGAACTGAAGCAGAAGTCATCTATACACGATGATCTAAACCCAAAATGGATCATACAATGAAAAGAAAGAGAAAGGCTGGTCGCAGTGGCTCACACCTATAATCTCAGCACTTTGGGAGGCTGAGGCAAGCAGATCACTCGAGGCCAGGGTTCGAAACCAGCTTGGCCAACATGGCAAAATCCTGTCTCTACTAAAAATACAAAAAAAAAAAATTTAACCAGGTGTGGTAGTGCATGCCTGTAATCCAAGCTACTTTGGAGGCTGAGGCAAGAGAATAATTTGAACCCAGGAGGCAAAGGCAAAGGTGACAGTGAGCTGAGATCATACCACTGTACCTCAGCCTGGACAACAGAGCAAGACTGTCTCAAAAAAAAAAAAAAGGGAAAAGAAAGGAAAGAGAGTTTAATTTCTTATGAGGAAATAGTAAAGCAAATCACACTTCTAACTTAAGTGGAAAAACATTATCATGCACAAAGTAAAATCATACAGACATTCTGTCTCTTAATTCAACGTACATTTCTTGAGTACTAGGCCTCCATATGAATGCTTTTAGAGAATAAAATGTAGAAATAAGTGAAGTCGAGATTGGATACTAGAGAGCCATCTGATACCTGCCTTTGCGCCTCCAAGACAGTACTTGGTGTTAATAGCATATCGTGGCTGTCATCTTCATCTATATTTATGCCTTTCATCCTGCAGATTTCACTTCACTCTCATGCAGCTGAATTTGTTTGCATCTGACAGCATAGGACGTAAGGAAATGAGATGCTTAACTCAGTCACTGGAGCCAGATCTCATATTACGACGACATTTTAGATGATTCAATTAAATGTTAAACATTAAATGCATTTAGTATTCAGTTCATACTAATAGCATGTGAGGGCTCAGGATATAGAGATAATAAGAAAGAAGTTTAGTTGTTCTGAGCAGTTTCTTAGACCAGTTGAAGGGTTTCAGTTAATGAAACTTATGTAACTTAAAAAATGTAACAAAGGATAAGAACAGGATGACAGATAGTGTTATTTAATGAAAATCTGAGCAGGTCACTTTGTTTATACACCAATATATAAATCCTAATCAAAATGCCTTACTGTGTCTTTCAGACCAAATTTAGTTTCTAAAATTTTAGTTCTATTAAAGTAAAGGCCTACTAGTATACTTTATAATAAGTGTAATAAGTGACTGTCTTTATTACTGGTAGGATGGAAAACATTTAGTAAGAATCTTTTTCCTCTAGATATCATTTTTCATATATAAACTGAGTTTTAAGCACAAGGATATTAGTACTATTTTCAAATGAGACCTTGGAATAGAAGCTCTATCATTTTTTTCTAAGACTGAATGTTCTGACATGAAAATGACTGCCTTCTTTTGTCAAATATTAACATTTAAACCGTGGACAGACCTCTCTCTCTCTCCCACTCTTCTCATCTTAGCTCCATGGTGCAATGTATGGAAGTGGAATCTATCTTAGTCCAATGTCAAGCATATCATTTGGTTACTCAGGTAATCCTGTATTTCATTTCTTACTTCAAATTTGTTAGGTTTTAATTTTCTTATCGTTTATACTCCATGCACAGCTTTCTATTGTGCCTTATTAGGTATATTTTTATTAAATTTATTTGCTAAATATCAAGAGCAAAAACAAAGCTCAATGTCAAGTGTATAAGGTGGAATATATGTTTTGTCAATTAAAAGATATTTTATTTAATATTTCTTACATTTATTCCTTCCACAAATGAATATTGAGACTGTATTATATGCAAAGCATTACGTAGGGCACTGAGAAGTACACGTACATAATAACTTTAAGTGTAATTCTACATCATGCTAATTTCTTATCTTTGAATTATTATATTGTCTATAAAGAAGTTTTGAACATTATGGAAACATTAGAAGTAGAAAAACACCCTCAAAATCACCTTTCTTTTTAACAACTTCTTGTATATATGGTGAGATTGTAGGAAAAAATACTTTGGAATAAATTGAAAGCTTGTGCTTCGAAGGAGCCTGGTGAGTTCAAAATACAGAAAGAATGATCACCGAATTGTTAGCATTAGTTATCCCTGGTGGAGTTTGTGATGTTTTCTTCTTTGCACTTTAACATTTTTGGAATATTTTATAATGATCAGTATGATTTATATAACAACTTACCTATTCTAGTTTAAATATAAAATAATTATGCTCATTGTAGAGATTCAAGCTACACAGAATTTTTGAAGAGCAAATGAAAATTTTCTCCACTACAGCTTCAGTGTTCTGTGTATTTTCCTTCATACTTTTAAGTGGTTTTATATACATATAACTGCATATGTAATTAGTTTTGCTTGTGTGCTTGTATGTGTGTGTGTGAGATTATACAATCACATTATATGTATAGGAGATATCATTCACATGGTGCCTGAATGGTAAGCCTTAATATCCTCATGTTATAGGAAAGGATACTTAGAGATCTGATAACTAGCTGAACATTAATGAGAACTACCTAATTCATTTACCAAAGTTCATGTTCTTCCAACCATAACAAGTTTTTTCTCAGTGATAGGAAACTTGGAATGCTTAAAACTGGATTTATAATTAGAAATGCTAAAAGAAAACAGGAACATTGATAAATGCTAAAATACTTATGAAAAGAAAACTTTAAAAAATTAGAAGGTTGCATGTTAACGAAAAAAGAAAAATTGGGATAAAAACTGTATGAAAAATTAAAATATAATTATTTAAGTAATAACTATTGTTGTTCAACAAAGCACCCTAACCTTAGGGCAAAATAACAACTTCATTATGGTCATAGATTCTTTGGGTCAGGAATCTGGGGTGGGACCTGGCTCGGTGATTCTTTAGCCTCTTGAAGTATCAGCTGAGCGGCACTCAACTGATGGATGGACTACACTGGCAGGTCTGAGACAGCCTGACTCATACTCAGGAGTTGGAGAATTAGACTCCATCTCTTGCAAAAAAATACTGTTGCAGTGATCTCTGAAAATATGATATGCCAAAATAACACTAAGAAAATAAAAACCAGAAAGTGTAAAATACTTTAGAGATAGGAAATGGAATAACAAAGAAGAAATTGATTAAAATCAGACTCTAAATCTTGCTAAAACAGTACAAAATAAAAAGCTAAGAAATCAGCTTAAATAAATAAATACCTCCTCAGCATAAAGAAAAAACACAGCAAATTATCAAAGTATTGTGCTTTTCTGCTTTTTATACTGGTATATAGACACCTTTGATGGGTACACGGAAAGAATCGAGGAAAGGTATAAACTGTGTGAATGGATGTAAAAATTTGTCTGTGTATATGTGCTTTTGTCTGGAGAGGGAGCACATAAGGTTTGTCAAATTCTTGAAGGGCTCTTGATCTGAAACAAATGTAAGAGTCACTACAGTAAGATGATGTAGCATCTGTAGTTGATTTTGAAGGCTGAAAATGGTAGAGGTAGGAGAACAGGACAGCTTCTCTGCATATGTACCCTTTGCTTTTTGGTCAGAATTGTGTTTGAAATGCAAGGTCTTCTCCTCAACCTATCCCCATCCACCCCTGGACCTTTTTGGAAGGCCTGGAAAAGTTGAATACTTTGCAAATTTGTAAACAGGCTTTTCCCCATCTTATTAAGCCATTTACTGAAACAACTACAAAAATCAACACCTGTCTTAACTTCTGGTTTAATAATAGATGAATACTTTCTAAAAAAAGTATAGATACAAATCTACCTATTATAAAACAAATATGTATTTTAGTTCTGCTTTTCTGATTTATCCACAGTAAGAAATTATGGCATTTACAGAGTAAGCTAAGATTTGTGACTATCACAGACAAAAAAACTTAATATAATTTGTCTCAATGAAAAGGAATATTAAATTCTAATTAGAATTTTTAAGTTATATTAATTTTATGCAGAAGAATTTTTATTCTTGCTTTCAATGCAAGAAAAATAGACTCAGGTGCTAAGGGCACAGCCCTTTGTTACTGTCTCTAGCCTGATGTGATCAAACTTTAGCTAGAATGGAACTTTTCATAGTAGGTGGATTGTACTTTGAGCTGCATCAGACAGCTTTGTCCCTAAATTATTATTTTGCTGATGTTTTCAGGGATGAACAAGAAACAGAAAGTGTCGGCCAAGGACGAGCCAGCTTCGAGCAGTAAAAGCAGCAATGCATCACAGGTGTTGTAATGACTTGAGTGACTGCTTATGATTAGTGAACTGTGGCCTCATTAGCCAGCAGAACTTGGAAAAATAGGCTTTTTAAGTCTGCAAAATTATTTCATGTGTTCATTACTTATAAAGGAATAAAACTCACTCTGAGATGCAATAACTGAATTACCTCCACATGATGATTATTCAACAGGTATTTATTTATCTCCCACTGTAATAGCAGTGATACTCCTAGACAGTAGAATACAGTGATGGCCAAAAGTAGACACGTATTCCAGTTCTCTTGTAGCCTACGTTCTACTGAGGAGTATAAATAAATAAAATAAGTATTTAGATAGATAGAATGCTAGATATTATTTATATTATATAAATATATCTATAATAAATATATATAGATGTTATTTAAATATATAATATACAAATAATATATATTTATATTATATAAATATACATATATAAATATATATAGATATATATAAATATATATAGATATTATATTATATTCTTCTAGAATGCTAGAAGAAAAATAAATCAGGGACAGAAGACATTTAATGCCGTCAAGTGGAAGAGGGATCTGGGATGAATGTTGAATGGGATGGTCAGGAAAGGATATTCTAAGAAGGTGACATTTGAGTCAAGACCTACAGACGAGTGCATGAGTCATGTGCCTCTCTAGGAGAAAGAACATTCTGGGCAGAGAGTAGAATGACCATCAATCCCATGTTTTTTCAAAGAAAGCAGGTATATTCTGGGCAAATTAAAAATTCATCTGGTAAATAATGTGACTTTAAATTTTTAAAAAAGAGTATAGCTAATGTAATATCTGAAAACAAAAACATCCCAGTTTTTCCACATGAGATGTTCCTGAAACCTCTGTGACCTAGTAGATGATGGTATTAAAACATGGATTGGTTTGGGATAGTTAGATGATCTGAAGTAATTGATTTAGATGTTTGAAACGATCATGCAAATTTAATTTTGTTTACCTTGAAACAAAGAGGCCAAGCTTTTAGTAAAAATAATTTTTATTTTAGTAAAAATAATTATAATTCTATGTTGTGAGGTTATTGAACCCTAATTTACATTTTTCAGTTCACTCATCTTAAGAATAATTTAGTAATGGTTATGTGCAGAAATTAAATGAGACAACAAAAATAGTTTAACAGTAAGAGAATGCAAGGAAATTGATGCTGGTCTAAATAGGCCTTTTTTTCCCCCCAGAGCCATCTCAGTGACTATTATTTTTTTAATGATGAACAGTTAGTTTTTTTTACTATAGTGTTCCATTCTGACTCTAAGTTTTAATTTTTTTTTTTTTTGAAATTTAGTCACAGAAAAAAGGACAGCAATCTCAATTCTTGCAAAGCCGTAACTTAAAATGCATAGCCTTATGTGAAGGTAAGTTGAAAATTTTACAAACCTCGTAGTGTTAGTTCCTAGCTCATCTATAATTAAGAATATAAGTATATTTACAGAGTGCTTATAGTGGATTAGGGAAAGCATTAATCCTTGTGACCATCTCAGAGGGCACAAATGCAAAAATGGATACAGTGGAGATCATAAAGGTTCAAACCAAATTGCAGAATTGGCAAGAATTCAGACAGTGATATATTTTATTTCTGGCAGATGATTCCAGAATGGTAATTATGTCTTTCTGATCAAGTAATGCTTGTCTCTTTAGTTAATGTGCTACCTTCCTCTTAAAGTTGGTATTTGAATATATGATATGATGAAAAATGTGAAAGATGAACCAAGCACTGAGGAGATAACCTATTAGGTCTTCCTGTTCCTACACTGAAATTACTATTTTATTCTGTACTTAGGACAGAAAAATTGATGGGTGATTTGCAAGATCATATACCTTTCTTTGTTCTTGCTTTAAAATATGACTGGCTAAAAATTTATTTTTTCTTTTTGTGTTAGGAATTTTAGTAGCTACTGTCAACTGTCTTAAGTTTTCAACACACAGTGGTTATGAAGGACATGAACTTGCTGTCTACATAGTTCTTAAGTCAAGACCTATCTTCTTTTTGTAATACTTAGATGAGTTCCTTTTGTTATACCAGTTGTTATTTAAATTATAAAGTTGTTACATGGCCTTTCACTGTTTTTAATCTATATTTCTTGATAGACAGTAAGGTTAAACAACTTTTGTGTTTTCATTAGTGCTTGTATTTTTGCTTTAGATTTCAAAGAGGAGGGATATATTAAGTTGGAATGGACTAGGATTCCTTTAGAATAAAGTGGTTCTTCACTTTTTTTTTCCACTTATAGTGATCACCTCACCCGACCTGCACAAACATGGAGAGATATGGGTTGTCCCCAATACTGACCATGTCTGCACACGTTTCTTTTTCGTGTAAGTGTAAATGCTCAAATTTATATATTTGTATATTACCGTCTTTGCCACAAATGGGTTAGTGGTGACTGAATTATTGTTCGGTCTCTTTAGCTGACAAGATATAACAGGTAATTGATTTTAACAGCAACTAATATTTTTGTTTTATTTTCAATAAAACATTAAAAAAATCTAAACAATGGTCAAATGCTATTAACTTAGAAGAGCTGATGAAAAACAGCTATTAACTTAGAACTAAAGAAAAACATCATCTTGGCCAGGTGCAGTGGCTCATGCCTGTAATCCCAGCACTTTGGGAGGCCAAGGCAGGTGGATCACATGAGGTCAGGAGTTTGAGACCAGGCTGGCTAACATGGTGAAACCCCGTCTTTACTAAAAATATAAAAATTACGGGGGCATGGTGGTCCATGCCTGTAGTCCCAGCTACTCGGGAGGATGAGGCAGGAGAAGAGCTTGAACCCAAGAGGTGGAGGTTTCAGTAAGCCAAGATAGTACCACTGCACTCCAGCCTGGGTGACGGAGGGAGAATCTGTCTCAAAAAAAAAGAAGAAAAAACAAGAAAAGAAAAACATCATCTCTGTCTCTCTAGCCATCTCTCTGTGTGTATGTATACATGTATATATACACATACATACATATACTTTTATTTTAAAAATGTAGAACTGGGATGAAGAACACAATCATGAAAAAGTCTTCCTATAAAAGATTGATCTACATTCCATATAATATGGGCTGGCAGTGCAGTACATTTTGATGTGGGTTTTTTTGGCACGGCTGTGTCATAAGAGCTACATTAAAATATAAAAGCATTATTTTTCATTCCTAAATAATGAGTGCAATAGACCAGTCTAGTTTTCACTCTACCCTTGGCTTCCAGCCCTTTTCCCGTGCTTTTCACACCTTATCCATGATCTTGTCACAGAAAGGATTTCAGGGAAGAATTGAGCGTATCTGTTTTGTACTTTACGTCATTTTCTTAAAAGAAGCTGAAAAATTGCTTCTTAAGATTGCTTCAGTATACTGCGTATCCCTAAAACCCTGCACATTCAGCATTGGATCTGTTGGCTTGTTGACAGACTATTCCCAGTGAAACTTATGAGCTGCCTGGTTTTCTTTTGGATTATTTAAAAACTGTGATGGTTCTTATGATAGATATTTACTGGCTATAGATTTCTTTCTTAACAGTGAGGCAGCAGTGAGTATAGTAGAAAGAGCCCTGCTTTTGATTAGATAGTTTGAATCCTGGCTGAATAGTAATTAGTAAAGTGATATTGCCTAGATGTATAACCCATCTAAGCTTCATCAGTAAAATGATAATAATATTTATCATTTCTGTATAATAATTTCTGTAATAACAATTTCTGTATCAGTCAGAATCCAACAGGAAACAGATGACCCATGAAAAATAATTTTGTGTCATCCACAATTAGATTATTTACAAGGATATGGTTATAGGGAAACCGCTGGTCCTGTGTAGTAACCTGGATCTATTAGCACCAGAGCTGTTATACATTCCCAGGTACAAAAGGACACAGGCAGGAAGCAGTCCTGCTGGGAAGCTCCATTGGCCAAACCCTGCCAGAAGCTAGAGAACAGTGTAGCTTATTGAGAAAGTCCTTACAGGTCAGGCTCCTGGGGCAGAAGGACTCCAAGAGAATCCTGGGGGCTCCTAGAGAAGCTGTCTGCACACAGTGCCTTTAAAGGTTATTAAGAGGATTAATTTAGCACAATGCAGGTCTTGGCTACTGAAAAGATCATTAAATATCTTTTTCTCCCTTCTTTCTTAACTATCTTGATTGTTATCCACTGTTAGATGCTTGGCCTTCCAAAAAGGAACCTTCAGTCACGAATTTATTTCATTGAGAAATCTTGAGATTTTGACAGAAAAGTAACTCCAGAGTCCTTTTTTTAGCCTGTCATTGAATCAGTTCATTTACTCCTGCATCCTGCTAAAATGCAAATTAATCAAGCTAAATAAACAACCTTCGATATTTAAATAGACAGTACCATTTTTAGTATTATCTCTTTTGAACTTTTAGATAAATTATACATAAAGCCTATCTGTAGGGATGTAAGTGTTCCGGGGATGTTTACTGGAGAAAAGCATTTCTGTATTTCATAAGCAAAAATTGAGGATAAATCATAAGAAGAAAAGAGAAGTACACTCAGATACTTCCTAAATAATCTAAGGAGAAATATCATATTAAGATAATTTTCATTGCTTTATAAACACAAATGAGATTTCATCCTTTTTCTCTGAGACTCATTAAGGAAAATTGATAAATTCAAAACACATCAGAAGGAGAATCTATCCACTCATTAATGTACATTCTAATTACAACTATCAGTTTCTTTCTCTGTAAAAGACATGATCGCAGAGTTCTACTAGTGGGGAACCTCCCTAGTGCATGGTAACGCCTAGAAAAAGAATAAATCAATGAGAATGAAGATAAGACAAAAACTCAAATTCTTTTCTTTTTATTTTAATTTTTGATAAATTGGTGATCCTGGATGTTAGAAGCTTTGCCTAATGACTAGGATTTGAGTTAATGTGGTTATCTTTTTTTAAAAATCTGTTATCAGGTAAAAATATTAAAAATTAAAATAACTCCCATGCTAACCTGATTTCCGCAGTTGAGATGATAAAACAGTCACATAATATACTAATCACATGTTTTCCAACAAGTAAATAACACAAAATGAGAGAAAAATTGGAGGGAAATTTTAGGGAACAGGCTGGTGTATCAAAAAAATGAAAGTAAAATTTAAAGGAAGATATCAATTTAAAAAAAAGGCAAGAGGAGAATTAGAAGTTCAAAAAATTTTTGTTGCAAAATTCCAAAATGAAGAAATTTAATTAAATATAAGTGCTCCAGGCAAAATGTAATAGTTCAGATGTTATAAAGAGATCCAAGCCAATTCCTAGTTTCTGGAAACTGTGAGTAAAGCTTGATTACATGACTAACCTTGAAATGCATGTGTACTAGGACATTAAGACCCATATGTAGAAATAAAGAAGCTGTTTTCAAAAGGTTTGGAGATGTGAATGTAAGAATGCATAAAATACTCACGTTATAACTGTTTGGTGAGTATTTGCCCTCGAAAAGCCTACTAATACCTTAAAACCAGTATACAAATAGAAACCCATTATTTAAATTCCCTGGCCAACATCTCATCTTCTCCAATCTTTGCAGTAATTTTATACATCAAAGAGACTTGAAACCCGAGCTGTAGTTTTCCATTTCTTTTTCCTTGCTCACCATAGTCATCAATTCCCAAGTTTATCTTTTCACAATTTTCTCCCAATGCCTTTATTCCCATGGATATGTTATTCTCTCCCACAGAGGACATCAAAAGGTTATTAGTTCTCTCTGTTTCTAATTTCTTCATCACTCTCAACCTCTTTTGTGCGATGCAAGATTTGTTAAACATTACCATTATTACACTAGTGATAAACCTCTTTAGTATTCAGAAATTGAAGATAAGCAAAAAAGGGAGAAAATGTCCCATATTATCCCCACTTAGAGTTAACTCGGATTAATCTTTTGTTGTACAGCCTACGTTCCTATGCTAATAAAATTCTAAGATCATACTATTTATACCATATTCATTTTCCTAAAGCAGTGTTGTGATTATTCTTTGCCCATACAGGCTGCTAGTTAAATAAAAACATGGCATTCTGCAACATATAGAGCTCATTTTACCTTACTTCAATTAAATGCACAAAGCACTGACTAAGTGAAATTATTATCCAAGCTCTTTTCTTTATTTTTTATTTATGTATTTATTTATTTATTTATTTATTTGAGATGGAGTAATCCCAGCACTTTGGGAGGCCGAGGCGGGTGGATCATGAGGTCAAGAGATCAAGACCATCCTGGTCAACATGGTGAAACCCCGTCTCTACTAAAAATACAAAAAAAAAAAAAAAATTAGCTGGGCGTGGTGGCGCGTGCCTGTAATCCCAGCTACTCAGGAGGCTGAGGCAGGAGAATTGCCTGAACCCAGGAGACGGAGGTTGCGGTGAGCCAAGATCATGCCATTGCACTCCAGCCTAGGTAACAAGAGCAAAACTCCATCTCAAAAAAAAGGAAAATGGAAGAGAGATGGCTTGGTGATTAATTGGTGTTAGGCACAGAGAAAGGCCAGGAATGACTAAAGGTTTTGTGTTGCTGTGTGAGGATATATCAAATTGAGATATGAATAGAATAAAAAGGAGCAGTCCTAGGGTCAAAAAATAAGGGCTTTGATATACTGAATTTGTGTTATCTGTAGGAAAGTTATGTAGAGAGAAAAATCTAAGGATAGGAGGTAGGTTTTAGGAATTAGCATGTGGGTGATAGTTAAAACTTGGAAGGGGCTGAAATAATTGAGTTTGCGTATCATGAGAAGAGAGAAAACGGAGGTGTGATTCATGTATAAAACCATCACCAAAATGAAAGGCCAAGGAAGAGGATGCAATAAAAGTGATTGAGAATTAATCTCAGTAACAGAGCACTTACTGTCCTGAGAAAATACTTGTAATTGGGCTGTGTACCACATATCCCATTCTTTTTCTTAGGGTAATATTTTACCATGAGGTGTCATTTCCATGTATATGTACATTGAAGCTTACTAAGTATATCTGAAACCACAAACTTACAGGGTAAGAGTTAGCCAAATAGACAACCTTGGGTCATTTAGTTAAGAATTTAGACTTGGTACAAATGCAATTATCACTTGATGTTGAAGCAGTGGATTATGTAAGGACCTAGGTTCTCTTTGCTGTATGTCATCTTTTCATTTTCCTATATTGTGCTATTTCAGGAAAAGATAGTGGCTAGTATTAATCTTTGAGACACTGTGCTTATATCCCTGGTTATCTGTTTTCAAGTAATTACCACTTTTCTAAAGCTTCGGTCTTGAAGCCATTTTTATGAAGTAAAATTAATTTGTCATTTGTTCCCCTCTGAATATGATCATGAGAGCTTGAAAATTCATTCTTAGGAAATTCTTATTGCCCAAGTAAGTTTATTTGAGAAAAATGAATTATCATCTAAAATGTAATTATTTCTTTTTAAAGAACTTAGTAATTGCTGTTCTTTAATATTATATTTTCCCTTCTACTGCTGAAGTAAACTTAGCAGGCCTGCATTCTTCTGTGAAGTTCCAGCATAAATAAGAATAGGTTACAGTCAGACTAAATAGTGCAACCAGTGTTAAGAAAAAAGGGCAGCACTGGGTATGGCTGAATAATTATTAGAAAGCAGACATGGCAAAGAAGCAGTGGCATCAGTCAGAAATGTCATCAGTCAGAAAATGAAGAAATGATTGAAGTAGGAGTAGAGTAAAGAAGTCCAGACCCTAAGCAACATAAAGTTAAAGCTGTTATATTTTTTTATAGTAGACTTCGTAGCAGCTGCTGTGGGAAATGCCTGCAAGGTCAAAGACACTGAGGAGCTTCATGCAAAAACTCAGACAGTGCTTTATGTGGGGATTACAAAAATGCAAGAAAGGGGAAAATTTAGGCATGACATAGAATAATGGGCTGTTCTGTGTTTAGTAATAAGAACACATTGTTAAATACAACTGAAAAATAGCCATACAACTTGCTTTGACTCTCTTGGGCTATATTTTAGATATCAAATAGCATTTCTAAGCTGTTTCAAATGCTGTCATCTTTTAAAATGTTTTTATCTTTTTATGTTTCATATTTTAGCTATGAAGACGGTCAAGTGGGAGATGCAAATATTAATACACAAGAAGGAGGCATTCACAAAGAGATCCTCCGAGTAATTGGTAATCAAACTGCTACTGGTTAAAGGACCACCATTTAAATAACATAATTTGAAAGCCTTCCTCGGGTTCAAAGCTGGATTTTGAACTGAAGAAGATGATAAAATAATTTATTGTTATTATAAACAAAATTAACCCTTTGAATACTGATTTTTTTCTTAGTATTTCTAAGTATCTCGTTAAATACCTAAAATGGTATAAAATTTATCAACTGTAGGGTTATGGAATCTAGTAATAAAATTTCAACAGCACTTAAACTGAAGTTTGGGTTGCTCACACAATAAACAGATTGAAAAAACAGTTTTGTGCTGATATTTTTATATTAAGCTCTTTCACTGGATATTTGGTATTATATACCGACATTTTAGGTTACCAAAATGGAACTGAGAACATTTTATAATAGCATCTAAATCTATCAGATACTTTGCAATAAGTATAATGTTTGCACATTCTGATGTGCTATATAATTAGTTGTATGGGCATTCTAATGTTTTGGAAGGGATGTTCCCTATTCTTCTATTTTTCTTCATATGAAAACAATTAGGTCTTAGTAGCAGTGCTTTGCCAAAAAGTATGTAATATAAACATTTATAGATTCATGCATCAAAATGTGTGGTTGTGAATATATTTGTGTATATTCACACGTATGTTTTGACAAGAAAGATGGCTTAGCTTTACAATTCTATCCTCATTTAATGGAAAGAAGATAACATTTAATAAGCAGTAAATTTGGACATAAACCAAGATATGAGCCAAATTTACCACCGTTCATTCACTGAAAATATTTGCTGACAATATTTTTGCTTATCTAAAGAAAGTCAACTCTTAAAATGCTATCTAAAAGTCATAATTTGGGGAACATATGTGGCCTGGTAGACTGAACCTATATTCAAATGATTAAATATTTAAAAGAAAGGCCTCGGAATTTAAAGAAACCATATATATTTTTTATTTACTACAAGAAAACATTTTACAATTTTATTTATGCCACACCAGCATTTTTATATTTGTTCATCTAATACCTCTGCTTATTTTTTTTCATATTGAGAAAGAACACAAACTTTGAAGCTTCTTTTATATTAAAAGACCACAAATAAGTTTATAGAGAACAATAACACCAGCTCTCAGCACTTCCTTTTCAAGAGTCATAATTGCATCAAAATCATTTCTTATTCTTTGACTCCTAGAGTTCTCATTCATCAAGTTTTAATTGACGGTGTTTATTTTCCTACATGTTGTCTTTGGAATAAGGCCATTCATGAAAGCAGTTTAATTAGTGAGTCTGCCACTCTGTTCAAACCCTGAATCAAGGCTCTATCTGATTTTAATTTATGTCGAAAGAAAAAATAAAAATGTATAGTCATTTGCAAGTATAATATGATAACTGCTGTGTTTATTTCGTTTGTCTGGCATAAAAGGTTAGAAAAAGGTCATACATGTTGTTACGGGTTGCAGTTTAGGAAGTATTTGCTAATCATTTGTTTTGTTATATTGCAAATAATTGATATGCCACTTATTTCTGCAAAAAAAAAATAGACTTGAAGTGGTTGGGATGTTAATCATTTTGATAGTATCTACTTAAAACATTGATCTGTTTTGACTTGTGCCTCTGAACTCTGGGCTAGGCTAAGGGATATTAGTAATGGGGCAGGGCAAAGATATAATATCCTATTCAGTGTTTTGTGACCACTTATTTGAAGATTAGTGTGGGACATGAGGACCACTTGCTTTTTTCTGCCAAGATGCTGCAAGTCTCCCAGATCACTTTAACTATGTTTTTAAAACATTTTTAAGCAGCAGAATTATTTTTTCAAATTAATTTTGTGGGACAGTCTATACATGAGAAGCATAAAGGTGTAATACCAAGATTTGGGAGAGGGGATCTTGGAATGCCACCTGTTTGGCCACGAGGACCACTGAGCACCTCCAATAAGCTCTGTAGAGTGCCTCCAGCATAATTTAAAAGCCACTGACCTAATCCATTATGGCTTTACTTAACATTTGAATGATCTGTAAGGAATATCGTATTGAAGCCTGAACTGAAGGGTAACTTGTAGGACTCAAGAAAGGCTGTTTAAGGAAAATTGGCATAATAAAAACTGCTGCTGCCGACTTAAGAATATGAGTAGGTTCACCAATCAGAGGAGATTAAGTAGTTGATAGTTTAATGCTAGGCATCTTTTATGATAAAGCAAGATGTCTCGTTAGGACAGTTAATTGTGTTGTGTCATGATGCAGAATGACAGATTTTGTTTCAAAAAATTGTGTCAGAACCTTTGTAAGCAACTAGTCTAAGAAGAATCAGTCTTATTTTTAAATTGAACTTTTTGAAATTGGGGATACTACAATATACTGACAAAGATGCTTTTCTGTATTTCTAAAGAATCTAATTTCAATTACTATCATTGGCATTTAAATATGCTTCCAAAATCCAAACAGGTCCATACACTTTATAGATTCAAACACTGTTATCATGCTTTGATTCAGTCATTCATTAAAATATTATCTATTGACTTATTTGATGATTCCAAACATTTGATATTGTATTGTGTTTTTATAATTATTTGAAATCTGTTCACTGATGCTTTGTAACGATTTTATTAATTGTGTAGCCATTGCTACTTAGTAACCCACTGGGCAAAGGCAATCATTTATTCTCACCCTTGAAGTAGGGGAAGAAAATTATTAATTTATTAGCTCTACTTTTTCCTGCATTACTGATTTTGTAAAGATTTTACTATGAATAATCTGTTCCCTTTTACTGTATTAAATGAGAAGGAAATGAAGGTTTGAGAACAGAAAACAGTAATAATATACAAATAATCTAGAGCTATAAAATGCACTATAGTAAGGCACTTTTGGTGCCTTTGAGTGCACTATGCTGGAATGAATTTTATACTTGTTGCTCAGTAAATCTCAGTCACATGTTGGGTTTGAAGCTGTTTTTTTAATTTAAAGTTTAATTTTGAAAGTGCCACATTTTAAAGTTACTGTCAAATACTATGTAGTATTAAAAAAACCAACCCAAACTATTGTTAATGCTCTGAATGTTTTTCTTTGGAAATTTTAAGTTTAGAGAAGAAATTCTTTCATTTTTCTCCCCTTTGCTACAAGTAAGAAAATCTGTAATATGTAAGTCTATGAATCTTTAAATAACTGAAAGAATTTTAGCAGTACTTTGTATAATAAAAATATTTTTAAAACTATAACTTGCCTTAGACCATGGGATTTCAGAAAGTTTTAACGAAAAACTCATCATCCTCATTAAAGAGTCTGGATAACTTCACCAGATAGTAATTTAATATGTCATGAAGGGGCCACTGAACATCGGATCATCTACCATCTCAATAAATATGGATTTCGTGGTGGCATTTGAAGCACATTTTGCAAACATTATGATATTCTATTGTCTTGCTGAATTTTTATTATAACACTACCTCAAGACAAATGATAGACTGTTGGTAAGGTAAATTGGGTTTTCAATGTAAGGAACAAATAAAAATTTACAAATAGAAGTCATCAAATAATTCAACAGTAAGACCGTACTGGACACAGATGTTGTCAGTTACTTCTGGACAATGTGGTAACATGGATATTTCAGTCACTGGTAACATATGACAGGGTTAACACCCAATACGTTATTTGAAAGAATTTGGGTTGCAAAATTTGAAATTAATTAGTTTATTTTGAGATTGGTTTTCTACATGGGCCAATTTTATGTCCATTACCTAAAGCCACAATTGCCCACTCTAAAGAGTTAAAGGAGGAAAACACCCAACTGCTACACTAGAATTGCAGACTCAACATTCAAGCATTTTGGCATTTAATGTCAGCTAAATTTTTGTCAGATTATATATAGATTTGATGTATATTATTACCCAGTAAATTTTTTCTTGGGAATTTTGTATACACTATGAAATATTAGGCTAAGTTTTTGTAGGTCAAAAGAATTTCAAGTAGTTTTTAGACAAAACATATCCATGAGTGTGAAAAAGCCGTGTTGAAGAACAGATTACATTACGCATTTACCAGCAAGTCAGTAAAAAATAGTGCTTATTTACATAGTCAATATAATTTAATGTTCTAAAAATACTACCTTCAATCTGCCTATTTAATGTATCATCTGAGATTTTTAAAAATGCAGCCACTCCTTTATGTAAACATTAAGATATGCCTATGTTTCTTTAATGATACAGCCTCTTTATAATAAATTTCTTGATTTTTGTGCACAGAATAGTATTGCAACCTGCTATTTAGCCTTTGGTGCCTTAGAATTATTATAAATATTTAACAATATGTACATAATGTAAATACTGCCAAGAGATCAGTAAGGCCAGATATTTTCTCTATTCACTTTTTATTGCTCTTGCTTTCTATTGCTACTAAAGCCTCTTTTATCCAGCTTTGTAATAGTTCCAACATTGTAGCCAATGTAAATGTTTACTTTCAATAAATCTGAATTTGTTTAACAAGTACGGTATATGTGGGCAGTATTTTGAAAACTCAGGCTTTAGATTCTCCTCTTGATGAATCTTGCTTCTAGGGACTGTGTATTTGAAGGACTCAAGAAGCTCTAAAACTGATGTTGCCCTTTTTATTTTTAAGATGAAGGAAAAAAAGAAAAAAACCTCTTTTCATTATTCCCCATGTCGTTTCAATAGATTTAAATTGATCGTATGAGTGCCGTTTTAATTTCAAATTCTGTCAAGAAGTATAGCATTGAAACAAAAGATTCTTTTATGTTTGTTTGTGTGTCAGTTTGTAACATCTGGACATAATATCTAAGGGAGCATTTCAAATGAACTGTCCTGAATTTTCTAAGCGTTTTTGACCTAAAAAATAATCAGAAAATGATTTTTAAAGCATTACTTTTTATAAAATACATCTTAGTAACTGAATAAGATCTTAGTCCATAAATAAATATGGTTCTCTAAACCCATTAATAGTAACTATGTATGAGGAGCTTACTGTACATTCTTACAATAAGAAAAATTTTTTTACTCATGATATAGTCATAACTGAGAAGCTTCAGATAGCAAACTTCTTTTGTAAGACTCGATTTCAGTTACTCTAGAAATACTTGTTGGGATTCTAGCATGCATTTTTGACAGTACAAGGACTAGAGAGTATTAGATTTTATCTTGCCCTTAAGGAACCTTCAATTCTTTTGTAAAAAGAAAGCAAACGCATTTGGAAATAATTCGAGGATAGTACAAGATGAACAATGCAGAATGGAAAAGACAAATGCGAGCAAAACTTGGGGGAAAGAACAAGCCATTGCATTAACCGAAATGAAAACTCCCTTTAATATCTTGAATCCTTAAATTAGTACTAATGAGTAATGTTAATATTATTAATTTCATTTACTTATTCACCAGACACTTCACAATTCTAAAACAAAATCTAATCCTCTCTTGGCCCTTATACTGACTGTGAAGGTGCGTCCTGGGCTCTTAACAAGTATTTCTAGAGTGACTGGAATCAAGACATGCCCTTTGTTGTTGATAATACATATATTAGAAAGCACTTAATTTTTTGTTGATTTTTCAGATTTTTAATGATGTTTATTACTCCTGTGACACTTATCTGTCCTCCTCATGGAAGCCGGACAGAGCGTGGTTCTAACTCTTCCATTAGCTTCGTTTACCTTGCCCAGTCCCCCTACTTTTAATGGCTGCTGGCTAGTCTGATAAAATCACCCGGTGCTTTTAAGAATCATACAGGGGGCTTTATTGGAAAGCCAATGTTAAGAATTACTTAAAATGTACTGAATTTATTTCACCTCTATTTCTGTTCCCAACTTCTGGGTCCCTCTTTTTAATTATTTCCAATAACAGTGACTTGTAATGCGGATCTAAGAAGACTGATCTTTTCAAACATAACCAACATGTATGTGTTTTTAAAAATCATGTATTCTTCATTTTCAGATAGATAAGAGAAAATTTTGATTAAACAGTTTTTCCTTTATATAGCACTTTATAATGTAGAAAGCACTTTCATATCGATTGTCTTATTTCCTCTTCAAAATAACTCTATGAAATGTGTTAGTGGGTATCCTGGTCTCATGGATGAGAAGCTAATCACTTGCCAAAGAGGTCACTATGCTCCAAACCGAGCATCAGGGATTCCGAGTCTCATCTCTGAGCTTTCTAATAAACTGGGTTTATTACTGCTGAGATCCCAGCTTGGCAAAACTCATAGCAAAGGTAAGAATTATAGGAGACTAGTGGGAAGAGTCAATGAAGAGGGACTGCTGACTGCCTTGAAGAGCTCTATCAGGGAAACCTGAAATACCATTGCATAGGCTGGATGTGATTTTACTCCACAGAGCTTGGAAGGAAGGAAGTCTGCACTTGATGTAATTGGCAATGGAGAAATCATTGTCACCCTTGGGTGAGTGACATGAAGTGGAGTTTTGGAAGCATGTTGGCAGCTGTATGCAGAAAGGATTTCCGAGAAGGAGGCAGAAAGTGAGAAGAAATGTTACATATCTCTTGTGGTAATTCTGACGGGAGTGAAGGCTTAGAGAAGAAGAACTGAGAAAAGAATGGATATAAGAAATAGGATATAGGAAAAAGTAATCAATTAGGAAACAGAGATCTTATTTATAATAATACAAACTGAGAATAATTTCCCCCCTGATTTTTTATTGGAGATCAATTAAGATTCTTCCATACGTTTTAGCATTTTGAGAAGGACTGATGAAGACAAATGACTTGGCTATGCTGGCTCTATGCTAAGAAGTCTGTGAGCACATACTCAGCCATGTGAAGGGAAAGAAGAGAGAAAGAATATTCTGATTCACATAGGGACATGTTTGAGAACAAATCTCCCCTATACCTGTAAAACCAGGCTTACCAAATACAGAGAGCTGTAAGAGAATGGTTGCAGTAGTGCAGTAAATCTCATGTCTGTTTTAATGTCATTTATTATTTCCAAGATCTAGTGTGTGTGTGTGTGTGTGTGTGTGCGCGAGATGCATTCTAGCCTGGGGAACACTTAGCACTCACCACCCAGAATGGTGGCATCCTAATCTTTATACTCCACTTGAAAGACGAAACCCACTGTGTGTTCACTCCAACTCTGACCTGTAGTCTCATGACTTTTAAATCTGCAGCTCTTGTTTATATTTTTTCCTTGGGCTTCAAAATTACATGATCAAACACCTCCAAACAAACATCTCTTCCTGAATCTTCCAGGGATACCTCAAACAAACTCTAACCAATGTCCCCACCCCCAACTGCTTTTTTTTTTTTTTTTTTTGAGACAGAGTTTCACTCTTGTTACCCAGGCTGGAGCATGTGCCACCACACCCAGCTAATTTTGTATTTTTAGTAGAGACAGGGTTCTTCCATGTTGGTCAGACTGGTCTCAAACTCCCAACCTCAGGTGATCTGCCAGCCTCGGCCTCCCAAAGTGTTAGGATTACAGGCGTGAGCCACCACGCCCGGCCACCATCCCCCACCATTCTAGTACTCTTCTTGCACTGTTATCATTGAACCAGTGAATAGACACATATTCCACTCACGTGCCCAACTGAGAAGATAAATTATTCCCTATCCTCTTCCCTTTTACCCAGTCCCATCCTCCAATCAATAGCTAAGCCTTGTTAATTTTTCTTGTTGAGTGTCTTGATGGGTTGGACAATCTCAATCCCCCCGTGACTTCCTTTGCTAACATTCATGTCGGTGACAGCACTATCCTCCAGGCGGCTCTCCTTGACTGAGACCAGTACCCTTTACTGGGAACAAATTCAGCTAGCACATAGTACAGACATGATTAGTAAGATACTGAATGCCTCTGTGTATTAGTAGATACTCTATCCAGTGTCATATGGCCCAGATGCAGCAACAAAAATGTTAGCTTAGCCACACACAGGACCTTCCTCCTGCACTTTGGTCCCTGCTAAATAGGCTATGAATGGCTCTACCTCCTTCCTGACCCATCACTCTTGTAATGCTGAAACTAAAGTGATCCTACTAAAATGAAAATCCAATTTTGTAATTCCTTTGCTTAAAATCCCTTCAATATCTCCCAATTTCTCACTCAGTAAAAATTTCTCACCAAACCTTTCACACGTGACCCTTCACGGTCAGGCCCCTGCTTTCCCTCTCTTCCCACTCCAGCCTCGTTTTTCACCACCTTCCACTCAGCATTGCAACCCCACTGAATTCTTGGCAGTTCTGAGAACAGCCCATTGCTTCCCACCTCCTCTCACTTGCTTTTTCTTTCTGCCCCACTCCCCATTTCCAATTTATACTTCTTTTGACTCTCAACTTATTCCCAGTCTAGACCAAATGGTCCTTCTAGATCTTTTCCAAGTATCTGGCCATAGTTCATCTATCTCACTTAGCACACAGTGTTGAAAAGGTTTATTGATCTGCCTGTTTTTTGTTTCCTCCCTGACTACCTGTCCTCCATGCCACCATGCACAGATTCTTTCCAGTACCGACTAAATGTTTGAGACTTAAGTGGATGTACACATGCACAGTAATACAAATGTCTACCTGAGAAAAACAGTCTTCAAATAAAGTGGCATTAAAGCAGAAAATCTTTGTATATGTCTTATATTGGTACATACTAGATTCATAAACCTAAATAAATACCCATGGAGGGGACATGTCAAGCCAAGGTTATCGCTGTCCTAGTCACCATCATCACTATCATCCTGGGCATCATTTCCAGCTCTATGACCTGCAGGAAAATGTAGAAATCCCTTAATGCTGGTAACATATACACTCTCTGCCACTCTTGAAGTATGTATTTTCATTTTAACTTTAGATCAAGCAATACCTGGATTGGAAGGTCACTGTGAGGGCCCAGAATGAAACATAAAACTAGATACTTAGAAAGTTATAATTTAATGTCAGTCATTTGCATAACCAAAGGATCATTGCTTTGCTAAATAGTTACCTTAAATAATGAGCTTCCCTAGCATACTTGAGTTCATTTACAGGTCATTAACTACTTGACATACAAGAGAGAGAGCTACTTTAAATGATAGTACTAATATTCATTACCAATAAAAATAAATCATTGATGAAATTAAGCACATCTATAAGTCAATGGAAGTTTCTTCCAAAGGAATTGCATTCTTCTAACATAGTATAAATTGTAACTAACCTGAATTTTATTACGCATTTTTCTCTGTCAACATCTAACTTAATTTTTGCAGCTCTGTAATTGGGAACATTTCTATTCTTTATGTGTTTCCTGGTTAACTTCTGGGATACATATTTCTTAATAGTTACAGGCTTACGGCAGAGTCAATTTTCTAGTTCTAATATACAGCAGCTCAGGAGTGGGATAGCTTTCTGTAGTGTATTATTTGGATTCTTTTTCTTTGAGTTGTTCCTGTTGCAAATCTACCCATAATTCAAGGTCAAGTTCATGTACTCTGGAGTACATGAATACTTGTACTTTTTGTCTAGCCATAAAAGATGTCTCTCTGCTCCAAATACCTAAACATTTTGTAGTTCTCCTGGAGCACTGATTTATAGTTATTGCTATTTCTAGGGCTCTTTGTGTAAAAAATTGCATTCCTGAACGTAACACTCCACCACCACTGACAATTTCTCTCTGTTAATGTTATGCTTAATTCTGTAAGTTTGATCTGTTAAATATTCAGTGTTTAACTTTTTAAAACCTTGTAATTAAACAGCATTTTACATTTCAATTAGTAGTATTGAAGGAAGTTACAAAGAGTGAGTCCAGGCCAGGTGCAGTGGCTCACACCTGTATTCCCAACACTTCGGGAGGCCGAGGCAGGCGGATCTTGAGGTCAGCAGATCGAGACCATCCAGGCCAACATGGTGAAACTCCATCTCTGCTAAAATACAAAAAATTAGCTGGGCGTGGTGGCACACGCTTGTAGTCCCAGCTACTCGGAAGGCTGATGCAGGGGAGTCACCTGAACCCGGGAGGCAAATGTTGCAGTGAGCCAAGATCGCGCCACTACATTCCAGCCTGGTGATAGAGCGAGACTCCATCTCAAAAAAAAAAAAAAAAAAAAAAAAAAAAAAGAGGGATCTCAGACACTTTGAACTGAAGGCAACCACAGTCTCTTCACTTCTTTGATACTTTCTCCACTTTTACATCACCGGGATGATTTGTAGGGAGTAACAGGGCAGAGTTACCATTGAGCCCCATACTCTAACACTTTAATGAATAACACATCCACCACTTTTGTTTCATCCTCTCTATGGGAGTTTCCTTAATTTTTTGAGGGTAAAATAGATTGGTTGTTCATTGATCCTGAAGCAAGATAAAGTTGCATGTTGACTCTCAGAAAACACCTGACAAATGCACAGGTTTCCTTTCAATATATGGAGGTTTAAAAAATATACATGTGAGCAAACATTAAATTTCATAAGCATATTGATTTTGTTTTATAATCGTCTGGTGTCATACATTTATAGAGATCAAGCATGCTATTTTAGCTTGCATTTTGTGGGTTTGGAAGCGTGTGCTAGCACATTTTCCAATCAAAATAGCAGTGACAATTTCTTAATATCTTACTTCTGTCCAAGGCATGACCATCCAAAGTCACCAGGCTGAAAACCATTTCTGTTGCCTGCCCCGTCCACTCAGTCCCCAAGAACTGTCAAGTATCTATCCAAGATACCCCTGACTTCCCTGGACTGGAACAATATTTGTCAGCTCTAATATTTTCAGTTATTTATTCAAAACACTTTTTTAGTCTGTGATATGTACCGAGCTCTGACTAGTGTTTTCTAAAAGCTCATTTTTTGAAAATAGTTCTTGCCTTAAAAAGAATTTTCAGTCTATAAAAGAATATATGTGAGAAGCAGTTACAATTCAGTATGATGCATGATATCGTAGAGTAGGTACATGGAAGGAAACCTCTTGCTGAACCTTGAAGACCTTGTCAAGGTACTATCCTGTGCAATAAATCTTGTGGCTTTCATTGCTATAGAGACGACACATCCTTGCATGTAAGCCATCTATAAAGAAACTAAATGGTTCTCTATCTTTTTTTTTAATGTGTGACAGAATCACCTCATATACCTTTTATTTTCAGTCAAAGTAGTGCTCCCACTAATTCCAAATCTACAAACTGTAGACTTTCTTAATTCTATGCCTTTCTTCACTCTGTTTCCCTTTGATTTGAATCATTCTGCCCATTCTCACTATCAGAAGAGTTGATTTTAATCCTCCTTCCTTAAAATCTCAAAGGGAGTCCGACTTCCTGTCTGAAGCTCCTCACCAGGCGCAATCTTTCCTCCCTACAGTCTCATTGCTATTAAATATCTTGCATTGGGGGACATCGGTTCCCAGCATTTCTTCCACAAGCCTAGAAGCTCTTTTGGGTAAGAAACTGTATGTTTTTGTTTCCTGGTGTCCTCCACCACCCCAAGTAAGTAGTATGTAATCAGCAAGCATGTTTGAGTGAATAAACTTTTAAAATGTAATTTGGAAACTTTGCAGGTAAAACAGTATTATTGTATGCCATCATCACATTCTTCTGTGATTTCTGCCCTTCCACGCCAATGGTAGCAAACCAAACTGAGGACAGATGCTATATCTAAGCTCTGTTTTACAAATTCAGTGTAGCAAAATGGCTGCCTTTTGTGCAGATAGCAACTGGAAATCCCCTCTCAGAGAAAAGCGAAAATGTCAAACCTCAACCCGAGATCCTGGTTGTTCTTCGTGTTTCCTATTTTGCCTTGAAATACAGCTGTCTCATGCCTTCCTCACAGCAAAGCCTGGCCAGGCCTGGCTGAGATTAACATGTTTGTTGGCTACAGAAGTGAGAGTGAAAAGGGGAAGCTAAACCCTGAGACTCTCCTTTCTTGGAGAGCCGTGCGGCCTCCAGTCTCCAGTGGCTCCTGCCCTCAGCTGCACTGGCACAAACTTCCTGTTTTAGCTTCCTTTATGAAAGTCTCAAGAGACTCACTAAAATGGATATTTTGGTCTCCATGTGGCTACTTTTTCTTCTGCAGGTGAAAAAAGAGGGAGTCTTCAGAAGGCTTCCCCAACCCAAGAGGCTGAAGTTTTCTTGGAGAAGAAAACTTCTAGAATTTTCTGAGGGCATGATTGGAGAAGCCCTCAGAAAACCTTAGAAGAGCAGCCGTGTATTTTCCTTTGTTGATGTGAAGTAAGAAGCTGGGCACCAGGAAGAAGGGAAGAAGCCTGAATTGTATTCATCACACAGGCTGTAGAGGAGGGAAGCCCAGGCCAAAAGCAGCAGTGAGAGGGAGAGACAGGGAGAGAGAGGGAGCACACAGAGGCCTCTGGGATGATCTGGGCCCCCTCTGAAACCAAGAAGAGTGTCAAGAGAAATTTGTTTTTCAGCCCCCTCCTTAGAAGCCCCATATGAACCCTGACTCTATTCCACACTTATTTTTCATGCTAATTTTTATAAATATTCAACCTCTGTTTAAATGCTTAGTAACTTGCTCGGTTGTCTTCAAGCAACTTACTTTGTCTTAGTAACTTGCTTGTTTATCTTGCTTGGTTTTATTGCTTTGAAATTGTCTAGCTATTCAAGTCAAAAATATTACACGTTTATTTTTCTGTGATTTTTCATTGTATTTATCCGTATACATAAGCTTTTTCCTCCACGTGACTATAACACACATTTACCCACACCCTCACCTCCAGAACTGCCCTGCAAGCATCTGTGTTGTTGACATCTTCTCAAAGACATCAGTCTGGAAGGTGACAAGGTGAAAGGTTGGCCCACATTGGGCTGTGACACTGTTGACAAGGTGTCACCATCTTAGGAGTTGCAGACAAAAGGCAAGCAATGTGAGCATAGCTTAGGAATCCAGCAACCAGCTCGATTTTCTACATGACCACCAGCAGACTCCACAACAACAGAGAGATCAAAGAGAAAAGGTTTAAAGGCAGTGATGGCAGCTGACGTTTAATAAAGGTGGCAAAGACAAGAAGGTAAATATAAAGTGCAGGCTACAAGATAGCAACTTCTCTTCACTACGGAACGATCTAGTGTATTCAGCTTGTCAAAGAAAACCTATGATTCACTTATTCACCTTCTGTTTTCCTGGAAGGTGTAGAATGGGGTGTTGGGCACAGAGTATGCATAAGATACTCTAATTAATTATATAGTTTTTTCTGAGTTTTTTTGGCCCTGCCTAATTTGATCTCTCCCATCCAACCTTACCTCCTATCATGTCTGCCTCTCAACTCCCTGAATTGAATCGTTTTCCTTTTTTGTGTACGTCCTCTCAACACAACTTGGGCCTGTTCACTGTCAGGAGGCCCCCAAGTCATATCCCTTGCTTAGAGGGTCCTCTTTCTCTGTCCTCCAGTTACTAGACTCCTGTAAATACCCGCAGGTCAAGCTAAGATCCACCCCCTCCGTGAACTCTTTTCAAACTATAACCACTACTGTTTAGAGGGGCTTTGTGAGTTTTTATTTTCTCTCCTAATATTTTTTAAACTCCTAGGTGAAAGGAAACCTCATTTGTACTTTAGATTTCTGCAAAGGTCAACATACAGCAAGAACTCAATAAATAATTATTGAACGAGCAAACTGAATTGACCAGTTAATTGAATGTTAAGCGAATGAGAAAGTTAGGATTTGAGAAAGACTGGATATGTAGCCAAAAAATGTCTGTATTCAAAACATTAGTCATTCCTACTTCTCTGCCCACACAGCACTCATATAGACTTCTGCTTAAAGTTTTCTCACTAATGTAACTGTTCATACGATGATGTCTCTTTGTGTTTTGTGAGATCAAAGCCCTGGAGTTATTCATCTGTCTCTTGTCCTCTAGCCCTGGGCTTGATACAGACAAGGCACTCAATATACCTTGATAAATGAGCTGGTTACCCAGTGAAAAAATGAATTAAGTGAAAACAAGATCAAATTTGGAGGCCTCTAAGCAATACCTACTCACATCTATAAGGGAATTATGTCCTCTATTGAAAATACTCCTGTGGGCCCCAGGAGAAATACATCCTTGGACTAACAAGGATAGTTAGGATTTGGGTGCCTGGAGGAAGGAGGGGCAGGCATTCTAATTAATGGGACCTATGTGAAAGCCTTCATCAGAGTGGAAACCCATAAAGTGTGCAAGCATTAGGAAAGGGCATAGTTTCCATTCATTCTATTCATTTTAGTGCCAGGATTTGTCTCATCTTATTCTGGCGCACTCTGTTAATTTGATTTTGCCTTTCTTGTGGCTGGTAGCTTCTCTTATTGTCTTCACTCTCCTCTTGAACTCCAATTATCCCAAAATGCAAACTGAACATGAACAGAGATTGAGAGAGCCAGGAGTCAGCCTAGAGGCCAGGATGCTGGGTGAAGGGCTCATTTCTCTTGACAATGAATCAGGGATGGAAATGAGGGCATGTTCTAATAGGAAACAGTAAGCAATTTGAAGCATTTCACTGCATCTGAATACTTTTTAAAAATGGGAATAGCTACCACGGCCCAGGTACTCTGCTGGGCACTGGGGGGATGAATGGTGAAGGTGCCTCAATCCTTGCCCTTCAGCAGTGTGCAGACTGCAGTGCTTTTAAATAAGGATGATGATGATGATGCCCAACACTATGTACAAGGCATTGTTCTCAACATTCCACAGGGCCTTAGTTCATTAATACTTAAACTTTTAGGTTGATGCCATTATTATCCCCGTTTTATGTATCAGAAGACCAATGCAGAAAGACACAGCAATTCGCCCTAGGGCACATATTCAGTGAACAGTGGAGTCAAAGCCATCCAACTCAAGCTCACATTTTTAACGGCTCTGTGATTTTGTCTCCCTCACTCTCTGCTCAGCACAGTTCTAAGCACAGAATCCACAGGCCAAATGTTTACTGAACTGAATCACTTTGTACGCAGTGTTCATACAATCTCTCCATCCATGTTTTCTGAACTAATTTTGGCATTCAGAATAGCTCAGAAAAAGACATTGGCCAGGGAGAAAATCCTTATAGGAATAAGAGGAACAGCTGCTAATCTAAATGCTACTCATAACACTTAGAGAGTTTTGCCAACAAGTTCAGCAGAATCTTGGAAATGTCTGCTCCAGAAAAGCTTGCGATCAATTCCAACGCCCGTCCCATGCCCAGATTGCACAAAGTAAATCCAATGATCTTCTCACAGAATGGTGAGTGCAACATCTGCAAGAAGGGCTGTTGGGAGAGGCTAGGTCCTGCAAAGTACAACAGAATGAAACCTGGAAATTGTCACAATTTACATCATCTGGAATACAGAGACACTGACAATCCTCAGGACTATGAAGCCTTGGAATGATATCAGATTTATGAGGCCTAAGACAAAACACCACAGAAAATACCATATGTATAAAGAATTCAAATGCCCACAAGAGAAGTGAAAGCTATGTGCTGCTTATTTGATATCATGTGATAAAACTGCCATTCAAAGGGTCTTCCTGTGAAGCAGTTTGTCGGAGTTGTGGAGGAAACTGTGAGCTCAAAATGATTATTTTGTACTTGTGTCATTTATGCATTAAGGTAATCAAGATGTATACTGGCCACTTATAATGTGCAGTTGCCGCAAAAGGAGTTAGGAACACAGAGATGAAATAGAATGAAGTGCTCAGACTGCTAATGAAGCCTGAGAAATTTTTTCTGATCCGTTCACCACTGTTCCAATCCTGGGCATTTTTGCCTTACGATCCATTCTGCACTCTTCCTCTGCTGTGCTCTGTATCACTGGGCGAGCCAAACCTACAGATGACATTTCTCAGGCTCTTTTAATCACGGGCTTCCAAATGAACTAATAACAATGGAAAGCACTAATAGATTGAAGAACAGAAGGGAGCAGCCAGGGTTTTTCTACCTCAGTCAGTTCCTGCGGTGGCCTCTCCAACAGAAGCTGTTTCTCCCTTATGGTTTCAGGTAGCTTTCACAGGCAGGTAGCTTTCACAGGCAGGTAGCCATGGTTCCAGTTTATGAAGGGTGACCCTGGCTCCTGGGCTCTTGCAACATCACCTCTTTTAGCTTCTCCAGTCTTGGGATGCTAGTGGTTCCTGTTATTATTAACTTCTGGCTGCTTCCATGGGCCTTGTTTGCATTCTAGTCTCCTCTATCATCTGAATTACCAGTACTCCACTTTAAACCCCCTTTGTTGTAAATACTCAAAATACTTTCTATTTAGACCCTGATTAAGATAACTGCTGTATTTCTTGTGCCTAGAACAGAGCCTACCACATGTTTATTTGTGAGTCTACCACATGCGTGTGCACACACACACACACAATTTTTTTTCTTTTTGAGACAGAGTCTTACTTTCTCACACAGGCTGGAGTGCAGTGGTGCAATCTCGGCTCACTGCAGCCTCTGCCTCACGGGTTCAAGCAATTCTCCTACCTCGGCCTCCCAAGTAGCTGGGATTACAGGCGTAGCCACCATGTCTGGCTAACTTTTGTATTTTTATTAGAGATGGTGTTTCGCCATGTTGGCCAGGCTGGTCTCGAACTCCTGATCTCAAGTGATCCACCTGCCTCTGCCTCCCAAAGTGCTAGGATTACAGGCATAAGCCACCACACCCTGCCCTACCACATATTTAAATGAACGAATAGATAAATGGGATGAAACAGTTGTACAGATTATTATCCATGATAACCCTGATAAACATGATATGCCCATTCCAAAAGCAAAACAAGCATTTTATAATCAATGAATGTCCACTTTTTTTTGTTTATTTTGTGTCATGAAAAGCAACCTGGGGAAATATTTTATCTAGGTAAAAATGACTTTCAATGGCAATGGATGTTTCAATTTGAAGATGCTTTAATGAATACTAATTAGTTAATATTCTCAGATTTTACGAGGTTCCTTTACAATAAACATCAACCACCTTTTGTTTTGTTTTTAAGCACTGATGCATCATCTTACAATGTCAGAGTTGTGCCTCTTAAGCAGGCTGCCAGATGGCTGCAATATGACAGTCGCCTAAAACTCCACAAGAATGTCATCTATAGACTAAAATTATATCGAAATTGGGAAAGATGACAAGTTATTAGGAAGCCGTGTTTTTACAACTGTGTTAATCTGGAAGCTTTGCTAAGTTTACCTTATAGCCCCAGTTGCTGAAAGGAATACCTGACTCATCGTCTGTGCATACGGAGGAGGAGGAGCCATTAACGATGACTTGGATTGTGAAGCACAGAGATGGTGGCACCACCTGCTTTGAAAGATTTTAAAAAATATTTTATTGCTTCCTTACCGTTTGAACTTTAGATATGATTGGCTCAAATGCCTAGGTCAATGCATTGTGGAAATCCAAAACCTTACTCAAGATTTCTATAAAGTGTTGATGCAAAGAGGTCTCCTTCACTTCCTGGACACTGATGTGTACGATTTCTGTGCTCTTAAATCCTTTCAACCACCCGTCACTGGGGTTTCCTCACTGGCTCTTCATCAGCTATCCATGCCACTATATTTCAAATTCCTCACTAGAATACTTAATAAGGAATTTAAATAATACAATGCCCAGCTTCTTAAATGAGTATCTCTTTATTCTAGCTTATCCACCATATCCTATCTTAACTCAAATGGGGACAAAGCTTCTCAAAGAAGTTAATTCAGTATACAGCATCAACGTAAGTCACTGTGTCATCAGGGTTATTGCCATGGTTTAAATATCTTTAGGTCTTGGATCCCTTGAGAATCTGATGAAAGCATTTGACTATCACCACAAAGAAATCCATGTGAGGGATAAATTGGGCATACAATATTGGGAGGTTGTGGACCTTTCTGAAGTCCAACCATAGACCAACTTTGTGAGGTCCATGGACCCATGTTGGGTAGGAAACTTGTACTGCTCCTCCTGAAGGAGTGCCCACCATCACCCTAACCCCACTTGGTTGCTGTGCTACCTGGAAATGCTAGCACAAGTGCATTGATACAAAATGAAGGATACGTCTGCTGATGACAAACTCTCTTAGTTTTCCTTTATCAAAGAATACCCTTCATTCCTATATGTTTCCAGTGGAGATCCAAAGATTCTGGGTTGAGTTGCCTTTTTTCAGCACTTGGAAACATTTGCTACTTCCATATGGCTTCATGACTTCTGATAAGAAGTCTATTGTCGTTCAAATTACTTTTTCCCTATAGATCCGGTGTCATTTATCTTGAGCTACTTTTAAGACTTTTTGCCTTTGCTTTCCAGAAGTTCAATTGTGATGTATCTTGGTGTGGATTTATTTAGGTTTATCCCATTTGAGATTTACTTCACTTTTGGTGTCTGTAGGTTTATGTTATTTGTCAAAATTGAGAGATTTTCATCCATTATTTTTTTGAGTAGTTTTTCAATCCTGCCATCTTCTTCCTCTCTTCAGAAACCCACAATGACATGAATGTGAGATCTTTTTCTTACAGTCTCGTGAGTCCCTGAGGCACTGTTCATTTTTTCATTTTATTTTCTCTGTTATTCAGATTGGGTATTCCCTATTGTTCTCTCTTGCAGTTCACTGATCCTTTCCTCTGTGTCCTCCATTCTGCTATTAAGATTTTTATTTCAGTTTTGTATTGCAGGTCTAAAATTTCCATTTGGTTCTTTTTTTAAATACCTTCTATTTCTCTGCTGAGAATTTCTATTTCTTTGTGACAGTTTCTATTTCTTCATTTGTTTCAAATATGTTCATAAGTACTCACTGAAGCATTTTTGTAATTGCTTGTTTAAAATTCTGCGCTCTCTGCCATCTAGATGTTGCCATCTCTCTTTTTCATTCAGTTTGAGATATTCCTGGTTCTTGTGTGAGAAATGATTTTTAATTGCAACATGGACATTTTGGGTGTTAAGTTATAAGATTCTGGATTTAGCTAAAGCTTCTATTTTACTTTTAGCTGTTTTTCCCCCACATCTTTTTGGCTGGGGAATGAGGGGTGCTACCTCCTTTGTGCCAGGTCAGGTAGAAATTCAGGTTGCCCACTCAGTCTCTACAGAGACTTGAGCAGATGGACTTCTAGCTACTGTTGGATGAGAAGGGAGTTCTGGCTCTCGCTAGGACTCCATGAGTGCCTTCCTGGCTGAGAGAGGCAAGAGTGCCTTGTTACTGCTTTCCACATAACCTTAACTGAAACCAGGGAGGAGTGTTGTCCTCACCATCACTGGGCTATAATGGTAACCCTGGCCCTACTGAGTATCCTCGGATGCCACTCCAGTAGGGAGTGGAAAGGTACTTTAGGCCTGCCAGATGAGAATGAAGTCTAGGCCCCCGACAAGGTCTGTGGCGTGTGCTTGTGAAGAACAGAGTGATTATCATCTAAAACTTCTCTTTCATGCTAAGCTACCCCTTTTTTAATTCTATGACTATGGGGAACAGGATCTTGTTTGGGTTGCATTTGTCTGTGTCTGTTGATGTTTCCAGGTTACCAGCTTTTTCAGCTCCAAATCCAGAATATAGGAGACAAAATTAAATCCTAGAGAACTCACCACTATTTTGTCATTTAAATTCCCAGGTCTCTAGCCAGTCTGCCATCTTTTTTCCACCTTTCATAGACTTCTTTTGTTTGTTTTATGGATAATAGTTTTTAGCTGTACTTAGTAGAGAAATAGTGAAAATAGGTCTACTCCATCTTCCAAGAAGTGGAAGTCCACTGATTTCTCATTTTTGTGAGATTTTTGTTTTTATTCTTTCATGAATGTTGTGCTTAAGATTTTTATGTTTCTAACTCATGAATTATCATTGCTATTTTTATTGTTTAAGACTATTAAAAATGCCATACTGATGCAAGTATTTTACTGGCTTTTTAATGGACCTGAATTCCAATTACAATGTTGATATATAAAAGTTTTAATATTTATGTAGTCAAATCTTTTGTGATTTTTTTCCTTACATAAAGCTTCAAAAGTCTTTCCTTTTCCAAATATCAAATAAACATTTGTCCATATTTTCTTTCAGATTTTAGAAATGACTTTATCATTTTCTTTTATTTTTCATCCTTTTGTCTATCTAAAGTTAATTTTGTCATATCATCTCAAGAGTATTTTTTAACTATGATTTTAGGAGACGAATTCCTGACTGCATTAGAGACTTGACAATGTTTCCAAGTATCCTAAATCCAGTAAAAGATCTTGATGCAATAACAAGAGAGTGTGACGTTTACTTCCCACATGGATTAACATCAGTACTTCCTAACCATGCATCTGCATTCACCTCAGTTCATGATGAGGATGATAGGAAAGTAGACTTGCCTGAGCTTTCAGTAATGTGCTGTAGCACCATAGGAAAATGACCAGGTTGAGAAGCCTGCGTGGATGATGAATGATGAGTGATGCTGTGAGCTGGACTATTTGAGGATATTGGTTGAGGCACCATGTCACATCACCTGTTATTCAACATACCATTCCAAGCTCAGCAACAAAACGTAGCTCTGCTGAACTATTCATGAAGTGGTTTGTTTCAAGCACCTTGATTTAATTTCAAGCAAGATTTGGAAGACAAGTGTATGTTATGACTCCTTTGGTTCCCCCGACAAATGTTAGTCTTTATAAGGAACCAAGGTCATTGGCACTTATTTGGAAGCCAAGGTACTCTGGTCATTTCCCAGATGCAAATGGGCCAGTGTGGTGCTGCCATCTTGAGACACCAGGAAGAGATTCCTAGTCACAGACATGCCACTAAAATAAACCTTTCAGAGCTCCCTGCCGTGGCTTGTTCCCTGGCTCCTTACCCCACCTTTTGTGGTTCTAAGCCTTCACTAAAGCCATAGACTGAGTAAAATAACAATTCTTCTGTGCTTAATGCATCAGATAAGAAAGAGAGAACTCATAACTCTATATCAACTAGACTAACTCAGAAATGAAGTCACAGAAGGAAATCTCATTGCTGAAGAATAACAGCTATATTAATATTAATCATGACAGTTATAAAGACATCATAGAAATATGGAAGAGATTTCTGGGATACACTAAGTAAAAAAAAATCAACATGCAAAATAATGTGCTCAGCATATTAAGAAATAAACTCCAAGTGTGGTAGCAGTAGCTTGCAAGTGATTTTTTTTCCTTTCTTTTTTTCTAACCCTTATGTAATATTGAGTATTTAGAAGATATCCTAAAATTGCATTTTTACAGTTTGTATTAATTAAGGAAGGGGAATTATACAAAAGAGAGAGTTACCTTGGTGTCTGTTCTTTGTTGCTGCTCCCTGGATTTACAGACCAAGTGATTTTAGAGTAGGGCCTTCATGAGCGAGTTTTCTGGCAATAAAATACTGTTTTATTGAACGTTGCCTCATCATTGCCTGTATTTTTATTGCTACACAACCCAAGAGTGGATTAAAAATAAATCAAATGTTATAGGGCTTTATAAATTTCAGCATTATTTTATAAGCAATGCCCAGATTGAGGAGACTACAAGACAAAAGAGCTTCCACTACTTCCCAAAGCAGCCTCTCTGCTGCTGTCTCTGAGCTGTGTGAAGATGTTTAAAACCAATGAAAAAAGAACGCATCAGCAGAGGAGATTTATTTTTGCGGGGGTGTGCTTTTCACAGAGGTACTGGCCAGGAAACTTAGGAGACAGAATTTCTTTGGGACCAATTTCTTGGCCTTCAACCATGCCAAGAATTAGTTGGGAAGAAAACCCCAGAAGCATTCCATTCTCTAGAAGGCAAATTTAGGTGCAGAAGGCAGATCTATGGCCACTGTGTATCTCCAGGGCAAGTAAGTTTCATGCTTCACGGTGGAAACAGTTAGCAAAGCCTGAGTATTATTTGCAAGTTGGGAACAGAAACTATATAAATAGTTGCAAAAGAAAAAGAGAAACTTCATAAGTAGTACATAAAAATAAAGATGAACACAGGTGCTACCCGAACACACACAACACACAAACACCCCCAAGGCAGGGGTGGGTGGAGGTTGTAAAAGTGTTTGGCAAACAGAAGGGAAAAGCCTCCTGGAACCAAAGAAAGGTTAAACAATGTATAAAAAAGAACAGAAGCTAGAATGGTGGGGGAGAAGGAGTGGGAGAAAAAACATTTGACACCAAGTCCCAGTCATGTCCCCAGTTCTCTGGATAAACATTGATCCATTCTCTCTGAAAATCAACCAATGCAGACTTTTCTAATACCTCATGAAGAGTCTGTATGTATATGTGGACAGAATCTTAAATATGAAGGCTATATGTTTATTTTATATTTATCAAGCAAATACCCTATGTTACAAGTCTTTGTTGGGCAAAAGTCTTTCAGTTGTATAAAAACTTGTGAATATTGCCACAAACTATCATGGCACTGAGCTGTTGTCTACAGAACCCCACTTGACTCTTCCAGAAGAAAGGGAAGACAGAAGATTGGTGGCATCTCAAAAAGAAACACATCACATTTCTATTTCTTACTTGGTTCTCCTAAGTGCTTTATTATTGTCATCACCTGTCACAGTTACGATAAGAAGGCTCATGGACTTGCCCAAGGCCACAAGCTAAAGCAACTGAGCTAGGAATTAGAGCACAAGTTCTCTGCTTCCTTGATCTCAAATCAGGTTTAATGTATTTATACTCAGTTGCATAATTACCATACAGAAAAACCACTCTGGTTTCACTGCTCCAGTCACTACCCCAAAAGGGGACAGTCCTCTGGTACTGATCATTGGACACCCATGACAGAACACAGCAAATTCTCACTTCTGTGTTGTGTCAGCTTCCACTGAGGTCATTTTAATTCTATAGCCGGTCCTTTCTTCTTATGTTCCCTGATGGGTAATTTACATGGCAAACCGGAGCCTCCTATTAAAAGTATGCACACAAATTTTTCCAGTAAGACTACACTATGTATTTTTAGTTTAGAAAAATGAAAAGGCTAACGTAAATTTTCCAGACCAGTATTTCTTTAGGAAACATTCACCTACCTATTTTTTTTCCTGCTTGCCTCATTATTTTTCCATATTAAAGTAATCCCTAAATGCCAGCAGGATTCTGGTATGTGTCATTATTCACCTGACACTTTCTTCTTGTTGGGACGTTCTATTTGCATGCAATTGCATTATTCCACTGTTGGTGTCTCTATCAAATTCTGCAAGTGTTAATGTTTTATCTGCCACAATAACATTCAAATAATAAAAACAAATAGTGGAGGCTCGATGCTTCAAAAGTAATCAAAGAGATACTTCTCTTCTAAGATGTTTTCACCTTCAAATGCGTTCATATTTCTTTTAGCCTAAAGTGAGTTTCACAGAGGAAGGATAGAAACAAAAGAAATAATGATTGCATTTAAGGAAGTTTTTGTCTATGCAGTTTCTCCAATTTCTACTTTTATTTGTTCTTCTTTGCTTTTTATTTCTTTTATCAATTTTCCCTCAACAAGGTATTATTTGAAATACTTTGAACGTACCATTTGCAGTATATTCAAAAGGCGAAATTGACAAATATGTTTGCTTTCACAAGATTGATTTTTTTTTTACTAAGGTTCCATGAGTTGAATTCCTAATGCAGCGACATTCCTCTTATCGTTCTCCTGGCCATTCACTCAGAAAAAAAGAAAAATAAACGCTACATTTTCAGATTTAAAAATGCATCATGGGTGTTCTCCTAAATTGAGAGCCTGAGACCAAGGTTGGAGGGGTTTAAGAATGGAGCCAAAAGTCTCAGGCTGAGTCATTCACAACATGTGCCCCTGGGGCCTTCTGAAATTGTCTTGTGGGCACATGGCTTTGTACGGTTTTGAGAATTTGGATGTGGGGAGCATACAAAAGAAACTTGAGATAATGGTGACAAGTGGATTGGCTCAGCGTGTGGCCAGTTTTCGAAAGGAAAGAGAACTGTGGTAGAAGGTTTAACGTTCAGTCCAGAGTGTCCCTATAGAAACACTCACAAGTCACTCTAAAGATGATTCTTAAACTCTACAGGCCTGGCATGGAGTACATAAAAATGACCACACATTATAACAAATTGCAAAGGTTCTTAATGAGTTCAGTTTCTCTCTGAATAAAATAGATTTCTTACGATATTGTACTCAGAAACTCCATGTTCAAATTCTAGACATTCTGCCTGTCCTAGAACTGCAGATTCTTTCTACATGTGATAACAATCTTCTCTATATTTTGCAGATAGAGTGATGGCAATACACTCTGCCTTTTGCCTAGTTTCTGTTTATCTAATTGAAATGATGTTTATATTTACTCTTCACTATCCTTACACTGTCTAAAAGTAAATGGCCAATGTATATATTTTCGGTTCCCAGAACAAATCAATTGGGCTACCTTGGGTTTCAAATACCACTTTGGTGTTTGTTGTTGTCAGCTTTGATTCATACTTCTTATCAGTTTCCAAGTAGAAACATCACTGCTGAAAGATCGACTGAAAAGTGCTATCTTTGTCATTCTGCTTATCTGGTTTGGCTTGATCCCATGATATATCTGGTCTCTGTAAACCAACAGTTCTCCAAGTGTGATCCAAGGACCTGTCTGGGTCCCGGAAAACCTTTCAGGAGTCTGTGGAGTCAGAATTATTTACACAATACTACCAAGATGTCATTTGCCTTTTGTACTCTCATGCTCTTCTGAACCTACTGTGGCATTTCCCAGAGGCTGCATGTATGTGATAACTCAAATCAACTGATTTCATTCATATCGGCTGAAATGCAGAGTGGATATGAAAATCCAGCTGTGTTCTCAGGCAAGCATTAAAGAAATTTGCAAATAGGTAAAACAACGCCACTCTTCTCACTATCTTTTATTTGGAAAATAGTTATTTTTCTTTAAAATATGTTATTTATGTTAACATATAACAGTCCATTTACATGATTTTTTAAATGAATGAATTAATAAATATTTTACAATTTTTCAGTCATAGTGGTTCTTAGGTAAATATAAAAATAAATAAATAAAACCTTTAAGAGCCAAAGCTTTTTTGAATCCTCAATAATTTGAAACCTGTTAAAGTGCAACCAAAGGTTGGTGAACTGCTGCTCTGCTTCCTCTACCCTCATTTAATCTCTTATTTCTCTATTTCACCTTTGAGTGACTGAATCTTATTTATGAGGCACACGTTACATCTTTTTCTTTTATTTTGTTCACAGACCCAGATCCTTCCCTACCCCCAGGCTCCCTCATGGAGCATAGCCAGAGGTTTCACCAACTCATTTACGCTCAGTGGAATATGACACTGGAAGAAAACGAAGGAAAGGACTGGTGTAATAGAAAGAGCACTGGATGTAGTTAGCAGGTGTGGGCTCTGGTCCCTCCACCAGGGACACAAATTAATGTTCCTTGTCTGTAAAATGAGAGAAAAGATGAATTATTTTAAAACTGCGTACCACAGATCTTTAGCGCTCTGAAAATGTGACAATTCCAGTGGGTAAGTGAGGCGACTGGGTGGGTAACTTCACCTTTCCCAATTCAACTAAGCAGAGCCACTTCTATACCGTCTTATGTATCTGTGTTCAGAGTAAGACCTCATCTGATAAAAGAAAGTTTGCATTAAAAAAAAGTTTAGAAACCACCTGTCCAGGTGATTCCTGAGGGCCCTTTCAGCTATAACTTGACAGAAGAGCATCAGCTCCTCATATGAAAATGTGTTATTCTGATTAAGACAATGTGATTTTTATTTTTTGTTCTGTACTTTGTGAGTTAAGGAAGATCGTCAAATGAATTTGAGATGGAAGCCATGGACAGATCTTACATGAAAAGGGCTTGAGGAGAATTTTCCTGCACTCTCTTTGTGATCAGTGCTTCTTCAACATTGGAACACAGCCCTCTGAAATGAATCTCAGTCCAGCTCTTGGCTATACTCTCTTTAATGGGGCCACTAACTTCCAAAAGCAATTTTACTTTGATGTGATAGAACATGATTGAGTAGCAAATTCAGGAGCTTGTCAGAGGAGGTTTCTTTTCTCCACTGGAGTTTATGGAACGTTTGCTTTGCTGTTGAGATGAGGATTGAAAAAAAACCTGCAGGATCTAAAAAAAAAAACTATTGAAGTAGGGGAATCAAAGCAATAAAACATTGCAATCAAGTAGTTTTTTTTTTTTTTTTTTTTTTTTTTTTTTTTTTTTTTTTAGCTTTAAGGAGTCTTTCATGTATAGCATCTCTGTTTTCTTTTCCTCAACTCAATAAAATATTTAGACAAGATGTTCTCTCCATTTGACAACTTGAAAAACGGAGGCAGGGAGATGTGGAACAGCTGGTGTGGGTTCACTAGCAATAAAGAGGCAGCCATAATGCAAGGATTTTGACTCATCACCTGGGTTCCTTGTTTAACGTTCAGGAGAATGGGTTTCTTTCCAATTCTAGGAAGTAAACTAAGAACACATTTTTACAAGAGGAAATATTTCCTGGAGAAACAGTTCTCTTAGGTAGAACGTGTCAGTTTTCATCTTGGGCCCACTTTTCATCTTCTACCCCAAGAATCTAGCTCCCTCCCCCTGTCTCTTTTCTTGTCATAAGTATCTTATATATTTCATGTGAATTAAGTTTCAAGAAAGCTAAATTACCATTTTCATGAGAGGCTATACATTTTCACTTCCATTTTATAGTTTTAATTATACTTTGAAAAGCTCTAGCATTTTCAAATATTTATAGTTTTAAAATGTAAAGAAAAACACATGGCCCTACTGTCACAGGTTTACCATGAAAAGAGGCAAAACAGGGACATTCTATGCTGATTTCAATTCCAGGTAAATTATTGTTTGAATTCAATTTCTCTGGAATTAGGAAAGTTACCATTTAAATGCCTGTCTTTTGAGACCTTTTTAAAAACAGTCACGATTTAGTTAAAAACAAAATCAGAAGATTAAAAAATCTTCAATGAAAAATGGTTTACAAAAATTTTAAGAGGTTTTTCTCATCAATCACAGTGATGCCTCTTTCAAGATGTGCTTTTCAATACAGCACTGTGCAAATCTATGACTTACTCTATAGTTTGATTTTCCTCTCTTGCAATGAGTGCTGTTTTTCACTTGGCTTGTGAAGACAAGAAAACTTGAAAGATAAACAGCACTATGCAATTCAGAATGCACACTGTTTGCTGCTCCACAGAAACTAGAATGAGTTCATCATGTCCTGCATTTATTGGTGACCTTAATGAAATCACCTGATGAAAGTTATGCTCCCCCAGTCAGTGATTTGGAGGGGTCTTTTGGGATTTTTTTGTTTGTCTCTTTGGGCCAGTTCTATGGTGAACTAAATTAGTTAATTAATGTCAGCTCTTTCAGCTCTAAGTTACATATAACCCATTTTTGTTTGCTTATCTGGGAACAATCCATTATTGACTTAGCTTGGGATAGATACAGTGTGTTCAGCTTAGTCATCAGAAATATGCCCTACTTGGAGAAATTTTCCCTCTACTTTATTTCTCAAATCCACAGACTGCTTTGAAAAGTCCTTATCTACAAACAACAGAGGGGAGCAGCTTTACACTCTAAGAATTCATCACCAGCCCCTGGAGAATTTGTCATATCCTTATGCATCTAACTTATCTACCTGAAGGAAATTTCAGCATAAACCCTTACATGGTGGAATGAAATTCATCCAACAATTTATTTGCATGGTTTGAAGATTATAACAACACTGATGGTTCTATTTTGGAAAAAAAAAAAAAAAAAGGCCTCAATTGCTGATTTGATACGAAACAAAACAAAACTACTTCAAGTTTTGCAAATGCTTAGAAGTATCTAGATTTGGAATGGAAATGAATTAATGCTTCCCTTTTACAGCTTTATCTTGATTTCCCACTTTTATTTCCTCTTTTCACTCCTCCTCTCCATAGAATTCCCACCTTCCTTTGGCCAATCTGCTGCTATATGTCAAGCATCACCCTTTCTTTCCACATTTCTCCTCTTCCTGACTGTTGTAAGGAAATGCAATCTAGAGAATGAAGAGACGAGGTGTAGCCAACTGAATATTCCATTAGTTGAAAAGGTCACAAGAGAAATATTTCTTGCTTTACAGAAGTAGAGTTTTAAATAAGACGTTTCCTTTCCTGTGTTTTTGGTAAAATCCTCGCTAGGTAGCAACAATGGATGTTGTCCAGTGGGGTCTCATTTTACTCTCCATATAAACTCTAGAATGTTAAATCTGGGATGTAGCAGGAGTGGTGTTATCACAGGAACCTGGGAGAGCTTTTCCCTTTGTCCTGGTATGAAGTAACACTCTTCTGTATCTCGGAGGGCACCGGACATTCAGTGCTACTGTTCTGATTTGTTTCCATTTGTGTAATAATAATAATAACAATAATATTTTGAAATGGAGTCAGCCCAAGTGGAAGCCATTTGCAACATATCAGCTTGTCAGCTTCTATATTTGAAAAGAAAATCTCACTCTTAATCAGAGGAAGAAGCTAGATTAAAAGTAGCTATCAGCTAGGTTTGGTGTTATGTAAATCAGGGCTTTACAGAGAAACAGAATCAATAAGGTGTGTGTGTGTGTGTGTGTGTGTGTGTGTGTATAGACAGAGAGAGAAACAGAGATTTCTTTTAAGAAATAGGCTCACATGAATGTGGGGGCTGACAAGTCCAAAACGTACAAGGCAGGCTGGCAGGCTGGAGACTCCAGAAGAACTGATATTGTAGCTTTGAGTCCGAAGATGGACTGAGGCAGAAATCCTTCTCTCTTCAAAGGACCTCTTAAGGCCTTCAACTGATTGGAGGGCAATCTGCTCTACTCAAAGTCCACCGATATAAATTTTAATCACATTTAAAATATACCTTCACAGCAACATCTAGACTGGCATTTGACCAAACAACTGAGCATCTTAGCCTAGCCAAGTTGACACATAAAATTAGCCATCACAAGTGGATTTTACAGTACAGTGGTGGCAAATCATTGTGACACTATGTCCAAGGGCACAGCTCATGTTCTTGCTGTGATTTAACCACCGCTAGGCATCTAATAAAGGTGGTGATGTCAGTCAATCTGTTGTACAGGCATGTTAATGTGGAGATAATCGGTACCGTAATGATCTCTTCTACATGCATTAGCTACATAATGCATCCAGGAAGGATACACAAAGAACGGATATGCATGCTAAATGCTCGCTTCCTGCAGGCACAGAACCATACAACACAGCCTCGTGCGTTAGTCAGGCTTTTTGAATCCATTATGTATCACCGAAGATGTGATTTCTGACTCATCATCATTTTAAAGTAGTGGATTCATATTTTGAAAATAGGGGGCTTCTGAACCCTTCCTTCAAATGAAATGTTTGGAAGCATAGCAATGAAACTGAGCACCAACCATGCCCTGGTGCCAGTGGATTCTTCACAGCTGGGCCTCACCCCCACCCCACCATTTTAAAACACCATACTGTAAAAACAGGGAAAGATCTTGTTTTTCTGGCAATATCAAATCTTCAGAACCAAACCACACAAAAAAAGCAAACTTTTCTCTGCTGATTTGAAACCATTATTGTAAAATTCTGCTTTATAAGCCCACGTCGTTGTTTCAGTCGTCACGTGTGGCCTCATTGGTCCCAGTTTATTCTTCTAGCCTTCACCAAGCCCAGTTAGGTGCCTTCTCAGGCCATCACATGTTGTGGTGATAAACAAACCTCTTACTTGAAAAGTAAGGCTACAAATGAAATAACCTCTTATGTCTTCCTCTCACTGACTAAAAGGAAGGGATAGTTTGAGGGAAACATGATGAGAAGAGAAATGGCAAAGGAGACACAGGTGGGAGGTCACTAGACAGAGCCACTGCGTGGTGATGGTTGTTTGTGTTGAAAATAATGAGTTAAAACTAATATAATTTATAGTCAGTAGCCTCTCTTTAAGAGAGCAGAGGAGTATATCGGAAAGCTACCAAGTAGACAGGTTAACGTTTTTTTAAAAAAAGTTTTTAGTGTACAATACAGGTAACGGTCAAATTGAGAAAACTTTATTTACATAAAACTCAGATTGCTAATGAAATAATGCACTTACCTACATGATTATTTTATAATCATCTTGAAAAATGATTTATTTTTCCAATTCAGGCTCAATTTCAGAACTTGAAACACTGCGATGTTAATTTTTGAGGGAACCTTTTACTGCAGTTACAGAGGAACAAGTACATATAAATAGTGTACTTACTTATGTGATCATTTTACAATTGTCTCAAAAAATGATTTGTTTTTCCAGTCCAGTTCAATTTCAGAACTTGAAACACTGTTGTGTTTCATCTTTGAGGAGGACCTTTTACTGTAGTTACAGAAAAATAAGCACATTTAATTTGTAATTAAAATAAAGGAGACAACAACTATAATAGTCATTATTTAACAGTTACTAAGTGCTTCCTCTGGGTCAGGTGCTGATCTAAGTATTTCACAGTAATGAATTATTTAACCCTCCCACAATCCTCTGAGATACATAATATTATTCCCTGTTTTGCAGCTCAGGAAATAGAAGCATAAGAAGTGTGGTGATTTCAGACTGTACTGCTGATACATGCAGAGACAGGATGAACATGCAGGCAGTCGGGCAAGAAACTCCATGCTCAGGCACTTGATGGTGTGGAGTTTTCTCAGAAAAGCCTTGTGGATGAAACAGTTCATAGTCACTGAAGGAGCATGGAAAGGTAGTAGAAAGGTAAGAAGCATTACACAATGAGAAGCAGCAAAAGCCATCGAGGAGAAAGGAGCTGGAAAAGACTTCCTGTGCTGAAGTGAGGTGTTCATGGGGTGTCACAGCAAGGAGTTGGGAGAACTATGATAGGGACGGTCAGTTGATGCAGGATCTACAGTCAAGAGTCCAAATTTGGCACTGAAATCCAATAGACAAATGGAATCCACTGGAGGCTCATGAGTGTGGGAAGTTTATAATGGAAATGACTTGGGAGAAATAAGTAATCTTGGGAACTTGGTGCCATAGAGTGAGGAAAAGTTGATTTGAGGAAAGATCTGGACTGTGCTAATGTTGCGTCTGAATGCTGTTTGCTGAACAACATAGGTTAAGGTTTACATGCTTTTCTAGCCGCTCACTGAGATGCATTTCCCACACTATGACTAAGGGGCCACCAGGGCATCTCAGGAAACTCATAGGGGCACAGCTGAATATTTTAAATTTTCAGGCGAAGCAAAACCATATCTGTCAGACACAAGCAAATTATTAGCTTAAAAACATTCACAGTTTCACCACTGGATTGTACTACGTTCCTCTTAATGATGTCATATCTTTGAAGAGTTGAGTTTTTTAAGGACTCCGTGACAAAAAGCAAGTAGCATGCAGAATTCAATGTAAAAGGGGAAATAAAGGTGGCAGTGTCCAATCTGCTTACAAGGTTTGAGAAGCTGTGCAGTGCCGAGAGGTGCACACATGCAACCCATTAGTAAATGATTGTGGTTATTTAAGGATGACATAAAATAAAATTGCTTCCAGTACATGTATGTATGCACACTTATGAAATATGTTTTGAGATACGAAGGGTTACTATCTTAGTCTGTTTGGGCCGCTATAATAAAATACCATAGACTGGGTGGCTTACAAACAACAGGACTTTATTTCTCACAGCTCTGAAAACTGACAAGTCCAAGATCAAGGCGCCATCAGATCAAGTGTCTGGTGAGGGTCTGCTTTCTGGTTCATAGATGGCACCTTCTCACTGTGTGCTTACACGGTAGAAAGGGAACGAACTCCCTGGGGCTTGCTTTGTCAGGGCTCTAATCCCATTCATGACTGCTCTTCCCTCACAACATAATCACCTCTCTCCCAAAATCATCATGTTAACAAGGGTTTCAATATACACATTTTGGGGAGACTCAAACATTCAGAACATAGCAGGAACCATGAACTGAGAAAGTGTGCAAATTTCTATCCAAGAGATTATGGCTGCATTTACTATCTGCTACCAGTAGAAGAATGAGTTTCCAAATGTGCTAAATCTGCAGTTTTTTCAACTGTCTCTGTATGAAAGAGAGAAAGTGCATGCATGGGGAAAGAAATAGAAGTTTTGCATGCATTTTGACTGTATAAGACTCCTATTTTTAAAAAAGAACATTTAAGGCTGGGTGCGGCGACTCATGCCTGTAATCCCAGCACTTTGGGAGGTCGAGGTGGGCGGATCATGAGATCAGGAGTTTGAGACCAGCCCGACTAACATGGTGAAACCTCCATCTCTACTTAAAATACAAAAATCAGCTGGGCATGGTGGTGCACACCTGTAATTCCAGCTACAGGAGGCTGAGGCAGGAGAATTGCTAGAACCCGGGAGGCGGAGGTTGTGGTGAGCCAAGATTGTGCCATTGCACTCCAGGCTGGGCAACAGAGTGAGACTCTGTCTCAAAAAGAAACAAACAAACAAACAAAAAAAAAAAACAAAAGAAAAATTTAAGTTTTAAAAGCATAGTGACATTTAATCTCACTTCAAAATTTCCTTCACTTCAAAATGTCCTTCTCTTTCCTTATCTAGTTAACCCCACCTTGGTAAAAATGATATTACTATCAAATCAGAAACTTCAGCATAATTCTTCATTCTTATCTCTTTATTATCCTCCACAGTGAAGGTATCACTGAGTCTTGTTGCTTCTGCCTTCAACGCGTAACTCAAGTCCATCCATTTCTCTCTGGCCCCATGGCTGTCTCTTTGCCCAAACCACCCTCCTTCCTCTCCTAGACCTTGATGACTGTAATAGCCTCCCACATGTCTTTCTGCATCCATCCATCCTTCCGCTCTTTCTGTTCTCAGCAAAGGAGCCTCAATAATCTTTTTAAAATATAAACAGAATCAGATTATTTCATTACTTGAAATCCTTGATAACTTCTCATTTCATCTTGACCTAAAAAAGGAAATCTAAGCTACTTACCATGGTTTAGACAAATCTTACATAATTTCTTCTTCGCTATCTCTGTGATGTCAGCTAGATCTGCATCATATCCTCAGACTCCGTTCACCAGCACATTGGCTTCTTCCAGTTTCCCAAAGACACTGAGCTCTTCTCCAAGTTTTCATACCTCTTCCTGGAACACATCCAACCATCATCACGCATGTGTCTGACTCCTTTAATTCTTCAGGCAACAAACTTAACTATGCCTTCCTCAGCAAAACGTCCTCTGACCACACTGCCTTAGGTAGAACCCCTCCACATATCCTGAAGCAGAAATGCTCTCATGGCCTGAACTAGCCACAGCTTTTGTTTATAGTTGTCCATTTGCTTCTTTATTGCTTGCCCGGCTCCACTAAAACTGCAATGCTCTACTAGGGTAGGTGGTGGGCCTTTGCATTCAGCAGTGTACACACAGTATCTAGCAGTGTCACTGGCATTTAGTAGATGTTCAATAATAATCACTGTATAAATGAATCAACCAATGAGGAAGTGGGAGATGCACCCCCTCCATCAGATGTGTGGGTTTCGGTGTAGGAGTTGTCACTTGATCTGTACTTCTCTGCTGGGTATTTTATCTAGCCTGGCTTCCCATTCTTTGCCCCCTGTATCATCTGCAGAATGGAATTTTAAAGTAACTCAATAAGGCTGTAAGATTAAGTTGAATTTAAGGACACAGATAAGGAAGCACAGTACTTTCTTTCCCTCTGAAAAACTCTCCAAATCCCCTAACGTTGTGAGTACATATTAAATTAAGGTTTCAGATTGTTTTCCTTGGCTGATCCTTTCTTTTTCTTGTCCTAAGAACATGGCTATTTTAATACTTCCTAAATTATTTGAATATTTACCATTTATACAAGATTTCCTGAGCAACTATTTTTCCTGTGTTAAAAATTCTATCCTGGCTTTTCTATTTATAGAAGTTGCAGCAATAATGTTCATATGAATGAAATAGGAGCAAGATTTCTTGTGCTAGCTTCTACATACAGCATTGAAGATGTTGCAAAGCAATATTCCAGTTTTCTGGAAGTAAATCTTATCTCCAGCCATCTACTCTATTAAAAATGTTATTATGGTTCAAAATCCCGGGGAAAAGAACATTATTTGGTTCCTGAAAATAAGAAATTTGTGCATAAATGCATTATAACACTCAGGAAGGGATTTTGAAAGAATATTCATTTGTCCTGCATGTTTTTTATTCATTTTAATTTTTAAAAATCTTAGTGAAATTCATGTGCATTATCATCAATTTAACATGTTGCAAGTATGTAAATATTTATTTCTAAAATACAAGGGGGGTAGACTCTATAATAAACACCAAAGAGAAAAACAAAACCACCTAAGACCTGGTTCCCACCTGCCAAGAGTTTACACTCTAACTGGGAAGGTTAGACGTATATATACACAGTTATGTTATGATGTCCTTTGGAATATAAATTATTCTCACAGAAAACATAAGCAATGCTGAGACATGAAGGGTTTCTTTTAATTCTTTTAACTAATGAAAATGCCATGGAAAATATAGGATGCTTACTGGTCATTGAAGAGTAGATTTCTTTATAAGTAGAATTTCAAAAAAAGTACTCTGTAGAGAAGGAATGTACAAGAATCAGAGCTACCCTTGGAAAATATTACAAATGGATGAAAACAAGAAGCAAATTTTAGAGGTCTCTGTTAGTGGTCTAAGCTGGAGGATGGTCCAAATAATGACGTGTCTCTGCAACTGACATCCACCTCAAACATCAGGAATACATTTGGCTTAAATGATGCCCCGTGGTCATGCCCCCCTCATTTTTCCCACTCCCGCTCAGCAGAGCAACACTGAGCCCTTATCTGACACTTCTACTCAGAAAAAAATGAAAAAAAAAAATCAGAAAATGGATGCATCTTAGTAACTTCTGCAACATAAAAGATTCAGTAGGCAAGACACTAGCTTCTCCTTCTGATTCTTGCTGATAAACTATTGGCCTGGCCCAGGTTGCTCTGTGATGAGTAAATTTCCAAGAAGGAAATGTCCCTGACCAGATAACCAGAGTTTCAGTGACACAGTATCTACCAAGTGTTTACCTTAATAGCTTTGCTCAGAAGAATCTTGGATCAGCATCTCTCAGTGGGTGCTTCCACTTATCCTCTGAGAAGATTGTTACGATTAGGGAAAACTGTTTCAGAGAAAGGGATAAATTCAACTGAAGCTGGCAACAGAACCTAGGATTGCTGATTGCAACTTTTACTTTAGGTCTGATATAATTTTGTCTTCTATTTTATTTAAAATACTTTAGATTTAATAGAAAGCTGAAGGTTTAGTATTTTATAAAGATCATTCAAAATTCATAATAGAGTCTCTACAAAATAAAGAATGGTAAATAGCATTGTGTTTATGCCCTTCAGTGTTCACTTGGAGGATTCAATTTAATCTAAAAAATGCAATTAAAATGTAAGTGCTTTATGCCCAGTTTAAGTCAATAGGCAATTGATGTTACTATGCAGAAGGTAACATAAAAATAGCTGTGGCGGATGTAAAGAGTTTAATGCATGGTCTCTGCCATCACTTGGAAAAAGAGATATAATCTCAGGAAATACAAAATATATAAGGCAATATGTAAGCAGCAAGTTAAGAGATTCAGCAATTTAAATTTAAAGATTGAAAGTCTCATTTTCATTGCAAATTACATAATTGCATTTTCATGTTTTACAACAAATGAGTTGAATTTCTCTCCAAATTGTTCTTCTCTTGGAGAAACTACTTGGCTTGAGAAAGCCTATACTGAAAGCCAAAGCCAGGCACCTTTGATGAGAGCTTCGCTGTTCTGAAGCACGCAGCCCTTCACATGCCTCCTGGGTTGGGGGGACTGAAAAAGGTCTGATTCAATTAAAAAATGGAATATGCCGTTTTTATGGATGACTAACTTGGAGATCAAGGGACGATTTTCTCTTTTCTAGAACTATGAAAATGAGTTACTGTGTTTTGCCAGTAAATGAGAGAATTAATTTATAGGAGATTACATATTGATATTTAAAATTACACTTGGATATTTGAAGTATTTGGACAGGAAGAAGAGCTATGACTTAAATGTGTGGTTCAAAGGCAAGAATTTTAAGGTAGGTTTTGCAGAGTGGAGAGGTGTGGCAGAAGGCTGCCTTTTATAACTTAATATTCAATCAGTGTGGGCTTGGGGTATTTTCTCTGTTATGCTGGAGATCTAAGCCATGCAAACTATTACATTCTTATAAATTCAAATTATTAAATGGATGATATTTTCTGGGTGAACTGTACAATTATTACTTTAAATATTAAGAGGCTAATTTATGCAGTTAGGTGTCAGCTTGAACCCATGTTTGGCTCACTGTTGGATGTACAGGATTATCTGACAAGTTGGTAAAATAGGTGGCATCATCTATGTTTTTTGATTATCACAGGGCAAGTTTTTGTGCAGAAAAGAAGAAAGGGAGGGAACTGGGATGGGCATCATAATATCTGACCCAGATATGTGTCTCAGAATGAGTCTGTTACAGGAGGTAGCTAGTCAGACATGAGCAGGGTAGAGGGCTGGCTGCCCCTGTCCCACAGGCACACATCAGGAATGTCAGGTGACTATCAGGTGATGGTCAGGCTATTGTTAACTGTCTCTCTAAAATAATAAATGGTCACAGCTGGTTCCAGGGAAAGGCAGTCTCCTAACAGATAGAAAACACCTGAAACTGGTGATCAGCAGCTTCCTGATAAAGTGGGCTCAAGTGTGTGCATGCAGGCAGCCCACCCCAAAGGCAGAAGCAGGGGAGGAGTAACTCAAGACTCCCGAAGTGTGCCAAGGTGTAAAACGCCAAGTTAAAAGGTCCAACTGCACACTTGTCTTTCAAGTTGCCCACTTGGCCCTCTTCCGAGTGTACTTTCCTTCCTGCTCTAAAGTTGTTTTTTAAATAAATATTCATTCCTGCTCTAAATCTTTCCTTGATCTCTCCTTCTGCCTTATGCCTTTCAGTCAAATTCTTTTCTTCTGAGGAGGCAGGAATTGAGGTTGCCACTGATAACAAGTCCATCTGATAGCTTCTCAGCCTACTGGCCATTTCCCCTCCTTTGAAATGTACTCTCTTTCCCTAGAGGTAGATGTCCTGTAGATACTGTGTATGACATAATCCCTTCGTACCTGGAGTAGACATACTACTTAAGATGGGTCATTTTGATTTTCTTTCCTGTGAATCTGGAATTGAAGAAATTCCAGAATACTCAGGAAGTCTCTCCATGAAACTGAATCATATAAACAGTTACATTGTAGTCACAGCAATGGAGTCTGCCAGGTAAAAGGAAAGCAGGGAAAACTGGGTCAGCAAAGGGAGAAAGGAGAGTGATATTGACACTCTAGAAACTGAGATCACAAGAGGTACACCTGTGGTTGCCGGTGACAAAGGGTAACCTCGAGAGGAGGAAGGTAGTTTTGTATTTAATGTGGAACCATCCTGAGCAGACACCAGTTCTCTAACGGAGGGCACAATGAGTGGTGGCAGTGTCCAAGAACATGTGCAAGTGACTTTGAGGATCAGGTCAGCGGATACCAAAAGGAAAATGGTGCTGATAGGCTGACGGATGAATATCATCTAGAGACCTCAAGATATAACTGGATAATCTCATCTACGAGATGAGGATGGTAGTGAGCCCCTGAACATTAGCTAACTCTAATAGTATTATAGTGACCCCTTTAGTACTAATAATCAGTTAGGCTTAAGGAATCTTGCAATCGTGTAAGAGCAAGACACTGTATTTCCAGGGCAATTGCTTTCAAATAGTAACCGCAGAATACAGCACAGTGGTAGCTTTTCATTCAGAGGCCCTATTCTGGACTAAGTCTCACTCAATGGCCAGGTGGCCTTGGCTAAGTCAGTCACCTTCTCAGGATCTCATTTGCTCATTTATAAAATGAAGCATCTGAACAAGGTGATTCATGTGATTTTTTCCTCCATCTGAAATCAGTATTTTTGTGAAGCTATGACTATCTTTCTTACACTTGTTCTCCTCCTTCTTCAGAAACATTCACAAACAATATTTTGGGATAGCTAAGTCACTAATTATGTTTTTCCCTATGCTTAGAGTTTTTGTCTGTATTTTATTATAAATCAACATTTGTTTCAATCTTTCTTATAAGCTGAAGTACAAATAGGCAACTTTCTTAAGACAAAATTTCAAAAGAGCAGGCTTTTTTTTTTTTACTATGAATTTAAAAAGAAGTATGCTGAAATGAATCTTTCCCCTATGAAGTATGGGACTCCAAAGCCATTATAAACATGCCTCTGGTACATGTCAGTGGCTCAGCTTTGGAAAGAAGTAATTTGGCTGTTGTTGAAAATCTGATTTGTGTTTGTTGAAGTATTCCAGGCACCCCGTGTATGGAAACCTTCCTGAAGCTCTGACCAGCAGCAGAACTGCACCAATAGAGGCCTGGAAAGTGAAAAGCTGGTGAGAGCAGTGGAAGAAGGAGGATAATTAATGCACCTAAATCTTTGATAGGTAATGGAACGTTATGCCCTTCATAAATCTGGGTTTGGCAGAGGAGTCAAAAGAAAAAGAAAAGTGGAGGTATAAAAATACAGACACAAGATTTCCTCTGGAGACACAAAATTCCTTCTAGGATATCCTAGAAAGAATTAGTAGGAAAGTGTAGCCCTAGGAAAACCTTGAAGGAGACAAAGTGTGTTTGAGATGATCTCCATTGTGCTCTAAAACCTAGAGGACTTATTTTCTGAGATATGATTTGTGTGTGTATTAAAGTGCCATCTGAAGGCACAAATGCGGTTTGAAAATGAATTGCAAAATTACAACCTCTACTGTAGAATCAGTTGTTGAATATTTTTGAATTACTCTCTTTGCTGGCATCACAATATCTACATATTCTGTAGACATATAGAGATGTGATGACAGCTTAAAGACTATGTGTATTAGGTTAGTAGGTGATGGAAGAGAGGGAGACAGAAAGAAAAGGGAAGGGGAAAGAAGTAAAATTTTAGAATACTAAAAATGCATCAGGAATGCTGCTAGAAACATTTATAAATATGATTTATTTTTTTCCCCATTAAAAAAGACTACATTGAATGCTGAGAATCAAATGGAAGAAATATTATTCCTTTGAGAGAAGGGTGGAAGAGTGGAGGATTTTTTTTTTTTTTTCTTTTTTAAAGACAGGGTTTCACCATGTTGGTCAGGCTGGTCTTGAACGCCCGACCTCAGGTGATCTGCCCACCTTGGCCTCCAAAGTGCTTGGATTACAGGCGTGAGAAGAGTGGAGGTTTTTAAACAATGTTACTGAATGTCAGGGAAGGCGATATAGCATATCAGTGAAGGCCATGGATGTAGGAGTCTGGGGGAGGTGTGGGTTTGAATTCAAGGTGCTGCACTTGCTAGTTGCTCAAAGCATCAGTTTCCTTCTCATCAAAGTGACCCTAGTGCCATCTAGTTTTTATAGGCTACTGGCCCCAGAGTAAGCATTCTTTACCCATTATCTCATTTTATTGTTACAATTGATATCTGAGGTAGATATTATTATGCCCATTTTGCAGAAGGGTCACCTCTTGCTGAAAGTAACAGTTGGCCAGTGGGAGAAAATCCAGGTTTTATGACTCCGAGTCTAGAGCACTTTGACTTACTTGAGATTTTGACCAGAGAAGTCAGAACAAAAACTGGCATAATGAAAATGGCATGCCATTGCCATTTTCTTCAGGGCCCAGGTGTCCTCTTGGAGCTGGTAGTACTATGCCAGGAAAGAATGGCCCTTGAGTGAGGCCTTCCTCTTTTTGCCACTCCATTCGAGTTTAACTGTAAGCTAGTCCCTGAGGGTATGCTGTCTATTGTCGCAAATTGGAGGTGGGACTTCATGTCAGGACACTATCTTATAATAATAACCTCATCTCAGGTCATGACAGTAATTCAAAATAAATTCAGAAGTTCTTGAAAACTCCCAAGCTTTGCATCCTTGTTCTCCACACGCAAGGTTATTCTTCAACCCACACAGTCACCAAGAGGGATGGCTACTGACACCATATTTGCTGCTGCTATTGTCTGTTTGAGGCACATGGCCCTGGGAAGCCGGCCTTTTTATCAGGCTGGACTCCTATTTATAAATGTTTTCCAGCACTGGGTTTTCAGAGGGGTTTTCTCCTTCTCAGTCAATTAGTATTTATTATCCCCTATAAACTCATCATTAAGGTAACAGAAAAACATTAAGAAGCCATTATCTTGATATCAAGGACTTTATAGAGTTCCCAAAGGAAGGTTAGGGTGGGAGGTAGGGAGTGAATTGATTATTTCCAACCATCTATGACTGCTTGTTGCTCTCCTTCAATTAGTTCTTTTTTTTTTTTTTTTTTTTTGAGACAGAGTTTCACTCTTGTTAGCCAGGCTGGAGTGCAATGGTGCGATCTCAGCTCACCGCAACCTCCGCCTCCTGGGTTCAGGCAATTCTCCTGCCTCAGCCTCCTGAGTAGCTGGGATTACAGGCACGCGCCACCATGCCCAGCTAATTTTTTGTATTTTTAGTAGAGACGGGGGTTTCACCATGTTGACCAGGATGGTCTCGATCTCTTGACCTCGTGATCCACACGCCTCGGCCTCCCAAAGTGCTGGGATTACAGGAGTGAGCCACCGCACCCGGCCTCAACTAGTTCTTAACCTATAGAACTGATTCAAGCAAATCATAGATACTGCAGAAACACAGAATGCTATTAGACAGAGGAAAATATAAGGCATCAATAAAGAATGATTTTTGAATTCCCTTTCTGGCCTTCCAAACCTGCAAACAGACAGAATAAGCAGAATTTTAAAAGACTCATCAATGAAATCATAACTTGAAACATAACATGTATATTCTAGTTTTGGATCCACTCGTAAGTAGTTGTACAGTCTTAGACCAGTCAACTGACATCTCTGGATCCTAGTATTCTTTTCTCTAAAATAAATGAAGTATAATGTGTGAGAAATTATGCAACTGTTTTTCTTCCAGCTAGAGCCCTGAGCTTCTGGGCCCACTCTCCTAGAAATATATTCATTTTAATTATTACAGCAGGTGGGTAGATGAGGCTGTTGGTATAATCTCTGGTTTTCAAAGAAGTTTCAGGTCTCTGCAAGTGGAGGGGGCCAACTTTGGACTGCACAGCAGGGAAGGACCAAGGGCCAAAGGCCCCAGCAGTGGCCTGTGAAATATCCCCTGAACTGACCGGCACCAGACTACACGAGAGTATAGACACATCTAACAATAATCACAGCTTAATAAAAATGGATTCAGAACTAGAGAGCTTTACTCCCTGCTCTGACACTAATGTGAATTATTACTTTAGACAAGCTACTTACACTGCCAATTTTACATTTTCCCCCTTGGTCAAAAGGGAAGATTCATATTGATTCTAATTATTTTATCAGACTGCTGTGAGAATCACCCCCACCCCTACCCTTGCATTGTACCCAGAGGTAAAACTACCTTCAACATCCGTAGGGTTTGTGGTGGCAGATCTCATTTGTCCAGAATAGATATGTCACTCACTAGCCTTTATTCGTGATTCTTCTTTTTTTTTTTTTTTTTTTTGAGACAGAGTTTCGCTCTTGTTTCCCAGGCTGGAGTGCAATGGTGCAATCTTGGCTCACTGCAACCTCTGCCTTCTGTGTTCAAGAGATTCTCTTGCCTCTGCCTTCTGAGTAGCTGGGATTAAGGCATGTGCCACCATACCTGGCTAATTTTGTATTTTTAGTAGAGACAGGGTTTCTCCATGTTGGCCTGGCTGATCTGAAACTCCTGACCTCAGGTGATCTGCCCATCTTGGCCTCCCAAAGTGCTGGGATTACAGGCATGTGTGAGTCACCATGCCCAGCCTGCATGATTGTTCTTAAAGGACAATTTTTAGCTTGTCACTTCTCTACTCCAAAACCTTCTATGGCTCCCATTCTTGATGAAGATAATCTGAAAAACCCAAAGTGTCATAAGCCTGGTGGTATAGTTTGGCTGTGTCCCCACCCAAATCTCATCTTGAATTGTAGCTCCCATAATCCCCATGTGTTGTGGGAGGGACCTGATGGGAGACAACTGAATAATGTGTGTGGTTTCACTCATACTATTCTTGTGGTAGTGAATGAGTCTCATGAGATCTGATGGATTTATACAAGGAAACCCCTTTCATTTGGTTCTCACTCTCTCTCCTATCTGCCACCATGTAAGACAGTGCCTTTCATCTTCTACCATAATTATGAGGCCTCCCCAGCCACGTGGAACTGTGAGTCCATTAAACCTCCTTTGCTTTATAAAAACCCAGTCTCGGGGTCTTGGGTATGTCTTTATCAGCAGTGTGAAAACAGACTAACATGCCTGGTTATTTACAAGGTCACAGAGACCAGTTAGACTCAACATTAGCCACCTCGGTCATTCTCAATTGTGTGCAAACAAGTCCTCCCTACTTCCTTTTCTTTACGCCTATTTCTTCAGACACTTACATGAGAGGCTGCCAATGATCTATCAGATCAGCTTGGACTTCTAATCCCTTCCCATTGTCTTCCCACATCTGTTCTCCAATGAAGAGTTGATCACCTGACCCCGTTCAGCCGCTGCCTCCAACTGTCAATCAACCCCTTCTTGCCTGTCCATTTCCATTGCATCAACTCTCCTGCTCAGCCCATATGACCACCGGCACCCTGATTCCTCTTCCTGTGGTGGCTGCAGTCACAATGCTGAAGTCCTGGGATACTATCTAAAGTCCTCAGCAGTCTCACCCCAATCTGCTCCAGCTGTGTTGCCTAGTTCTCCCCATGGAAACTTTGTGCTCACACCAAAATTTCTTTCTTAACTTCAGACATCTTTCCTGCTTAAAGTAACCTCTACTCTATCATCCCTTTTATACCTTTTTAAACTTTGTCATCTTTCAAGGCTTAGTCAAAACCTCACCTGCTCCAAGAAGCCTTTCCTGACCACCTCACTGAAACTCAGTAGCCTTTTCTCTCAACAGCAGTAATTTTATTCTTTGCATTCTAGGTATAATACTGAAATGCTGTCAGAACTGTTTGCTATTGTTGTTTTTTTGAGACTGTGTCTTATCCTGTCACCCAGGGGTGCAGTGGTGTGATCATAGCTCGCTGTAGCTTCAAACTCCTGGGCTCAAGCAATCCTGCTGCCTCAGCCTGCCAAGTAGCTGGGACTACAAACACATGCCATTGTGCCTGGCTAATTTTCAAAATAAAACTGTTTGTAGAGATAGGGTCTCACTACATAGCCCAGGCTGGTCTTGAACTCCAGACTGTAAGGGATCCTCTCTCCTTGGCCTCCCAAACTGTTGGGATCATAGGCATGAGCACACTGTACCCGACCAGAGCTGACTTTTGAAGTCAGGTCTCAGACCTAGTACAGTCTTTGCAAATCTTACTGTTTAGATGATGTTTTAAACTCATTTTTCTAGAAGTCCTACTAGAATACATATTAATTGTGGCAAAATGTTGGATATTAACACATTACTATTACTTCAGGTCCTAGTAGGGGATGTAAGGATTTGGTGAAATCCTACATTCGCCAAATACCTAGTGAACATTAATTATGTGCCAAGCACCATGCTGAAGTTTGGTGGAAACAGAGAAGATTCTGTACCTGACCCATGGAGCTTACATCTGTGTAGGAGAGAGGGATATTAAAAACAAACAAAAAACCCCAACAACCAAATAACTATTATGTCACAGCAATTTTGCTAAGTGTCATGGTGGAAAACTACAATGTATCAGAGTGTATAACAAGTAGAATCTAATCTGAATTTGGCAGCAAAACATGTCCTCTGTGAGAAGCGGCATGGCCTCAGATTTAAAAGGGGAGGAAGAATTAGCCAGGTAGAAATGAGATAAGGCCATTGTCCAGTGAGAAAACAGACCCCGTAGGGTACTGGGGCAGGAAGGAGCATGGGGCCTGGGGTAACAGAAAGAAGCTGTCTGGACAGTAGAGGGTGATCTAAAAAGGGAGTGATGGGGGATGAGGCTGCACAGAGTATCAGTCAGTGGTTGGATCATGGAGGTCTTTTAGACCATGACAATAATTTTGATTTTAATCCTAGAAGTGAGGTGACACACATGCCTAATTTTAAGGAATGCTATGATCATATTGAGGTTTTTTAAGAAGATAAATCCCAAGAAGAAAGGTTTTGGGGTGATGTAAAAAGTGAACTAGATATATTTTTTAACAAAAGAGAGATTCATAGGAGAGAAGTTTGGGGCAGTGTGAATACCCGACTTCAGCCATTAAACATGTCTACCAGAGGTGGCCTTCACAGTGGATTAACCTCAGTTCATTCCTGCTCTAAAGTTCCCAAGCCACTGCACCCAAGATAAGGAAGACTCCTCCTGAGGCACCAGACTGCTGCAGCTTCCCCAGACTCTCTGGTTCTCATGGAGAGGAGAAGAGTGTGACAAGGGGCAGGTAGGAAGAAAGATTGTGACTTGGCCCTCTCCTCTTCATGAAGCTGGACAAGTAGCAGTTACCCTCTTCCCCACCAGTAAAGAAATAGAACTGATTACTCTGTAGGTGGCATATTTTTTCTTTCTCAGTATCACACTAATCAACACTCTGCTGCTGTGATGACGAGAGATGCTAAATTGCTGAAACGGCAGCCTTTCAGAGGAGATAAAACTGAGCACCTCCTCTTAGGTCCATAAATTGCTGAGGGTTATTTTCCCTGGGACTCAGGTGCTGGTCCTAATGTTCCCAGCAAATGTTGACGTAGCCATTACACTGTGTCTGATTGAATTACCATTGTAATTTCAGGAGAAAAGCTTTGGTTTGGCCAGAGAAAAAGGCATACTTTACGAAGCACAAGTTTATACCTGAATTAGGTTTTTTGGCCGAACATCTATGAAGGCACAAAATCCAGAAAAGAAAATCTTGAATTAACTGTTTACCTTTTTTTGTACTGGAATATGCTTAACTTCAAATCTGCTTTGTTATTGTAAAACCAGCATGGGTCTATAGTTGTTATTGATTTTATCTTCTTCATAATAAAATAAGCATTATTGAAAAATAACCATGTCTAAAACTATTCTAGTAATCAATCCTCTTCCACCTGATAGCTTTTGAAGAATTGACCGTGCTCATCCACTTTTCAGTGAAATAATTGTAGCCTCACTTCTTTGCCCAGGTAACATAGGACATATTTGGGGATTCTGTCTGCACATGGAAAGGTTTTCTCTTTTATAGCTATGAAGTATTCTCTCTTCTGGTGGCCTTTGACATAAGTGTTATAAATCTACCAATTATTAGAAGTGCGTAATGTTGTCCAGCTTCCAAATCTTCCTCAAATGCTTGTCCATAGAAATATTTGAACAATTGAATAACACTCCAGTTTTCATGTGGACATTCCGGAATCATAAAGACAAACCCTAGGCTCTTTGATATTACTCTTTACTTGAAAGTGACCTTACTGTAATAGGCTGATATCTAGTTCCTAGCAATTATCATCTAGAGTTCCTAAGAGCTTTTCTCAATATCTTTCTTTCATCTTTCATATCCAGTTCATTTGAGAATTCCCAGCCTCACTATCGCTCTCACTACCTCTCATCTGCCATGCGGAAAAGATGCTTCACTGGTGTTCCCACTTCTCTGCTCAATCACATGCAACGTTCATCACGAGTCATAGTTGTTAATAGTCCCTCCCCTCACCTTTTGTATTTGTTTCAAATTCTGCAACTCAGCCTTCAAGGCCCCCCCCCCCCCCAATTAACTGGCTCCCATTGAACCATCTTCCACATTTCCTCAAAGGAAATTCTTCCATCAGCTGGTTTTCCCATTGCATCTGCCCCTCACACTCCCAACACATACATAACACTCATATTCATTTCAGCTGCATGAACTTATGAATAGTATGTTCCTCCATGCAATGCTTTCTTTCCCTTCATTTCACTACTTCAAATAAAAACCCACTGCACATATTTAATGTATATTTGGATGTTTGTATACACCTGGGTACCATCACTACAATCAGAGCAATAAGCACATCTATCACTTCCAAAGTTTCTTTGTGTCCCTCTGCTTTTTAATGTAATTTTATTTATTTTGTGGTAAGAGCACTTAACATGAGGTCTACTCTCTTAACAACTTTTAAGTGCATAACACTGTATTGTTAACTATAGACACTACAGCAGATGTCTAGAAGTTATTTATCCTGTAAGACCATTAATATCTTACATTTTATTTCTTTAACTTCATACCCAGTTGATAACTCAGTTACTTACAGAGTTCTAAGTTTGATCAATTTTCTTTCAAAATTTTGAAGGCTTTAGTCTACTGTGTTCTAACTTCTAGTGTTATTTCTGTGAAGTCTAATGTCATTTTGATTCTTGATCATTTATACAGGACATATTTTTATTCTCTTTGAAAGCTTTAAGATCTTTTTTCCTGTTAACTGAAATGTCATCATATCATGACTTGGTATGAGTCATTTCTCGCTTGTGATCTAGGCTCTGAGAGAGCTCATTCGAGATGGAAACTTGAGCTTTTTACTTCAGAAATATTTATTATTTTCATTATTACTATAATCATTATTAAATTTCCTATATTCTCTTTTATTCTGAAAGTCCTGTTATTTGGGTGCTGGACATCTTATATTGATCCTTTAATATCATGTATTTGGACTCTTCTATTTTCAACCTACATGTTTTTGGTTTTACTTTTTGAAATATATCTTCAATATTGTCTTCAAAAATTATGTAAAATATTTTGTATCAAGTATCACATTTTTTGTCTTTCAAAAGTTATCTTGGGATTTGTTCATTTCTTTTGTATAGAATTATGTTATTCAATAGATGTAATACTTTATATGTGCAGTGGGATTTTTTGTTTATCAATTATACCTCAATTAAGTTTTTAAAAAAAGAAACTAGGAAAAATATAGTTGACCCTTGAACAATGTGGGGGATTAGGAGGCTGACCGTCTGTGCAGTTGAAAATCTATATATAACTTTGTATTACCGCACAACTTAACTACTAATAGCCTACTGTTGACTGGAAGGCTTACCCATAACATAAACAGTCTTTTAGTACATTTTATATGTTATATGTATTATATGCTGTATTCTTAAAGTAGGCTAATAAAGAAAATGTTATTAAGAAAGTCATAGGGAAGATAAAATCCATTTACATTACTGTATTGTATTTATCCATACTGTAAATTTATGTTGCCTGTTTACAAGATAAACTGTCTATTTGAAATGGCAGGCAACCACAGCTGCAAATCTTACTGTGGCACATATGAAGCAATTCAACTTTTTCTAGTAATGTCATGACTTTTCTCTGCTTCTTGGGAGCACTTCCAACATCACTAGAGGTACTTTGCATGGGTCCTACAGTGTTATTCAAGGTTTATGATATTGCACTAAACATGAAAAATACACCAGAACCACAAGAGATCACTTTTTACTGTGATTTGCATTTTATTGGAGAGATGAACTGCTCATAGGGAGATGATGAGCATCACATGGCATTTTCAGAGGATACTTGACAACACTTGAGCTCGTGGCAAAAGCAACAGGAGGTGGCCACAAAATTATTACAGTAGTACAGTATGTACTACATTTAGTTTTATACAGTTATGATTTAATAACACTCGATCTTTACATTTCTTTACATTTCTTTTGACTGTGAATGGCATCATGTACAGTCTGTGTGTATAAGTTTTCATACATTTTAACTTTTTGTAATGGATCTGTGCATATTTTATGATAGTAAATGATAAAATAGACTAATATCTATGTATAATTTACACATTGATGACACACATAACATTTTCTATTTGTTTTTTTTCTGTGTTTTTAGGCAATGCAGTTCATTTGCAAGTTTTTTGAAATTGTCACCAATCTCCAAAAAAATTTCCAATATATTTATTTTTAAAAATGTGTATAAGGGGACTCATGCCATTCAAACCTGTGTTGTTCAAGTGTTAACTGAGACCATAATGGTCTAAAAAACACCCAACTTTCCACTTACTCTTTCTCATGAGTAAGGTATTTGAAGATTTACTGCTTTTAAAAATTGAGTTATTGATTTTTTAAATAATTCAGTTGTAGGAGTTTCTTATATATTTTGAAAACTAATTCCTTGTCATATATATGGTTTACAAATATTTTCTCCCATTCCATATGTCAGTTGGTTCCTGTGCTATGCAGAATCTTACCAGTTTTACATCATCTCCCTTAGTTATTTTTGTTTTTGTCTTCTGTGCTTTTAGTGTCCTATCTATGAAATCATTGCCAAAACCAATGTTGTGAAGCTTTTAGGTTTTATGTTTAAGTCTTTCATCTATTTCGAGTTGATTTTTGTATAAGGATGTAATATAAAGATTCAATTTTATTCTTTTGCCTGTGCATTATTTTATATGTGTATTCTTTTGCAGCGTTCTCAGCACCATTTGTTGACGGAACTATGTTTTTCTCATTGCTCATTCTTAGTACCCTTGTCAAAGGCCAGTTGATCATATATACAACAGTTTATTTTTGGGCTTTCTATTCATTTCTTTGGGTCTATATGCATGTTTTAATGTGGTACCATAAGATTTTGATTACTGTAGTCTTGTAATATATTGTGAAATCATTATGTGTAATGCCTCTAATGAGCTAAGGTCATGAATAGACCATATCCAAAGAAGATGCATTCGTCCATTTTCACACTGATTTAAAAAACTTACTGATGCTGGGTAATTTATAAAGGAAAGAGGTTTCATTGACTCACAGTTCTGCATGGCTGGGGAGACCTGGAAACTTACAATTATAGTGGAAAGGAAAGCAGTAATGTCTTACATGGTGGCAGGTGAGAGAAAGCTGTGAAGGAGGAACTGTTGAACACTTATAAAACCATCAGATCTCATAAGAATCCAGTCACTATCACAAGAACAGCATGGGAGAAACTGCTCCCATGATCCAATCACCTCCCACTAGGTCCCTCCCTTGAACTGTGGGGATTGTGGGAATTACAATTCGAGATGAGATTTGGGTGGGGGCGCAGAGCCAAACCATATCACAAGATGCACAAATAGCCAAGAGGTATATGCAAAAACATTAACATCACTGATCATCAGGGAAAGGCAAATCAAAACCATGATGAGAGATACCTCCTAACACCTCTCAGTCTGGCTACTATCAAATAACCAAAAAAAAAAAAAAAATCGTTGGTGATGATATGAAGAAATTTGAACTTTTGCAGGTTGTCGGGTGGAATGCAAAATGGTGTAGCTGCTGTGGAAAACAGTATGCGATTTCTCAAAAAATTAAAAATAGAACTACCAAATGATCCAGCAATCCTGCTTCTGCATATTTACCCAGAAGAATAAAAATAATGACCTCAAAGAATATTAGCACTCTTTTGTTCATTGCCTTACTATTCACAACAGTCAAGATGTGAAAACAACCTGAATGTCTATTGACAGATGACTGGATAAAGAAAATGTAGCATATACATACAATAGAATAGTATTAGCCTCAAAAACAAGAAAGTTCTGTTATATTCAACAATATGCATAAATCTTCTTCCTCTTCTTCCCCCTCTTCTCTTTCTTTTCCTCCCTTCCTCCTTCCCCCTGCCCCTCTCACCACCCCTCCCCATTCCTCTCCCTCACTCTCTTCTTCTCCTTTTCCTTCTTTCTCTTTTTCCTTCTCCTTCTTCTTCTGACAGAATCTCACTCTGCTGCCCAGGCTGGAGTGCAGTGGCACAATCACAGTTCACAGCAGCCCCTACCTCCTGGGCTCAAGCAGTCCTCCCACTTCAAATTCCCAACTAGCTAAGACCACAGGCATGTGCTACCATGTTCGACTAATTTTAAAAATGTTTTGTAGAGATGAAGTCTCACTATGTTTCCCAGGCTGGTCACAACCTCCTGCACTCCCGCAGTCCTCCTGCCCCAGACTCCTAAATTATCGAGATTACTGGTATTGAGCCACTGCTCCTGGCTAGTATATTGATAAATCTTGAGAACATTGTGCTAAGTGCAATACACCAGTTACAGAAAAACAAATACTGTGCTGTGTTATTCTACATATATGCAATATCTAAAACAGTCAAATTCATTCAACGGGTTGCCAAGAGCTAGGGAAATGGGGAAATGGAAAGTTACTGATCAATGGACATAAAGTTTTAGTCAGACGTGATGAATTAATTCTAGAGATGTGCTGCATGACATGGCACCTATAGTCAACAATAATGTATTGTACATGTAAAAATTTGTTAAGAAGGTAAATCTAATGTTAAGTTGTCCACAATAAAATTAAATTTAAAAAGGTTTGCTCAACAAAATAAGAAACCAAAATGAGAAAAAGTTATTAGATGCAAGACATGAAATAGTGTCACCAAACAAGGGCTCCAGCAGGCCTGCAGGATAATCAGACTGAATTAATGAGGAAATCATCTAAAAACATCTTAAATTCAAAGGCCAATAAGCATTTGACTTCATTTTTTAAAGCAAAATACAACTAGAACCAGCTTATTTTTATTGCTTTGTAAACTAGCATGGGACTAAGCATTTCCTATGAATTTATGTATAGATTAAATGTGACAAATGGCAAACTCTAAACATAAAAACAAACAAAAATTGGAAAATCTAAACACCAGTTCAACCTTATTTTACAAATGCAAGTTATGTCCCTCCATTCCACACAGAAGTTTTGTTTGTTTGTTTTCCCCAACAGGTTTGCCTGCGTAAGCTCATTCCACACTGTAGGCCCACAGTTAATGCTATGACATGACCAAGTGAGCCTCTGTCACTTGCTCACTCTGTCTCTCTACTGTGGTCCTGCCTCTGACCCTCTTCCTTCTAATAGTGTCTATAGATTTCTCCCTCTGCTAATACCTGCCCTGTGCAGTTCCTCTAAGACCAGGCAAAGTGTCTGGAATGTCAGCAATTTACCTGTCCTAGGAGCACATCTTTGACAAGAACCAGACTATTCCCTCCTACCCTCTTCTTTCCTTAAGAGAAGACAGAGATGTCCTTCCCAAAATTGATGCTAATACTTAACTTTTCATCATTTCAAGAGTTCCTCTGGCTGTTATTCTCAAAACTCTTGGGAAAGTAGAGTTGTGAGAATGATTAGAAACCTTGTCAATAGAAATTACATCAGTTTCTTTTTAATCTCTTGATCAGTGCAAAAACAAACAAATAATGCAAGGCATTGTGGGTTTGGCTGTCTTCAAGAGGACTTAATGTAGACAGATCTGATTACCTTAAAAACCATCCTGTCTGCCTCTTACTTTATCTTTTAGTGAGTTTGTCATGTTGATCGATTAGATGAATTTAGCCAAGGGCTGAAGCATCAACTTAATTTCATTTTGGTATACTGTCAGTTTAAGGGTGTCTTTCCTTTTTAAATAAGTATAGTATGGTTTAGTTTTAAATTTCAATTTAGGATAATTTATATCTGTTTATGTATCAATGAGGTAGGTACTTTTTAGCTTTTGCTATATGGGGAGATTTTGAATGATATCAGGTGTTGGTGCTGCAATTAATTTCCTATTAGTAAATCCAATGGAATCTTTTTCCTTGGCAGAAAATTAAGTAAAAAAACTGTTGGAAGGTGTGGCTAATATATGTTAGTATTATTCCACCCTTCAGTAATTGTTGAACTGAGAGTCAAAAAACCTTCTTTGGTTAGAAACTAAATACGTAACATTAAGAAAATCACTTAAATTTTCTAGATATCAACTTCTTACTAGTAAAATGAAAGGGTTGGACGAAATTATCTCTAAAACCAATTTCTAGGAATATCTGATTTTATATGCTTATGATTGAAAAAAGTGATAAAAATAAGAAAGTTAAAAAGTCTTACTAGAAAAGTGAATACAAGTAACTGGCCTCAAATTCATTATTGAGGTAAAAATGATTTAAGTGTTGCCTGTAGAAATTATTGTAATTATGAAAAAAAAGTGAAATGAAAGGGATCTGCTTCCAAATTGTTGTTTTCCTTTTGGGTATCATTACAAGTTTTGAATTACACAGTTCTTATTAGTATAATATTGGGCTCCCAGTTATGCAGTAATTTAGTTTCCTAACCCTCATCCATTGTTTATTAACAAGAGCTATCACATGTAGATGCTTATTATGAGCACTTTTAGGAACATTTTCCAATTTAATTCTCATATCCATATGAGGATAGTATTATCACAAATATATTGAGGAGTAAACTGAGGCATAGTGAGCTTGGATAATTGTTCAAGATCATAAAATTAGCTGATGGCAGATTTTTTTAACCTGGAACCATCAGACTTCACATTCATCCTGTTAACCAAGGTATTAACTTGCTTTTATTTCTCCAACAATGTTCTAGTAAATGTGCTACAATTTTCTTCTTTTCTTAGTCACTGTGTTATGGACTGAATGTTCACATTCTCCTCAAATGTACATGTTGAAACTCCCCCCATTGTGATAGTGTTAGGAGGTAGGGCCTTTGGGAGGTGGTTAGACCTAGGTGAGGTCATGAGGGAAGAGACCTCTTGAATGGGTTTAGTATCCTCATGAGAGTCCCTAGAGTCTCTGCTCTCCATGTCATGAGGACCCAACAGGAAGTCCATAGTCTGCAGCCAGGAAGAGAGCCCTCACCAGAACCTGACCCTGCTGGCACCCTGTTCTCAGACTTTCAGGCTCCAGAACTGTAAAAATTAAATTTCTGCTTTTTGTAAGCCACCCAGTCTCTGGCAATTTGTTATAGCAGCCTGACCTGACTAGGAAATTCTGTAACATGTTGTCAGACTCTTTTTTTTCTTCTGAGCAATATTCTCACCATTGCAAAAAAAGAATAAAATAAAACAAGTGATCAACCATTTAAACACAAATGAAAGTGTTAACCATAGAATATATATGTTTCTTTGCTATTTATATGAATCCAAGATCTTGTGAAACAATCAGAAAATTAAAACAAATGATTCGCTTGACATTGTTTATTTAAATGTTTTTTCATGAACTACATGAAGCAACTTTATTAGGTACAGAGTCAATGGTGAGTTAGAGATTAGTAAGTTTGAAGGAGGCACAGGTCACTTCCCCACTCAAATCATTAAAACAATGAGATATCTAGTTCCAAAAGAAAACATGTTTTCTCACAGCCAGTTGACAAATTTTACCTGTAACATTCAAGTAAAAAAAGAACAACAAATAAATTTAGTTTTTATGTAATCCATGTATTATGGGTTAAGTCATGTCCTTCCAAAATGATAGGTTAGAGTCCTGACTCCCAGCACTTCAAATGTGACTTTATTTGGAGATGAGTCTTAATTTGGAGATGGAGTCTTTAAAAACTTTTAAATTGATTGTACTGCAAAGTTTTCTAGGTCATGGACTAAATTTGGAAAATGACAGGATTTTAAGTAGCTACTGCTTTAAGATTTAGTACCATACTTTCTATTACCCCAAAATAGTTTTTTTCTTAACCTTTACCTTCTACTTCTGAATATGTTATAAACAGTCCACTTTCATTTTCAAAATTAACAGCTATCATGAGTACATTAAAAGGGCACCATTGTGAAGTTTGTTTTATGTTTCTTTCCATTAAAATGTATTATTTTCAACATCTTGCTGTTTTACTTCTTTTCCCTGGTGTGGAACACAATTACCACCATATTCTTATGACTCTGCTTTAAAGCCTTCTTTCCAGCTGAAAGCCAGACTATATTGTTAACTCCACGAGGTCCAATAACATTTTCCCAAACATGTTGTGACTGTCACCACTGGAGAGCAAGGCTTTCAGGGAAAAATGTAGAATTGTTATGTAGCACATTCCTTTCTTTCTTTTATGCTTTCCTAATTTCAGGTAATTACTGAGTTGAAGTTTATTAGCTAATTGTATACATGCTGTGGTATTCAAGTATTCATTTATGTGGTTGACAGTAACTAGAGTTTTCTTCCATATAGGAATTTTTTTTCAGATTTAGGCGGTGAAACTTACTCTAATTGTGGTACTTGGAAGCCTAGTGCGACTCTAACTAGAATTTAATCAGTTGCATTTATTACAGAATTATTCCATGCAAGTTGGGGAATTACAATAATTTTTCTATACTAGGATATCATCTGGTGAGAGATACACCGAGATGCCCACAAACCACAGACATTGTTTTGCCTGTAACGCTGGGGACAAAGTCAGGAACAAAAACTTGAACTACTTGAATCAAATAAATGGGTTCAGGTTCAGTATTGTGGTGACATTTGAACATTTCTAGTTCTGCTCCTCTCAATCATTTCAGAAAACATACAACTGATTTCAGTTAAAATTAATTTCTTGGGTACATACTTGAAAAACCCTTAGCTTAGTTTGAATTGACTTACTGGTCACTAAAAAATAGATTTTATACATCGAATTTAATTTCACTGCTACCTTCAGCAAAACTTCGTGGCATCCTTTATTTTTAGTTCAAGGTGCCATTTGGTGTAAAGCCCTATATGAATAAATCTCTTTGGTAGGGATGAACGTTTACCAGACAAGATTGAAATTTGTTCATCAATTCTCAAAATTGGCCTTGGGCTAAATAATTGCAAGTGCTTTTCCTAGGATTGCATATAAAGGTTGGTCATCTGACAAAGTGTACCATGTCCTGGGAACTGAGAGAAACCACTCGAAAGAAGCCCAGGGATTCTGACAAAGGTCAGGTGAGAGAAAACAGTGGTTTCAGACATATGAGACACCCCATTCTTCTTCTTCTTTTTTTACAGGTTTATATTGGATATGTAATAAACTGCATGAAGTAATTTGTTTTCAATTAAGACTTTGTTTGAGTTGAGGTCTTGCTCTGTCACCCAGGCTGGAGTGAAGTGGTATGATCATCATTCACTGAAGTCTTGAACTCAAGCAATCTTCTTACCTTAACCTCCTGAGAGCTGGGATAACAGGTGCATGCCACTGAGCCTGGCTAATTTTGTATATATTTTGTAGAGATGGGGTCTCACTATGTTGCCCAGGCTGGTCTTGAACTCCTGGCCTCAAGCAATTATCTCACCTGGGCTTCCAGAAACACTGATATCACAGGTATGAGTCATTGCACATGGCTACACATATTTAAAACTTACAATCTGATCAGAAGCCCACCTGTTATTCCCCAAAGATTCCTCATGCCTGTCTGTCACTCTCCCTCCCAATTCTCTACCTGCCCCATTGCCAGGAAACCAACAATCTGCTTTCTGCCATGATAGATCAAATTTTCTAGGGCTCAGGACATGCCACCCCCAAATATGACATGTTGGCATTTGAGAAAACTGCAAAAGCAAGAAAGTCACTCTCAAATTCCCCTCACCCTTTCTCCCCTGAGGTAGGCCATAAAACCAAGCTGATCTTTTCTTGAAGGAAGTCATAAAACTCTCATTCTAGAGATGCCATTGGCATATTTCATATCTAGAGGAAAGAGACATCCTTAGCCTTGAAGACACAGAGATGCCAAAAAGAATCTGAATAAACAGGACTAAGATCCCCCTAGTTTATTACCATTAGATCATACCCCTTTGCCCAATCACACTTCTGCACAATTGTCCACTGTTCACCAAACGTAAGCCTAGAAAATGCACACATTTCCCTATTTCTTTGCATCTTCATTTCTCAGGGCTCCCATGCCACATACAATTTATATAAAATATATTTGTATGATTTTTCTCTTGCTAACCTGCATTTTTGCTACAGGAGCCTCAGCCGTGAACTTCATGATGGGTGAGGAAAAGATGTTACTTTTTCTCCCTGATGATATAAATGGTATCATACAGTATATATTCCTCTTTGTTTGGCTTTTGTCACTCAGAATAATTAGCTTGAATTTCACTCACATTATTGTGTGCATTAAGAGTGCACTGCTTTTGTTGCTGAATCATGTTCAACTGTATGGATGTACCATGATTTGTTTATTCATTTACCTATTGATGGAAGCCAGAAAGAAAATAAGTACCTCAGCCTTACAACCACAAGGAATTAAATTCCACTAACAACCTGAATGAGCTTGAAATAGAATCTTGAGCCTTAGATAAGTTTGCACATATAAACACCTTTTTTTTTTTCAGTCTGGTGAGACTCTGTGCAGAGGACTCAGTTAACCTCAGTTAACCAGAGTCCTGATTTACCGGAACTGTGTGATAATAAACTTGTCTTGTCGCAAGCCTCTATATCTTTTGTGATTTGTTACACATCAGAGGTCAAGAAATGCTGCTATAGAGAAGGAACACGTGAAGGAGTAGACTTCTCCAAGGTGATATTAGGACAGAGGCAGTAGCCTGCTCAGATGCCCAGTGGTGGTAGAAGGGAACACAGAGCATTCAAGGAACAGAAAGAATGCTCTGGCTGGAGTGCAGCTACTCAAAAGAAGGAACTGAGTTGAGGCTGGAGATGTAGTCGGACCCTATAATTTTTTTTAAGAGGAAGAGTTTTTAACGGGTGTTTGGGAGTGGAAGAGAGGGTAGAGCGACTTAACATGATGAGACTTACTGTGTTGGAAAGATTATTCTCACTGCAATTTGGAGGATGGGCTTGGAGAGCGCAAGAGTGAATGTGGAAACCAGTAAGAAATGCAGTGTTGTAGTCCTGGAGAAATAAGTGGGCAGCATGAATTTGGGTAGTAGCAGTGGAAACCAGAAGTAAAGAAATTTGAGAAATATTTAGGAAGAACCTTGGCGACAACCAGCTACACAGAAGTATTGGGTAGAGAGTTGCATGTACTGATTCAAAGCTAAAAAGGTAAATCCACACTGGAGAAAGACTCATTGGCCCATAGAGGGTAACCAAAGCTGTGGGCATGTATGAAATAATCTAACATACTGGCTGTTTCAACACTTAGCATCTGCAAAATAATCTTGCAAAAGAGACTTTGCAAAGGAGTTACCAAAAATATATAAGGTAAGAAAGTATCAAGGAAGCCAAAAGAAGAATATTTTGAAAAGAGAATTTTGAAAATGAGGAAATAATCCACAGCAAAAATAAATGCTGAAAAGTCAAATAATATGATATTTGAAGATGTCAGTTGTATTCTGAAGCTCTTAGAAAGAACTGCTTTGGCATGATAATGAGGGTGATGAGAAAAATGGGAACATTGTAATTTGGCCAGCATTTGGGAAAGTTTGTGGAAAAGAGGCTGGAGAGACTCTAGCTTAGAGAGAAGAGAGGTCAATGAGACTTTTTGTTTGTTTGTTTTTTGCTTGTTTGTTTAAAATAGAAAATATTTAAATACCAAGGAAGAGATCCAGTTAAAGGGTGAACCATTAAGTAATTCATTGTTGCTGTGTTTTTATTGCTTAGTGTGACTACTCATCCCATGGAAAATGAACACATTTTTATTTAACAGCATAGTCTTCAAAGGCATTTGATCTATTCTTCTTCTTTTACCTTATTTTTTAATAGCCTGTCTTAAGCTCGAATCACAAATAACTCTGAAGAAAGTTTTTTTTTTTTTTTTGTAATAAATAAGCAAATACAGAAACTCATTTGGAGCTCACAGCATTTGTTTTCACAGGCGTTCCATGGCATGAGTTCATCAGTTAACAAGGCAGTAACCTTTAATAGGAGTCCCTTTCTTCTGAATACTGTCTAAGCATTTGTGATAATTGTTCAGGCTCTAAAAGGCAGGATTGCTGCTCCCCAGAAGTTCAAAACTGAATGGATTAAGAGATGAATAAAAGCACTGGAAGGCTTGTGGAATACTAATGGGAAGAAAAACTGAAGGAGAATTTCTCTTTCCTGCAGTATCATTAAATCTCACTTTAAAAACTAAATCCAACCAGGCATGGTGGCTCACGCCTGTAATCCCAGCACTTTGGGAGGCCGAGGCTTGTGGATCAGTTGAGGTCGGGAGTTCGAGACAAGCCTGACCAATATGGAGAAACACCGCCTCTACTAAAAATACGAAAAAAAAAAAAAAAAATTAGCCCGGTGCGGTGACACATGCCTGTAATCCTAGCTATTCGAGAGGCTGAGGCAGGAAAATAGCTTGAATCTGGGAGGCGGAAGTTGCAGTGAGCCGAGATCGTGCCATTGCACTCCGGCCTGGGCAACAACAGTGAAAGTCTGTCTCAAAAAACAAACAAACGAAAACTAAGTCCTTATCCTAAGTTTATATGATTTTTTTTCATGACATATATGAGAACTGGAGCCAAGAAATTCTATTACCACCTTTAAATTCGGGCTGTATCCATGCCACACACACGCAAAAGATTTTTCAGAAAGCCTGACAGTCATTTGTTCATTGATTAGTAAACTTTATGTATGAAGTCAGTCTAGCAGACAAACTTTTTTGTTCCAATAGTATAACCTCAATCTTCACCCTCTCAAGCTTTTATTTTTCCTCCTGAAATCCTGTTATTCAGGCAGCAGCCAGGACTTTTCTGTATGTCCTACCCTTAGGGTCTGCTTGATATTTTAATGCCGCTGAGTCATCGCTTACTTTGTGTTTCAAAATAAACTTGACAAGTGCAGCAGAATAAAATACAGCTTTGAAATAAATAAACCTGGATATTTTGAGTACCAAGTCCAAAGTTTGCATCGTAGGAGAAGAATAGATGAAGAGACCTGAAGGTCTGCAGTCAGATCTGGTAGGCTGTGTAACTGACACTATAAGAAGTACCACCCTTGCCAATACTAGAAGCCAAGTGAGAGTCAAATTGGCTTCTAGATCACTCGGTGACCAGTCATGAATATGTTTACTGAGCATCGGCTGTTCTGGGAAAACCTTTCTGTGAGTACCCTGAAAAGTTGTTTCATGATTAGCATCTAGCACACAGTCTATTGATCGTCTAGCAGGGGTGATAGACAAGTACACAACTCAGTCATTTTTAGTATATTTGCAGAGCTGTGCCACCATCCCCATAATCTAATTTTAGAATATTTTCATCACCCCCAAAGAAACCTTGTACCCATTAGCGGTCACTCCCCTTAGCCCTTGGCAACCACTGATCTATTTTCTGTCTCTGTTGATTTTTCTTTTCTGGGCATTTCATGTAAATGGTATCATAGAATACATGGTGATATATATAGTTTGGCTGTGTCCCCACCCAAATCTCATCTTGAATCCATTGTGGAAGCGACCCAGTGGGAAATAATTGAATCATGGGGGCAGGTTTTTCCTGTGCTGTTCTCGTGATAATGAGTGAGTCTCACGGAATCTGATGGTTATCATAAGGGGTAGTTTTCCTGCACAAGCTGTCTTCTCTTGTCTGCCGCCATATGAGACATGCCTTTCACCTTCTGCCATGACTGTGAGGCCTCCCCGGCCATGTTGAACTGTAAGTCCAATAAACCTCTCTTTTGTAAATTGCCCTGTCTCGGGTATGGGTATGTCTTTATCAGCATCGTGAAAATGAACTAATGCACATGGTCATTTGTGACTGGCTTTTTTCACAGAGTTCACCCATGCTTTAGCATTTATCAGTCTTCATTTCTTTCATTATGCTTCATGTACAACATAAAGTTCCATTGTACACATAACCACTGTTATCAGTTGCTGCACGTGTGGGTTGTTTCTACTTATAAATATTGCTGCTATGGACACTTTTGTACAGTTTTTGCATAAACATATGTTATCATTTCTTTTGGCTAGATAGCTATATAACACATGACAATTTTTAGCAACTACCACTGAGAGCTTTAGGCCTCTATAGATCTGGTGTTTTGGAAAGGTCTCATTCTCCCAACCCTTGCCCTCATATACAATCTGTAATTGGTATATTAGTCAAGGTTCTCCAGAGAAACAGAACTAATAGGATGCATGTACAGGAAGAGACTTATTAGAGAAATTGGCTTATGTGACTATGGAGGCTGAGAAGTACCATGATCTGCTGTCTGCAAGTTGGTGACCCATGGAAGTTGGTAGTGTAATTCCAGTTCAAGTCCAAAAGCCTTGGAAAAAACCAAAGGAGCCGAAGGTGTACATTTTAATCCAAAGGCAAGAAAAGACCAATGTTCCAGCTTAAGTAGGCAGCACAATAATCAGGAAGCACAAAAGGGCAAATTCCTCCTTCTTCTACCTTTTGTTTTATTCGGGTCCTCAATGTCCACCCACATTGGGGAGGGCAATCTGCTGAGTCCACTGACTCAAATATGAATGTCATCTGAAAACACTCCCATAGATATACCCAGAAATGATGTTTAATCTGAACATTCTATAGCATAGTCAAGTTGACACAAAAAATTAACCATTATACTTTGCTAAGATTAATCAGCATTAGAGTGAGCTCTATGCCAAGCACACGGTGTGGTGAACTTTTTTTCTGTCTTTGCACACATCATTTATATATATTTTACCTAGTTCTACATTGGTTTATGTAGTCAGTACACAGGAAGTTACAACGAACTAATCGGAATTAATATAATTCTTAGAAGAAATTGAGGAAACTCAGTGTTAATGAATGGTTTCATTCAAAATAAATGAGTCATCTAAAAATAATTTAATTGAAATAAATATCTATAAATAATTGAGAAGTTTTGGAAGCAGAATATTATCGTCTACTACCGAAAAAATATCCTAGTAAAATAATAGATGCTAGAAATAGACCTAGTTTGAGTTTCAACTTTTTCACTTACTTTTTATTTCGCTTCGAGGAAGTTGTTTAACCTCTCTGTAAGCCTATCTCTTCATTTCTAGAGCAGGATTGAAAACAGTACTTATTTTTTAGGATTGTTGTTAAAATCAAGTGAGATAATATTTGTAAAGATTGAGTGTAGAGCCTGGTTTAAAACAAGAGCTCAAGAAATAGGCTTTTCTCAGCTGCCACCAATGTGCTCTGTCCTTCTGAGGAAGCTAAGGCTGTCTTGGGGTGAGACCCACTTCAGCAGATAACTAACACCACACCTGCCTGGCAGAACCAACCCCAGACTTGCCTGCACCATGGCCTCCATCTCGGAGCTTACCTGCATCTCCTAAACCCTCATTTTGCACAATGACAAGGTGACCATCACAGAGGATAAGATCAACGCCATCTTTAAAGCAGCTGATATAAATGTGGAACCTCTGGGCCTTCCATGGTTATTGAAGTAATGAGCATTTTACAGGCATTCTTGTGGATTACTCTATGCAATTCTTCAGCATGAATATTTCTGTTTATGTTAAAAAAAATCATTTTTGACAATTGGATGCTATCAGGTAAAATTGCCCTGTTTCACTGCTGCCTTCTTTTGAAAAGTGATATTTATAATATGGAAGTTGCTTAATTATATGGCTGACTTGGTTTTTGAAGTCTACCAAAGAATTTGTTTTTTTGACTTAGGGATTGTTTGAGAATACCTTTTATATGAAATAGTGTAAAATAATGCACTAAGAAATATACAAAATATATACATAGAAAAATTTCTAGAAAAATATAGAATAAAATGTTTACAATAGCATTTGAGGAGAAAGTTGAATAGCAGAGATAGGAATGGTGGCAAAGGCTGGGAAGAGAGAATTTAACTGTTACTGTACATATTTCTACACTGCTCTTTTTGATGGTTGAACAATGATCTGCTGTTAGCTTTGTAACTGAAAACGTGCGTGCCTCTAGAAACTCACCTGGCATTTTTTGCACATCCTTCACTTTGCATTTTACGATCTATTTTCCCCTTTTTCTAGGTATCGCTGTTTCCAGTTTCACATATAAAATACACCAAAAGAGATACCTCCATGACTAGAGAATGCTTTTATTATTTTCTTCTTTTTCCTACGGAAAAAGATTCATAAATGAGAACCCTAGAACATTGGGATTAAATAAAAATCAATAATGGCACTAAATTCTCAAGATAGAAATTCAGTAGCATCCATTAATCACAGAGTATGTGTATCTTGCTTATAAATCATCTCCAAATAAACTTACTTTGGTAGAGTAAGTGGATTTGGGTTTAGTAAATGTTTAGAGTGATATGTTTCCAGAATAAGAATTTCAGCAATGGAATATATTGTGCATTCATGTTTTGTATAGGGGGTGACAAATCCAATCAATGCTTCTTGTACTTTTTATTATTCTCATAATAAGAAATACATTAAAGTAGAATATAAATGGCCTGAGGTACTCACTGCTTTATATAAATAAGATTTTTAATTAAGGAAGAAAAGACATAATTATCTATTTTAATTTAGTATTTTTTTTGTCATTTTATACCTTTACATCAACTGTTACAAATTCATGTCTCAAATACCATTGAACCAAATGAAAGGCTGGAAATGGTGAAGTGAATGTTGCTGAAGAAACTGAGATGTTATTTCAGGTACATTCTTCAGGAGGAAATCTCCTTCATCTTGTTTTAGATGATGATCTTGAAACATCCGATTTTTTTAGCTACAATTATGACTTTTTATTCTCTTAATGTCACAAAGTAATATTGCAATCTCCAAGTGATTTTGAATATGGCAATTTTAGCTTTTATAATAATTTCTTGATAGCTAAATTCTAAGAGTATCAATTAATCAGAAAAATGTCATCATTCTGATTTTGGAAACAAATCAAAATAATAGGAAGGAAACCTACCTAAAATCATTTTTAAAGCTATTAAGACAACTTTTAAGGAAAATATTACTATTACTTAAAACCAATTGAAAAAATTTTTAAAGACCTTAAAAATATTTATTTCATAATCTAATGAATATTTATCAAGTGATTCCAAGAATGAGACAATCATACAGGTATTTTAGGATATTCATTCATTCATTCATTCAAAAATATTTACTATGTAGCTACTGTGTATCAAATTCTATTCTAAATTCTGGTAACACTGTGGCAAATAAACCATCAAAAAAAGTTTGACCACAATTATATTCCAGACACTATGCTTGATACCGGTGTGTACTAACAAATTTAAAAGAAAACATTCTGTGTTTTCATGGAACTTATATTCTAATTGATACAGACAAAAATATGAAAGATAAATGAGTAAAACAGATAGTACATTTGACAGTGGTAAGTACTCAGAGGTAACATAAATAAAGCAAAGGTGGGTGGGTGTGTGAAATTTTAGATAGGGTACCTGGGTAAAACTAACTGAGAGTATGATTTCTTTAATAAGCACTTGAAAGAAGCAGGCAGTGCTCTATCTGGGAGATTATCTGATATCTAGGTGAAGAGAATCCTAGGCAAAGGCAACAGAGGATGCAGAAGCCCTGAGGAAAGATTGGCCAAAATGTTCCGGGAAGAGCCAGGAGGTAACATGACCACTGTGACGAGAGCAAGATGGAATGGATAGGAGATAAGGTTAGAGGTGAGGTGCAATGGAAATCAGCTACCTTTGTAACATTGTGTACGATCTTATAGGTCATTGTAAGGATTAGAGCTATTACACTAAGAGAGTGAATCAAAAGAATTTTTCAAGCAAGGAGTTGACATGACTTATGTTTCAACAGGATTATTTTGACTTCTGTTTCAACAGTATTAATTTGTCTGTTGCCTTCAAAATATATGGCAGTGTGGCAAGGAAAAAGCAAGAAGACTAATTGGGAGACCACCTTAATTAGAGTTCAGAGATGGTGTCGGCTTTGATTGTGGTGGTAAGGTGGTTGACACCTAAAATATTGTGAAGGTGGATCCAACTTCAGCATTTATATGGCGACAACTCTATATAAATATTGTGACAATATTTATACAGAGGATGACAGAAAGGAACAAAAAAATGACTCTAAGATGTTAGGCTGATTGTCTTCAAATAAGTGTCTCATTTAACTGAAATGGGAAAAAGTTATAGCAGTGGAAGAGTCCCCTCTGTAGCCCCACCCCTGGGAGTGGTGTTTAGTAATTCAGTTTTGCATGTGTTAAATTTGAATGACTTTGGACATTCAAGTGAAGATATCAGCATACATAGTGAAGATCCAGGCTGCTAAAATCATTGAACATCATTTCCACATACATAATAATTAATGCCACAAAATGAAATAAATTCATTTAAGGAGTTAGTATATATGGAAAAGAGAAGACTTCCAAGGACTAAACCTTGGATACTCCAATATTTAGACTTTGGGGAGATAAGGAAAAAAACAGCACATGAGACAGAGAAAGAGTCACCAGAAGCGTAGGAGGTAATCCAGGTACATATTGTGCCTTGCAAGCCAAGAACAAAAGTACTTCAAGGAAGCAAGAGTAGTCAACCATGCCAAATAACACTAGATAAAGTACTATGGGGACTGAGACATAAAAAAAAAAAATGAGATTTAGCAAAATGCAGAGGTTTTAAAAAATGACCCTGATGAGAATAGTTTTACTGGTGTGTTGGGGATAAAACTTAGAGTGTGTTCAAAAGAGACTGGGTTGGAGGGGAATAGAAATTGCAAGAAATTGCTGGTGTTGAGTATAGCATGGACACCTCTGCCAAGGAGTTACATCATAAAGAAAAGAAAAGAAGGAATGGAAGTTGGAGGTGGAAATGAAGTCAAGATATAAAATACATGGATTTACATAATGTTAAAAGTATGTTTTTGAATCCTTTATTACGGCATTTTGATTATAGCATCTCATACAAGTCACATTACCACCAATAATTAAGAAAAAATAAGAGATCATAGTCTGATTCTAATGTAGAAAATGAGCAAGCAGTGACTGAAGAGACATTATGCCTAAGAGGCTCACATGCCAATCAGCATGATTTTTTACAGTTGTGTTATGATTGTGGTGAACTGACAACTCTCAGAAATGTCAAGTGATTGGCAACACACTTTATAGGAAAGTTAACTAGCAAGAAGCCATTGTATTAGAAAAGGCCTTGACCTTGGTGAAGTGGCAACAGATTGCAAAGTCATAATGTCATTTTTCACTGAAATTGGAGTTAAGACTTTAGGAGGAAAATGCCCCAATGGGAGGAGAGACTTTCCAGAAGGAATTACAAAAGTCATATGTATGTTATGAATCCTTGCTCTTTGTGAAGAAGTGTTCTTGAAATAAGAGATGGGAATCATAAAACTTAAATATTTTATGTGTTGGGTTTATTATTATGTATTATGAGTTAAATTGTGTGTCCCTAAAAGACGTGTTGGACTCTTAACCTTCAGTACCTCAGGATGTGGCCTTATTTGGAAAGGTGACTGCAAATGTAATGAGTTAAAATGAGGTCACGCTGGAGTAGGATGTGCCCTTAACCCGTATGATTGGTGTCCTGAGAAAAGGAAAAGAAACCCAGAGAAATAGATATATAAGAGGAGAACACTGTGTGATGACAGAGGCAGAGATTGCATACTGCAGCCGTCAGCCACAGAACAGCAAGGAGTGCCAGCAACCACCAAAGCTATGGAGAGGCAAGGAAGGACTCTCCCCTCCAAGTTTCAAAGGAAGCATGGCCCTGCTCATAGTTTGATTTTGGATTTCTCCAGAACTATGAGATAATAAGGTTTTCTTTTTTATTTCCATATTTTATAAGGCTATTAAAATCATGTTTGTAAAACCCACCCAGTTTATAACAGCCACCCAGTTTATAAAAGCCACCCAGTTTATAACAGCCACCCAGTTTGGGGTACTTCGTTACAGTAGCCTTAGGAAACAAATACACCGTATGTTGCCAAAAGGAGGAAAGTATAGTGAAAAAAATCTTGCCTAGAATTTGAGTTCCAGTCTGAAAAACAAAAACAATGTAGCAATGGGCAGCCATGGATGACTAGCAATATAAACTGAAGAATCCAGCAGTATTATTATATTATTAAATACAGTTATTAAGAACCGACTATGTGATACTTTCCTTGCATTATCCCAGATCTCCAGAATAGCCTATCTGCAGTGTGTGTATTACAGCTCATATTTCATAGACGAGGAAACCGAAGCTTAAGGGAGTTAGAATAGTGAGTGAGACAGAATTCTGGCAGATCCAAACAATTTCTATGAAACGTCTCCCTTCCTTAAGGTACAGAAGAAAATTACACATGAGAAAGTTATCAAAGATGAAAAAGTATGTGTGTGAAGATATGTTCCTAAAACTCATTTAATAAATTTTCTGTTATTAATAAAAGGCATGTTTATGATTTTCTCATACTTCATTTTTTAAAATACAAGAATTTTGCTTCATGTTTTATATGAGGGTAAAGAGATTTAATCTATAGAGCCATCAAACAAGTATTGAATTGGTGCATGACCTGTATAAAATCATCATGTGGTTCTAAAATAAGACTTTTAAAAAACAAATACCATAATTTCTAGAAAGATTTCTCAAAGAAATGAATTGTCCCCAACCCAAACAACCAAAGAAACAGAAAAATCTGACAGACATCTTTATCAAAATGTATTACCTCAGGTAAGAAAATATAAAATCTGTCAAAATCAGAGTAAATGAACATAAGTAACAAAAAGTTAATAAGACAAACATTATTTTAATAACCTTATTAAGTAGAAAATATGGAAATAATTGAAACCTAAAACATGAAAGAGAGATAAAATGTATTGTGACTTTTGGTTAGTAAGTCAGATGTCTGTGCTTTGAAGAAAATGAAAAAAAAATTATAAGGGAAAATATTCTGCTAAAAAAAATTAGTGGGAAAGTCAGAGACAGTATTTTTGGTCCTATGTAGCAGGGGTCCCCAAACCCAGGGCAGTAGCCTGTTAGGAACCAGGCGGCACAGCAGGAGGTGAGTGGTGGGCGACTGAGCTAGTGATACATTTGGGCTGTGTCCCCACCCAAATCTTACCCTGAACTGTAATTATCTCCACGTGCCCACCTGGTGGTGCCAGGTTTAGGTAAACGAATCATGGGAGCAGTTTCTCCCATGCTGTTCTCGTGGTAGTGACAAAGTCTCACGAGATCTGATGGTGTTATAAATGGAGTTCCCCTGCACACACTCCCACTTGCCTGCTGCCATGTAAGAGAAGATGTTCCTTTGCTTCTCCTTTGCCTTGTGCCGTGATTGTGAGGCTTCCCCACCCATGTGGAACTGTGAGTCCATTAAACCTCTTTCCTGTGTAAATTACTCAACTATATCTTTATTAGCACCGTGAGAACAGGCTAAGACGGCTAGCATTCCTGCTTAAGCTCCGCCTCCTGTCAGATCAGCTGCGGCATTAGATTCTTATAGGAGCGCGAACTCTGTTGTGAACTGCGCATGCAAAGGATCTAGATTGTGCGCCCCTTGTGAGAATCTAATGCCTGATTACGCCTGAAGTGGAACGGTTTCATCCTGAAACCAGCCCCCAACCCCCGTCCCTGGAAAAATTGTCTTCCGCAAAATCCATCCCTGGTACCAAAAAGGTTGGGGACTGCTGCTATATAGTATCTGCATATGTGTTTTAATGTTTAGGTTATTGACCTTTTGCACTATCTTCTGAATCTCCCACATATCAATGTTTAGTGAAGAAAAAAAATTTTGAAAAATAACACTTGATCAGATACCAGGCTTCAGCCTTGATGGAAAAATTTCCTTATGTTCAGTTCTTCAAAATGATCTATTTATACGAGTGTCACATGGCTAAGTTCCTAGACATAACCTCTTGTCTTAGGAGGGCAGACATCTTTATCTTTTTGTCAGATGGGAGAAAGATAAAAGATCAAGCAACTGGAGCGAACCGTGGATGTGGAGAAGGAATAGTTACTATTCCTTGACTCCAGTCCTCTCCATCTGTGGCCACTTCCTCCCCTTTACCTCTGCTGTCTTATCCCAAAGAAAACTGCTCATTGAGGCAAGTGGCATTTTCAAAAAGGTATTGCAATGACATCCACAAAGCCTATTCATGTTGAGAAATGAGAATGTGCTTCATACAGTGGTCTCATAATATAGGCTTTTATGAGCCAAGATTTCCTCTTATTTAATAGCAAAAATTATTTGTAATAATTTCATGCGTTATTATGAAACAAACAGCATAGTAATTGAGAGAATAAACTTAGGTACTAGTCAGAACTGGTTTCTAGTTTCTAGTTTCAGATTTTTTAGCTTCTAAGGTGATGCTTGGCAAATGGTTTAATCTCTCTCTAAGCCCAAGTTTCCTCTGGTGATTGGGTTTATGAGAGCAAAGGACATCATACTTAGAAAGCACCAATTTCAGTGCCTGTAGAAAGTGCACAACAACAGTAGAGTGTTGTTATTGTTTATCTATCTATGTGACCTTAGATAAGTTACTCAACGATTCCATGCCTCAGTTTTCTTTCTTTTTTTTTTTTTGAGACAGAGTTTCGCTCTTGTTACCCAGGCTGGGGTGCAATGGTGCGATCTGGGCTCACCGCAACCTCCACCTCCTGGGTTCAAGCAATTCTCCTGCCTCAGCCTCCCGAGTAGCTGGGACTACAGGCGCTTGCCACCATGCCCAGCTAATTTTTGTATTTTTAGTAGAGACGGGGTTTCATCTTGTTGACCAGGACGGTCTCAATCTCTTGACCTCGTGATCCACCCGCCTCGGCCTCCCAAAGTGCTGGGATTATAGGCATGAGCCACTGCACCTGGCCAGTTTTCTTATCTGTAAAATGGGATAATATTATCTGCTCCATAGAGCTATTGTGACAAAAAAAGAAAGACTGTCTCTAAAGCACTCAGAATAGTGATTGATATGTGCTAAGTGTTCAGTAAATGTAAGTCACCATTATTATTGTTACTGTCAGCAATGTCATTTATTAATGTAATAGTAATAAAATTAGACTTGAGTTGTGTTCATTTATACTTGATATACATTAAGGGTGGCTAGCTAGCATTATACAGGTGTGATTTGGGGGTTGCTAGAAAAAATCTCCCTCTCACTCCACCTCAATCCACATGCATCTCGTGTGGATTGAGGTGGAGTGAGAGCTGTCAGCTACTAAAAGTTCACCATGAGATTGAATGTAGAAGTCTCTCCTCTGAAGTAGCTCCCTTAAAATGAGAGAGATTAAAAAATGTAAACAGTCTAGTTTTAGAAATAATACCCAAATTAAATTATAATATGGATCAATTTGTCAGGTCATTTTTCTTCTTAGAAGTAAGAACAGGGTAAAATTCAAGAGCAATGAGATTCCTAGAATGTTGAAGCAAGATCTATAGCCAGAATAAAATCAGAGCAAAAACAAAGAATGTGTGGAAATTGACAAAGATAAACGCTGTCACTTTAAAATTTGAGTGGATTTTACTCAAATGACTGACAATATTGAAGGTACCGTTCTTGTTATTCCCTTGATGCAAAGGTAACTCCAAAAAGGCTTGGGCAGGGAATCAGTGGCAAACATGATTTAAGAAAAATTTCCTTAGAATGTTGCAGGAGGCAAGCCCAATGTAGAGTGTCTTTTCTCAGAAACCATGAAATAAATGGATGCATTCATTCGAATCTTCCATAATGGGAAGAAGAGGCTGGTGATAAGAAATGGCTGCCTGATTATCCTTTTGAGGAATAAAATGTAATAGAAAATGTGCATAAAGAGAAAGAATTTGAAAAGCTTTGGCTTATGAAGAGGAAAATGTTATCGGTAAAAAATCACTAAGTTATAAAATCATTTGCTAACTAAAAAATGAAAGGTGGAATTGGAAATTCAGTATGGTTATATACTTTGGATGTTTGTCCCCTCCAAATTTCATGCTGAAATGTCACCTCCAATATTGAAGATGGGTCTAAGTGGGAGATGATTGGGTGGTGGGTGGATCTTTCATGAGTGGCTTGGTGCCATCCTTACGGTTATGAGTGAGTGCTCACTCTATGAGTTCACGCGAAAGCTGGTTGTTTAAAAGAGCCTGACACCTCATCCCCTCTCTCTTGCTTGCTCTCTTGTTATGTGATGTGCTCAGTCCTTCTTTGACTTCTGCCATGAGTAAAAGCTCCTGAGGCCTCACCAGAAGTTGAGCAGATGCTGGTGCCATGTTTGTACACCCTGCAAAACTATGAACCAAATAAATTTACTTATAAATTTCCTCAAGTGTTCTTTTATAGCAATGCAGAATGGATTAACACATCAGAGATATATTAAGTATTAAAACTTGCATGACATTGTTGGTTTTAGTGACTTTTACCCTGCAGCAAATTAATGTAGGGTTATAAGCAATATAGTGACTCTACATTACACAGACAACAAATGTGAACATTTTAGAGAAAGCAGTCCCATCACACAGAATTTTCAGTTGACTAACCTTAGAAATTCTTTCTATGGCACAGGTACAAAATAGTCCAGATTGACTTTTCATGTGTTCACATTAACCACATAATAATCAATCAAGAGATAACAGTTTTTGAAATCAGTTTAACTGATTACAGGCTCAGCCACTGTAACAGGACCTTTAGTTTGCAGGGTTGTAGCCTACAGAAAAGTGACTATAGGTGATGAAATATGTAATCAAACTAGTAACATTTTGATCAACTCAAGAGTAAGTACCTGTTATGGTGAATGTACAGACAAAAATAGAGATAATTTTATATTTGAATACCAGGATGAGTCTGAGGCAAAGCCAAACAATGGACTATCAAAAGAAGAAAGAAAGAAGAAAAAAAGAAAGAAGAAAGAAAGAAAGAAAGAAAGAAAAAAGGGTTTTGAGGGCCATCAAAGAGCAGATTGACCCCCCAAATTATCTTCCCATCAATTTACACAGTGTCTAAAATTCCTATCATTAAATTATCTTGTTTGAGTTGACATGCCCAGAAGATATGATTTATTTATCTAAAGACAAGTTAGCTAAATGGGTGATGAACATGAATATATTTGCTTCTATTAGCTATCAGATAAGTTTGCTGTCACCTAGCACAGAGGAGAAGCAGAAGAGAAAGGGACATAATGTATGATATATCTAGGATAAGGACTTGCTAGTGGAGAATTGATTTAGATTATCATGCAGGACACGAGTGCCCAGTGCTTGTTTGAGACCTTGGGGTGAGTGAAGCTTGGGGTGGCTGTGGCAATTTATTAAAATAAGACAGCAATGAAGTTTGCCACATTGATTGACTCTTCCTTTCACAACAGATTTCTCTGTAGCATGTGATGATGTTTGGTCACATTTTATCCACAGTAGAATTTCTTTCAAAATTGGTATCAACCTTCTCTAAGACTCTAAAGGTTGGGGATGGAAAACCAAACTGGGATTGGGTGGGGGTGAATGCAAGTTCCATGGAAATTGTCACTGACTTACCAATTTTACTTAAACATAGTTCTTTACAACATTTTCAACGAAGGATTTTACTAAAACAAGCACCAGTTCAAAAATTGTTGAAATTGTTTAACATGACCTTAGAAATTCAACACATACATGTAATATGTCTTGTCTCTAGTATTGAAACACAAAAGTGAAAGCCAAACCTGTAATTCAAGTTGATCATTATCATCCTTATCTCTATGAAAAAAAAGCAAAACTTGATTTCTATCTCACTCCATACTCCAAAGATTTTGTTTGTTTGTTTGTTGTTTTTGTTTTTTAGATGATATCTCACTCTGTTGCCTAGGCTGGAGTGTAGTGGTGTGATCTTGGCTCACTGCAACCTCTGCTTTCTGGACGTAAGCTCATGCCACCATGCCTGGCTAACGTTTTGTCTTTTTGATAGAAACAGAGTTTCACCATGTTGCTCAGGCTAGTCTTGAACTGCTGAGCTCAAACTATCTGCCTGCCTTAGTTTCCCAAAGTGCTGAACTTACAGGTGTGAGCCACCAAACCTGGAGCTACAACCCAGAGTTAATTCATGACGGACCTAAACATAAAACAGTACTATAACGCATTTAGAAGAAATTTGGTAGGTAGAAATTTCTTGGACAGAACACTAAGAGCAATACTATAAAAGCAAAAAAATAATAGATTGGATTTAATCAAAACTGAATAGGTTTATCAAAAGTCACCACAAAGAAAATAGACAAGCTATAGATTGGGAAAATTATTTGCAGCATATATATGGCAGAAGACTTGTGTCTAAAACATATAAAACCAACCTACAAGTCAACAATAAAAATATAAATAATTTGACAGAAGATTGGAAATAGAGATACTACACAAAAGAACATGTACAAAGTACCAATAAGCATATGAGAAGATTATTAATTGACAAGAAAATTAAAATACCAATAAGCATATAACATTATTAATCACCAAGAAAATTAAAAATAAAATGACAGATACCATTTCACACCCACTAGAATGGCTAAACTAAAAAAAATGATAATCTTTAATATAAGCATACCTCAGAGATATTTCAGGCTCAGTTCCAGACCACTGCAATAAAACAAATATCCCAATAAAGCAAGTCACACAATTTTTTGGTTTCATAGTGGATATAAAAGCCATACTTACACTGTACGATAGTCTGTTAAATGTGAAATAGAATTATGTCTAAAAAGCAATGTATGTATCTTAACTAAAAATACTTTATTGCTAAAAAATGCTAACAATCATTTGAGCATTTAAAGAGTTGTAATCTTTTTGCTGGTGGAAGGTCTTGCCTTGATGTTTATGGATGCTGACTGATCAGAATGATGATTGCTGAAGGTTGGGGCAATTTTAAAAAATAAGACAACAATGGAGTTTTCCCACTTTGATTAACCCTTCCTTCCATGAAAGATTTCTCTGCAGCATGTGATGCTGTTTGTTTGGTTGAATTTTACCCATGGTAGAATTTCTTTCAAAATTAGGGTCAGTCCTCTTAAACCCTGCCACTGCTTTATCAACTAAGTTCATGCAATATTCTCAACCTGTTTTTTTTGTTTGTTTATCATTTCAACAATGTTCATAGCATCTTCATCAAGAATAAATCCCAAGTTAATAAACCACTTTCTTAGCTTTTCTGTAAGAAGCAACTTCTCATTCATTCAGGTTTTACCGCGAATTTGCAGCTATTCAGTCACGTCTTCAGAATCCACTTCTAATTCTAGTTATCCTGCTATTTCTACCACATCTGCAGTTACTTCCTCCACTGAAGTCTTGAAACACGCAAAGTCACCCGTGAGGGTGGAAATCAACTTTTTCCAAACTCCTATTAATGTTGATATTTTAACCTCCTCCCGTAAGTCACAAATGGTCTTAATGACATTAGAATAGTGAATCTTTTCCAGAAGGTTTTCGGTGTAATTTTCTTAGATTCATCAGCAGAACCACAAACTCTGGAAGCTATCACCTTACAAAATGTATTTCTCAAATAATAAGACTTGAAGTTAAAAATTATTCATTTATCCATGAGCTGCAGAAAAAATGTTGTGTTAGCAGGCATAAAACCAACATTAATCTCATTGTACATCTCTATCAGAGTTCTTGGGTGATCAGGAGCATTGCCAATGGGCAGTAATATTTTGAAAGAAATGTTTTTTGGTTTTTTCTTTTTTTTCTGAGCAACAAGTCTCAAGAGTCAGCTTAACATATTCACTAAACTGTGCTGTAAACACATGTGCTGTAAATTAGGTTTTGTTTTTTCATTAACAGAGAAGGGTAGATTTAAAATAATTCTTAAAGGTCCTTGGATTTTCAAAATGCTAAATGAGCATTGGTTCATTAGTGATTTAAAGTCACCAGCTGCATTAGCCCCTAACAAGAGATTCAGCCTGTCTTTGTAGGTTTGGAGCCAGACATTGACTTCTCTAGCTATGAAAGCCTTAAATGACATCTTCTTCCACTATAAGCCTGTTTTGTCTAAATTGAAAAGCTGTTGTTCAGTGTAGCCACTTTCGTCAATTACCTTAGCTAAATCTTCTGGATAATTTGCTGCGGGTTGTACATTAACACTTGCTGCTTCATCCTGCACTTTTATGTTATGAAGATGGCTTCTTTCCTTACATCTCATGAACCCATCTCAACTAGCTTCAAAATTTTCTTCTGCGGCTTCTCCAGGTCTCTTAGCCTTCACAGAATTAAAGAGAGTCAGGGCCTTGCTTTGGATGAAGCTTTGGCTCAAGGGAACGTTGTAGCTAGTTTGATCTTTTATGCAGACCACTCAAAGTTTCTCCGTATCAGCAATAAGGCTGTTATGTTTTCTCATCCTTTGTGTTTTCACTGGAGTGCCACTTTTAATTTCCTGCAAGAACTTTTTCTTCGCATTCACAACTTGGCTGTTTCGTGCAAGAAATCTACCTTTCAGCCTATCTTGGCTTTTGACATGCCTTCCTTGCTAAGCTTAATTATTTCTATCTTTTGATTTAAAGGAAGAAAAATGTGGCTCTGCTCTCACTTGAACACTTAGAGGTCTTTCTATGGTTGCTAATTGGCTTAATTTCGGTATTACTGTGTCTCAGGGAATAGGGAGGCTCGGGAAGAGGAACAGAGATGGGAAAATGGCTGATCAGTAGAGCAGTCAGAACACATTTATCAATTAAGTTCGCCGTCTTTTATGAGCACTATTTTCGGCACCCCAAAGTAATTTCGATAGTAACAATAAGGAACATTGATCACAGACAACCTCACAGATACAACAATAATGAAAAATTTGAAATTTTACAAGAAGCATTAAAATGCGACAGAGACATGATGTGAGCACATGCTACTGGACAATGGTGCCAATAGACTTGCTCAGCACAGCGTTACTACGTATCTTCAATTTGTAAAAAATCACACAATCTGCTAAGTGCAAGAAAACAATGTGTAATAAAAGGAAGAATGCCTATATGGGCTAGTCTATAGGGCAACTGAAATTCTTTTTTTTTTTTTTTTTGAGACAGAGTCTCACTGTCGCCAGGCGCCAAGCTGGAGTGCAGTGGCACAGTCTCGGCTCACTGCAAACTCTGCCTCCCAGGTTCAAGCAATTTTCCTGCCTCAGCCTCCTGAGTAGCTGGGACTACAGGCACACACCACCACACCCAGCTAATTTTTGTATTTTTAGTAGAGACGGGGTTTCACCATATTGGCCAGGATGGTCTCGATCTCTTGACTTTGTGATCCGCCTGCCTCGGCCTCCCAAAGTGCTGGGATTACAGGCTTAAGCTACTGCACCAGGCCTCTGAAATTCTTATACATTGCTTGTAGGAGTTTAAAATGATCCAGTCATTTTAGAAAAATGTTTGGTAGTTTATTATAAAGTTAAATATACACCTACCCCATGATCCAGTAATTCTGCTTCTAGGTATTCATTAAAGAGAAATGAAAACATAATGTCACAAAAAATCTTGTACAAGAATATTGCTTTCAGTTTTATTCATAATAACAAAAAAACGGATCACTCAAATGTCCATTAAAATGTTAAAGGATAAAGAAATTGTGGTATAGTCATTCAATAAAATATGCAGTAATAAAAAAAGAAGTACCTACTACATTCAACAACATAAATTAAATCTCATAAAAATACATTACATTCAGCAAAGAATGCCAGACACAAAAGAAGACATACTCTGTGACTTAATTTGCTAGAGTCGGGCAAGTGTATAATAACACAAATTTTAAAGGTTTGCCTAAGTGATGGAAAGGTGGGGTAGGGGAAGGGGGATGGTAAGATGGACTGGAAAGGAGTTTGAAGGAACTTCCTGGAGCGATGGAAATGTTCTACATCTTGTTTTTGGTGGTGTTTTCATGGATGGGTAGAATATCCAAAATCTTAAAATCTGTGCATTTTTTACACATTAATTATACATCAATATAAAATAATTCTCAACTGGATTCTCATACGTTGGATTCCTATTGCATACCAGGCATTCTGCTTGTGCCTTTACAAATAGTATCTATAAATAAACCTATCAGTCCTTAATGGGAATTGGTATATAATTTTTTTCTTATTTTATTATAGGAGGACATTGGAACTCTTTAGATCAACTCCATGACACTTATATGGCTAGTAAACATCAGAAATGGTATTTAAATCAAGATCTAATGTCAAACCTGTGCTCTTCCCAAAATGTCACACTTGGATAGTCAATGCCACTTATAGTCTCTAGCAACAAAACAGACTTGGAAATTTGCAGGTGCAGTTGAAATAGATGGAGCTATGGAGAATGCAACTCAAAAGACTGTGACTTGATGTGAGAAATTTTGTTTGTAAGAACTCATGTGTCATACAGAGAAGCACAAAAGGACTCTTAGCATAACGCCAAACTTACAATGCCCATTATCTAAATAATTTGGATGTGAACTATTTTAAGAAGCTAAAGTTATTTGGTGCACGTGCCTGTTAGAATAACTCACTTTATAATTCTTTCATCTGATAGAATTACGACTGTCAAAAATATACAGACAAAAAAGGTTTTCTTTCTCCTTCGATTGTTCCCTGCTAAAATAGCATTTTACTAAGAGAAAGCAGCAATAGAAACATGGAGAACAAATACGACTTTTAAAAGCACAGCCTAAATACTACTAAATGATATAGCTAGAGAGGCTCTCAGAAAGTATCTTTCTATACATGAGTTTCCCTTGCTCTTTATTACAGTATTCAATTTTGTTTCTGTATCAGAGATCCATTTCTTTTAGGGTTTGATATTTTGCCCCTCACAAATACCTTACAGAAATGCAAATATCTCTCAGAAGAAGTGAACCATTAAGCTTTATCAATAAAAACATAAGTTTCTGGATAAGAAAGTAGAAAGCAGAAAGCTATTATGTTAGTCAGGATATGATAAGCTATGCTGTGGTAATAAATAAATCTTGAAATCCTGGCCAGGTGCAGTGGCTCATGCCTGTAATCCAGCACTTTGGGAGGCCGGGATGGGTGGATCACCTGAGGTCAGGAATTAGAGACCAGCCTGACCAATTTGGTGAAACCCCATCTCTACTGAAAAATACAAAAATTAGCTGGGTGTGGTTGCACACGCCTTTAATCCCAACTATTCTGGAGGCTGAGGCTGGAGAATCACTTGAACCAGGGAGTTGGAGGTTGCAGTGAGCCAAGACTGTACCATTGCACTCCAGCTTTGGCGACAAGAGCGAAACTCGTCTCAAAAAAAAAAAAAAATCTTGAAATCCCAATGATTGTCATAGCAACATCTATTTCTCACTTACAAACTTTTTGATGTAGGCTAGGTGACTCCACAGACACTTTTTATCCTGTGCTGACGTAGGGATCCAGGTTGTTTTCACCTTACTGTTTTGCCTTCTTAAAAGGTGGCATTCTGGCTGGGTGCGGTCCTCATGCCTGTAATCCCAGCACTTTTGGAGGCCGAGACGGGCAGATCACCTGAGGTCAGGAGTTCGAGACCTGGCCAACATGGCGAAACCCCGTCTCTACTAAAAATACAAAAATTACCCGGGCAGGGTGGTGGGCACCTGTAATCGTAGCTACTTGGGAGGCTGAGGCAGGAGAATCACTTGAACCTGGGAGGCAGAGGTTGCAGTGAGCCAAGATTGCGCCATTGCACTCCAACCTGGGCAACAAGAGTGAAACTCCATCTCAAAAAAAAAAAAAAAAATGGTGGCATTCATGGTCTCATGGCCTCTGGCAAGGAACATGGTGAGCATCACCTCTGCTCACATCCTGTTGATAGAACTCAGTCTCCCTGTCCATTTTATGGAAAATGAGGAAATATTTTCCTACATGTGTAGGCATAGAAAATGATGTCATAAAATAAACACAACATGCCACAGCAGAGTTATCATGTTGTGAGAAAAGCACGGAAACAGAGGCTTACAAATTCAAATGTGAATTTAGTCAATTTCAAGAAACATCTAGGGTGGTTAATCCGGTATGAAAATGTAAACTTTAGAAACCACAGCTACCTCGTTACATATTTATATGTTATCTCAGTGTATTCCGTAGACACCTGCAAGTGTCTACTGCCCTTTTGATGTGCCATCTTGTTAACTTTCAAATCTTATCCTTAGGAGAGATCTGATGTGCTCTTTTCTACAAAGGCATAGGACAGTCACCGTAAGGACTGTGACCAAGCATACTTCAGTGTTTTTTCCCATTCCTAAGAAGTACATAGCTAGAATTATGTGGCATTCTCTCAAGTAACATAAACTTAAGAGAATGCTATTTATTGTAAATCTGTAAAACAAAAACAAACAACAAACCATTTTATTTGTAGATTCTGTGTGCTCTATAAATTTCATCTTTTATAAGCTCCTTTGCAACATGAAGCATAGCTTCCTAAAGAAAGAGACATAAGGGGAAGACAAAGCAAACTGACTATGAATAAATCACAATCTTAATTAATATTCATTTTCTTTAATTATTCTTTACAGGAAGTTATTTTCCAAGTTTTCTCATCAGATATTGCAATTATGATGAAATGTATCATTGATAAATTAAGATGGATAATAAAATTTTGCTTTGTGTTTGAAAATTACCTTTACGAAAATTAAATTACATACCCTTTAATATCCAGTGGATTAAAAAATAAAACCAAAAAGGAAACAAAATATTTTTTGAGACAAATGAAAATGGAAACACAGCATATCAAAACTCAAGGGGTGCAGCAAAGCAGATCTAAGAAGGAAATCTATAGCAATAAATGACCATATTTAGAGAGTAAAAAGATCTTAAATAAACAACCTACCTTTACACCTTAAGGAACTAGAAAAAAAAAAAAAAAAACTAAGCCCAAATTCACCGGAAAGAACAAATAATAATAAATATCAGAGCACAGAAATAAATTAAATGGTGACTAGAAAAATAATAGATAAAGAAAACTGAGTGTGTTTTCTTAAAATACAAACAAAATTAGCAAACCTCTAGCTAAACTAAGAAACAAGAGAGAAGATTCAAAGAAATAAGATAAAAAATTAAAGAAGACAATCCAACTGATTGCACAGAAATATAAAAGAGCATAAGAGGCTATAATCAAATATGAATAACTATATGCCTGTAAATCGGATAATTTAAAAGAAATGGGTAAATTTCTAGAAACACAGGCTACCAAGACTGAATCATGAAGAAAAAGAAAATCTTAACAGACCAATGATGAGTAAAGGAATTAAGTGATCAAAAACCTCCCAAAAAGACAAGCCCCAGGATCCATGGCTTCACTGATGAATTCCAGCAAACAGTTAAAGAAGTAACATCAATCCTTCTAAAACTCATCCAAAAAATTAAAAAGAAGGGTACACTTACAAACTCATTATATTAGGCCTTTATTACCCTGATATCAAAACCAGACAAAAATACTGGAAGAAAAGAAAATTACAGATCAGTATTTCTGATGAGCATCATCAATGCAAAAATCCTTAACAAAATATTAGCAAACTGAATTCAACAGCACATAAAAGGATTGTACATCATGATCAAGTGGGATTTTTCTCTGGGATGTAAAGATATTTTAATATATGCAAATCAAAAAGTACGATTACATCATATTGATGGAATAAAGAAAAAAAACCTATAATTGTCTCAATAGACACAGAAAAAAAATTTGACAAAATTCAACATCCTTTCATGACAAAAACTGTTAACAAATTAGTTGTAGAAGGAATGTACCTCAGCATAACAAAGGCCATTTATGACAAGCCCACAGTGAACATTATATTCAATGGTGAAAAGCTGAAAGCTTTTTCTCTAAGATAAGGAACAAGATGAGGATGCCCAATCTTACCAGTTCGATTTAATAAAGTACTGAAAGTTCTAGCCAGAGCAATTAGGCAAGAAAAAGAAGCAAAATGCTCCAAATTGGAAAGAAGTAAAGTTGTCTCTATTTGCAGATGATATAATCTTATATGTGGAAAACATTAATGCTCTACCAATAAAATGGTTAGAACTAATTAACAAATTCAGTGAAGTTGTACAATACAAAATCAATAGTGTATTTGATTTTAATGTTTCTATATACTACCAATGAACTACCCAAAAGAGAAATTTTAAAAATGCTATTTATAGGTTCACAAAAATACAAGTAAATTTAACTAAGGTGGAGAAATATCTGTATAATGAAAACTTTAAACATTGATTAAAAAATTGATGAAGACACAAATAAAGGAAAGATATCCTCTATCCATGGATTAGAAGAATTAATATTGTTAAAATGTCTGCACTGCCAGGCACAGGAAGACAAATTATTTGTGGAATCTAAAAATCAAAACAATTGAACATAAAGAGATAGAGAATAGAAGGATGGTTACCAGAGGTTGGAATGGGTAGTGGATGCAGGGAAGTGGACATTGTTAATGAGTATAAAATATTATTTATAAAGAATTAAGAAGACCTAGCATTTCATAGCACAATAGGGTGACTATAGTCAATAATAACTTAGTTATACATTTTCAAATAACTAAAGGTTATTTAGTTATTTACAAACTGACCTGTTTGTAACACAAAGGATAGATGCTTAAGGAAATGAATATCCCATTTTCCATAGAGTCATTAGTAAACATTGCATGCCTGTATCAAAATATTTCATGTACCCCCAAAATATATACACTTACTATGTACTTACAAAAATTAAAAATTAAAAAAATAAAGAAAAATGTCTGTACTATCCAAAGTAGTCTACAGATGCAATGTAATTTCTATCAAAATTCTAGTGATTTTTCCACAAAAATAGAAAAGAAATACAAAATTCATATAGAATCACAAAAGATCCCAGATAGCCAAAGCAATCTTAAGATGGAAGAATAAAACTGCAGGCCACACACTACCTGATTTCAAAACATACTTCAAGGCAATAGTATCAAAACAACATAGTATTGGCATAAAAACAGACTCATAGACCAATGCAACAGAATAGAGAGCCCAGAAGTAAATTCACGCATTTACAGTCAAATGATCTTAGCGAAGGTGCCAAGAATACACAGTGGAGGAAAGGCCGATCTCTTCAATAAATAGTGATGGGAATAATGGAAATCCGCATGCAGAAGAACAAAATCCATCCATATTTCACAATACATACAAAAATCAACTCAAAATGATGAAAGATGTAAATATCAAACTGAAACTGTCAAACTACCGAAAAAAAAAAAAAAGACATAGAAGAATAGCTCCATGTCACTTTTCTGGGCACAGATTTTTTTGAATGTGACCCCAAAAGCACAGGAAATAAAGGCACAAATAGACAAATGGGATTACAGCAAACTAAAAAACTCCTGCATAGCAAAGGAGACAATAAACTGAGTTAAGGGATCACCTATGGGATGTATGAAAATATTTGCAAACCATACATCTGATAAGGCGATAATATGAAAAATACATAAGAAATTTAAATGACTCAATAGAAAGAAAACAAGTAACCTGATTTAAAAACTGGTAAAGGATCTCAATGGATATTTTTCAAAAGAAGACAAATGGCCAGAAGGTATATGAAAAAATGCTGAACATCACTAATCATCAGGGAAATGCAAATTAAAACCACAATGAGATATTACTTCACACCTGTTAGAATGACTATTATGAAAAAGATGAAAGAAGTGCTGGCAAGGATATGGAGCCAAGGGAATCCTTGTACACTGTTGGTGGAAATGTAAATTAGTACATCAACTGTAGAAAATATTAGGGAGGTTCTTCAAAAATTTGAAAATAGAGCTATTATGTGATCCATGATCTCATTTTTGGATATGTATTCAGAAGAAATGAAATCAGTATGTTGAAGATATATCCCACTCCCATATTGACTGAAGCATAATTCAAAATAGCCAAGATATAGAAACAACCTAAGTGTTCATCAATGGATGAATGGTCTATACGTACAATGAAATACTATTCAGCCTTTAAAAAAGAAAGAAATCTTATTTTTAGGACAGCATACGTGAACCTGCAGGACATTATATGAAGTGGAAAAAGAGACAGAAAGACAAATACTGCATGATGTCATATATCAGATCTAAAAAAGTCAAACTTATAGAAGCATAGTGTGGTTGTCAGGAGCCAAGGTGGGGTTGGGGCAAGGAGGAGATGTTGGTCAAAGGGTACAAAGTTTCAGTTAGACAGGGTAAGGAAGAGTGATCTATTAGACAGCACGGTGACTATATTTCATAACAATGTATTGTATACTTTAAAGTCGCTAAGAGATTAGGTCTTACATGTTCTTACAAAAAAAGTATGTAAAGTGATGGAGACATAAATTAGCTTGATTTAACTATTTAACAACATATATTATATCAAAACATCATGTTATACACCATATATGTATAATTTTTGTCATCTATATCTTAATAAAAAGATAAGAATCAAGAAATAACCTTAGTCTTTCAAAAAAAAAAGAAAGAAAATTATCATTACAGGGTAAGATTTCAGTTTATTACCAGAAAGAAAGATTTAGGCAAAACTTTAGCTTAACTTTGGAATATCTTTTTATCAAGATAAGGAGATGAAAAATAAATTCTTCGTGGAAACCAATTTCAAAAGGCTATACCACTCTTTTACAGGAAATACTGTTTCATACCATTATATGTAATAAGAATTGATTATCACCAGATCAATTTGGCAAAACATTTGCAATAATTACTTCTGACACTGCCACAAGCATCAAAATGGTTAACAAATATTTCACAAATTTAGTGATAATCATAAGTGATTTTTCACTATATTTCTTTGTTATTTGATAAGTGTAGCAAAATGCCAGATGATTCTCATTACCATAGAAGTCAATTGGCAGGTGACAAATAATTTTTACAAAGTTATTGAATCAATGTCAGAATCAGAGTAAAAAAAATTGTGATGAACTTGCTATGAATAGAATAACTGATTGTTTCTGAAGTCATTACTTTCTGAGTAAGAGGTTTAAATAAGTAATAGAATTGTAAGGGTTAGAGAAATGGTCTCAAAATTAAAAGGCAAGGTTGGTATGCATTCTGAATAGAAACCAGAGGAAACTGGAGAAACCACCACCACTACAGAAACATTCAGCTTTTGATTACTTATAATCATAACCATTTGATTGCTATTTGATAGAAATAGTCTTTCAGAGCAAGTCAATTTGATGAAAAATTCCCGTCACATTGAGTATTTCTTTCAGGACATATGGCTTTGATGACTTTGATCCCCTTTCTCTCTCTTTTTTTTTTTTTTTGTCTTGGTGGCCATGATGCAATAATCTGTAAGAATAGGGAGATGATGAGCCTGAATAGAGCAGCTGTATGATTGACCATCATAGTGGTCAGAATCCAGAGGACCCAATCAGCTCACTGGGGTGAGGATTAGCACACGGAAGCTGCTGATTGATGGGCACCGCCTCTTCTCGTCTCTCACACAACACAACTGGTCCTGCAACCATGACATCTGAAATACGAGATTGTAGAATGAACATGACTTGAAGTGAGGGTGCCTTCCTGAGGGAAAGAGAAAATTAGGGAGAAAGAAATAAAAGGCTTGATTATAAGTACTATTATTAGGACCATGATAACCACAGCTCAAACTGAAGCATAAAAGGTATTTGGTTGCTTTTTTTTTTTTTTAACATGTGAACACAGGAGATGCAGCTTTGACTTGCCTCCGCAATAGCCTTTATTCAGTGTAAGTCTAGCCTCCTTATATACTTAGCAATTTAAATGTGTTGAATAAGATTCTTCAAAGAAAAGGATACTTAGTACTAGAGAATATTAATACACATGTTTCCTAAAAGTTATGGGGGAAAAAAGATAATGTAGCAATGACATGTTCTGAACTCTAGTACAAGTCTAAAGTTAAGCTAAATGCAGTTTATCTTTTTGTTAAGAATTCAATGCTTGGCACACGTTAGGAAAAATTGTGTTATTTCAGGTCAGTACCTCCTCGGAAATTGCTTTCCCAGCCCCACCCACAAACACAACTTTTTCTATTCCTGAATACCACACATTTCATAAATGAATTATCTTATTCTCATTAAATCAAACTGGTAAACATACAAAGTTAGCATTTCTACTGTTTTTGTCTAATAATTCCATTCTGGTGTGAGTTTTAATTTGTGGGAAATAGAGAGGAAGGAGCTTAGATTTTGGAGTCAGGTAAAGGAGAGAAGGAAGTCAGCAATTTGCTTTCTTTAATTTTTTTCTTATATGATTTTTGGTATTGTTTTAAGAAGGGAAAGGACTGATACCATAAAAGTCCATTTAAATACTTTAATCCTAAACATATAATTTCTAGATCTACCAAATGCTAATCAATGTTGGGAATAAATTCATAAAATAAGGGAGTAAACTCATAGAGATGAGAATATTTTTTAGTGCAAAGAAGGGATTTTTGAAGTATAACTTGAATGTGTCTTCAGCACCATTTTTTTTTTTAAACTTGGGAAATGAAATTCTCTGGAATTGGTTACAGAGGAGCAGCTTGTATGCAAACTAAGTCAAGACTATTTCTCAATAATTTTCTAAATGTTATTAATAAATGGAACACACAAATGAAAAAAATGGTCCTTATCTTCTCAGATCAACTCCTCAGATATACCAAATTTTCCATTGGCAAGAAGCCATTCTGGCTGGGCAAGATATCACACCTGTAATCTCAGCAATTTGGGAGGCCGAGGCAGGACGATCACTTGAGCCCAGGAGTTTGAGACCAGCCTGGGCAAAATAGAGAGACCACATCTCTCAAAAAAAAAAAAAAAAAAAAGACTGCAACAGAACAGTCGTGACAGCAGTGGGAGGAGCACAGTGCAAAACGAGGGAGGTAATGAGCGACAAGGCTTTGTACAAACCTAGAGGCTATGTTAAGAATTATTTTGTTTTTGTTTTAGATTTAGTTTTTTTTTTTTTTAATTTCAAGAACACTAGGATACTGTTTAACATTTATTGTTCGTGTTTTAAGAAGAATAAAGGTCAGATTTGGGTTTTGAAAAGATAACTCTGCTGATGCTGAGGTAGATAATTCACTAAAAGGGAGCAAATGTATCTAAGGGAAGAGTATTTGGGGTATTATAATAATTAAGGAGGAGGATGTTGCCTGCTTGGACTAGGCTGGTGGCAGGAGAGATGGAGAGAAGGGGATAGATTTGAAAAATACCTAAGAATAAATCAGTAGGCTTTGGAGCTGGAATTGATATAAGATTGCGGGAAGACTTCAAGGGCAAATTAGAGGTGCTTGCGATTTTGAAGAGGGACGGTCAGATGAAGTTTGAAGGTGGGGATGGGGAAAGAAATCTTGAGTGTAGATCTAGACAACTTGATGTTGAGGTGCCAGAAAGGTTCAAAGAAGAGATACGGAGCAGGGATTTTTTTATACTCATCTAGAACTTGGAGAAGTAATCCAAACCAAAGGTAATGCTTGTGATTCAAGTCTTACAATCATAGCAGTGGGAATGAATGATGCAATCCACGGAGTGAACAGAGAAGACGGCCACATATTGAGAAACTTCATTACTTTATGCCTGGATAAAAAGGGAATGAACTTGGAAAAATGCCTGAGGAGAAGCACCCAGACACATAGGAAGAAAACTACTACTTACCAGAAACCAAAAGAAAAGAGTATCTTAAAAAGTGGCAAGAAGTCAAAATGTCAAACACATCTGAGAAATCAAGGATCGATAGTGTGCATTGAATTTACTGATATATATAGTCCACTCATCGCCTTGGGGAGAGGGAGAAGAGATTCATTTAGTACATGGATTGTTGGATGAGGTAAATTCTAAGGTCCATTTCAACCTTAAGATTTGTCAGATTTTTGTCATGGAAAGATACATTTCCAAACTGTTTTATGGTAAGACTTTTTTTTAGACGGAGTTCCGCTCTTGTTACCCAGGCTGGAGTGCAATGGCTCGATCTCGGCTCACCGCAACCTCTGCCTCCTGGGTTCAAGCAATTCTCCTGCCTCAGCCTTCCGAGTAGCTGGCACTACAGGTGTGCACCACCATGCCCAGCTAATTTTTGTTTTTTAGTAGAGACGGAGTTTCACCATGTTGACCAGGATGGTCTCGATCTCTTGACCTTGTGATCCACCCACCTTGGCCTCCCAAAGTGCTGGGTTTATAGACGTGAGCCACCACGCCCAGCCTATGGTAAGATTTTTAAGTCATCTTCCCCTTCAAAAAATATTTTCTAAATTTGGGACAATATTTATTAGAAAAAAGTGCACATTTGTGTAAGAATGTTCATAACTTTTCAAAGACAATGGTAAACATGAAAAAATTAATACCTTTTGTTTTCATGTTAATAAGATCTCCAGCTGGGCTACTTCTTCCTATAAACAAGAATTCACACAATGTTCAAAATGTAATCCAATTCCAATCTGGAACTGGTCGCAGAGGAGCAGCTTGTATGTAGACTAAATGAAGATGAATATTTGACCACTTCTTGCTCATAAGAAATACAGGAAGACCCAGGGGTCAGGGTCATGGGATTTCACTGTTGAAGGAAGCTGAATGAAGATGATTTTAAACATCTTTATTCTTTACTTGATCTGGGAAATCAATGGAACATATCAAATTCTGGTCACTGTACTAAATTACAGTTCTTAAGAAATGAAAGATAGTTTCCCAGTGATACATTTATCTAAGTCTTGGAAAACCTTAGTAACCTTTTGGACATTATCAGAGATTGTTTTACATTGCCAAATGGCAGCTAGGGTCTATTCTTGGCTTGGTAACTGATTGGAGGCCTGATTTGCAATATGGCTTCCACCATGCTCTGTGCTATAATTTCTCCGCCTATAAAATATGTTACTTATAATAATCTCAATTGCAGAGTCCTGTGGATGCAGTTATATCAGTGATGGCCAAACATAAATAGTTATAACAATTCAAAGTTTGTCTTAAATCATAACTATCTATAATTCTCTTTTCTAGGTTGACACTCGACATTCTTAGAGTGTCAGGTGGCTGTATTATAATTGTTTTCTCTATGGCTTTTTCAAACTATCTCCAGAATTTCTGGATCTTCAGTTCAACGAGGTGCCCTTACAAGTAAAATGGTTATTCTGTCTTTCTTCTGAGGGTGAATATCACAACCTGTGCCTGCTCTGTGACTAGCAAGTCAATAATGGGAGTTGCTTTTCACTCTTCCCTTTGTGCCATTGCTAGCTGTCCTCAAGGGAGCTTTGGCTGGGAGGACTTGCATGGGTTTACTTCTCTTTCTCTTGGCTACTCCCTGTGATTTCCCTCATCAGCGGTATCTTCAATCTGTACTCTCAGCAGTTTTTTCTCCTACAACTTCCAGAGGAATCTCTGGGCAACTGTCCATCGCAGTGGCAGCCCTGCTTTTAGTAGCTTCTCAAATTAGCAGTTTACTCTCAGAGTCAGCTTCCCTCAATTGTGAGATCCCATGACCCTGATCCCAGGGTCTTCCTGCATTTCTTATGAGTGAGAACTGGTCAAACCTATTGTGTTTGCTGCTCCCCGTCTTCCCTAGTAGTTACTTTCACTGCCAGCCTCTGCAGGGTCTCTGGCATCCCTTGCTCCCTGCATGGCAGTTCTTGGCTAAATCCCTGACCACCTAGGTAACTCAGAATCACTCTCAGTTATATCTGGAAGTTATAACAAAAAGGTCCTTCTAGAGCTCTTGAAATGGCTTTCATGGGTATATTCTCTTACAAATAGACCTTCCAAGTTACTCATTGAAAATCATCCTAGAAGTAGGGAGAAAAAGCACCTTCAATGCTTCCTACATAGTCACTCTCTTGATTTTCCTATTACACTTACCTGTGTTCTAACATAGTTTACTCAGGGCAAGTTTTCTTAATCATCACTATTCGCTCAAAAGGCAGAGTCTGGACCACTTTTAGGCAGTGTCCCAGTTCAATACAGAGAGGTCTTAGAAACTGTCCCAGCAAGAGCATCTGCTTCACAGGCCATTTGCTAATAACACATGAAGTGGCTTAGGAATAGTTCTGGATATTCTGCGGTGCAATACAAGGAAGACAGCCTAGCATTGCAGCTGAATGTGATATCTGACATTAGAAGAACCTGTACTAAGTTTCTACCTCTTTTACTTACTGAGCATGTAACTTTGGGGAAGTGACTTTACCTTACCAGGTTCTAATAACCTCGTCTGTAAAATGAGGTAATACCTATCTTACATGGATGTTACCAATAGCCTATTTTAAGGGGTCCATACATTTTAATATTGTAAGTTTTCCCACACTACTTGCAGCTGGGCAGGAAAAATAGACTTTGTTCCTAAAAACTATTCCGATCTTCCTCATGAGCCAAAAAATGAATATAATAAATCAACCTGGTAACTTTAGTCCAATGCAATTCAAATGGTCCCTTTAGGTAATGCTTGCTTTCCTTTGATAAAAGTAATCAGTCTCTCAGAGTTCCACTCTTCCCTGCAACTCTCCGAGATGGCATCAGATATATGAAGGTGGTAAAACTAATTATGTCCTCATCACAGTAGAGAAGAAAGGGTCCCGAGAGCCATATGACACTCTTGTGCTTTTCTCTGATCTCCATGGTGATGGCTTTCTGGATCCTGCTCGTCCTGCTGACATCCTAGCTCAGGTCTAGGCATTTTCCTGTCCTTTTTTAGGTTTCATTATTTTCCCGTGGAGCACCCCATATGAGTCAGCTTTTCCTTGGATCTTGTTTGCACTCTGGACCCCTCCAATGACATCTGGGCTTAAACCTAGAAAAGGGACCTGAATGTCTTCTTCCTTGTCTCTCAAGGTCATAAAAGACAGACTTCTCCTGAACCTCCTTCCTTGTTCACAGATTCAGCCTTGTGACTAAAATCTAATGCCAGGTTTGATGTAGATATCAAAGTGAAATTTACTTATTGGTAAAGGAGCCCAAATTGGGAGGTGTCTTACTCCTTTTACATTGCTATTTTAAAAATCTCTGGCCGGAAGTAGTGGGTCATCCCAGCACTTTGGGAGGCCAAGGCAAGTAGATCACTTGAACCCAAGAACTCAAGACCAGCCTTGGTAACATGGCATAACCCCATCTTTACACAAAAACAATACAAAAATTAGCTAGGTGTGGTTGTGCACACCTGTAGTATCAGCTTCTCAGGAGGCTGAGGTAAGAGGATCTCTGGAGCCAAGGAGGTCAAGGCTGCAGTGAGCTGTGATTGCACCATTGCACTCCAGCCTAGGTGACAACGCAAGACTCTGTTTTTTGTTTTTTCCAACACAACACCAATATAAAACTTGAGACTGAGTAATGTATAAAGAAAAGAGGTTTATTTGGATTATGGTTTTGTAGGCTATACAAAAAGCACAACACCAATATCTGCTTCTAGTGAGGGCTTCAGGGAGCTTCCACTCATGGTAATAAGTGGAGGGCAGCAGTCATCACACGACAAGAGAAGAGAAAAAAAGGAAGAGGCGAGGTACCAGACTCTTTAACAGCCACATCTCATGGGAACTAAGAGTGAAAACTCACTCAATCCCTCCAGAAGAGCATCAAGCAATTCATAAGGGATCTGGCTCCATGGCCCAAACTACTCCTACTAGGACTTCTTCCAACACTGAGGATCTAATTTCAACATGAAATTTGGAGGGGACAAATATCTGAACTGTATCAGGAGGTATTTCAAAATATTAAATTGTTTTTATTATTTTCCTATTAAACTTCCAATTTTCCATATCAAATTTCCAAAAAGGTGGATTTTAGGTCTCTAAAGCAGAGCTATTTCTCTGTTCATCTCTGGTTCCTTCAAACTTGACCAGATAACTCTGGATGTCAATGGGAAAGTCCATACCCTACCATAAAAGTCATTACATCCTAGAGTCTTAATTCTTTCCCAGCACTGAGCCCATTCCTCTTACAGCCGAAAAATGATGACATCCGGAAGAAAACTCTTGAGGATTGGGTACTAACAATAGGGGAGGGGAGCAGATCTCACCTAAAGGCAACAGGAACTGTAATCTGGCTGCTAGCTTTTTCCAGGCCTTCCTTTCTCCCTTTGTTTCTAAACTGAGAGAAATGGCTGAACTGATCTGAGTACCTCAGTTTCACACGATTCCTGCCTTGATGTCTACACTATTAATTATGGATTTTCTTTCTGAGTTGGCTAACACATTTTTAAAAATGATTACTGGTCTCAATTTTATGTCTCAAGTTTTCATAGAATTAGGCTTCCCTCTGTTGAGTCAAAGGAGGGAGATTAAAGATGACTTTTCATTACTCCACCCTTTCTTCCTTCAACCGACTATCCCTTATCTGCCTGAGCATTACATTTCTTTAGCAGAGCTACTGCCTTGATCTTAAGGTGACTAAGATTTGAAATCAGTCCAAAGTGCAGTTTTTTTCTGGGCACAGATATTTTCAAAAGAATAAACTCAACAGGTTTCTGCACTGTGAAATTTCTGTTTTCTGTTTTTTTTTTCTTTCCCACTCACCTTTATTGGTTTTTTACTTTTTTCTTGTGTTCAAGTGTATACACTTGAGATCAGAAGTCAAACACTGTTGTTTAGTACATGAATCAACGGGTGTTTCACTTGGTTTCCTAATGAGAATTCACTCAGGTCTAGGATAGAATTTTGAAAGCCGCCTGCTGTTTAGTTCATTTGCAAAAGTCTAAGTAGTTCCCTGCCAGCAAAGTTTAACAGAACTCCCCAAAATGCTGGGAACATTTTTATTAATAGTTTTGATGGGGAAGTCAACTTGGAGCATTCCTGGTATATGCCTAATAAGGCCACCAGAAATGAGGTGATGGCTTTTTCTCCTTATTTCTTGATGTTTTGGCAAGAATGCCATGGGTCTCACTTTGATTGAATCAAAGAGGTGAGGTATAGAAAAACCTCACTGATTGTATAGTTAACCTTGAACCAAGTAATGACCCTCAGACCAAGTTGGTGAAAAGGTCATCCGATAGTCACAACCCTACTTATTCTACATGTGGAGTACAGTCAAGTATGGCTCTCACAGCCAAAAATGTAGCTTGTGAATGAGAACAAATTGTGAAAGACATAAACTCAGGACAGAGACCTAATTTCCTCCCCAGTATCTACTTCCATCTCCGGGAAAAGGGGAGATAAAACACGTAGACTAAAGTGCAAGTACTTTTTAGGAATATAAAAATTCATTTCTGAGAGTGGGCATGCTGCCAGATAATGCCCTGAAATATTTATCTATGCGTTTCCATTTTCCACTACCTAGTCAGAGTCATACAGTGCCTCAAGGCAAAGCATAAATAAAAATAAATAATGAGCTAAATTTAAAATAAGACAATAAAAAGCAAGAAATAGTCTGTCTTTGTCCATTTTGTGTAGCTGCAATAGAATACCACAGACTGGGTAATTTATAAAGAGAAAGAGTTTGTTTGACTCATGGTGTAGAGACTGGATATCCAAGTTCAAGAGAAGGCATCTGGTGAGGGCCTTCTCACTGCATCATCCCACAGCAGAAGGTGAGAGAGCAGGAGAAAGGGGACCAAACTTCATCCTTTTATCAGGAACCCATTTCCGCAATAACAGCATTAATCTTCATAAGGTCAAAGACCTCATTACACAATAACCTCTTATTACGCCCACCTCCCAACACTGTTGTATTGGGATTAAATTTCTCATATGGTTTCAATATTTGTACCCTCCAAACGTCATGTTGAAATGTGATCCCCAATGTTGGAGGTGGGGCCTAATGGGAGGTATTGGATCCTGGGGATGCATCCCTCATGAAAGGCTTAGCACCATCCCCTTGGTAATGAATGAGTTCTTGCTCAGTTAGTTCATGGGTTTAGGAATCTGGGACCTCTCTGTTCTCTCTCTCTTGCCAAATGGCATGCTGGTTCCCCTTCACCTTCCACCATAATTGTAAGCTTCCAGAGGCCCTCACCAGAAGCAGATGAGTACCATGCTTCCTGTATAGCCCCCAGAACGATGAGCCAAAAAAGAACTTCTTTTCTCTACAGATTACCCAACCTTGGGTATTCCTTTATAGCAATACAAGAATAGACTAATCCAGAAAATTGATACTGAAAAGTGGGGTATTGCTATAAAGATTTCCAAAGATGTGGAAGTGGCTTTAAAACTGAGTAAGGGGCAGAGGTTAGAGAAGTTTGGAGGGCTCAGAAGAAGATAGAAATTTCAGGGAAAGTTTAAAACTTCTTAGAGAGAGGTTAAATGCTTGTGGCCAAAGTGCTGATAGAAATATGGACATTGTGTTTTCTTTTTCCAACATGGTGGATAGGAGGCAGGGCTAGTGTGCCTCTCCCACTTCAAAGGAGAGAAGTGTGTGGAGATTTACACTGTGAACTTTTGTTCCAAGACCTATAGCAGGGATTTACCAGGAAAACTGAAAGAATTCACATGCCTTTTAAAAGAAGTAACATGCATGGCAAACTCTGTGAGGCAGGCAAAAAACTGTGAGTTCCCAGAGTAGAAGGTGGAGGGCCTGCCCTTGAACATACACCCTCACTGAGGAATCTGAAAATCCAGATAACAGGAGAAGGTTTTAACCTTACCTACAGCTGAAACAAATTAGAGAGTGGCATGAAATATGAAAAACTAGAAGCATCAGTGGGAAGAGCCTTGTGTTCCCAGTCTCTAGCTGGAGCCCAGGGAAGCCATCTCTGACTGTGTCTCACAGGGGTCCTTTGGGAAGGCAGCCAGTGAACTTAGGGTGAGAGGGTTACAGGATGAAAGAAGCTCCCAACTAAATTTTGTGATAAGTTTGAGTGGACATGAATTCCCTTAAAGAGAACCCAGGGGGCAAATGGAAACCACTGCAGATACAGGTGCAGGAGTTGGATGCTGGCATTATGGACAGACAAAGAGGGACAGGGCCTGAAGGCCATGCTTGCTTTCTCACCAGGGAAGCTTATGGCCTGGACAGGTCTGGGTTCTGTGTGTAGGCTGCCTGGATCTAAACTCAGCACTGTTAGTAGGGCACTGCAGGTGTGAGACCGACCTTGCCAATGGCATGGGAGCTGAGTGAGGCCTATAGCTACCAGTTATTCCCTAATCCCCTTGTGAACTTTACTGCACAGCAGAGGGAGCCATACTCCCCTCTGCAATATAGCCCTATTGGCTTGAGAACCACACCCCAACCGCCCACAGTGACTATGGTAAGCCCTGCCCAAGGAAAGTCTTAGCTCAGCACTGCCTAACCCAGCCCCAACCCAGTGGTCTTTCTCTACCCACCCTGGTTGCTAAACACAAAAGACATAAACTCTTGAGAGCTTTATGGCCCTGCCTGTCACCTGAGAAACTAGAAACTTCCCCTGGCCAATTTAGGGCAAGCTTAAATCCCACTGCTCTCTTGACAGCGCCACCTCCTGGCTGGAGGACAACCAATCCAGGCTGTTACAGTAATTCTTGGCAGAATAACACTATTTTTCCTGCTCCCAAGCAAAAGAAACAGCAGGTAACACCACTGCCTGCAACACCCTGGCTAACCAGAGGTCCTGAGTCTGTTCACATGACAGTTTCACTGCTAGCCTAACCATCATTTGAGAAAGCCAGCACACTAAACCTATCTACAACCAAGGAATCTCACAGAATCTACGTAATTCCCCTGCCACCTCCATCAGAGCAGGTGCCGATATCCACAGCTAGGAGACCTGAAGACTTATCATATCATCAGATTCTTTGCAGATATTCCCTGTACCAGCCTGGAGCCTGACAGCTGCACTGGGTGGTTAGACCCAGAAGAGCAACAACAATCACTGCAGTCTAGCTCTCAGGAAGCCCCATTCCTAGCAGAAGGAGAAGAGCACCACATCAAGAAATTGTGACCAAATTTTGGGGTACAGGGGGAGGCTCAGCTCTCCCAAGAGGTTGTTCTTCCAGGCTCTTAGTCTCTCACTCAACCAAGAATGGGAGAGGGGACCATGCCGGGTGCGGTGCACTCACAAGTAAATATTGGACCCCAAAGAGTTTTGCAGAAAGTGATTTATTTAGGCAGAGAAAGAGAAAAACAGATGAGCACCATGAGAAAGAAAAAGATAAGAGAGAGAAGCTTCCATAACGGTGTGGAAGGGGATCCAGATATGGAGTCCAAATCTCAATGAGAGAGAATGGGACTTTTAACCTGGGAGAAATTCCTGCCCCCTTCAGGTTTTCTGGGCCTACGAAAGGAGTTCCTTTATACTTCCGCTGGAGTGATTAATCTTTGATTTTTCCTGCATGTGTGAAAGTTTAAACAAAGACCTCTAATCCCTGGATGGAGAGGTGGGGGGAGGGGTATGGCACTGGAAAGTTCTTGCCTTTGAAACTATACCCCCTTGTGGACCCAGGAAGACAATACATTCCCTCAGGATCACCCCATGGGACAAAAGAATCGGAACAGCCGACCTTGTGTTCCAGATCCTTATACTGGTGGGAAGTTTCTTGCAGAAGAGGCACAACTACAGTGTTGGGCATGGTAGGGAAAGTTTGCACCTACACTCTCACAGGCAGGCAGCCTCTGTGATCATGAAGGGGCTTGGTTTACCCCTGGCACTCCACTTTAGACACATCTGGGGCTCTCTCCACAGGAACACAGCACAGAGGCACCTATAGGCAGTGTTCCTGGAACAATCCAGGGTAAGCGCAGCCCCACAAGAGGAGCACACCTCAGATTCAGGCCTGCATGAGAGACACAGTCACAATTCCTCCCTACTTGGAACATCAACATTCCAACAGATGAAAAGAGGTGCTTGTCTGACCTGAATAGCTGAAGCACTGGGAGAGGAGTAAAGCTGCAAGGTGAATAGCTTTCCTCTTTGCCGGGCAGGGGAGCTGAGGTATCTCCCACCCTTCACCCTATCAAACCTCAGTACATCTAATTGAGAGCTCCCCAAGCCACCCTCATCAAGGCTGTGACCTCAGCCCGCCATTGGGCATTACGTCTACCCACCTGCTTTAGCCACAACAGGTGCCTACCCAGGGATCTGTGGAAGGCTGAATTTAAGAGTGATGACTTATGGTATCTGGCAGAAGAAATTTCTAAGCAGCAAGGCATTTGAGATGTGGCTTGGCTGCTTCTAACAACCTATAATCAGATAAAAGGAGCAAATAAATGACTTGAAATTTAAACTGAGATTTAAAAGGGAAGCAGAATGTAAGTTTGGAAAATTTGCAGCCTGGCCCTGTGATGGAGAAATAATCTAAACGGACTGGAAAGCAACTACTTGCTAGAAAGATCAGCATGACTAAAAGGGAGTCAAGTGCTAATATCCAAGACAATGGGAAAAAGGCCTCAAAGGGATTTCAGAGATCTTTGAGGCAGCCCCTCCTATCATAGGCCAAGAGGCCTAGGAGGTAAGAATGGGCCAGGATTATGCTGCCCTACTCATCCTCAGAACACTGCTCTCTGCATCCTGTCAGCTCCTGCAGCTCTAGCTTCAGCCTCAGCTCAAAGGGCCCCAGATACAGCTCAGGTTGCCACTCTGGGGGTGGGAGATGCAAGCGGTAAGCCTTGGTGACTTCTATCTGGTGTGAAGTCTGCAGGCTCACCAATGCAGGACTGAAGGAGGTATGCAACCTTCCACCTAGATTTCAGAGGATGTATGGGAAAGCTTGGGTGCCCAGGCAGAAGCCTATCACAGGGTGGAACCCTCACAGGGAACCTCTACTAGGACAATACTAAGGGGAAATGTGGGTTGTATCCCCCACAGAGAGTCCTCAGTCCCCATGAGGTTACTGCCTAGCAGATCTGTGGGAAGGGGGCTGTGGCCCTTCAAACCTGAGAATTGTAGAGCCAGTGGCAGCTGGCATCCAGAGCCTGGAAAAGCTGCAGACACTCAACCTTAACCCATCAGAACAGCCACAGGGGCTGCACCCTTCAAAGCCACAGGGATGGAGCTACCAAGGCCTTGGGAGCTCATCCCTCACACCGGTGTTCCCTGGTTGCAGAACATGGAGTCAAGGATTATTTTGGAGCTTTAAGATTTAATGATTGCCCTGCCAGGTTTTAGACTTGTGTGTGGCCAACTGCCCCTTTCTTTTGTTTAATTTCTCCCTTTTGGAATGAAAATCTCTCTTCAAAGCCTGTATCACCATTGTATCTTGTAAGTAAATAACTTGTCTTTGATTTCACAGGTTCATAAGTGGAAGGAGTTAAGTCTCAGATAAGTTTTTAGGACTTTGGACTTGGAGCTGGGACAGGTTAATACTTTAGGGGACTATTGGGAAAGGATGATTGTATCTTGCAATGTGAAAAGAACATGAGATTTAGGGTGTTGGGGTGGGATGATGTGGTTTGGGTGTTTTTCTCCTCCACATCTCATGTTGAAATGTGATTTCCAACATGAGATTTGGAGTAGTGGGTAGTATTGGATCATGGGAACAAATCCCTCATGAATGGCTTAGTGCTATCCCTGTAGTGATGAGTGAGCTCTTACTCAGCTCATGTGAGAACTGCTTGTTTAAAAGAGTCTGGGACCTCCCCCTTCTCTCTCTCTCTCTCTCCTGCTCTTGCTCTTGCCCTGTGACATGCCTGCTCCCCCCTTGCCTTCTGCCATGACTGGAAGCTTCCTGGGGCCCTCAACAGAAGCAGATGCCACCACCATGCTTCCTATACACCCTATAGAACTGTGAGCCAAAAAAAAAGTCTGTTTTCTTTGTTAATTACTCATCTTCAGGTATTCCATTACAGCAGTGCAAGAACAGACTAACACAGTTTCCAACACAGAAACTGTGGGGGACACACTCCAATTATACCATAGTCTATGCTGAGATTTTTACTTTAAGAACAGGCTTTTCCCTTTCCCTCTGAGCAAAGTCACAGGTCATCTGAGAGAAGGGAGTCTCCTTACCTGCTCCATCACTGGGGTACGAACCTTCCAACTACTGCCTGTATGTCATGTGGGGTGCTCTACCAGTGGGACAATTACTTGTTCCCCTAGGTGTTGTCAAGCCAGGATACTCTTATGTGAATCTCAATATCAGTGGACATGAGTATCCTTAATACCCAACAAGCTAGTGATACACTGCAGCATGACTGCCAGAGAGAAATCAACTTCGTCCAAGTCAATGATTAATATTTTATTGACAGTGTCATTACAGAAAAGCAAACCTAGTTACCTTAGGTGACCCACCAATGCACACTTCAGAGAGGAATCCAAAATAACTAATTCAATAAGTTCCTAAATATTCAGGAGATCATGAATATCTTGTCATTTCAGCATAACTAAGTGCTAATGGACATATTGCATGCAACTAATATCAAATAACCATGGAGGCCAACTGTTATTATTATTATGTGATATTATAAGAAGAGACTGTTTTGCCATTTAAAAGATCTAGATGATCTGATACTTAAACAGATGTAACAGGACCTGTTTTATTCCTACTGTCCCTCAAAATAATATAAGATGCTGATGTATTGACATTGGATATGAAAATGGTACACTTAGGAACACATTTTGATTTTTGCAGGCCCATGGCACATTAGTTCAAAATAAAAATTTTCATAGAGACAAATCTATTTAGCTCAGTTGGTGAGGGATACAATATCATGTGGAAATCCTGTGACTCCAGGCTACTATACTTGGGGGAATATTTCACTCAGGAGCATGTATGAAGTGCTGCAATTACACCTACAGCCTAGGTATAGGGGAGCACACCTTTATGTAACCAAACCGAAACCCATCCTCTGTGGACAATTCTGTACAAAAATGAAAGTGTGGTAGCACCAAATCAGCATGCTGGTCTCTCAGTGCAGGCTGGCCGGCAGCCAAGGCTCAGCCTGCTGAGAGAGAAAATTAAAAGAAGAAATAAAGCAACTGCACAAGATAAAATCTCACGGTGGATGTGGAGACTCTTCTGGGAAAGCTGGGAAAGAAGAAGGTCAAGGTTTTGCTCATGGGCATCTTTACAGCTGGACCCACTGCTGGGGGTCCTAGCTTCATAAAAGGTCAGGTCCTTTTTGTAGGGAGAAATACACACACATACAAGCTAACTCACAGTGTGAGCACTGAAGTGTGCCGTTAGGAACAGGTATTCACCAGCAGCCACTGTTTTGTTTTTAGTATCTGTCAATTGCAGTAGATCTGGATTTCCAAAACGATTCTCTGACCACTGGGCTAGGATCAGTGACTCCCCAAAATTAACACAGTCTGTAGATGTGCTTCATACTGAGAAGGTACAGAAGGAAAGTGACATCATTGCAGAAAGATGTTCTAAATAAGAGTGCAAAAAGATACACTTCTCTGGCCACAGGCTTTGGTACCCAAGTCTTAGTCAAATATCTCTCACTGCATCATTGCTTGTCACAGGGCTCCTTGCTAAAGACCACAGAAGTCCATTTTCCTGTCAAGGCTCTTCTCAACTCACAAACTCATGATGACCTGTCTCTTTGACAGTTGCTACAGTTCACTTAATGGACGATTACTGAGTTCTTAATGTGTGCTCCATAACTTGTTAGTATTTTTGTTCTTAACATATGTATACTTTTATAGATATCATTTTCCTGATTATGTCCCACCTAGGGCTATGAGGTGGATAGCTCTAGGTGACACCACTCATGTTGTACTCTATATAAGTGACCACCTTGGAGTTGTATCATGCAGAGTCTTTGCTATTTTGACCAAGAGGACAAGTTCTTTGAGGGCAGAACCAATGCGTGCTGCTACTTGAATTTATTTCTAGGGTTAAAGAGAAAATGCTGCACATGGTAGTTACTCAGTTAATGGAAGTAGATTATTTTGAATATGTCTCCTTCAATGTAGGAATGATTTCAAGTATGTGCATAGGTTGTTAAGGTTGTTTGGTCCCTGAAAATTTATCAATCAATGCTCTTTCGTGACCTTGTTATTTTTATTTCTCATCTTGAGAATGTGAATAGTTAATATATTTGGGAAAGATTTCACTGTGATATCTGCTTTTATCAAGAAAAATAATTGCATTTAAATCAAACACAGGTTAAAAATGATATAACTACAGATTACCATTGTTTACATTAACCGGAAAGAGATGTCTTTGCTTTTGCCCAACAATGAATGCAATCTAAACTGTTTTATACTAAATAGAATAGAAATATTAACTTTTTTTATCACCATCCATATGAATATAGCTCTTCATTTATGCTTCATTAATTTTAAGATTGATAAAACACACTCAAGGGTCTCTGACCAAACCTGTGCCCCAATGTTTACCTAGACCACTTGTAATGAGCTAGCCCTTGTTTGGCTCCCAAACTGACTTTGTATTCCACGATGAGATTTTCAGTTATTGCATATATGCGAGACAGTATCATACTTCATATTTGGAAACTATGTAGTTTCACAAATTAAACTTTATAATTTATTTAATTTGCAGACATAGTTTTGAATTAATGTAATTAGATATTACAATTATAAATAAATAAAAGGAAAAATCAATCAAAGAACCAATTTACAAATACATATTGTTCAGCAAAGCGATAGGTCTTAGACTGGAACATAGATGATTTCACAGCATGGTTCTTCTGCTCAAAGTACACATAATTTGAAAATTAATGAAAACAATTACAAGAGATTGAAAACAATACAGTCATATGTTGTTTAACAGTGGGGATACAGTCTGGGAAACACATCCTTAAGCAATTTCACTGTTGTGTGAACATCGTAAAGTGTGCTTACACAAACCTAGATAGGGCAGCCTACTACACACCTAGGCTATAAGGCAATACTTCTAGGATACAAACCTGTATAGTGTGTTACTATACTAAATATTGTAGGCAACTGTAGTACAAAGGGAAGTATTTGTGTATCTAAACATACCTAAACACAGAAATGCTACAGTAAAAATACAGTATATTTGATAAAAATGGTACACCTGGATTGGACGCAGTGGCTTATGCCTGTAATCCCAGCACTTTGGGAGGCCAAGGAGGGCAGATCACGAGGTAAGGAGTTTGAGACCAGCCTGGCCAACATGGTGAAACCCTGTCTCTACTAAAAATACAAAAATTATCAGGGCATCATGGTGGATGCCTGTAATCCCAGCTACTCAGGAGACTGAGGCAGGAGAATTGCTTGAACTGGCACCCAGGAGGCGGAGGTTGCAGTGAGCCAAGATCGCACCACTGCACTCCAGCCCGGGCTACAGAGTGAGACTCTGTCTCCAAAAAAAACAAAAAACAAACAAAAAAATAGGTACACCTGTATAGTAGAAGAAATTCACTCTAAAACCGTGATAAAAAAATGTAGTATGGTATAGTATAAACATAAATCCATATAGTATAAATATAAACCCATAACATAGTCGTTTATCATCATTATCAAGTATTCTGCATTACACATATTTGTATGTGCCATACTTCTATATGATTTTCAGTGCAGTAGGTCTGTTTACATCAGCAGCACCACAAACATGTGAGTATTGTGTTGTCCTATGATGTTACAACTGTTACAAATGTCACTAAGTCATAGGAATTTTTCATCTTCAGTATAATCTTATGAGACCATGGTATACATACTGTTCATTGTTGACCAAAACAATGTTATGTGGTGCTTGAGAGTACTGATATTAAGGCTGAGTTTTACATTTAGGATTGTTGTAAGTATTGCTCCCTCCACTCCCCCCAAAAATGCTAGAAGATCAATGAAGAATGGGCTGAAGCTTGAACTGGGACTTTAAAGATAAATTGAAAGTGAATGTACCTCTCTCAGTCTCCATCATTACTGGAATAACTAAGTATTTAATAAGCAGCAGCATTTGTCCAACCTAGGGCCTACACTGATGATTTCCCTTTACCTGAAATGTTTTCCTCTTGTTCCTGCCCACTGTGTCTTACTGTCCCTGATTATCATCCTTAAGCTTTCAAATTAAATGCTACTTTTTCCACCTCAGCTACGCCTCCACTCCAGAGTAGATTAATTCTCCATTATACATCTTCATTTTACTCTACATTCTCCTTTTGTGGCATTTATCAAGACTGCCATGAAATATTTACTTATGTAATTATATTTTAATAGTTGTGTTTTTGTTAAAAATGTATATTCCAAAGGGTGAGGATCAAATATATTTTGTTTACTACCTGTCACAGCACCTAACACTTATTAGGAACTTGATGCCTCATATGAATGAACGAATGAGCCAAGCATAGTGGATACTAGAGAAATAAAGATGAATAAAGTCGTCTATGAGTCTTGGAGAACACGCAATATAACAAAGAAGAGCAGGTGCTCATGAAACAGTTAAGATTTTAGGACCAGCTTTTCTAGAAAAGTTTTTTTTTTTTGTTTTGTTTTGTTTTTTGTTTGTTTGTTTGTTTTTTTACAGTCCAGAGGTCTTTTATTTTTTTTTAACACCCATTATGCCATGAATTCATAGGGAATAGGCTCCAGCAGCTCAGGCTCCTTCCCATTGGTTCTCACAAAGTGTGCTTCTCTGGGTGGAGCAGGCTGGCGCTTCAGTTGGACCCAGGTACCTTTCTCTTTGGCTTCTTTCTTTTTCTGATCATTTTCCTTCACACGTTTTAGGAAGCTATCTCGGTTCTTAGAGTGCTTGATGTGCTCAATACGCACATTAATTCTCTTGGCAAGAATCTTGCCCTTAACTTGTTTGTTTACAACAATGCCAACAGCATGCTGGGTAACATTGTAGACTCTTCCAGTTTTGCCATAACATTTGTGGGGCATTCCTTTTTGAACAGTACCCATTCCCTTGATGTCTACAATATCACCTTTCTTATAGATTCGCATATACGTGGCCAAAGGAACAACTCCATGTTTTCTAAAAGGCCTAGAGAAGATGTATCGAGTGCCTCTCCTCTTTCCCTTTGTGTTCGTCATTTTGGCGAATTACTGGAAGATGGCGGTTCCGGCCGAAAGGTAGAAAAGTTTTAAAATAAAGACTATTCACTCGAGAGAGGATTTATAGCATTCCTGACTCGTGAAGATCACTTTGTCCCACAACATATAATTCAAGCTACTTAATATAAGCTTGAATGGTTGCACTACCAGATCTACTTGCAGATTTTGAAGAATTATGAGTCGAATGCCTTTGAGGAGTAAATGCATTTGAAGCACAGTACGCTTAAAATGAATGACAATCTGATATGGTACTCTAGGAACAATGGAGAGATTCAAAATGCTCTTTGTTCTTTGATTTTTTTTTCTTTATTCATATGTAATTATTATAGTCTTTTTGTCTTTAGAATTATTGTTTTATGCTTCACATTTAAGGTTGTTCATTGTATTACAAAAATTAATAACTGTCACACAAAATAATCAGCAGTTATGTGCATTTACTATTTTATGAAGCCAAAGAGATAGTAATTAACAGGTTTTAGAACACTGGTGATTTTATTTTTAGAGATATTTTCCTAATATTAATCACTATGTGTAAATCATCACATTACTCAGTTGTAGTGGTTTTAATTGTGCTGGATGAAAGAAACAATGATAATTAAGAAATGCATATGTATTTGTGAATAAATATAAACAGCAAAGGTAAAAATTGCCTTTAGTGAAGGCTTAAGAGGAATTTTAACTCAAACAACACTAAGCATTTTAATACAAAGTGAATTACAAAAATTGATGTCTTCTTTTGAATAAAACAAAAATAAGAACCTGAATAAAATGTTATCCATGATTGCAACATGAAATAAATATTTGCTCAAGGGAGAAAATCGTGTTGGAGAATTTAAGTCCACAAAATACTTGGCTGTTTCTACTTAACTCAAGATACTTGCTTGGCGATGGATAAGCATAATAATAGCATCCGTGTGACTGGTACAGAAAATGAAGCTTAGTCATCAAACGTTCTGCATATGAACCTTATGAATGGATTTTAGGGTCTCCCAATTGAAGATACCAAATTGAAGAATAAACAGATACTCAGTTGAAGAATACTCTCTTCTTCCTTTTATTCCCCTTTTGGTTGAGCCACAAATAAATGTTACTCTTCTTACTTTTAGTTCAAATGAATAAATATTACATAGGTAGGCATATGTAATGTAATATATATCATGTACAATATCATGCATAACTGAATCACTTAAGGATACATTCATCAAGGAGTTATATGATATCTGACTAACAATGGCTTCTAAAATGCTAAATTTATTTTCTTGTGTAGCAATCATTCTGGAGAAAGGCAACGTAGAGTGAGCGTAGCCGCTCAAGAAAGTCACGGGAGGCCCAGGCTGCTTCTCTCTTTATGCTCTGCCATGGCGTGGCATGTTCTAAAATCTGTTAATTGCCATCTCTTTGGCTTCGTAAAATAATAAATGCACATAACGGCTAGTTATTTTGTGTGAAAGTTATTAATTTTATAATATAGTAAACAACTTGAAATGTGAAGCATGAAACAATAATTCTAAAGACAAAAGACTAGAATAATTACATATGAATAAAGAAAAAAATCAAAGATGCTCTACCAGGATTTTAAAATAGCTGTTGCATTTTCAAGTAAAACATCCACATTCCAGGTAGGAGGAAGGGGAAAGAGAAGAGATTTTTCCCCGTTGAGGCTATATTAAGGAATAATAACTCTGTCCAGGAAGAGTTGTTTCCGTTTTACTGGCCAGAATCACAAAGCCACCTCCAACTGCAAGAAAGGCTGGGAACTCGAGAATTCTATTTTTAAGCCTTATTGGAAAAGACGATAAAAGTGGAAGTGGGGTAGAATGGGTGTTGATTGAGCCAATTTAACAGAATCTACACTAATACTATTTAACAAGTTCTACCTTCCCTTAGAGAGAGCCTCATAACACAGATACTCAGGAAAGGTAGAGAGAGGATAACTGCTAGGTTTTTCTAGCTGTGTAACAAACCACCCCAAACTTAGTGGCAAAAACAGTTACTTTTCTTATGGTCCTATGTTCTGTTGGCCAGCAATTCAGAAGGGCACTGTGGGTGTGGTTTGTCTCTCTGCTCCACAGTGTCTGGGGCCTTATATGATACAACGGTGCACGTGACTGAGAGTGACTTTCATCACAGAGGTACTGCGATTATCTGGAGGCTGCTTTACTCACGTGTCAGGCTCCTGGGCTGAGATGACTTGAAGGCTGAGCTCTACATAAGGTCTTCTCAGGCGGCTTGGGCTTCCATCAGGGTGGGAGCTGGATTCTGAGAGAAGACACTCCAAGAACAAGTATGCCAACGGATCCAAGCAGGAGCTACATGGCTTTTAAGACTAGCCTTGGAAGTCACGTGGTGACTTGTAAAAATAGTTACAAGGCAACCCAGATTCAAGGGGAGGGGACAAAGACCACTTCCTTTAAATGGGAAGATGCCCAAAAATTTTGTAGCCATTTTTAAAAACTGTCACAGTCACAGCGATGGTACTCAATATTGAGCATGATTTTCTCCTGTCCTCTCCGCTCCGCTCTGCTCCTCTCCTCTCCTCTCCCCTCCCCTCTCCTGTCCTCTTTTCTCCCCTCCCTTCCCTTCTCCTCCCCTCCCCACCCTTACCCTCCCCTCCCTTCCCCTCCCTACCCCACCCCTCCCCTCCCCTCCCCTCCCCTTCCTTTTCTTTTCTTTTTGAGTCAGGGTCTCACTCTGTCACCCAGGCTAGAGTTCAGAGGCTCGATCATGTCTCACTGTGAACCCTGGTTGATCACAATTTTCTAAGAATGGCTTTATTCAACTTTCTTTCCATTTTTCCCCATTCCTCAAGCACACTAAGAAAAGACTGTGTTACATGGACACATGGAGGGGAAGAACACATACTGCAGCCTGTTGGGGTGAGGTGGTGGAGAGGCAGAGCATGAGGAAGAACAGCTAATGGATGCTGGGCTTGCTTAATACCTAGGTGATGGGATGACTTGAGCAGCAAACCACCATGACGCATGTTTACCTACGTAACAAACCTGCACATTTTCCATGTGTACCTCTGAACTTAAAAGGTGAAAAAAAATAAAAAAGAGTGCTTCTGTCCAGGTGAAGTTTCCCAGCAACAGCAACAACAAAACAAAAAAGAATGCTTCTGGAGTTCCTGGAGCAGGGGGCACAAATTCAGTCAACTGATACCCTCCAGTGTCAAGTCTCACAGAGAGAGGCAACAATGCAGTGCAGGGAGAAGGAGTGAGGCCTTCCAGGGCGACTGGGTACAATAAAGTTACATTCTTTTTTACTACCTTGCACCTGGTGCCAGGGCCATATCCCATAGATTCAAAATTCAGCTCATTTAGTACAGTCTATATGGATAATAGTAATGGTTCCTGACCTACGTGATTCCAGGGGTGGGTCTAAATCTCAAGACTGTAAACCAAAAACAAAACTCTAAGCCCCCCTAACCGTCTGAATGAACTTCCTCCTCAGCCAGGGCGCTCTTAAAATTTAACCTGAAAGACTGGAAGGCTGGTTCAGGCCATGTCGGGACTTGGGAGTCGGATAGGCCTCATTCTACCTCTCTGGCATTAGCGTCAACACAGCCCTTAAGTCTGGTAAGAAGCATTGACAATTGATTCTCTCTGAAGCCTCCTGCCTGAAGTCTTCCTCTGCAGGATAAGAACTTTGGTCTTCACAATCCTTTAACCAGACACTTCCTTTCAATTGATTCCAGGCCTTTTGATAAACTCAACCAATTGTCAACCAGAATTTTTTCTTTTTAAGACAAAGTCTCACTTTATTGCCAGGCTACAGTGCAATGGTACGATCTCGGCTCACTGCAACCTCCACCTCCCAGGTTCAAGTGATTCTCCTGCCTCAGCCCAAGTAGCTGGGACTACAGGTGCCTGCCACCATGCCCAGCTAATTTTTGTAATTTTAGTAGAGACTATGTTGGCCAGGATGGTCTCAATCTTTTGACCTTGTGATCCGCCTGCCTTGGCCTCCCAAAGTGCTGGAATTACACTCATGAGCAACTGTGCCCAGCCCAGAAAAATTTTAAATTCACCTATAACCTGGAAGCCAACTCCCCTACCACCCATTCCCCTCCCATCCCCTGCCCCGATTCAAGTTGTTCCACCTTTCTGAATCGAGCCAATTTATTTCTTAAATGTATTTGATTGATTGATGTCTCATGCCTCCATAAAATGTATAAAACCAAGCTGCACCCTAACCACCTTGGGCACATGTTCTCAGGACCTCCTGAGGGCTGTGTCATGGGCCATGGTCACTCATATTTGGCTCAGAATAAATCTCTTCAAAAAAAAAAAAAAAAGACTGTTAAATCTATTGATGAAAGCCTCTTTCTAGTGTTTCTGAAGCTGTTGATCCACTGGCCGAGAGAGAGCAACCAGAGGTAAAGCTGCTACACTAGGGCCAGCTTGGTGGTGTCTGCCTAGTGAGCATGCCCAGGATACAGCAACAGCCACAGAAATAAGCAATCTCAGCTTCACACAAAACGGCTGCCCTCTGAAACTATTGCAGGAGGTTTTCTATGTGCATGTTCAGAGTGTCAGGAAGTGCTTTTCTATTTTCCATGCAGTTTGGAACGTATGACCTGCATTTGTACCAAGGCAGCTAGATATAAGGTTAGAGCATGAAAAGGCAGTGAACTGGAATCCGAGAAGGCTCTTCTTGATCCGAAGTGAAGAGTGACGTGTTATGATCTTCTTATAGAACAGGAAAAACATCACAACAACATTTCTGAGTGAATGAGGTCTATGAAGAACAATTTCGGGCATTAGATACCATTTCTGGTTTTGAGGCCTTTATAATAAAGTACTATTCCTTGCAGGTAAGTGCAGTGGAATGATTTAATGTTATCTCTGACATGTACTAACTCTGGGACTCTGGGCAAGTTCACAGAGCTCACTCTTAGTTTCCTTCTCTCACCTCAGATGATGGGGATAAAAATGCCCATCTTAAACCACCATTGTGAGGATTAAATGCATATTCCACCCCGCCTTGCTTCGCAGAACTCCTATCTTTCTACCTCTGCCAGAGGGTCTCGCTCTGTTGCTCAGCCTGGAGTGCAGTGGTGCAATCATAGCTCATTGCAACCTCAACCTCCCAGGCTCAGAGAGTCCTCTCACCTCAGCCTCTCTGGTGGCTGAAACCAAAGGGACATACCACTACACCTAGCTAATTTTTAATTGTTTTGTAAACAAGAGGTCTCCCTGTGTTGCCCAGTCTGGTCTCAAACTCCTGGGCTCAATCGATTGCTCCTGCCTTAGCCTCCCAAAGTGCTGGGTTTACAGTTGTAAGCCACCTTAGTATATTCTTAATAAGTATTTATCAAATGAATTCATGATTCAATGAGCAAATATATATGACATGAAGGATCTCACTTAGTGCTTAGCATCAGATAAGTGATTAACGTGTTAATTCTTCCTTCCTCCTTCTCTTCCTTACTCCCTGAGTTAGACTCATATATCCTGCTTCTGCACTAAAAGTAACTAGAAGATTTATAGAGGAAAGGTAGGGGGTTGCCTTCATAACAAATCAAAGAGAAATTAGAAGTTTTTCAGTTTGTTAGCAAAAGATGAAAAAGTAACTTTGGTGAGCTCTGAAGAAAAACACATGCAAGCAAAGAACTTGTAAAGTAATAAATTTCTCCACTCCAACACTAAAATGATGTCCTCTGTGCTTTAAGGAAAAGCAATTTGGAAAATTTCGACACATACACGTTTTGGAGAAACTGTAGGGAGAAATGTGAAGTTGGTTAAATATCTTTCATAGGCACTTCAAAGCCATGAACCATTACATCATTTCCACAGCTTTTTGACTGTTATCACCACCCCTCCAGAACATTGCCAAAACCACTCCTTTAAAGATTGCAATAAATTTGGAAGCCAAATCAGATTTGGAAATGTTGCACAAAAGAGAACTATATCTGTACTTTAGATACTTTTTTCTCTTTTAATGTCAGCGCAGAGCTATATCCTGCCAAAGATGAACCTGGAAGCATTGACCTTTGCGGATGACTTCTCTTTGTTAGATTTTTGCCCTACAGGAGTTTAGAAGCCTGGTCAAAGGAACATTTAAGGATACCAGGTGGTTTTGAAATGCATGGTCGAGCTGAATGACTTATCTGAGACTTCATGTAAATTTGGAAAAAGAATTCTGTCATGAAGAAAGTGAACATTTGTCCAAGAAGAATCAGCCACAATGTTGTCAAAAGTAACTGTAACCTTCCTGCTGCTGAGTTTGATGGAGAAAGATGGTGAGCTTAAGAAGAAAGCAAGAGATCATTCTATTTTTTTAACCCAATGCTGTATTGAATTTCTTTCTAGTTACAATTGTAAAGTGTCACAAACAAAAGTCATTCAGCCTATGCAACTTCTGTCATTAACGCTCTGTCTCTAGAAAATGTGTTAAAATGTTAGCAGATGCTCCAGCAATGTTAGGGGGAGACCTCCCCACTATATGAATTACTGAAATGAGCACACTTATAAGAAAAAGGTAGCATTTTATGCACTTAAGTGCCTACCATTAACATAAAGGATGGGGAACAACATATATTTAATCTGTATTGTGAACCCAGTTTATAACTCCAAAGTTAGAGAACTGAGCCTGCTTGGTAGTAAAGGAGCACAAAGGGAGTAAATAAACAGCAAGAAAGCAACGTTTACTGCAGCCCAACTCTCATGATAATGCATGTAGCAGAAAGAGGAGAGCCAGGTATACAAGCAACCAAGTAGCCAAGCAGAGGTCGGGCAACTGGAAGCATGGAGTACAAATAAATGCTGTTAATTCAATAGTGGATTGCAGTTACACATGGTGACTCCAGCTTAAAATTCTGGCCTCAATGATTTAAAGACTGATTGCCTCAATGACCAGCTTGCTGTTCTCGAAAGGAGAAAGAAATGGAGTTTCTTAGGTTATTCTACTACTAATTTGGAAGACAGAATGTGGCAAAGGAAGTCCACTTCTACAAATATTAAATGTAGCTACTTGTTCAAAGGTCATGTTAAAGTGTGATCACGTGAAAGGGTCTGGCAATGCCAGTTGTGTTATCCTTACCCAGCCCTTACGTTAGAAAATGCACCATCAACAATGGATCGCATTGACAGCTTTCATAAATGTAGGCTGAACAGCAGGTGGCAGCAAAGGATACTGTAAGAAACAATTCCACTCGAATATCCGAGAAAATTCTAGAAAACTCATTTTGGTGGGGTGCAGATAGAGAAGACATTCAAAGATGATTGCTCTCTTACCTCTGACGAAAGCACATGATAGAAAAAGAAAGCTATCGGGAAGGTTAATCATGGTAACTAAGTTTAAATGCTTTTCTGTCATTTTAATCACCTTTCCACTAAATGAAAGGATTGAAAAAGCTTACCAAAAGTACAGGTATCCCACAGCAAAACCCAATTAATCCTCTTACAAAGTGGACATGCATGCTGAAAAGAGATTTTTATCATAAGGAATAACATGCAATATTTATTATAAAATTACCTTTCAGTCCAGTATGGAAATACGCCAGTTGGAGGTTGTCTCTTGGATCAGAAGAAATATTAATGGAAGAATATTAACATTCTTCAAAGAAAGAAGGATATATGTAAAGAAAACATTAAAGCCTCATTCAGCATGAATGGCTCTTTGAGAATGACACAATTGCATGGGACAAATGAGACAGCACAGAGCATCTGGATCTTTTGATAAGTGCCCCAAAATAGGAAGGATGAAAATTCTATAAGGAAAAGGATGTGCCTTAATTTGTTGGAGGGGTAGGTTACTGGGAAGAGGGGAAATGTGACTACCTATAAGTAATTATAATCCAGGGGAATCAAGCTTTAAGCAGATAACAGAGATAATTCAACATTAACACCAGCTTCGAGGTTCCTGAGAAACTCAAAGTGATGATCTTAGTAAATCAGATTTTGAAAAAAGACTGCAACTTACTTCTGTATATCTCAGCTGTGATATTATCTGTTTAACCTGGTGCCCAACTAGATCAGTGAGTAATAAGATGAAGTTGAATATTCTCCCAAGATATTCAAAAGAACTAACTGATACAAAGAAAGACACATTGCAGAATGATTTTAGATTGTGGGGTTATAACCACTGGTCTCCAGATACCATTTCAGCCCCAGGATAATAATCTTTGTTGTGGTCTAAGTTATGAAGTTCTTGATTCTCATTTTCCTGATTGCAAAGTGGGCATGGATGACTATTCCTTGCACCAGGCCACGTGAGGGTTAAATAAGACACTGTACTGAAATGCTTGCCCTATATAAATTGCTTCTTAATGCATTTTATTTTCTTTCTCTCTTCAAGAACATTTCCCATGGTGTTTTGAGAAATGTCTTCAAAACATCCTCGCTAACATCTACAAGTGTCGGAAATTCCTAATCGTAAAGTTCTATTTTTAGATGGAGACAAAATACCTGGGAAGATTAACTCAGTATGACTCAGTATGACGCTACACAATCGCACATAAAGAATGATGTAAAGATGGCGATGGGCACAGTTCTCCATTCTAACCACAAATAGGGTCTACCTTTATTTGAATTCCAATTTAATATTCCTTTTTTTTTTTTGAAATGGATTCTTACTCTGTCATCCAGGCTGGAGTGCAGTGGCGCGATCTCGGCTCACTGCAATTGCCGACTCCCGGGTTCAAGTGGTTCTCCTGCCTCAGCCTCCTGAGTAGCTAGGATTACAATTGTGTGCCACCAAACCCAGCTAATTTTTGTATTTTTGTAGACACAGGGTTTCACTATGTTGGCCAGGCTGGTCTTGAACTCTTGACCTTAGGTGGTCCGCTTGCCTCAGCCTACCAAAGTGATGGGAGAGAGACTTTGATTTCTCTGAATCCTTGTAAAATAGATTCATCCCTTTCCAGTCAGTTGTGGGCAGGGAGAAGGTAGAGGTAATGGCGGTCAGATTGGGTTGCATAGGAAAAACCTGGCTGCCCAGGTTCAGGTCTGTGGCAGGAGGTGGAGTTCTCACAGTGGGTGTCATGAAGTGGACGGTTACCCCGACGTGTGTGCTACCACCACTAGTATTGCTATACACACGCCTGCACATGCCCAACCATATTCTCTTCTTTATGTCACATTATCATGTAAATTACCATAGAATGAAAGCAAATTATTTATGAACTCTTGTTTTGCTTAAAAGTCACAGATGAAAATTTTTTACGTAATCATAAAAAATAACATTTCTGGAACTAAGTTTCCAAGGATGCTGTGAAAATCTCAAATACTAGCAAGACTTCAAAGTGAGTCCCTTAATCAAACTAGCACTTATTTACTAGGAAAAAATTCAAAAGGCTGGGACTTATAGCCCAGATAAGCCAGTTCTGAAGTTGCTGTCTTAGGTGAAGTATGGGGTGTGAACAGCTTCAGTGCTTGTGTCTTTGAAATGTTCATTCTCTCTGTAACCTTAAAAATAATTACCCTGTATGATTAAAAATGATATTTTTCATATAATTGATACTTTATTTTACTAAAAGATATTAATATGAGTGCTGATGTAACCATTGAGCATTTAAGTAATATATTGTGTTGTGATTCTTGGTGAGAATTAACGAAGTAAAAACATCATGTTCTGCTGCTGTTTACAATTTTTTTTTCTGTTTCCTTTGAGATACTTCACCTTTAAATGCTCCCTTCCCAACACATTTTCTTCTGATACTAATAATCACAGCCTCCTCTGTTAAAGTTTCTCATTGATGCACATCCAATTCTTGAAAAATGAAACCCAGAGAGGGTCTCAAATATCTCATGCTGAAGCCCCTCAAAGGGCAGTTAATCACAAATATCTGCTCACCACTCAGCCAGAGGCCAAACATTCAGCTATTTCTTCCTTTTTAAATGTCAATTCATTTGCAGAGACAGTAGCAAAACTATCAAAAATACTATGCCTGGATTGCAGGACTGGTTGGGTGAATGGGGCAGTAATGACAGGTTGTTTAATTTTATTTTAGTGTACGCTTGTGATATATTTCCCTCCCTAATGTTTATATGAGGTTTTTTTTTTTTTTTTGGTACCAGACAAACATCTCTGGATGTGTCTTGACTACAGAAAAGGCCACATTTCAAAAATCTGGATTTATAATAATAATTCCTCTTTAAAAGGACAAATATAGCATATGAAACATATATTTGCAACCTTATTAGTAACATTATGTGTTTTCTCGAGTTGTGCTTTAGGTTTATAAATTCACTAAATCTAGAAGGTAACTTAAAATTATCCAATGGGATTACTTTATTTGTGGAAGAGGAAACTGAGTCACAGCTTGATTAAAATAATTGTCCAAAGTGAGTCAACAACTTACTGCAATAAGAATCTTGGGTCCACGTTAGAGTGGTGGACTGCTATTACTTGCCCTCCTCACAATTATAATTTTATATTAATTCTACTGTCATCATTATTGAAGTTTCTCACTATACATATTTTAACCCAAGGAAAGAAGGAAGGAAATAAGAACCTAGTCTTAAAAATCTTAAATTATTCCCGAGATACTGAAACTCAAATCAGTTTTCCAATAACCTGAAAAAATACCTTCAAAATAATATCTCCCAAGAAGCCTAGGAAATAATGGTGAGCCTGTGTTTTTCTAGATCAAATAAGTAAATATCAAATGATATATAAATGTTAAATGTTAAGCCAATTACTTTTTTCACTTACACTCTAACCAGCAATTATTTTCGAAAGGCCAGGAAGTTCTCGAATATTGGTTCTCTCCAGTGATAGCATATTATATTATCTGGAAAAAGAAAAAAATTGCCTAAGATCAATAATCAGAATATCAGAATCCCTGAAGGTGAACGTGTGTGTGTGTGTGTGTGTGTGTGTGTGTGTGTGTGTGTGTGTGTACTATTTCGGTTAGAATACCGGTGTGAGCCGCGGTTGAGAACCGCTTTCCTCGTCTCAGCGCTCAGCCCTATCCCACTCTAGTCCGCTAAGGGACAGCATCAGACCGCCAAACCCAGAGGGCACCCCGGGACAGCGTCTCTTCCCATCGAGGCCACCAAGGGGAGCTCCTGCACCGGGTTTGCTCCTTGGCGGCCTCTCATCCCCCGCCCCCCGCCAAACTTAGAGACAACACCGCAGAAAAGGCTTTCATTTGGAAGCCGGCAGAGAGGGAAAAGGCAGGGAATTGCCTTTATACATCCTAGGGCAGGCGGATAATTCGTGTAAACAACAATACCCCCCAAGATGAGCTCTTCGGAGCTTCCGACCCAGCGGCAGCTCCCCGTTTTCTTCTTTGGACTTGGAAAAACTTCCCTTCCCCCAAGGAGAAAGTCGGGGGGCCGGCGGCGGGGTGGGATGGTTTATGGCTTTGGATCTTGAGCAGTTCACCGTTGAAATAAATCTTGGTGAGCCAGAGAGAACAATCTCCACATTAATCTTGTGTAATTAGCGTTATAACCCTCGGCAGCCTAAGCAGCAGGAAAGACAAAGCTTTATGCAAATGTGGCTTCCCGGCCTCCGCCCCCCCTCCGCCCGGGCCCCCTCGGTCGCGCGCTGCACATCGCGAGCCTCTTTAATGGCACGGTACCTTAAAATCAGTGATAAGGTTCTTGACTTTAAAAATAAAAAATGAAAAAGGAGAAGCAGCGGCAACCGAAGGAGGGGAGCGGCGTGCGCACGCGGAGGCTATTAGAAGGATTTAGCCTCCGGGGAATTGGCACCTGCCTTTGGCAGCCAGCACCGTCCAGTCGAGGACAGAACCCAGCACGTGGGGAGACTTAGGGGCTGGAGGGTGGCGTTTTCTCCAACCAGCAGTTCTTGGAGGGGGGGCGGGGGTAGGTATAAGGAGTACAGGGCACACCCGTGGTTGGGGCTCTTTTCTGGAAGAAAGGAGCAGCTCTCCGAGTTCGCCCCAAACACCCCACTCTGCCCTCCAGATCCCCACATTTCCCAGGCAGGAGTCTTGAACCGAGCCCTCAGTTGACAGTGTCTGTTAAGCCGAGACAAGGCCCCACAGGAGGAGGCGGGGTGTGAGGAACCCGAACACACAAGTCTTTACTTGCAAAGGTTGGGGCGGGGGTTGGGGGAGCGGTGCCCGCAGAGGCCGAGGTGCGCGCACAGCCGCGCACACGCGCCGGCAGCGACGCGAAGCCGAGAGGATGCAGATCCCCTGCCTGGCTCTGGATTATCTGCTCTGTGTTTACTGTTTCGGAGGGCTTTACGTGAAACGAATAAATTTTTACTTGCTCCCAGGGACCGTCTTGTTGTTTTATGGCATGTACTTATTTAAAGCCTCTTTTGTCGGTGTTGAAATGGTCCAAGCTTCCAAATCCTGTGCCGGGCTACGAGCGTGGAACCAGGCGAGCTGCAATGAGCATCGTTGGTGCAGCAAAAAGCAGCGAAGAGAGGAGCCTTATTCTTTTCAGTACACGCGCACACACACACACACGCACTCACGCCCTGAATGCTTGCTTTTCTTTTTCACAAACCAGAACCTAATGTTTTTTTAATGTCTTACACAGGGAGTTAAGGGAATGTATTCTAGAGAATTGTACCTGAAATACTGCAGGCGTTGAAAATTTTCTACAGAAACTGTATTCTGATTAAAAACAAACCTCAATACAAATCTATTTATCCTCCTTCCATCTGTATCCGCTTAGGGTTTATTCCTCCCTTTTCTGACTCCCCACTCTCAAAAAGGTAAGCATAATGCCAGGCAAAAGCTAAGACTGGGCTCTTTTAACCCGTGATCGCTGTCGTCTCTACACTTTGTTTACGGAATGGAATAAGAATGGGAGAGAGACTTAATTTAACGGCACAACCGGGCTGTATAAATACAATATTCATTTTTTAAAAGCGAAGTGGATTTGGTTTACTCTGAAGAACAGTAATTCAAACAGCACCTATCTGCTCCAGATAGAGTAGCTATGCACAGCTATACAGGCAAGTTTGAAATTTAGAACAAGGCTTTGATTTATTCCCTTTCTATCAGTGATTAATGCCCCTTAATTAGCTAATCTCAAAGCCATTATTTACAACTAGGGCAGACAAAGGGAAAACTGATGATCCAACACTTATGTCAGTTTGAAAATTTGAAACAACAAAAAGTGCTTTATTCAGAGTGGAATTCTGAGTCTCTGAGATGAATCTCAAAATAACAAAGAAACTTAAAGAAAAAAATTAAAACAAAAATAAAACAAAATAAATGGGAACAAATAAAACTCCATCCCCCAAACAATCCCAACCGCCTCCTCCCTTTTCGCAGAAATTGCTGCCTGGAGCAATTTGAAATGTGGTTATTTAAACGGAAAAGGAATATATCTTGTCTTCATTCCATCTGAAATTTACAGAAGTTTTCATTTTTAGTATAAGACGAGAAAGCGTTTATAGCTGAGTTTTTCCAAATTGTTTAACAGGAAAGGGATTTGGGATTTGAAAAATCGCTTTTCTCTTTGTATTTTTCCCAGGCGGGGGTTCGAAGCTGGGCACTAGGTTTGCTTCTCGAGATCCGGTGCCTTAAACGGTAGGGAAGGGGCTGCGAGGGAGTGCGGGGAGAGGAGGTTTGTAAGGCGCCGTTTACGCGGACGTGGCCTAGGGTGCTGAGGAATTTCTTTTTGAACTCTGCTCCCTAAAGCACCGCCCTCTCAGCGGCTCAGTTTCAAGTGACCCTTAAAACTCGTTTCTGGACAGAGCTGCAGGTCTTCGGGGTCTTTCTCGGTAGAAAACCATACAGATTGGGTATCCTAGGGGCTGTCCAAGGGTTCTTGAAGGTTCCAGCGAGTGTCCTCAAGAGCCGGAAAGCGCAGGCCTCGGTTGCCTAACGCTGCGGAGGAGCCTAAGGAAGGGGCAGAGCAGGCCGGCCCAGAGCCAGGGCCCGAGCTCTCCACCGCGGACGCGCTGCAGGTCGCCTCAGGCCACTTAGGTCATCTCCGCGGTTTGTCCAGCTCTCCCCCACTTCAGAGCCGGAGTGAGGAGCGCACCCCGCCCGCACCTTCACCTCCATCATTTTTGCGAGGGAAACCTGTTCATTCACTCCATCTGGGGACCCTTGTGTGCGTTTGCCTGTTCAGAAATAGAAAATATGAAAGGAACAATACCGGGGACACGGTGCCAAGTCGATGTGGGCAGCTTAAGGTGTGCAAAAGTGGAACTCAGGAGGGCCTCGAAAGTCTTTCGATCTGAATGGTTGGGAAAAAAAAGCTTTGGGTTTATTCCTGGGCTCCTGAATCCAGGACCTGAACAGGAACCGAAAAAAGGCCTCTGGAAATGGGAACACGCCTTCAGGCAGCAATATAATGGGATTAGAAATCCCTCCTGGAAAGTAGGAGGCGAGGGAGAGGGAAAGTACAAGGGAGTGGAAACTGGGGTAGGAGAGGCAGAGCTCGGGAGAGGGTGTGTGTGTGTGTGTGTGTGTGTGTGTGTGTGTGTGTGTGTGTGTAGGGCGTGGGGGCTCAGGGCCAGGGAGGAAGGAAAGGAAGAGTGTAAAAAGAAGCTACAGGAGCGAACAAGGAAAAGCTAGAAGACCTCGTGCCTTTCGTGTGAAAGCGCCCGCGTCCTAAATCGTAGAAACTAGGTCGTCATTAGCGCTCTGACCCGTAGGAGAGACACATTAGAGAAAGAAATGAAGGGAGAATCTCCCTACCTGGTTCATTTCGCTTTCCTTGAAATCCCTGGGCCTCAAGGTTCCCATCGCTTAAGCTTTCTCCATCTCTCCCTCCCCCGCCCCTTCAACATACAATGCACTGAGGCTGAGAGGGGAGGAACCGAGGCAGTCAGGGAGAGAAACCAAGAAGCTTTTCAGGGCAAAACACAAACCTGCGCATCCAGCTTGCCAACACGGTTTTAACATTTGCATCGGCTTACTTGTAAACAGTCGTTGGGGTGACAGTTTCGCCTGAAAGATTAACCATTCAAGTCTCAAAGTTCCCAAGGATTGTGAAATCCTGCTTGTAAAAATACAGATTTTGAAGTGTTTCTTTTTTCTCCCTTTCCCACATGAAACCCCGAGGATGCGCTTTGGACTTGGGGACTGAGGGCGTGGTGGGCAGACAGCTGTTGAATCCAAACAAAGACTATTCTGGATCTGACGCCGTTTCGGTTTCCATCTGGGAGTACTTTTCATTTCCTTCTTCCCATTCCAATGGAAAGAAATGGATTAGGAATGGGGCAGTCAGAATTATGTGTTTATGGCGGACAGATGGGACAAGAGAGAATGAACCTTCGGCAACAAAAGGGTCATTGAGATTTGGTTCCTGGGTGTGCAAATTTGGAAACAAACAAAATAACCAAGGAAGCTATGAGGATACCAAGATTCTTGAGCTATCGACAATGTTGACTCGTAGATGAATCATCTCTCCTCTACTTGCCTCTCATCAATCAAGGATAGTGGCCCCATCTCACAAACTGCCGCAGAAGCCAAAATTGCAGGACATTTTGAGAAACAAGTCTTGAAATCTGCCTGAAACTAACAAAAGCCACCCGCCAGTCAGCCGGAGTCAGTCTCTCTCTCTTCCTTTCTTGCCTCCTCTCCCCCCTCTCCTCCTCTCCCTCCCACTCTCCCGTCTTTCTCCAGCTAGCCTCGCCCCAATTAACGCCCTACAGCACGTCAGCCTTACACCTGCTGGAGGGATCTTGGTGGCAGTGGTGGGAGGTGGTGGTTTTGGTTTTCAGCAGAGCGCGGGAGCACCGTGTTACACCCTCTGGTGACCCCCGTAGGACCGTCCTCGGGAATATCCTGGTGCCAGGAGCCCTGGAGGCTCTCCTAAGCCCCGGTGATTGCCTGTCGCCGCTTTCGGTTTGTCTCCCCTAACAGCACCCGCCACCCCTTTTCTCTCCTTTTTCTGAAATTCTCAAAGCAATTTCATCCTTTGCAGAGTTTGCAAAGCTCTCCTACTGACTTGGGGTGTATGGTTTAAAAAGGGGAGATTGGAGTAGCTCGAAAAGGAAGGAGGGTCAAATTGAGTGCTCCTTTTTAAAATTTTAATTTCATTGACACGTCTTGAAAGGTTTGTTTTTGTATAAGGCAACGCTGCCAATTCCAAATACAAACAGACGGACACACACTGTGTGTATCAGATGTTGGGAATAAAAATGGTTTATTGATTGAAATAATAGAGGCATTATTTTGATTTGTCTTGACATGGACGCTGATTTATAGAGCTCTTCCCCCAGTGATTTCTTCTTGTAGTCCAGACACATGGAAATGATAAAAATCTCACCAAAGCTCACCTTGGTGCTAATCAAGACTGCTCGATGCACGTTATAAATCTGATATAATATTTATTGCTTATCTGTATTCGAGGGGTTAGTCTCCATCCTCGGATTGTCCCCTTTCAAAAATTTTTTTTCGGATGCATCTGTTTTCACTTTGCACTTTCAACGGGCTGGGGCAGACAATAGTGTGAAAAACATCTGAAAATATGAGGCGACAGAGCTGCATGTGTGTTTCATTTCTGCGGTGTTACGGGAGAAAATAACAAAAGAAACACACACACACACACACACACACACACACACACCCTGGCCCGGGACCTCAGCACAAAAGGCGCGCTGACCCAGCACTAACACAGAAGACAAATTAAAGAAAGGGGCAAATCGGAGGAGGGGCTAAAGCGAGAGTCCAGGCATTTCGGGAAAAGATCAAGGACAACGATAGTTAAGAAACTGAAGGTGGGCGAGGGAAGACCAGAGAGAGAAAGTAAAGTGTCCAGGACTGGAACTCATGTCCCCGAGGCTGGGGACAGTAAGTTTGCTTGTAACACAGACAGTTTTCCTTGACTGAAGGAAACAAAAATAGTAATCATAAAACAAGCATAATGCCCCCAAACATTGGGGTGGGTGGCAACCCCCCTACCAGTAACCTCAAATCAAAACCAAAACCGAGTCTTCCCTGCTGAATTGCTGCAAGATCACAAGAGACCCGTGTCTGGGCTGTGAGCTCGGGAAAGATAAGTTGGCCGGCGAGGTTGGAGGTAGACTGAGGAACACCTTTTCTGTGAAGGACACAAATATTTGCTGGGGTTAAAGCTGCAGGAATACAGAAGCAGGAGTGGGATTATCAGATTAAGGATACAGGATGTCCGAGTTGTTGCCTCTCAAAAATGACTGCGTTAAAAATAAATAAATAAAAAGCCAGTTGGAAAGGGGGAAAAAATTAATATCAGTGAAAGCATCAGAGGGAATCGGATTGAGCGCAGCAGCTCCGGAGCTGGACAACAGCTGCGCGGTGCCGCCAGTCTCGGGGCCTGTGGGCGCGAGCGACAGATCTCAGGACCACGCGGGCGACAGCAAGGAGTCTCCGGGCCACAGAGCCACGCGCGCGGAGGAACCCGGCAGGGGCTCCCACGGGCTGGAGTGTGCGAAGGGTTTCCCACCCCGGGGCCCAGGGGGGGCTTCGTGAAAAAGGGATGGAGTCGCAGCAGCTACCGCGTTGCCCTGGGTTCTCGATTTCTCCGTCCCGAGTCTCTGCCTCTGTTTCCCCATGGCCCGGAGGACGCGCCCACGGAAGAGACTTCGCGGGAGAGGGATGGGGGAGGAGGAAGTTCTCATCCCTGGGACGCTGACACCCCCCGCCCCGCGAGACTCCAGCGCCGAAAAGCGACCTTCCGTTCCGCCTGCCCTCCAGACCATTTGCTTATGCTCACCATTGTTTTAATTTATTGTGCAGCCTGTTGCGCCGCGGGCCCGGGTAGCTGAGCCATTTGGGTCCCTCCAGCTGCCCTGCACGGCGCCTGACCCCGGATGACCACCCAGCAGGAGCAGCGGGAGCACGCGCGTGTTTTCTTGTGGACAACTGCCTCGGACTTGGCAGGGCCGGTCCCCACCTGAAGCTCACCTTCTCTAGAAGTTCCAGTTCAGTCGTGAGCTTCCCTCTGGCAGGGACGGGATCCCCTTCAACTCCTGTGGGGGCTCCTCTGGGCGAATCCCACGCTAATTGCGCATTTCTTTCCATTTAGTGCTTTGGAAATTTAGGAAGCGCGCTTTCATTTGTACATCGCCTGCCGACAGCCCCTTTGCTGGTTAGGGAATCCTTTTTCCCCCTCCCCACACCTACGCACACTCATTTTTAGTTTTAATAAATGATTTTAAAAATCAAAACAAACCTCTGAGTCAGTCCGCCCAATTTTATGCTCCATCTCCTCTGTGTATGTGTTAGATTCTCTCTGCCAATCGATGGGAAAGAGCATCTAAGGGCATTTGCAATTTCCTTTGTCACTTGCCACTTTGTGCGTATAGATTTTACATATCATTTGTTTACCAAATTGGTTTGTATTTTCTTAGCCCAGGGTTCAGGGTTTTGCCTTTGTGGATTAATTGCCCTGTACCCAAAGGGCAAGATAGTCAGAGGAGCCACCTGATGCAGAAAGGGTCAGCTCACATTAGGACAATACAAGGAGGCTGCTGTTGTGAGCCCCTCTGCGAGCTCTGAATGAATTCAAACAGCCCTCTTTGCCCTCCTAGGACTTGTTAAAACGACCGTACCTTGAAGGGATAGTGTGGTGCCTAATGTCTCCTAGCCTATAACTAGAGGCATTATAAGATCATTTTGCCCTGCCCAAAGAAACTGCATAAATCCAATATCCCTGGTTGAAGATAATACGTAGTCACTTCAATTCTGGCCATATGGTGCCTACCTGCATTCTAGCTTTGAACAGTCTCAGGTTCCTTATTGGGTCTCACTTATTGATTTCTTTACTAGATTACATCATAATTCAATATGGCTGAGTGATGTGGAGCTTATGGATGATCCTATTATTGCCCTGATTACAATCCACACAGTAAAAAATGTTTTAAATGGAGGTCAATGATGGAAGCTTCCTCAATAAGCATCCTTCAGTTTAGTTTTTTTTTTTTTTTTAATTCCAAGAAAAGAATGAACTTTAAATCATAAGAATCTCAAAATTGCTATACAAGTGATTGGCAACCAATTTCATGTTTTCATGACAACAGGAGCCTAGGCCATAAGATAACAAACTAAATTCAATGATCACTTGTCTACTTCCGCAGAGAATCTTAAAGGAAGCTTCATTACAATTCACCCACCAAACAACTGGCATCTCAAAATGCGTCAAGAGCTTTGTCTATTTAAGCAGATAGCACGTTCTATAGTATTTGAATTTTATAAAAATAATTAGTTAAAATATATTTTGAAGTCAGCCTTAATTTTTGTTTGGACCATTTGCCTTATCATTTATAAAGGTATCCTTAGGTGTGTGTTGTTACACCAAGCTTTCAGCTGTAACTAGGGACACACTAGGGTGAGGTGGTGATGCTAAGATGCTAAGGACAGCATTCATGGGTAAACAACAGAAAAGCCCTGTGCCAATAACCTTACTTCAGAGCACAGCAGTTCCACTGGATTCAGGGTGGCTTCTTCTTACCCTTGCCTTCATTATTGAACATAATTTGCTCTTAAGAGTATGATAAGTTCCCTGACAGTCAGACTAATGCTGGCCCAGGCTATAGTCTCTTCCTTGTGAATGAAAGGACAATTAATAGAAAACCCTATTGGTCCTCTAGGATATTGTCTTTGTTACCATGTGGGCAGAGTGAGTCAATAAATAGAATTTGAAATAAGCAACAAATAAATGTTTGCCCTCCAAATCTTAATCTACAATTCAATATCTAATGAATTTGAGGAAAGAAAAAAGAGCAACTTGTCTTCTGAGCTGATAGAGGGTTAGATTATAACCTGATTGAAGGGTTGACAAAAAGAGTAATAGGCACAGTTGATGGCTTATTTTCATTCAACCACCAGCTAGGCAGAGGAGATGTGGACCAAGGAAATTCCATCTCAACTTTCTTTATTCTGATTCCATGTTCGCTAAGCAACTTTATGATTATAATTGAAATTGTTGTTTATATCTGCTGAGTAATGGAAACGTATTTAGGTCTCTGAGATATTTTTTGTGTGTATATGTTTGTGTGTAAATACACACACACACACCCACATACACACACAATGTTTTAATCAATGGATTCTGGTCTTAATCACTTTGGTTAAAGTGATTTTGCTCTGAGAGACAGAAAAGCTCTAGATTTGTTAAGAAGTCAGGTTCCCGGCCAGGTGCGGTGGTTCACGCCTGTAATCCCAGCATTTTGGGAGGCCGAGGCAGGTAGATCACCTGAGGTCAGGAGTTCAAGACCAGCCTGCCCAACATCGTGAAACCTCATCTCTACTAAAAATACAAAAAATTAGCCGGGCGTGGTGGTGGGCACCTGTAATCCCATCTACTCTGGAGGCCGAAACAGGAGAATAGCTTGAACTCGGAAAGCAGAGGTTGCAGTGAGCTGATATTGCACCACTGCACTCCAGCCTGGGCCACAGAGTGAGACTCCATCTCAAAAAAAAAAAAAAAAAAAAAGAAGAAGTCGAGTTTCTAAGCCTGTGAGATCTAGGAGAATTAGGCCTGGTAGATTATGAGAAGCTTTCCCAGAAAGATACTCAACCATTGTTTCAGGAATGGGCAATTACATCTTCCTAGTAGCAATACCACCTCATTGGCCATCTGCCCATACTTCAACAGACAGCAACTTTGCCACTGTGTTTTAGTTCTTAAACTTAGAAGTATTTTAGAATTATTTTCTAAATGAACAAATCAAAATCTCACAAACCTTTCTAGCTTTTATCAAAAATTAACTTATCTAAACTATTGTTGAAATTAATTATAGCTTTTGTCTCCACCAAATCTTGGTTTACTGTTTGATACCTGTTACTGTAAAGCATCAGGTTCTTTAACATTTAATGTAATTTAATTGGATGTTCTCTAGGTGCTGAATTCTGCCGCTTGGTGAGTACAGATATTTTGTTATTTTTTAATCTTTGTTTGTATTCTGTTAACCCTTCTCTTTCCTCAGAAAAAAGTACTACCAAGTTTATTTAGCTCCTGTCCCCAGAGAAAACCCTTCATCTCCCGATTATAAATGTTGTCTATCACATTCTTATATTAAAATTAAGAGTTTCTTTCTTGTGTGGCAGACAACATTACATCTCCTACTTCAAAGATGAATGTACCTGAATTTTGTAAAAATGTAGTATCTGCCTTTAGAGCTACCTTCAGGGACTGTTGCAGGATTAAATTAGATAGCCCACATAAAGGATTTGGCACAATGACTGGCATTTAGTGGGTAAAAATATATTAATTGTTGCAATTTTTAATACAGATGTCCCCTGGCTGAAAGTTTTAAGGGATGGACTATATTTACACTTGTTGCCATTGCTTGTGGCGAATCGCTTGAAATTCTTAAACACAGTTAAAATTATTTTCCCCTAAAAACATTTCATTAAAGTTGTTTATGTTCAGGGATTTAACATAAATGTAGAGACTGTTGCTTTTGCTGTGTAACTCTTTTTACAAATTATTTTAAACAAAGTTAAAATAAGGTATAATCCATTACTGATCTTTTGGTGACCTCATTTTTTGCATATCTCTGCTCATAGATATTTTTACTCACCCCCTCCATTTCTTTGAATCCTGAAGTTAGAACACAGCCCCGAAGATCAAAGAATTGTGGAATCATCGAGTTTTTAACTATAAATGAATTTAGATGTAGCTGGTTTCTAGAATCTAAGCCATTCTTTATTCATCGATGGTAACTAAGCTATTTTCTCTTTAAATGCTCTTACAAAAGTCCCTTTAAAAGTATACCTGAATTATATCTCCTAATTTCCTCTACTTCATAGGGGTTTTCAGTCCTCTTAAAAATGCTTTCCTGTTAGCAAGTAATAATTTCTCCTTATATATTACATACTGCCTCTTATCTATTACCCGACGCTTCCTTTTTAAAAAAAAAACAGATCCTTTGCATTTAAATACATTTCCTCTAATTGCCAAGGATTGAAGTGAAACTTCCTAGTTATCTCTAGATAATTTTTTATTAGATTTGTTTTAGCAAGCCATCAGAACTACAGTCCAGTGAGGTAAGAATTTATATACTATCATTTAAAATTTCTCAATTTCACATTTAAGTCTTTAGAAACAATATTTGAATGACTGTTAATTGGACAAATTATATCTTGACAAATTGTCCAGATAATTTGTTTATGACCTACCTGTTAAGTAAGTCTTGAACACTCTGGACTGCTATAACTATAGTAACTTTGACCCCTTCCCATGTCTTCAGTGAATTTCAGAGCAAAAAAGTTCTTAGTTTTACTACTATTTGGGTTAGGCTCTATCATCATAATTTACTGTGTGACTATAATAAAACCCCCTAAGTTGTTTCTCTTTATTGTTTATTCATTTGTTAAATGGGGATAATACTCCTTTTACTATAAAGGTTTTATGATGCATGTGTGTGTCTTAGCCAGTTCAGGCTGCTATAACAAACATATCGTAGACTGGGTGGCTTAAACCTAGAAATTTATTTCTCACAATGCTGGCTGCTGGGAAGTCCAAGATCAAGGTGTGGGCAGATCTGGTTTCTGGTGAGGGCCCACTTTCTGGTTTGAAGAGAGCCATCTTTTCCTTGTATCTTCATAAGATGAAGAGCATTAAGAGAAAGCAAGCTTTCTTGTGGGTTTTATAAAGGCAGTCATCTCATTCACGAGGGATCCATCTTCATGACCTAATTACCTCCCAAAGGCCCTGCCTCTTAATATCATCACATGAGAGGTTAGAATTTTAATTTATGAGTTTTGGGGGGACACAGACATGGCTGTGTGTGTGTGTGTGTGTGTGTGTGTGCATGCATGTGAGAAACTGAAGTTAGACCATGCAATTTATACATCCAAGGCAAAGAAGAGAAGTATTTTAACCACCTCTCCCTGGCATGCCTTGTTTTGAGCATGCTACATATATTTTTCCATTTTATAGTATCGTCACTCACATTCATGAAGAATATTATTAGGAAAATTATCCAGCTCAAATTTCTAGTTCACTGCTTTTTTCTCTATCTGATTCTATGTTTGTCAATCAAGTTTTGCCAATCAAATTCCAGTATCTTGATTCCGTTCTTCTTCATAATGGCCTGTTGTTGGTTTAGGGATGTGATAGCCTCTCTGATCTCTTGTGGGATGTCAATTACCTATAGGTTTTGATGTCCTCATCTGCTCCAGAGACTTTGTTTCTACAGATGGTAATATTCCCGGCTTTAGAACTGGGAGCCTTGCTTTTAAGATTTTGGCTTTGCTAAAATGTTCGTTAATTTTTGGCTACGTTCTTGTTTTTGTTCTTGAGTGGTTCTATTTGTGTATGGACATTTCTTGTCTTTACTGCTTGAAAGGAAGGTTAAGGATATGTGAGAAGGTAGAGTGTGTAAGTAGCTTATTTGCTGAGCTCACAATATTCCTGTTTTGTCTGGGTATCACCTGTCAATGGGATGCAACACTGTGTCTCCAACCCAAGCATCAACAGGCCCTGGTGGTAAACATTTCTGCTGTCCTCTCTTGCCACAAAGAAAACAGGACGACAGGAAGACTCCTTTCCCCAAGTCGTTTGCCTGAGTCTTGCTTCTCTTGTTTCTGAAACTGGAACAGACCTGAAACTGCTTTCAATATTTGCAACAGTTTTTTTTTTTTTTTTTTTTTTTTGAGACAGAGTCTTGCTCTGTCACCAGGCTGGAGTGCAGTGGCGCAATCTCGGCTCACTGCAACCTCCGCCTCCTGGATTCAAGCGATTTTTCCGCCTCAGCCTCCAGAGTAGCTGGGACCACAGGCACGTGCCACCACGCCCGGCTAATTTTTTTTGTATTTTTAGTAGAGATGGGGTTTCACCATGTTGGCTCATGATCCGCCCGCCTCAGCCTCTCGAAGTGCTGGGATTACAGGTGTGAGCCACCGCGCCCGGCCCGCAAAAGTTTTAAGCTGTGCTTCTCTGGACTGCTTACCTAGCTGGTTCTCAAATGCTTCAGGTGCCACAGCAGATTCACAGGGCACCACGGGATGTTTAAGCAATATAAGAGAAACAGTGATATTCACCATCTGTCAGACACTGCAGGAACTACCGGTGAAACAGCCAACTCACAGTTTCAACGTTAGATCCTGCTACATTCCTTTGGATGATACCATATTTTTGTGAAGCTGATATTATAGAGGTTGCTGTGATTTAAAAAAAAGTATCATGTGAAAATCAATTTGAAAAAAGAAATAAGGATGACAATGTCAACTTCTGAGATTCGAAAAGATGTGTACACATCCTACTAGTAAATATTTGTGGTTATTTAAGAATGAATATTTTCCTTTCCATCGTATGCATTGCCTTTTTAAGTGGCTACAAAGTTTTTAAGATGCAAGTACTTATTAAGTTGTTTGTACCTAAATACTTAATAAATGGAACTGCTGGGTATTTCTTTTAGCCCCCGGGCATGGTTTGAAAAATTACTAAGCCACTAAGGGGGATCTAAACACAAAGGGCTTAGGAACCTCTGACTTTAACATTTTTCATTGTAGTTTCCCAACCAGCTGCTCTGGTATATGCCCGATAAATATTTGCATTCACAAATGTTGAAACATGATTCATGATCTGGTTTGAAAATTTATATCTTTTATGAATTCATCTCTCTTTTTGTGCATTGAGCTTTTTAATAAAATAGTTCTTCCCTTTAGACTTGGGACAAACACCGAAGACTTCTCTTGGGCAATAAATGGGAGAAGAAATAACCTCTCCATCACTTTTCTTTCTGGACTCCCTCAATTTGGCTAGCACTATGTCTAGAAGAAAATACAGGAATTTTTAGTCATATATTTCTGCTTCGGCAGACTAGACAGTTGTGGGAAGGTCAAATGAAATTATATTTACATGACATAAAATAGCTGATTAAAAATTCCAAATCAAACTGGTTATTGGTCAACACACCTGCACACGGGCATGCACACACACACACAGCCCTGGCAGGCATGTGTGCACACATAAACACAGCCTGACCCACCCACAAGTACAAGAAGACACAAGTGCCATGGGGCAGAGTTGCCATCACCTATGCCATTTGGAAGCTCTCTGGTTTTGTGTCAGTGGATGGGACTTGGGGCATATTTCGGTCCCTGGTCTTGGCTATAGCCCCATTTCTCTTAAGGATGCTGATGCTGCAGTGCCTGAAATCAGCTCCACTCTTTCTCAGTAAATTGTCTAGTGGTACTAATTATACAATATTTTATAGGAACCTATTAGTTTAGTTTACCAGATGAACTTTAACAGAGAGAACCCTGAGCGCAGAGGCAATGGAATAGGTAGATTTTAAGGGGTGGGCAGGATGAGAGAAAAGTTTCCTGATTATTTTCATGTAGTAGCACCCAGGCATCCTGGAATTAGATTTATGTAAAATAGAGGTGATGTATAAACCTTAGCTTCATCAAGAGTAGGTCTGGTGTCAACTTCATGTGTCTTTTTGGATTTATATTTCAACTTCTACATTCTTAACCATCCAACTGACTAGGGAGGTAGAACCTGATCTTCCTTCATGAGAAGCATATACCCCAAAGGACCATGAGATGAAAGTCCTCTTTAGTACCTTCAGAACTTTCAACAGAAATACTCCAAACCTTTTATAGTGACAATCTAATCAATTTCCAGAAATATTCTAAAGAAAAGAATAGTGAAACTCCATTACAGAAATTGGCATAAGTTGGAATTTGTATTAATTCACATGGGAGCCTCTCTGAGTTTACCCGTGATTAGCAAACAATACAAGTTAGAGTAAAAATGTGGAACACTTAAAAAACAAAGTGCTTGAGAATATCCTGGAGTTCTTCCGTCTGCATTTTGTTGATCTAATCAAAGTTTGTATGTTAATTCAAACAATAATTTAAAAAATGTATAATGTGATTATGATTTGCATTATTTCTCCTCTTACTTGGAAGGCAGATTGTTGCCCTATTGCTCGGAAACTAGTAGAGTATCTTGATTGATAAGAAGAGTTCTCCATTTGTTAGCGTAGTTTGGTCTACAAGTACTTTAGAGATGGAAAACTTGAATATATTTACTTAAGGGATACTTACACGTAAGTTTCCTAGTTTGGCTCATATGATCGGTCATGCACTTTTAAACTAAAAATATAAATAAGTGAATAAGTTCAAATTTTTCCAGGTCATGCTAGCTGAAGCGTTTCCAAACTGAGATAGTAATCTTGATGATAAGCCCAGTTTGGCAGGCTCAGTTCCATATGTTCCATTTCTTGTTTAAATATTTGATTTCTTAGAACTTGGGGATGAGAAATCTCTCACTTAAAATGTAGTTATTAGACAAATGACAGACTACTTTGTAAAGAAATCCCATTGTTGCTATGCTTCATAGCTGTCAGCAGGTTGAAGTATGCTGGGGTGAGGTCCTTGCTGTGTTTGAGCTTGTAATTCACTATTTAGCAAATAGAATCATTTCCCTACCATTGCAGCATTGCAAAAAAACAACTGCTGAGAACCGGGGAGAAAAGTCTCGATTTTCTTATTCTGAGGTAATTTTCTTTTCTAGAACTATGGATCTGAATAAGAAAAGCAAGTGAGTCAGTAGCAATTCAAAGATGATTGAAGTACCACTCTCGTTTTACAAAACAGATACATTTTGGTTCACCTTTCTGTTCATTCTTTTGCACATCTGTTTTCTTTGTCACATGCATACCTTCTTAGTCTCCCCAAATGACAATTCTTTCTCACTACCTGTGATATTTTTATTTGGCCAGTGCACAATGGCATGTTCCATTGGCAAATGTTATTTTGGAGATGAGGAAACAGACCCAAGTAGGAAAGTCTATGATTTATGGTCACACCTAGTTGGTTGGAAACACAGCAGGAACGAGAACCCACTTCTGGCTCCTAATCAAGTTCTCTCTTCTGACTTCAAAGCTGAGTTCCTCCTGATATGATTTCAAAATGCCTAACTATTGCTTAAGTTTCGCTTTCAGCTTTTGATATAATTTGACCCTGAAAAGGCAAGTTAGATTGGGTTGATTCATGAGCAAACAGCATAAAAAAAATGATATATGTATTTCAGAGATAAATATGTTTAATTAGAAAACAAGTCTGAGTCCCTGTGATAGGAACCTCACTACTTCCAAAGGAAGGTAAAGCATAAGTGTAATTTTTCATGCTCTATTGTTTGGGAAATGAATTATGTATAAATTCTTCCTAAAATAGCATGACAATTTATTGACATGCTTTCAATGACTTCCAGGAGAGTGTTCTAAGATACAAAGGCTACATCTGTATGTAATCATAGAATTTACCATTTTAATGTAGATTTTTTGGTAGGACATCTTATCAGGCCAGTTTGGAATGACAGTGGTATAATCAACTATCTTTTTTTATCTGTTGTTTTGTTCTATGGAAACAAACAGAAGTGAAAGGACAAAACACCACTTCATTGACTCAGTATGAATGTGCTTTAAATATTCTCTTCAGAACTGGTTCACCATTTGTTGTTGTTGTTTTGTTTTGCTTTTTAAATCCTTTCTTTCTCTGTCTCTTTTTCCTTTCAATAAATGTGAAACATGACGTAGAATGTACAGTTTTTATGAGGTTTCCATTTATGTCAACTCATTCCTGCCCATTCATTATTTATTTGGCAATTAAGGGAATCTGTACTGCTATTCAGTTTATTTTGTCAACAAGCATTTGTTACAAAGCTACCAATTTTCCTGGGTTCAAAAGAAGTGGAAATCCTGGCATATTCCCGAGAGCCATAACATTTAATAACTCAAAATGCTTAGTAAATAATATACTAAATTATTTAGATTTTTTTTTTTGTGTGTAGGAAGGTATGGTTTTATGAGAAATGCAGTCTCAAGGTGGGGGAAACATAGGAGATGCATGTAAACTACCATCATTATAGAACAAATTTAACATTGACGATTTGATGCAACATCACTGTATTTGAATAGCCAGTGACTAGTTTTACTAAGTCAAGCTCCAGTCTTCATTTACCTATTAAAGAATAAACTTTTTCACTCTGCTCTTCATGAAAGACTTTTTCAGTTATGAGTGCACCTATAAAAGCCTAAAAGACAAGATCTGATTCATTAAAAAAAACTGTAAAACCTTGTTCATACAGATTAATTTCATGCATATTATCTATATGTCTTTTAGTATCTCTAAAGTTTCAATAATCTAAGCTTTGTGTCTTTCATTCCTCTAAGATAATTCAATGTCTTACATTCTGAATGACACAACCAAAGAACATTTGATAAAATAAGTTTTATGTGTTATTTATGAGGAAGACACTTAAGGATTTAAATAAGCCTTTAAAATATTTACATTTTTACTTCTGACTTTTCGTTTCGCACTTTTTTAAAAAAATGGACTTTTCTTTTATATTTGATGTAGGTTTCAAACTTTAGATTTATATTTCAACACTTCACAACAAATTTTGTAAATATTCGGTGGGGGCTTGGCCTGAAATATAAACAGTTCTTGCTATTGAAGCACTGAAGAAAAGCAGAACCCCTCATTTATTATGAGACATCCAGAAGACTAAAGAGATTTTGAACTTTTTTTCTTTTTTCTGGAACATCTTCTTCAACAAGAAAAATGAAATGTCATCATGCTAAGGTGAATCATAATAAATGTTATGTCTTGTCTGACACTGAAAATAAATCCAAGTAAGTTTGGAGAAATATTGGTGGCTTTTTCCCCCATAGAGGTTTAGATCAGCTTTATAAATTAAACAGTATGCGTTGACAGCTCAGGGCAGTAAGTAAACTATTCAGTAGATAATCTCCATAGGAACAAAAAAAGTTTAAGCATCTCAATCTAAAATAGCACTTCTGGAATCAGCAGTTAGATGTAACAGGAGCAAAGCCTTCCTTTCTTCAAATTAGCAACAAAATTACCTTTTATTTTAAAAAGTTCGATATAAAATAACTTAGAAGTGTCACATAGGTATTAATGGTTGCAGTGGTAATCTCAATATAAATTTTTGCCCTGAAATTGTCTGGTAATCTTTGCTGACTTTCAGAGAGTACTGCTTGTTTACCAGACATTTTTCTAGGCATTTTATATGTATATCAGCTCAGTCAGTCCTATACCAATGAAAGGAGAGTCTTTCTATTATCCCCATTTGACAGATGAGGAAACTGAAGCACAGAGAGTCATTGACCCTACATAACTGGTGAAGCCTGGGCTCTGTGGTCTGTCATATTCATCATATAAACCATGTGGCTTCCCTACAGCACAAACCTGCATGAACATTTGTATCTTTTTGGAGGGCAAAGAGACAATATTGTTTTGAATGATGAAATCTTAATTCAGTTTTAATCATCAATCTCTGGTGGCATAATTTCACAGATATTAAAAGGTATATTCCTCAAGATTTACTTGCACTTGAACAGGGGTCCCCAGACCCTGGATATGGCCTGTTAGTGAGCAGCGGGTGAGTGAGCATTACCGCCTGAGCTCTGCCACCTGTTAGATCAGTGGAGACACTAGATTCTCATAGCACAAACCCTATTGTGAACTGCACATGTGAGGGAACTAGGTTGCATGCTCCCTATGAGAGTCTAATGCCTCATGATCTGTCACTGTCTCCCATCACCCCGTATGGGACAATAGAGTTGCCGGAAAACAAGCTCAGGGCTCCCACTGATTCTACATTATGATGAGTTGTATAATTATTTCATTATATATTACAATGCAATCATAATAGAAATAAAGTCCACAATAAATGTAATGCATTTGAATCATCCCCAAACCAACCCCTCCCCCTGGTCTGTAGAAAAATAGTCTTCCGGCCAGGTGTGGTGCCTCCTGCCTGTAATTCCAGCACTTTGGGAGGCCGAGGCAAGCAGATCCACTGAGATCAGGAGTTCAAGACCATCCTGGCCAACATTGGGGAAACCCCATCTCTACTGAAAATACAAAAAAAAAAAAAAAATTAGCTGAATTTTGTGGCACACACCTGTAATTCCAGGTACTCAGGAGACTGAGGCTGCAGAATCTCTTGAACCTGAGAGGCAGAGGTTGCAGTGAGCCGAGAACTGAGCAAGACTCCGTCTCAAAAAAAAAAAAAAAGAAGAAAAAGAAAAATAGTCTTCCATGAAACTAGTCCCTGGTGCCAAAAAGTTTGGGGACCATTGCTCTAAAGCCTGCAACTGCCTAAAATGCACATTTTCCCCTCCTTTGGTGATAAAAGGCACTGTCGAATATAGCAGGAGATCTTGTAACTTGTGAAGGGCAACAGGCATAGATTAGTTTTTATGTTTGTTTAGCTAATGTAGAGTACTTGGTTTCTCTCCTGCAATTCATGCCCACCTGTAACCTGTGGATGTGTGAATGTAAACTTATTTGGAAATAGGGTCTCTGCAGATGTACTTTAAGATGAGGTCATGCTGGAGTGGCGTGGGCCTTAAATCCAATGTGACTGGTGTCCTTATAAGAAGAAAATTTAGACACAAAGACACTGGCATACAGGGCAGTGGCCATGTAAAGGGAAGACAGAGATTGGAGTGACGCAGCTATAGGACAATGAACACCAAGGATTGCCAGCAACTACCGGAAGCCAGAAGAGGCAAGGAAGAATTCCTCACTAGAAACTTTGGAGGAAGCATAGCCCTGCTGACATCTTGATTTTAGACTTCTAGCTTCTGGAAATGTGAGAGAATACATTAATATTGTTTAAGCCATCCAATCGGCTACACTTTGTTATGGCAGCCATAGAAACTAAGACAGCTAGTAATTAGCACCCATTGCCCCCAGAAGAGTACAAAGATCTAAGGAACAAGTACATTAGGTGGATTTGAGTAGTACTGCCTGGGGTTGCTAAAATGTCTCAAATTAAACTAGGAGTTGGAATAGCACTGGCACTTAGAAGAAGCCAAATTATAAATGTGGGAAAGAGACAGAAGAGCAAATCCTCAAGGGAGAACTAAAGAGTCACCATTTTGAAGCCTTTCCAGCCTCACAATCCTAACTAGGGCTTGTCTTACCAAAAAATAGAAGTCTGCAAATAATTAGTGAGCTTTACTTTATCCCTCCCCTCTCTTGTCTAGAAGCATTCTTCAAAGGTACACTATTATGCTGACATTGTTTACTAAACTAATCAGAGACAGTGACAAAGTATTTTTCATCTCTGTACCCATACTACAAAGTACATACCAGGAGACTAGGGCTGGGACCCAATCTACGTGCAAAAATTACTTCCTCTTTGCTTCTGTTGCCTGTGACACTGGTTTCTCATTGGATAAAGCCTAATCTGCATTTGGGTAGAGACTTGTTCAGATGTTTCTCTCAAAATCATCCTAAGAACTCTCCAAGGTTTGAGCATCAGACACTATGCTACTGAATTCTAGCAGCTTTCACTGCAGTTTCACCTTTTCTAGATGGGCCAATATGTTGCTGTAAATTTTGTAATGTTTTCTTTTTTTCTTTCTTTCTCCCTTCACTTGCCACGGTTAACACTTTTTGTCCAGAATAGAGCCCTTGGTATTCAATATTTACTTATTAAATAGTTAATTATCATCAAAAATATGCCAGGCATAATTTTTAATCTTAGCAGTACTACAATGAACAAGACGGCCTCCGCTGTCAAGGCATTACTGCTTGGTAAGGCAGACTGACACATAAAAAGGCAATTATAATTCAGTGGAATAGTGCTTGAATGGAATAGAATAGTGGTAGGAGAAACTTTCCTTGTGGAGGATGCGGGTTTTAAATACAAGTGAGCCCTTTTTGTCTGTTTCTCTCTCGAATTGAGATAGAAAAGCATATGAAAGACAACTTACAAGGAAATACAACTGGTTATCAAGCACATTGTCTTATTTCTTCCAAATATACTATAATTTTCAAACTATGAGCTTTTATTGGTAAAATTTTAGCCCTTATAGCTGGTCATAGAAGATGAAGTTTTAAAATAAATGGATCTTTTTTTTTCTTTTAGTTTTCTTAAATAACTTGAAATCAGTAACCACTGACTTTGCTTTTTGTGTACCCAATCTTTTGTCCATCTCTTAGCCTGGAAATCGTTTTTTTCTTCTTTGCATTTGGTGAGAAGTTATTTTGGCGGAACTTTAGCAAACCCTGATAAAGTATCACTCTATGCTGAATTTTGTCTTTGGAAAAACATCAATCAAGAAGACAGACAAGCTCCCTGCCCTCCCTGCAGCTTGCTGTCTTAGGAAAAGAAAGAATTGTCTTTCTCAGAGAATTACTTGCATCCTCATTTGAATTGCACCCAAGCTTTGCTTAAGGAGATATGATCATAGCTATGAGATGATTTAAGGTAATTCCACCACAAAGGCAACAATGGTTGGAAGTGGAAGTGTTCTGGTTGTTTTCGTTTACTTGATGTCAGTCAGCAAGCACTTGACCTGAAATACCCTCTCCCTTGATCACCAATAGAAATTAAACCAAGTGGTGGACTTGGTCCAGTCTGTAAATATTTGAATCTTTGTAGCTGCAAAAAAAAAAAAAAAAAAAAAAAAATCCCAATTAAATGCTCAAAAGTATTTAATTACTTTCCTTTGCGACTTTAACTTTATTCCTGTTTATTACTCTTAAAGTACTCCAGAGCACAATATTTTTTATCGGTGACAGATTGCCCAAACTGTTGCCCGAGACCTAATCTCCCTCAGCAGACATGACTGCATTTTGTGGAGAGGTGCTCTCTTGAATGAGCAAAAGGTGTGTGTCTCTCTTAAGGCAAGTGCACCACTGTTTGTTACCTCAAAGATGATGGGTTCATGCAGATGAGATTACGGGTTCATGCAGATGCATTATGTGGCCCATGAATTTTCACTTGAAATCTTGGCATTGCATGTGGCTCAATATGTAGTTAGGGCTTAATTCTCTGACTCAGTTCCTCCTTAGATTTTGTTGGTGGAAATTTGGTACGTGGTGTCTGAAGTCATTTAAATCATGTGATTTGTGGGTCTAAGAGGAAACTTTTGTCTAGATCCCTAGCTTCAAAACCAAGTGTCAGAAAAAAAGGGCCTATTTTTAACTTTCCTAATCACCTTTAGACACATCACTGACCTTTGTACCTCAGTTTTCATGTGTATTAAAGAGAACTATTCATAGCTTTGCCTATGTATGGAGTTCAGATGAGCGCCAGCTCATATAAGATAAGGGTTAATTATTGCTGTCAAAGATAGTGGCAGGATCCACTGGCTTCATAATCACATTTTATTATCTCTTTCTTTCCCAGCACTCCATGAGGTAGTGTTCATTGATTTAAATTACTTGAGTCAGAATAAAATTAGTTTAATGTGTCGTATCAGTAAGGAAGCATGTAATGACAGATTTGAATGAAAAATAATATTAAAGAGTCTGTGGGATCTTTCCTGCCTTATCTCCTTGTATATAATATATGTAATCATGTGTATGTATATAAATATATAATCTCTTAATTATTAACATTTCAAAAGATTATTTGGCACTTGCTATCAATGAGTCCTTGCAGGAACCTGGCACAAGAATGTATATAGAGATAACAGGTGATTTGACAAAGAATTTTTGAGGCAAAAAATGTGTCCAGTTCTTGCACATAAACCTCAATCATGTGTCCTCTTACTCTTTACTGGCTATGGATTATAAGAAGAAGAAAAATGAGGAAAAAAAGAAACAAATTTTCAGTATCTACCATTCTAATTTTCAATCCCAAAGATAAAAGTGTTTCAATGTTATGATTGGTGGGGAAATAATTGACTTTAAATTATGTATATATAATAACATCATAGGGGCTAGAGAGTTTTATGGGCAGGCATGGTCCACAGAACTATGGAACTGAAGTGGCAATGCTTACTAACCAATGAATATATGAAGGTAAATTCATTCCTTTATAAGCAAGAGGCTAATAAGTTATGGTTCTTATACAACCTAGATCAGACTCAATAATACGTTTGCAAAAGGTTACGTTTTGCATGTGGGAAATAATTGTGTGGACACTAAGAATTTTACTTCCATCTGTGTGTGCTTTGCTGATATATGAGCTTTGGTAGAAATTCAACTACAAGAGGCTGGTGGGGTTAGATAAATTCCAGGTGACATCCAAAGCATGGTTAGTTAGAACTTCCCCCAACAACTTCTTTCCACGTACACACCCACTTTCTCCCTCTCTTATACAAACATTATATATTTGACATTGTCACAATCGTAGGTTAACAAAGAGTCTTTGCTACCTTTTAGGAAAAATGCAAAAACATTTGAACACATATATACAAATAACAATTCTTATATTTACAGGTCAATTATTCAAGGATCTACTAATATTATTGACTGTTTTAGATTTTTTAGGTATGTATCGAAATCTATTCAAAGTTTATGTTTAATTTTTTTAGTAACAAAAGATAACAAATATACTTTCAAAATTGAAATATTCCTGCAGTATAAAAGAAAATATAATCAAAGCTGGGCTTTTACACTAATTATCTAAACCGAGAATTTGTTTACTTTACTTTGAGAACAGATGTGATTCATCACAGTAGCCCATAAATATGGTGTCAGAATGTTAGGCTGATCAATGAATATAAATTATTAAAAAATAGTGTAACTCTAAGGTCACCAAGGAATCGAGCTTAGTGTTATTTAAAAGGAAGACTTTCCATTCTTAAAAATATATGTGCATACTTAAGAATGAGTGGTTCTATTCTAAATGGAATTTCTAGCCTTCAAAGGCAGATTTGTGTTTGCTCATAAGAATAAATGATAATTCTTAGACTCTCTTTCAGCAACTTCATTAGGGACAATTCTTTTAGATTTCTTACATAATTTTCTGTGGTATCTAAAATGTGTCCACATCCACAAAGCCTTTGTTGCTCCTCCCTTTAGAAGGTATAGACTGATTTCCCTCTCCTTGAATGTGGGCTATTTATTATATTCAGTCACTCACTTTTAATGACTAGAATATGGGGCAACTGATTGTGTGTGACTTTCAAGGCTAGTCCTAAAAGACGTTGTCACTTCTGCCTTGCTCTCACTTGGACTATCTGATCTGGGGGAAGCCCAGCTGCCATGTTGTGAAGACACTCAAGCATTCTGTGAAGAGGTCAACATGGAGGGAAACTAAGGTCTCCTTGGCAACTAGCACAACTCACCAGACACGTAGGTCAGTGTGTCCTTCAGCCTCAGTCAACCTTCTAATAAACTGTAGCCTTGGGGGTGTGTTAATTGTGACCTCATGAGAGAGCTAGTTAAGCTGCTCTTGAATTCCTGACCTACAGAAACTGGGTAAGAAGTGCTTACTATGGTTTGAAATCTCTACGTTTTGGAGGAATTTGTGAATGGAGCAATAGATAACTAAAAAATAAAAACTCAGTTATTTATTTATTTGTGCCCATGCAAGGCTGGTGAAGTGGAGAACATTTTTCACCTTTACCAAGAGCAGCCTGTGGGCATTAGCAACTGTAGAGAATAACTCTATTGGTGGCAGGCCAGCAGAAAACGCATTTTAGGAAAAGAAGGGTCTTTAAATTATAATAGGCAGGCCAGGCACGGTGGCTCACATCTGTAATGCCAGCACTTTGGGTGGCTGAGGCAGGCAGATCAGCTGAGGTCAAGAGTTCAAGACCAGTCTGGTCAACATGGTGAAATCCCATCTCTACTGAAAATACAAAAATTAATGGAGTGTGGTGGTGCGTGCCTGTGGTCCAAGCTACTTGGGAGGCTGAAGCAGGAGAATCCCTTGCACCCGGGAGGCGGAGGTTGCAGTGAGCTGAGATCCCCCACTGCACTCCAGCCTGGGTGACAGAGCCAGATTCTGTCTCAAGAAACAAAAACAAAGACAAACAAACAAAAATTATAATAGGTAAACGGCTGCCAAATTTGTAGTGTATATCTTGGTTTTTCTGCTTTGTGCATTGCCGTCATGCTTCTAATAATAAGACTGCCATCAGTCAGGGCTTATATACTTTTCAAAGCCTATAAAAAACATTTAAAGCAAATAAAGATTCCAAAAATTGTGCGCAAAAGAAATAGAGTTAAAAAATAAAAATTTTGCATCATGCCAAACTTCAACAAATAAAAGGAAATTACAAAATAGACATTAGTAGTTAATATAATGTTTATAGAATATCGCTAATCAACTACAACTTAAAAAGCTCTTCTGATTATATAAAATTATAGTGAACGCAGGATATTGTGCAAGGTAAGAGTTCCTGGGACCTGCAAATGCCCTGAGTGCCTCTGCATTTATTGTGTCTGTATAAAATAAATCCTGTATTTATCTATATTTCTATTTGTGGATGCCCCTGGAACAAAAAAGGAAAGACATATTCTTCATACAAATTGAGACTATTTACTCTTTCCTCTTGGTAGCTGATGACAGGCATATCCTTTCAGGAAGTGAGACTCGGAATTTTATAAATGGCAATTATTTAAATGGTGTATCTAAGTAACTATAAGAGAAGTGTTGAAGGGAAAAATGGAATTCTAATAAGGCTTAGTAGTCCTTTCTCCTTTCTTTACCTCTCCCTCTTTCCCTTTCTTCCTCACCCCTTTCTTCTTTTCTTTTTCTCTTTCAGGTCATTAGAGCAAGCACTTTCTGAAGCATTTCGGATGACACATTGCAAGATAAAGTGAAAAAAAAAAGCTTGGTAGAAAAGTTTAAGCATGGGCAGAAAGTTAGAAGTATGAACTGTCATATTTTAATGTTTTATTCATTTCATGGCCTGAGGTGAATTTCTTACTTTTGATAATTTTTCTGATCTACATAGTGAAAAAATAATAGCTCAGATTTTTATAGAGTATTGCGAATACATTTTTGTAAGTCCCTTTGAAAATAAAAGTGTCACATAAATGCAAAGTATCTTGATAAGAATACCGCTGAAGGAAATAATATCTCTGAGCCACACCACAGGGCCTCCCGCAAAGGAATTGGATGCCATCTAAGTTTCAGCTTGGACAATAGAGTCCTGTAGTGCATAGTTTTCTTTATATTCTGATCATAGAAATGGCTCCAATTTTACACACTTTCTTCTTTCTGCTCTTCCACTACTGAAATGGAAATTTGATGAAAGATTTGATAAGTGGAAGAAAAACAGTGCTGCATTTGGCTTTGAGGAATATATGAAAAAAATAAACTTTATTCATCCAAGTGGATTTTGGGGACACCAAAAATATTGGTGTGCCTACCTGAGCAGAAATCGTATTGCTGTTCAAAGAGAAAGGGTATGCTACCAAGACTCTCTGTGAGATATTTGCTGGTGGCTGTTTCCTGAGGAGGAGTGACAGTTTCACTTTAGGCTATTCACTAAATTCCAGTCTTTTTAAGAGGTGTGCAAGTTCATGATATAGTCTTTGGCTTATAAAGATTTTCAGATAAATGGGCAGCTCTGAGGCGATCTATAAGGCCAATAATTATGAGATTATCTGTTAGAACTAGACTTCTCAGGAACTTTTTCTGTTCCAAATTTTTTCTTTCCTGGAGATCCATGTCATTTAAGAGTATAATCTGAAACTATGCTTATTTGAAGAAATCTGAATCACTGATATTTCTTTCAATTCCAGGACAAGATGAATGTGGAAAAGATATTTTGAGGCAAATAACACCAGTATTCTTTTCTAATTAGATATGATTAGAATAGATGTGATTCATATCATATAAATATAATTCAATGAGTAAATGGGTGAACGACAGGAAATATTAGTTTTGGTCTAATTTTAGTTTTCAAGACCACTTTTCTGTCCTAGCTATGAGTTAGTTATGAACTTGATCATATGGGATTTTTGGTAAAAGAGTTGCATTTAGTGGTGAAATGAGGCAAAAGGGAAATCAATATGCCATAGGCAGAATGCTAAGACAGTCCCCAAGATTCCTGGTTCCTGGTGCGCGCACATACACACATACCTTTTCTTAGTTATTCCAACATCAATCTATGCACTACTATGAGGGGATTTTGCAGATATAATCTAGGTCCCAAATAAGTTTACCTTAAGACAAGAGGATTACCCAGGTGGGCCTGACCGAATCACATGATCTCTTTAAATCTGGATTTAGAGTTCAAAGACTAGAGATGTCAGAGATTTGAAGTGTGAAACCAAAGCATTTCTGGCTTGAAAATGGGGATGGCCACATGGCAAGGACTGTCTCTAGGTGCTCAGGACAGCCCTGGTTGGCAGTCATCAAAGAAATAGGGATCTCAGTCCTACAACTGCAAGGAACTTAATTATGTAACCACAAAAATGAGCATGGAAGTGTACGTTTCCCTGAAGCTATCAGATGAGGACAGCCTGACTAACCAACACCTTGTCTTCTGCCCTGCAGTACCTTGAGCAGAGAACTTAGTCACTTCTGTCCTACAGAGTTGTGAGCTACTAAATGGATGTTGCCATAAGCTGCTAAGTTTGCAGGACCTTCTTACACAGCAATAGAAAACTAATACATGATAAAATTAGCATCATATTTGTATTTAATTTTAGCTCATGGCCACAATAAGAAAGAACAACGAACTGATTCTTGAGATGGATTGTCTGATACACCAGCATGCAACCATTTTTATTTAGATGTATTGATCATGGTTCAAGCTTCAGGAACCAACACGAACAATGTATATGGCGTTTTCAGTAATACCAAGATCCCTCTGTTCAGAAATGCTATGTAATCAGTGGAAGAAAATCCAGTATCTTCTAGGTGGTTCTCTTTCCAGATGTTTCTGAGATGCCCTCAGTTGTGACGGTTGTGTATGTGTAACCCTCTGGTTGGGTGATTAGCACAGTGACTTTCCCTCTCAGAGTGTCAGGGCACCTTTCTGAAATGCCACATTCCTTCATTCCATTGCCCACCTTTGTGTTGGTAATCTTGGACCATGTGCACCGATTGTTCATTTCTTTCATGCACCTGCCTTTCCACTGCCTGTGGGCCCCTGTGCAGTCCATTGCTTGTTCCAAATCATGCGCAGACCACACAGAGTGTGATCTCAGGCAGTGTCCTTTGTACTTTCCCTTCCTACAGCTCACAATGTGCCGCTGGGTCTCTGCAGTTTGTGTCTCTGTTTCTGGCCACTAGGAAACAGTCTACCTCTTCATGCACAAATATATATATATATTTTTTCCAGGTCTCTTAGCATGGATACCAGAACCTGCTCCAGTGGAGGGCACAAATCTTTTTGTTTCTGTTTAGGATGGGAGAGGCAGGAGAAAGGCGGTGATGAAAAGTAGAGCTTCATTGACCTCTAGGGATGAATTCTGACTGTTTCTGGGACAGCTTTTTACTTCAGAGTTGCAGGCTCTCCAAAAAGGTCAGGGACTGTCTGAAAGCCTTCCTACAAGCAAGCAGGCTCAACTGCTGAGTCTAGCTTCCATCTGCTCTGACTCACAGGGATCTTCCCCTCAGAGGCTTTGTTTTCTTCTCTGAAATACATTCAGCCATGTTTATGTGGGTCTAGATTTCAATGACAGACATGCCTTAGTCCTTTCCCATGAGCTCCTGGCTTCAGTCAAACCAAGGAGGTGATTGGACATTTATTTAAGAGTCCCAAATACTTTCTGATAGGAATCTGTTCACTAAATCATGAAAAAGGGAGATGGGAGGAGCAGAGAGAGGGATGGCATTGCCTAACTATACCTACAGCCAGCCTGGCTGGATCTGAGGGGCAGTCCAGCTAGAACACCCATAACTCTTATTTAAATATCATTTCTGATCTTTATCTGTAGGCAAGCAGCTAAAAATATGGCCTACTGGTTCCCCAGTGTGATGTGAAACACTTCAAAAACTAAAAAATATTTGTGAATTGCAAATATACATGCAATTACTAAGGATTTCCTCCAGATTGTTGTTCTTAGCTTCTAAATTTAGACTTCTACATAATCAATCGTGAACAGATCATCACTTTGCTAAATTTCTGTCATGACTATTAACCAGAAATGAACCATTGTTTTGTTTTCTGAGAAAAAGGCATTTAGGAATAAATTTACATTGAGTGGATTTAGTTGCCGTTGTGCGCATATGCCGTGTCTCTAAATGCAAGTAACTTCCATGGATTTAAACCTCGGGGTAAACTTTCGCTTCAGATGAATTATCTGTTAAATTAGGGAGAAAAGAGATTAAACAATGAAAGCACACATTTTACCATTGTGCACCTCCGAAGTGCTTTTGTGGGGAAAAAAATATCTTAGGATAAAGGGACAGAAATTGATTATGGTAGGAAAAAAATACGAAACAAAAATGCAGTGACTCTTCAACTTTCAAAATGTCTCTGGCTTGAAAAGCACAAACTGTCTGTTTAAGGTGTTCATTATCTTGGAAGCTTTCTAAATTATAAAAAAAAGATTTAATTTTTGTGAGTACATAGTAGGTGTGTATATTTATGGGTTCCATGAGATATTTCGATATAGGCATGGAATGTCTAATAATCACATCAGTATAAATGGTGTAAACATCATGTCAAGCATTTATCCGTTTTGAAAACTTTTATCTTAGCCAATTGAACTTAAAATTGTACATGGTACTCTTTTTTTTTTTTTTTTTTTTGACTGAGTTTCGCTCTTGTTACCCAGGCTGGAGTGCAATGGCGCGATCTCGGCTCACCGCACCCTCCGCCTCCTGGGTTCAAGCAATTCTCCTGCCTCAGCCTCTTGAGTAGCTGGGATTACAGGCACGTGCCACCATGCGCAGCTAATTTTTTTTTTGTATTTTTAGTAGCGACGGGGTTTCACCATGTTGACCAGGATGGTCTCGATCTCTTGACCTCGTGATCCACCCGCCTCGGCCTCCCAAAGTGCTGGGATTACTGTACATGGTACTCTTAAAGGCAACTAACAGTTAGACTTAGGACTTTATTTAATTGTTTGACCCTTTCCTTGGAAGATTGTTTTGTGAAATTATTAGCTTTGGCACCTTAAAACTACATTATTCTATGAAAAGTACAGAAAATATTTATTTAAATACTTGTTCTTTGCACAGCTAAAGTAGAATAATCACCTCTATTTTTGTACATTAGGTTAAAGGTTTAAAAACTGTGTATTAAATACCTAATGATGCCATTTTTCTACTGTTATTCTTGGAAATAATCTTGTGAAGAATTTTTCTTGGCTCCTTTTTAGTTTTTCTTTCTCTCTCAAAATGTATGTGATAATTCATATGCATGCATACATGTGTATATATTATCAGTTTGAACTGATTACATATTTTACAACCAACTAGATTATGTTGGTCTCATCATCTCACACATACTACCTTATCTCACTTATTACTCAGCAACCTGGCCCAAGGAACTGGAATTTCACACACAAATGCACGCGTGCGCGCACACACACACACACACACGCACGCAAATAGAACCACACAAAGAATAGAAGCCAAGAGAAATGGTGATGAGGTTTAGAGCTGTCATTGTCTCTGAAAGTCCTCATACTTTATAAAAACAAAAGTAGTATGTCTAATTTCTGCTTTAGGATTGTTAAGTTGGATAGAAATAAATCACCTAATCTTGCACTTTCACTAAAAGTATAAGAGAAAAAAATTGAGTTTTTTCTTATCACTCATGAATCCAAGAATACTGGTGTCTGTAATTCTGAGAAAACCCTTTCGTATCATAAGTTTCAGAGTCTGGTCAATATAAAAATAATTCTATAAGCTCTGTATCTACTGTCTGAAGCCACCACCACTTGTACACATGTTTAAAAAACCACTTATATCTGATTTCTAAATCATTGAGCCATGAAGTAGAATTTATTTTGTGTGGCTTTGTGGTGCCAATGACTCTATTCTTGTTTTACACAGCGTTAGCACTGTATTACTAAATTAGACAGGAAATGCAAGATCTATTGCTGTAATCAGTGTCTTGCCATTAATCACTTCCCTTGTCCCTTTGCCCCACCATCACTCCTTCATGGCAGTACCTCAGGGGCTATTTCAGTTGTCCATTTCCACTGGTGGTTCTCATGACTAAAGTGCTTGGTGCTATGTGAGTTAGGGTGCAGACAGAAAATAGAAACAAATCTCTGTGTTTTAAACAAGGGAATTTCATGTGAGAATTGGTTAGCTAGAACTGAAAAACACACATGAAACTGCAAATAAACTCATAGATGAGCAAGAACAGGAAGTCACATTGCACTAGGCTGCAGGGACAAAGGTAGGAAGGCTATTACCAGAACAAGGGAATGTCTAGGATAGATATGACATTAAATAAAGTTTGGATAGGCACAAAAAAAACATTAAAATATGGAGTAATGGCCACTGGAACTTTAACATCCCTTCTGTAGTCTGTTGATATGGTTTGGATGTCTGTTCCCGCCAGATCTCATGTTGAGGTGTGATCCCCAATGTTGGAGCTGGGGCCTACTGGGAAGTGTTGGATCGTGGGGGCAGATCCCACATAAATGGCATAGTGTCACCCTCCTTGGTGAGTTCTTTCTCTGAGTTCATGAGAGGTCTGGTTGTCTAAAAGACAGTGGCACCTCTCCCCAGCTCTCTCTTGTTCCTTCTCACCATCTATCATGGCACCTCCCCATTTGCCTTTCACCATGATTGTAAGCTTCCTGAGGCCTCACCAGGAACAGATGCCAGCACCATGCTTCCTGCACAACTCTCCACTCTTCTTCTTCAGAATGGCCACTGCAAATATCTTCCAGATGTCAAAATTCCTTACTCCACTCTGTGCCCCTAGCACATTCAACTTGCTAACACTCCTCGTTCCTGATGCAAACCTTCTTGTCCTTTCTGTCACCATGGATGTCTCTCTCTTCCCAGTGAAGTTACCCTTCTGGGCTTTGGTTTCCATTTCCTTTCTTTAATTAGGGACTTTAGATCATTCATTTTAAACTGTCCTCTGTGTCCTTAAGTCTTTCCACTAGTCACTGGCATCAACATTTTAACATGTTCCAGTCTCCTCCATTTCCCCCTCCCTCCAAAAAAGAAACCAAGAAATAGAAGAAGGAAAGGCCTACTCCTCTATCTTCCCATTCACAGTCAAGATTTTGCAAGCATTGTTTATCTTCACCTCCCATTCACTTTTCAGCTCACTGGAGTCAGCTCACCGCACTGGATTCTGAATCCTCAGAATCCACATACATATACATGCAAATCTCTGAATTCTAGTTATCCCTTAGCTTTCATATCAAGAAACAAAATTGAAAGACTCAGAAAAATACTGTAGTGAATGATATGTTACTGTTCAGACAGGATCTTCTGAATTTTAGACAGATGCCTTAAGGCTTAATTAAACCCCTTCTCGTTCCACCCTCCCCACCAATAGGCTGTAGAATAGTAGTTCGCTAAGTGAGGCTTGGGACCAGTAACATCATCATCTAGAAGTTTGTTAGAAATGCAAAGACTCAGAATGTACCCTGGCCTAGCAATCTGGATTTTAATAAATTATTCAAGTTATCTGATGTATGCTAAAGTTTGATAATTACTGAGGAAGGGAATGTTCTTTTCAGTAAGGAAAAGAAAGTAGAAAATACAAAAAAAAAAAAAAAAAGAGGTAGAGGTCGAATGAGGTTGTTAGGTTCCAAAATGTTTGTCCTGTTCCCTCTGGTGTGGTGGGAATGGGGAACATCAAGGGCTGAAGGGTGGGGACAAGGGGCATCAAAGGCTAAAGGGTGTAGCAGAAACCACCAAAGAGTGATGAAAGATCCTTAGAACATGGCAAAGAAGGGTAATAGATGAGTTGGATGCTTCTCCAGGCAAACCCCCTGGAGGAGATTCAGGCATCATGACAAACCATGGCTTCTGCAGAGGCTGTGGCCACAGATGCATTGCAGCCAATGCCTAAATCCCAAACCCATTTTGGTGAGCTCCAAGTACAGCTGGAACGCTGGACCATGTGAACACGGAGGCCAAGAACAGGCAACTGAGGGCACATTCCTTGGTGACTAGAATCAGTTTTTATGGCTGATTCTGAGCAGTGGGTGGATGTTTATACTAGGCTAAAGGTCCATACGCAAAGCAGACAGAGCTTGGCAGTGACCAGTGCTCGTGCGGAATAAAGTAGGTCCCCACTGCAGGAACAAGAGTATACGAGTAAAAGTTGAAGGCATTTCTCCTTCCTCTCCTCTGCTAGGAAGACCCAGTAAGCTTTTGTACACTCCCACATCCTAGGGGAGGATTCAGTTGGGGAGGAAAGTAATTTGAAAGCCTGAAGAATTTATTTGAAAGGGACTTTTGTCAAAGGTATTAAGAAACTTTAAACTAGAAGAGCTTGTGTTGTCACTAATTAGAGTCTAAGTTTTTCCATTTCGCAGTAGGGTGAGAACTTGTGGAGAAGTTTGGATAACTGACGAAAAAAATAAAAAAGGCTGAACATCATCTTTTTTGGTGTCTGCTGCTTTGCATACTGTTTGCCACTCCTCCCTGGAATGCTTTCTCCCCTCGGCCTCAGCAGCACCAGGGTTTCACTGCCTCCTGCCCCCTTCCTCTAGGATAACTCCTTCACCATTTGCATAACAGGTTGATCTTCCTCCACTAATTCCTAAAATGTTGATATTATACAAAATATTATGTCCACACTTTTTCTTTTTATGCCTCACAATCTTCACGTTCTTATTCTTATAAACCCAAAATGGCTCTGGTGCCCTCAGAATCCAGTCTTCAGTTCAAGAAAAAGGAAGGAAAGAGGAAAGGCAAAGGAACTCTACTTGTGAAGCTTTGCTTTTTATTTAGAAAGGTGGGCGCTTTCCAAGGAATTCCTGTCTGTATCTGAACAGTTAATATTGTGTCACATGGCCATTTCTAGCTGCAAGAGTTCTGGAAGGCAAATATTGTAGCTTGGTTTATTTAAGTTAACAGAAGAGGTGGAGCAGAGGGAGAAAAGATTTTAGGTAAAAAAATGTTAGTGTCTGCCTCAATCCCTTATAATCAGTTCTTCATTAAGAAAACATAGTGATTTGACTTAAAATGAGAATAATATTTTTTTATTGCATTTTAGGAAAATGAGAATCTTTTAAGGGTCTCACTCTGTCCCCCAGGCTGGAGTGCAGCGGCACAATCATAGCTCACTTAGCCTCTAACTCCTGGGCTCAAGCAACACTCCGGCCTCAGCCTCCCAGTTAGCTAGGACTACAGGTGTGCACCACCATGCCTGGCTAACTTTTCTTGTCTCTGAATACTCTTCTTCCATCATTTGCTGCTTTAATCAATTTGAAGTGCTCAAAGTGTTATTTGTATCTTTGTCTATATTGTTTTGTTTGTCTGAATGTTTTTTTCCTGCATTTTCATCTGGATAACTCATATTTATTCATAGGAATTCCAATCAAGTGGTAGGAAACCTCCTATGTCATCTGAGGGTGGGTCAGGCATCATCCTGTATTCTTTCTTATTCATACAAAGCAGTTACATTCTATTGTAATCTTCTGTTTACCTGCCTGTCTTCTCTCATATGACTTGATAGAAGGTATTATATCTCATTTATATTATGCATGCATCATGGAACATAGTACATACTCAATACATATTTGTCATTTGAACAAATAAAGTAGAATCAAAGTTCAGTTTTGAGTTAGTCTATTACAATCCATTCAAATATAAAATGAGGTCTATTTGCACTTAAACTATCTGGAATTTGCATTTGACCTTTATGTGACTGCTGGGGAAGACCAGGGATGACTATCTGGAACCTGTCTGGAGAGAGAGACACCGATAAGTAATTGTGGTTCTGGTTTGAAGTGTTGCCAGTTTTAATCATCTTTTAACTTTCATTCTTGTTTAGTAGGGCTTTCATAATTCTGATATCTTTTGTGCAAAATCGTTCAGCCAATCCTCATGACTATATAATCAAATTAAATAGATACAAGCTGATTATTAAGAGGTAATGAGTTTAGAGATACTTTAATTCTAGTTTAGATGGTCAAATAATGATCCTTTTCAATGTAGTTAAATGGTTTCAACTGTTAATAGTGACAAAATATGAATCAAACAGAGCTTTGGTTCACTGTATAAAGACTATGATACTGAACCTCCCTATGGTTTTTAATTATATATAAACTCATGCATGACACTCATAAGTTCATGAAAATTGTTCACATATAAATAAAGATACTAATGTGCTAAAGTACAAAACCCACATGAGTTCAGCCATTCACCCAAGCAGCTGTAGAAAACTTATAACAGACATTGTCCAGTATACCAGTCAATACTGCATTTATACAGTTTCATGTTAATTTTTTTAAGATTTAGTACTAGGACAAATTTAAACTTTTCTAACAAATTGTGATTATTCTCACCTTCCTCTCCCCTTCCTCTTTTTAAAAAACAATATGCATTATATAGTTGACCTCTCTTTATCAACTACAATGAACAGGGCCAAACTTGCAATTTTATTATTGTGTTTACATTATTTCTTATACTCTAATTTCTTGCTGTCTCATTTTACATGGTCTTGAATTTTTGCCTAAGCTTGCATAAGCTTTAATACTTCTTCCATATTTTTATTTTTATCATAATTTTTTATAGGTGGTTTTGTTGTAAATTTCTTTAAATTCTCTTTGGAATGAGTGGTAATACAAACAAGTCATAAACTTACAAGTGCATATTCATACTTGCATAAGATTGAAAATACATAAAGGAGAAACTTGTCTATGCTTGTGCTGAGAATGCGTCATAGAATAATTCTAAATGCAACACTGAGTCTAATCAGTATTTATTTATATTTCTTTGATTGGTGTTTTCTTAGTTAACGTGCTTTTGCCTCTCCTGATTGTATTACCATGCTGACTAATCTGAGTACAATTTATACTTGCAAAAGTTCCTGGAATTTATCCTGCCAGCTTAAACATCAACAAAACAAAGGAGAATAGAGAGATTTTGTTAAAAGCAATGGCATAATAAACATTCTGATCTATAATAATTGATTTCAGATCTATTGTAGCAAGAGAATAGAAAATGCATTTATTCAGGTTGTTTGAATAACTGTAATAAAGCTTACATATCACTATCTCTCATGTTATATATAAGGAAACTGAGGGTCAGAGAGATTAAAGAACTTGCCCACTGCCGCAGAGGTAGTAAGAGATATCCTCCAAAAATGTGATGAGATAAAAAAAGAAAGTCACCCTTTACCATTCGTCTGGAGGCAAGAATCATCACTAGAGGAATTTGCTTTCCTCCCAGACACATGTATGAGTCCTACCACCTAATCCAGCTGAGTGAACCTGGGCAATTATGTATTTCTTTGTGGCAAAATTTCATTATCTGAATTGGATAACAATTTTATTTATCTATATGAAGTTGTTTTCGGTAGTAAATGAGACAAATATACAGATTTGATAGCACAGAGCCTGGTACCTAGGTGGTGTTTAGTAAATGTTAACTCTTATAAGTGAATGGGAAGATGAAGTATTTTCTTTCTATATGACAGTGAACTACATAGTCTTAAAAGATATTTCCATAGAAATATATACATATACTCATACACCTTATGAGGTAGGTCATTTTAACCATAAGCTACTTCATTTCCCCCCTCAGTGAAATGAGTGCATTTTTCATTTTAATTTCCTAAAACATCTAGTGTGATGCATGTGATCTTTCCTGCATTTTTATTTGGGCTGCCAGATTAATTTAAATGGGACCTGACAGCTAGTAGTTTTCTTTTGTGCTCATGGACATCTTAAACATTCGTAAGGCCAGGAAAAAAAAAAAAAAAAACCTTAGCCACCTGTGTTTCCATTTTTCATCTTTGATTATTTTATTATCATTCTCATCATCATTGTCATCAACAACAAGCATTGATTTGTCATTTACCATGTAAAAGCTAATATATTAGAGCATTCAGGGACATTTAATAACTTTAAATTTCAGTCTTTAAGAAGCTTACTCTCTCCTTAAAGAGAATGTGTGTGCATGTGTGTGTATGTGCATGTGTGTGTGCATTTTTTGAGACATTCGCACTCTGTCACTCAGGCTGGAATACAACGGCATGATCACTGCTCATGGCAGCCTCAACCTCCCAGGCCAAGGCAACTGCTCTGCCTCAGCATCCTGAGTAGTCAGGATCACAGGTATGTGCCACCACACCCAGCTAATTTTTGAATTTTTTTTGTGCAGTCTCCTGATGTTACCCAGGCTGGTCTCAAACTCATGGGATCAAGTGATCCTCCCATTTTGGCCTCCCAAAGTGCTGGCATATATTTATATAATTTAAATAGCAAGATCAAAACTGACGAACATGGTTCTTGTGGGACAAGAGGACAGGTAGAAGGAAAATAAACTGAGCTGAGGTTTTAATGAAGTAGAATTGTGGTCTGGGAAAGTGGAGGAGAAGAGGCTATGGGAGAACAGCTGTCAACAATGAGGGGCTTCAATCAGTTAGGTGGTTGAAGGGGCTTCAATCAGTTAGGTGGTCAATCCACATGTACATGAAGTGCACATATGGAGGTCTGTGGAGGGCAGTGGTGGGAGGTAAGAGATAAGAAGTAGATTTGGACATTCCTCCAGGTGGAATGATTCTGAAGAATTTTGAACAGGAATCAGAACCAAGAAATTTCTCTTACCTGTTGTTGAAAGAGACTTTCTAATTAAATCAAGTTTGATCTCTAAGCAGCTAGGATTCTGAGATGAGTGTCAGCTTGATGGGAGTTTATTTCTTCATGCCATTTAAAAACAAAGTTTAAATTCCACATCTTTTAAATTTTATGTCAAAAAGTTGGAAAATCATGGTGTTTGATTGGGAATAGGAGGATGGATGGGATTATAGGTGAACAGCTTTTCAATTTAGAGTTGGCATAAGATTTGAAATGTCACTTCTGGAGTAAGATTTTTTTGACAATAAAGGATCAACTGTGTCTACCTTTCGCTCTGAAAGTGTTTGTTTCTTAGAGGAAGTTTTACAATTCTGTATGGCTATTTTGGCTCAATTGTTTATATATTTCTACCAATTGGCCTAATTTGTTTAAAACATTTGGAATATGGGATACCAGATCATTCCAGAAATTGATCCTCTCATCATGCAAGAGCATCTTTAAACTTCTAGAACCCACATAGCCTAGACAATCCTAAGCAAAAGGAGCAAAGCTGGAGGCATCATGCTACCTGGCTTCAAACTATACTACAAGACTACAGTAATCAAAATAGCCTGGTACTGGTACCAAAACAGAGATACAGACCAATGGAACAGAATAGAGGCCTCGGAGGCCATGCCAGACATCTACAACCATCTGATCTTTGACAAACCTGACAAAAACAAGCAATGGGGAAAGGATTCCCTGTTTAATAAATGGTGTTGGGAAAACTGGCTAGCCATGTGCAGAAAGCAGAAACTGGACCCCTTCCTGATACCTTACACTAAAATTAACTCCAGATGAATTAAAGACAAGCATATGACCTAACACCATAAAAACCCTAGAAGAAAACCTAGGCAAAACCATTTAGGACATACACATAGGCAAGAACTTCATGACTAAAACACCAAAAGCATTGGCAACAAAAGCCAAAATAGACAAATGGGATGTAATTGAACTCCAGAGCTTCTGCACGGCAAAAGAAACAATCATTAGAGTGAACCGGCAACCAAAAGAATGGGAAAAAATGTTTGCAATCTGCCCATCTGACAAAGGGCTAATATCCAGAATCTACAAAGAACTAAAACAGATTTACAAGAAAAACACAAACAAACCTATTCAAAAGGGGGCAAAGGACATGAACAGACACTTTTCAAAAGAAGACATATATGAGGCCAACAAACATGAAAAAATGCTCATCATCACTGGTCATTAGAGAAATGCAAATCAAAACCACATTGAGATACCACGTCATGCCAGTTAGAATGGTAATCATTAAAAAATCTGGACACAACAGATGCTGGAGAGGATGTGGAGAAATAGGAACACTTTTACACTGTTGGTGGGAGTGTAAATTAGTTCAAGCATTGTGGAAGACAGTGTGGCGATTCCTTAGGTATCTAGAAATAGAAATTCCATTTGACCCAGCAATCCCATTACTGGGTATATACTCAAAGGTTTATAAATCATTCTATCATAAAGACACATGCACACGTATGTTCATTGCAGCAGTGTTTACAATAGCAGACTTGGAACCAACCCAAACACCCATCAGTGATAGACTGGACAGGGAAAATGTGGCACATATACACCATGGAATACTATGCAGCCATAAAAAACGATGAGTTTGTATCCTTTGTAGGGACATGGATAAACCTGGAAACCATCATTCTCAGCAAACTGACAGAAGAACAGAAAATCAAACACCACATGTTCTCACTCATAGGCGGGTGTTGAACAATGAGAACAAATGGACACAGAGAGGGGAGCATCACACACTGGGGATTGGTGGGGAGAGGTAGGGGAGGGACAGTGTGGGATAGGGAGGTTGGGGAGGGATAACATGGGGACAAATGCCAGCGATAGGTGACGGGGGGATGGAGGCAGAAAACTGCCTTGCCATGTACATACCTATGCCACAATCCTACATGATCTGCACATGTACCCCAGAACCTAAAATACAATTAAAAAAAAGTTATTCCTGACCCCCACAATACTGAAGTTACTATGATACATATAAAAACATAGATAAGACCAGTCTGGAGATTTACCTATTCATTAATAGGAACTTGGAGGAGGAGAGAAAATACCGTGCAAACACACCTGTCTTCAGGCTCATGTCAGTGGGAAAGAAGTAGGTAAACCAGGGCTCTTCTACCAAATGTCTCCAATGATAATAGAATGGGTCTATTATATTTCCCATTTCCCATTTTCCTGGCCATTGCCCATTTTCTTAGCAGAGATAAATGGATTTGCTCAAAGAACTCTGACTGACTACATGGGTGGCCCATTTAACTGGTAAAAGGAGTCCCAGTTATGGACATATTCAGTTGTTAAATTACACACACATACACCTACACATAAAGACATATCACCTTTATTTTGGTCTGGCCTAGTACAAATATTGTGTATGCCTTGGTGTCCCTCTCTATTGGTTGCAAATGTAGCTATCATTTGTAAACACATTCATTAATTTTCTTATTCTACATATAGTAATACTGCTCTTTCTGACTCTGAATAGCATAACCCATTTAAATAAGAATCTTTGCAAGCTCAGTAGTGCAAAAATAGCAATGATAAAAGTGTATCCATCACACTTTTGAAGAGCATTTCATTAATAGATGGATCAGAACATACTTCTTGTTGTACATCATTTAATTGTTATATATTTAAAATGAGACATATATCTAATATTCTCTTCAAGCTTTCATATGCCTCAGATTTATTATGTCAGTTGTTAGTGGCAATGACATCACAAGATGAATTTGAAGCAATGATTGCTTTAACATTTAAAAAGCTTAGAGTGTGCCGATTATTCAGGCTGCTAAGTGAAAGTACAAATGTCAGTTTAGCTATCTATAATCTCATACTGTTTAAAGGTTCATGAATTACACATGCAGTGGATAGAAATGGAGGAACTGAATTTGACTAAAAGACCTTTTTCACAAAAAAATTTGCTGAAACGATTTCTTCTAATGTATTTTAGTGATTAATCAATTTGATTTAAAATGTTAGAATTATTTAAGGTCTGTACTTTGAATTTACTGTGAACTCAAAGCATGTTTATATTTATTGCATCAACTAAGTAAACAGCATATGCTTAATGCTTTTAAAATGTTCTCCAGTAAAATTTAGGTCAGTACTTACTTGTTAGCTATCAGCCCTGAAGATACGTTGACATATTTGATTAACAGTGTGCTTCTCCCACACTGCTTTGTGTAATTTCTGCAATTTTGTGTCATTGGCAAAAATTCAGTATCAGCTGCTGTCATACACTTAAAGATGTTTTACTTGTGTTAATTTTTCAATATTTATACTTTAAAAATTATGTTTGTCTTTTTTAAAGAATAAATAATTCTACCATTTAGATATTTTTTGGAACATAAAAATAGAGATATTCAGGATGCATTGATTTCCTACTAACACAAAGTGCTGATAAACCTGGTTTCGAATACAGTGAAAACTAATAATTATTGAAAATTAAGATTATTTGAAGTTTTAACCACTATCTGACCCCATTAAACGTGGTATATTACTATTACTATATAGGTGTATTAATGGAACTAAAAAACCGGATTGTCTGGAAAGAAAGATTTTACTTCCCTTCTCCAGCAAGCAATTCTTGGTTTTGAGCCAAATTATTACGGTAAATATTAATGGATAAGTGCTATAATGGACACCAAGAAAAATTAGGGGAGATAACTCAGCCAGAGATATTAGGAGGAGAAATGGTTTGATTATATGTTGTCAACAACCAAATCTCACTTCTCTTTACTGAAGAAGATGCTTCCTGCTTATAAATCTTTCCACCTACTTAGGAAAGAAAAGAGGAAAAGAAAATGACAAATGTCAGTCCCAAACATTGAAATCCTCTCTCTCTTTTTCTAGCTACATCACATAAAATAATATATGAATATATAAATAATTGTACCAGTTCTGGCATTGAAAAATACTGATATGGCTACATTTATCCAGCAAGCAAAATATCCTGCTGGATAATGGACATTTGGTTTAACAGAAGGGTATAGAACCACAGGCTGATAAATGGGAATTACAAGACTGATTTCACCCAGTTAAAAATTGAGGCCACTGGACACCCCTGGCTTAGCTGAACAGTCCCCCTTAGGATGAACAATGTTAGTCTAAACTGACCGGGCATTTTACCATTGGTATTGAACGAAGAGGCCAGTGAAAAATTATCATAGGATTTTGTCACTTTTGAAAGATTTTGAAAAGGTAGTTGAATCAGTAAGCAATTGACAGGATTCATTTATATCTTAGTAAAGGAAAAGGACATAGGATTCAAGGATTTTGCCTCATGTTTTGGAATTGTCTCTATTGTCCGTGTTTTTAAATGGCTCACCTTGTTCGTTTGGAGTTACTTGAATCAGAGCATCCTTAATCTTCACCCATATCTTCCATGCAGTCCCATGTCATTCAAAAGTCTTCAGCGTATTTTCTCTTGGAGGTCACTTTATACTTGGCATGTTAAAATCAGAGCTCATTATATTTCCACTTTAAGTGAATCTCCTTCTCAGTGTGTCCTTCCTGTCATTGGTGTTACTAGTTTTTTAAGTCAGGGAAGTGATCCCAGTAAATTTTATTATTTCCCACTCTATCCCATCTTTTCAATCTGCCACCAACCCAGCGTTCTGCTGTTATTTACCTTGCCTTGGCTTCAATATTTTAAATTTATTTTTTTAACTGACCACCTTCTTCCAGGTGATCCAGCCACCACTATTTTTAAAACTGCTGCCTTGTAACTAACATATCTAAAATATGTTCATGTTCAGAAATTGTAATAACATTTACAATTAGCTCCAAATTCACCTATGTCTAGTTTTCAAAGATCTCTTCAGTTTGGCTTCCCTTGTTTTAGATTAGTCTCTTTTGGTTTCAACCAGGTTAATTCCTTCCTGAGTTTTGCATATACAATTTTAATTTCAGATTGGAATTTAGATCTAATACTCAGAATAATATATATGTTTTCTCAGTCTATCCAAAACCTACCTCTTTTTTTTTTAAAGTCTTTTCAGGCCTCCCAAAATCACCTTTGATGTTACTTAGTCCAGTCTTTCTCTTTCTTTCTTTCTTTTTTTTTTTTTTCGAGAAGGAGTTTTGCTCTTGTTACCCAGGCTGGAGTGCAATGGCGCGATCTCGGCTCACCGCAACCTCCGCCTCCTGGGTTCAGGCAATTCTCCTGCCTCAGTCTCTTGAGTAGCTGGGATTACAGGCAGGTGCCACCATGCCCAGCTAATTTTTTGTATTTTTAGTAGAGACAGGGTTTCACCATGTTGACCAGGATGGTCTCGATCTCTTGACCTCGTGATCCACCCGCCTCGTCCTCCCAAAGTGCTGGGATTACAGGAGTGAACCACCATGCCCAGCAAAGACTGGCGTAGTCCAGTCTTTTTCAATGCATGACTACGCATTTGTCTTTGACAATTATTCTTCCCATCTCAAGCCTTTGGGAGTATACAGAACCATAGCTATATTTTCTTAGTCTCCTCTATATTTCTTTTTGTAATCCGATTTCCTTTTCCCTCCCGAGGTCAATTCAGTTACAGTACTCACCACTGGGACTCAAGGGCATTTTTTTCATAATTTTTTTTTTTTGAGATGGAGTCTTGCTCTGTTGCCCAGTCTGAAGTTCAGTGGTGCGATCTCGGCTCACTGCAGCCTCTGCCTCCTGGGTTCCAGCAATTCTCCTGTCTAAGCCTCCCATGTAGCTGGAACTACAGGCACACGCCACCACACTCTGCCAATTTTGTATTTTTAGTAGAGACGAGGTTTCACCATGTTGGCCAGGCTGGTCTGGAATTCCTGACCTCAGGTGATCTGCCCGTCTTGGCCTCCCAAAGTGCTGGGATTACAGGTGTGAGCCACTGCACCCAGCCAAAAATTTTTTAATTAACAAAATAATAATTAAGTATATTTATAGGGCACAATGTGACATTTTGCTATAAGGTTCCAAGTGGGACGATTAAATGAAACTAATTAACATATGTGGCATATATACTCAAAACAATACTATTTAGCTTTAGTAAAGAAGGAAATTCTGTCATTTGCAACAACGTGGATGTCCCTGAATGACTTTATGCTGAGTGAAATAAGCCAGGAACAGTAAGACAAATGTTGCATGATGTCACTTATATGTGGGACCTAAAAAGTCAAACTCATAGAAGTAGAGAGTAGAATGGCAGTTACTAGAAGCTGGGAGAAGAAGGCAGTAAAAGGTGGTAATAGGGGATGTTCAAAGGGTGTAAAGTTTCAGTTAGACAAGGAGGAATATTGCACAGCATGGTGACTATAGTTAATAGTAACATACTGTATATTTCAAAATTGTTAAAAGAATAGACTTTAAATGTTCTCAATACTACTTTCTGACCTTGGGTCTCACCAACTTTAAAAAGCTTTTCCTGGTAAACCTAATAAAGAGCTCTACTTTCTGGAAATCAACAACACTATTTTGTGTGGGAATTCAGTATGATAAGTTGCAGCCCTTTACAATAATTCCCCAGATTCTTTCAATAAGATCTAAATTTCCTAGATGTAGGGGAAATTTTGGTTTTCCTAGCTCCTTCCTGATTTCATCAGGCAATTAAGCAATACGTATGTGATTGAACTGAACTGAAAAACAGGTAGAGGAATAGGAATGATGTAATATGGAGTAAGACCGTAGATGTTGAGTTGACAGAACAGCAGAGAGTCAGAAGAGGACTTCAGCAGTTTGCTCTGAAGACTCGGCAGCTTGTGGAATGGGGCAGATAAATGAGCGCCATTTGATTTCACTAGCATTAGAACAGATCAGTGGGTCTCAAATGTGGTTGCACTTTTCTACCCTCTGAGAGCTTTAGCAAAGTACTATTACTTGTTAAACTCACTCCCCACCCCCTGCACAACTGCTCTCATTCTTATTTTGGTTTAGTTGATCTGGGATGGAGCACCACATATTTTTTTTAAAAGGTTTTGTACACAGAGAGCTAAGAACCACTGATACAGGACTTGGTTACTCAATATGTGGTCCCAGAATACACAGCATAGGCATCATCTGGGAGATTAAATCTCCCCCCAATCCCATCCCTAAACTTTCTGAATCAGAGTTTCTATTTTAAACAGGATTTCCAGGTGATTTATATGCACATTGAAGTTTGAGAAGCACTGTTTTATGGGATCTATAATGATTTCATCCTAAGGGACCTCTGTGACAAGCTAAGAGCTAGTTTGGTGTTACTTTGGGCAGACTCCCTACACCGGGATTAGACACAGCCCATCAAACTTTGATGACTGCTGGCATGCTAAATGGGTCTAAGAGAGGCAGAGAGTGGGAGAAAGAAACTGGGGCCAACAGGAAGGCACAGCTTACCCATACCAGGCAATTACTCCAATTAGCCCTGGGTCCCTATATTTTTTTCAGGATCAATTTGATGTACTGTGACTCAGCACCTCGGCCTCCTTGTCTTCTGACAATTTCGCCCTCCCCCAAGAAAATCTATTTCTTTGTTGATCATCCTGAGTTTTAAAGCTACTTATCCAAAGCTTCTTATGGGGCGTATTAATGCTAATGGATTTAGTGCTAACCACACCAGTCAAGATGGCAACCACATCCATGAAAGGATATTCCTGTTTCCTGCCTCTTTCATGCTGGGGAAGTAATCAATAGGAAATTTGGAAAGGATATGAGTGTCGGGGAAAGAGGACATAATCTCCTAATGTTGACAAGGGCTCTCTGCCTTTCAGTAACTAACTCAAAGTTTCCTTTTAAACTTTGAAAATGTGAAACGCTACCTCTGACTGAGGAGATCCATCCTGGTTTACTTCCAAAGTCATCTGGAGCAGAATGGTCTAGAGTTGCACTGTCCAAACTTAAGCCTCCAGCCACAGGTGGCTCCTGAGCATTTAGAATATGGTTAGCCCCAAATCGAGGTGTGCTGCATGAGTGAAATACACACTGTATTTGGAAGACAGTATAAAAACAAAATACAAAATACCCGAGTAATAATTTTATATTGATTACCTATTAAAACCATTGTATTTGGATATATTGGACTAAATACAAATATGACTAATATTAATTTCACCTGTTACTTTTTATGTTTTAAATGGAACAATAGAAAATTTAAAATTACAGATGTGGCTTGCATTATATTTCCATTAGACACACCAATCTAAAATAACCGAGCCGTCCTTCCAGGCAGTAAAACATCTAGGTTGGTGTTCACACTTGCTCTGATTTAATTATAATGCAAATTTACAATGAAGTAGTGGGTCTTATAGACTTAAGCTATGGTTTTTAGGAAGCAGCTATGTCTTGGGTAGCAAGGGCAGTGGCAGGAAATGGCAGAAACATCAAATCACAGATAATTTAGTTTGTATTTTTTTTTCCTTTTACAGCAGCCTGTCCAGAAAATTTACAAGCCTTCATAAACAGTCTTAGGGTGATTCTCACTAGTTCAGAGAAAATTTTGAAGATGGTTTGCTAAAATGATGGCATTTAGTGTTTCAGAGCACATACAGGAGAGAAGTTCTATCTAAATAGCAAATATTTATGCCTCATGATGAAAGAATTTCATATTTTATAGAGGAGATGGAAAACAGGAAATCATGAAGATATTCAGCCTATTAGCCTAGTATCTCCAAAAAAACAGGTAGGTCAATGTCAAGAATATGGCACATTGTGGAAGTTGTGCTTGGAAGAACTCGATGGACTGAATGCTCCACATCTGTATCCAGTTTGTTTTTAACATATCGACACTTTCGGATCAGCCCTCAACATCATCTCATGTTTTCTTTTCTCTTTCTCCATTATTGTGAATATTAGCTATGTTCTTTCTTGGGCTTAGGTGGGCCAACCATCAGGCTAACCTTGTGTCAGATTGCACTACTTAGGAAAGACGAATTGTCAATACTTGCAACAAATATGGTATATTTAGTCTTTCTTGAGGGAAGAATGTGATGAAATTCGACTCATATTGATCTGTGGATGCCAATTATTAAATTCTTAGAATATCACAGGTTGGTCATTGATTTAGCTGTGTATCAAGTGTAATATTTTTTTTTTTTTTTTTTTTTGAGACGGAGTTTCGCTCTTGATACCCAGGCTGGAGCGCAATGGCACGATCTCGGCTCACCGCAACCTCCGCCTCCTGGGTTCAGGCAATTCTCCTGCCTCAGCCTCCTGAGTAGCTGGGATTACAGGCACGCGCCACCGTGCCCAGCTAATTTTTTGTATTAGTAGAGACGGGGTTTCACCATGTTGACCAGGATGGTCTCGATCTCTTGACCTCGTGATCCACCCGCCTTGGCCTCCCAAAGTGCTGGGATTACAGGCTTGAGCCACCGCGCCCGGCCAGGTGTAATATTTTTTTAATGGTATCAATATCTTTCAGTATCTATAACAGCTTTTTCTTTGACATTTAAAAAGAACTATTTAAAAACACAATGTAACCTACCAATATGTGGTAAAGAAATGACACAATATGAACAGAGACCAATTATTATCAGTCTTCACTTAGAAGTTATGATGCTAAAACAAATCAATTCTAAATGAAAAAATAAAAAAAGAAAACATCTCACAAACCAAAAGAGATTTGATAGAGTGTAATAGCATTAATGGCAAAAATGAGCAAATGTACTATCAGAGTCCATGAGAAACAACATATTCATATAACCCATTGAGAGGTGGGTAGAGATAGACCATGATTTAGACATCGGTCATTTTTTTTTTTTCAAACATCGAGAGCAAAACCTAACAAGTTGTAACTAGAATTTTTTAAAAAGATAAAAAATATCAATATTCATTACAAGTTGTAAGGGTAAGTACCTGTTCATGAAAAATCTTGCTTTGTCTGTGTGTGTGTATATGTGTGGAAGGTGTGTGCATGTGTGTGCATACTGGATCATCATGTGAAGTATTTCTTTATTATGAGTGGTCAAAATTATTTGAAGAGCATTATAAAATACATTTTAATGGACAACTATCCAAATGGTGAGTCTGAGGTCTAGGAAAATTAAGTATTCCCCAAAGCTGCAGAACTGATTTTATGTTCATGTTTATTATTTTTTTAGTTTTTAATTTTTGTGGGCTTATAGTAGGTGTATATATTTATGGGACACATGAGATATTTTGACACAGGTGTGCAATGTATAATAATCACATCACGAAGGGTTATCCATTTCCTCAAGCATTTATCCTTTGTGTTACAAACAATCCAATTATACTCTTTTAGTTATTTTTAAATGTACAATTATTATTGACTATAGCACCATATTATACTATCAACAGAATTGATTTTAATAAACGAAATTGGCATAGAAACTTAATGACCCCCTACAAACTTCCCCACACTAGGCTGCTATTTCATTTTGGTCTCAAAGATCCTACATTTGAATATAGAGAGAAGATTCTGCTTCAATATTTATAAAGATTGAAAAGCTTATTATGTTATAGATCCTTTTGTACACAACTTTGTAGTCTATACAAATAAGATGAAAGTATACTGATACAAAGTTTTCTTCTAGTTCTATGTTAGGTTTAAGTAACAGCAGTGGTTTTCATATTTAAGAAAAGGGTGGATGCCGTTTTTCTCTTTTCTGACCTAATTCTAGGTGATAAATACATGTGATTAGACCATGATTACTAGACAGTAAATTTGATGAGCTATCTTGAAAGTGTTTTTTGCTTTTCTTCAGCTCCTTGGGAGTTTCTGATCCAATAGAGAGCACAATCATGAATTTTAACCAACTGCCGAAGGGTTCATTCAATAGATTAGGGTATAGGATTCAATATGGTTGTTGTGTGAACAGAAAAAAGTCCGAATGGAAGTACTTAAAGAGATTAAGCCATTTTAAGCTATTGTAAACTATTGTAAACCACCATTAGTCATTGTAAAAAGTTAAATGGAAGGGAAAGACAATTTGTAACCATAAAAATGTACATTCCAAATGGAAAAATAGTTGAGCATGTGTCTCCAAAAATGGGGATGTAAGATATTCATTAACTTTTAAACATATTACAAAGATATATTTTTATGCATCTTTAAGATCATTAGCATCCCCTTTAGGTATATATTAAGAATGCAGCATCATAATATAATGTCTCCAGAGATGAAATTTAGGTTGAGACAATATGAAGAACTTTGGACAAATCTTACTCCAGAATGCATTCTCTTCTTTTCACCAACCTATCCTGAGACCTGAATCTTAATATGATACACACAAAATGAACCCTGGTATTTCAAGTAACCCTGGCAATTCGCTTGTTTCCTTTCAGTAATAAGCATGAAAACATATACCTCTTTCTAGGAAAAGTACCCTCTTACCCCTTAATTCTATAGTGTCTTAGGGTTGACTTAGGTCCCTTTTCCAAAGAATGTATGAACTGCTTCTACACATGTATAGATGCAAACACATAGAACTTAGATAATTATATTAGAATATTTATAGAATTATTTTTAAATTACTGATGGAATAAATATTTTTAAGTATAGCTGTATTAACCTCACCAGTATTTTTATTGACATCTTAATTGTTGCAAAAACATGTATTTCCATATAATTATCATTAACCTACAAACAATAACCTTCTGCATGTTTAAAGTGGTTGCAGAGCTTGTTATTATAGACTGCTTTCAGTGCTGTTCATTTAGTATGCTGTGTTTTTAACACAAATGTAATCCACTCTGCATTTTCCTTTTAAAATGCATAAGGCAAAGTGCATCATAACAGGATGTAACTATGTATTAATCAAATTAGCACAACACTTCAAAGGCTTGGGCTTTTTGCTGGGTTACTGTTAGATCACAATTCATGAAGGAAAGAAGCAGCATAATGAAAGGCTTGGCAAGGGAGCAGTTTATTTTCTTTCTGGAAAGATATAGAGTGGGTTAATTTTCATGATGGGAAAACGTGTCGAGAAAGGGTAACAGTAAGCATTAAGCTAAAGAACAATAAGTGGAATTTAGAATACTAGGGTGGTTTTGCTGCTGATAAAACATAAATTCTATAATTATTTGATGACACAACAGAACTACAATGACCTATGGTTAAATTATTAAATCTTCATGACCCAAACAAAATCCAGTATAGTTGATATTAATATTCAGAACATGGCAGATCAGATGGTTCTTTGTCATTGTGAAGCTCATGCTGTATAGCAATGGAGAATATAAAGTGTAGCATATCCAAATACAGGACGCGATGCAAACATAACGTGTGCCATGTATCATGGCATAATTGTAATTGATTATTGATCTTTTGACCAGTGTTTTATTTTGCATAATCCTAAATATGTACACAAAATAGTGCACAAACAAAATAAACTGGATAGAACTTAGCTAGGACAAACGATAAAGAAGAAATTAGCCAAATAAATTGAAGTCAATTATTTTGTCGACCATTCAACTGATTGTTATCGTTAGATGCCTGATGCACTGCAAACTTCATCTTTACTGCTGCTGACAGATAACAAATAAGCAACTAATTTCCTTTTAACCTAAAACTTTATTTTTCTTGGGGTGGGACTTAGAATGAGGGGGGCCCAGTGAGAAGCACTCACCCCCACTGCAGCATTTTTCTAAATGGCAGTAGGAGGTTGTTTTAATGGTAGGTTCCATTGTTCTTTTTCCCCTGTGTAAGACCGGGAATAACGTGGTCTCCTTGATGCAAGAGACAAAACAATTTTCAAGACTAGAACTAGATGACAGTAATTTTTATTTCTGAGTAATTATTAAGTCTGTGCTACTGTATACAAAGAATGTCGTCTTTCATAGTACATAAATCCAGATATCTGCACATGGGCAAAAGATGTATGGTATTTAAAATAAGAAATGTAGAAGGAAAGAGAACTGAGCTTGTTTTGGAAACTTGACAAAGGGGAGAAGCAGAAGATAGGAAAGAAATGGGAGGGATGACTGAGGTGGTGTAGGGGAAAAATGATAAGGACACAAAGGCAAGAAGAGAGAAATTGGCGGGGGAGGGAGAGAAGCAGAGAGGTAAAGGAGAGACATGAGGGCCGGGCGCGGTGGCTCACGCCTGTAATCCCAGCACTTTGGGAGGCCGAGGTGGGTGGATCACGAGATAAAAGATTGACACCATCCTGGTCAATATGGTGAAACCCCGTCTCTACTAAAAATAAAAAAAAAATTAGCTGGGCATGGTGGCGCGTGCCTGTAATCCCAGCTACTCAGGAGGCTGAGGCAGGAGAATTGCCTGAACCCAGGAGGCGGAGGTTGCGGTGAGCCGAGATCGCGCCATTACACTCCAGCCTGGGTAACAAGAGAGAAACTCTGTCTCAGAAAAAAAAAAAAAAAAAAGGAGAGACATGAATGGCTCATCCCCAGGACAAGCAGGTGAGTTTAACTGGACACCTCGTCTCTGCTCTTGTCTATAAAATGATGGTCATGGTGCTTGTGGTGATGGACTAGAGAAGCTCTAAGGAGTTTATAATTCTTTATCTTTTTCATTCACGTTCTGCTTTAATCATTTATTAAAAATTCTTAAATTTGTAAATACAAAAACACCGTAGCTTACTACCGACACGAGAATGACAAGGCACTGAGAAAATCAAAGTAGATGCTAAACTATTTAGAAGCAGTAGCAAGCTTAAAATTCAAAAGTTCTGTGATCTGTGGCTCTATGATTCTTTCTACAAGTACTCATCAATTTTTCCTTTTGTTTAATAAGAGAAAGGCTTTTATTATTATTATTATTATTATTATTATTATTTGAGACAGGGTCTCACTTTGCCACCCAGCCTGGACTGCAGTGGTGAGATCAAGGCTCATTGCAGCCTTGACCTCTTGGGTTCAACTGATCCTCCAGCCTCAGCCTCCCAAAGTGCTGTGATAATGGGTGTGAGCCATTGCACCTGGTCATTTTTTTTTTTTTTTTTTTGGCGGGAGGTAGAGATAGGATCTCATTGCGTTGCTCAGGCTGATATCAAACTCCTGGGCTCAAGGGATCTTCCCACGTCAGCCTCCCAAAATGCTGGGATTATAGGTGTGAGGATTTTAATTTTTAAAAGGGAGGTTGCTACTTGCAGTAAAACCAGCATTGGTCTCATAAAAGAACTAAAAAATCAGGAGTGTTCACATTGTTAAATCTTACACTTTGGTTTTTTAGTTGTCCAGCTTTCTCTTTGATACAGAGTGGAATCCACATGAACCAAGGATTTTCTATCTGTACATTATTGCATTTCGAACAGATAATTATTTGGCAGTGGTGAGGAGGGGGCACTACTGCCCTGTGTGCTGTAGGGTGTTTGGCAGCACCTTTGGTCTCTACACACTAAATGCCAGTGGCAATATCCTCCAGTTGTGATAACTAAATATATGTCAGACATTGTCAAATGTCCCAGGGTGGCACAAATTGCCCCTGATTGAGAACCACTGATCTAAACCGAAGGTAGTTCATGCAGCCAGACACCCAAAGAACAAAGGTAAACTAAATAAAAAACTTTTTAGATTTCATAGCATATAACTCCAAGTGGTCCAGGTAAATTGAAAAAACTCTCCAGGTCGTAAGATACATTTGTATTAGACCACATTTATTAAAAAAAAAAAAATAAAGCACCCAAATATAGTACAGGGAGAAAATAAATGAGTTTTAAGTAATATCTGAGTTTGAGTAATACCTGAAAGAAGAATTGTAAGTATAGTTTTAATAGATTTTACAGACAGAGAAAGAGAGTGTGTGTCTGACTCCATTTACATCAAAGCCCACACGATTTGACTGTGACACACTTTGAAATACACCAAATGAATTTAGTAGACACATGATGCACTGTTCTGAAAACCTTCCTAGAGAGACTGAAAATTAGAGTTAGGCCAGTTTATACTTACATCAGTCACTGATTAGAATCTTGTAGCAGCAGGAGCAGCATGTCCCTCAATCTGATGACTGTCGGGTGAGGGAAAAATAAAATATTCTGTGCTGACCTTACTGAAGTCAGTTTTTCTTCATAGCTTTACTGGAGTTGGAGGATTTAAATGACAGGACTGTAACACCAAAGGCTAAGTCTGGCGATCATTTTGATGAAGACTCTGTTTTTTAGACACTCAGATACTTAAGGGAGGCATATTCCACAGGACAGGTAAGTGAGTGCCGGGACATGGAGATTTTCTCTGTGGTCATTTTCAAAGTCCGGTGTGCATCAGAATCACCTGGAGGAGGCTTTGTTAAAGTAAAGCTCGCTGGGCTCCAACCCAGGGCTTCTGATTCATAGATTTGGGGTGAGACCTGAAAATATGCATTTCTAACAAATTCCCAAGTGATGCTGCCGATGCTGTGGTCTAGGCCCACATGCCGGGTGTATCTACCTCAGTGTTTTCCTGAATTAACCCTACACCAAGTCATTATTTCTTTCAGCTAATTATTTTTATTGCTCTGGTTTTAGCCATTGTGGCTTTCTCACATGTGCTTATATGTTGCCTCTGAATATGTCACTCATTTTTTCATGGTAAAAACCTTGTCTCCTCCTATAGAATATTTGCTCTGCCTTTCACTTATCACATAGTGCTGAGTACACAATAGATTCCTGATAAATTACTCCTGAATATAGAATGAATGAAGACAATGTAAAGTGTAAACTACGGTATATTTTATCCTTTTGATTTTTCTTCATCAAAAGTAGCTATGTTTTAGCTTGTCCTAATACCAACTCCATTTTCTTCCCACTTTAAATCTTTTTTTTTTTCCTTTCTGCATATAGACCTCATTTAGGAAGAAGAGGAACACATATTATGGCTTACATACTTCAACATGAAAAGCATATAAAAGGACTTTATAGCCATACTTCTATTTTCATTATCTAAGTGTATTAGTAAAAGCAAACCTATTTCATCTTCCTTTTGAGAAGCCAAAAACATCTGGAATTTATGTTATGAGAAACAGCTTTGACAGACTTTATTTGACATGCACATCAACTGCTGAGAAAAAAAAGATCACTAGAGGAAATTTTAAACTAAGTTATGACGCTGTCCTGCCAACAGAAGATTGAGGTTGGTTGGTTGGCTGTATCTTGAAGATGCATTAAAATATGAAGGCACAAAATGGACAGCTGTTTCACAGAGATCAACCCTGCATTATCCTAACTGATAAATAAATGTGCAATATAATATATAATTCCAGTGTGGGGCTCCAGATCTGAGATAATTCTTAAGAGCAGGGCTCAAGTGATTTGTCATCAGGCCCTTAGAAGCAATGCTTTGTGTTACATTGCTGCACACTCTGCTTTTATTTAATGGGAGCTATATCATTTTTATTTGATTTCTTATTTATATTTCAGAATTCTTGAAAGGTTATTCTGCTATCAAAGTGAAACTATGTATATACTGCCAAGCCATTTGAGCTCATATATGTATAAATAAGAGATTTCCCCTGCCCCCGGCTCCTCGACGTTCACTGAGATGTTCCACCTTTCATACTGTGATCTGTTAAGAGGGAATGGACATCATATATCTGTCCTTTTCTCCCTTCACTCCAGAACACACCTCTAGATGTCCTCTGAAACTGTAGAAAGGAGAAAAACCTTTTTCCTTTCCTATGTTCCTCTAATTCTGCATAAGATGGCATGTATACAGGTATACACATACGTTTGCACATATATATGCATGCATATGTATTTGAATTTCAAATTAGGAAACATAAAATAATATTTGAAATTAAGATTGTCTCAGAAAATGCAGGATACAATGCCACTGCAAGTGTTTAATTTTGTTACACGATTTTCTAAGAAATGTATGCTGATAGCATCATGGCTGCTTGTAAGGAAGAGCCAGAGGTGTTTGTGCTCAGGTTTTTTTATTTTCTCTTCGGCATCTGTTCATTTTCTTTCCTGGTCAGATTTCAAATTACTTTCCAGAAAGATCATGGTGCCTCAAGGGAGACATAGCCAAGGGACCCCAAAGCAATGACACAAATGTCTGGTTGTGCTGTGGGCCAAGGATCTGATGGCACATTGCCCTCTCCTCTTCACATAAGTCTGCAAAGAGCTGTTCTCCATTGTTGTGTATGTATGACCTCTTCAAAGTCACTGGAGAGAGTTAGGTCAGAAGATCTTAAATATTTTTAAAAAATTAAGAAAAGCCAACACAGGATTACAAAGATTAAAGTATGAAGTAAATATTTACATTTAATACTACTTTTAATCAATAGAGGACAACATAATCAGGCAACTCAACAAATAACAAATAAAATAAATTATAATATGTGTTGGGTTGTATGTTCTAGTAATGGCATGCATATTTAAAGTAATATGAAGAACATCAATTTTTTTTCAATCTTAACAGCTTGTCTCTGTTGTAATCTCATGTGAAAATAACATCTCAAATCTAAATATGAGGCCTTTCATGTCACCTTGAATAGGTGTTGTATGAAAGATATTCTCCAGTCCACTTTGAAGAATTAGGCTCATTATTTCACAGACTTACAGCATCTTATAAAGATGCTGTACATCAAGCTTGTCTAACCTATGGCCAGTGGGCCACATGCACCCAACAGCTTTGGATGGTGTCCAATACAAATCTGTAAACTTTCTTAAAACATTAGAATTTTTTCAATTTTTTTTTTAGCTTATCAGGTGTCATTAGTGTTAGTGTATTTTGCATGTAGCCCAATACAATTGTTCTTCTTCCAGTGTGGCCCAAGGAAGTCAAAATGTTGGATATCCCTGCTTGACATGAAAGAAACCAAGAACTGAAAAAAATCTAGACTTCACTTTTAATCTAGTAATTAAACTAAATTTATGCTTTGGGATACATATATATATATATATATATATATATATATATATATATGTATATGTATGTTTTACTACTGGTTAACAAACAAAAGAAAATTCTTGTGCTTAGGCCATAGTACCTATCTATCAATGTAGTTAAACACCAGTGAATTTTATGTCCAAAGTTCTGGTCAAATGTTAGTTGCATCCAACTAGAATACTTTATTGGAGAAACTTTAGTGGCTCAACCCATTAAACTCTAAATAGAGGAATTTCATCTTTCAATATAATTATCATGGTCAAATGAGCTCTCTTGATTTTTTTTTTAATAAAAGGAATTCTTACTACCTTTTCTATTTTAATACTTCATTTCTGAAGAATGTTCAGAATGGTCACACAACTGAAGATCAAATAAATGACCACTTTTCCATTTTTAGCTAAAGAAACATATTGTTGAAAATAACTTGAAAGGAAATTCTTTTTGTTACACACCAAGCCAAAAGAGGAACCATCCATCACTTTTCTTAGGTGAGGCCCACACCAGTGAATGTACTTCATAAAACATTTGGAGAGTGGATCCCAGTATATGCTCACTGAAATGCAGCTTCTCATATATAATGTTCTCTGCTCCAAGTCAAGAAGTAATATAGCTGTAAAAAAGGATGAGTTCATGTTCTTTGCAGGAATATGTGACCTGGGACTTCAGCTGCAACAACTGGGAAAGAAATGTGCTCTTTGTTTTTCTCTTGTTTTTTAAAAAACTTCAATAATGACACGGCATTTATTAAACAAAATTTTGATTGACAAGTAAATAAAACCATGCCACAGAAGTTTGGAGTCCACAAAAATACCCAGTCTACTTCACAAAAACTCCCATAAAATTGCAAAAGAGACAATCCACAAAAGAGGGACTAGCCGTTGTGCCTTATTCTATTTAATGTGTATTCTATAATGCAGAATTCTGCTCCCAGATACTCCCATCTTCACACTCCGCAAGGTGTAAAATCCTCTCATGGTCTGGTTTCACATGGCCTGACCAACCTTATCACACAGCGCTTACAATACAACCTCTTTGTAGGCAGGTGGGTACAGGCGCATACACAGTATTTCATTGAGGAAGTGTCCTTGAATTATTAAGGCTCTTTAAGGTGGTCAGAACAGCTGAACGGGATTAGAAACCAAAAATGCCAATGCAATGAGTAAGTAAAGAGAGAAAGTCAGTTGCACATTTAGAAGGGGGAAAGGGACAACAAAGTTATTTGCCTGTTTTTCTGGGAGCAAAATTGAGGCTAAAAATAGACAGCCCAAGAGGGTGATGAATACTTGTTTAGAACTGGCTTTTAGTCTGCATCCATTTTCGGAAGCGACTATTATCCCATATTATCGCAGCTCCATGGGGATTCTAAAATTGTGAACATTTATAGATTTGCTCCTGAGTGAAAGAATAGCTATTTCTGCTAAGGTGACTTAGCTTGTAAGAAGTATGCCTGAAGGTGCTGAGGGCCACAACCTGGAAGGGTCTGCCCAAGAGTGAAGCTAATACCAAGGGAAGCAGAGTTAATGTGATTGACTTTTTAGTTATATTACCCAAAACATATCTCTCCTTCCTCATCTCTCTCCCTATATTAATTTATGAGTACCTACTATGGACCACAAGTGTAGAAGGCAGTGGGATGCAGTACAAAGAAGTGCATCACAAGTTAGTTTCATAGATGAGACCAATGCCCATGATGCAGAAACCAGCAAACAGAATATATTTAAATCTTAAGTGCAAAGATCCAGATGATAAATATAGTTAAGTCTGAAGATGGCAGAGACCATCAAGGTGATGTTAGCTAAAAGTACCTTTGGACAACAGGTGTTAATTAAACTGAAATTTTAAGAAAACACAGAATTTCCATAGTTGTAGAGAGGCTAAAGTTCCCGAGCTGGATGCTGAGGAGTTCTTCCACCTAAAAAGAGATTGTGTTGAAAGTGCTATGTGATAAAGTTAGTTAGGTCATGTGAAACTAGACTATAAAAAAGTCTTTAAGATAAGTAGAGGATTTTATACCTTATGGAGTTTGAAGAAGGGAGCAATTCTAATTTAGTAAGCAAGGAATAATATGGTGAAAGCAGTGATTTAAGATTGCTGAATCCTCAAAGCTGGTCTGCATTAAACTGCCCTAAGTGTTTGATAAAAATACAGATTTCTGCTACTGCTTCAGATCTGTTGAATCAGAATCGCTGGGTGGGGTGATAAATATTTATTTTCAACAAGTACCTGTGGAGATTTAAATATCAAGCCAGATTTAGTGCTTTGCAAATTGAGCAAGGATTAACTTCACAATCATATTGACTTCTAGGCTTCCCCCAATGTTTTTCATACTGTAATTTCATTTACTCTCTCTATCATGAAATCACTCATCTGCCTCCTCTTCATCTTAACATACAATCTAAGATGCACTATTAAAAACAGTGAAAGCTCCCTACCCTCTATATGATTCAGTTTCCTCATTTGCAAAATGGGCTTAATTATGCTAATTGAAATCACCTGGTACTTAATGGGGCTGATAATTATTGTCTTTCTTCATTTTCTCATTCTTATTTTCAATGGCATTGGAAGCCACTTATTTTCTTTCTTTTTTTTTTTTTATTATACTTTAAGTTCTGGGGTACATGTGCAGAACATGCAGGTTTGTTACACAGGTATACATGTGCCATGGTGGTCTGCTGCACCCATCAACCGGTCATCTACATTTGGTATTTCTCATAATGCTATCCTTCCTCCGGCCCCCCCAACCCCCAACAGGCCCCAGTGTGTGATGTTTCCCTCCTTGTGTCCATGTGTTCTTATTGTTCAGCTCCCACTTACGAGTGAGAACATGCGGTGTTTGGTTTTCTGTTCCTGTGTCAGTTTGCTGAGAATGATGGTTTCCAGCTTCATCCATGTCCCTGCAAAGGACATGAACTCATACTTTTTTATGGCTGCATAGTATTTCATAGTATATACATGCCACATTTTCTTTATCCAGTCTAGCATTAAAGGGCATTTGGGTTGGTTCCAAGTCTTTGCTATTGTGAACAGTGCGACAAGAAATATATGTGTGCATATGTCTTTATAGTAAAATGTTCTCCTGCTTATTTCCACTATGCTGTGCATCAATCTCTGTTTCTCCTTTACTTTTAAAACCGTGTTCACTCAGTGACAAAGTCTTTTATTTTATCTCCTTAACAGGCCACTGCACTGTAAGGGCCCTACTGTGGTTTTAAAAGAACAATTTCTTTTCTTCTTATAGCCAAAATATCTTGAAAAATTATTCATTCTCATGTTCTTCACTTCTTGACAGTCGATCCACTTCTTAGTTTCTTCTGTTGGTGTTTTGCAGAGCTAACCAATAGTTCCCTTCTCTCCCCTTCCTTAAATTTGGTGCAAATTAAGGGAAAGAAATAGCAATCAGAGTGAAGGAGATCAAATTATCAGTTTTATCAGTAAAAAATAGACTGGGGTATATGCTTACCTAGGAACTTTACTAAGCTTGATAGCAATATTGAAATAAAGTTGCTCCCCCAGAATGCAGACTTTAGGAGTGTGTGTGTCATGGGAAGGTGACAGTGCCTATCCTACATCCTACATTGCTTGCAACCTAGCTGCGCATACCAGATGGGGCACTCTCTGTAGACAAATGAAAGACAAGAAATAATCTACAAGTAGCTAAGCTGAGCATACTCATTCTTACTCATTTTGGGGTAAGAAAATAAATCACTCCCACTCTTACCCCTGGAGGTGCAAGTGAGGGGCCAGAAGGAGACCTAAAGTGATTTGCAAATGGAAGCAATTCTACAGGAGAAAGGGGGGAAGGAATATCACCCCAACACCCAATGAAACGGAACTGCATAACTGAGCAGCACAAATGCCAAATCTCTGTTGGTTTCCTGCCTCTACTGTCTTGTTCGTGCACTTCTCTGAAGTGTTGACTGCACATGGTGTGCACACTGCTCTTTTGCCAAAGGCACCTGGCTGAGGGAAGAGTGGGAGGCTGAATTCTGGCTTCTGCGGAGCTTGCCCTTAGGAATGTAGCCACTCAGAGGAAGGGGCATCATTTTCTACTTGTTAGGCAGGTGCACCTCTGGTAGAGTCTGTTCGTAGAGGCCACCTGCTTATAATTTGTCTGGCCAGAGGCAGCTTTTAAAAAATTGGTATAAAAGAGCTCACACTGCACACTCCTAGAAACTCTTTGGCCTTTCTCCCCCAAAGGGCATAAAGCGCTCCTTTTCCCTTTCTATCTCCCTGACAGTCCCCGGCATTCTTTTCTGACTAGTTTCCTCCATACAATCCCTTTGGTCATCGTTGTTTAGTCTTTGGCCTCAGCTAAGTTTTCTTCTGCTTTGTCTCAGCAGTATTTAAGGCAGGGCTGGCATGCTTACAATACTCTTGAAGGATGGCCTGCGCAAATCACAGTGGACTGAGACCATCAGTTCGGGTAAGATAATGTAGGCTTTTCTTGACTTCAGCATCAATCATGCCACATCGTTGGCTCAAAATCACTCACAGTGAAAAAACAATAGCCCTGCAGTCTCGTGTATATATGCTCCAATTACTAGCATCTCTTCTGCTATTCCTGAATTTGAACTTAGTAGGTGATATATACCATTCGCTTCTGCAAATTTGACCCTGGAATGTGCTAAGGTAGGAAAAGCATAAGGAAAGGATAGATGCACTACGTGGGATGAAAGAAAAATCAGAAACCTCTATTTTGTGTCCACTTTCTCATTCACTTCCTGATTCACCACACGATCATTCAGCTAGGCCTTATGCATACAGAAGAATGGCACTCTGTCCTCACATTCTTTACCCAAGATATGATCTTTGGATTAGAGAGCCAAGGGAAAATGCTGGCAAGAGGCACCGAACAGTCCAGCAGAAGAGATAATAAGAGAATCCCGGCTGGACTAAATGTGCTTAAGTCTATTTATGTGGATGAAACACATTTCCTTCTCCGTATCTCAGCGTTCTTTGTTGTGATCCCTTCCCTAGGCATTCCTGCCCTCTTGTATTCTCATCTGTGGTTAGATACTCGTTCTTCTGTCTTTATATGGGCCCTTTATACCTGCACCTGATGAGGAGCTCCCTGTTCTGCTACGCTAGCTTCTTAGGTGCTTGCTCACCATCTTCTTCTAGGTAAGTCAGAATTATCATTGTTATTGTTTAAAAGATTCACGTAAGCAATTCTTCTCAGGATCAGAGATTATTTTTACTTTTGCAGCATTTGAAATCTGATTTCCTAGAGTCTACAATGCATGCCTGACTTCTTGTCTATCACAAGTTCTGAAGTTATACTGCTATTAATGGTGATAAACAATGAGATTTCATTGCTATGAGCTTTTAATATACCCAGTTTGTCTATTATCATTTTTTAAAAAGATTTGAGAGTAAGACTCCTTTCAACAAATACTACTGTCCCTTTTGCTTCACTAACAGTCCTCCTAGCATATCAAAATGGTGGCAGTATCTCCTGCCACTTCTTCTACATCTTAGAATAGTAAATTGTCACCAAGACATGTTGAGAAACAGCTAGATATCCTTCTTTTAGTTGAAGGAGATGTCTAGCAAGTGTCTGAACTATCCAAACCCATGCCCCTTTGCCTTGTTTCTTGCATTTACCAAGTCTTATATTTTCTTTTTTTTGAGACGGAATATCACTCTGTTGTCCAGTCTGGAGTACAGTGGCATGATCTCAGCTCACTGCAACCTCCACCTCCGGATTCAAGAGATTCTCCTGCCTCAGCCTCCCGAGTAGCTGGAATCACAGGTGCGAGCCACCATGCCCGGCTATTTCTGTACTTTTAGTAGTGATGGGGTTTCACCATGTTGGTCAGGTTGGTCTCGAACTCCTGAACTCATGATCCACCCACCTCAGTCGCCCAAAGTGCTGGGATTATAGACGTGAACCACCGCACCTGGCCAAGTCTTATATTTTCTACCCTTACATACCTTTGGAGTATTTCTCCTCATTTTTAGCAGTTAAGGGCACTTCAAACTGGATCAATGAAAAAAGCTTCTAACCGGAATCTCTGTCCTCAGGTTCTTTTCCTTTCAATTTGTTCTAAAACCAACTATCAGATTAATCTTAAAACTGTGCTATTAATACCTAACACTTCTGTTCAAAAATCTACAATATATCTCAAGTAGAATAAAGCCCGAACTTCTCAGCTTGACATTCAAGGTCTCCAAGAACAAATTTACAGATTTGTTTTCTGCTTCTCATTACTTCTTGGTGGTAATCCACAGGCCCAGCCACATTTACATATCCTCATCGTTTTGCTACCATTTCAATGCCTTCTCCCTTCTGGCCTTCCTGTACATTCTAATCCTACTAATTTTGGCATACCTTCTTAATTCAACCAGCAATGTATTTTTTTTTTTTTTTTTTTTTTTTTACCATTACTCATTATATTATGTTATGGGAGATTCATGAGGCAAAATTCTGCCAGAAGGGACTTGTGACTTGCAGTTTACTGAAGGAGACCAAGTACTATATAGAGCTTTATAATATGAAGAACATACACTGATGTGGAAGGGAGAATGTGATGGGCTAAGGCAAATGTCTTTACATAAGTTTTGGTAAAACAGGGTAAGACAAAATTATTTCTGTCTGGAGTTTTGTGAAAGACTTTCTGGAGGCAGGGCCATGTGAGTTGGGCTTTGATTGATGGATAAGATTCTGATGTATCAGAGTACAGGCATTCTAGGTTAGGGGAGTAGCCAATAGTTCGGGTTGCAGGAGTATAGTCTGTATCTCTGTTGTGGGTGGAGATAAGCTAATTTGAGATAAGGCTGGAGAGTTAGAGAGAACAGTGCTAAAGGGTTTGCATTTTGCTGTCTAGTCAAGGGGAGACTTTGGAGGGTTCTGAGCAATGGAATAAAATGACAAAATCTGCACTTAGTGAAGATCTCTCTTGTAGCAATAAGAATCTAAAACTGGTGATTGGATGGGCAGTTGTTGCATAGTCTATGCCAATGGTAATGAACACCTGATCCAGAGAAAGCAGTGAGACAAGAAAGGAAGGGCTAGTAGGCAAGGCATTTCTACAATAGATTCTGTGAGCTTGGAAAGGGACAGAAGATAAACATTGGGCATTTGGGAGGAACATTAATTTATTCAATAAGATTTCATAAGACACGATATTTGTCAGGAACTCTGTTATGAGCTAGAAACACAGAAATGAAAAATATAGTATGGAATTGAAAAACTTTACAATCTAGTTAAATACATGGATATAAACAAATACCACACAATGTAATTAAGATCAGTCATCTATCTATCTATCTACCTATCTAGCATCCATCTATCCATCTTTTTTTTCCTGAGGGCACAGAGATATGAAATATAGGTCCTAATAACATGCCATTGGAACTAGTTCTTTAAAGATAAATAGAAATTTGATAAATAATATGGAGTAGATGGGATATTGAGGCAGAGAGAACTTTTGCAAACACACAAATAAATTAAAGTACATGGTGTGTTCCTAGAGTCCCTGAACAAATAGGGAAGGCAGTGGAAGAACCTGGTAGGGAGCAAGAAAGAAAAATTAACTAGATTCCACTCAGCATTTCAGTTTCTTCTAAAGGTGATCATAAAACATGAAAGGGTTTTTAAAAGATGTCTGTGTTTAGAAAGGCAACATTAAGCTGAAGATGAACTTGGGGTAAAGGTTGAAGACAGGGAATTCATTAGAAAGTTGTTGCAATAATTCCAGTAAGATAATGAAGCTCTGGACTTGGGCACTAGCAAAGGGAAAGATAGGAAGATTAAATATTTATGTTGTTGGCAGAATCTGGATTAATTTACCCAGTTTGTCTATTAACAAACTGAACAGAGTTTGGAAAGAGGTTAGAAGGTGACTGAAGAGTTTAGTATAGATGATTGAGCTGACACTCTTGTTATTGGTTGAGAAAGAATATTCAGCTTGAAGAACAGGATTTATGCAAGAAAGGGTCAGTGATAATCATAATGGTTACTATTTACTGAGCGTTTATGTAGTGGGCTCATTCTGGTACTTTGAATTAATTGTTTAATCTATGCAAAAGTAATATGAAATAAACACTCTCATTAGCTCCATTTTACAGATGAAGAAATCAAGGATTGAGAGTTTAACTTGTCTAAGCTTGCACAGCAAGTAAGATAGAGATCCAGAATTTGAACCTATACAATAATTTTTAAAAATTTTTGTTTTTAATTATTGTATTTTAAGTTCTGTGGTACATATGCAGAATGTGCAGGTTTGTTACATAGGTATACACGTGCCATGGTGGTTTGTTGCACCCATCAACTTGTCGTCTACATTAGGTATTTCTCCTAATGCTGTCCCTCCTTTAGCCCCCTCATCCCCTGACAGGCCCCAGTGTGTGATGTTCCCTTCCCTTTGTCCGTGTGTTCTCATTGGTCAGCTCCCACTTATGAGTGAGAACACGTGGTGTTTGGTTTTCTGTGCCTGTGTGAGTTTGCTGAGAATAATGGTTTCCAGCTTCTTCCATGTCCCTGCAAAGGATATGAACTTATCTTTTTTATGGCTGCATGGTATTCCATGGTATATATGTGCCACATTTTCTTTATCCAGTCTATCATTGATGGGCATTTGGGTTGGTTCCATGTTTTTATGGTTTTTAAAGTCACTTTTGCCTACGCTTGTATCTGACTTAGGATGTATGGAATTTTTTTAATTGGTTGAGAGTTGAAATTCTGAAGGGTGGGAGAGAGGTGAAAGGTAGAGATGTGAAAATAATAGGAACATAGCGTAATAGGTAAAATAGAAGTAGAGTGAAAAAGGGAAAGGACTGAGGATTGAACTTTACAAAATGTTTCTAATTAGTGTTTGGAAGTTGTACGTGAGTCAAGGTGAGACTCAGGTGTGATCAGAGACATAGGAGGAGAGGAATGAGTGATGTGTAAGAACTCAGGAGAGGGATACTGCCAATAAGAAAGATGTGTTCTCCAGCACTGAGACCAAGATAGTCAAAGACTGATAGAAGGCCATGAGATTTGGCATCTGAGCATGTTTATATGTTTTGAGAAGGGAGAGAAGCTAGAGGTCAATGGGTGGGGTCACCTGCAACTGAGGAAGGAAGGTAGTAAGCATAGACTTTGCTTTTTTTGTGTTAAGAAATACATGCAATCTACCCTTTAAAGTTGTTTAAGTGTAAAATACAATATTGTTAACTACAAGCACAATGTTGTAGAGCAGACCTCTAGAAATTTTCATAAGCAAAACTTTATACCCATTGAACAGCTAGAAGGAAAGGTAGGTAAGTAGTTGGGGAGAACCAGGAGTTAAGGGAGGTTTTAACATTTTATTTATTTCTTTTTTTTAGTGGTGTTGGGGCAATTAGTATACTAGGCCAACAAGGAACTATAAATAGTGAAGAAGATAAAGGCACAAAAGAAAGAGATTGTGAAAAAAGGAATAACTTTTTGGATGGTGGAGACTGGTTCCGGCATACAGATTAAAGATTAAAATGGGGCAGGTGCCATGGCTTACGCCTGTAATCTCAACACTGTGGGAGGCCGAGATGAGTGGTCAGAAGTTCGAGACCAGCCTGGCCAACATGGTGAAACCCCATCTCTACTAAAGAAACAAAAAATTAGCCAGGCGTGGTGGTACGTGCCTGTAATCCCAGCTACTCAGGAGGCCAGGGCAGGAGAATGACTTGAACCCGGGAGGCAGAGGTTGCAGTGAGCCAAGATCCCTCCACTGCACTCCAGTCTAGGAGAAAGGGTAAGACTCTGTTTAAAAAAAATGTATATTAAAATGTTGGATTTTAAAAGAAAGATGAACACATCCTTCTATGAAAGATTAGGAATTTTTGAGAGGTTGTAGAACCTCCTCTAATCCATTTAAATGAACTTAAATGAAGTTTTAAATGATCTCAGAATATTCATCTGAGAGTTTTTTGTATCACTGTGGTGATATTAAAATACTGCTTCAGGCCTTGCTACATCATCTGTGGGATTCATCCAGACCACCTCCAAGTGGGGAGGTGCATTTCCTTCTCAGGATTCTCAGTCCCTTGACATCCTTGTTCTGAGGCTCCATTTGGGTTTGCCCTCCCTCCTTGAATGGACTCTCTATATTCAGTCTCCGTGTCTGTGTCCCACAACCCCATGGAAGAAGCACTGCTTCCATTCCCTCCCCTCTCCCTGGTAGGACACACTGACTGGATCTTCCTCTGGTCTTATGCTCTGCATTAAGGGACTGTATAAGATAGAAATAACCCATAAAGATAACTTCAAAAAGTGCATGTTGGATGACTTCAATTCTCCTCAGGGAAGCAAAAGGTGAAGTCATTTGCAAACAGCAAGAGAAGGGAGTGTGCTTAAGGGTTTGAGGAAAATGGAGGAAATTTGGAAGAGTCACTGTGGAGAATTTGATTGAGAGTCAAATGAATAAGAGGATTTCCAAGCAGTCCTGAGGGGTTAAAAGAGATTAGATGTCATCAATTTGCAGTGGAGCCAACTGGCAGCTTCTTGACTTTCTATAGTAATACTTGGCGGTGGGATAACAAAAGGAAAGGAAATATGTGTTTGGATTTGCCCAACACTGGGGATTGGCAGGACAGCTGCAGAGGGAGTTTGAGATGGGCTAAAGGGTCTTGATTACTAGTGAGAGAGTGCCCAGGGTGTTCAGGCAAGGCAGAGAAACAAACGATCCAACTGAGGCCGGAAGCTGACTAAGGAACAAAGGAGAGAGGTGTGGAAGGAAGGGTCCAGAGACAAACCTGAGTCTAGAGGACAATTAACAAATGTGAGGAGGTGTGAGAAAGAGCTGACATCGTGGAGGGTCTGGGCATTGCTTTTAGAGGGATCTTCAGCATCTGTGAACCTGGTGGCAAAAAAAGAAAAAGAAAATGTTCAGGTGAGATAGGATGCAATATATGCTTCCTACATGTTGCTTCCAGAGTAGAATAAAGAAAAAGGTCATTCTAATGGGAAAGGGAAGTAATTTGAAAGTCTAGGATGTTGAAAAAGGAAGATGAAAAATGGCCATTGTGAGAGGTTAGAAAGGCCTATCATGAAAGTCTTATCAAATTGGGTTATTATCCTCAAGTCCCGTTTAACCATGCACTACCTGTGTGGAAAGATGGAAGATGAGAGAATAAAAAGAGACAAATAGTTCCTTTAAATTTTTATTGCACTGGAAAAAAACATTTAAAGAAAAACAAACAAAAATTGCTGTTAAGTGCAGATTCTCCTTAAGTGATATATATATATATACACATATATATATATATATTTAAGATGCTTTTGCTATATTTAATGCCATCAAAAAGCAGTGATTAGTTCTCTTTTTCTGAATAATAAAATGTCAAAGAAAAATATAAAGAAGGTTCTTTCTTTGATGTCTGTAGAAACATTCTTGATTAGATTTACATGTCACGCCTCCAACTCTGTTATTGACTTATTATTTGTTCAGTTTTATTTCTAGACCGTGGACATTATTTTGTAAATTCTGAAAATTTAAAATTCCCTGTTTAATACAGGACTTTTTAGCTGCATGATCAGCACATTTCATTAGTAATACTGTCTTCTCTCTCTCTCAGTTCTCTTCCCAAGACTACTCCACCCCATGGGAATAATTGACAGGCAGCAATTCTGCAACATTTAGAATAACTGAAAATGATCACCTTGTTGTCATGGTGTTGGCTGATGTCATCCATTTCCCATCCAGTCAACAATCACACACCTCACCATGGCCACAGTGGGAATGGAGCTTTGCTGACTGCCAAATTGAAAGACCTGTTAGGTTACCAAATCCATTCCCAACCTATGAAGATTATCTTTACTTACATATTCCTGAGTGTTTTATTCACCATGCTTTTAAATAACTTCAGCAACATGACTTAGCTACTTAGAATAGTCTTAAGTATTCTGATAGTCTTTAAGAAAACACCTTAATATTTGATTTAATTGTCTTTTATTTTGTTTCACTCAAGTCAGCAAAATCTTGATTTAAGTGATTATATTTTACTATAGACATTATACATGTCTATAGTAAACATGAGTTACTATATTTTACTATATTTACATTATACATGTCTATAGTAAACATGAGTTATCTTTTAATGTATTTTCAAGGTGGCACTCCAAATAATGGATTATTTTTGGTAAATGTGAATATGACATTTACTAATTTGTAGTGAGCAGGATTTTCTTGTTATTGGAAAAATTGTTCTTCATATGTCAGATTGATTTGGTCATCTCTCTGATACAGTTTTGACCAAAATTGTATGTACTAAAAAAATCTTTGAAAATCTGGTTTAAGATGGTTTCCTCTAGTTGTCTTCAAGTAACTCTCTTCCAATTAAATTCTTGGAGTCACATTTTTGTCTCACTCTCATGCTTGAGAACTGGCTCTTCCTAAGCTGATCAATTGTTCAGTGTTCACTTTTTAGCCTTTAAATTACTGGAGGTCCCTGATGCACTTGGTTTGCTGGTGTACCTCTACACATCACTATTTCTTACTCATCCTATAATCTTTGGCTCAAGGGTCAGCTTCTTCAGTAAATCTTTGTGTCACCCTCTCCCAACCTCCTGGGCTGGGCAAAGTGCCTCCCTTCAGTAATCTTCTAATATTTAATATGTTACTCTATCCATGCACTGGTTATATTATATATAATATATAATTACTTGTTCATCTCTCAATTTCTATCACTGGATTTTTGAAGGTAAAATTATCTCATTCTTCTTTGTATTTTTAGCATTTAAGCCTAGAGTAGGCAATCAGAACATGCATTTGAATGAAATAATGTACAAAAATAGCAAAATATAGAATATTTTTTAGCATGTGTTCAATTCATTTAGATTCTTAATAACCTCAATATACAATAGTAAAGCAGTGTACTTATTTTGGTTAAGAAAAAAATCAAGGCAAGATAAAATGGGCTGTTGTATATTACTGTATATTTATGAACAGGTAGACTGGTTTCCTCTACTATCCCTGCAAAGGCCAAACAAACAAAGAGTTGGTGACAGTGTGTGTTGGGAGATAGGGAAATTGCTGTAGAATCTATACTTTTATTGCTATCCACATTTTGATCTTCAAGCCCAATTCTACTTAGGGAATTGATTGGATCACCTGTGAGCCAAAATAACTTCTGTCCATTGACAATCAAACACCGGGCTAGATAACACATCCACATTTATTGGCAGCATTAGTCATAATAGCCAACAAGTAGAAACAACTTACATGCCTATCTATGGATGAATGGGTAAAGAAAATGTGGTATGTGCATAAAATATGATATTATTCAGCCTTTAAAAAGGAGGAAATCCTGTCACATGCTGCAATATGAATGAACCTCGAGAAGATGCTAATTGAAATAAGCCAGTTATTTGAAAAAAAAAATATGATTCCACTTACATGAGGTATTTAAGTAGTGAAACTCATAGAACAAAGAGTAGAATGCTAGTTGCCAAGGGCTGAGGGAGAGGGAAAATTGAGAGTTCTTCAATGGTATAGAGTTTCAGTTTAGTAAGATGAAAATATTCTAGAGGTTTGTTACACAACAATGTGATATAGTTAATGCTACTGAACTGCATATTTGAAAATAGTAGAGATGATAAATTTTATGTCTGGTGTTCTTTACCATAAGTAAAAGTAAAATTAAGAAAAATAATTACACTGAAAAAAAACTGGGCTCAATGCTGGCGAGGTGTTGCCTTTGATCTCCCCAAGCCCAAATCCTGACGTTGGTTCTCTGGTACCTCAAACTCTAATGTTGACAAGAGAAATGGAATAGTTAATACAAGAGGAGAGAGTCCTTCCTGCTTCCACACCAACCATAGATGAGGTCTAATATCACAGTTTATTAATCTTTTACCGTGAGCCTCACACTGGTGTCCATGAGGAGATTCAAGAGGCCAGTACTCTCACTCTAAAGTATGAGGTAATGAGGTTCATCCATTGAACCAGCTGCAAGAGTAGCCTGGGATGAAGAAGTTAGACAAGTGACATGTTAAGGAAAGTACACTTTATACTGTGAATAATGTCACCTTCTCATAGCCTTTTAGCATTATAAGTGATAAAATATGCGAGTTAACACAATTGATCTGGCAGAAACATAGAAGAGGGATTGGAATGGTGTCAGAGATGCTAAGGGAAAAGCCACTGCCTAGGATGGAAAGAGAGTTTAAATGTATCAGTTCACCTTAGTGTCAATGATTGGATAGCCATTGGAACAACCAATTTAAATTTTATGTTATGATGGAAGTAAAATGACAAGCTTATTGGTCTAAGAAGTAAATGAGAGTTAACAAATAAGAAAGAGCAAGTATACCTGGTCTCCTGGGAATGGAAGCAAGTAAAGTACTATTTAGGGGTGAGAATGTAGATTTTTTTTTTTTTTTGCTTCAGGTGGAAGAGACTTAAGCAGACTAGGCTTAAGGCAAAGAATAAATAGAGAGGAGAATCAGAATATACAAAATAGAGAGGAGAATCAGAATATACAAAAAGCAGAGGAGATAACTGACAAATGGAGTTACCAAAGGGATCATGAATATCTAGAATTAGGAAGAGGAATTAACATTCAACAGGAGAGGGGCACATATATTTTCAGAAAAGTAAGAGAGAGAAGGAGAGTTATGAGATACTAGGCTTCTAAGGTTGAACAAAGATGCTAATTTCCATTCTTGATTTGCAAACTAATAGCTTAGAGCCAACTTTTCATAAGTATTATTTTGCTTAATTTGGACTGGATGGATTTAGTTTGTTTTCTAGCCAAGATGAGTTGAACTAAAATAATAGGTGGAAGCTTCAAAGTGATTATTAAGGGTGAGTTATAGATATTTCTTACCATCACTGGAAAATAGAGTAAGACAGACATAGAGGTTTTCCAAAAATGTCCTTTACCACAGTTGAGCATAATGACCGTTTACCAGGTAGTCTGGCCTCTTGGGGAAGTGCAGGGAAGGGCTCAAGTCAGCCCAAGGGATGCCAGTGAAGGACGTGTCAAGCAGAGAGGAAGATTGTTTAAATAATACAGACTGTGGCTTGGGTTGGAATTCTTTTATTTTCTTATTAGGTGATTTCCCAGTGATCTCTCTATAGGAGATACTGGAAGGTTGGAAACCTTTTAGAAATGTTTTTGAAGTTATTTCATAATGATTCAGTTTCTATATTTGTTCAGAGTACTAAGGTTATTTATAATCTTCTAACTGCTTTTTTCCAGCTATTTTTATATCATTACAAAAGAACTCCTTCAGAATGGTAAATTGCTGACACCTCTTCATATTGACTTAACTATTCCTCCTCATTTCATAGTTTTGATTATGTAAAAAACTGTATCATAAAATTCTCAATACAAGCTCCTTTTGAGATGTGAAGGACAAGCATTCTGAAGAAATACAATCTTATTAAAATGCATTACTTCATAGGGAACAGTAACGCCCATTGTGAGCACAAGAACATGCAGTCATAAAATGATTTAAATGTCCATGGTAATAAAATGTTGACCTTAAGTTAGTGACAGCAGATTGGTATCTTGTAAACATCAACCACTACCTGTTACTGTGGGAGGTAGGGTTAGAGAAGTAGAATGTCATGAAACTTTGATGCAAAGACTAGATAAATTCTCAAATATAGCTGAAAGATAACTAATTGATGTCATTTTCCATTATAAAATCAAACACATTCTCCAAAACATCTGGTTATTCACATCTATTTTGACTATCTTCTTGCCTCATTGGAAGAATATTCAGCATGACTGTATGTGGGTTCTCAGGGCATTTGTTGTGCATTAAAAGTTAAAATGCTTTGTTAATAAATGATACTTTTTTGTTGATAAATGAGGATACTATCGTATTCCTCAAGATAATCTCTTTTTGATCAGGAAGACTTAAATGACCAAACGAGATATATAGATGCACATATATATTCATATAAAGTGCAAAATGTTGATGGATGTTTTGTTACATAATCACTGTAAAGCTTGAAGGAATTCTGAGAAATATGAAGACGAAAATAATCATCTGAAATCCCATTGTCTAGGTTTAATTAATTAATTGCATTTTTGACCTAATAGATATCTATGTTCAGGGGACAAAGCAGGGAAAAGTTAGTATGGTTCCTGCCATCATGAGAACAGCACTATGTAATATTTGGGTGCATTCTCTTCCAGATATCTCCTTGTGAGGATGGTTATACATGAGTTTGTGCATATATATATATATATATATATTTATTTTATTTTATTTTATTTTATTTTTTTTTTGAGATTGATTCTTGCTCTATTGCCCAGGCTGGAGTGCAGTGTCACAATGTGGGCTCACTGCAACCTCCACCTCCTGGGTTCAAGCAATTCTCCTGCCTCAGCCTCTTGAGTAGCTGGGACTACAGGCGTGCACCACCATGCCCAGCTAATTTGTTGTATTTTTAGTAGAGACGGGGGTTTCACCATGTTAGCCGGGATGGTCTCCATCTCCTGACCTTGTGATCTGTCCACCTCAGCCTCACAAAGTGCTGGGATTACAGGCGTGAGCCACCGTGCCCAGCAGTGCTCTTATTTTAAACACATATTTTAAACATACACATACATTTTATAAAATTAAATAAATTACAACCCATTATCCATATATTTCTTTTCTCAGGGAAGAAGAGATTGTAATGATCTCAATTTGTCAATAAATACAGAGTATAGCATCACTTTCTTTGATTGCATAGTCTTTTATGGAGTTACTGCCTTAAGTTGGGTTCCTTGGTAAGTAGAGTCTGATTAGTGGAGCAGAAAGATTATGGGAAAGCGATTCTGAGAACACCTTGGAGAGAGATAGGGCTGTAGCACTGGCCACACAGATGAGATGGACTGCAATGGAGTTGCACCCAAGGTGTCATACAATGACAAAGGAAGCTCAGGAGCTGGCATGGCCTTTTAGGGACATCCCCAACTGAGGCTGCCACCTCCATCACTCAGAAGGAAGCTGAGTACCTGGCAGGTGCTACAGGTTCTCAAGACAGCATATTTTATTCTTAAAAATATTGCTCCAGTCCATTTCCTGGGTACAAGAAAAACTACAGCTTTTGAGTGGGACTCATAAAAGAAAAGCCTTCTACTACAGGCTCAGGCTGCATTTCAAGTGGCCCTTCCAAAGGGGACTTTTAACCTGACATTAGCGATATCCTGGCTGAGACAGAGACTATTGTAATAATTGAGGTAGTACTTGGTGGTAGTTTGGACCAAGATAGTAGAAGTAAAAATGGTAAGAAGGAACTGAATGTATTTTGAAGGTAGAGCTAACAGGATTTTCTGACTAGTTGGATGTGACTTATAAGAGAATGAGATGAGCCCAGAAGGACAACAGAGTTACCTATCATAGACTATTGGTTTAAATAGTTGTTTAAGTATCACCTCCAGGAACAAGACAGTAAATTCATAGAGAGCAGCAATCATGTCTTATTTATCTTAAGTTTTGTAGACCTTATTCAATGCCTGGTGCATAGCAGGGCCTCAAAATAAGTGCTGAGAGCATTTTAGTACACATATATGTCTGAAGTATTGCCACTGCAAATATTGTGATGTATTTTATTCATTAAATAAAGATTACTTAATTTAATACTTGATAATTATTTATGGTTGTCAAACATTAATATTCTTAGCCTGATTATGGGTTTTTTTGGTACAGAAATATAGGAGATAAATGAACAAGACATGACCTGGAATAGTTCAATGTTATTTTTCCTGATTCCAAAAGTGCAATTATTGATTTTATTTTTATCATGGTTAGAATAATACTAACATTTGTCATCTCTGTCTTTTAGCACTCAGCTCATGTGGAACTATTAAAAATTGCCCTTATAGATTGTGCTATAAATAAAAGAGGGTTTCAGTATATGGTGCAACATACCCTTTTAGAAGGGTAGACAAATGCAGTCTGTATGCTCTAATGTTAGTGTGACTAGGACGTTTGGGTAGCAATCAGTAAAGATAATGAGGAAGATACTTTATGGATAAATTATGTATCAATTGTTTTCTTGAAAAAGAAATATAGGGAGGTGAACTTTATTTATGACTGGCTTTCTTTAAAAGGGTTAGGAAGGTTGCTGTTTTATTGTATGCTCTAGGTTATCAAATCAATATTTACTTTGTCCTATGCTAATGCAATCCTATCCATTTGTTAAAATAAACATTAAAATGTGACCTAGTTACTGTGCTCTCAAGTCAACTTGCCTAAGGGTAGATATTGGAGAATTAGTACCATAGGACTTCTTTTACCAGTGGTATTTTAGAGTATTTGATGAATACATTACTTAAATATTGTCACTCTTCTATATTTATTCTCTGGCTACTCAGTACTTCCAAGGGTCTTTATCCATCATGTAATGATTCCGGAATTAGTGTCTGGAGTCCTTGTGAAAAAATATTTCTCTACCAAATTGTAAGATTTATGAATAAGCTCTAGATGTCAACTCCACTTTGATCTGTGGATGGCTGGCCCCACCCCCATCCCTTTCTTATGAATGAAGAAGGTATTTTTGTCCACTTGCACATTTATCTTTGGTATTCTTTTTAAAACCAGGATGACAGATTGGCATGGCCAGGGTACTCTTTGCATAACATTAATTTAGCTAGCTCAGATCTAAACAGAAACTACTAATCCCCCCCAACCTTTTTTTTTTTTTTTTAAACCTGAGCTCTCTGTTCAGTATGAGAAAAATGACTCGTATATGCTTTTTCTGATTTGCACTCAGAGTAGCTACCTGGTGTGGCAGTCTAGTGAGAAATTCATCAGTTGAATCCACCATTTGTCTCATTTGATTTGGAATTATCTTAAATCATTCTTGTTTAACAATTTAATTCCAGGAAGTTCAGGTTTAATTCATGAGAACCCATTTACCAATAATGATTATAATTGCTTTTTTTTGTTTTACTTTTAGGTTGCTCTCTAAAAGGGATATGAATCACGTAGATTTTTGGTCAGCAGACAAGCAATAGATTTAGATGTTTCAAATGTAAACACAGCAACTTCTAAATCCCCAAGTAGGGGTTGTGCAGTCAACCTTTGGCTTAGTAGGACAATAATCACTCTAAAGTACACCGAAATTCTACTTATGGCATAGTTTTCTATAGACAGTGTGTGCCATGAAAAATATAATATGCTAAAATACAAGTCTACATCAGAAATTTTCATTCTTTTGTAATTGTAGCACTTTATGTTTTGATTCAATTTTGAGATTCTCCCACTCTACTACTTTCAGAACTCTAAAATATTCTCATAGAATATGCTAATTAATAATGATTAAAAATATGCTAACAATGGAGGAAATTGAACAGTTTAATAAATTTTACAATGATGAAGGAATTATTAAAACATCAAATATGTTACAGTTAAATAAACTCTGGTATTCAAGTCATTTAGAGTGAAGTAGGAAACTTTGAGCTTACATTTATTGTAAAAACCTATCCTTTAAAATTGTTTTATAGTTTCTTATAAGCCTATAACATTCATATTTGGGCATTTTAAACTTTATAAAGAGTAATCCTATAAATCACTAAATGATATAAGCATTTTTTTTTTTTTTGGAAAAAGAAACTATAGAGAAGAGATTAGATGATTTATCCACCCAGCAATCAGATGTACTTGATTAAAAAACAAAAGTTGAAGGGCTGTTACACTGCAACAGAAATATACAGGAGAGTAAGCTATGCTTAAACCATATTTATTTCACAGTGTCTCCTGATGTGAAGCTGAGTACCCTCAGAGATTTCAAGATGTTTCCTATATCCTATTAGAAAAACATGGAAGAATATAAGAGAAAGAACATTTTTTCAACTTTAAAATTGGCCACTTATTCACATTTTTGAACATTTCGGATAAAATACTGTAATTATGAAAGTTACTTTTCCTTAGATGTTTTTTTCTTGTTGCCTTTGATTTACATTAGGTTCTCACTGAGTTACCTAACAAGAGGAACACCAATTTTAAAAAATTGGTGCTGACAGTCCTTTAAAGATTTTCTATAGGGCCTGGCACGGTGGCTCATGCCCAGCATTTTGGAGGGCCAAGGCAGGAGGATCACTTGAGCCCAAGAGTTCAAGATCACAATGAGCTATGATTGCACCACTGCATTCTAGCCTGAGCAACAGAGAAAGATTCTGTCTTTTAAAAAATGTATTAAAGTTTTCTATCATGATGGGCAGTAGTAAGAAATATACAAGCAAATCCTCTCCAAATCCCCTGAAGTTTTCCCTTTTTCTTAGTGAACTTGGACAAAATTCAATGTTGGTTGTTATAAAATATAAAACTAGACAAGTTTTGATATGACACTCCACCATGGGAAAATATTTATAGTGTTTTGAGAAAATAAAACACAAATGAACCTACCCTTTAAAGACATATATTTTTACAAAAAGAAACTGTAGAGAAGAGATTAGATGATTTATCCACCCAGCAATCAGATGTAGTTGATTAAAAAACAAAAGATGAAGGGCTGATACACTGCAAAAACAAAAATATACAGGAGCGTAAGCTACGCTAGCAGGTACTTACTGTTGAGTGGTCTGGCCTTAATAACGTAAAGGGCTGGGTAGGAAGAGAATAGGCACTCAAGGAAGCTGACTAATTCAGGCAAAGGATTCATTAAGCAAGTAACTGTTGTGGGTAGTGGAAATACTAAGGAAATACCCATAAATATATTTATAAATAGTATCAAAACAAATCCAACTGAATGCTGATTTTGTCAGTTTCATAAGCTCAATGTACCTTGTAACTTCCTACCATTTTTATGAAGAAACATATATCAAGAAAATCATATCCACATTAGGTCAATAATCCTTCCTCTTAAGCTAATCATTTTGGTTTTGTGTGAAATAATGTATATAACAGAAATCCTCTAAACTTCACAGGAAAAAGGCACTATATAATTGTTGGTATTGGTATTATTATTAACATTGATAAAGCTTGTCACCTCTATTTCAGAGATGCATTATGGACATTTGAATGAGGTAATGTCTGTGAAATCTTACGAGTTTTCTAAATGAGAATTAAGATGTAAATACAAAATGTTTTTATCAGTAAAATATTAGGTGAATCTGGTCTAGACAGAAAGTAATAAAAGTTGGGTAGTTAAGTAGATACTGACAGCTTTTTGCAAATAATGCTGATGATTTGGTATTATTAGTTTGAATTTTGAAGTATAAATTTTTGTTTTCCTAAGATCGTATTAGCATAAATTAAAATTTAAGTATGAGTCTTTTAAACACTTTATCCAGAGTAAGTTTATGTTTAACAATTTCATCTTAAAAACACAATTTTCATTATTATATTATATACTTACATTATAAAAGAAAGTCAATTTCTGTAGAAAGAAAAGGCTACTGTCATTTTAATGCATTGTGTCTCTTAGTTAATTTTTTGTATTTTTCCTTGATGGCATTTGCATATATCCCATAAAAAGAGTCAGCTGGGTTCATTAAGTTTGCAGCTAGAACATATAGGGTTTGGTCACTTAATGAGATTATTTACTTCTCCATTCATCATTCTTGTGATCTTGCATCAATTTACAAGTAAGCTAAAATACATTTTCAGAATACAGATACAGTAGTCATAATCTCCCTACTCAAGGAAGTTTGCAATACTCCTTTGAAAACAGCGGTTAGAGTACCTCTGATAAAACCACACAGATTATTTTAAGAAATCTTGCCTGAAAAGTAATTTGCTGTTGCTTTCACTAGTTCCTCTGCTGTTGCTAGTTATCATTAGCAAAACGATCCACTTCCGCAGGGAATCCTGGAGTGACATTTAAGGAGTTTAACATTTACTGCTGTGATGTGTTATTTGCTTTATTCAAACTCACAATGGATTTCTAACTTAAATTAATTAATTAAATAATTGGTCCTCTGCCAGAAAGAAAAAAAAAATCAAAAGTTTGATTGTAAGTTGGAGTCTTCATTACCATTTTCAAGATTTCTTCTTTTGGTTCTAGTTTTTACACATCAACTCATGTCTTCATACATAGAAGTTTTAAAATAAACTCCACGATCACACAATGACAAATGCACCATGGATGCTTCTATTCTAGCCTGTCATTACAACATCAGAATGCCTGGGAAAACAGTGTGCTAGAACTGAGGTGTCTTTACACTAAAGTGGGTAACTTCAGAGTCAGACTGAAGGAGGAAATTGAGAAGTATTCATGAACAGCCTTTACCAACACACAAACAATAAAAGCCATCATATTTGCTTGAGCCATTTAGACAACTTAAAACAGTTATTTAAGTAGTGACTAAATTACAGAGAGACTACAGTCCCAATCTGTCTCACTGTAGTAGAGAAGAGGTTACTCTTTGATATCAAGTCAAATTTCAAGGCCTTGATATGTAATGATCATTGAGAATATTAAGCAACGGAGGAGAGCCTAGCTTGAGTCACTTTTTCCATCTCAAATATGCTTAATCATCTCCTGATTTCTTAAAAATCTGAAAAGCCAGATGCTGCCCCAAGTCATCTGTTATTTAAAAGGACACTTTAAAAGTAGGTGGAGGTTATTTCTGAAATTAATAGTCCCAAGAAGTTCCCTGAATAGTTTATTTGGCGTCCATTTGATTAAGTATTTTTCTGTGACTATTATCTAACTCATGCATTGAATGTGGACTTCTTTCCACCCCCTCCCCTCTTTCCCCATTGGAGGAATAATTGCTGTTCTTTTCAAATCTCCTAGGATAGTCTTCGCTCTGCAAAGTTGTAACAAGATGTGACATCCAGTCCTACTTAATCAGTGTTCAGCCCAAACCCACAGTGGCAGTGAAGGAGGTGGTACTTACAATTTGCCCGTGACACTGACCAGGTTTTTAAGGAATAAGAGTGAGGGAAAATAGCATAAAATACTTAAATTTTTATGGAAAAGGTATAACTTGGTGAAAAAGCACCATCATAAATTCCCAAAAAGTGTATCTTAATGATACACTTAGAGTAAATCATTTGCCTTGAGAGACAGGAGGTCTCTGGTGACCTGCATTGCAGCCACAAGAGACTCCTAGACTAGCTACTTTCAGCTAAATGTACTCTCATATTAATATTTTAAAATGCCATAATGCCTCTCTGAAAACCTCAGAGGACAGATACATCAATTTGCGAGGTCTTCACTCCAGGAAATAGAAACAGGGATAATCTGCCATTAAAAGAAATAGTTCATTATGTCTGCTTCTTGGGAGCACATAAACTATGTCCCTCACATACTTAAGTTGCAAATCCTCACTTTAATGTGAAGGGAAACACCATGCCCCAGAGCTTTATTGTCCCACTGTTTATTAGTACAAAAAGGTTTGTTGTGGTATGAAATCTTAAGCTTGTTGCAGTAATCAATCAGCTTCAAAGACTCTTTACCCCGAGCCAGATTCATTACAAATAAATCAATTAAACATAAAGTTTCTATTTTCGGGAGGTTCACAATGCAGAACAGAAGCAAATGAATCACAGTTAGAGAAAGGAATTTTCCTGGAGCGATGTCTCTTCACAAAGAGCCCTTTTGCCTTTATTACACCATGGAGCACATGCTATAGTTTGCGCTTTTATTTTAGTTAATTGCAGACATTCTTCTTCTTAGCACATATTTTTCATTGGGGAAAAATCACATCTATATGAAAAAGATATGTGGTAAGCTAAAAATATTGCTGGAGGCAGGAAAAAATAAACGATTGGTTTGTGTCTCCTTGTCATTACTAGCCTGAACCTCTATTGAAGCACTGGGCAATTTTCACTCTCAAAGCTTTACTGTGTTGTTTTCCTCCTCTGTGCTACAGTTGTTTATAGTACAGGCAACTGGGCGGCAGAAACAAAAACGAAAACAACAACAAAAAAGCCAGAAACAAACGACAAAAAAAAAAAAAAAAAACACCAAAACCAAAAATTACAACAGCACCAACAAAACCCAATGAATATCTTAAATCTCGGTATCTCCATATGTCTTCTTCATTAGTGACGCAAATAAAGGACTATGCTAGACCAGAAGACCTCTTTGGTTCACTTTGGGGATTTAGTAATCGGGAAAAGTAAGACTGCAGACACATTTGCCGTCTAAGTCAAACTTACAAAGTGAACGCTATAAAAACACTCATCAGTGACGTCCTTAATTTTTCAGATATCTTGTTCTAATGTGTTTTAATAAAACTAGCTATTTGCAGAGGCACCTAAGAAGTGAAAGCCTTTGGCTGTGAGAGGGGCCAAAAGCAAATGATTTGTTACAGAAAAATAGTGAAAGTCATTCATGTCCCTGGGAGAGAGGGTGGGGTTGGGTGGGGAGATAGAGTAGGGGTGTGGGTTGTGGGATGGTGGAGGAGCAGATCTTGCTTATTTATTACTCTGCTTATATAATAAAATGCTGGCCAGTCCAAACCCAAAAACAAAAAGATGGAAAAGCTTCAGCAATCTAAATAAGTCTCTTTGTCTGGTCAACCATTACTAATTGTTGTTTTGATGACATATGATATGCTCTACATATGGTGACCTGTGCAGGGCCCTTCTGGAGCCATCCCAGAGACGAAAATGGAGACGCAACCAAATATAACAGCAGTACCCTGTGAGCTCACACCCTCTGCTAGCCCCCATGAAGGGTACCTGCTTGGTAGGAAGTATAAGGCCTTTGGTATAGCATTTTCTCTTAGCGTACTAGTCTTTTATAGAGAGGAGGGAAAATCACATTTCTCTAGGAATTCACAGTGTGACAGTGCTGATTTGTTTGTCCATGATGAGGTTCATCAAGACCCTCAGTAGTAATAAAACACGTGTTCTAATAAAAAAAAAAACACATCCTGGAAATATAAAGGAAAACCTCCATTGGCAAGCTCACCCAATGTGCATCAGAGACTTCTATGATACACCAGTTTTGGAGTATGCATTCCTTCAATTTATCATCCTTAACAAGAAAAAATTCTGAAAGTATGTGGCAATGCTAAAATATGACAATGACAGCATCAACTACTTGATATCTATGTTATTAGACTATGAATACTCAAGGGAATAATGAATTGTGTTTTAATCAAACAAATCAGAGCTTACTATTGAAATTTTTAGTATTTACTAATGAGCAGCATGTATGTATTCTACAGATAAGTGCTTCAGCTAGAAAAGCACATTTTTTCTTCACATTTATTATTGAAATATTTAGAGTATGGAAGTTTAGAGTTTCTTGAAAATAAATAAATACCAAATCAGATATTTGGAACTGGCTTGGAACATATTTCAGATAATACAGAGATCATTTTTATGTTGATTTACTTATATCTCTTGATCTAAAAGGTATTTGAGGTGAATTACAGGAAATGCTTCTTAAAGAGTCATGGTATTGAAATTAAAATCCGTATCAGGAAACACGGGCTAAAACATTGAGTATAATTAAATAAGTAGGTTATTTTTATAAAGAAGGTTAATTCAGATTACCACCGTTAAAGAAGCTCTTGCTACTTCCTCCTACATTCTTACTAGAATCATCTCATATGACAATTGAAGATCACTGTGTATTCTCTTATGAAAAATGAGAGATATTTGAGGAAGCATGGAACTAATGGTTTTTACAAATATTTTTCTATTTTTATAGAATATTCTACCAGAAGATTGGCTTTCATCCTTCAATATTAAGATAATTAAGAAATATAATTAAAATATCACGCAACACATTTTAAGATTACATTATCTAAAATATGATATGTGCTTTTCCAGTTCTCAAAACACATCTGCTTTTGGTATTTTAACTAAATTAGTAATAGACCAGTTTGGTAAATGGGTCAAACTGAAAGTGTAAACAAAACCAAAATAGCATCATGTTCTTGACAAACGTGCTATCATACACACACACACAAAAGATGATGACGATGATAGTGATGACGAAAAAGGTAGAGATCAGAAAGATAAAGTCAGTATAATTTTGGCATCTTTAATATTGAAAAATTTTTTCCCGCTATAAATAACTCACAAGTGAACTGACTTTAAAAGAGGATTCTGAATTGTGGGAGTTAGATCATGAGATATATCACTCTATGCTGTTATTAATGCAGAGGAGAATATTGATCTTCATATTTGTTATGATAGGGAAGCTTGTACCAAATTGTTCAAAAATATGTTACTAAGCTATTTACAGAAAAGTTCAACAAATATTCTGATTAGATAAATTTAACCTAATTTTGATAGCCAATTTCTAGCTATTTTAATTACAATGTTGGTATTATGACCAAAAAAATCAGGAAAAGCAATTCAATGGGAATTTTATCACTTCTTTGGCTGACACATAGATTTAAAAAGAGAAATGAAGAATGATGATGGAGAAATAAGTATTCTTATTGTTCTTACATATTTTCTGAGTAAGGAGTTTGAACGATCAGTACATTATCTGTGCCTGAAGCCAGGCTGCTGCTCATGCAGGCAATTAGTCTGAGAGCCCAGACTTGTTGGTTAGTGGGAAGAAAGTGGGTAAAGTTCTTTGAGGCTGAATCCAGGGAGCTCTTATGTATATATATATGTATGTAGTATGACATATGAAAAAATTCTCTTTTTATTAATTGATCAGTTTATGTATTATTCCTATTTTCACAAATTATTCCTAGGGAGGAAGTGTAAATATGATTGCTGAAATAGGTATTTGTCACTCAGTAGAGAATTTAAACAGTTCAGGAGACAAAGGACTTTCTCTTAGCTGTCTTTTTAAATTTTTCTTTTTTAAATAGCACATGCCTCCCTGATTCTAATCAGGGATAATTTTTTAAAATGTAAAATAATACAGTGATTGTCATATGGCTATGGATTCAAAAGTCAGTTACTAAGTTATCCAGGAACATTTGTGACTCTCTAAATCCTCCATGCTTCATACTTAAAATTATTCCTTAGGAAACTACAGCCCTACATCTCAATTACTGTGGTGAATAATTTTGAATCCCTGGACTTTCTTCTGAAGTTTGCTTCAATCTACATAATAAAATACATTGTCATATAACCATGTAATGCCTTTTCTGCCTAGTCTGATTGTATTCTGCTTACTTTACCATGGTATTTCTGGCTTCTTGGCAGCTATTATCAAGAGAAGGGATGACCAGTTTGCTATCTCAACCCTACAAAGAGAGCATTCAGGGCATGTGTGGGCCCGCCTAGATCTGCTGAAGTGCCATTAGTGGGAAAACTTCTCCTAGAAGACAGTTGAAGCAGAGTGCTTTGAATTCTTTGCACTATAATAGAAAATTACTTATAGTATTAGAGAAAAAACTCATTCCATCTCAGCCTAACTGAACCTCTGAGCTCACCATTCCAATTAAATGTTTAGAATTGTGAGTACCATTGTTAAACTATAGAGTAAATTTAATGAGAAAATTCTAGCATATTCACTTTATGCAGAAATTTGTTTACATAAAAGCTATTTATTAAATAGCCAATAGTATTGGCTTATATATCAAAGATATTATTTAGATTTCTTGGGCTAGCAAGTAAAGAAAGACTTCGGAGCCAGACTGAAAAAACCTGATAGGAGGTGGATGCAGTGGAGACAGCCGTTTTTAAAGTCTGTCAGTGAAAGGAGAGAGAAAAGTAAGATGGTAGAAAAGAGAGTAACTTCAGGATTGAATAAAAGCAAAAATGTTTTTCCAAAGTGTGGTATAGGGGGCAAAGGGAAAAAGGGAGAAGTTCTCATGTTCATATTTTGCAGAGGCAGTAGAGGGATCATTGTAAAGGGACATACTGGGTTTCTGCAGTGGGGGTAGGCCCTGAGTATAGAGGAGAAGTTCACTGGGATGGTTTTGTTCTTCTAAGGAAAGTAATGATGGGTTTTCCTGTTCAATGCTAGAGGAGGGTAGATTGGGGATTAGGAGTGTGTGCTAAGACAATTAGACAATTGTTTTTGTGGAGAATATGTGAGAAGATTCATGAGACCAAGGAAGAGTTAAATAAAGAGATTTGGGAGAGCCACTGTGAGCCCAGTTCAAGTGAGAAAACTCTGATTTTGATTCTATCTTTAGGCTGCTTTGACCTACTTTGAAATTTCCCAAATGGTCACAACTTTTCTGCTTTGCCCCTGGACCACCGTGGTCTTACATGACCTGCTTATCTCAGGAAGAAAAGAACATGTTTTAAACCTTTCCCACTTCCAAAAACAAAATTTATTTGTTTATTGCACCAACCGTATCAAACTAATGTGGTAAATGTAATAATATAAAAAATGGATCCTAATTACTTCACCTATTCCTACAAATTGTCATTCCCTCCCAAGTGACAATATTTTTCAATAGGGTAATTTAGAAAATAATTCTATGCCCCAGAAGAGAAAGATAAAGTTGGAGAGTTTTAGGTAAGATGGGGAGATTTATAAGGCAACCTATGTAGGCAGTGAGTTTTGAAAGATTTCTTATATCACATCACATAATATAAATGGTCACAGCTAATATAAAATATACTTGTGTTTATGTATGTATATGCAGTATCTATATGATTATATATAACTATTGCCTGTGCATTAGGGCTATTCTTTCCTAAAACCCAGAGAGAAAAGATTGAGCTGACCTGTATAAATATTTCTCTCTGATTGCACCGTATATAAAAATAAAATGACACTTTCAAAATACTTTACCCTGAAAACTTTTCTATTACTTGGGGAAGCTCTTCTTAACTGCTTCCTTCGAGTTTGGTTTGTGATTTACTGGGACCATTTAGAGACAGCTCATATTTTCTAGACATACTGTAGGTATTTTAATGCCTTAATCAATTTTTGCCACTTTAGTTCCTCTGCTAGGCTAGATTAATCTTTCCCTAGGTTCCCAACTTTCAAAGAAGAACACTTATCAAAATCATCTTTACAGGAAAAAATGGAGCTGCAATTAAAAAAAAAAAAAAGAAAAAATGCTCATCTATCCCGTCATATATCGTAAATGTTGTTAACTATGATATAAACAGCCTTTTGAATAAAGACTTAAAATAAATACATGTTCTTCAGTTATAGAAACTGTATAAAAGTAAATACTCTTTCCTTTTCAATTTAAGTTAATTTGATTTTCACTTTTACTCCACTGATAAATTACAATACGTCATTCCCAAAGTAGTAGAGGCACCATACCCAAAACTTGTGGTATGAGTGAAAATAACATTGTAAATCAAGGAAGAAGAAAGAAAGTAAGAGAGGCCATGGGAAATCCCCTATAAATTAATTGCCAATGTCTAATTGGGGGGATAGTTTATTAAGAAGACCTCTGTTTATCTTTCTATGCTCATTTGGTATCAGCGTATATGTGATCCCTTCTTTTGGCAAGTCTTCCAATCTTACTTTTCCAAAAACCCTCAGCGATCACATAAAGAAACTTAGAAGAAAAGGAATTTTTTTTTTTTTTTTTTTTTTTTTTTTTTTTTTTTTTGCTCTTCTGTGATAAGGACAGAGACCAATAAATTGGATTGACTACATTTCTTCCCCCTTTCTTCAGGGGTAAAGGGTGGCAGAAATACTGAGTTTGACCCCGACTAATCTATAGACGTAACAGCCTAAGGTATCTTGTCTCTTACAATTTTGTTTGTGATAGCATTTCTCTTGGGTAACTATTAGTAACAAAAGAAACTGCATTCTTAATACAGATATAAGCTAAAGATCTAGGTCTTTTTGATGTCTACATCAGTAAGAGTATCTAAAGATACACAGTATTGGTAGTCCAGCCTTGAAATCCCAGGACTGTTCTCAAATAAATATGTTGAAACATTAAAATTTGACAAGAGCATACATTTTTAAGAAATGAAATGAAGCTTGGGTCACCTCTAAAATAAATTTAAAATTGCTCCTCTTTTGAGATAAATTTTAACACATGAAAATTTCTACCCATCTCTCCTCAAAAACAAATTACAGCAATATTTGATGTCATTTCACCAATTTTACTGATAGGAAATATGGTTTTGGTCAGAAACTTTTATGAACATAGTCTAGAGATGTATTAATTCCTAAAAGCCCTTGTGGTCATCATTTGTTGCTTTTGTCAACCTAAAAATATGTTATGGATGAGAGGCAAGAGACGAAGAAAACTTTGGGTTGAGAATCAAGAAATTTGGGAAAGATGAGCTCTTGGCTGGACTCCAATGCTGACTTTTTGAAGTCAGACACACAGTCTCAATGGACCTCAGTTTCCCCATCTTTAAAATGAGGAGTTAGAACTAAAGTACTTTCTGGGGTCCCTTCCAGCGTTAAGAGTCTATGTTGGAAAGTTTTGTCAAAAATAGCAGCCTCAACTATTCAAAGAAACGCTGATAAAAGATTATAAACCTGGTAATTCTTTGACTTCTCAATGTTTCTGATTTACCTTGAGCTATTAAAAAAAATACATGCAGATGTCACTAGATGAAGTGCATATTTTCTTTTCTTGTTTTTATATACTGAGGTCTTTGCCAGATAGAACCATGAGAGTCCCTAGCAGTGCAATGAAGTCAGACAGGCAAGGCAGCCTATGTCCATCATTAAGAAGGCAAAATCTGGCTGATGGGAGACATTCTGAGTGGGATGTTGGTGCTGTTTCCTGCTCTTGTTTAATTGAGGATTCATATTTGAAAGTCTCTCGATAGGTTAGGTAGAAATCTGATTCTGTCCTTTGAAAGAAATCTGTTAATAATATGCGATGTGAACGTGTTTTCCTTTTCTGCTTAACGATTTGCATAGGCACACTCCCTGTTTGTCTCTTGATAACCTCATCAATCTCATCCATGCCCTCCTGACCACAGTGCCTGATTGCAGTAATTCCATTTTAGTGGGGCTTTCAGGAGGACTTGGCTTCTGCATTTAGCTAGTACTGCACATTGGAGTGATCCTGTCTTCCCCAGAGTGAGCAGCTGAGATCATATTATGCCTCCCTTGATTTCTTTGCAACGTCTGCCTATAGAATTTCATATTGATTTTAAGCCGGTGCTGTTTCATTTTTAACTCCTTTGTAAGTCAGGAGTCCAGTTATATTAGTGTCTCCTCCCTGTCACTCTGACAGGCATTGGTTATCTGCTTTTTTTCTTGCAGTCTTTGTCCTTCATTCTGTGGCAGCTCTTTTGGTATTGAACTTGTTGCCTTTACTCTTTTGTTGTTGTTGATGTGTTTTAAAAAATCCGGTGCAGTATAGCACAAGGATGTAAGACTAAGTACAATTTAAAAAATCTAATATATAAATGAGTAAGTAAAGAGCTCCAAAAAACCAGAAAGGTCAATAGAGGATGGGTATTCATGCTGAGAATGCACAGTAGCTTTGGCAGCATTTCATTATTCTAGAGAGGGTTTTGTAGATGCAAGGTTTGCCAAGTAATGAAGCAGAGCCCAGTTGTCAGTTGAACAGTGAGAAATGGCTATAGGTGTGACTTATTGAAAGCATATCTTAGTTTTAATGTTTATTAACTGGCTGCTCTACAGAACCTTAATTTGGTGTCATTTGGCATAAAATCTGTCCTAAAGCAATGCAATATAAAGATTTATAAGTGACACCACACTCCATAAACACACACCATGTCGTGCCTTAGAGTTTACATAGCCTTTCAAATCAATTGTCTTATGTGATCTTCACATAGGCCCTGTGACACAGGCAGGGTAGCTATTAATATGTCCATTTTAGAGGAAGCAGATACCAAGAGAGTACATACATATAATAGAACTGGGGCTGGAATTTTAGTTTCCTAAAAGCGAACTTGTTGCTCTTTAATTCTGTGGCAGTCTCAAGTAATGCAAGCAAAAGTGTAACTATTGCATATCTTTGCATCACCTTTAGATTTACAATTCCTTATTTCCTTGTCTTTGCACTTTCTGAGTGTGCGTTCAGATTTATCTCCAGCAGAGCAGAGTTACTTTTATCACAAAAGAGAATGACAGAAATCAAGTTCTCCATGTTAAGCAGATTATTCTTAACTGCTTAGGGAATTTTCCCACTGGTTTGCCCTATTGTACTTAAAATTTTATTTTAGCTCCATCTTATTGTCTGTAAAGTGAAGGGTTAGGCTATGTTCCTCTCATTCTATGGCAGTGTGATTAGGAGAATGGAAGGTGAAGAAAGAATCAGAGCTGCAAGTGAATATGATTATCATGGAATCACAAGTACAGTGCATAATGCATGTTTTAAAACTGGAGATAGTATTTATATTCTAAAGTGTTTCCTTATGAATTACTTTTATCCTTCAATGCACTGTTTAGTCTTACTGCAAATATAATCCTTATACAAATCCGAATCAATTTGTTTGTCTTCCATAGAAGATACGTAAAATTTTCAAAGTGTGTTTATGTCCAAAAACATCATGCTTAGTTTTAGATAATACTTTCAGTTGATATAGGGTTTTGTGAGACTAACTGTAAATGTTCTCTAAAATAGTTACATTTTCCCCCTAGTCACGACTTTCTAGAATGCTTAAGCATTAGCAATCATTTTTAATTTAGTGATTCCATCTTCTTTATTTAATGTCTTGCTGCTATATTTGAAACTAAACCATGTATATTTCAACTTTCAAGAACCAATAGGCTCTGAAAAAAACTTGGATTGGAGTCAATAATTTCCTTTTAAAAATATTTCAAATTGTAAATCAGATAAATTTCTATTTCATATTTTAGCAGTTTCCCTTATTGCATGCAGCAAAACTGATTTATGTGCTACCCTAAATATCTCTTAGCTAATAGAACTAGAGTAACTTAAAATATCCAGATATTCAGGTCAAAATAAGATTCGTAAATATGCTCTTGCAAAGCCTTTGGATAAACACTGAGTTTTGCGAGACTCTTGGGTTACACATCCCAGACTCCAATATGGCGCTTTGGAAACTGGCATCATGAGCATCAACAAGATAACAACCACAACACAAAAGCTGGAGAAATATATTTAAGTAGTAAAGCTTTCTCTTTCTTCCTTAAAATTTCACTTTTATAATGTCATTAGACTAACCCCAGTAATACGCTCATAATTCACCCTTTTATCTTGATTTTTTATGTTCTTCAATAAATAGGAATTCAAATTGAGGAGAAACTTAGGGCTTAATTTCTGCTTGTAATTTCTAATATTTTATGTGAGGAAATACAAACCCAGGCTGTGTGACTCTTTTCCAACTTTTGTGCATGATTTCCTCAGAGAATTTATTTGCTGCAAAGGCCACCAGACCATTTTTTCTTCTTAACACATACACTGACTTTGTTCCCAAGGCTTTTTCTTTTTTTTCACATGATGGCTTTTTATTCCCTTAAGTTCAACCCTAAGGTGGATATGATCAAAACTGGCAAACAGCAAACGTATTCCCTTAATAAAATACATAGTCATAGTTTCATTTGTGCACAATCATGACAGCAAAACCAAAATCCAGGCAAAACTCACCACTTTTTCTTAAAAAATAAAACACGTTCGATATGCAACTCAGGTTCATTAAATGTCTTGTAGAGTTCTAAACGTCTTTCCATCAACCTGGGTCACCTCTTGCACACATTATGAATGATGTCTGGTTTCAGATGGAACCATTACTAAACTTCAGTTTGCTGAGATTTGCTTTGAGTCTTAGAGTTTATTCATATTGAAACTTGGGAGATATAAACTGAAATAAAAATCCCACATTCAAAGAGTTGCCTGAAAGTTGAAACCAGCCAGCCTCAGGCAGCTGCAGCCACTGTGATCCTATGACCAAAGTTTCTGAGAGGCTTACCCTCAGTGAAGTCATTAACAGAGTAATTGCCCCAAGTTTTTATAGGCACATCAACTGGCAATGATAGAACATGAGTTAATTATTTTGGTCTTCTTGCTTATGACTCGAATTTATTCTTTGTGTGTCTTGTTCCAGTACCATCAAAAGAAAAGAAAAAAAAATCAGGGAGGTAGAGAGCACATCTCTCAATTCCAGAAAGCACATTCTCACTCTGATGTTTCTGATACAGAATCTTAGAGTGGACTTAAGGGGAACCAGCTGTGTGGGAGCACATATTGATGACTTGGTTGGCAGTACTTCCCCGCTGAGTGCCAAGCTACAGATGCACTCCCAATCAATTCCCACACAGCTACAGTTCAGTGAACTATTCTGAAAGAAAGGAGATTGGCACCGGGTGCTGTGAGATCCAGAAACATCAGGGCAGGGTCCAAAGAGAGCATATCTCCAGACAAAGCAGAGTGGCAGTAGACCTAAAGAGGCAAAGTGACAGGAAAACAAGGAAGAAGTAAACTAAGGCAAAGTGTGTGTGTATGTGTGAATGTAAAATAGATATGATAAAAAGAGACATTGGTTTCTTATTAACATTGTAAAGTGAGTTTGTTAGTTGTAAGATAAAATACAGGGGATTGCCCTGTGTAGTGGAGACCATATGCTGGTTGTCGAATTAAATGAAATGGAATAAACAAATACAGTTCTTTTTAAAAAAGGACAAATATGAAACCAACAAAAATGGAAAACATTTACATACAGAATATACAATCATTTTTAGTGAAATTTTTAAATAATAACAAAATCTAATTATATAGCAATTACAGCATGCAAACTGACTTCATTTACATTTTATCTGTGAAATTGGATGTTATGTTCTGCAATCTCTTTCTAGCATTCAAGGTGGTCCTCTGGGGGTTTTCTCTGTGTTTATAAATGTGTATATACATTTATGATCTCCTGAATGGGACCTTCTGAAGAATGGATAAAAGCCTTAAGATAATTTAAAAATACAAAATATTTTATATTGTTTTAAAAAATAAGTTAGAATTCACCTTTTAAAATTCAAAAAGATAAATATTTAATTTTTATCTAGTTTAAATGCTTACATCGATCAACAATGTACAAAAGTTCACTCAAGATGATAATTTTAAACTTAGTATCAAGTGATTTTAAAAACAATTTTCTAGTACTAAAATAGCAGAGGCTGTTTTTGTTTCAATGCCATCAATTTTTAACTCAATGATACAAAAATAGGCAGTTTATTTAAAAATTCTCAGTGTTTTCCTGATGTTTATTGTCTATTGTTAAATTGGGAAATAATTTCTACCTAGGACAATGTAGGTAGAAATTCACAATGAACTGAAACCTAAATGTTACTTTTTTTTTTTTTTTTGAGTAAGCATCATGGAATAAATAAATCAGGATCAATGAACAAAAGTAGTCATATTTAACTAAGGCAAAAATGTACACATACATTTTTTAATGGGTTTTATAGGACATGAAAGATAAGAGAGGTCTAGAAAAAAAATCTCAGAGCTAAAGTGTCTAAGTGGAATATGAGTCATTTATAATATTGCAAAGTTTCTCTAGAAAGTGTCTGGGACAAATCACTTTCTAAGTTAGCCCAGATACAACTAAGTAGGTAGAACAATTCAATTGCACGTAAGATTATAATCAAAGATCCCTTTTGCCTTAGGCACTTTCATAGATTGTATTTTTATAAATATACATTTATTTTAATGTAAATTTTTAAAAATATTATAGAACAATTACTCTTTGATATTTACTTAATTCACATAACCTCAATTTTCTCATTGTTTCTTTCAATCACTTTGAGAGGTTATTTTTCCATTTCGTAGACAAGAATCCTCTGTACATGATGGTGAATGAGAATACTAAAACAAAAACCATTTATTTCAATCTCTACTTTTCTTGACTCACCTACTTTCTGGAGTATAGTGCTGCATGGATATTACGCATTTAATATATACTTCATGATTGATTGATTAATTAAAACTTAAGGTTCTCATCCTGTGAGATTCCTACAACAGCATCTAAGAAAACAGAATGAACATCTCCTATTTTTTGAAAGCTTCCTGTGCTTTTTCTATCTTTCCAGGATTTAAACCCAGCAATGGTGATATCAGCAAACCTCCCCCGAGGTAAAAATATCTTTCTCTTTCTCTGAACCCCTTCTCTGTCCCCATGACACCCTGCTCAATGAAGTACAAACAATCGATGGGTTTGCTATCAATCAGTGAGTGCCTCTTCTACGAGGCAGAGAAATGTGGAGAATGGACCTGAACTGTGAGGGGCTGAGGAAGGATAGCTGGCATTTCTTTACAACTTAACTGGCAGTAGGAATTTGGTCACATCACTTCCCACCTGCTCTATACCTCCTTTTGCTTATCTGCAAAGTGATAGTATTTGAAAGGTTAATTCTAAGATTCCGTCTAGCTCTCATGATCTCTGCTTCTATTTATAATCTCTTTATTTCTTGGGGTAGGGGGTGGGAGAGCATTCAAAGAAATAAATTTGGAAGAGTAGAAATGTTCTGAAATACACAGTTTGTTAAAGTCATTCCAAAGAAGCAAACATTCTATTTTTCTCCTCAACTGCTTTCTTGTTTTAAGGTTTATATTTTCAAAATGATGCTTTCTGAATAAATATATGGCGGCAATAAAACCAGTCATAAAAGCAAACCAGTAAGGTGGCAATAAAATATGAATCATGGTTCCCAGGATCAGTAGCATTGTCAGAATGTACATATCACTGAGTATGACACTAACAATTGTTGTGTCCTCCAGCGGGGAGGCATGCACTAACCTAGGACTGAGCAGACGTTGAGGCATAAAAGGGGAAAATAACATGAAAGAATTTCTCTATGTCTTAGAGCCAGTCTGGCTCAAAAAGTTACCATTTGGAAGAGTTGTAGTTGGATCCAGGTATAATCCAGCAGATAAAATAGCATCACCAAATTGAGGGAAGCAATTTCTGTCTTTGATTCCGTCCTTAACAGGATGAGTGATGTTGAAGAAGGTTATCGACCTTTATATATCAACTTCTCCAGAGTGAACTAGTGAAATAACACTCGACTTCCCCCACTTGTATGTGCTTCTTCATAAGACTAACATTTATAAAAGGTTTCAGTCTTTATAAGGAAGAACTCTGTAATAATAGCAATAGTAATAATAAGGACTGTAGTCATTTTCCACCACAAATGTTCAGGAAATAAAATGAATAGTGTCACAGAGCAATTTGCTAAACTATATTTTGTAAGTACAAATAGGAATTTTCTGCATCACGTACAATTCAGTCTATCGAATTAGGATGAACAGTAACCAAGGAGAATACAATACAGCAGCTGTAATTTAATGATCACACTAGACAGCCGCCTCCCACATAGCAAGAGGTTATCATAATTATTTACATTTGGGTGTAGAAAGAAGACAAAATGTGTCATCTTTCTGGTTATTGCTTACATTAAAAAAAGGAAACGCTCCTCTCAAAAGGGTGCAGTAAGCAATATGAATTAATTAAAATTCACTAACTTTGACACTGGAAGCATAAATTTATATTCAATAAATAATTTCTCTAATTTAAGACAAGAGGTTCTCTTGGGAAGGGAAAATCTTCCAAAGATGTAGAGAAAGGAAATCATGACTTTTGATGTATCACTGCAGCCACATATCCAACAGTTGGCTGATACACTTCTGAGAATACACTGGAGAACCAGATTCTGAGGGATCTACACCTTGCCTCCAGTTTCTTCCACTCTCAGAATTTCCATGGTTTATACTTGTATGTACACTGCTCCCTGGATATAGATAGGTGTTTACAGAAAGAACATGTATTAAAACGAGGGAGAGTAAACAGAATATCCATCTGAATTAAGTTGAAATAGAAACCTTTTCCTGTCCAGCCACTTTGGGATAATCACATTTTTATTTGACTAGAAACAAGATTTAGGGATAGAAGATGGTCATAGATAGAGGTGCTTTTTCTGATCTTGTAATGAAATCACCTTCCTCTATTTTTACATTTTCTGAAATATTGAATTGAGCAAGAGTTTAAGAAAAGTCTTGCTTTGGTGTGTGTTTTCTGTCATGAATGTGGTTTTAAGGATAAAAATGTCCTCCATGTTCATGAATACATCCTGACCAGTTTACAAGGGGGAGTGAGGTTATGAAATTCAGCAAGCACATCTGAGCAAACCATATTTAGTATGATAAGGCTTTCTAGCTTTATTTAGGAGAAAAGAGGAGTCTGAAGGGCCAGGACCAGGACCAGTAGGCAAAATGTAAAGCAGATCGGAGTTTTAAAATGCACTAAAAAAAAGTTCAGAATATTTATAAAGAAGGTATATGGAGTCACTTTTAGAAGTCAGAGAATTGGGCAACTAGAGAGTAGGAGGTTACCGGGAATGTTTTACCTAAAAAGGAGCTTAGAGATCTATTTACCTATTTCACATCTGTTTTGAGATCATGCTCTGAAAACTCTATTTAGTAGCCAGACTTATTATTTTGGTTTATTTTATTTTATTTTACTTTAAGTTCTGGGATACAGGTGCAGAAAAATATGGAATGCTTCACTAATTTGTGTGTCATCCTTGTGCAGGGGCCATGCTAATCTTCTCTGTATTGTTCCATTTTAGTGTATGTGCTGCTGAAACAAGCACCAGACTTTATTCTGTATTCTCTGAATACCAGGTATTTGATTAGATTTAGCAAAGAAGTTACTTATCATGTTATACGATGCTTCCCAAACGACACAGTAAAACTGCATTTCATTGGAAGTCAACTATTGTACTCAAATTCATATGAGCTACCTGAGATAAATAAAAAATACATTCATCAATTTAAACATATTTATTGAGTGACTACAATATGCCAGATACCATTCTGGGTGCCGAGTATACATTGAGAACAACTGCAAATAGTGCTGATTTTATTCTACTGGGGAAGGAGACAGATGGTAAACACGGAAAACACGTACTGTGTCAGAATATCAGAAGTTTATGGTGGAAAACAAAGCAGGAAGGGGGCCTATGGAGTGCCAAGCCTGGTTGATGGAGTGAAGATGTGCAATGTCATCTAGAAAATTCTAAGACAGGTGCTCTGAGGTGGCATTTAAGTTACAACTTGAAACTCAGATGATCCCACTGTCAGTGAAACTTAGTTAAATTTTGTTTAAGTTGATTTTTTTTACCTTTATCAATATAGATTAACTCTCATGAAGTACATAATGTAAAATATAATTATTCCATCTTGTCTTATGTTTTATCCAAGAAAGACTGCAAATCTAAGATCTTGAGGAATTTAACTTTCTTAAATCTTCACACTTCTCTATGAAAGCACTTACCCCGTTAGAAAAAAGTGTAACCTTTGTCCTTTACTGTAATGCAAAGCAGTGTGTGGCAGACAGCGTAAGAGTGAGAACTAAGAAACCTGGGTTCTAGTTGTATGATTTATATATTAATTATTACCTTCAGTTTGTTCATTTGGGAAATGAGGGCATGACACTTTTTCAATATTTTCAAAAGGAGCACAACATTCCACGGAGCACTTGTGCTGAAAACACTTTGAAAATCAAGAGTGGACAATTAAATTTGGAAGAATCATGCATCAGATGGCCTCTAACTAAAGAGTCCAAAGGCATTTCAGCAGGTTAAAGAAACTGAGGAGGTAGTAGAATAATAGGAAGTAGAATAAAAGGAAGCCATTTAGCAATAAGGTTTGTTTAACTCAAAGATTCCTAAACATATTAGAAGAAACTCGGGAAATACTGAAATAATCAAATGCTAATGTTTTTACAGTTAAGAAATTCTGTAAGTGTTCTTTTTCATTGTTAGTTCCATTCTACTGTATCCATAAAGATTACCTAATTATGCAGAGATTGACAACCACGTGAAAATCTCAAACACTTAAAACAATAAAACTTATTCCTTACTTATGCAACATATGTGTAAGTAAGGCTCTAGCCTTTGTTCCACAGTTTTCTCCCTGCATTTTCCAACAGGGTGCAACTACAGTCTAGGGCATGATTCGTCACTCTGGCATAAAAAAGAGAGGCTACTGTGACCTAATTTGAAGTGCATTTAGAAGTATATGCCTAATTTGTGCTTGAAAAAGCACAGTTACTGGTGAAAGCACTAATGAATCCATATTTACCTCCTGAAATAACCACATGGTTATATTAAATCTAATAAATGCTAGATTTTATAAATTTTATGTTGCTGACTGCTGGCTTTTGCGGTATTCCAGTAAGACTTTATTCTGGTAGGCGATAGGTTACTTGTGGATAAGCTTTATCTTTCTGAGACTTCAGGTTCATTTTGGATAGGCCTAGAGTATCCTTTTTTCCTAATGCTAATTTAGCCCTGTTTCTGAGGCATGACACTCCTTTCATGGTCTCTATTGAATATTTTGATGATTCAAGGTATCTCTATTATGGTTAGGGGAAATTTCAACAATTCTTGGCCATGTGTAAACTCTGAATGGTATTCAGCACCCACTCTCCGGTAATTGTTTCTGCAGAAGTTCTTGTTGCCTAGACTTCTGGGGATTCACTCCATGCATGCAGAGGTTGATATTAAGCCAAAGATTCAAGAGATTGCAATGTGTGTTTTTGGAACTCTTCCTCTGTATAGCTCCCTCCTGTGAATGCCCTGCAAATTCTACCCACCTCTTCACTCAGGGAGACTAGCAGGCTCTATTTGGATTTTCCCATCCCTGTATCACAGTATAGACATTTTCTCTAGGCAGAAAGCCTGGGCAGCAATAAGTCTCATTTCTTTGGCTCTTTTCTGTCAAGGATCGTAGTGCTGTGCTGTCTGCTGCTCAAAGTATGAAAATAGTTATTTCCTACATTTTGTCCAGTTTTCTAGTTGTTTATGGCAGGAGGCTAATTTCAAACCCTGTTATTCCCTCATGGCTGGAAACTCGAGTTTCCTAAATCTAAATTTAGCACTTGTTTTATAAATACTTTGTTTTTCAGCATGGCAAAGCATCATGTCTTGAATGTCAACAAAATAGATTTCTTGTTTTTCCCTGGGAGAACAGAAGGCTATAAACATGAGAAACTCCGAATACTATACTTCCAGTTTTCTGAAATGTAACCCCTGGAGCCAATGGGAAAAGCATATGCTGACCTAAGTAACTGTCAAGATACATAAGCAAAGAGACCATTTCTAAGGCAACCAACTTGCTTTTCCTGAAGCATCAATACACAGTAAAAATATTCAGTTTCTAGAAATATTTGTCTTGAAATCAAATAGAAATTAAAATATATTATCAAGGAAGTAATACAAACCTAATCTAGAAAAGTAGCAATAATTTTATTATACATCACATTTCTTGGTAAGCTAACTTGATACATTGGAATATCAAGTATCTCCTGGTACTAATTATGACATTAAATAATAACCTTAAAACTTGTTATGAAAGGACCAAAATAGAATCTGTAGTTTATCATGTTCCAATATCCTAGTGCCTAGAGCACCCAATAGATATTACTTGAATACTGGATGAATGAAAGAAAGATGACAAGAAAAGGTGAGGTGTTAGGATGCAGTAAAAATTATTTCTTAGAAGGAAGGTGTTTCTCTTTACTTCCTTGAAGTAGTGAGTTCTGAGAAAGTGTCTAAGGCCAAGAATGATTAGTTTTAGCATCAGACAGATGGATGAATGTATTTCTCATGAGAATTCTGAAGACTGCAATAATAATAATAATAATAAATAATAAATGGTACAATAATGATGTAGTAATAATAATGAATAATCATGATAGTGAATAATGATAGTGAATTATTCTTGTGTACCTTCTATGCGTCAAATGCTGTTCCATGCACTTATAATTTTTACCTCATTGATCCTTTACCAGACTATGAAATGGACACTACTGCCCCATTTTTATAGTTATGGAGACTAAGGTATAGGGATAATGAGTGACTTGAGCATGGTGATGGAGCAAGTTAGTGTTAGATAAAGGTTGTAAATCTACAATCTGGTCCGAGTGCCATCAGTTTTAACTACAGGGCTACACTGAGTCTCTGTACACAGGGACAAAATATAATGGAGCCTGCCAATATGAAAAGTATAGAAAATCCTTCCAGATGTTAAAATATAAAACTAATGAATTTTAATTTAATTTTTTTTTTTTTTAAATTTTAGTAGACACAAGGTCTCAATGTTGCCCAGGCTGGTTTCCAACTCCTGAACTCAAATGATGCTCATGTACTCCCACAATGCTAGGATTATAGGTATGAGCCACCCTGCCAGGCTGTAGTTCTTTAGAGTCAGTTCAAGTGTTCTATTCAATATTGGAAGTCCAGTGGCAGTCTGCTTCCATTCTATTTATTTCTCTGTACACGTTGTGATGAATGATAAATTTTCCTTTTATTTTATTTATTCCTGTGATTTAGCTTATGGAGAAGAATAAAAGGGTTAAAGTTCACAGGCCCAAAGCAGAATTTACCAGAAATGAAGATATGTGTAATAATTTCCAAATTGGATTTACGGATACCATTTTATTCTATCGATTAGAACTATACTCAGCAAAGGGGATCATAGAAAGGAAATAAGAGAGAATGAGAAATAGAAACAAAGCATTGATGGAAGTTTCCTAACAGCAAAAAATGAGAAGGCTGTGCCATCCCAGGGGAAGTGGGGGTGGATCTGATGCCTGAAACAATGAGAGCTGTGATGGAATCAATGGCAGCGGATCCCGTAATTACTAAATTAGACTGTTCCATTTCTGGATAATGCACGCTGCATTTTGATCTTGATTTAAAATCCAATTAGTTCAGGATCATCATTCCTTTTAGTTCTAGCATCTCTCTGGTGACTTTGAGACCAGAGCAATAGCGTAGTATTTTTGTGTTTGTTCTTTCATGTCTTTGAAGACACGGTTTTTAAAATCCATGGCAACAGGTGCCCTCTGCTCCCAGTCTTACATATTTTACTGATTACTCTCTTGGTTTATTCTCACATTCTCTCAAGTCATAGTAATCAGTGAAATGCTACATTGATACACACTTGGCTTTTCCAATAAATGATGACAACCAACCATGAAACACTTGTCTTTGAAATCACTGCTACCTTTTAATTTTTTTTAAAAAATGTTTTGTTTACTAGATAGTTTGCCTTGTGGATTGGTGTTATTCTTAAATCTCTTTCTTTCCTTTATGAAATCAAAGGGGCAAGCCTTACATCATGAAGAAAAAAACCCTTAAATGAAAAGAACATATTTTAGGTTTGTCAAGTGGGAGAGATGAAGACTTCTGACAACATAGCATTTGTTTTTTCATTTTCTAGTGAGGGTAAGAGGGAACTTCAGGCAGCTCATCGAAATAGCTTCAGTTTGCTCACATGACTATAATAGCAAGTAGTTGATTGAAGATAATCTGAAATAGTTTCAGCAGAAAGACTTTAGGATTTATATGTTAGAAATATATAAGCCTGTGGTTCATAATTATGAAATTATTTTGAATGTAGTTTTGTTTTTTTCTTGTTGAATACACAAAGAGAAATCTCTGCAATTGTTGGTATAATATAAATTATAAAAATATAATTTTCATACTGAAGCATGAATAGTTATAGTCTACAATAATTTTATACCACAAGAAAGAAAACAGGCACTGTTTTCCTCCGTGGACTTGCTGAAGAAAATGTGAAACACTGATTGAGAGCTACTTGTTAATTCACACTAGGGAACCATGTAGATTACTTAATTTTGAAAATTACAATGTAAACAAAACCAATGCCATAAAGGAGTTCAAGGGCCCTACATCAAAATAATGTTTTGTTCATTTACTTTGACAAGTGTGGTTCATATACTCAAGTGTTACTTATGAGTATATTGCATTTGAATTAACATAGTGCATTTCATCAAAATAATAAAATCTGAGTGATATAATAAGTTATAAAGAGAGTTCATCACATTTTTCTGATACAGATATTTTAAATAATCTATGTACATTTATGAGTGCATTAATGTTACCCCAATTTTCGATCTCTGTCTATTCTCTCTCTCTCTCTTCCTCTCACTTTTTCTCACACACATAGAGAACTAAAAGTAAATTTAACACTTTTACTGCCTTTTCTGAAACTCAGAGATTATTAAAATTGATTGTATGATTGATAATTCATACATTGATGTATTAGTCTGATTTCACACTGCTATAAAGATATTACCTGAGACAGGGTAATTTATAAACAAAGAAGTTTGATTGACTCACAGTTCTGCATGGCTAGGGAGACCTCGGGAAACTTAGAGTCATGCTGGAAAATGAAGGGAAAGCAGGCAGCTTCTTACATGGCAGCGGGAGAGAAGTGCTATGAAGGGGGAACTTCCAAACACTTTAAAAACCATCGGCTCTCCTGAGAAGTCCCTCATTATCATCAGAACAGCATGGGAGAACCGCCACCATGATCCAATCATTTTCCACCAGGTCCCTCCCTTGACACCTGGGTACTACAACTCAGGTTACAATTCAAGATGAGATTTGGGTGGGAAAACAGCCAAATCATGTCAATTGCTATAGTCTGCATTTTTCCTATTCAAAAGCTGTTTCTATGTCTATGGTTGCATAGCAAATATAATATTGTGACTGATTTTCAAACAAAATTAAATATATTAAAATTATGAGCCTAGAAAATTACATAGTCTAATACTACGAATGAACCGAGAAATGGGGTGATGGGAGAATATTATTAGGTTGGCGCAAAAGTAATTGTGGGTTTTGTCATTAAAAGTAATGATTTTGGATAGGAGTAGGTAATGATTTGGAATAGGAAAAATGCAAACTTACAATTATAGTCAGAGAAAGAGGGCAGAAATTACATTATTTTTATAACTATTATTATTTAACTTTATCCTAGTTATCAAAATACTAGAATAGATAATACAATTAGGTAAAAATGAAAGCAATTTTAAGTTATGTTAAATATGTCTATGTCTAAATAGAGAAAAATGCCAATTTATGCATATCTATTTATGTTGAGACATATCATGGCAGTTATTTTAAAAAGAAATTTCTAAATTAAATTATATCAGTATTACTTCAATTCTCTTTTTGAATAGATTTAGTTTATACTTATAAATGACATAAATGGTACCAACATGCTTTTTCCTGTGTTTTCTTCAAGTAATTTCACAATTTCAGGTCTTACATTTTGGTCTTTGAATACATTTTGAGATGATTTTTGTATATGGTTTGACATATGAGTCCAATTTCGTTGTTCTGTTTATAGATATCAAGTTTTCCTATCACCATTTCTTGAAGACACTATCCTTTCCTCATTATGCATTCCTGGCATTCTGTTGAAGATCAATTTATAGTAAATGCTTATTTAAATTTAAATAAGATTAAATATCAATTTATAGTAAATGTTTATTTATAGTAAAGACTTAATTTTGGATGTTCTGTTCTGTTGCTCTATATGTGTCTATTTATGCTAGTACCATACTGTTTTGATTATTGTCGCTTTGTAGTATGTTTTGAAATCAGGTGGTGTGATGACTCCAGCTTTCTTTTTGCACAAGATTGCTTTGCTTATTTAGAGTCTTTTCTATATGAAGTTTAGGATTGTTTTTTCTATTATTGTGAAAAGTGTCATTGGAATTATAATAGGAATTGCATTGATTCTGCAGATTGCTTTGGTTACTGTGGACATTTTAACAACAATATTTATTCTTCTAATATATGAACATATAATCTTTTCACTAATTTGTGTCTTCTTTAATTTCTTTTATCAGTATTTTATAGTTTGCATTGTATAGGTCAGTCACTTTCTTAGTTAGATTTATTCTTAGGTATTTTAGTGTTATTGTAAATAGAATTGTTTTCTTTATCTCTTTTTAGATAGTTCATTGTTATTGTATTAAAATGCAACAATTTTGTATGTTAAATTTTGATCTTGCAACTTTACTTACTGAATTTGATTAGTTCTCACAGTTTTTTTTTTTTTTTTTTGGTAAAGTCTTCAGGGTTTTCTATATATAAGATCATGTCATCTGCAGAGATAATTTTACTTCTCCCTTTTTGGTTTGGAGGCCTTTTTTTTTTCCCTTGTCTAATTGCTCTGAATAGAACTTTCAGAACTATGTTAAATAGAATTGGTAAGACTTGGCTTCCTTGTCTTGTTTCTGATCTTAGAAGAAAGGTTTTCAGCTTTTCATTGTTGACTCTGCTGATACCTGTGAGCTTGTCATAAATGACCTTTATGATTTTGAGCTATATTTCATTTATAACAAATTTTATAACAAATTTTTGAGAATTTATCATGAAAAGAATTTTGTCAGGGAACTCCAGCCAGGGATTCAGGCCTCAGGTAGTTACTTTTTAAAGCTCTCAGTGAACAAATACTCTTGCCACCCACTAATCTCTGGTAGCCATTGACTGTGTGAAATGGTTTTTAGAACCTTTACCCTTCAAGATCCTCCTGAATTTGCTAGCATCATCTTAACTTGGTAGTTAGTTAAAATAGGATTATAGGAGGCAGGACCAAGATGGCCAACTACAAGCAGTGGTGATCAGAGGCTCCCATTGCAAAGATCCAAAACAGCATGTGAATCCTACAGTGGCAACTGAGGTATCCAGGTTTTGTCATTAGGACTGACTAGGCAGCTGTTATGACCCAAGGAGAAGAAAGAAGAGCAGTATGGTGTGGTGGCCCACCTGAGAGCCACAAGGGGCACGGGACCCCCCAGTCCCACACAAGGGAGGTGGTGAGACCGCTTGCTACCCAGCCTGGGAAATCATGTTTTTCCACAGAACTGGGCAGCCCATGGATCGGAAGATTCCACTTGGGAGACCACACTGCCTGGCCCTTGGGCCCCAACCATGGAGCTGTGCAGATTCTCAAAATCCACTCTGCTAGAATTGCCCAAAGCCTGCTGAGTTTCTGGTGATGTGGTGGTGGTAGAGGGGCTACCATCACCACTGTGGTGGCTGCCTGCAGTGTAAACTGTCTGAGCTTCTCGAGGGAGGAACGACAGCCTACACTGTGGCTGAAGAGCCTCCCTGCAGGATCTCCAATTCCAGGTAGGGGCTCAGGGACAGAATTCTGATCTCCCTGGACCTGAGCCCCTAGGGGGTGAGGTGGTCATAGTCTCCACAAACCAGCAGATTTAGTCTTTCTTCCTGCTAGCTCTGAGGAATCCAGGCAGCCCGGACGAGCATGCTGGGGTTTCTCCCCAGTGTGCCACACTCCCTCCACCAAGGGACAGCCAAAGTGCCTCATTAAATGGGTCCTGCTTCCTGTTCCACTCAACTAGGTGAGATCCCCCAACAGAGTTGTCAGACATCCTAAACAGAAGTGTTCCTACTAGCATTGGTCAGTGCCCCTCGAGGTCAGAGATCCCAGAGGAAGGAGCAGGCATCGATCTTCATTGTTTTCCAGCCTCCTTAAGTGACACCTCCAGGTACGGGAGTGAACTAGATGAATAGGGCCTGAAGTGAGCCCCCAGCAAACCACAGCACCCCTAGAGAAAAGGGACCTGACTATTGAAAGAAAAACAGACAGACAGAAAGCAATAACAACAGCATCAACAAAAAGAGTCTCCATAAAAACCTCACCCAAGGGTCAGCAGGCTAAAAGATCAAAACCAGACAAACTCATAAAGAGGAGAAAGAATCACCAAAAAAAACCACTGAAAACACAAAAGGTCAGAGTGCCTTTTTTCCTCCTAATCATCATGTCTTCGGTAAGGGTGCAGAACTGGACAGGGGGGTGACATGAACAAATTGATAGAGGTAAGTTTCAGAAGGTGGGTAATGACAAACTTAGAGGTAAAAGAGCATTTTGTAGCCCAATGCAAAGAAGCTAAGAACTTTGATAAAAGGTTAGAGGAGCTGCTAACTAGAATAATCACTTTAGAGAGGAACATAAATGACCTGATGGAGCTGAAAAATACAGCACAAGAACTTTGTGAAGCATACACAAGTATAAATAGCCAAATAAATCAAGTGAAACAAAGAATATCAGAAATAGAAGACTATCTTGTTGAAATAAGGCAGGCAGACAAGATTAGAGAAAAAAGAATGGAAAGGAAGAACCATTATAAGCCACTGCAAAACACAGGAAAATATAAAGACCAATGACACTATGAAGAAATGACATCAATGAGTGTGCAAAATAACCAGCTAGCATCATGATAACAGGAACAAACTCACACATAATAATATTAACCTTAAATGTAAGTGAGCTAAATGCCCCAATCACAAGACACAGACTGATAAATTGGACAAAGAGTTCAGACCCATCGGTGTGCTGTATTCAGAAGACCCATCTCACATACAAAGACACACATAGGCTCAAAATAAAGGAATGGAGGAAGATTTACCAAGCAAATGGAGAGAGAGAAAAAAAAAGCAGGGGTTGCAATCCTAGTCTCTGACAAAACAGACTTCAATCCAACAAAGATTAAAAAAAGACAATGAAAGACATTACATAATAGCAAAGGGATAAATTCAACAAGAAGAGCTAACAATCCTAAATATATATGCACTAAATACAGGAGTGCCCAGATTCATAAAGCAAATTCTTGGAGACTTACAGAGTCTTAGACTTCTGCACTATAATAGTGGGAGACTTTAACACCCCACTGTCACTATTAGACAGATCAACAAGACAGCAAATTAACAAGATATTCAGGACTTGAATTCAGCTCTGGATCAAGTGGATCTAATAGATATATACAGAACCCTCCAGCCAAAACAACCGATTATATATTCTTCTCAGTGCCATATGGCACTTATTCTAAAACTGACCACATAATTGGAAGTAAAACATTCATCAGTAAATGCAAAAGAACAGAATTTCTCAGACCACAGTGCAATCAAATTGGAACTCAGGATTAAGAAACTCACTCAAAACCACACAACTACGTGGAAATTGAACAACCTGCTCCTGAATGACTCCTGGGTATATAATGAAATTAAGGCAGTAATCAAGAAGTTCTTTGAAACCAGTGAGAACAAAGACACAATGTACCAACATCTCTGGGATGCAGCTAGAGCAGTGTTAAGAGGGAAATTTATAGTACTAAATGCCCACAACAGAAAGCTAGAAAGATCTCAAATTGACACCCTAACACCACAATTAAAAGAACCAGAGAAGCAAGAGCAAACAAATCCAAAAGCTAGCAGAAGACAAGAAATCACTAAGACCAGAGTGGAATTGAAGGAGATAGAGACACAAAAAAACCCTTCAAAAAAATCAATGAGTCCAGGGAATTCTGCCAACATGGCCAAATAGGAACAGCTCTGGTCTGCAGTTTCCAGCGAGAGTGATCCAGAAGGTGAGTGATCTCCACATTTCCCACCAAGGTACTAGGTTCATCTCATTGGGACTGGTTAGACAGTGGGTGCTGCCCAAGAAGGGCAAGCCAAAGCAGGATGGGGTGTCGCCTCACCCAGGAAAGGCAAGGGACCAGAGAGCTCCCTCTCCTAGCCAAAGGAAGCCATGAGGGACGTTTCCCAACACTTTGGCACTCTGGCTCAGATACTGCACTTTTCCCACGGTCTTCACAACCTACAGAACAGAGATTCTCTCTGATGCCTACAACACCAGCATCTCAGGTTTCCAGCACAAAACTGGGTGGCTATTTTAGCAGCAGCAGTTTTTTTTTCTCATATCCCAGTGGCACCTGGGACGCCAGTGAGACAGAATCGCTCATTACCCTGAAAAAGTGGACTGAAGCCAGGGAGCCAAGTGATCTGGCTGGGTGGGTGCAAGATACACTGGCTTGAAATTCTTGCAGCCAGCACAGCAGTCTGAGCTTGACCTGAGACATTCGAACTCAGTGGGGAGAAGGGCATCCACCATTGCTGAGGCTCCAGTAAGCGGTTTTAACCTCACCTGTGTAAACAAAGTTGCTGGGAAGTTTACAGAGCAACTGGATGAAGCCCGTGGCAACTCAGCAAGGTCTCTGCAGGAAGACTGTCAACTAGGCTTCCTTCCTGCTGGGCAGGGCATCTCTGAAAAAAGGCAGTAGACTGTCAGAGACTTATACATAAAGCCCCACCTTCCTGGGACAGAGCACCTGGGAAAAGGGGTGGTTGTGGATTCCGCTTCAGCAGACTTATACATCCCTGCCTGGCAGCTCTAAAGGAAGCAGTGGATCTCCCAGCACAGTTCTTGAGCTCTGATAAAGGACAGACTGTCTCCTCAAGTGGCTCCCTGACCCCTGTGTATCTTCACTGGGAGATACCTCATGCAGAAGAGCTCTGACTGACCTCTGGTGGGCACCCTTCTGTGACAAAGCTACCAAAGGAAGGAACAGGCAGCAATCTTTGCTGTTCTGCAGCCCCCGTGGGTGATTCCCAGGCAAGCAGGGTCTGGAATGGACCTCCAGCAAACTCCAGCAGACCTGCAGCAGAGGGGCCTGTTAGAAGGAAAACTAACAAACAAAAAAAAAATAGCTTCCACATCAACAGAAAGGCCATCCACTCAGTGACCCCCATCTAAAAATCACCAACTTCAAAGACCAAAGGTATATAAATCCATGAAAATGGGAAGAAACCAGTGCAAAAAGGCTGAAATCGCCAAAATCCAGAATGCCTCTTCTCCACCAAGGATCACAACTCCTCACCAGCAAGGGAACAAAACTGGAGAATAAGTTTGATGAATTGACGGAAGCAGGCTTCAGAGGTGGGTAATAACAAACTTCTCCGAGCTAAAGGAGCATGTTCTAACCCATTGCAAGGAAACTAAGAACCTTGAAAAAAGGTTAGATGAAATGCTAACCAGAATAACCAATGTAGAGAAAAACATAAACAACTTGATGGAGCTGAAAAACACAGCATGAGAACTTCATGAAGCATACATAAGTTTCAATAGCTGAATTGATCAAGTGGAAGAAAGGATATCAGAGATTGAAGATCAACTCAATAGTAAGACAAAAAGGCAAGATTAGAGAAGAAAGAATGAAAAGAAATGAACAAAGCATCCAAGAAATATGGGATTATGTGAAAAGACCAAATGTACATTTGATCACTGTATCTGAAAGTGATGGGGAGAATGAAACCAAGTTGGAAAACACTCTTCAAGATATTATCCAGGAGAACTTCCCCAACCTAGAAAGGCAGGCCAATATTAAAATTCAGGAAATACAGAGAATACCACAAAGATATTCCTCAAGAAGAGCAATCCCAAGACACATAATCTACAGATTCACCATGGTTGAAATGAAGGAAAAAATACTAAGGGAAGCCAGAGAGAAAGGTCGGGTTACCCACAGAGGGAAGCCCATCAGACTCACAGCACATCTCTCGGCAGAAACCCTGAAAGCCAAAAGAGAGTGGGGGCCAATATTCAACATCCTTAAAGAAAAGAATTTTCAACCCAGAATTTCATACACAGCCTAATTAAGCTTCATAAGTGAAGGATAAATAAAATCCTTTACAGGCAAGCAACTGCTGAGAGATTTTGTCACCAGCAAGCCTGCCTTATAAGAGCTTCTGAAAGAAGCACTAAACATGGAAAGGTACAACCAATACCAGCCACTGCAAAAACATACCAAATTGTAAAGACCATTGATATAATGAAGAAACTGCATCAACTAACAGGCAAAACAACCACCTAGCATCAAAATGGCAGGATCAAAATCACACATAACAGTATTAACCTTAAATGTAAATAGGCTAAATGCCCCAATCAAAGACACGAACTGGAAAATTGGATAAAGAGTCAAGACCCATTGGTGTGTTGTATTCAGGAGACCCATTTCACATGCAAAGACACACATAGGCTCAAAATAAAGGGATAGAGAAAGATTTACCAAGCAAATGAAGAGGAAAAAAAAAAAAAAAGCAGGGGTTGCAATCCTAGTCTCTTACAAAACAGACTTCAAAACAGCAAAGATCAAAAGAGATAAAGAAGGGCATTACATAATAGTAAAGGGATCAATGCAACAAGAAGAGCTAACTATCCTAAATATATATGCACCCAATATAGGAGCACCCAGATACATGAAGCAAGTCCTTAATGACCTACAAAGAGACTTAGACTCCCACACAATAATAGTGTGAGATTTCAACAGCCCACTGTCAATATTAGACAGATCAACGAGATGGAAAATTAACAAGGATATCCAGGACCTGAATTCAGATCTGACTCAAGTGGACCTAACAGATATCTACAGAACTCTCCACCCCAAGTCCACAGAATATATATTCTTCTCAGCACCACATCATACTTATTCTAAAATTGACCACATAGTTGGCAGTAAAACACTCCTCAGCAAATGAAAAAGAATGGACATTATAACAAAGTCTCTCAGACCATAGTGTAATCAAATTAGAAATTAGGGTTAAGAAATTCACTCAAAACCACACAACTACATGGAAACTGAACAACCTGCTCCTGAATGACTACTGGATAAATAATGAAATGAAGGCAGAAATAAAGATGTTCTTCGAAACCAAGGAGAACAAAGACACAATGTACCAGGATCTTAGGGACATATTTAAAGCAGTGTCTGGAAGGAAATTTATAGTATTAAATGCCCACAAGAGAAGCAAAGAAAGATCTAAAATTGACACACTAACACCCTGATTAAAAGAACTAGGGAAGCAAGATCAAACAAATTCAAAAGCTAGCAGAAGACAAGATATAACTAAGATCAGAGCAGAACTGAAGGAGATAGAGACACAAAAAAACCTTCAAAAAAATCAATAAATCCAGGGGCTAGTTTTTTGAAAATATCAACAAAATAGATAGCCTGTTAGCCAGACTAATAAAAAAGAAAACAGAGAAGAATCAAATAGATGCAATAAAAAATGATAAAGAGATATCACCACCGATCCCACAGAAATACAAACTACTATCAGAAATTACTACAAGCACCTCTATGCAAATAAACCAGTAAATCTAGAAGAAATGGATAAATTCCTGGACACTTACACCCTCCAAAGACTAAACCAGGAAGAAGTTGAAACCCTGAATAGACCAATAACAAGGTCTGAAATTGAGGCAGCAATAAGTAGCCTACCAACCAAAAAAGTCCAGGACCAGATGGGTTCACAGTCAAATTCTACCAGAGGTACAAAGCGGAGCTGGTACCATTCCTTCTGAAACTATTCAAAACAATGCAAAAAGAGGGAATCCTCCCCAACTCATTTATGAGGCCAACATCATCCTGATACCAAAACCTGGCAGAGACATAATTTAAAAAGAAAATTTCAGGCCAATATCCATGATTTACACAGATGTGAAAATATTCAATAAAACATTGGCAAACCAAATCCAACAGCACATCAAAAAGCATATCCATCACAATCAAGTTGGTTTTATTCCTGGGATGCAGGCTGGCTTAACATGTGCAAATCCATAAACATAATCCATCACATAAACAGAACCAATGACAATAATCACAATTATCTCAATAGATGCAGAGGTCTTCAACAAAATTCAACAGCCCTTTACACTAAAAACTCTCAATAAACTAGGTATCGATGGAACCTATCTCAAAATAATAAGAGCTATTTATGACCAACCCACAGCCAATATCATACGGAATGGGCAAAACCTGGAAGCATTCCCTCTGAAAACTGACACAAGAGAAGGATGCCCTCTCTCACAATTTCTAGTCAACATAGTATTGGAATTTCTGGCCAGAGCAATCAGGCAAGAAAAAGAAATAAAGGGTATTCAATTAGGAAAAGAGGAAGTCAATTTGTCTCTATTTGTAGATGACATGATGTATATTTAGAAGATCCATCAACTCAGCCCAAAATCTCCTTAAGCTGTTAAGCAACTTCAGCAAAGTCTCAGGATACAAAATCAATGTGCAGAAATCACAAGCATTCCCATACACCAATAACAGACAAACAGAGAGCCAAATCATCAGTGAACTCCCATTCACAATTGCTACAAAGGGAAAAAAATACCTAGGAATACAACTAACAAGGGATGTGAAGGACCTCTTAAAGGAGAACAACAAACCACTGCTCAAGGAAATAAGATTGAACACAAACAGATGGAAAACATTCTATGCTCATGGTTAGGAATAATCAATATTGTGAAAATGGCCATAACTGCCCAAAGTAATTCATAGATTCAATGCTATCCCCATCAAGCTACTATTGACTTTCTTCACAGAATTAGAAAAAAATACCTTAAATTTCATATGGAACTAAAAAAGAGCCCGCATAGCCAAGATAATCCTAAGAACAAAACAAAACAAAACAAAGCTGGAGGCCTGATGCTACCTGACTTCAAACTATACTACAAGGCTACTGTAATCAAAACAGCATGGTACTGGTACCAAAACAGAGATGTAGACCAGGATTAGAACAGAGTCCTCAGAAAGAATGCCACACATCTACAACCATCTGATCTTTGACAAACCTGACATAAACAAGCAATGGGGAAAGGATTCCCTATTTAACAAATGGTATTGGGAAAACTGGCTAGCCATATGCAGAAAGCAGAAACTGGATCCCTTCCTTACATCTTATATGAAAATTAACTCCAGATGGATTAAAGATTTAAACATAAGACCTAACACCATAAAAACCCTAGAAGAAAACCTAGGTAATACAATTCAGGGCATAGGCATGGGCAAGGACTTCATGAATAAAACACCAAAAGCAATGGCAGCAAAAGCCAAATAGACAAATAGGATCTATATAAACTTGAGAGCTTCTGCAGAGCAAAAGAAACAATCATTAGAATGAACCAGCAACCCACAGAATGGGAAAAAATTTTTGCAATCTATCCATCTGACAAAGGGCTAATATCCAGAATCTACAAAGGAGTTAAACAAATTTACAAAAAAAATAAAAACAACACCATCCAAAAGTGCTGAAGGATGTGAACAGACACTTTTCAATAGAAGACATTTATACAGTCAACAAACATATGAAAAAAAAGCTTTTCATCACTTATCATTAGAGAAATGCAAATCAAAGCCACATTGAGATACTATCTCATGCCAGTTAGAATGGTGATCATTAAAAAATCAGGAGACAACAGATGCTAGAGAGGATGTGGAGAAATAGGAATGCTTTTACACTGTTGGTGGGAGTGAAAATTAGTCCAACCATTGTGGAAGACTGTGTGATGATTCCTCAAGCATCTAAAAATAGAAATACCATTTGACCCAACAATCATTACTGGGTATATATCCAAAGGATTATAAATCATTCCATTAAAAAGACACAAGCACACATATGTTTATTGCGGCACTGTTCACAATAGCAAAGACTTGGAACCAACCCAAATGCCCATCAAAAATAGACTGGATAAAGAAAATGTGGCACATATACACCATGAAATACTATGCAGCCATAAAAAAGGATGAGTTCATGTCCTTTGAAGAGACATGGATAAAGCTGAAAATCGTCATTGTCACCAAACTGACAGAATAATAGAAAACCAAACACCACATGTTCTCACTCATAAGAGGGGGTTGAACAATGAGAACACATGGACACAGGAAGGAAAACATCACATACTGGAGTCTGTCTGGGGGTGGTGGACTAGGGGTGGGATAGCAGGGAGTTGGGGGTTTGGAGAGGGATAGCATTAGGAGAAATACCTAATGTAGATGATGGGGTGATGTATGCAGCAAACTGCCATGGCACACGTATACCTGTGTAACAAACCTGCATGTTCTGCACATGTACCCCAGAACTTAATGTATAATAAATTTAAAAAATTAATAAAATAGATAGACCACTGGCTAGACTAATAAAGAAGAAAAGAGAGAAGAATCAAATAGATACAATAAAATGATAAAGGGGATATCACCACTGACCCCACAGAAATACAAACTACTATCAGAGAATACTATAAACACCTCTATGCAAATAAACTAGAAAATCTAGAAGAAATGAATAAATTCCTGGACATGTACCTTCTTCCAAGACTAAACCAGGAAGAAGTCGAATCCCTGAACAGATCAATAACAAGTTCTGAAATCAAGGCAGTAATAAATAGCCCACCAACCAAAAAAAAAAAAAAAAAAAAAAAAAAGCCCATGACCAGATGGATTCACAGCTGAATTCTACAAGAAGTATAAGCAGGAGCTGATACCATTCCTTCAGAAACTACTGCAAACAATTGAAAAGGAGGAACTCTTCCCTAATTCACTTCATGAAGCCAGCATCATCCTGATATCAAAACCTGGAAAAGACACAACCAAAAAAAAAAACTTCAGGCCAATATCCCTGATGAACATCAATGGGAAAAATCCTCAATAAAATACTGGCAAAATGAATCCAGCAACATGTCAAAAAGCTTATCCACCATGATCAAGTCACTTCATCCCTGAGATGCAAGGCTTATTCAATATACACAAATCAATAAATGTAATTCATCACATAAACAATGACAAAAACCACATGATTGTCTCAATAGATACAGAAAAGACCTTTGATAAAATTCAACCTCCCTTCATGCTAAAAACTCAATAAATTAGTTATTGATGGAACTTATATCAAACTAATGAGTGATTTATGACAAACTCACAGTCAATATCATACTGAATGGGCAAAAGTTGGAAGCATTTCCTTTGGAAACCAACACAAGACAAGGATGCCCTCTCTCATCATCCCTATTCAACATAGTATTGAAAGTTCTGGCCAGGGCAATCAGTCAAGAGAAAGAAATAAATCATATTCAGATAGAAAGAGAGGAAGTCACATTGTCTCTGTTTGCAGATATCATGATCCTATATTTAGAAAATCCCATCATCTCAGACTGAAAACTCCCTAAGCTGATAAACAACTTCTGCAATGTCTCAGTATACAAAATCAATGTGCAAAAACTACAAGCATTCCTGTACACCAACAATAGACAAGTAGAGAGCCAAATCATGAATGATCTCCCATTCACAACTGCTACAAAGAGAATAAAATGCCTAGGAATACAGCTGAAAAGGGGTGTGAAGGACCTCTACAAGGAGAACTACAAACCACTTCACAAGGAAATAAGAAAGGATATAGACAAATGGTAAAACATTCCATCCTCATTGATAGGAAGAACGAATATCATGAAAATGGCCATACTGCCCAAAGTAATTAATAGATTCAGTGCTATTCTCATCAAACTACCAATGACATTCTTCACAGAATTAGAAAAAAACTACTTTAAATTTTATATGGAACAAACAACAACAACAACAACAACAACAACAACAACAAAACCCACATAGCCAAGACAATTCTAAGCAAAAAGAACAAATCTGGAAGCATCACGCTACCTGACTTCAAACTATACTACACGTCTACAGTAAATAAAACAGCATGGTACTTGTACCAAAATAGATATTTAGACCAATGGAACCTAATAGAGACCTTGGAAATAAGATCACACATCTACAATCATCTGATTTTTGACAAACCTAGCAAAAACAAGCAATACAAGATTTTCTATTTAATAAATGGTGCTTGGAAAGCTGGCTAGCCATATGCAGAAAACTCCACCTTATACAAAAATTAACTCAAGATGGATTAAAGACTTAAATGAAAAAACAATTGTAATGAAAGCCAAAATTGACAAATGAGATCTAATTAAACTAAAATGCCTCTGTGAAGCAAAAGAAACTGTCATCAGACCAAATAGGCAACCTACAGAATGGGAGAAAATTTTTGCAATCTACCCATCTGACAAAGGTGTATCTAGAATATACAAGAAATGTAAACAAATTTACAAGCAAAAAAAATAAAAAAGTATACAAAGAATATGACCAGACACTTCTCAAAACAAGAGGTTCATGTAGCCAACAAACATATGAAAAAAAGCTCAACATCATTTATAATTAGAGAAATGCAAATCAAAACCACTATGAGATATCATCTCATACCAGTCAGAATGGCGATTATTAAAAAGTCAAGAAACAACAGATGCTAGCGATGCTGTGGAGAAATAGGAACAATTCTACATTGTTGATGGGAATGCAAATTAGTTCAACCATTGTGGAAGACACTGTGGCGATTCCTCAAGAATCTAGAACCAGAAATACCATTTGAACCAGCAATCCCATTATGGCGTATATACCCAAACGAATATAAATAATTCTATTTTAAAGATACATGCACATACATGTTTACTGCAGCACTATTTACAATATCAAAGGCATGGAACCAACCCAAATGCCCATCAATGATAGACTGGATAAAGAAAATGTGGTACGGCCAGGCGCGGTGGCTCATGCCTGTAATCCCAGCACTTTGGGAGGCTGAGGCAGGGGGATCACGAGGTCAGGAGTTTGAGAGCCACCTGAACAACATGGTGAAACCCCATCTCTACTAAAAATACAAAAATTAGGTGGGCATGGTGGCATGTGCCTGTATGCCAGCTACTCAGGAGGCTGAGGCAAGAAAATCACTTGAACCCAGGAGGCAGAGGTTACAGTGAGCCAAGATCATGCCATTGCACTCTAGCCTGGGCGACAGAGCAAGACTCCATCTCAAAAAAAAAAAAAGAAAGAAAGAAAATGTGGCACATATATACCATTAAATACTAAGCAGCCACAAAAAGGAATGAGATCATGTCCTTTTCAGGGACATGGATGAAGCTGAAAGCCATCATCTTCAGCAAACTAACACAGGAACAGAAAATCAAACACCTCATGTTCTCACTCATAAGTGGGAGTTGAACAATGGGAACACATGGATACAAGGAGGGGAGCAACCCACCAGGTCCTATTGAGGGGGAGTCGAAGGGAGAGAGAGCATCAGGAGAATTAGCATGCCAGGTTGAACACCTAGGTGACAGGTTGATAGGTGCAGCAAACCACTATGGCACGCATATAACTGTGTAACAAACCTGCGTAACAAACCTGCATGTTCTGCACTTGTATCCTGGCACTTAGAGTTAAAAAAAAAATGTCAAATGTTTTTTCTGCATCTATTGAGTTGATCATATTGTTTTACCCTTCATTTTTGTTAATATGGTGTATAACATTTATTGATTTATGTATGTTGAATTATTCTTGCATCCCAGGGAAAAATTCCATTTGATCATGATGTATAATCCTTTTAATGTGCTGTTGAATTCAGTTTGCTAGTATCTTGTTGTAGATTTTTGCATGTGTGTTCATTTAGGGATATTAGACTCTAATTTTCTTTTCTTAAATTGTCCTTATCTGACTTTGGTACCCTGTAATGCTAGCCTTGTAAAATGAGTTTGGAAGTGTTTCTTTCTCTTCAATTTTCTGGAAGACTTTGAGAAAGGCTAGAATTAATCCTTCTTTGAATATGTGTAGAATTTGCCAAAGGTTCCACAAGATTATGGGCTTTCTTTGTTGGGAGGTTTTTGATTAGTGATTAAATCTCTTTACTCATTATTGGTCTGTTCAGATTTTCTATTTGTCATGATTCAGGCTTGATAGATTGCATGTTTGCCGGAATTTGTCAATTTCTTGTATGTTTTCCAATTTGTTGGCATGTAATTTTTTTTGGAGTCTCTTGTAATTCTTTGTATTTTTGTGATATTCATTGTGTTTCTTCTTTCATTTCTTATTTTATTTCTTTGAGTCTTCTCTCAACTCTTAATTTCTTTTATCTTTTCCAACCTCTTTCTAGTTTCCATTTCATTTACTTCTGGGATGATCTTTATTATTTTATTTTATCTAATAACATTGGACTTAGTTTGTTTTCCTTTTTCTAGTTCTTTGAAGTGTAAAATCAGGCTGTTAATAAACAGCCTGATTCTCTAATAAGAGAGCTTTCTTTTTAAATTCTAATGTTTGTCTCTATAAATTTCCCTCTTAGAAATGATATTGCTGTATTCCACAAGTTTTCATATGCAATTTCTGTTTTTATTTGCCTCAAGACATTATTTAGCTCTACTTTTGATTTCTTCTTTGACTCATCTGTTGTTAAGGAGTGTGTAGTTAAATTTCCATATATTTGTTAATTTTCTCATTTTTTTCCCCATTAATTGATTTCTAGGTTTATATTGAGAAAAGATACTTGGTGTGATTTCAGTCTTCTTAAATTTATTAAGATTTGTTTTATGGTCTAACATACAATATATTTTGAAGAATACACCATGAGTGCTAGAGAAGAATGTGTATTCTGCTGTGGTTGGAAGGAACAACCTGCATATATCTGTTGGTTCCATTTGGTCTATAGCTCTGTTCAAGTGCACTGTTTCCTTATTGATTTTCTGTCCATATGATCTATTTCTTGTTGAAAGTAGAGTATTAAAGCCCCCCTACAATTTTCTTTTGCATTTCTTTCTTCATTTCTCTTAATATTTGATTTTTACATTTAGGTGTTTTCCAACAATGGCTGCGTATTTATTTACAAATGTGTTATCTTCTTGATGAATTTACCCTTTTATTATTATATAATTTTGTCTGATATAAAGATAGCCATCCCTGCTCTCCTTTGGTTATCATTTGCACAGAATATTTCTTTCTATTCTTTTATTTTTAGCTATGTGTGTCTTTAAAGCTAAAGTGAGTTTCTTGTAAGCAGTATATACTTGGATATGTTTTTTATTGTTGTTTATGCAGTCACTTTATATCTTTTGATTTACATTTGCAGCAATTATTAATAGGTAAATATTTAGACTGCTATTCTAATAATTATTTTCAAACTGTTTGTTGTATCTTTGTCTCTTGCTGTCCTACTTTGTGAAATGATATTTTGTTATGTTACACTTTAATTTCTCTTTATCTTTTATATATCTAACAGACTTTTTTCTTTGTTGATACTAGTGGCTTACATAAAACATCTTATAACTGCTTATTTTAAATTGCCAACAACCTAACTTCAGTTATATACAAAACTGTAAACTTTAACTTCTCCTTCTCCCACATTTTATGTTATTGATGCCACAATCAACATTTTTTACATTGTGTATTCATTAACAAATTATTGTAGGTATTTTTTATTTTAAAATATTTAATTGACAAATAAATATTTTATATATTTAAGGTGTACAATGTGATAATTTGATATATGTATACATTGTGTACTGATTACCCCAGTCAAATTAATTAACACATTTATTATACCCATAGTAATCGTGTGTGTGTGTGTGTGTGGGTGTGTGTGTGCATGTGTGTGTCTGGGTAATGAGGAAAGTTTAAATCTACTTTCTTATTAAATGTTAAGTAAACAATACAGTATTATTAACTATAGAAACTGCATTGTACACTATATCTCCCAAAATTCATTTTATAACTTTTTATACTAGAGTTAAACATAATTTGTACACAACAGTTACAGTTTTAGCCTATGCTGAATTTGACTATATTCTTATCTTTACAGTGAACCTTATACTTTAGAGTCCTTTTGTTTCAACTTAATGAACTCTTTTCAGCATTTCTTCTAAGTCAAGTCTAGTGGTGATAAAATCCTCAACTTTTGTTTGTCTCGGAAGGCCTTTATCACTACTTTATTTCTGAAAGATCACACTGATGGACATGGTATTTTTGGTAGTCTTTTTTTCCTCAGCACTTTGAATATATTATCCCACTGTCTCCTGGCCTACAGAGTTTCTGCTGAGAACTCCACTGATAGTGTCACAGAGCTTCCCTTTTTAAATGATGAGTTACTTTTCTCTGGCTGCTTTCAAAATGTCTCTTTGTCTTTGACTTTTGAGAATTCAATTATATTGTGTTTTGATGAAGATCTCTTTTATGTTTAATCCATTTGAGGTTCTTTGGGCTTCTTGAATCTGAATGTTCATTTCCCTCTCAACATTTGGGATGTTTTCTGTCATTATTTCTTTAAATAAACATTATATCCAATTCTCTGCCTCTGCTACTTGTGGAATTTCCATAGTGTGCAAATTAGTTCACTTGATTGTGTCCCATAAGTAACATAGGCTTTCTTCACATTTTTAAAATTACTTTATCGATTTGTTCCCCTGACTAGGCAACTTCAAATGATTTGTTTTTGAGCTCACTGATTCTTTCTTCTGCTATGTTAAGTAAGCTATTGAAGCTCTCTATAGAATTTATCAAATCAGTCATTGTGTTCTTCAGCTCCAAAATTTCTATTTAGTTCTGTTTTACTTTCTCTCTTTTTTCTTAAATTCTCATTTTTTTCATGTATTGTTTTTCTGATTTTGTTTGATTGTTCACTGTATTCCTTTAAGGTGACTATTTGGATTCTTTTTTTACAGATTCCATTTCTTTAGGGTGAGTTACTGGTGCTTTTTTTTTCTTTGGTGGCTCATGTTTCCCTGATTATTTGGGATTCTTGTGGCCTTACAGTTGTATATGTACATTTGAAGAAGTAGTTAACTTTTCGTATCTTTACAAACTAGTTTTGGCAGAAAAGCCCTCTTGCAGTAAGCCTGTTCAGAGATTCTGGGTGAGTCTTGAGCATGAGTCTTCAGGGACTGCCTGGCACTGATGATGGCTTGGTACCTGAGTCCATGGAGATGAGCCTGGTCCTGAGTCTGTGATAGCTGACCTGACATGTGTTTTCACTGGGTAGTACTGGTATCTGGGTTCATGGGAGCAAGCCTGGTGCTTGGAACCGTGGAGTGGGCCTGGAGCCTTGGTCCATAGACCTGGCATGGACTGCAGTGGGCTGAAGTCTGAGTCTGCATGGGTAAGCCTGGGTTCCTGGAGCCTGGCCTGTGTCTTAAGGCCATGGGGACCAGCTCAGAGCCTTGGTTCATGTGTGCTGGTCTAGGGCTGGAGGTTTCAGGAGCTGACCTTGCATTAGGGCAGACCTGGAGCCTGTGTCTGTGGATGTTGCCCTGGTGCCTAAAACAAGGGACAAGCTCAAAGCCTGGAGCTGCATGGGTTATACTTGCACCAGAGTCCACTAGGGTGAGCCTGGTTCTGGGGTCCATGGTAAAGTCTGGTGCTCACTTCCCTCTGTTTCCTCCACATGGAAGGTATCTCTCCTCATGCTGAGCTTGGGAGGGGGCCGATATGGGTAATGTGAAACTGTCTTTCTTATTCGATTCAATGCATGCTTTCTTGTTTTGGTTCTCTACCTTGGTGCTATGATCTGAATTCTTTTACTCTTGTGAAGGTTTTTTTTTGTGCACAGATGGTTGTTCAGATTGATATTTCCGTGACAAGATAAGCTCTGTATCTTAGTTCATTTTCATGCTGCTAATAAATTCATACCCAAGACCAGGCAATTTACAAAAGAAAGAGATTTAATGGACTCATGGTTCCATGTGGCTGGGGAGGCCTCATAATCATGACAGAAGGTGAAAGGCACATTTCACATGGCAACAAACAAAAGAATAAAGGTTGTGCAGGGAAACTCCCCTTTATTAAACCATTGGATCTCATGAAGCTTATTCAGTTTCAAAAGAACAGCATGGGAAAGCCCCATCCCCACGATTCAATTACCTCCCACGACATGTGGGAATTGTGGGAGCCACAATTTAAGATGAGATTTGGGTGGGGACACAGCCAAACCATATCACTCTGGAAATTCCTATTCTACTATCTTGCTGATTTGACCCCCTAGCTAATCTAAAATATTGTTTTCTTATTAAAAGAAATAACATAACACTGTCTCACAAATTAAAACTTAAAATTCACTAAACTGTTGCTTTCAATTAAGAATATTTGATACATGATTTCTTCATGCAGTATGCTAGTGGGGGAATGTATTCTCTTCCTGAGTCCACAAGGGAGCGTAGTTTCAAAGGCAATAACTTCCCAGCACCATACCTTCACCCACGTCTCCAGCTGGGGACTTGGAGGTCTTCGTTTAAACTTTCGCATGCGCCAGAATAAAATCAAAGGTCAATCACTCCAGCAGAAGTTTAAAGGAACTCCTTTCATAGGATGGGAAAATTGAATGGGGAGGGAAGATCTCCCAGGTTAAAAGTACCCATCCCCCACATCTGGGCGGACTCCATATCTGGATCCCCTTCCATGATCTCGTGGAAGCTGCTTTTCTCTCTATCCATTTCTTTCTCTTTTCTTCTCTCTCTGCCTAAATAAATCACTTTCTGCAAAACTCTTTGAGGTACGATATTTACTTATGAGCACACCGCGCCTGGCAGGGTCCTCTCTCCCATTCTTGGGTGAATGAGGGACCAAGAGCATGGAAGGAAACAGCCCACTGGGGAGCAAGATGAGCCTCCCCCAGGTCCTGGAACCCAGTCACACTAGTATTAAAAATTTCAATGAACTTATTGTGTCTGTTGAATTCTCAATCCATTTGAACAATTTTTCTTGAAAATTCTAAGACAGTAAAATTGACATTTACTTAATACATCTGTGCTCTTTATGATTTCTTAGTTTGCTCATAGATTTTCCTCCTCCAATATTATTATACATAGATTGAATAAAATATTTCCTAGTATCTATCATATAACTGAATATAATTCTTACACATAAAATTAATATAATATTTATTATTTCATTATTTTTATTTTCTATTTTCATGTAGGCATTATAAATGAACACACATATTTACTTACTAAATTATTTTAAGAATGTTAAAAGAAAACACCCTTTATAGGTCATATAAAAAAGTGGAAAATGTATTTTTTTCCTAAAATGTCTGACATGACTCTTTATCTCTAGTTTATAAGGATTCATCTACAATACCTCTCAGGTCACTTACCAACATTCTGTACTTCCAAAGAAGAGGAACATATTTCATTCATTACCAGTCCATCTCTACTCTATTATAAAGCAAATGAGTAGACATTTCTGGGTTACTTTATTCATAACAAATGCACAGAGTATGGCTGGTTCTTCACAGAGGGTCACAAAGATAGGCGATGGCTCTGAAAAGAAAAGTGCTAGTCCTTGGGGATTAGAATTCTTATACTTGTCAGAAAGACAAATGTGTCTCACCTGAAGGCAGCTGGTCACTTAGACTTTCAAAAATGAAAATCCTTTTGATAGATTAAAAAAGACCATTCTAGATAGATACACACACCGACTTACACACACAAACACACACACATAGATACATATTGCAAAAGGATTGTGCAAATAAATCAGGAACACATCTATGGCTTGTTTTAGTAAAAATAGAGTCAAATTATGAAAAAAGAATTTTCTTCCACCATTGGCATGTTATTTCAGCTATAGCAGTCTTTCTAAACTCGATTCTCACATTCAGTTTTGGCCGGGACCTTTACTGTTGCCATGGGAGATGTGAAGGCTAGACAGGTGGCAACCCCTGCATTACTGGAGCAATCTGCAGGGTTGTGGAGGACATTGATGATTCTTCCATATATTAGGGCAATGAGTGTGTAATATATTTTTAAATTATGCCACAATTCAGCAATTCAGTCTGAGCTAGAGAGTTACCTAGGGTTAGTTTCTGCTCTATTAAGAGCCACTTAATTCACTTCCATCAGTTATGTAAATAGAGTTTGAATTTATGTATCCTTTGTCCTTTATAAAGGGTATGAAAACAAATTTTATTTTTGTAGTTTCCTGTAGCTTAGCAATACTGCCTGTCGCTTTAGTTTGCAGAATTGGAGGGTGGGAGTGGGGTTAGCTGAGGTTTCTGGGAAGGAAATAAGCTTAATGAGACCCTGGCCATCACAAGATTCACAGTTAGGACAATGTACTTAGTTAGCCAGGGAGGCCCTAGCTAAGGTATATTGGCAGGAAGGAGCACCAAGGGTTTCAAGGTGCCCTCCACAAGAAGACTGGTGACTCAAGTTCAACACAGAGCCATGTGCATTCATGGATGACTGTGAATTTTGGCATGGGATATGCTTTGCATTTGCTGTGCTGTATGCAGTAGTGAACAATGAATGTCATGAAGAAAATTATAACATTTGAATTTATTACAACACATCTACAACTGTGGATCCCAGTTTGAGGTCAGCAAGTACATCACAGCAGTTGTGAAACTGCAGGTAAATCAATCCTTCAGTGGGCCTTTTTTTGTTGTTTCTTTAAAAGAGGATTTGGTTCCTATAGGGTAAAGGTGGAAATAATTGGTGAAATATGTTAAGTTACTTGCACAGTGTCTAGCACTTATTATGTGCTCTCTAAATATTTGGTAAAAATAAGTATCGGTTATTATTGGGTATTGTAGACAGTCGGTATATTAGAATGAAATGTACCCATTATTCAGGACCAAAAGTTTCGGCACAAGTTCAGGCTCTATGTGAATTTAGGCAATACTTTTCAGATGCCTAGTATTTTGCAGTTCACAAAACATTTAAAAAACAGCATGTCATTTAATTGCTCTCACCACCTCGGCTTTCTCATCTGTGACACTGGAGAAATAGTAGTACCTGCCCTACCTCCTTCATACACTTATGATTATGAAATATGATGACTTTGTAAGCACCATGTAAATGACAATGAGTTGTGTACATTATTTATTGTCCTTGTTATTATCAGGAGGTGGTGCTGAACTAGGATCCATGGGGCCACATATATAGGCAGAAATGAAGGTTTAGCAGCTTTACCTCAAACAATTTAAGTGGAAGTTCTGAAGACCCCAATATTCAAACAAGATCTAATGACATTAAATGATAAAAAAAGAAATGGTGATGTTTTTCAAATAACTTTAGGTGATTGTATCTAAGTGAATTAATTTGTATTTATTAAGCACTAAAATGAATCTATTAAGCACTTGTGATAAATCTGACACGAGACAGTAAGCTTTATGGAAGCAGAGGCTAGGTTTGTCTTTGCTACCATTTTATCCCAGCATCTATCTTTGATTAAACTAACAACATTGCGTTTGCTATGTTGGGGGTACATCAAAGTGCAAGACATGGTCCCTATAGTACCTTTCCTCCTTCCTCAAACGTTTATTGAGAAAGTATTATCCAACAGGCACTCTGTTAGACTGGGGAAAAAGGCAAACTAGAAACAGAACATTCCATTGACAAGCAAACAATCCAGAGAGAGATTTATATGTAGAATGATGAGATGAATATGACACAATATTGACAAATAATATAACAAAGCATGAACAAGTGCTGTGGGAGACTCATGGATAGAACACTTCACCTTGTCTGAATCTGAGTAGTTACTTCTATGAAAAATATTTGTAGAGCAACACAAGGTTGTGAGTATGAGTACTCAAGTGATGGATATTACAAGAATGCAGAGATTAAAAGCCTGAGATATTATTTCCATTAAATATCTAAGAATATGCTACACAGTATCAGGAGAAAATAGAAAAAGTCATCTCATACCTGGTCTATGAAGCAATTGAGAAAATAAATATAAAATATATCTAAGGGTTAGAGACAATTTTAGTTATGCACCTGATCCCAAATATGGTGCTCAATTGAATCAAAAATTAGACAGTGCTTAGAACAAAACTCTTTGATCATACCAACAGGGTTGCACATTCATACAGTATTAATGCATTTGCAGTTTTAAATCTTAGGTAATGTGTTAATCCATTGTGTTCCTATAAAGAAATTCTGGAGGCTGGGAAATTTAAAAAGAAAAGAATTGTGTTTTGGCTCATGGCTCTGCAGACTGTGTAGGAAGTATGGTGCCAGAATCTGTTCCTGGTGAGGCCTCAGGAAGCTTACAACTATGGTGGGAGGAGAATGGGAGCCAGTGTATCATATGGCAAGCCAGAGAGTAAAAGAAAGAGGAGGTAGTTGCAGGCTCTTTTAAACAACCAGATCTTACATGAACTCATAGAGTGAAAACTCATTAATTTCCATGAGAGTGGCACCAAGATATTCATGAGGGATACACCCCCATGATCCAAACACTTCCCACCAAGCCCCACTTCCTACATTGGGGATTACATTTCACCATGAGATCTGGAGGAGACAACATCCAAACTGCATCATGTAATGTTATTCTACACCAAGAAAATGGAACAACAAGATCTTCATGCTCCTTAAACAACAAACTCAACTTTCTGTCCTATTGGTAATTAAGGAGGCCATTTAAACGGTATAGGAGATTTTGGCTTCTCCTCTAAAATGTGAGAGAACTTTAGCTACTGGTTCACAGCCTTCTTGTCCATCTCTACTACTATCTTCCTTCTTCTTGACTTCAGTATCTATTCTTCCTTGAATTCCTCTTCTCTAATTTCCTGGTCTTCTTCTCCCTTTGAGCTGTCCACTCTTGCTCATACCTTAATTTATACGGTATCATCAAAATGTCAACATAACACAAATCTAGAGTTTGGACATTCTACTGTGAACCTGGGCATCACTCTTCCTTATTCCTATAATTCAATGGTTTCTCTGCCCATTTATTCCATCCACAAGTCCAGCTGGTGCTATATCAAAAACATATCTTCATATGTTTCATTCTCTTTCTCTCCTTGCATCACCTTTGGCTAAACAACCATCAGTCATTTAGATCTTATTAAACTTGTAACTCTAGCTTAACAAACCAATAACAATTCTAATGAAAACACTAGCACACTTAAGCAGACATGCTAAATTTCCCATTAAAGAAAGATAAGAGTAAATGTAACATTTATTTACCTTAAAAAGGAGAGTGCAGCTTAAAAGGAAATGTAAATAAAGCTTAACTCACCTTACTTACAGAGTTAAAGGCTAAATGTCTACCTTATACTGACATCATTACCCTATCTATTATCACATATGAGCTAATTTATGTTATAGAAACATATTTAGAGCAAATAAGACTTATCCATAAACTTTCCAAAAGCCAATCTTCTATAAAGCTACGTTTTAATTTTCTCAAGAAATTTTAAAATATTTTGAATTCTTAGTTAATATGAATGAATTCATATAAGGTGAAAAGAGTCAGAAAATGTGTAATTTAGTATGTGTAGTGACATGCAAGAACCATGCAACCTTAGCTAGTCACTCTAGCTAGTTAGTAACTTATTTTTTTCAAAAAGAGGAAATAATCAGACCTGATTTGCCTTCATCACAGGATCGTTATGATGATTAAATGAGTTATAGTGAGTATAAAGGGAAACATAGAATGAGTCTAAAAATGACTTTGAGCACTAAACAATACTATGTTGATGTAAAATGTTTAGATTATTATGAGGAGAAACTTATTACTGGCAATTGCTAAATCTTGTCTTCATATATCAGTGAGATAACGGCAAAAAGTGCACAGCTTCTGGGGTACTTACCTTTGAAACTCTGCCTTTAAACAGAGCCACTACCCAAACTCCCCAAGAGTCGGAGACCCAACCTCTTCATAAGAATGTAAGCTGATTACAGGAGGGCAAAAGGAAGAATCTTACAACTGGATAAATGTAAGCAGACTGTGAATCAGCCTGGAAAGTGAAGCGTATTCCCACTTCTATTAATAGGAACACACAGCATAGGGGTTCCCATAACCAATGAGAAAGATATATTTGGGGACAATTATCCACGGTCATTTCCTCCTTTGCAAGAAATTCAGACAACATTATAGGGAATCAAAATGCAAAGCACTCTTTTAGACCAGAGTCCAAATGTAAGCATATTTATACCTATACCTATGCTAATACTTAAACCTCTATTATTTATATCTATATAAAGGGCAAAGCAGAACGTAAGGTTGAGCTGCAATATGTAAAGGGAATTTTGGGAAACTTTGCTGAAATTTACTTCAGTGCACGAGCAGCTCAAAACTGAATCTAAAGCAACAGAAAAAATTCCATAGATTATGTAAATCTCAGAGGCAAGCACTGAAAAAAAATGACTGACTGTGATAGATGTAAAAATGGACTCAATTGGTCAGGGATTTCATGGCCTTGAAATAAAAGTTAGAGGGATGGATGGAAGAATACAGTCATTGGAAGAATCCAATTTGGTGTTTAAACAGGGCTTGAAAAACCTCAGAGCCTCAGAGCAGCAGATTGCTGTTGTAATTAGAGATAATGTTTCACTTCGTTTTAAAAAATGAATCATTGGTAAGGCAGTGAGGAAAAAAACCCGTCTATGTCTGCCTTGTCCTCTCATCAATGCAGGAATTAGAACACTGAAGAAAGGATAGGAATATTTAAACATGTCTTTTTTGCTTCATTCATTTATTTTTCAATCATTCATGCAATATACAAATAATTAATGAGTACCTTCTAGTTGTAAAAAATAATGTTTGGTGTGCAGCTACAATATAGCACAAATGAAAGCCAAAAATTAAGAACTGTGGTTATAAATAAATATGTAGATGATCCATGTAAATAGAATACCTTCATAAACCTATTTTACTAATATAGCCATTTTAATATAATTGATTTTAATAAAATAATACATGTATATACTTAAAAATGTTTGATAATATTTTTAAATATTCAAAATATTTAAAAATTGTAAAAATGCACACACACACACACACATACCCACAATTCTTGCCCAAACTCAAGGCTTAAAACCTATTCCTTAGAGGTAATAATTACTAACACCTCCCATAACTATATAACATACTTAAAAAAATACAAGGATTTCACTATTCACACTTTTTTTGCAACTTGGCTTTTGTTTTGTTAAACAATATATATATGAAGCCTTTCCACGTTGACACAAAATTTATGTAATGTTTTTTCAGCTACTTAGTGTTCAATCACATCTGTTGCATAATTTTTAGTAGTATGAATGAATACATAGTTTAACAAAACTATTATATTACAGGCAAACAATGCTCAATCTGCATATGTTTACATCTTTATTTGGTCTAGTTTTTCCATTGGATAAATTCCTGAAATGGAAAGTCTGGGTCAAAATTATATACATTTCACATTTAAACTGATAGTGTCAAATTTATGTGGACATATTCACATTCCCTAATCACTCTCAGAGCATTCTTGCCAACGCTGGTATTATAAAAGTATGTAATCTTGTTGAATTGATAAGTGTTAAATTCCACCATATTTAGTGTGTATTTCTTTAAATATAGAAGCGAATATACTTTTTTTTACATGTTTATTGACCTTTTATATTTATTACTCTGTAAGTTGCCCCATCCCTTGGATTGTTTTGTCTGGTCAATTTGAAGTGAATCTCAATCCATCTAGATCTGGAAGGGCAGCAAGCAAGGGATAACTGGCCCACCATCTTGTAATATGTTCACATGCTTTGATCATAGATTTTAACCTTTTGACATATATCATTTCTATGGTCAAACCATCTTTGCCTTCCTGGGATGAACTCAACTTGATCACTTTTTACTATTTTTCCCTGCCCAATATGAAATTTAGTATTTTAGGGTCCAGATTCATGGATACTAATGTTTTCTAGATTTTCTTTCTTGTATTCTCTTTGTGTTTTTATTTTACTTCATGCAAATTACTTTTTCTAATTTTAATTTTATTTAATTGTTTTTGTGCCTGGATTTAAAACTGTATCTCATTTTTAATTTGCTACTTTCCCAATGGTACTTCTAACTTCATATATTATGATTTATCATCATTTTCTTAAATTAAGTGATTATTAACTTTTCTATTACATCAGATTTTCCTGCAAACAAGTAGCTGTTGGATTGCTTTCTTTTCGTGTTTATTGATTTGCTTTTAACTCTAAGTTAGTTCTTCTTGTATATTTTATCTTTTCTTGCTATTGAATATTTAAATTTTATTTTTATTTCTTCTTGCACAGAATTTTAAGATGATAGATTTTCTCTAAAGATAATGTTGGCCCAATCCTGTGGATTCTAATTTGTGTATGTGTGCTTTTCCTGTTATTATTTTGTAAGTACTTGGCAATTTGTTTTGTTTTGTTGACTAAAGTGTTGACAAAGATGGTTTTTGGTATTGTCTGTTACTAGGTTCATCCAAATCTCTTCCTTTTAAGTGTTCCTTTTGCCTTTTCTGGTAAAAGCAACTAGTAAGCACTTTTTTTACAAAGTAAAATTTTAAACCTAATTTTTTTTAACCCCAAAAGGTACATTCCTGTATAGTAAAGCAATAAAATTAATATGTATATATCTCTTTTTTAAATTGTACGTTCTATTTATTTGCCTGTGGCTTTATTTTAAAGATAGAATGGCCTAATGAACTTACATATATAATATATATAAAATATAATATTTTTCATATATTAACATTCTTTAAAACATTGCAAGCTTTCTGAAATTGTGGGCTAGTTTAATTGAAAATTGTTTTTAATGGCGATTAAAGCAATTATATACTTTTCTATTAATGGCATCTTTGTTTCAATAAAACATGGCATTATCAGAAACAGGAATATTCTGAGATACAATTTTATATTAAAATTTAATTCACTGATTTAGTGAATTTCAAATCTAGAAATCCTCGCCCCAAAATATACAATTGAATAAAGGTTTCATTGTCACGATTTATAATAATAAAAAAGTCACCAAAAAGTAAAAATCCAGAAATAAAGCTTTAATTAAATAAGTCATTGTACATACATGTAAGAAACTATGGTGGAGCCGTTCAGAAAAATTAAATGATGAAGTGGTACACTCTCTGAAAGATGTTTTGTTATTTTAATATCAAGATACAGAAGTATATACACACATACATCACTTATATATGCACAGATGTCTGATAACTACATAAAAATTATTGCTACCTCTTAGTTTTATGGTTTAAAGTTTTTCTGTGTGACTTTCTTAATTAAAAAATAGCTTATTTTTATAGCCAGTAGGGTGTCAGTAAAAATCTCACCTTTAAATTCAGGCTGTCATTTTAATTCTTGATACTATTTTCAATTCTATTCTTTGCATAAAATAAAAACGGCATCAGAATTAGAAAGATGCCCTCTTTTCCCCTAGTTTATCTAGATCTCATTACCTAGAAGCAATGTTTGTTAATATTTTGATATCTTTTCTTTGCAATGTTTGTCTCTCTTTATTGCTCTTGCCTGGGCTTTGTCTAGGCTGGGGATGTATGGGGGAAAAGAGCTCTGGCTCAAGTCACTGTGGATCCACACCTTCCTGTCTGTGTGACCCTGGGCAAGTTACTTAGCCTCAGGGTGCTTCTGTTTTCTCTTATGTTAAAAATGGGACCTATTGGGCCAGGCTCGGTAGCTCACACCTGTAATCCCAGCACTTTGGGAGACTAAAGCAGGTGGATCACTGGAAGTCAGCAGTTTGAGATCAGACTGGCCAAAATGGCAAAACCCCATCTCTACTAAAAATACAAAAATTAGCCAGGTGTGATGGCGCATGCCTGTAGTCCCAGCTACTCAGGAGGTTGAGGCAAGAGGATCACTTCAACCTGAGAGGCAGAGGTTGCAGTGAGCCTAGATCACACCACTGCACTCCAGCCTGGGCAAGAGACTCCATATTAAAAAAAAAAAAAAAAAAACAAGTTGAGAGAGGACCTATTAATGTTATGTGGGAAAGAGAAAATCCAAGTAAAATGTAATAATATCTAGGACATAGTAAGTGCTCAGCACTGGCAGCTGATTAGATGGTGCCCACCAGATTAAGGATGTGTCTGCTTTCCCCAGCCCATTGACTCAAATGTTCATCTCCTTTGGCAGCACCCTCCCAGACACACCCAGGATCAATACTTTACATCCTTCAATCCATTCAAGTTGACTCTCAGTATTAACCAACACAAGTCCACCCTTTGTCAACTTAAACCCATACACATCTCCTGAGATCATACATAATCGTCAAGTAAAGACAATAATAAGGTCATAATTATGCCTAACATAAAATAACTATCCTTTGTACAACTGGTAATGCACCAATCCCCAACCCAAATACTATACATAAAGTTAACAGTACTTAAATGCTGATAAGAAGTTAATTAAACTTATGTCACATGATAAAGGAAAAGGAAATAAAGGTATTTTCTTAGTACAAGTGTATACATGCAAAAACATGCTTTTAACAAAAGAAGGAGGAAATACTCATGATGAGAGTTACAATACAATCCTCATCTCTGCAGCTGGTCACGTGGTCATAGCTGATCCTGATGACTACCTTCTTGCAATACCTATTCTGTATTCCCTTTGCCTTCAGCAAGCACATCAGCAGGTCATGTTTTTTTCCTGGTGGAGCGACCCAAACCTTCATTCCTGAGGGGTCTGGGGTCATTTGCAGTCCTTCCTGGATTGGGCTGTTGTAGTTTCCCATTGACCTTAATCACAGGGTGTGGTAATACTAAGAGATGCCCTAACGGATCTCCTTTATTTCATGCATGCTCTTTCTTACCTCCATGATGGAGTAGTATAGATGTATAACTAAATTAAAATATGGGCTAATGGCATGTATAGCTCAAATAAAAGAAGAAAGACTGATGTCCAAAAAGTAGTCATTTAGACAAGCATAAACATTTGCTTTCCACAAAGAGATAAACATAAACATCTCCTATCAAATTAGATACATTAACAACTCAGTGTTGTTGAGTGTGATCAAAAATAGTTATTGTATATGTTACTGGAGAGTATATTAATTGGTAGAATTTACTTGAAATAAGTTCTTAACGTGGATTTTAAAAGTGTACCTTTGGAGAGATTAACAATCAATGGTTTCCAAGAGTCAGGAAAGAGAGAGGAATGAATTGGTGCAGCATAAAGGATTTTTAGAGCAGTGAAACTGTCTGTGTGGTACTATAATGGTGGATACATTCATTGTACATTTGTCCAGACCCTCAGAATGCACAACACCAAGAGTGAACGCTAGTATAAACTATGGACTGTGGATGATAATTATGTGTCAGTGTAGGTTTATCAATTGTAACCAATGCACGACGCTGGTGGGGATGTTGAAAATGGGGGAGCCTATGCCTGTGTAGCAGATGGGACGTGTGGGACATGTCTCTGTACCCTCCGCTCAACTTTGCCGTGGCCCTCATATTGCTGTAAAAATGAAGTCTATTTTTATAACAGTGTATCTTTTCTATATTTATTCATAAATGTATTGATTATCAGCCAGTGTTTGTAGATGCCTGAAACACATAACAAACAAAGTCTGCAAAATACCAAGTAGATATAATGTCAAGGAGTATCAAGGCTTGAAGAAAAGTAAAACAAAACAAGGAAATACAAAGTACCTTGGGATGCTCTCTGACTTGTAGTGATTGCGGGACACCCCATGGGGTAGATACTATTTGCGTGTAGACTCAGTGAAGGGAAACATGAGACTTGGGTTTCTCTGGAAGAGTATTGAAGGCAGAGGGAGTGGTGAGAACAATGACCGTGGGTGCACTTGGGAGCAAGCAGCCTGTCTGTGTAATGTGCAGTGCACAGTGGCAGATGAGATCAGGCAGGGGCCGGAGCCCAGGTGCAGGAGAACCTTGTCTTAGGCTGTGGTAAGCACATGGAATTTTTCTGAGTATAATGAGAAGCCATTAGGATGTTTCTGTTTATGTATGACATAATGTAATTTCCTTTATAAAGGCTGCTGTGTGGAGACTAGACTATGAAGGGATCAGGGCAAGGGTGGATGTAGGGTTAGGAAGACCCAATAATATTTGAGGAATCAGAATCCCTTGGAATCTAAGTTTTTCTCTGCTCTGATATTTTTATTTTAATTAAAAGCAGGCAAATCCTTTGTCCCTTTTGCTTCTTCCTACCACATCTGGAATTGTGCTTTAGAGTCCTCTGAGTGTTTTATAAATGTTTTCTAGGAATCACGTTGCAAGAAAAGTCTTTAACCTAATTCCTGTAATAAATAATAACATTTCTTATCAGAATTTTGCAGATAAGGTAGACAAGGCCCAAAGAGATGGAGTCTTCTCAAAAATCTCAGTACTATTAGATGGAGGAATGAAGATCACAACTAAGCTTATCTCTCTCCTCTTACAATTGGAAATCTTTCCTCAAAGGCAACACAGAATACTGAAGAAGATGGAGCATTTTGGTTTCTTGATTTTAAAGCGGAGGGGTCTGGTGTAGAGAGTGGGTTTTTAATGCTGGCTGGTGTTACTTAAAGCATCTGTCTGCCTATCATAACTACAGAAACCCATCCTAAAAGAGGAAGTCTTCAAATTCCTTAGGCAAAGCAAATTTCTCACTTCTAGGAAAAAGATCATCCAAAAGATTTCTTGGATATAAAATCACTTTGGAAAATAATATTTTGATGACCTAAGTGTGAACAAATCAGAAACACATGTTTTCAGTTTTCTAGGGAATAATGATTGCTTTAAAATTAACCTAAAGGTGCCAGGTGGAGTTTAGATTTTATTAAGTCTCAAACATTTGGCAAATAGTTCAAGATGTCGGACTCAATGTGCATCTGGATTCATCTAGTCCTGATATAAATTAGATATCACAAACATGTGTTGAGTTGTGTGACTTTGATCTCCTTTCAGAAGGGATTGGAGTCTCAGGACTGAACCTGCTTTCACAAATGGAGGTTTAGTGTGTGCCTGTATTTTTCTTCTCTTCCCGAATATTTTCCATTAACTCATGGGAATGTGGATGAACATTTGAAAAGTCAGCTTGGGAGTGTGTCATAATGAAAAAACTTTCATACTTTAATAAATAAGATTTTCAACGATAATCATAAACCTGCTCAGGGAAACTTTAACATTGGAGGCTAACTTTTAGAAGATACTCTTGTTTGAACAATTATGTAATAGACTTTTGTCCATCATAGCTATGATTCTTGGTCATTTGAAATAATGAAGGTTATACATGTATAAGAAAACTCTTGCATTCTCATTCACTGTGATCAAAAAGAAAAGGAAAAAAACCTGCACCTCTTAAATAAAACACCCTTTACATTTCAGCTCACATTGAAATACTGGTTTCAAATGGCACAAAACTAACATGATTCTGATGAATGTTATTCAGTCTAAATTAATAAAAGCTTATAGGCATTGAGTGAGATTTATTTAATTTAGCATAATTTAATTTATGCTTTCCAACACTTTTAATTTTTTTCAAGCAACTATGTATATGTTTATGTGTCTTTCTAACTCTCTCTCTATATATATAAATGTATAGCTATACACACACACATACATTTTTTATAGGCTCTGGTAGCCATAATTCTTCTAATTTGGTGGAGGGAAGCTATGCTATAGCAGGAAGTAGTCACCATGTCACCGCTGGAAGGGCCAGGCTTACTCCACCATGATTGAGTTGGATTTCTTCTGTATAGCATCAGGGCATTATGGAGCATACTTTCCTTTACTGATCCTATCGTCAGTCATTTCTCCCTTGTATACAAGCTGGACCTAGTTTGTTTATCTCAATGGCATCCAACTTCCATTTTTGTCAGGGAAATTTCAAAGCTGTTTAGCCTATTTAATAATTCTTAAAGTGAGAAAGTAAAATTATTTAGTGAATCAATTAGAAGGAAGTTGGTGTGGTTCATGTGATTGATTTTTTTTTTCTTTTTAGTATGTTTTCCTTGGCAGACACCTAAAGAATGACTAGGGACAGAAAGGTGTAACACGCATTTTTGGATTAACCTTATTTCTCTTGTAATTTCATTCTGTAAGTATCACTTAATAATATATTCTCTGTGTGGCCCTGTGCTATGTATGGTCCTGAAATATGAGACATACTCATCAGAAACCATTTACCAGTTTTATAAACTTTAGCTTATTATTTAATTTCTCTGTGCTCTAGCTTTCTCATTTATAAGGTGGAGATAATAATATAATTGTCAATAAGGTGAGTTCACATATGAAAAGCACTCACCACTATCCCTAGCATAATGCTTTATTATTATTTAAATGATCTACAGTTGAGACTGAGGTGTACAAAATAATTTGAGAACACAGACAATATGTTATTGTAGTGAAATGCTATACTGAGTATATCAAACTAGGCTCTACACTGATGGAAACCTAGGGGAAGAAGCTCACTGAAGAGGCCGAATAGCTTGGCAGCAACACAAAGATATTTAGATCCAAGTGCTTTTTAAATGTTTTGAAAAAATAATTGAGGAATGGATTGTAAAGGGACAAAAGTCAACACTGGAAGACCAATTGGGACGCTATTGTAGTTGAGACCTAATTTGGCAGTTAGGGTAGAAGTAGTAGATTGAGAAAAAAATGGACGTATAGAAGATATGTATTAGAAGTAGAATCTTTAGCACTTGATGGATTACCTGTGTCTTGTGAAGATGAGGGAATGTACAGAATCAAGCATGATTCTTCCCTCATTCCTGAACTTTAAATAAATTTTTGGCTTTAACAATGAAAGGTTTGGTGATACATTTACTGAGATGAAGACAACTAGGGGAGAAATGAGTTCTGGACCCATGAGGTTAATGGTCCTTAAGACGTGTCAAACAAGGGATCTGGACCAGAGACATACAACTGCATGTAATGAGCTTATAAAAGACATGTAAAGCCGTGGCAGTGAAGTCAATCATAGGGAGACAGGGTTTAGTAAGGGAGGAGAAAGGAACCCAGGACCTCCAGCTTTGCAAGGTTAGGAGAAAGAGGAAAAAGTTCTGGCAGGGAAGGCTGAGAATTAGTGTCGTTGTGAAAAATAAAGATGAGGTGAATTAGGAAGAAAACAAACAAATAAAAACAATAAAAAGAGCTAACCTCTGAGGAGCACATTAAGTCAAGTCTGTGCCTCTTAAATTATTGAATATTGACTAGCAAATACCTCTTTATGATAGTCACAACCAGGAGGTTTATTAACATGAATATTATAACGCAAGGAAGTACTTATTTCAGTAACAGGTCCCAACTGAATGCAGTCCTCAATGGTCAAAGTTAAGACAAGATCCAAAGGTCTAAAGATTTATGGTTCCTTGGTTTTCATGTTTTGGATGAAAGACAGTCGTTGTTTCTAGTAGGACTTATTCCTCTACCATAAAGTGAGCTAGAACTGTCTTTGCAAACAATGCAGCTTGGAACTTTTTAAGTTCACCCTTCGTTCCTACCACCCGATGGCTTATTAAAGGCAGAGCCAATCAACAAACTCCCGAAAGCTGTCTGATGACATATCAGCCCTTCTTCTGGTATTTTCCATCGTCTTCGAGACAGAGAATCAGCACAATTACAAACAGAAATATGGTCCCATATGATTGCTTTGCCTTAAAGACAGATATCTTATTCATTTCTGCAGTTTCAGCATACAACAAGCACCAGGTAGAGAGTGGAAACTTAAATAAGCATTTCTCAAAAGAGAGAATAAATGAATACCCAACACAGAGTGCTGCAAACTAGAAATAAAATGATAAAAATAAATGTCGGTTTTTATTATGAAAAATTCTTACATCATTTTTATCATGTCTTATATACAGTATTGATATGTTTACTATCAAAAGAGAGACTATCGAAGTTTCTACCTAGGGATCAATATTCTTACAAAGCTATGAATTTTCTATCACACATTTTTTTTTCCACTAAAGGAAGCTATTTTGGTAGTGCGACAAAGCCAGTAAAAAGAACTGAGCCAAAACTCTCTAATACCAAGGGCTGTGGTGAGGCTGATCTAGGACATGGTAAATAGCATATCTTATTTTATTTAAAAAAATAACATCGATATATAATAGTCTGTTAGCTCTGCCAGGAGCACACAGGCTGCAGAAGAAACACTTGTAGATTGCAAAGTGATATTTAAAGAAAAATGCAGACTTGATAAGCATTTCTATGTTTTGTGTATTTGGTTTTCAAGAAAAGATGTTGAATACGCCATTTGATACGTTAGCTGAATGCAGCTGTTTAGATATTTGTTTGGTCTGCTATTGAATTTTTCATTAAAAATATGTGGTTAACAGCAGCCAACCTGATTTGCATGTGTGTGTTTCTGATTTGTTCACCGCAATGCCTCCCGTCTCCTACATCTTAATCACACCCAGGCGCCCGCCCCATTACATTACCAGAAGGGAAGTGATGGACATCCTTTGACTCTCTTCATGACCCCCTGATAATCCTGTTTCACACACAGGCTCCCTGCTGTAGGAAACACAAAAGCTGCCACTGTAGTTTTTTACTTCCAGTCGATATTCTGACAGACTTGATCTAGCAAATTAGTATGCTGTGGTAGGGGCACGACAAAAGACCCTTTTGACACACTTTGAATCAATACCAAGGCCGACAGAGAGCCATTTCTCCGTAGTTCTGTTATTTTTCCCCTTTTGATGACCCTTTGCTTTTTTTTCCCCAGCTTATATGACCTTGTCAGATTTAAAAACATAATGTTACAAAAGTCATCCTTGCACACACATGTGCACACAAAGACCACGTATGACATGCTAAAATTCCTAATAACAATGTAAAAGAGAAACGCAGCTGGTGACGAAATTCAAGTGCCTTTAAAAAAATATTTTCTTTATACCAAAAAGAAAGAAAAAATAGAAAAATGATCAGACATCTTGAATAGCTGTGTATATTAGAGAATATAGTCTAATTAGGCCAGGCTAGTTTTCCGTTTATGTCATGCTTAGTTATTGCTTGCCCTCAAATTCTAAAACTTGTTAAAATGAAACATATAATCTCATGGATGTTTTATATTTTAAGCTGCTCATTAGTTATGGTAACCAACGCTCCTGAGTTTAAAGGAGAGAAAACTTTGTTAAATGTTTGACGTTAAAATCATTTGAAAGTAAACTTCAAATAACTATGGAGAACAAAATAAAATTATTAACAATAACATAAGGTCTTTCCTTTTTGATCTTTACCAAAATGAAATTTTACTTTTTAAAATCATGCATTTTTGGTACAGAAATTCTAATTTTCCACATTTATAGTATAAGGCATATCAATGTTATACTTATTGCATGTATGATATAACCTCTTCAAATGTTTTTTTATTTTTTACTTAATCCTCAATGTGATAGCACAAACGTTTGTTTATCAAACAAAAACACTTACATATTTAGTATAAATGGTGGTCCTCTATTAGATTTAATATATAAGTGCATCTGGTAAATACAAACGTTAGAACTTCATTTTATTTTTGTCTTCAAGGCATAATTATATACATTATAAATATGAGTTCACTTAAATAATATATCTTTATTCACTTTTTATATAACAAATGAGAAACTCATGCTGTAAAAATGAACTCTGTGGAAATAGTCTGCTGTCTCTTTTTTTATTGTCATCACAGAACACGAGAAAGTATTCAAAAATGTTTCTCAGAACTTAATATATGAATGTTCTAAAGATCAGACCAAAGAAAAATAATAAAAAGTAAAGACATTCTCAGGTTTAAAAAATGCTTTACCTCTACAAAGAAATGCTCTCCTAAAACAAGTGCACAATTGATTTCTAGTGTTTTCCAGGGAGTAGGTACACCACCTATGTGGCACTTCACCACTTTCAAGCACAGAAACCTTGTTATCTCAAATAAAACAACTCTACAGACTCAATTCCGATTTAAGACTACTTAAGTTAATCCTTTCTGGAAACACAGTGGCAAAATTATCCAAGCTAATTACAAATCCTTGTTCATTTTTTTCTTCAATAAAATATTGCTAGGATCCCAAATAGTTTCCAAATCATGCCAGCTTTAGAGTAGTACATGTTCTTTTGATTTATCAGTACTAATATCAGGACATACTGATTCATGAGCTTTCTATATAGGGCACACAGTCATATGATACAAGATAAATCACAATTGTAATGGCATTAATTATATAAATCTTTTCATGAAGTCTACATTTGCAGGACAATACAAATCTGGAAATGTATGGTATTCACACTTAATAAATTATTGTTTAATAAAATTTCTTTTACATAATCCAAGTTATACAGACTGTTGGAGAATAAGTATCTAAATATAAATAATATCTTTATTACTATTCTAATTTAGGTTATTAGTTGAGAAACCAAGTAATAGATGAAGATAACAAAAACAATTCTCCAAAAATGATGTGTCTGCAAGATGTAAGCATTTTTAATTTTCTGCATTTTTTGTTTCAAGAATCCTAATAATTCTTAAAAATAAATGAAGTGGAAAAAAACTGAGTTTTTTGGATGTCTGTGGCTTCATGTCCAAACAAATAACACTTCTAATAGACTTTTTGGAATTTGACTTCCCCAATCCAATATGCACACGTGCACAATACACACACACACACACACACATGCACAACACACACACACCTCGCACACACTGTGACCCACCGGTCACATGATTTTGTCAGAGGTGTTTGAACCACAGTGACTCTATCTTGAATAGGGGCTGAGTGAAATAATTCTGAGACCTTCCGGTCTATATTCCTGGGAGGTTAGACATTCTTAGTCACAGGATGAGATAGGAGGTTAACGCAAAATACAGGTCATCATAAACACCTTGCTGATAAAACAGGATATGGTAAAGAAGCCAGAAGCTGGCCAAAACCCGAAAACCAAGATGGTGATGAAAGTGACCTCTCCTTTGACTGAGCGGCTAACAGTGGAATGTATCCAAGTCACGTGGCACCAAAGTATGTTAGCAGCAGCCAATCCCCATAGGTTTGCAGCAACCTCAATTCTTGCCTCCTCAAAAGAAAGAATTGAACTGAGGGGCATAAGGCAGAAGGAGAAACTGAGGCAAATTTTAGGACAGAAGTGAGTTTATTAAAAAGCTTTAGAGCAGGAATGAAAGGAAATTAAGCACACTTGGAAGAGGGCCAAGCAGGCAACTTGAGAAATCAAGTGCCTTGTTTGACCTTTGATGTAGGGTTTTATGTTGGCATACTTCCAGGGTCTTACATCTGTCCTCACAATTCTTCCCGTGGGGTGGGCTGTCTGCATGTTGCAGTGTCCTGCTACTGCTTGGGAGGGGAGCGGGCACAGTGTGTTTACTGGAGTTGTACACATGCTCACTTGAGACATTCTTCCCTTACCAGTCCAATGTCCCTAGAATGTACCAGTTAAACCTCACCATTTTGCCTCTTAATGTGTAGGCTTGAGCCCACTCACACAACTCCTGAGATCTTAGTGGGAAGCTGCTGATCATAAGTTTCAGGTTTTTTTCTATCTATTAGAAGACTGCCTTTCCCTGGCACTGGCTGCCCCCAATTATTATTTCAGAGAAACAGTTAACAACTGTCCAACCATCGCGTGATGATCACCTGACATTTTGACCATCACGTGACGGCCCTGCTCCTACTTGACTAGCTACCTACTGTAACACTGTCATTAGAGGAAATGATGAAATTCCACTGCAAATAAGGGAAAACTTTAACTTTAGATGTTGCAGTCCAGTTACGAGAGACAGGACTGCTAGACAACACAGAGAGATATAAAGAAATGGGAAGAATATATATTTGATTGTGTTCCAAAAAGCAAATCTCCATCATGATAAACAAAGATCTCTACAGTTTTGCTATTGGTTTCTTCTCTGCACTAGATTTTATTATTTGTATATTTCCTAGTGCTAATTGCTTTTTTCTCTGGATTAATTATTTTTTTTGTGTTGCATTGCTAATGCCTTTCTACTACTTATTTAAAGTCTTAAGCCTTAATGGAAAGTTATGAAAACTTCCAGTCCAGCCTAAATTTTGTATTGTAAAGTTTTTTCTTTAGAAAATAATCCGTTGCAAATTTTTCTCTTTTTGTTTCTAAAGCTTTCCTCATATAACTTCACATCTCACTCACAGACTTCAAGTAACCGAATTTATATAAAAGTTGAGCTGACAGGAAAGGAGTCATTTACCTGGGCGGGTGGATCTCCTGCCTTTCAGTGTCTTAATTCATCCTGTACAACTTTTTTAGCTAAACAACTCCTCATGCTGCAACAAGACCCAGTGACCTCCTTGAGAAGACTTGAAAGGAGATATTATCTCTATTTTATAAAATAGCCTTTTCAGTTACTGTTATGTCTCTTTTCCATCCATACAAACTATTATTTGTACATGATTTTGTCAGAGGTGTTTGAACCACAGTGACTCCATCTTGAATAGGGGCTGAATGAAATAATTCTGAGACCTCCCGGTCTATATTCCCGGGAGGTTAGACATCCTTAGTCACAGGATGAGATAGGAGGTTGACACAAAATACATATCATCATAAACACCTTGCTGATAAAACAGGATATGGTAAAGAAGCTGGAAGCTGACCAAAACCTGCCAAAACCAAGATGGTGATGAAAGTGACCTCTCGTCATCCTCATTGCTCATCAAATGTTAATTATAATTCATCAACATGCTAAAAGAGATTCCCACTAGCACCAGGACAGTTTACAAATGCCATGGCAATGTCCAGAAGTTACTCAATATGGTCTAAAAAGGAAAGGAACCATCAGTTCCAGGAAATACTCTCCCCTTTCCTGGAAAACTCATTAATGATTCACCCCTAATTTAGTGTATACTCAAGAAATAACTGTAAATATACTCAGTCGAGCAGCCCATGCTGCTGCTCTGCCTATAGAGTATTTTTCATTCCTTTCCTTTCTTAATAAACATGCTTTCACTTTATTCTATGGACTCACCGTAAATTCTTTCTTGCCCAAAGTCCAAGAACCCTCTTTTGGGGTTCGGATTAAGACCCCTTTCTGGTAACAATTTTAGAGGCACTTCTCCTTATTTAAATAAAAGAAAAGTTCAAACATAAAATTCTTGAATCAGATATAGTCTTTGCTGAAGAAAATATCTTTCTAAAACTCAAGAGCATGATAAGATATGAACATTATTTTCTTAAAAATAAATCATTATAATCTGGCATGATATTTGAAAGAATAAATGTTAAATATGGGAACTATTTCTTTATTCACGACATTAATGTACATACCAGAGCTCTTACACAATGAATTCCTGATAATTTAGCAACGTTTTATCCAATTTTTTTAAAGCTAAGTCCTCCTTTTGTTTTTTGAAATACTGTCTGCCTCCTCATATCTTCATTTCCTCCGAGGTTTTTACACCAAATCTAGATAAGTGAAGGTAGAGAAAAAAGTAACATAAGGGAGTTATCCATTCAGGGATTTTTTTTCATGATCATCTTTTATTCTACAGTTTTTAGTATAATTAAAACATTGAAATATTAAGGTAGATGACTACATAATTTATAAAAACATTGAGCCTAATAAGACACAAATAAGACTTGTCAGAGATTTTCAAGTAATTACTATGAAATACCGTAATTTTCAGGATTGAAAAACAGTCCATAAGGAAAAATAAATAACCATTGGTGGAAAAAGAAGCCAAACAAAAGAGATAGAATAAAGGTGACATCAACACGAATTATAATCTGCTTGCTAATGATTTCTACATGGTGGTTTTATTTTTATACTATTTGCCCTGGTATTTTGGGCCTTTTCTTCTGCAAATATCTTTAACTTGTAGAGTGATTACAAATTTGGGAAAAATTTTAGGAAAATGCCATTAGTATTTTCATGGCTTTGAGCCAATTGGGATAATGTAGCAAAAAACTAAGTCCAATGTTTAATGCTACCGTCAAATTTATTATTCCTCCGACTATAGCTTCAGTGAATCCTTCAGAACTAAGAAAGGCAAAAACATGCATGCAGAGCTATTCTATTGTGTAAATTAGCAAGTCTAGTTTGACTGAAGCACCATTAGCTGGAGCATTGATGCCTCACAAGAAAGACAGGAAACACTCTGTGAGCTGTGTGAGTAAAAGCTTCTAGAGTGATGTAAGTCTCTTCACCACCAAAAACAGTGGTGGAGACACAGTGGGAACTGGTCCAGCCAGCGTTGTGATTAGAAATGGCTGTGAGCTGTCAAGTGGATGGTAAGCCATAGTGCTTGGTGGTCCTAACCAGAAGTACCATAGCGTTGTGTCTTGTCCAGACACAATAGAGACAAGAAGAAGAGCCAAAGCCTTGGAAACAAAGGAGGAGGGATTCTCCTGGTGAGAGGTGTCCTAAGAGTAAGAGGATTTATTTTTCTGCTGGCTCCTAGTGCCACTGTGAGGGAATTCTCCAGGATCTTTGAAGACACTAGAAAAAATTTCTGGATGAAGTGAAGCACCCTGAGCCTACTCAGGTTTCTCCTTAGGAAAATGTCAGACAACCCTAATTCACGTGTTTCTACTTTGAAAGAAGGAGCTTAGTCGGGAGCATTTGCAGTCAATGTCTTGACATTCCACTCAGAAGGACACAAATGTGGAGTGCATTGTTCTGAGTGTCAGAAAAACAGACTAGGTAACAGTGCGTCTTGACTCCCAGACTGAGGAACGTGCATGAATCTTTGCTTTCTTGCATTTGAGAGATGGAGAGGGCAAAATGGGAAGAAGAGGTCAAATGCATTGATTGAAATTAGAAGTTTGAATTATTTTTGTGTGCTTATCTAAGGTCCATCTGCCTATTAAATACCATGAAAATAGTATTTATTATGGCTCCATGAAGAAGTACTAAGTTAGATTTTCTCAACAAATATTCTCCATCCTTAAGCAGCACATAAGTCAATATGTGATTAAAAGACTAGTTTTTATTTTAGAATTTGGAATCCATCCTTAGATAGAGAGCCTTACCCATTGCAACTACACTCTTTAAAATTGTAATCCTATAGTTTTCAGGTGTTTTTTTAACCTAATATTAAATTATAGAGCACTATTAGAGTATAAAAGGTACTCATTTAGATTAATTGATGTATAACTGTGAAGTCATCTAATTTTTACAGTGCCATGGACAAAGTTGAAAATATACAATCTGACTGACTAACATTTCATAATTTTAAGATTGAAACTGAGAAAGGAGAATGCAGGAAATCCTATAAAAAACTACATATTTAACGACGTTGCCTTCATTATTACCAGCCTCTATTTGCTCTTCTTAATCCTTATGGTTTAGTTCCTATTCTTTTTCTTCTCCCTTGTTCTGTTCCCCTTTGGATTCTACACACTTACAACTCTAAAGATCATCTAAATGAAAACGCTTTGAACCACCTTAAGCCAGAAGCAATGCATTCCTTTTTGCTCAGGCTCCAAATATCAGGGTCATCATCAACTCTTCTCTCTTCCTTACGTTCTTATCTGTTGAGTCAAAAAAATCTACTTATATTACCACTTTTATATCTTTTACTTCTGTTTATCCATCTCAATTTCTACCAGTGTGGTTCTTGTTCATATTCTCCTTACCAGCAACTCTGAGTATTTCAACAGTCTCCTCAGAGTTGCTCCTCTGACTTCCACACTGACATCAAATTTATTTGACTATTCTTTTTCTGATTATATTATTGTCCTGCTTAAAAACCTTCACTAACTGCTCACAGGACAAAGAACTATCAGTTTGCAGAGCTCTTTGCCATCTGAGCTCATCCTACTTCATTACCCGTAATGTTTTTATGTGAATGCCCTCCACTGTCTCCGATGCCTGGATGCATAGCCACAGTAGGATGTTTACTGCTGTTTTATGTGAACGCCCTCCACTGTCTCCAATGCCTGGATGCATAGCCACAGTAGGATGTTTACTGCTGTTTTATGTGAACGCCCTCCACTGTCTCCAATGCCTGGATGCATAGCCACAGTAGGATGTTTACTGCTGTTTTATGTGAACGCCCTCCACTGTCTCCAATGCCTGGATGCATAGCCACAGTAGGATGTTTACCGCTTCTGCAGTACCTGCTCCCAACGCTCCAGTGCTCTTACTTCCAGTGCTTCATATTCACATAGTCAACTATCAAAGCCTTACTGTTCTCAAAGGTCAGTTCATACATTATCTCCTCCCCAAAGTGTTTAATGATTCCACGTTCAGAATTATTCTAACCTGTTCTTATAAAACATTCTTCCTTGTGTTAACACTAAGTGTATCTTCCTCCCTAAGTCACTCTTTGTTTTGCATTACATAGCACAGGCATCAACAGTGTTTGCTCATTTGATTTGTTCTCTTAGAGGCATTGAGCTGAGAAAGAGGAAAAACTTGAATGAAGCATATCTGTGAAAAGAGGCTGAACTCTGTATTTCTCAAAGTTCTTTTTCTCCCTAAGTCTTTTGGAGAACTCAGCCTCTTTTGCTCTTCCTGCCGAGTGCAGTTGTACTCCCCGATTAATGTGTCCTCCGTTTTCATTTTTTGTCAACCAAGTAAAAGTTTGAGTAAATTTTTGGGCCATATTTCCCAAGGATGTACTGAATCCTTCCCCGTAAAGTTCTCTGGCTTGTGGTTTTTCTTCGGTCTAAGAAAACCTTCACCAGAACAAAGTACATCCACACCTGTATTTTTTTTCTCTCTCTCTTTAAGGTCCTACATATTATCTCCACAAAAACGTAATCTTTCTTGGATTCTACTTACAGGAAAAGTCAAGGTAATTTGGTGGTAATTTGATGACAGGCACCAGGAGCCAGAGCTTTAGTTTTTAGGAAACATTACTCCTGACCAAATAGGATTAAGGCTGTTTAAAAATGTAATTCATTTGGATTTCCTTTTTTTTTTTCAGACACCTGCCTATAGTGCTTATTTTGTCTAGGTGGAAACATATGACTTGCTGCAGGAAAAAAAAAATTAACTTAGTTTATGTCTGGTGCAATGTTTTACTTTAAAAGGTTAGAGTTTCTCAATGAAAACTGTTTTCAGCAACAAAAACATAAGGAACAACCTGATTGCAGAACCGTAACACCTTACTCTCCCCAGTCAGTGAAACTGAAACCTTATCCCAAAGCTTATAGAAATGTGCTACTTTGTCTACTGCCATGAATCTTAGCTAAATAAAACCCCCCGCCTTTTACAGGACATTTCACAGCTCAGAGTAAAGTTCAAGTGAAAAGACAGCAGTGGCTACCTGTTAAGCCTGACTCAGCAGGATGAATTGGCCACATGCTTGTTTGATTCCTCATTTTTCTTCTCCGATTTGAGCTTTTTCTAGTCTAGCTAAACGTTCATACCACTCCTCAACAATCTCCATCCCTATGCTATTTTATTTTACTTATTCATTTTTTTTTCGAGATGGAGTCTCACTCTGTCACCCAGGCTGGAGTGCAGTGACGCAATCTCGGCTCACTGCAACCTCTGCCTCATGGGTTCAAGCGATTCTCCTGCATCAGCCTCCTGAGTAGCTGGGATTACAGACATGCACCACCACACCAGCTTAATTTTTGTATTTTTAGTAGATACGCGGTTTCACCATGTTGGTCAGGCTGATCTCAAACTCCTGATCTTGTGATCTGCTCACCTCAGCCTCCCAAAGTGCTAGGATTACAGGCGTGAACCAACGCACCTGGCCCCCACGCTATTTTAAAAGCTTCGTTTCTCACTATTGGAAATTACTTTATCCAAGATTTTTTTTTTCTAGGCACTTATTTCGTTTTTAGATATAATCACTGTTTTTTTATAAAAAATAAGTTTATTATAAAAGTATGTAGAAAATACTTGGCTGTCTACAGACCAACATCTACTTTCTTTTTTCCCTGAAGAGAATTTTGATTTTTTTCAAGCATTTATTCTCCAAAACCACGAGTCTCAGGAAAATCTGACTCCACCCCCGGCGCTGAGGTAGGTCTAATGAGTTTTAGGATTACCCTAATGTTTGCTAACAGTGGCTGAGAAATGAGAATGTGAACACATTTTGGTTGGTGAGACAGAGAGAGAGACTGCAGAGGAGTGTGTGGGAAGTTTCCTCAATTCAGGAACAGAGAAGCACAGGATGTGTTTCTTCTTCCTCAGGACATCACCACTGGGTGACATTCCTGTCACTGTCCTGCTGTCTCCCTCAGGATAAAGACAAAACCAAAGATGGCAGAGAGAGAGGATAGAAGCATTCTGCTCCTGAATGACAGACTGAAGTAGCTGGCTCAGCCATTAGCCCAACCAACCCCTGGGTTACCATTCACACAGCATAATGCATTTTCTTCTTGCTCCAACTCTTTTAGTCAACGTAGGCTTTGCAGATGAAAATATCCTAACTGATGCAAAGGTGCATAGAATTCATGTCCTAAAGATACACATAGAATATTTATGATAATCCCACTCACTACCCTTATCTTCAGTGCCCATCTCAATGCCCAACTTCTCCTTAGAGAGAAAATCTCCTGAAAACTTTATAGTTTAAATTTCCTCTTTACAGAGTGCAAACCTGCACTGTTACCACTGCTCCCAGTATCTGGTAAATTGGATTTGTGATGAATTGACATTTTAACAGGGAAAACAGAACAAAGCATTTCAACTCTAAGATATAAAAGATCATCTGGGAGAGACGGGGCAGAATTGCAAGAGTGGCGTTACCTGCTCCTGTTTTACCTGCAGGCAAACTTGACAGCCAACATATGCTTACAGGTTTATTCATGTGCAACTACAAAGGGAGCCTTTTAAATTCCAAGGAGCAAACACTGTCCTCTGTTTCATAACATATTTATCCAACATATCTTAGCTGAAGGCACAAGATATCACTATAGCCCTGGCATATGTCAGACATACCTCTGCAAGAAAAGAGTTTACAAGTGCAGTGTGAGAAGATAGAGACCTGCAATTAACATGAGAAGATCGTAGAGGAGAGGCGGTGTGGACAACAATGCCTCTTCTTTAAGGACATCCAACCATTAGGGGGAACAAATGGGAAAACTCCTAATGGTAACAGCCATTCTTTTACATACTATGACATCAATAATAATAATAATAAAAAGATTTGAGTGTTTGCTATACTCTAGTCACAGAACTAATTTGTTACTATGTCATTTGTCTTTCACAATTGCTCTCTGTGGTAGATACTATTATTTCACCCATATTACAGATGATAAAACTGAGGCACAGCAAAATCAAATAATATTCCCATGACCTCAAGCCTCTTCCTGGTCCTACTGGCACACAGGCAAACAAATGTTGATAGGTAACCTCAATTCCACACCCACAAGGGTATTTTACTGCTGTACAATTTCCCAGAAATAGGATTGACAGGGATCGAGGGGCCACGTGGCACTGGCAAATTTAAAAATCCATAAAACTTGCAGCCTTGCCCTTGAAGAATTCTCAATCTAGTGAGTCACGGTATTTAAACAGGAAAGTGTTAATAACAATACCAAATGATGTGTTATGTAGCTAAATGCATTGTCATACAAAATGATTTACAGTCAGATATCTACGTGTGAAAGGTGCCCATACTTCATCTTTGAAGGAATGGGCCCAAGATCAGGCATCCAGGCACATTAACTAAAGTGACTCCTTTCTTCAATGTCAGAATAAGCAATGTCTAAGAAATTTGATAAATAGTGCTTGAAACAGATTGGCACCAGAAGGCCCTGGACATCTCAGGATTCATTTTCTACGGATGCATTTCCCATATGTCTCAAAAGTGACAGAGATAAATAACAGAAAATAGTTGCGTAGGATAGAAGCACAAAGTCCAATACGTGTCCTCTCCTTTATGGTTCCATGCCTCTGCTTCACTCTCCACAGTTCTAGGACGCTGTCTCCCCTCTCCTCTACCTGTTAAAATTCATCCCATCCAGCTCAAACAGCAGGTCTTCTAACAAGTCCACCTCGATCCTGGTTTTGGCATGAACTCTTTCTCTTCTGGATTTCTTCCACCTTTTGTGCCTCTCTAATGACCCTTCTCCTTTCTATTCTGGATCAGAGCTATTTGCTCAGCACCTCCCACTATATAAGCTAAAAGTTTCCTTCCTCATTATTCCAAGCTTCTCTGGCAGCTAGGGTTCAGGCACATGACGTGGACCCAGACAAAAAGATGCCCCTGCCCAAGATTTTGAGTCAAAGATTTACGACATCGAGAAGCAGGAATAGTAGAGAATTCATTTTGGAGAGAGCGACAACAGTGGCTGCTGTGGAAGCCTCCCCAGGAGTGGTGGTCCGGGTCTGGAGCCAGTGATGGTGGCAGGACACTGTGTGCATTCTGTGACCAGCAGCAATGGCAGTTGTGTCTTTATGGTACAAGTTTTGTAGCATGGTTTGTCTCTTCCTCTGGCTGCCTGGAGCTTTCTTGTCCTTTCCAACTTCTAGTCCTCTATCTTTCCTACTACCCCACACTCCCTAGTAACCCAGTACCTTTTGAGGACATTCCTGTACTGTTTAAATTAACCAGAGATAGTTTCTATTACTTTATCCCAAGAACTCTGGCAGATATATTCACTTACATTATTGTTTTCTTGTTCTGCTCTTGGTAAGAAGGAGTCTGTAAATATCATCCTATGTCTGATACACTTGATAACCACAAGTACTAGTGCTATAACTGATATGGCACTAGTGCTATTGGTGAAGGTTTCTGTCGCCAATAGAAACTTTCACAGGTTGTGTAGATGAGAAAGGCATATTTATTGTAATCGACAAGATTCATAAATCTATATTATAATTAGCCTCTTTCATGTTTCCTTGACTTCTTCCCCACCTAAAAGATGGAGAAAATAGTCAAACAAATGCCAAGCTAGCTACAACCAGCATCCTCTAGATGCTGGAGAAGAAAGTGTCTCATTCTTACTCTTAGCCACTCAAAGTTTGATAATATATGCAATTTTTTTCTTCTTAGGAGGACTACTCTGAGTATCTTGACAGTATTAAATGTGTATGTTAAGGCATGAGATGTACAAACAGTTTGTTAAAAGGGAAGATGGGCGTATCTCAGTGTTGTGTTTATACTAATGGCTTTTGTATTTGCTGCATTGGTGATAGTACTGCCTAACCTACTGTGATTATTCTTTCTTCAACCATTCTTTACCTAAACTATCTCACCAGATCCTTAAAACAAGTCCAAGAAGCAGCGATTTATAAGGCAAAAGTCCAGAAGACACCGTATTCTGAAACTTTGTGAAGAGGTCTTAGTTTTCTAGGTTAAGTGGTTAACCTCATGCCACCCAAACTAGTTAGCGAAAAGTCAGAACTAGGTTGTGGTCTTTTGACCCTGAGAAAGCTGCTCCATCAGACTTAAAGGATTGAAATAAGCTCATTAGTCAATCAATGTGTCAGACAAGTATTTTTTTAAGCCTCTGTAGGGTCCTTAACATTGTCCTAACCCCTGCCACTTGAGATACAGAAAAAACCTTTAACACGGTCGCTGCCTACAAATATCTTACTCTTCAAATTATCTCCACGTAAAGAGCCCAAGCAGACTCTAAAGTGGGGGATAAGAAGAGGGAAGAAAGAGAGGGCAGAAATCCTCAAATATCTCATTTCTGCAGAAAAGTAATAGAGATGACTATCAGCATGTCCCTTCTACTTTCTTGGGCATGTAAATACATAAAGTCTTAAATGTGGCAAGAGAAAGAGCCCAGTCTAAGCAAAACTGTGCATTTGGAGGAATCTCTCTTCACCATCCTTTTATGGATGTTTTCTCTCTTTGGTAATCTCCTTGACTTTTTCTTCCTTCTTCTTCATGCTTAACTCTCACTGCCTTCTCTTAGATCCTGGGAAATAGTTTTCTAACTTTTTTTTTTTTTTTTTTTTACAGTAAGTTGTTAATAATTGATAATGATTTAATATGTTACCTGTCCCAGCAGAGCTTTCAAGGGCTTACACAGCACCAAAGACATCTTGTTAGTGAATGCTTCTCATTTGAATATGCATTTACAATTTGCCACCCAAGAGCATGTCTAAGTCTACTAAAGATGGTCACGTGCATCTGCACCTGGAACAGTCAGTTCTCTTTCTGATTCTCATTGTCACTGTTCCCTTTATTCCTGTTCAGCTTCTTGTGTCCTTGAGCAATCTGTCTCATATCTACAGTCACGCTTGACAGCTGCTCTACAAGGTTGTCAGAAATTGAAATATAGGTCACGCTTCCAGCAAGAGCATCAGGGCCCATGGCTTGTCCTTTGAATGGATCCAGGGCTATCTTTGTACTTGTGCACAGTGTTGAATGTACCATGGGGTTGTTGGATTGCCTTAAGGGCTCCAGTCAGAAGGTTATGGAGCTGAGTCGACTCTAACACTATTATCTTTTGCTACTGATTTAGTGACTGGCTATTTTGCTGAGATAGCAATAAATTCTTGCCTCTCCCTACCCCTGAAAGCTTTACTTGCCATATTATATCCTAAGTGAGAAAGGAAGAAAGGAAATATAGTTTTGTGACAAAAGATTTGTTAAAAGTCTATACATCTGAATAATTAGTTTTGATTCTGAAACTGTTTATTAAAGCCTATGTTCATTTATCTTAATCTGGAAAGAGAACCGTATCTGTTAAGAATTATTGTGGGTAAAGATTTTAGCAAACAAAAAATTGAAAATCACAATAAGCTATAGACATTTCTTGGTAGTCACAAAGGAAAAAACAAGATTTGTGTTGTATTTTATCTGGAGAATTTCTGTTTCCAAGCTTGTGTCTATAGATTGTCTAATTATTACCTATAGCAGTGCCCCATACTCAAAATTTAAAGAATAATATCTATATCTGTATATGTTACTATAGATGTATGTATTATATGTCCACCTATATATGCACATATACATACATCCGCATATACAAATAAGTACGTATGAAATGACTGCCTGCTCACATGGTAAAACTTGCCCTTTAAATATCACTACTGCTTTAAAAATGGAAGAATGAATGTATTCAGATATTTCCTCTTTTCACACCCCTCCTCATTAGAAGACAATATACGTGACCAAAAGTCTTCATACCCTTTCTTATTTGGGCTCTCCTGGTAATAGTACACTTGTTGAGTTTTGGCCTTTCTGATCTGAATTCTGTCCAACCAACTATAGTCATTAAACAAAACCAGCAACACTACTTAAACACTCCACAGTTCAAAATGTCCTTGTTCTTAATTTTTGTTTTGGTCTCCTCTTATCAAACGTATTTTTATCCATATGCCTAGTTTGTTCTCTGATAATCTCATGTATTTAGAAACCTCTCTGATTTCTCTGCCTTAAAAATCCCTTTCTAAGAACACCATAGTTTTCTTCCTCCTTCCTTTTTCATAAAGAGACCATAGCTTTGTTGTTCTGGCACATTTAGCTCTTTACTAATGTGTCCATTCTCATCCACATCCTCACACCTGCAGTGCAAGCCCTTCTGACTTAAAACTTTAATTAGTTTTAACTAGAAGTTTGTCAAATAGGAAAATGGTGTTCTAATTTTATTTTGTGTTACCTATTTATATATATATTACCATTTTCTTTCATTGGCTGCCAAGTTTTTCCCTGTTGTATCTTCTTTACCATTTCTTTCCATTTTATTTCTATTTTTCATTGTCTTTTAATTTTTAGAAATCTTTTCTTTTCAAATATAAATTTTTTTTCACTTGTCTTCAAGATGTGTGGAAGCCATATATCATCATGAAGGAAGAAACTAAGCACAAAATCTGCTTGACCAGTCTTGCTTTGTCCTCTAATATTGACTTACAAATTTCCCAAAGATTTGCCTTTGATTCTACTTCTCTTATTTTTCATTCCTGGATTATTGCTACATTATCTTCCTGTCTAGATATTTGCCATTTCTCACTGGGTCATCCATATCTTCTCTATCAATAGTACCTCCTATTTGTACTTTTTTATTTTTTGTTTTGTTCAATTAACGCCTTGGTTCTTCTAGTATACCTGCCATATTTTCCACATTTAGAGTTGTTTGTTATCAAATATGCCATCCACAGAAACTGTGCCTAAACTTAGCCCACAAATCACTATCCTTTGATGATAATTACTCTTTCCCCTAAAATATTAAGTTAATTATTTTAAGGTTGGCACGTCTGTTGAGCATACCTATAAGAAAAATCTACATAAAGAGCCAATGCGTTTTTGTCCTTCTGATATATACATTTTATTTCTCAACCCCTCATTGAGTAAAAAGATACTAGTCATATTAGTACTTGATCTTGATATATTTCAGTGATCTCATGGGGATAAAAATCTTGGCTGGCCAATCAAAAGCCTTTCTTTATTGATATATAATCAATATCCCCACACCTCTAGTCTTGAACATAGCTCTTTAGTCTACCAAACAGCATCTGTTTTCTACTGATTTTACCATTCCAGTCTCTGATACCTATTGATATTCTTTTAAATCTTTCAATAAGAGCCATTCCCAGTGTTTTTTAAATTAGAGTTTAACATTAGCAGTCCTAAGTTTTGGTCATATTTCCTCTATCTTTTAACAAATATGTTTTTATTAACCTTTTATGTTTCATTTTGCTTGCCTTTTTACTCATAATTGTATTCAATTACCTTCAACCACATACTACTTAGAGATACTGTGCTAATGACAGAAAGGAATGCAAAAATAAATTAGATAAGATTTTGTCTTTAAGAGCTTATAATCTGGTAGCCATTTCTAAATACAAATATTAGAGAGACATCATCTATTCATAACTCTAAAACCAGGGAGAGGGTGACAAGTACCAGATCAATGGCTGGGAGGACTGTACAACTACCATTGGTTTGTTCAAGTTGTGCTCAGAACACATGCAGCAGTCATCTCTGAGGTCAGCAGACTGAGGAACACTTCCAAGCTGCAGCTGCTTCATGCTGCTCATTTCTTCTCTTGAACAGTGATCCCCACCAGTAAGTAATTTATTTCATCATACTTTGGTTGATGGATACCCAGAATTAGCCCATGCCATTTCTCAGTTCTTCAATTCTCCCTTCACTTTCTCCTTACCCACCTTGGGGTGTTCCTGCTTTAAGTTCTGCACTGTCAACAGCAACTCACTCTATCTTTTTCACGCTCAAGAGTAGGCTGCTCTCTTGCCTGAATGCACCATTCACTTATAGATGAAGCTGACTGAATGTGCAGAATACCATTGTCTAAATAAGGCAAGTATTTTTATGCCAGTTTAATAATAGCTAAGATACTTGAAACAGAGAGTCCTTAAGGTTATATAGTTGCTTAGTGAAACAAATGAGATTCACTCTATCATTAAAAAGATGTGTTTGCTTTTGCACTGTGCATCAAAATTCAAATATCTTACTAGGAAGAAGTAGTAGAAAACCCAAAACCTTGAAGATGAGCAGGACCAAAATAAAGAGGAAGAATTCCAAAGAATCTGTTTTATAACAGATATAACAATAGAGAGATAGAGATATTATTTAATTCTCACAGAAACACTGTGATGTATTAATGTCTCCAATTTTACAGATGAAGAAAATAAGACCTAGACAAATTATATTCATAACTAACATTTATTAAGTAGGCACTGTAATCTATATTATCTACATTATTGCATTGAATACTTGACAACAAAAATATATGAAAAGGAATGTTGTTCTCATTTTACAGAGAACAGAACTAAGGTTCAGAGGGTTTATGAAATTTGCTTGATGTAAAATCTTTCATTACTTTTATAATTTTTATGCTTACATTTTCTTTATTTTTCCCTGAAATTCTTATTATCTTAATACTTGTTATATGAATGTACTCAACTTGTCTGTTATATTTTTTCTTTTTTTCTTCACCTGTTTAGCTCTAAGTTCTGAAAAATTTCCTTAACTTTGTCTTTCAGACTCTTTATTGGCCTTCTTATATTGTCAATCTTGTTTTTATTTCCCAAAATCTTATATTGTTTAGAATGGTTTTTTCTTCAATAGCATTCTCTTCTTGTTTTGTGGTTGTAATATATTCTAGAATCTCTCTGTGGATATTAGTTAGAATTTTCAAAGATCGTTCCTGAATTATTTGTAACCTTTGGAGTTAGTGGCCTTATTTATTCACTTTGGATTTTCTTTTTCATAATGTTAAATGTCATCAAATTTCATTAATCTTAGACAAACATCATTTATTATAAATGTTTGTCTAGTGATTACTGATTATCTGTGACATAGAGAATAAAGACAGAGACTAATTAATAAAGGTATCTAGTACAAGTTCCCTTTTCTAATACATAGGTAGCTCTATGATCCTACAAGTTCTCTCCATTGAAAGGGTTGGTTGCCTGGGGATTCTGTGTATGTGAACAGAAACTGTGACTTAATAAACTTACCTTTAGGTAGTGTGGATGTGGAGAAAGCCCTTCTTATGCCAAAATAAAGAGGTTTTCTCTCTGGGGTTCCAATACCCTCACCAGAATCCCAGCTTTTCCGAGACAGATGGTTCACTTTCTGTAGAGAACAGTTGTCCATTTCATGCCTCAGGGTAAACAGAAGACAGCCAGTTGGTTTGGGTAAAGGGGGTGAGAGAAAGGATAGAGAGATGACCAGAGCAGCTTCTCTGGAAAAGGGCACTTCAGTGAATCACTCTGCTTTCTGCTCCTCCACTCATTCCTGATCTCCCTATTTGCCAAGGGAAATAGTAGGTCTTCTCAGGGATTCTGTTGGAAAGATATATTCCCACATATGTGGCAAGACTTATCTTCTGTGTATTCTGGGCTTCAGATTGCTCTAGATTCTTTTATTCAGCAAGTCATTTTCATTCATTTGATTTTTCTAAAGGAAAATTACCTATGCCTCTCCTCTCTAATAATGACTCCTACCCCCATTTAATCTATTTTTTTTTCTGAATACATTTCCTTTTGAATTCTCTGCTACCATTTTGATGAAGTGTTAGAAAAGAAAGGAGGTCATATCTTGAGCTAATCTTCATCCTTCTTTTAAACTAAAATAACTTAAAGTGGTAATAACAGGTGAAACTGAAACTTGAAATCAATGAAAAAATACTTGCTTTTTGCCTAGATCATTGAGGTTTTCATTAAGACTTTGAAAAGAGGAGTAAGAGAGCCACTACAGTAGCAAGACAATTCAGTTCAGTGTGTTGATTTTAAATGGCTATAGCTTAGATGACAAACTTAGATAAAATCGCTCTTAATTAATAACATATATTAATATTTAAGGGCATATATCTTAAGATTATTTGGTTATCAAGTCTATAGTATTTCAGAGTGGAAGCAATGCTTTTCAAACTAAATTTCTATATGTGATACAAATTTTATTCATTTGAAGCTTGCCGTTCTGCAAACATTTATGCAAATTCCCAGGTGCACTCTAAAACACCAAATACAAGGCAAGCAGCTCATAATCCAGGAATCCCAACTGAGGCAGGGCTATGAGTGCCAAATAGAAGCAAAAGTTGTGCTACCATTTTTTCTCCCTATCAAGGGTTTAAATTACTCAGTTCAAAATTTGTTTCCATTTTGGAAATAAAACAATTGTTGAACATTCTTGACACATCACTACATTTTAATATTTGTAAAGACTTTGATCTGTAACATTTTCAGAGTCTATTCAATCAAGTTGATAATTTTTAGGTAAATACTGGTATACCTTTTAGTAACATACAACTTTCTCAGTTTTACTCTTAAATGCATCAGCTTTACTCAAATTTGAAAAAGAAGGATTCATGCAATTTTTGAACCTTGTCTTTTAAGAATCATGTGAGAGAATTCAAATATTGTTTCGAGATCCAAGATGACCAAATAGGAACAGCTCTGGAGTGCAGTTCCCAGTGAGAACAATGCAGAGGGTGAGTGATCACCACATTTCCAAACGAGTTTTTACTGCCCATAGACCAGGAGATTCCCAGGCTGAAAAGCCCACGAATTTCCAGTATGGCTGTTGCAGCTGGCGCTGCAAGTCTCTGCACAAAAACTCACACAAATCTGGGTGGCCATTTCAACAGGTGTCTGGAATGCCTGGGATACAGAGCTGCCCATTCAACTGGAAAAAGGGGTTTGAAACAAGGAGCCAAGTGATCTGGCTCAGTAGGTCCCATCCCCCACAAAGACTAGCAATCTAAAATGCTTCAGATTGAGAGTTTCACAGCAAGCGCAGCTGGACCTGGGACGGTCCAGCTTGGTGGGGGGAAGGGCATCAGCTATTACTGAGGCAGTCCACCACTACTGAGACAGTCCACCATTACCGAGGCAGTCCACCATTACAGAGACAGTCCACCATTATCAAGGCAATCCACCTTTACTGAGGCAGTCCAACATTATCAAGGCAATCCGCCATTACTGAGACAGATCGCCATTACCGAGGCAGTTCTAACTGTACCTCTGTAAACAAAACCACAAGGAAGTTCACACAGCAGCTGGGCAGAGCCCACAACAGCTCAGTAATGCCTCTGCTGACAGACTCTGACTAGACTATCTTATTGCTGGGCAGGGCATCTCTGAAAAAAGTCAGCAGCATGTCAGGAACTTGTAAATAAAGCCCCACCTTTCCAGGACAGAGCACCTGGGAAAAAAGGCTTTTATGAGTTGCACTGCAGCAAACGTACCTGCCCAGAAGTTCTAAACAGAACAGTGGAGCTCCCAGCTCAGCACTTAAGCTCCTGTAAGGGACAGACTATCTCCTGAAGTAGCTCTCTGACCCCTGTATATCCAAAGAGGCACCTAACAAAGGATAGCTCAGGCTGACATCTGGCAGATACCCTTCTAGGACGAAGATAACAGAAGAAGAAACTGGCAGTAACCCTTACTGTTCTGCAGCCCCTGTGGGTGATCTCCAGGCAAGCAGGGTCTACAGTGAACCTCCAGCAGTCCTACAGCAGAGGGGCCTGTTAGAAGGAAAACTAAAAACTAGAAAGAAATTATTTCAACATCAACAAAAAGGATGTCCACTCAGAGACCCAATCTGAAAGTCACCAACTACAAAAACCACAGGTAGATAAATACACAGAGATGGGAATAAACCAGTGCAAAAAGAATGAAAACACCCAAAACAAGAACGCCTCTCCTCTTCCAAGGGCTCACAACTCCTCACCAGCAAGGGAACAAACCTGGATGGAAAATGAGTCTGATGAATTGACAGAAACAGGCTTCAGAAGGTGGGTTATAACAAACTTCTCTGAGCTAAAAGAACATGTTCTAACCCAATACAAAGAAACTAAGAACTTTGAAAAAAGGTTAGACAAAATGCTAATGAGTATTAACAGCTTAGAGAAGAATATAAATGACTTGATGGAGCTGAAAAACAAACATGAGAACTTCGCAAAGCAAATACGAGTTTCAATAACCAAATCGACCAAGGAGAAGAAAGGATATCAGAAATTGAAGATCAACTCAATGAAATAAAATGAGAAGGCAAAATTAGAGAAAAAAGGGTAAAAAGGAAGGAACAAAGTCTCCAAGAAATATGGGACTATGTGAAAAGACTTAATCTACATTTGATAGGTGTACCTGAATGTGACAGAGAGAAAGAATCCAAACTGGAAAACACTCTTCAGGAAATTATCCAGAACTTCCCCAATCTAGCAAGGTATGCCAATATTCAAGTCCAGGAAGTACAGAGAACACCACAAAGATATTCCTCAAGAAGAGCAACCCCAAGGCACGTAATCATCAGATTCACCAGGGTTGAAATGAAGGAAAAATTGCTAAGGGCAGCCAGAGAGAAAGGTCGGATTACCAACAAAGGGAAGCCCATCACACTCACAGCAGATCTCTCAGCAGAAACCCTACAAGCCAGAAGAGAGTGAGGGCCAATATTCACCATCCTTAAAGAAAATAACTTGCAACCTAGAATTGCATATCCAGACAAACTAACCTTCATAAGCGAAAGAGAAATAAAATCCTTTACAAACAAGCTATTGCTGAGAGATTTCATCACCAGGCCTGCCTTACAAGAGTTCCTGAAAGAATCACTAAACATAGAAAGGAACAACCGGTACCAGCCACTCCAAAAATGTACCAAATGGTAAAGACCATTGGCACAATGAAGAAACTGTGTCAACCAAATGGCAAAACAACAAGCTATCATCAAAATGTCAGGATCAAATTCACACATATCAATATTAACCTTAAATGTAAATGGGCTAAATTCCCCAATCAAAAGACACAGACTGGCAAACTGGATAAAAAGTCAAAACCCAACCGAATGTTATATTCAGGAAATCCATCTCACATGCAAGGACACACATAGGCTCAAAATAAATGGATGGAGGAAGATTTACCAAGCAAATGGAGAGCAAAGAAAGCAGGAGTTACCTTGTCTCTGGTAAAATAGTCTTTAAAGTTATCCTTGTCTCTGGTAAAATAGTCTTTAAACCAACAAAGATCAAAAGAGACAAAGAAGGGTATTACATAATGGTACAAGGATCAATGTAACAAGAAGAGCTAACTATCCTAAATATATATGCACCCAATACAGGAGCACCCAGATACATAATGCAAGTTCTTAATGACCTACAAAGAGACTTAGGCTCCCACAAAATAATAGTGGGAGACTTCAACACTCCACTGTCAATATTAGACAGATCAATGAGACAGAAAATTAACAAGGATATCCAGGACTTAAACTCAGATCTGGACTAAGCAAACGTAGTAGACATCTAAAGAACTCTCCACCCCAAATCCACAAAATATACATTCTTATCAGCACCATATTGTACCTACTCTATAATTGACCACATAATTGGAAGTAAATGACTCCTCAGCAAATGCAAAAGAATGGAAATCATGAAAAACAGTCTCTCAGACCACAGTGAAATCAAATTAGAACTCAGGATTAAGAAACTAGCTCAGAACTGCACAACTTCATGGAAACTGAACAACTGGCTCTTGAATGTTGACTGGATAAGCAACGAAATGAAGGCAGAAATAAAGATGTTATTCAAAACCAACAAGAACAAATATACAATGCACCAGAATCTCTGGGACACATTTAAAGCAGTGTCTAGAGGAAAATTTATAGCAATAAATGCCCACATGAGAAGCAAGAAAACATCTAAAATCAACACCCTATCATCAAAATTGAAAGACCTAGAGGAGCAAGATAAAAAAACTCAAAAGCTAGCAGAAGACAAGAGATAACTAAGATCAGAGCAAAACTGAAGGAGATGGAGAAACATAAAATCCTTCAAAAAAACAAATAAATCCAGGAGCTGGTTTTTTGAAGAGATCAACAAAATAGACAGACCACTAGCCAGATTACTAAAAAAGAAAAGAGAAGAATCAAATAGATGCAATAAAAAACAATAAAGGGGATATCACCACCAATTCCACAGAAATACAGACTAACATTAGAGATTACTACAAGCAACTCTATGCACCTAACACAGTAAACCTGGAAGAAATGGATAAATTCCTGGACACTTGCACCCTCCCAAGACTAAACCAGGAAGAAGTTGAAACCCTGAATAGACCAATAACAAGGGCTAAAGTTGAGGCAGCAATTAATAGCCTACCAACCAAAAAAAGTCCAGGTCCAGATGAGTTCGCAGCCGAATTCTTCAACAAATACAAATAGGAGCTGGTACCACTCCTTCTGAAACTATTCTAAACAATCCAAAAAAGAATCCTTCTCAAATCATTTTATGAAACCATCATCATCCTGTTACCAAAACCGCAGAGACTCAACAAAAAAGAAAACTTCAGGCCAATATCCATGATGAACTTAGATGCAAAAATCTTCAATAAAATACTGGCAAACTGATTGCAACAGCACATCAAAAAGCATATCCATCATGATCAACTAGCTTTCATCCCAGGAATGCAAAGCTGGTTCAACATATGCAAGTCTATAAACGTAATTCTTGACCATAAACAGAACCAAAGACAAAAACCACATGATCATCTCAATAGATGCAGAGAAGGCCTTCAACAAAATTCAACAGTTCTTTATGCTAAAAACTCTCAATAAACTAGGTATCGATGGAACATATCTCAAAATAATAAAAGCAATTTAAAACAGACCCACAGCCAATATAAAACTGAATGGGCAAAAACTGGAAGCATTCCCTTTGAAATCTGGCACTAGACAAGGACGCCCTCTCTCACAACTACTATTAAATATAGTATTGGAAGTTCAAGCCAGAGCAACTAGGAAAGAAAAAAAAATAATAAAGGGTATTCAATTAGGAAAAGAGGAAGTCAAATTGTCTCTATTTGCAGATGATATGATTGTATATTTAGAAGACCCCATCGTCTCACCCAAAATCTCCTGTAACTGATCAGCAGCTTCAGCAAAGTCTCAGGATACAAAATCAATGCGCAGAAATCACAAGCATTTCTATACACCAATAACAGACTAAAAGAGAACCAAATCAAGAGCAAACTCCCATTCACAATTGCTACAAAGAGAATAAAATACCTAGGAAAACAACTAACAAAGGATGTAAAGGACCTCTTCAAGGAGAGCTACAAACCACCACTCCTCAAGGAAATCAGAGAGGACACAAAAATGGAAAAACATTCCATGCTCATGGTTAGGAAGAATCAATATCATGAAAATAGCCATACTGACTAAAGTAATTTACAGATTCAATGCTATCCCCATCAAGCTACCTTTGACCCTCTTCACAGAACTGGAAAAAAACACCTTAACCTTCATATGGAACCAAAAGAGAGCCCACATAGCCAAGACAATTTTAAGCAAAAACAACAAAGCTGGAGGCATCACGCTACCTGACTTCAAACTATACTACAAGGCTACAGTAACCAAAACAGCATGGTACTGGTACCAAAACAGAGATATAGACCAATGGAACAGAATAGAGGCCTCAGAGACAATGCCACACATCTGCAACCATCTGATCTTTGACAAACCTGACAAAAACAAGACATGTGGAAAGGATTCCCTGTTTAATAAATGGTGTTGGGAAAACTTGCTAGTCACATGCAGAAAACAGAAACTGGACCCCTTCCTGACACCTTACACTAAAATTAACTCCAAATGGATTAAAGATTTAAGCATAAGACCTAACACCATAAAAACCCTGGAAGAAAACCTAGGCAAAACCAATCAGTACATAGGCATAGGTAAGGACTTCATGACTAAAACACCAAAAGCATTGGCAACAAAAGCCAAAATAGACAAATCGGATCTAATTAAACTCCAGAACTTCTGTACAGCAAAAAAACCAGTCATTAGAGTAAATTGGCAATCAACAGAATGGGAAAAAAATTTTGCAATCTACCCATCTGACAAAGGGCTAATATCCAGAATCTACAAAGAACTAAAACAGATTTACAAGAAACAAACAAATAAACCCATTCAAAAGTGGGCAAAGGATATGAACAGACACTTTTCAAAAGAAGGCATATATGAGGCCAACAGACATGAAAAAATGCTCATCATCACTGGTCATTAGAGAAATGCAAATCAAACAACATCGAGATACCATCTCATGTCAGGTAGAACGGCAATCATTAAAAAAGATAACAGATACTGGAGAAGATGTGGAGAAATAGGAACACTTTTATACTGTTGGTGGGAGTGTAAATTAGTTCAAGCATTGTGGAAGACAGCGTGGCAATTCCTTAAGGACCTAGAAATAGAAATTCTATTTGACCCAGCAATCCCATTACTGGGTATATATCCAAAGGATTATACATTGTTCTATTATAAAGACACATGCACACATATGTTCACTGTGGCACAGTTTACAATAGCAAAGACCTGGAACCAACCCAAATGCCCATCGATGATAGATTGGACAAGGAAAATGTGGCACATATACACCATGGAATACTATGCAGCCATAAAAATGATGAGTCTGTGTCCTTTGTAGAGACATGGATGAATCTGGAAACCATCATACTCAGCAAACTGACACAAGAACAGAAAATCAAACACCTCATGTTCTCACTCCACATGTTCTCACTCATAGGTAGGTGTTGAACAATGAGAACACATGGACACAGGGAGGGGAGCATCACACACTGCAGTCTATTGAGGGGGAGTAGGGGAGGGAAAGCAGGGAGAGGGAGGTTGATGAGGGATAACATGGGGAGAAATGCCAGATATAGATGACAAGGGGATGGAGGCAGCAAAGTACGTTGCCATGTATGTACCTATGCAACAATCCTGCATGATCTGCATATGTACCCCAGAACCTAAAGTACCATAAAAATATAAAAATAAAAAATGAAAGAATCCTGTGAGAGTAGATTAAAGCATTCATCATGTGTCATATTTCTCAAGTTAACTTGTGAAATAACACATTGAAAGGAAAAAATTTAAAAGATAATTAAAATGCTTTAAAATTTTTATTTGCTATTTTATTAATAACTTTCTTTTATGTAATTTTATTCGTACATGGAGTCAGCCAGTTGATATTTATCAATCAAATATTCTTAGAATCTTGAAGGTCAGAGAGATCCCCTCAGCGGCTTGACCTTGGCAGTTGACACTGGCATATAGCATCATGTTGTTCCTCAATGAAGATAAGAATCAGAATACTTTCTTTTTCATTGAGACATATTCATAAAACACAGCAGCAACAAATAAAAAAAGATAAAAGATAAATGACTGAATGAGGAAGTGGATGACTTATTTGTGGAGGAGAAACCATACTGTCAGTAGAAATGATTACAGGTTCTCTCAAAATTATTTCTTGGTAAGTTTCCCTGTGTGTTTAAAATTAAAAACAGGAAAATAATTACTAGCTTCTTTGGGATAAGACATTTAAATCCCAATAAAATATTATCATATGATAGTAACATTCCAATTCAATTAGAAAATCATTCACCAAACAAAGCTTACAAAATATCGATTTACCATCTTTCTGCCTAAGTGTGTTTTATTTTTTATATTCTCTCAGTTGGAAGTATTGCTGCCCACCCAGGAGGGCTTCAAGTTAGAAACCTAGATGTCATCCCTGTCATGTCTAGTTCTTACCTCTCACATGAATCATTCATTGGACCTACAAGTATTTATTGAGTGCTGCTTGTGTCAGGTGCTGTTCAGGGGATGGATTTGGAGTAGTGATCAAAATAGGCAATGTCTATTTCTCATAGAGTTTGCCTTTCAGTCAGAGCAGATAAAATAAACAAATAGATATGCCAGATGCTAGGTAGAGAAAGATACTATGAAGAAAAATGAACAAAATATAGACCAGGTTATGGAATTTCTCCATCTCATTCTTTCTCCCCCTTGATTCAGAGTTTCTCATAATCTCTAAGACTATTGCAATGGTCTTCTACTTCATCATATCTCTCACTGTTAGTGTTTAAGGAATCTATCTAATACGATTGTCAGATCTTTTTGATTCTCTCCTTAAATTCTTCAAAGCTTCCCCATAAAGAAAAGCCTTCACTTCTTAACAATGCATACCAGCCCTCCATGATCTTGCCTCTGTCTCTACCTCCAGCCTCATAATGTCATTTCTTGCTGTCACTGGTGAAAATACCACATTAAGCTAATATTTTAATGTTCACCACTTACTGCTGTGTCCATTGTGAAGGAGTTTGCCCTGACTCCTTCACCTGCCTAATATCTCTTTTCTGTTTATCTGGGAATTCTTCTGTGATCTCCCCATTTTCCCTGTCCTATTAAATGTGTGACAATTTTATTAGCTCTCAGAATGCCTAATGTTTATCTCTGCCACTCCATTTGCATATTATATTGTAGTATTTAATATGTTTTGAAAATATTTTACTCCTACTGTGAACTGTCTGAGAGCGAGGACCATGTTTCTTTGTTCTGCTACTCAGTGCTTAGCACAATGCTTGACCTATATCAGGTATGCAAGGCATATTTGCTAAATGAATGAATTAAGGGTCTATATCTGGGCATCAAGAAAATTCTGAAATGTGGGGCTATTGTGCAAGGGAACAGACCAAGGAGAAGGAAAGCATTTAAGAACCCTGAAAATCCAGAGACAAAATAACTTAGTGTGTACTAAAGCCGTACACTAGATACAAGAGAAATAAAAGCTATGGTGCCAAGCCATTGATAGCCCCTCATTTTATTCAAAATAAAAAAAAGCATTTTACAAATAAGAAAATAAATATCAACGTGATTACTCGAAAGGTAGAATCATTTAGAGAACAGCAATATATACAAGGCAATATCTTTAACAAAATGCAAAAGGTATTTATGGCTAGCCAGTTATCCCAGCACCATTTATTGACTGAAGAGTGCTTTCCCCATTGCTGTTTTTTGTTGGTCTTATAAAAGATCAGATGATTGTAGGTTTGTGGCTTTTTTTCTGAGTTTTCTACTCTGTCCCACTAGTCTGTGTCTGTTTTGTTCCAATACCATGCTATTTTGGGTAAAATTAACTCAAAAAGTATCAAAGATTTTAATGTAAGACCTCAAACTATGAAAGTCCTAGAAGGCAACCAGGAAATACTCTTCTTGACATTGGCCTTGGCAACAAATTTTTGGCTAAGTTCCTAAAAGCAATTGCAACAGAAACAAAAATAGACAAGTAGGAGCTAATTAAACTAAAGAGCTTCTGCACAACAAAAGAAACTATCAACAGAGTCCACAGACAACCTACAGAAGGGGGGAAGACATTTGCATACTTCGCATCCAACATAGGCCTACTATGCAGAATCTACAGGGAGCTTAAACAAATCAACAAGGGAAAATCAAGTAACCCCATTAAAAATAGGCAAAGGGCATGAACAGACTCTTTTCAAAACAAGACATACAAGCGGCCAACAAACATATGAAAAAATGCTCAATATCACTAATCGTCAAAGAAATGCAAATCAAAACCACAATGAGATAGACACCATCTCATACTAATCAGAATGACTTTTATTAAAAAGTTAAAAAAATAACAGATGCTGGTGAGCCTGAAGAGAAAAGGGAACAAGGGAACACTTATACACCGTTGGTGAAAATGTAAATTAGTTCAGCAACTGTGGAAAGCAGTCTGGAGATTCCTCAAAGAACTTAAAGCAGAGTTACCATTCAACCCAGTAATCCCATTACTGGTTATCTACCCAAAGGAAAATAAATCATTCTACCAAAAAGGCACCTGCACTTGTATCTTCATCACTGCACTATTCACAATAGCAAAGACATGAAATTAACCCAGGTGCTCATCAATGGTAGATTGAATTAAGAAAATGTGGTACATACACACCATAGAATACTATGCAGCCACAAAGAAGAATGAAATCATGTTCTTTGCAGCAGCATGGATGCAGTCGAATGCCATAATCCTAAGCAACTTAATGCAGGTTGTTACTTATTAGTAGGAGCTAAACATTGCGCAGACACAGACATAAATATGACAATAATAAACACTGTGGACTACTAGAGGCGGGGAGGGAGAGGTGCATCAGTTGAAAAACTGCCTGTCGGGTACTATGCTCACTACCTGGGTTATGGGATCCATACCCCAAATCTCAGCTTCACATAATATTTCCATGTAACAAACCTGTACATGTACCCTGTATCTAAAACAAAAATTGAAATTAAAAAAATGTGTAACTTTTGTAGGAGAGAGATCCAGGAAAGGGCTGGAATGGTGGGAGATGGAGACTGAATCAGATTTAATGATGACCTGACCACAGAGAGGTGAGATAGAAGGAGTGTTCAGGCAAGAGGACCAACACTAACAAGGGCTTAAAGGAGGAGAAAACGGGAGCGGCAGAAAGGGAAGATTAAATATTGAAAAAAAACCCTTCATGGGACTGGGCAAAATAATCATTTCCACAGTAATATTGTTTCTAGGAACAATCTGTAAGCATAAAGAGAACGACTGGTTTTCCCAAGAGAATCTATTGGGCAATACTTCCATAGACTTATAGACAGCATATTCAAATGAGAGAAATGCTATGTGCACATATAAACGTGCTAGAAATATCAGTCCTGAGTTATTAAAATTATAATAATAAATCTGTGCATCAGCTTGTATTGCAAAGTCCGTTAAGCTTTAGAATTCAGAAGCTAGTTAGGCTTTAGATAAAATTCTGTCTAAATGTCTAATGCTAAAGTAGTGTAATCTGATGTTTATATAATTATTTTAAATAATTTTAGCTGCTCATTCAGCTCAGGGAATATACTTGTGAAATTGATGTGTGTAGCAAAAACTAGATGCAACTCAAAGTCCGTCAACAGTAGATTGGATAACTTATGATGGGTTGAAAAAATGTCTGAATGATTGAACAATGGAATGCTATATAGCAATGGAAATGAGCTACAACTACTTGTAATAATCTGGATGAATCCTCAAAACATTTAACTGAATGAAATTTTTTACTGATTAGGGAATAAACTCAGCATAATTCTAGCTATTTCAACATCAAAAACAAGAAAACTAAGTAATATGTTATTTACAGATGAATAAATCAAAGACAAGGGTGGAAATTATTTTTTTTAAATTAGGCTACAAATTTAAAATTAGGTTACCTTTTGGGGAAGGAAGGAAGATTCAATCATGGAAAGGTGTCTAGGGAATTTAGAGTTCCTGTTTACATTCTATTCAGTTTGTGGTGGGTAAATGGGCATTTATTTTAGCTTTCTTTAACTGTACATTATACACACATATTGTAAATAATGTATGCAACATATACACATCTTCATAGATATATGATAGAGTTTATAATTTCATTTATGATGTAACGCTTTCCCTCTAAGAAACAATTCTATGTTAGTCGACACTTTTATGAATCAGGAATTTCAAAATGCATGTTAAATAGGTTTCTGCTGGCACGTGATAGACTAAGTGAATTGTTAGAAAGCTAAGAGCATTATTTCGGTCAGCTGGCAATTGATACCAATCATCACAGCTGACTTTTCCACCTAGCAATCTGTGCCAATTGTTAACATGGGTGAAGTGAGCCAATTGCTTGAGACCAGGTTTCCTTAATTTATATCAAAATTTAGCCTTAAACAGACATATTGGGGAATTAAGAAAATAAAAAGGACAAACCAAAAATGCCAAAAAGAATGCAGAATATTTTGAAGCTAGTGCTTTCATTTCAAATATAAACCTTTATTCAGAGTGATTGGAAATCAAAAGCCTTTTGAATGCACATCATTTCTGGCAATTGTATAATTCATAAATAGACAAATGGCTTAAGAAACATGATGAAAAAAATGCACTCCTAAGGAGGTATCATCTATGCCAAGTTTACTGCTGAGATCATGAACCAGCGACAATAGGGGTTAATAATGGAAATGTTGGTAGTCCTCTACTTATAATAGAATGAACAGTGCTGCTATAATTATAATTTTCTTTTTTTCCTGTTATATAGAAATGAATCAATATCCAAGTAGAGAGAGGATAAAAATGTCTTTAATAATTTGCTTTGCTCTTCAAAAGAATTGGCTTCTTAGGTCTGCAAGTCAATTGTATCATTCAAAATTATCACAAGGCTATTTATCAAATAGCGTAAATTAAAATTTATTTTGACCTACTGAAGGCTATTTTATGTGATTTTCAGTAGAGACTGAATAATCATGCACAATTTCCTTTTCTTTACCAAGTTACTTTAAAAAAGAATCAATATGTTATTTCAGCAGATATTTAGAAGAATCAACTCTTCATGTGATCTTTTGCTAAGTTATGCCGATACCAAGACTATTATATATGGATTCTCCTTGCCTTGGCTTGTTTTTAATTAGGACCAGAGAAACATTTGATTAGTGATGATAGCAATAACTGATACATCTTACCTGGACTGTTATTATTTCCAAGAAAAGTAGTAGCCAATCTGATTTGCCAATAGAGCAATATTACAGGAGAATTGAGTGAAATTGGGAATATATGCAATGAAAAAATGTATATTTTCCACATAACACAGTCTTTAAATTTTCTTAAGTCGTGTAAGAAAATTGGCATGTAGTCTAAGTTAAATTAATAATAGTCTCAAATTATCCTCGATACTTTGTTTCTTTTTTTTGTTGTTGTTAACTTGAGCATCTGTATTTGCAGGAGGAACCTGCAATAACAGATTGCTGAAATTTTGCACTAAATTAATCTTTTAAGAGGTGAATAATATTAAGCCTCTTTTAAACCTATGTAATGAATTCAATTTAATAAAATATAAAGACGAAAATAAACTTTGAAGAAGGAAGAAAACTGGGTTTTGGCATATGTCTGATTTTTCTATTAATGAGTATTTCATTACCATCTTCAAGTACAGCAATACCTTTTTAAAGAATATTGTTGATTGATGTTCTGTTCTTTCAGTTTAATCATTTACCTGATTAGCTAATTTTCTCTTTCACTTATTAATCTGTTAGGTCTCTGCCCTGTGATTCTGTGCTCACTTTCCTCTAACTTCCTTAGATTTTCATCTAGTTCTGCTCACTAGAGGGCCACAAATTGTGCTCACAGGAGCCCCAAGCACCCCACTTAACAGCTCTGTGATTGCTTTTAAGAGCCTCAAATAAGGAAGTGTTTCTGAAACAAGTGTGAAAACTAAAAAAGGCCTCTAAAATTCCATTTGACTTGCAAACAACGTCATAACTACACAACTAATAATACAAATTAAAAAACAGACAATGCTGTTGGGTCCCAGGTACTCTAAGTGTTTTTTCAGTTTTAACTCCTTTGATTTTCATAGATATAGATACTGAGTCCTCAAGAGGTAAAGTGTTTTACCCAGTGCTTATGGTTTCCACATCTCTCCCCTTAACCACTATTTAGCCTCTCCAAATCTCTGTTCATTAATTTACGAAAAAATCCAATAAAACAAAAGAAAAGGCAAAAACACTTCTCAAACTTCAATATAACTGACATTTTTCCTTCCTGAACTACTTGTCCATATTGAATAATGAATAAACATGGCTTCTATCTCTGCGATCTCTCATTTTCCAGCTTTAGGTTCCATTTCTTTGTAGATGGCATTTAATTTCAACAAGTTAACCTTGGTAAACCTTGGTATCTTTCTAAATGACACATTCTACTTAGAGTCTCTGGCAAATTTATTGTCTTGCCAAATCCTCACGTTTGACTCTGGAAAATGTCAACTTTCCAACATTCTCCTCCAGCTTCATTTTTGAAGAGTTTGCTCATAAATCTGAATGAAGTAAAGATGCCATCATCTTTCATGTGTACTTCTCTGATCTCTACCACCAAGCTAAGTGTGGGGGTTCCTTTGGATCATTGTTTCCTATACCAAAATGCTGCTATTCATTCTTTCTTGACATTATTCCTATTTCTTTATGCCTGCTTCCAGAAACTAACCTGTGTTGGCTTATTTATAAACTCTTATTATTTCTACATGCTAATATAGATCTTAATTTTGTTCTTGCACTTAAGTAATTACACCAAGATTCTTATGCTATTAATATGACTGTTGATATGCTTAATGCCTTGAAATTTATTTGTATATGAGACTGTTTTCATATTCTTTACATTTTAGCATTCTATAGGCATGTATTATGTCTTCTAAATTTTTATGTATTCATAGTAACTAGCATAGTGCTCAATGCAATAAAATTTAGATAATAAAGACTAAAAGGCATTATAGAACCTTCAGTTCAATCTCTTCATTTTACATAAACAGAAGTTGTGTCATTGGTTGTGAATTGGAAATTAATAGCATTATTTTTCCATTCACATATTAAGTGTTTACACTATTGATAACCTATAAAGTCCACGTATCTTAAGACATTAAGTTTCACAGCTCTCAGTGGGATGGTCATTTACCACTATTAACAGACATGGAACTGAAGGAGAATTTCACACTTTGCCCATGATCACACATGTAGTGGTGACAGCTGAGATTCAAAGTGACTTTGACCTGCTCCGAATCCTATTTTGCTCCATCATATTTCCTCTCTAATATACCAGAATACACATTTTGCTTGCAGTTTTTTGGCTGAAAGTACCTAGCCATGTAAGATCCCCACCATTTGAAGCAATCAAACCTTTCAAATCATTTCATGAAGTCCAACCAAAATGTAATTATTTGGTTGAAAAAAAAAAGGAGTTATTTCAGAGTATATTAGCATGTATACATAAAAATTACTAGGAATTGGCTTGAAGGAATTCAGAGGTGCCTTTTAAAATATGTTCCTTTACTAACCAGCCTGAGAGAGCATGGCATGATTGGGGAAATGAAAGCATTCTGGGATAGGTGCTATGCAGGGCCATTGAGAGGGGAATTGGACAGATGAGGCTGAACAGGTATTAAGGAGTCAGCCATGAAAGGCCTCATGTTTTATGTTAAAGGATTCATGTTTTCTCATGGATAATGGGAAGCCTAAGAGACCAGATTCACCTAAATACCTTTTCCAAGACAATTCATCATCTCATTGTCAAGGGTACATGTCATGTTGCTCTTTCTTGCTGTTTGCCAAGAGAGACAGGTGGAATTCTTAGATGGTCCCTAAGCTTTTCTACCCTAATCACTGGGAATGAGAATACAAGGAATTGTTTCTCCTGTAATCGGGTTATGTCGTATGGCATAGTTAACTCTGAGAATGAGAAGTTATCTGAATGGAGCTAACCTACTTAAACCCTTTAAAACCAGAGAAATTTCTCTAGATGCTAGCAGAAGAGAAAATCAGAGACTCTAAGCATAAGAAAGATTTCATACCCTATTTCTAGCTTGAAGGTGGATGGAGTCGTGTGCCAAGGAATGGAGGAGAAAATCACCAACCAAGCTGACTGATTTCACTTTAAAATACAAAGATCAAATCAACACTGGATAATGCCCTAAAATCGTATGTTCCTATAGCAGGCTTACTTTCCCTGCTACTAAAAAGACTATTTTAGATAATCTTCCCTCTTCTCAAACATTCCTCATCTTTACTCCACTATTATTATCAGCTGATGGCTTTATTTCATATTTTATTGACAAAATATAAGCCATATGATAGGAAATATTTCAGACTTTCCCTGCCAAATCTAAAATCTCACCTATACTGAAATCTATCTTCATTTTTCCCTCTTATTTCAGTTGAGGATAATTCACCTCCACCACCATTGAATGAAAAATCCCACAGTCCTTTGTCTCATTCCCCTTCAGTACTCTTAAGTTCCTGTGTCTCTACCTCTTTTAGTATCTTCTCTCCCCTTCTACTGTATTATTCTCATCAGCATATAAACAGTCTAGTATCTCTCATCATAAATAAAAATGGATCTGTTTTTCTCAACTACAATTTCATTTCTCTGTATCCCTTCTAAATTGAACTTCTAAAAGGGTTGTCTACATTAGTTATTTGTGTGTCTTCCCCTTCTACAACTCAACCCACAACGGAGTGATTTTCACCCCATAATTCCACTCAAACTGCCCTTATCAAAATACAAGGATGTCCAAGAACCTATTTCCAAAGAGCACACTCTGAATTATTAATTAAACTTTGAATATTCTTCACAAGTCCACCACTCCCTTCTTGAAATACTGTCCTCTCTTAACATTCACAACAGCACTCTCCTGGTTTGCTTCAACTCAGTGACTGCTCCTTTTCTTCCCCTCTGGTTTCATCATCATTGTTATTTTTGCTTCTAAATGCCTAGATTCCTCCATGGTCATTCTTGAGTTCTCTAATTAATTTTATACACATTTACCTTGGAGATAGTTACCCATTTTCAGGAATTTAAATGTATCCTCATGTTAATAATGTTCATAATTTATCCTTGGCCCAGATTTGTCATCTAAGGAAAACTACAATAAAGGAAATTGATTAAATTTTGGTATCCAGTATATGGGTCAGGAAGAAATATGAGAGCACATGTGGACTTTAAGTGCTTCACATGGCAACCCAAAGGTCATTCATTTATGACAGAAGTAGGGCCAGCTTTGTTTTCCAGCTCTGTTATAGAACTGTCTTATTGGACTAGATTCTAAGCTTATTCTAATACCTTCTAGGCCTATGACCTTGGACAAGTTATTTAACCTCAACAAATCTTAATATGTCCATTTACAAAATGAATTTATCATGACCAAGTTATGATTTACATTGAGGTAACTAAATAAAATATGAATTTGCTTAGTACAATGCCTGAGATATTCCAGATTCTCAGAAAACACTAGTTATTTTTTAAATTTAAGATGAACTTTTTTATGTTTTTCTGAATTATGGCTGCTTCTTACATTTTATAGCATCTTACAATACCTATAATCTATGTAGAAATGATAATAAAGTTGTATAAAAATATTCTGTTCATGCCTTCTGATAAGATCAAGTATCAAATGGTCTTAGATTTAATGAACTAAAGTTATAAGACTATGCTTTACAGTATTAATTATTTAAATCATCAAACCTTTAAACCCTCTCTTACTAGAACAATGCTTTGTCAATAATGGAAATAGAGAAAGTGAAGATATGTTATCAGCCTTCCGAAAACTTAAAATCTAATTGGTGCAAAAAAAAAAAAAGTTAAAATTGGAGAAATAAATGGAGTATTTTGTTTATAGGCAGCAAAAGATATAGCCCAAACTATGGAATAGTAATAAAATTTAACATGATTCAAGATGTCATGGCAATACTCAGGAGAAGAGGAGTTTGCATTGAAATTCATGAAGAGTAATCAATGAAGGAGTGGCAAGGGGAAGAAACTATGGAAGAACTACACGATCATTTTTGGGGAGATGAGAGTGAGTATGCTTTGTTGAAAAATGTAAGAAACTAGCTAAACCAACTCTTGCAGAATTTTATGAGAAGGTTATATAACCTGTTTTGAGATTGATTAACAAAGCCTGTATATTCCAAGTCGAGTTTATAATTGAGGTAAGAAAAAGAGGAATGAAGAGTGGCTCAGAGGCTGTAGTTGCTGTTCAAGTGTACAAAAACTTACTCTTGAATTAGAATGGCAGCTGAAGAAATGGTAAATTGATTGAATCTCAGACTAAGAAGCAAGATTTAGAAAGATCTGATGACTCTAAAGGCCAAGAAAGGCTGTTATCAAGCCTGGTTCTAGATGCTAAGCCTGGAAGACTGTGAATTTGGAGGCTATTGTAATCAGAATGCCACAGTAAGAAAGAAGAAATGGTTTGTAGGTTTAGATAGATGAAGATTTTAATCAAATGGAATAGGCTCAATAATCATGAAGACATGCATGAGGAAATTTGTGAACTGGAGAGATACAACAAGATTATCAAGGATAATAAATTATCAAGGATACCAAATTTGTGAACTGGAGAGATAAAACAAGATTATCAAGACCCATCTACATTTTTTTCCCTCATTTTCAGTGCAATATTCTTAGTTCAATATAATGTTTTAAATTAATGATTACACTAAGCTGGTGTAATTAGATGATGAAGTTCCTTACCAAAGAAAGATAGAAGAAATCCTGGATTCTTTAGTGGTCAGTGTGAACTATCACAAATCTAGCATAGAAATCTCATGTTAGATCTATGCTTTTAACTATACGTTTCTGGGATGACATGGTTTGGCCATGTCTTCACCCAGATCTCATACTGAATAGTAGTTCCCATAATCCCTGCATGTAGTGGGAGGGACCCAGTGGGAAGAGATTGGGTCATAAGATCAGTTTTCCTCACACTGTTCTCATGATAATGAGTGAGTTCTCACGAGATCTGATAGTTATATAAGTGTCTGGCATTTCCCCTGCAGGCACATCTCTCTGCTGCCACCTTGTAAAATAAATGCCTTCCTTCCCTTTGCCTTCTGCCATGATTGTAAGTTTCTTGAGGCCTTCCTACCCATGCAGGACTATCAGTCAGTTAAATCTCTTTCCTTCATAAATTACCCAGTCTCTGGTATTTTCTTAGAGCAATGTGAGAACAGACTAATACAGTAAATTGGTACCAAGAATGGGGTGCTGCTATAAGAATACCCCAAAATGTGGAAGTGACTTTGGAACTAGGTAACGGGCAGAGGTTGGAACAGTTTAGAGGACTCAGAAGAAGACAGAAGATGTGGGAAAGTTTGGAACTTCCTAGAGACTTGTTGAATAGCTTTGTCTAAAATGCTGACAGTGATATGGACAATGAAGTCCAGGCTGAGGTGGTCTCAATTGGAGATGAGAAGCTTGTTGGGAACTAGAATAAAGGTGGCTCTTGCTATGCTTTGCTTTAGCAAAGAGACTGTGGCATTTTGCCCTGCCCTAGAGATCTGAGGAACTTTGAACTTGAGAGATATGATTTAGGATAACTGGTAGAAGAAATTTCTGAGCAGCAAATTGTTCAAGAGGTGACAAAACATTAAAGTTTGGAAAATTTTCAGCCTGACAAATGCAGTAAAAAAGAAAAAACCCATTTTGTGGAGAGAAATGCAAGCCAGCAGCAGAAGTTTGCATAAGTAACATGGAGCTGAATGTTAATCACCAAGACAATAGGGAAAATGTCTCCAGGACATGTCAGAAACCTTCACAGCAGCCGCTCCCAGCATAGGTCTGAAGATCTAGGAGAGAAAAATGATTTCATGGGTTGGACTCAGGGCACTCCCTGCTCTGTGCAGTCTCGAGGCAAGGTGTTCTGTGTCCCAGCTGCTTCAGCTCCAGCTGTAGTTAAAAAGGGCCAAGGTACAGCTTGGGCCATTGCTTCAGAGGGTGCAAGCCCCAAACTTTGGCAGCTTCCATGTGATATTGAGCCTGTGGGTGCACAGAAGACAAGAATTGAGGTCTGTGAATCTCCACCAAGATTTCAGAGAATGTATGGAAATGCCTGGATGTCCAAGAAGAAGTCTTGCAGAAGCAGAGCCCTCATGGAGAACTTCTGCTAGGACAGTGTAGTAGAAAATGCGGAGTCAGAGCCTTCACACAGAGTCCCCTTGGGCACTGCCTAGTGGAGCTATGAGAAGAAGGCCACCATCCTTCAGACCCTAGAATGTAGATCTGCTGACATTTTGTACTGTGTGTCTGGAAAAGCTGCAGACACTCAATGCCAGCCAGTGAAAGTAGCCAGGAAGGGGGTTGTACCCTGAAAAGCTACAGGGGTGGAGCTGCCCAAGCCCATGAGAGCCCACATCTTGCATCGACGTGACCTGGATGTGAGATAGAGTCAAAGGAGAACATTTTGGAACTTTAAGGTTTAATGACTGCCCTATTAGAATTTAGACTCGCATGGGGCATGTAGCCTTTTTGTTTTGGGCAATTTCTCTTATTTGGAATATGTGTATTTATTCAATACCTGCACCCCTGTCGTATCTAGAAAGTAACTAATTTGCTTTAGATTTTATAGGCTCGTAGGTGGAAGGGACTTGGCTTGTCTCAGATGAAACTTTGGACTTGGACTTTTAGGTTAATGTGAAATGAGTTAATACATTGGGGGACTGGAAAGCCATGATTGTATCTTGAAATGTGAGAAGGACGTAAGACTTGGGAAGGACTGGGGGTGGAATAATATGGCTTGGCTGTGCTTCCACCTAAATCTCATCTTGAACTATAGTTCCTATAAACCACATGTGTTGTGGGAGGGACCCATGGGAAGTGATTGGATCATAGGGGCAGTTTCCCTCAAACTGTTCTTGTGATAGTGAGTGAGTTCTCACGAGATCTGATGGTTTTATAAGGGTCTGGCATTTGCCCTGCTGGCACTTCTCCCTTCTGCCACCTTGTGAAGAAGGTGTCTTGCTTCCCTTTCACTTTCTTCCATGATTTCAAGTTTCCTGGGGCCTTCTAAGCCATGTGGAACTATGAGTCTATTAAACCTCTTTCCTTTATAAATTACCCAGTCTCAGGTATTTCCTTATAGAAATGTAACAATGGATTAATACATGGAGAAAAGATAAGAAGTTCAGAAAACAGGGAATATGAGTTAATTTACATTTCCTGACTTTTGCCCTTTATCTGAGGTAGAAATAAATCATTTTTCCCTATTTTTTGTTTCAATAATTTCTTAAAATAATAAAGAAATAATTTTACCTGTACAAAATTAGATTATTTTAGGTCCAAAGAATTAAAGCTAGCAGTAATGAAAGAATGAATTAACAAATGAAAACATATTATATTTATAATTGCCAGAATAGTTCTCCTTTACATAAGCTTCCTCTTATGATACAGCAGTAGCAGATTTCTTCACATTGTCTATACAATGTAATTCAATTCAATGTATGCTTCCTAAAAGCATGTTATTCACTAATTGCAAATAACAGAATAGAGAAATATGAAAGCAATTTAAAATAAGATCAAAGTGTATTATGAGAATCTGAGAAATGATTTTTATTTGCAAATATACTATTGTTTTTTAAAAATTATTTCCATAAATGGTTCCCTTAAAGGGTTCAATGAAGGAAAAATTAAAACCATGTTTTTAGCATATTACATTTTCCTCTATTAACAGCAAAAGAGTTTGAGTTTTTTGGTGTTTGGTCATTAACTGTTACTAACCATGGGATGCTTCAGTCTCTTCCCTTAAAGAAGCAGCCTCCACCTTTTTTTTTTTTAACATCTGGAAAATAAACTTAAATTCATGCATCAGAGGAGAGTTGTTTTTTAATTTAGAAGACAATCTTAGAAGTAATACTTTTTCTTGAACATTCATACTATGATATGAATATCATTTTATTAGTCAAAACATAGTTTATTTGTGATATTATTATGCTATCATTTTCAGTTATATGTAAATCAAGGGAATGTTTTGATCCAATGAGGTACTTGACTGAAAAATAGCCCAGTCTTTTATTGTTCTATTTTTTGTTTTTGTTTGTTTAGGTATAGGTTGAGTAGATTTGGTCCCTTCTTTCAAACCTAGTAACTATTCCTTGGAAATCAATCCATCAAATAGCACAATTAGTGTAAATACATAAGAGGAGAAGATAATTGATAAAACTCAAGAAATTTGTATGGTAGAATAACTAAATATCGAAGTGAATGAGGTAGACTGTAGTAATGTTTTTTGAAAATACTACAGATAATAATGACTGCAAAATGAACACAAACATGGCTTTCCAAACCTTTAAAAAATGTATATTATTAGCTTTAGGATTTAACAAACCAAATTAAAATTCAGGCCATTTTGAATGCAAAACAAATCTTCAAAGCAGAGCACATATTTTTGGCAGGGTTCCTAAGAGTGGCCAAACCACCAGTGTATGTGGGAGAAGGGGACGTATATTTAGGACAAGTGCGGTGAGTAATTGCAATAGCCACTGGTTTGGATCATCAATAACGATGATGTAATCACATTGGTAAGACATTCAAGGTAAGTCACCCCCTAATATATCCCATTTATAAATGAAAGTATAGGAATATAATTTGGTGCTCAGAGAAAAGATTTATATTTAAGAAAGCTTTTCACTACTATGGCAGGGGTCAAGGAGGAAAAATTAAAATAAAAGAGGAGGTAAAAGATTAGAAATAAAAGTTTTATACCATCAAATCGGTTAATTTTCACTTAATAAAATGTTAATTTAAATTTAAATATTGACTAGAAATATATTTAATTGAAAATTCAGTCACATATTTAGTAGCTAAAGTCCAGAACAGATTTTTGATGAACTATGTCTAAGGGAAAGACATGAGTAATGTATCTGTCATCATTTCTTTGGTGTTTGTTTAGTCACATTCATAAAAGGGCAAAAGCTTCTCTATTCATTTAGAATATGTTTTCCAAAGTCATTTTTTCCATAAAAATATCTTTATATTAAAAGATAACAAAAATTGAAAGAGACACATTAAGTATATCATAATTTTGGAAAATATTATTTATCTTTTCCTGACTTCCTTAAAAATGAATTCTACTATACAAAAGAAAACAGAAATGCAACAAAAACATTATTTATAACCATATTTAGCAAGAAGTGATATATCATTTTATTTTCCGTAACAGATTTAATCTTCTCTTTTCCAAAATTAAAATTAATCTTTTTCATTGTTATGACCCTGTACATCGATTTTAAAGTATTTTAAAATAGTATGCCATATTAGTGAATGTTTTAATTTTTTATATTTGAAATTATGTCTTCAATTACAAGGTACAGTATTATTTATTAAAGCATGTAGTTTTATAAGTGTGGATACTCCATTTTGGAATATTAATTTTGAAGCCATAGTTTGTAGCTGCTCTAAAGTAAGAACATTTTTCATGGACTATCTTATTGTGAATGTTTTGTACTGTATTATGATATGTTGATTAATAAATTAATGTGGCAAATCCACAAACTCAACACGTTCTAAATATATAATTTGAAAGTGAATTATCTTTTTTTTTTCCTTTTGAGACAGGGTCTCACTCTGCAGCCCAGGCTGCAGTGCAGTGGTGCAATCTCAGCTCATTGCAACCTCTGCCTCCCAGGTTCAAGTGATCCTCCCACCTCAGCCTCCCAAGTAACTGGCATTACAAGCATGAGCCACCATGCCAGGATAATATTATTACTATTATTATTATTATTATTGTATGTTTAGTAGAGATGGAATTTCACCATGTTGGCCAGGCTGGTTTTGAACTCCCAACCTCTAGTGATCTGGCTGCCTTGGCCTCCCAAAATTCTGGAATTACAAGCATGAGCCACTGCACCCAGTCTAAAGTGAATTTTATCTAATCAAATGTTCTTCTCATCTAGAAAAACGTCTAAAAGAGAAGTGTGTATAGAGAAAAGAATTGATTATACCTCTTTTTGCAAGTCCCAGCTCTTACCAACAGTGTATATGCAGGCACATTAGCCAGTGTAACAGGAGATTAACCCATAAACCAAACTGCCAAACTCTTAATTTATAGATGAGCCAAAGTTGTCTCATCTGCAGAGAGTGAACATTTTTCCTCATGTTGCAGTGCATACCACAATCCACATTGTTATTTCAGGGCATGATATTTCAGGGCATGAATTTGGAATCAAGGCAAAGAAAGTTGGGTCATCTCAGTGTCTATTTTTTTCTTTTTTTTGAGATGGATTTTCTCTCTTGTTGCCCTGGCTGGAGTCCAGTGGCATGATCTCAGCTCACTGCAACCTCCGCCTCCCGGGTTCAAGCAATTCTCCTGCCTCAACCTCTCAGGTAGCTGAGATTACAGGTGCCCGCCACCACGCCTTGCTAATTTTGTATATTTAATAGAGATGGGGTTTCACCATATTGGCTAGTCTGGTCTCTAACTCCTGACCTCAGGTGATCTTCCTGCCTTGGTCTCCCTAAGTGCTGGGATTACAGGCATGAGCCACCACGTCCAGACCTCAGTGTCTGTTTTTATGAAGTCATGGTGATCTGGCAGGCTTTTCTTTTTTACTCTGGAAATTTCATTATTTAAATGAATCTAATAGTCTGAGATCCGAGCTCACTTTTTGCAAATATTATTTGTACTCTCCAACACTTGCATTTCTGGATTCTTTGTCCTTTTAATTTTCATTCATTACTTTGCTAGCATCTTTTCCTCATAGAGCAATACAGTTTCCAGGATTAGAAATTATTTTATATTTACTATATTTTATAGAGATGGCTTATTGATGTTACTCAAGGAAATTTTTCCATTTTATGAGTAATTTTGTTCAAATCACAAAGTAGGGTGCTAGAACTAATCCCTTCTGACGTATGGATGCAAATGTTGAACAGATATTGTTCAGTAAGCAACAAGTAAAGTCTAAGCTGGGTAATGAGGCAGGAAGAGGACACCCACATTTAAAATTATTGTTAAATTTCAAATGAATTGCAATCATCTCCCTTAAATTCTGTCTGAAAAGGAAACTAAAAGCCTGACATTCAGAGCGATATAAAATAACCTATAAATGTGACATCAAGTCACTATGTATAACCTCTAATATTTCCAGAAACAGAAGAATGAAATAGGTGTCCCCAAATGAACAAAAAAATCACGATTTTTAAATAAATTACACAAGATTAGATCGTAGAATTTTAAACACAACAATAATGCTAATGTTAATTAATACGTTTATTCACAATCTATTCTTAAATTAGCTAAGTATCCAGTTCATCTCTCTCTCCCAATTTTGGCATTGCCTTCTGCCTTACAGCACCTTCATGATCCCTTCCCATTTCCCAAAGCCCCTTGTTTATACCACCTCACGTCTCCTTTCCTTAGTCTTATGCTTCTCTGGGTTTTATCTTCTCCCAAGGATGAAGCTGTTGCTCCTGTAATAGGATTGCCTTCTCTCACCAGAATACATTCAAGCTGAGGGGCTGATACCCTGAATAAAAATGTAAGGTTACAATTTAAGTGAGAGGCAAGACTACTCATAAAGAATTGTGAGACAGCAACTAGGAAGATTATAATTGAAGCAATGATTCCTATTTCCTAATATGAAAATGTGACGGGGGAGCCGCGGTGGCTAGGGCCAGTTGTCCTGGCGCTTGAGGAGGCGAGGCTATGTGTTCAAGGCCAACCTGGGCAATATGAGAACCTCTCATTCATTAAAAAAAAAAAAAAATGTGACGGATATGGGCCCACAAATAAGAATTGGGGTTTGGGTGAATATCTATATTTATGGGTACATTTAGAATTTCTCTGAAAAAGTCTTGAAGGAACTTCTGGTAAGAAAAGAAGAAAAAGTATATTTTCTATCTAAGGGAGAAAAATGTTCCAAGGGAATTTATTCTAGCAGTGCAACAAGTATTGGGGAAACTATTCAACTACAGTAGTATTCAGAGAAAGATTAATAACATCATATAATATAATGACTTACATATTAAGTTAGCATATTTTAAATAAGTCTTTCTAATGTTGATATAAGAATAGGAAAATCTGTTAGAAAAAATCATTGGAGATTATTTTTTTACAACAGATTGCTAATATCTCTGAATAGTTTGAATCAATCTAACGAACACTCAAACTTTTAGAAAAGAGTTATTAATAAATAACTCTTAAAATATAGAGTTATATAGCAGTATTACTTAAAATAGTCCCAAATTGAATACACTCTAAAATTCCAACAATCAGGAACAATAAAAAAAAAAGCAGTGGTATAATGGTATATAACATAGTATAAAACTATATTTACAATAATGAGAAGAAAATCATTTTAAAATGATTTTTTATTATTATAGAAAAACACACGAATGCGGAGATTACGAATGCTATTAACACAACATGTTCAACCTTCCTGGGTCCTCAATGCAGCCTGGAACTACTTCTATTTCTTCTCTTAGCTCTCTTTCCTTTTATCTTCAGCAACTATTTAGAAAGTTCTTAACTCTTCTCACAGCTCTGACCCTACAACCTCACAGACCCTCTCGGAGAATTTGTTTACTTTCTCTTCCACAAAGCAAATGGATGCTCTCATATATCTTCAACTTCTTTTCACAGAACTTTCACAATTTTCCAGCAGCTGTCCTGGCTCCTTTCCTCCTCCTCTCTAGCTGGTGTAGAAAAGGAGCAGTCTGGCCATTGCACTCCAGCCTGGGCAATGAGAGCGAAACTCTGTCTCAAAAAAAAAAAAGAAAGAAAAAAAAAAGAAAAGAAAAGGAGCAGTCTGTCCAGCCTAAAGTTGATTCGTCTGCACTCTGAATCCCACCTCTTCTGTCTCTGCAACATTCTTTCTTCTCTATTTCTTTCCCCTTCCTTCAATATCTTCCCTAATCTCCCAAATCCGTCATTTAAAAAAATTGCTCATCTCTCTAACTTTAAAACAATAATAAACACTTAAAGTTTTTCTTTTTCCATAATAATCTTGATAGAATGTATCATTCCTTTAAGTCCCAATCCACTGCAATCTGCCATCTAGTCTTTACCTTACATCTTCCCAGCATTTATACAGTTGACATTCCTTTTCTGAGTTACTCTCTTTCCTTAGTTTCTGTGACACTGTGACACTGTTCGCTTCTGCCTGCCCTCCTGCCCTCCTCTCTTGCTGACCATTTCCATTCATCCTCTCTGTTGGCTCCTCCTCCACTGATTGTCCCACAACATTGGTTTTCTTTCATAGCTCTGTCCAAGACCGCCTTCCTGCTTTACTTGGTTCGCTTTCCCTAGGTGACCTCTGCCACTGCCATAGGCTTCAAGTAGAATTGTAAGAGGAAGAGGTTCAGATCTTTATCTCTAGCCCTGGCCACTCTCTCTTACCTTTTAGAGTTGTGTATCTTGTTGGCTAGTGGACAATTCCTAGTGATGTCTCACGGAAGCTTAGATTCAATATGTCAAAATTTCTGTGTCTAGATCCTCTGCTCTCATCTAAATGAACTCCTTTCATATGTTTGCTACTCTAGTGATGGATAAACTTGGTTCTTGAAGTCAGAAATTTGGCAGTAATTTTTAACCCTTTCTACTGCCTTAACCCAATAGTCAATTGATTACCAAATTCTGTATTTCTCCAACCTAAATATTTCATAAATCTCTTGTCTGGGTTTTTACTATCAGAGTCAACTGGTTTCTCTACATCTGTCTTGCTCATATCCTCTATTGGGAGAGTGTAAATGTTTAACAACCATTTCTCTGAAAAAAAGAAAAGCTTCAATCTGCATTTTTTAGTTTTTGCATAATAAATACTCACAGCATGACTAATTTCGAGCTGCTCAATGTGATTTCACTCACTGACAATGAATTAGGAAGTGGCTTTTTTGAGCTTATGAGCTGGTTTCAGCATACCACTTTTTTAATAGAGTGTTTTTCCATCCTAGTTTTATGCTGGAATAATCCAGAATGCTGTATATATGTATGTATTTATGTATACACACACATATGCACACATGTATGCATGCACATGGACCTTGTTTGGAAAGTTTAACTGGTCTGTGATGGGTCTCAAGTGTTGATATATTGTAAAACTTTTCCAAGCCTTTCTAATATGCAATTGAGGTTCATATCATTTCTATGCTGTTTATGAGATCTTTCTAAAATCAATCTGACTGTGATCTGTAACCATCCTCACCCTTCATCCAATTAAATCATTTAATTGTCTTTGAAGTCCCAGCCAAGTTATTAACAAAACTTTTAAGACCCATATGACATGGCCTTATGTTATTTTTCTATGCCTAGACTATTTCTTGCTTCTTTTCAGCTAGCTAACTTCCCCCAAGTTATCAAGTTTACGTTTAGATAGGACTTCTTCCAGGAAGCCTTCCTGCATGAATCAAGTCTAGATCTTGTTCTCTTCTTAGTTGTACCATAGCATTTTGTACTCCCGAAATAGAACACTTTGTGTCTTTAACACCTCCATGCAAACTATGATCAAGTGAGTCTTATTCTTCATTGTATTCCCAGAGCCTAGAACCTAGTTTTCAAGTCAAATTTCAATAATGTATTCTGAATAAAAGAATGAGTCTTATTTTCTCACTCCATTAATTGTGTATTTGTCAGAATATAATACTATATTAAGAAATTAGAAAATACACAAAATCTGAAAGAAGGCCACTCATAGACCTATCTTCTCCAAAGCTGTTCACTTGTAAAAATATATGTTGGCATATATTTTTTCTAACTTTTTCTGGGCATAGATAACTTAATGCTCTAATACATTTTATCAAATGTTATCAAGTATTTTCATCAATACTTAGAGTCAGTCTGTTTAGGTTAACTTCGGCCTTTATAAAAATAAAACGATCAGGGCCTGGCATGGTAGCTCAAGCCTGTAATCCCAGCACTTTGGGAGGCCAAGACAGGTGGATCACCTGAGGTAAAGAGTTCAAGACCAGCCTGGCCAACACAGTTAAATTTCATCTCTTCTAAAAATACAAAATTAGGTGGGCATGACGGTGCACGCCTGTAATCCCAGTTACTCAGGACGCTGAGGCAGGAGAGCCACTTGAACCCAGGAGGTAGAGGTTGCAGTGAGCCGAGATACCCCACTGCACTCCAGCCTCTGTCTCAATAAATAAATAAATAAGTAAACACATAAAACAATCAGAACGTAATACACATACTAAATCTCCTCTATTCTCATCCTATGCTTCCCTGTTTTTGCAAATTAATATGATCTAGTAGAAAGAAATTAATATGAATCCAACCTCACCTCTTCTGAGCTGTTACTTAATACTCCTGAACCTCAATTTCCCCAACTGTAAAAAGGAATTAATAATACCCACTTAAAAGGTTTTTATGTGGATTATAAGAAACGACAATTGTATAATGTAGATTTATAGTTAAATAATATTGAATGCTAGAAAGTCCCTGAGAGAATTGGGATGGACAAAAACCACTCATTTTAGCAGAAGAAAAGATCAAGCACAGCACCCCTTCTAGATTACAGTTTCATAAGTGTGTGGGAGTCAAAGCCAGTCTGCAGGAACTTAGAAGAAACTGTAGACCAACTGAAGACCGTAAAAGCTTACCGCTCCTCAGAACACTTTCACAAAGAAAGAAAGAAGAGAAATTTGTGGTATCTAGAGGGGGCAGAAAAGTCAAGTGAAAGTTCTTCAAGTTAAGTGATGGTAAAAAAAGTCAGTGGCAAGGAAGAGTGAACGTGTGAGAAAAACATGTCACATGAGAGGCAAGTGCTCAGAAATTGAGAACATCTAGGTGTAGGTATAGGCATTACACTTAGTAGCTGGACTTTATCATTAGAAGGATGCCTTTTCCTTGAGGGACTTGAGGAAGCTCAGATTAAAATCAATACAACTGATATTTTTAAGACCTATATTTCATTTCTTCTCAAGGAGATAAATAATTCTATAAAAATGTACTATGACATTAAGATGAGGCAGCATTAATTATTGAAAGGAATTTGAAGGAACAGATACTAATGTTTCAGGTTACTGGCAATTAGCCACTATACTATCTTTACATGTTTTATCATTGGTTAAGTTCCAGAAATACATGGCAGCCAGATTTGAAGTGATTGATTGTATCCATCTCAAAATCTTTGTTAATTTTTTCAGAAGTTCAAGAGATATCAAGGAATAATTTATTTCAAGAAATCTGGTGCAATAGAGACATGGAAAATGTCTTACTTCAAACGAGACACTAAATGTTTTACTGCCTTTTTTTCTTCACTCAATTTGTATTTTGTGGGCATTGTTTTAAGTTCTAGAAGTTTATCAGTGAGCAAGGTGGACAAAGTTTCTGCTTTCAGAAACTTACTGTCCAGTTTCCTAATGAAATTATATAAAGGGAATTCAGATGTCACTTCCACTTGTTGAAGAACGCATGGTCTCACTGTATAGTCCAGGCTGGAGTACAGTGGTATGATCATAGCTTATTACAGCCTTGAAACTCTGAGCTCAAGTTATCTTCCCAGTACTCAAGCAGCTAGGACTACAAAAGCAGCATCTACAGTTTTCAGAAAGGCACAGCAAGAGCAAAAGATCTTCTAGAACATGGTTAAAGAAAATGTACTTACCTGACTAGAGATGAAAGCCATCAAAACCATAGGTGAAGAGATAATCTCTAAAACCACTTCCACACCAATCTTCACCTTCTCCGGGGTAGGGAGAATACCCTTTAGTGGAGACCCAGCCCACTTACAGACATACTGAAGAACAAAGAAAAGAAAAAGAAGGTGGCTTATTTCACATATAGCCCTAGAAGGAATCGATGGTCTACCAATTTGGAAAAATAGAAAGGAAGTTTACTAAGTGTGGAGTTGATGATGTTTGAACCAAACTTTTTGACAACTGAATAAAGAAGGACAGTTAGATACACATGTCTTACAGAATTCCAATTATAACTGAAGATCTGATACTTTTTCAGCCAAATTGAAATGTATATACTTATGTGTAAATGGCTATCCATTTTCTGATTACAATGCATTCAATAAAAACTGTTGACTGCATGGTTTCAAAGTCTTTCACATGTCAAAAGTGTTTTAAAATTTACAATTTACCTAATTAACTTACAAAATATGTAACACTAGATAAAATATAAAACAACAATACAACAAAAACACACAAATAAAATCATTTTTGAATTTGGAAAGAAAAGAAAGGAAAAGAAGATGCCAGATTAAGAGAGAGATAATAGTCAGAACAATGTGTTAGAGTTGTAACTTGAGGGATATAGAAAAATCAGGTCAAGGTTTTCTTCTAGGGTTTTTACAGTTTTGAGTTTTACATTTAAGTCTCTAATCCATCATGAATTGAATTTTGCATATGGTGAAAGGAAGGAGTCCAGTTTCAATTTTCTGCATATGACTAGCCAGTTATCCCAATACCATTTATTAAGTAGAGAATACCTTCCCCATTGCTTGTTTTTATTAGATTTGTTGAAGATTAGATGATTGTATAGTGGTCTTATTTCTGGGTTCTCTATTCTGTTCCATTGGTCTATGTGTCTGTTTTTGTACCAGTATCACGCTGTTTTGGTTACTGTAGTCATGCAGTAAAATTTGAATTCAGGAAGCAAGATGCCTCCAGCTTTATTCTTTTTTCTTAGGATTGCCTTGGCTATTTGAGCTCTTCTTTTATTCCATATGAATTTTAAATTAGTTTTTTTTAATTCTGTGAAGAATGTCAATGGTGGTTCAATGGGAATAACATTGAATCTATAAATTGCTTTGGACAGTATGGCCACTTTCATGATGTTGCTTCTTCCTATCCATAAGCATGTAATATATTTCCATTTGTATCATTCTGGAATTGGGCATGGGCAAAGATTTCATGACAAAGATGCCAAAAGCAATTGGAACGAAAGCAATAAATTTTCAGATAAGATCTTATTAAACTAAAGAGCTTCTGCACAGCAAAAGAAACTATCAACAAACAGACAACCCACAGAATGGCGAAAACTTTTGCAATCTATCCATCTGACAAAAGTCTAGTAATCATAGGTAACACAAACAAATAAAAAAATATTCTATGCTCATGAATTGGGAGGATCAATATTGTTAAAATGGCCATACTGCCCAAAGCAATCTGCAGATTTAATGCCATTTCTATCAACCTCCAAGGTCATTTTTCACAGGACCAGAAAAAATATTCTACAATTCATATGGAATCAAAAAAGAGCCTCAAAAGCCAAAACAATGATAAGCAAAAAGAACAAATCTGGAGGCATCACATTACCTAACTTCAAACTATACTATCAGGCTACAGTAACAGAAACAGCATTTACTGGTACAAAAACACACATAGACCAATGGAACAGAGTATAAAGCCCCAGAAATAAAGCTACACACCCACAGCTGTCTAATTTTGACAAAACAGACAAAAATAAATGATGGGGAAATGACTTACTGTTCAATAAATGGTTCTGGAATAGATGGGTAGCCATATGCAGAAGAAACTGGACCCCAACCTTTCATCATATACAAAAGTTATCACAAGACAGATTAAATGTTTAAATGTAAGACCTCAAACTCTAAAAATCCTTGTAGAAAACCTAAGAAACACCATTCTGGACATGAACCTTTGAGAAGAATTTATGACAAGGTCCTCAAAAGTAATTGCAACAAAAACCAAACTTGGCAAGTGGGACCTAATTAAACTAAAGAGCTTCTGTACAGCAAAAGAAACCACCAATAGAGTAAGAAATCTACAGAATGGGAGAACATATTTACAAGCTATGCATCTGTCAAAGGCCTAATATTGAAAATATATAAGAAACAACAAGCAAAAAGGAAATAACCCCATTAAAAATTAGGAAGAGGGCACAAACAGACACTTCTTAAAAGAAAACATACAAGCAGCCACCAAAAATATGAAAAAATGCTTAACATCACTGATCATCAGAGAAAGGCAAATCAAAACCTCAATGGAATACTATCTCACACAAGTCTGAATGATTACTATTAAAAAGTCAAAAAACAACAGATGCTGGTGAAGCAGCAAAGAAAAGGGAATGCTTACACACTATTGTTGGGAATATAAATTAGTTCAAGCACTGTGGAAAGCAGTTGGGAAACTTCTCAAAGAACTTAAAACAAAACTACCATTCAACCCAACAATACCATTACTGGGTATATATCCAAAGGAAAATAAATCACTCTACCAAAAATACATATGTGTGTGTATGTTAATTACAGCACTATTCTCATTAGCAAAGATATACAATCAATCTAGGTGTCCATCAGTGGTTAACTGGACAAAGAAAATGTGGTATATATACACCATGGAATACTGTGCAGCTATAAAAAAGGATGGAATCATGTCCTTTGCAATATGGGTGCAGCTGGAGAACATTATCCTCAGTGAATCAACATAGGAACAGAAAACCAAATGCCATACGTTCTCACTTCTAAGTGGGAGCTCAATACTGGATACACATGGACATAAAGATGGCAACAATAGACACTGGGGACTACCAGAGGATGGAGGAAGGGGACAAGAGTTTAAAAACTATTGGGTACTGTGTTCACTACCTGGGTGATGGTAGCAATATACCCCAAACCTCAGCATCATGCAATATACCCATGTAACAAATCTGTACATGTTCCCTTGGATCTGAAATAAAAGTGGAAATGATAAAAACAGCAACAACAACAAAACACCAAAAATTAGTAGAAGAAAACACATAATAAAAATCAGAGCAGAACTAAACAAAATAAAAACAAAAAAAATCAATCCAACAAATAAGTGAAATCAAAAAAATTTTTTTTTTTTGGACAGATAAACAAAATTGACAAACCATTAGCTAGACTAGGAAAAAAGAGAGAAAAACCAAATAAACAATCAGAAAGAAAAAAAGAGACATTAACAACTGATTCCAAATAAGTAAAAAATATCATCAGAGATTACTATGAATAACTATAAGCTAACAAACTGGAACAACTGGAGGAAATAAATATATACAAGTTACCAAGATTGAGCTTATAATAAATAAGAAACTTGAGCAGACCAATCCTGAGTAATTAACTCAGGATCGAATCAGTAATAAAAGCTCTCCCAACAAAGAAAAGCCCAAGACTGGATGGCTTTGCTGTCGAATTCTAACAAACTTACAAAGAACCAACACCAAATTCTCCTCCAACAATTCTAAAAAAAAAAATTGAAGACAAAGAAATTCTCCCTAACCCATCCTACAAGATCTGTGTTACCCTGACACCAAAACAAACATGAATGCAACAAAAAAAGAAAACTATCAACCAATATCCCTGATGAATATAGATACAAAAATCTTCAACAAAATACTAGAAAATTGAATTTAACAGCAAATCAAGAAGATAATACATCATGATCTGTTAAGATTTATCTCAGGGCTTCAAGGATGGTTCAACATATTAGGCATGGAAATTACGCCAACCAAAGGGCAAAACAACCAACCAGTAATAAAATGGCAGGATCAGATTCACACATAACAATATTAACATTAATTGTAAATGGACTAAATTCCCCAATCAAAAGATACAGACTGGCAAATTGGATAAAAAGCCAAGAATCATTGGTGTGCTGTATTCAGGAGACCCATCCCATGTGCAAAGACACACATAGATTCAAAATAAAGGGATGGAAGAAGATTTACCAAGCAAATGGAGAGCAAAAAAGCAAGGGTGGCAATCCTAGTCTCTGATAAAACAGACTTTAAACTAACAAAAATCAAAAGAGACAAAGAAGGGCATTACATAATGGTAAAAGGATCAATGCAAAAGGAAGAGCTAACTATTCTAAATATATATGCACCCAATACAGGAGCACCCGGATGCTTAGAGCAAGTCCTTAATGACCTACAAGGAGACTTAGACTCCCACACAATAATAGTGGGAGACTTTAACACTCCACTGTCAATATTAGACAGATCAAGGAGACAGAAAATCAATGAGGAAATCCAGGACTTGAATCCAGATCTGGACCAAGCGAACATAATAGACATTTACAGAACTCTCAACCCCAAATCCACAGAATATACATTCTTCTCAGCACCACATCACACTTACTCTAAAATCGACCATGTAATTGGAAGTAAATCACTCCTCAGCAAATGCAAAACAACAGAAATCATAACAGTCTCTCAGACCACAGCGCAATCAAATTAGAACTCAGGATTAAGAAACTAAGTCAAAACCACACAACTTCATGGAAAATGCACAACTGGCTCCTGAATGTAGACTGGATAAACAATGAAATGAAGGCAGAAATAAAGATGTTCTTTGAAAGCAACAAGAACAAATACACAATGTACCAGAACCTCTGGGACACATTTAAAGCAATGTCTACAGGGAAATTCATAGCAATAAATGCCCATCTGAGGAGGAATGAAAGATCTAAAATTGACGCCCTATCATCAAAATTGAAAGAGCTCGAGGAGCAAGATCAAAAAAACTCAAAAGCTAGCAGAAGACAAGAAATAACTAAGACCAGAACAGAACTGAAGGAGATAGAGACACAAAAAAACTCTTCAAGAAAATCAACAAATCCAGGAGCTGTTTTTTTTTTTTTTTTTTGAAAAGATCAACAAAATAGATAGACCACTAGCCAGAAAAATAAAAATGAAAAGATAGAAGAATCAAGTAGATGTAATAAAAAAACATAAAGGAGACATCACCACTGGTTCCACAGAAATACAAACTATCATCAGAGATTACTACAAACATCTCTATGCACACAAACCAGTAAATCTGGAAGAAATGGACATATTCCTGGACACTTGCTCTCTCCCAAGACTAAACCAGGAAGAAGTTGAATCCCTGAACAGACCAATAACAAGGGCTGAAGGTGAGGCAGCAATTATTAGCCTACCAACTTAAAAAAGCCCAAGTCCAGATGTGTTTACAGCTGAATTCTACCAGACATACAAAGAGGAGCTGGTACCATTGCTTCTGAAACTATTCCAAACAATACAAAAGGAGGGAATCCTCCCCAACTCATTTCATGAGACCAACATCATCCTAATACCAAAAGTAGGCAGAGATGCAACTAAAAAAGAAAACTTCAGGCCAATATCCATGATGAACATCGATGCAAAAATCTTCAATAACATACTGGCAAACAGAATGCAACAGCAAATCAAAAAGCTTATTCATCATGATCAAGTAGGCTTCATCCCAGGGATGCAAGGCTGGCTCAACATGCCGCAGTTTTGTAATTCATCATATAAACAGAACCAAAGACAAAAACCACATGATATCTCAATAGATGCAGAGAAGACCTTTGACACAATTCAACAGCTCTTTATGCTAAAAACCCTCAATAAACTAGATATTGATGGTACATATCACAAAATAATAAAAACTATTTACAACAAACCCACAGTAAATATCATATTGAATGGGCAAAAGCTGGAAGCATTCCCTTTGAAATCTAGCACAAGACAAGGGTGATCCCTTTCACTACTCCAATTCAATATATTATTGGAAGTTCTAGCCAGAGCAATCAGGCAAGAGAAAGAAATAAACAGTATTCAATTAGGAAAAGCAGAAGTCAAATTGTCTCTGTTTCCAAATGACGTGATTGTATATTTAGAAGACCCCATTGTCTCAGCCCAAAATCTCCTGAAACTGATAAGCAACTTCAGCAAAGTCTCAGGATACAAAATCAATGTGCAGAAATCACAAGCATTCATATACACCAATAACAGACAAACAGAGAGCCAAATCATCAGTGAATTCCCATTCACAATTGCTACAAAGAGAATAAAATACCTAGGAATAAAACTAACAAAGGATGTAAAGGACCTTTTCAAGGAGAACTACAAACCACTGCTCAAGGAAATAAGAGAGGACACAAACAGATGGAAAACATTCCATGCTCGTGGTTGGGAAGAATCAATATTGTGAAAATGGCCATACTGCCCAAAGTAATTTATAGATTCAATGCTATCCCCATCAAGCTACCAATGACCTTCTTCACAGAACTGGAAAAAAACACTTCAAACTTCATATGGAACTGAAAGAGAGCCCACCTAGCCAAAACAATCCTAAGCAAAAAGAACAAAGCTGGAAGCATCATGCTGCCTGACTTCAAACTATCCTACGAGGCTGCAGTAATCAAAACAGCATGGTACTGGTACCAAAACAGAGACATAGACAAATGAAACAGAAGAGAGGCCTCAGAAGCAACACCACATACCTACAATCATCTGATCTTTGACAAACCTGACAAGAACAAGCAATGGGGAAAGGATTCCCTGTTTAATAAATGGTATTGGGAAAACTGGCTAGTCACATGCAGAAAACAGAAACTGGACCCCTTCATAAGTTACACTAAAATTAACTCCAGAAGGATTTAATATCTAAACAAAAGACCTAACACCATAAAAACCCTAGAAGAAAACTTAGGCAAAACCATTCAGAACATAAACATAGGCAAGGACTTAATGGCTAAAACACCAAAAGCCATGGCCACAAAAGCCATAATAGACAAACGGGACCTAATTAAACTCCAGAGCTTCCGTACAGCAAAGGAAACAATCATTAGAGTGAACCAGCAACCAACAGAATGGGAAAAAATTTTTGCAATCTACCCATCTGACAAAGGCTAATATCCAGAATCTACAAAGAACTAAAACAGATTTGTAAGAAAAAAAACAAACAAACCCATTCAAAAGTGGGCAAAGGATATGAACAGACACTTTACAAAAGAAGACATACATAAGGCCAACAAATATATGAAAATATGCTCATCATCACTGGTCATTAGAGAAATGCAAATCAAACAACATTGAGATACCATCTCATGTCAGTTAGAATGGCAATCATTAAAAAATCTGGACACAACAGATGCTGGAGAGGATGTGGAGAAATAGGAACACTTTTACACTGTTGGTGGGAGTGTAAATTAGTTCAACCATTGTGGAAGACAATGTGGAAATTCCCCAAGGATCTAGAAATAGAAATTCCATTTGACCCAGCAATCTCATTACTGGGTATATATCCAAAGGATGATACATTGTTCTATTATAAAGACACATGCACACATATGTTCACTGTGGCACTGTTTACAATAGCAAAGATGTGGAACCAACCCAAATGTCCATCAATGATAGACTGGACGAGGAAAATGTGGCACATATACACCATGGAATACTATGCAGCCATAAAAATGATGAATTCGTGTCTTTCATAGGGACATGAGTGAATCTGGAAACCATAATTGTCAGCAAACTGACACAAGAACAGAAAACAAAACACCACATGGTATCACTCATAGGCAGGTGTTGAACAATTAGAACATGTGGACATAGGGAGGGGAGCATCACACACTGTGGTCAGTTGGGGAGTGGCTAGAGGAGGGACAGTGGGGAGTGGGGAGGGTGAGGAGGGATAACAAGGGGAGAAATAGCAGATATAGGTGATGGGGGATGAAGGCAGCAAACCACCTTGCCATGTATGTACCTATGCAATAATCTTGCATGATATGTACATGTACCCCAGAACCTAAAGTACAATTTATAAAAAAACATATTAGGCATAGAAAAAATGTATCATTTCAACATAACGAAGGTCAGATATGACAAACCCACAGCTAATATCATACTAAATGTGCAAATTTGAAGGTTTTTCTATATGAACTTGAATAAGAAAAAAAAAAACACTTATTTTCACCACTCTTTTCACCATTGTACTGGAAGTCCTAACCAGAACAATCAGGCAAAAGAAATAAATAAAAGCTATTCAGATTGTAAAGAGGAAGTCAATTGTCCTTCTTTCCAGGTGGTATGATCTTATATCTAGAAAAACCTAAAGACTCCATCAATAAACTTCTACATGTTACAAATCAAGTCAGCAAAGTTGCTGGATACAAAATCAGCATACAAAACACATAGCATTTCTTTACACTAATACCAATCTCACTGAGAAATAAATCAATATGAAAATTGCATTTACAATAGCTGCAAGAATGTGAAATAGCTAGGAATAAATTTAACCATGGGGATGAAAGACCTCTACAAGAAAAACTACAAAACACTGATGAAAGAAATTGAAGAGGGCACAAATAGAAAGACATTCCATGCTTATAGATCAGAAGAATTAATATTGAAAAAATGGCAATATTGCCTAAAGCAGTCTACAGATTTAATACAATCTCTGTCAAAACACCAATGTCATTTTTCACAGAAATTGGGGAAACATTTTTATGATTCAGATGGAACCCAAAAAGAACCCAAATAGTCAAAGTGATCCTGAGCAGAAAGAACAAAGCTGGAGTCATCAGGCTAAATGACTTTAAAACAAATTACTAGGTTATAATAACCAAAATGGCATGATATGGTTACATAAAAATAGACATGTAGACCAATGGAATAGAATAGAAAATCCAGAAATAAAGTCACTTATTTACAGCCACCTGATTTTTGACAAAAGCTCCAAGAACATATATCTGGGCAGGAATACCCTCTTCAATAAAATGGTGCTGGGAAAATTGGATAGTCATATACAGAAAGTGAAACTGCAACCCTATCTTTCACAATATACAAACATCAATGCAAGATAAAGATGTAAATGTAAGACACAAAACTATAAACCTGCTAGAAGAAAACACAAGAAACACTTCAGCACATTGGTGGAGACAAAGATTTTAGTTTTATGACTAAGGACTCAAAAGCACAGGCAAATAAACCAAAAATAGACAAATAAAACTATATTAAACAAAAACCTTCTGCACAGCAAAGGAAATAATCAACAGAGTTAGGAGACAATCTGAAAAATAGGAGAAAATATTTAAAAACTCTTCACTTGACAAGAGAGTGGTATCCAGAATATAGAAGGAATGCAAACAATAGTTTTTTTAAAAAATCCCATTAAATATGGGCAAATGACATAAGTAGACATTTCTCAAAAGAAGACATACAAGTGGCCAACAGGCATATGAAAAATAAGTTGAATATCACTAATCATTAGGGGAATGTAAATCAAAGCCGTAATATGATATCATCTTACCCCAGTTAGAATGGCATTATTAAAAAGGCAAAAAATAGTAGATACTAGTTAAGATGCAGAGAGAAGGGAGCTCTTATACACTGTTTGTATGATTTTAAATTAGTATAGCTATTATGAAAGATAGATGGAGTATTTTCAAAAAATGAAAAATAGGTCTCACCATTGGATATTTATCCAAATGAAAATATGTCAGTTTATCTAAGAAATTCCTGCATCTCCATGTTTGCTATAGCAGTATTTACAATAGCAAAGAAATTGAGTCAACCTAAGTGTTTATCAACAAATGAATAGATAAAGAAAATGTGGTATATATAAACAATGGAATACTATGCAGCCATTAAAAACAATGAACCAATGTCATTTGAAACCACATGAATGGAACGGGAGGTCATTATGTTAAGTCAAATAAGCCAGGCACAGAAAGACAAATATCACGTTTTCCCTCTTATGTGGGAGAGAAATAGTTGATTTCTTGAAAGCAGATAGTCGAATGATGGTTACCAGAGGCAGGAAAGAGTGTGTGTCGGAAGAGGGTGATGAAGGGAGGTTGGTTAATGGGCATCAACATATAGTTAGATGGACTGAGTAGGTTTTAATGTTCAATAGCGGAGTAAGATGACTATAGCTTAACAACAATATATGGTATATTTCAAAATAGCTGCAAGAGCAGAGTAGAAATTTCCTAACACATAGAAGGGATAAATTATCAAGACGATGAATACCCTAAATACCCTGAAGTAATTATTACACATTCTATGCATGTAATAAAATATCACATGTACTCTACAAATATGTCTAAGTATTATATAGAAATAAATACATATATAAGATGAATATTTAGAAGTACATGTTGGCTGGGACCGATAGCTCATGCATGTAATCCCAGCAAATTGCAAGACAGGCAGGCAGATGGCTTGAGCCCAGGAGTTCAAGACCAGCCTGGGCAATATAATGGGACCCCATCTCTGTTAAGAAAAAAAACAAGAAGAAGAAGAAGAAGTTCTTAAACATTGGTTAAGAAAGGATTCTTTCAGAAATACACAATAGGATGACCCATAAGAAAATAATAAGATTAGGCCAGGCATGGTGGCTCATGCCTGTAATCCCAGCACTTTGGGATGCCAAGGTGGGTGGATCACCTGAGGTCAGGAGTTCGAGACCAGCCTGGTCAACATAGTGAAATCCTATCTCAATTAAACATACAAAACTTATCAGGGCATGGTTGTGCATGCCTGTAGTCCCAGCTACTTGGAAGGCTGAGGCAGAAGAATCGCTTGAACCTGGGAGGCAGAGGATGCAGTGAGCCAAGATTGTGCCATTGGACTACAGTCTGGGTGACAGAGCAAGACTCTGTCTCAGCAAAAAAGAAAAAGAGAAGAAATGGATTAATGTATTTGCTTATATCAAAATTTAAACTTCTGTATGACCAGTGATGCTATAAGCCCACAATTTAAAAAGTCACACACTGAGAGAATTTTTTTTTTTTTGAAACGTAGTTTTACTCTTGCTGCCCAGGCTGGAGTGCAATGGCAGGATCTTGGCTCACTGCAACCTCCATCTTTGGGTTCAAGGGATTCGCTTGCCTCAGCCTCCTGACTAGCTGGGATTACAGGTGCTTGCCACCACGCCCGGCTAATTTTTGTATGTTTAGTAGAGATGGGTTTCACCATGTTGGCCAGACTGGTCTTGAACTTCCAACCTCAGGTGATCTCCCTGCCTCAGCCTCCCAGAGTGCTGGGATTACAGGCATGAGGAGCCACCACATCCAGCCAAGAATTTTTAATAAAGGCTATAATCTTTGATAATCAAAAACTAAAAATTAAAAAAAAAAAAAGAAAAGAAAGAGACAAGAAAAAAAGAAATCAGGGAGGGAGAGAGAAAGAAAAGAAGAAATAAAGCAGCCCAAGAGAGAAAAGGTCAAAGGTCATAAATAGTAATTTACAAAAGAAAAATCTGAATGGTCAACAAGAAAATGAAAGATGCTGAAACTTACTAATAATAAGCAAGGAGCTGCAAATTAAAACTATACTGAGATAACATTTTATACTCATTATATTGCCAAAAAATTAATCTTTACAAAACAAAACATTGGAAAGGGTGTGGAACAATGAAAACATGCATATTCTGCCTCTGATCCTGTGAAATGTACATTGGTACAACCACTTTAGAAAATATCTTGGTAATATCTATTAAAGCTGAATATGTGCATACCTATGTTCCAGCAAGTAGAAACACTCTCAAGCATGTGTTCCTTTTAATATTATTTGTAGTGCAAAATAATGACAAAAAAATGAGCATCAATGGGAAAAGAGAAAAATGAATAAATTGTGGTATGAACAGCAGTTGTAACCTAACACACAAACACATACACAGACACACAAACACACACACACACATATACATCAAGGAGGGTACAAAAAATGTATTTTCAGGTAATATGCTGAATGGCACAATGGCATTTATATAAACTTTTATAAACACAAAAAGCAATACAATATATTGTCAGTTGAGGTACACACACATATGTATGTGAAAACATTAGATTGACTGGAATGAATCAAACCAGTATCTTGGCCTTGGTTATGGGAGGGAAAGTGTGGGTAACGGGTTTGAGGAACGTAGATCTTCATTTACTCTACATTTTTCTACATGAAATAGAATATGTGTATATTTGTGAAAATGTGTATGCATCTGTATTTGTCTCTCTATATTAAATATATAATATATTAAACATACACATATATGTTAAAATTATAAAAGGTAACTTTTATAATTTTGGGAGTGGTTTTACACAAATTTTGCATTTTTCTACTTTTTAACATTAAAAAAAATAAAAACCTAAGTGTGCATCAGATGCTGAGTTATGATAATTTGAGGCCAAAAGACTAACCGAGGTATTAGAATTCTAAGAAGGAGGCTTGAAAAACACTGTGCATGGAAAATGGTAATTTACCTGCCCCCCTAAAAGGAAGTCAAATCGCAGTGTCAGGTTCCAGCTGTGCTGCTAGTTAACACTGCAGCTCAGAGAATGGAGTGTTTTCGTGGAGGAAGTGTTTTGAGGATGCTGAGGCAGAGTTGCAGTCAGGGATTTTGGGGAAATGAGGATCAGTAGACTAAGGCAGAATGCAGAAGAGAATTTTCACTAGGCCGGGGGAGGTCAGCAAAGCAAACAAACAAAACCCTGAAAAGCTAAATACAGAGAAAGTATTTTCTATGTGGAGGCCACAGCACATTATCCTTTAGGCCTGTCCTCCTCTCTCTCCCCTCCTCATTCCATCCTTTCCTTTTTCTTTTAAGGGAACAGAAAGAACATGAAAGTTAAGGTGTGACAGGAGATGAGACAGAAATTTATCTTTTATGTTTTGATTTTTTGTGCTTTCTAAAATTACATATTTGCTCTTGTTATCTCTTCTTGCCCAAAGCAAGTGAAAATAACTTAAGTGCCTCCTAAAACTATGAAAAAGGCAAAATAACTTGGTATTATGCCTTAGGAAGTACCATTTCATGATCTATGCAAGTCTTTCTGTGAAATTTGAGAAAAATTGTTTACAAGTAAAACTGGAGACATTGCCCTAACTTTAAATATAACATACTGTACTAAGTTTAACATGTGTCTTTTCTGAAATGTAAAATGGCATACTTCTTTTTTCCATCTCTATCCCTAAGGTGTTGAAAATTTACTTTAAAAATCGCCAGCAATATATAGTCAAAAGTGACAGAAAATATTTTCATTTAGAAACATTTGTGGTGTTTATTTAGGAAGATACTTTTTAAAATTTTCCTTTTTAGTATTATTATTGAGGAAAAAACGTTATATGTAATTAGACACAAATTAAAGTCATTTGCAATCCCACCAATGACAGAGAAGTTAAATCTAAACAAATTTATTTTATTTTATTATATGGCTTATAACCAAAGGAAGAGCTGACCAAATTTTAATTCACTGTTCTCAGGCCTCCACATGCAAGGCCGGACCCAGAAAGTCTGAAGTCTTGCCTGCCTGGGCTGATCACCCCCAACCCCACCACCCCACCCTCACCTCTGCCTGTGTTCACCATTATCCCTGATTGCCCTGGGAAGCTTCCCCTGGACATAAGCTTCCCCTCACCCCACTCTGCCATCTTAACTGTTACTATGATAATGTGAATACTCTTCACCCCACCCTACCATCTTAACTACTCTTACCCCACCCGCCATTGTAACTGAACTTATGGTAATGTATACTCCTTTCCCCTACCCCTACCACTGTAACTGATCTTACTCTGTAACTTTCCACTGCCCACCCCAAACCTATAAAACCAACTCCTAAGGCGATGGGATCACTGCCTTTTGCTAATTCGTTTTTTGGCCTTAGGCCACCTGCAACCGGGTGAATAAACAGCCATGTTGCTCACACAAAGCCTGTTTAGGGGGTCTCTTCATTCAAAGCACGCACTTTTAACAACTGTGACCTTTGTGCTACTAAAGATTATTTTTGGTTCATGAAGATCCTTCTAGGCCTACTCATTATCTTCCTGGTTCTGAGTGGAACCTAGAATTTCAAAAGAAGATGTCCAGGGAACTGTTACTCTTATGAAACTCAAGTTTTCCCACTGAAATGGAATAAGAGAATTCTTGGAGCCTGGGCTTTTATTTCAACAGGAGGCTAATGAACACTTTCTGGGATTTCATTTTGCTGTGCTGATTCTTCTTGTCCTAGATTTCCTTCTAGGATCTTCTGTGCTAATGATTCTTTCATTCACTGTGGTACCTACACCATTTTCTACCTGTTATATCTCACTGGAAGTGATTGCTCTACTGTCATAATTCCTCTGTCCTTTGAAGCACATGGTTGTAATTTTCAGAATGAGAGAAAAGCCATCACAGTTTGAAAGTTCTAGAATAAACACGTTTGGGAGACACCTGCCAATAAGAATAAAACTATATTTTTTTCTTAATGAAAACACTTAAAAGCAAGATATATATTTATACATCTACCACTAGACTAAATTAAATATATATACACACACACACACATATACACACACACGCAACACACAGAGCCAACAATTTAATTGCATGACTTAGAATAAAAATATTTAATTAATTAATACACTGACCTGAGAGAATGTATTTAATTACCTTCTTCATATTTATTAAAAATATGAAAGAAAAGACAAGGCCCTTACAATTTATTTTGAATTTTGTGAAATAGTTTATGGTATTAACCTGTATATATCCTTCAATTAATTTAGAATATAAATCTGTGTTACTGTCTGTAAAAGATTAGTGAATAAAGCTCAATATCATAAAGAAATATTTAGTAGGCCGAGCGTGGTGGCTCACACCTGTAATCCCAGCACTTTGGGAGGCCGAGGTGGGTGGATCACAAGGTCAAGAGATTGAGACCATCCTGGTCAACATGGTGAAACCCCGTCTCTACTAAAAATACAAAAAATTAGCTGGGCATAGTGGCGCGTGCCTGTAATCCCAGCTACTCAGGAGGCTGAGGCAGGAGAATTGCCTGAACCCAGGAGGCGGAGGTTGCAGTGAGCCGAGATAGCACCATTGCACTCCAGCCTGGGTAACAAGAGCTAAACTCCGTCTCAAAAAAAAAAAAAATATTTGGTGGAGTTTCAAATTTCACCTAAAGCAAGGATGTTGATTTTTGCAAATTCATTAGATTGTTTTGGTAATAATTCACATGCAAAGTCCTCTCAGTAACATTTTAACCAATTCTCTATCATACAAGTTCTAAGAACATCACATGGTGAGACTAAAACCTGAACTTGGAATTTGTTTGACCTTAACACCTGTGTTCTTTCAATTACCTGGATAGTAGAGGAATAAAAGAAGAGATTCCTCAGGTAAAGAGAGTGGTGCCAGCAACATCTCGGAGACTAGAAACAGCATAGTGTGAACAAGAAACCACAAGTATTTAAGGCATTGCTGGAGGTTTGCTCCTCAGGCGTAAGCAGAACAGCAGCTAGAAATCACAAATGCCATGCTGAAGAGAAGAAAATGAATCTTGTGAGCAGTACAGAGCCAATAAAGTGTTTTAAGCAAATAAGATACATGGTAATAATTGCAATTTAGATATCAGTAGATTGATGGCAGCAGGGCCCCATCTAGAGCGGCAGCAGGGCCCCATCTAGAGCAGCAGCTGGTAAGACACTGGTTGCCACGGGGAGGCGCCGATGGGGCTACAATGTTCCATGGAGCTGGCAGAAGCCACCTACTCACTCCATGAAGTAGCTGGGAGCCTGCTTTCCCCAGGTGCCACTGCAGCCGCTCTGCCATGGCTCCAGACGCTCTGGTCCCCAGCGTCTCTGTGCTCTTGGGGACTTGGGAAGACCTCCCGCACCTCCCCTACAGGCTTGGAAATGCCTGCTCCTGCTGCCTGACTTCTCCCCGCTGTCTGCACCTGCTCCTATCTCAGAGGTGCAGCTGGGGCTGTATGCTCCATGGAGCCAGTGGGAGGGGGAAACAAGTGGGAGCCCCACTCCTTCTGAGTTTTCCAGGCAGAAGCTTCCTGGGTGCAGCTGCAGCCACCCTCCCATGAGCAGGATCCAAGCATCTCTGCATTCTGCACCCTCAGGGGCCAGAAGGCCCCTCTGTCTCCACAGGTTCAGGGGTCTATACTCCTGTTGTCTGGCCTCTCCCAAATGCTGGGGCTGGTTCTGATCTCAGAGTGGGGTTGGAGCCAAGCCTGGGCATTGTCACAGCAAGGCTGGATGTGTGCACACTTGAGGCAGCGATGACATCCCAGCCCTGTGCTGCATCGGTCCCCTTTGAACTTTGGGTACTCAGGAACATAGGAGAGGAAGCTCAGGTGGGGGCTAAGGGTGGCTGGGTGCTGGTCAGCAGGTGCCCCTTGGTGCTAGCAGCCTTGGCACCATGGACCTCAGCAGGAGGCAGACAGGCTCCTGGTTGGAAGTGGGTGCATCTCTGATAAGCCCCAACTTCAGGCTGGGCTGCCAGTCCTGCAGACTAGAGGAGGAACCCATGGTGCTTTTTCCTGGGCCTGACCATGGCTGCTCATGGACCAGTCAGCAGGAACTTTCCCACTCTGAAGATCATGAAAATCCCAGAGTCAGCTAGAGCAAGCTACCCTCTCCAGAGCCTCCTCTCTGCTGAGAGCTGCAGACAACAGGAGGACCAGCTACCTTCTCTGCTAAGATAAAACACTCTTCAGGATGACCTGCCTGTAGAGAGGATCCACCTACTCCAGTCCTCCTCTCTGCTGAGAGCTGAACACTCAACAGGATGACCTGCCTACATAGAGGAGCTCCCCACTGTGGGTCTCTCCTGAGCTATTTTAACACTCAGTAAAGCTCCTCTTTGTCTTGCTCACACTCCACTTCTCTGGGTACCTCATTCTTCCTGGAAGTAGTAGGACAAGACCTCAGGCAAAGTCACCACCAGTCACAGAGGTTTCCAGTGAGAAAAGTGACACCCCAAAGATCCTGTGACAGTAATATTTGCAATTTAAATACCAGTAGTAAAAAAAAATGAATTTTTGGAGATTGTTGGCATAATCCTGATTTTCACCTAAGACCCTTCAGGAGATAATTCATGGTAGAATGATTTGTAAGAGAGGATTTGAGAAATGTTTCAGAGGTAAGATGAGGTGGTGTTAGAGACAAGCTGGTTACTAGGAAGAACAATATGATAGAATACATAATGAGAGAATCACTCCCAGGTGTCAAGCTTGAGTGATAGAAAAGTAGAAATGCCAACCATGAAGAGAAGGGATTTAAGAGAAGAAGCGATCCCATGGGAGTATCAGGGCATGAATAATAATGAATTCAGTTGGAGAAATAATGCTAATAGTGCGGACATGTCTAAGGGATAGTTAGTCATGTGCTTCGTGCTTAATGAAAGATAAGATGGAATTTTGTAGATACAGCGATCGATGGGAATAAAATCGATCAGAGAGAGACTATGATGTAAATAGAAAAGAGGATACAGGAACAAGTTTACTATTGAGGCCAAAGAAGAAACACTTTTAGGGACTAATTAGACTAGAAAAGTCAGAAAACACAAGAATGCTGTGTCATGGAAGCAAAGTAAAAATCGTGTTTCAGCAAATAGAACTAGTAAGATCTATAGTGGATAAATATATCTATCTATGAACTTATATAAATCCATCATATAGATATATACACTTACATATGAGTGTATATATAATACACATATAAAAATGTGCATATATAGACATATATATAATGAATACACACACCTATATATTTACATATAACAAATGTTTTATATATCCATCATATTTGTATTGCATATGAATAATGCATACACAAAAGTGTATATATACTATTCGTTATTCATTTATAGTTAAATGAAGAGAGAGATGTGTATCCACTGTAATTCTTACTATGTATACCTATAGCATTTTACACTAGCGCACATACAAACACAAACACAAAGAGAGGAGTTGAGTTGAAAATATTGTTGGATAACAGCCACAAGAGAGAGAATAAATAAAAATTCATTCAAGGCTGAAAATTCTTTCAACAGCAGATATGAATTTTAGCTTTGACTAACTGTATTCCCAAAAGTTATAATATGCTTAAAAAAATTGACATGCTGTGGGTTAAAAAGACTAATAATTTACATTCTGTTTCCCAAAGTTACTGTATTTCTCATTTTTATCCTGATACTGATTTAATTTAATAAACTTATTTATGTATATAGTATTAGGCATTCTAATTATGCTGAGATTAGCAATAATACTAATAAGATGCGGGCTACACATTAAAAATGCTCATGAAACTTTTTTCAGGAAGCTGATGGCTGACTAGATGCAGCCAGGTAGAACAGCTGCCACTGAAGGACCTGAACGACTGGCACACTCCTAACAGATTTTTAGAGGACAGGCAATGAGAGTGAATGGAGGGAAGACATAAGAGCAGAGCTGATGGGAAAGGAAGCTGGGAACCCTGCAGAGGGTTCCCACATACTGGGACTCATTCCTAGCTCCCAGTGACTCTGGGGGAATGGGTGAGTTGAACTGCAAGGGGCAACCTGCTGTCACATGGGCCTCTGGAATCCCAGCAGGAGGAGACCCCTCAACAGCCATGGACACTTAAGTTAAGTTGGAAGGGAGAGCTGCTTAGAGAAGTGGTAAGAGCACACTTAAGTTGGAAGGGAGAGCTGCTTAGAGAAGTGGTAAGGGCAGGACTCCAGCCAATGAGGAACCCAGAGGGTTTGCTGTGGGACCATCTGTAGTGAAGCATGACCATGGGCACATGAGTACATGGGCTGGCAGACCTTGCTTTCCTTGCCTCATCAGTGTACATGCACATATGCACCCTGGCCTCCCACTGCTGCCAGCATGAGTGCACTCTGCCCCTCTCCCCGTGCAGTACTGCCATTGTACTTGGAGCCTTGGTGGGCACATAGGCTACTAGCCATACCCCAGGCAGCACCCACTCCTGTGCCAACACTGTCCCCAGAGTAAAACTAGGCATAAAGAACAGCAGACCCTTCCCTCCTCTGAGCTACCACCTTCACCTACGTGAATATATGGAGAGTGTACATAATTATGTGCCCACCAGTGCCCTGCACCCTTGCTAACACCACCACCATCAGCACGACTCACGTGCACAATTGCCAGTAGGGGTTTCCTGTCCCCACCTTGCCAAGGTATGCTGCTCCACTGCTGCTTCAAATGCCTGCACAGAGGCTAGCACCCCAGCACCCACTAGCACCCTACTGCACCTGACAAGTATGCATCTTGCTGTGCTGCTGCTGCACTGGCATGTGTGAATGAGGAACAATCCTGCTGCCAACTGCCCTATGAAATACTTTGGCTCGCACTACCCATCAGAGTGTTGTGGCCAGCAGTCTGGGACCACCTCTGCCCCTAAAGTGCAGTGGATTCCTAACCTTGAAGAGGCAGAGAACAAAGTTAGGGCCTGATACCAGTCACCCTGAGTTAGAGCACACAGTCCAGGAATTGTGAGCTGAGACTTGGCCCCCTAAAATCTTCCAGAAATGAAGTCAGCCAATTGAACTCAATTTATACCACAATCAAACCCTCAAGGTCATCAAGTTGGACAAAAGAAAAAAAAATAAACCAAATGACAGTAACTTCAAAGATTAAAGGAACATCAGCCCACGAAGATGAGAAAGAACCAGTGTAAGAGCTCTGACAGCTCAAAAACTCAGTGTACTTTTTCCAACAAATGACTATACTCAGCCTCTCAGAAGGATTCCGAACGGGGTTGAAATGGCTTCAGTGACAGAAATAGATTTCAAAATATGGATAGTAATGAAAATCATTGAGATGCAGGAGTACATTGAAACCCAATCCAAGGAAGCTAATAATCACAATAAAATAAAACAGAAGCTGACAGACAAAATACCCATTATAGAAAAGATTTAAACTGACTGGATGGAGCTGAAAAACACACTACACATGATAAAAATTTTAAAAGACAATCCCCAGTATTAATAGGAAAATAGATCAAGCTGAGAAAGGAATCTCAGAGCTTGAAGACTGGATTTCTGAAATAAGAGTCAGGCAAGAATAGAGAAAAATGATGAAAAACAATGAATAAAACCTCTGAGAAATATAGAATTATGTAAAGAGACCAAATCTATGACTCAGTAGTGTCCCTGAAGAGAGATGGGGAGAATGTAAGCAACTTGGAAAACATGTTACAAAATATCATCCATGAGAACTTCTCCAATCTAGCTAGAGAGGCCAATATTCAAATTCAGGAAATGCAGATAACCCCAGGAAGATACTTCACAAGAAGATAAAAGCCAAGACACATAATCATCATATTCTCCAGGATCAAAATGGAAGAAAATATTTTAATGGCAGCAGCTAGTAAGAAAGATCAGTCACCTACAAAGGGAAGCCCATCAGACTAACAGTGGATCTCTCAGCAGAAATTCTATAAGCCAGAAGGATTGGGGACTGATATTCAATATTTTTAAAGAAAAGAAATTCTTTCTTTCTTTCTTTCTTTTTTTTTGAGATGGAGTCTTACACTGTCTCTCAGGCTGGTGTATAGCAGCATGATCTCAGCTTGCTGCAACCTTTGCCTCCCAGGTTCAAGCAATTCTCCTGCCTCAGCCTCCTGAGTAGCTAGGATTACAGGCACCTGCCATCACACCTGGCTAATTTTTTGTATTTTTAGTAGAGATGGGGTTTCACTCTGTTAGCCAGGCTGGTCTCTAACTCCTGACCTCATGATCCACCCAAAGTGCTGAGATTACAGGTGTCAGCCACTGCATTCAGCCAAGAAAAGAAATTCTAACCAAGAATTTCGTATCTTACAACACTAAGCTTCATAAGTGAAGGATAACTAAGATCCTTTTTAGACAAGTAAATGATGAAGGAATTCATTACCACCAGACTTACCTTGTAAGAGCTCCTGAAGGAAGCACTAAACATGGGGGAAAATAGACCGTTACCAGCCTCTACAAAAACACTTAGGTACATAGACCAGTGACACTGTAAAGCAAAATATTCAGTCTGCAAAATATTCAGCAAATATCGTGATAACAGGATCAAATCCATACGCATCAGCACTAAACTTGAAATTGGCTAAATACCCCAATTAAAAGGCATAGTGTGGTAAGCTGGTTAAAGAACCAAGACCCAATGGTATGCTGTCTTCAAGAGACCCATCCACAGACAATGACAACCATAGGCCCAAAATAAAGGGATGGAGAAAAATTAACCAAGCTAATGGAAAACAAAAAAGCAGGAGTTGCAAACTTAATTTCAGACAAAACAGGCTTTAAGCCAACAAAGATCAAAAAAGACAAAGAAGGAAATTACATAATGGTTAACAGTTCAATTTAACAAGAAGACCTAACTATCCTAAATATATATGCACCCAACACAGGAGCACCCAGATTCATAAAGTAAGTTCTTAGAGACCTTCAGAGAGACTTAGACTCCCACATAATAATAGTGGGAGACTTCAATACCCCCCTGACAGACAGATTATCAAGAAAGAAAATTAACCAAGATATTCAAGATTTGAACTCAGCACTGAATCAAATGGACCTCATAGACATCTACAGACCTCTCCACCCAAAACAACAGAATATACATTCTTCTCATTGCCACATGGCACATACTCTATAATTGACCACACAATAAGACATAAAATAATCCTCAGCAAATGCAAAATAACTGAAATTGTACCCACTACTCTCTCAGACTATGGCACAATAAAATTAATAATCAATTCTAAGAAAATTGCTTAAAACAATACAGTCATGTGGAAATTAAATAACCTGCTCCTGAATGACATTTGGGTAAACAATGAAATTAAGGCAGAAATCAAAAAGTTCTTTGAAACTAATAAGAACAAAAATACAACATATCAGAATCTCTGGGACACAGTTAAGGTAGTGTTAAGAGGGAAATTTATAGCACTAAACACCTACATCAAAAAAGTAGAAAGATCACAATTTAACAACCTAATATCACAACTAAGAGAACTATAAAACCAAGAGCAAAACTCCAAAACTAGCAGAAGACAAGAAATAACTGAAATTGGAACTGAACTAGAGATTGAAACACAAAAAAACCATTAAAAAGATCAACAAACCTACAAGTCATCTTTTTGAAAAATTAATAAAATAGAACACTAGCTAGACTAAGAAAGAAAAGATCCAAATAAACACAGTTAAAATGACAAAGAGGATATTACCACTGACCCCACAGAAATAGAAATAATCATGAGAGAATACTGTGAACACCTCTCTGCATACAAACTAGAAGACGTAGAAGAAATGATAAATGCCTGAATATATATAACCTCCAAAGACTAAACCAGGAAGAAATTGAATTCCTGAATAGACCAATAACAAGTTCTGAAATGGAATCAGTAATAAATAGCCTACCAACCAAAAAAATCTCAGGATCAGATAGATTCACAGCTAAATTCTGCCAGATGTACAAAAAGGAGCTGGTACTATTTCTACTAAAACTATTCCAAAAAATTGAGAAGGAGGGATTCCTTTCTAACTCATTCTATAGGCAAGCATCATCCTGATACCAAAACCTGGCAGAGACACAACAAAAAAAGAAAACTCAAGCCAATATCCTTGATGGGCATTGATGCAAAAAATCCTCAACAAACACTGGCCAACCAAATTCAGCAGCATGTCAAGAAGTTTTCCATCACAGACAAGTAGGTTTTATCCCTGGGATGCATGGTTGCTTCAACATATGCAAATCAATAAATGTGCTTTACCACATGAACAGAAATAAAGACAAAAACCACATGATTATTTCAGTAGATTCAGTAAAAGCTTTCAATAAAAGTCAACATTCCTTTATATTAAAAACTCTCAATAAACTGTTAAAGGAACATACCTCAAAATAATAAGATCATCTATGACAAACCCACAGCCAACATCATACTAAGTGGGCAAAAGCTGGAAACATTCCCCTTGAAAACCAGCAAGAGAAAAGGGTGCTCTCTTTCATCACACCTATTCAACATATTATTGGAAGTCTTGACAAGAGCAATCAGGTAAGAGAAAAAATTAAGGGGCATTGAAATAGGAAGAGAGGAAGTCAAACTATCCCTGTTTGCAGATGACATAATTCTATCTCTAGAAAACCTCATAGTCTGCCCAAAACTCCTTCAGCTAATGAACAACTTGAGCAGAGTCTCAGGATACAAAATCAACAGACAAAAATCACTAGCATTCCTATATACCAACAACAGTCAGGGTGAGAGCCAAATCTCATTCACGATTGCCACAAAAAGAATAAAGAACCTAGGAATACAGCAAACAGGTAGATAAAAGATCTCTGTGAAGAGAACTACAAAACACTGTCCAAATAAATCAGAGACGACACAAACAAATGGAAAACCATTTTATACTGATTCTTCCTCATGAATAGGAAGAATCAATATTGTTAACACGGCATAGTGCTCAAAGCAATATATAGATTCAACACTATTCCTATCAAACTCCAAGAATGTTCTTCACATAACTAGAAAAAACTATTTTAAAATTCATATAAAACTGAGAAGGAGTCTGAAGAGCTAAGCAAAAAGAACAAAGCTGGAAGCATCATACTACCTAACTTCAAACTATACTACTGGGCTATACTAACCAAAACATCATGGTACTAGTACAAAAAGAAGACACATAGACCAATGGAAAAGAATAGAAGGCCCAGTAATAAGGCTGCACACTTACAACCAACTGACCTTTGACAAAGCTGACAAAAGCAAGCAATGGGGAAATGACTCCCTATTCAATAAATAGTGCTGGGATAACTGGCTAGCCACATGCAGAAGATTGAAACTGGACCCCTTCATTACAGCATATACAAAAATCAACATCAACTTGAGATGGATTGAAGACTTAAATATAAAACTGAAAACTATAAAAATGCTTTAGAAACAACTTAGGCTTCTGGACAGCAAAATAAACTGTCAACAGAGTAAATAGACAACCTACAGAATAAGAGAAAACTTTCGCAAACTATGCATCAACAAAAGTCTAATAGCCAGCATCTATATGAAACTTCAACAAATTTCAAGAAAAAAAAAAAACCTAAAAAGTGGGCAGAGAACATGAACAGACACTTCTCAAAAGAATACATGCATGTGGCCAATAAGAATGTGAAAAAAAAGCTCTATACCACTGATCATTAGAAAAAAGCAGATCAAAACCACTATGAGATACCATTTCATACCAGTCAGAATGGCTATTAATGAAAAGTCAAAAAATAACACATGCTAGCTAGGTTGTGAAGAAAAAGGAATACTTACAAATTGTTGGTGGGAGTGTAAATTAGTTCAACCTCTGTGGAAAGCAGTGTGGCAATTCTTCAAAGAGCCAAAAACAGAACTACAATTTGACCCAGCAATTCCATTACTGGGTATGAACCAATGGAATATAAATTGTTCTGTCATAAAGACACATGCAAGTATATGTTCACTGCAGCACTATTCACAATAGCAAAGACATGAAATCAACCTGAATGTCTGTCAGTGGTAAATTGGATAAAGAAAATGTGGTACATATACACCATGGAATACTATGCAGCCACAAAAGAGCCACAAAACTGATCATGTCCTTGACAGGAACATGGATAGAGCTGGATGCCATTATACTTAGCAAACTAATGCAGGAACAGAAAACTAAATACTGCATATTGTCACTTACAAGTGGGAGCTACAAGATGAGAAACACGAACACATAGAAGGGAACAACAGACACTAGGGCTACTGGAGGATGGACAGTGGGAGAAGGAACAGGAGCAGGAAACATAACTAATGGGTACTAGGCCTAATACCTGGGTGATGAAATAGCCTGTACAATAAAACCCATGACGCGAGTTTACCTGTATTACAAACCTGCACACATATCCCTGATCCTAAAATGATTTTTTTTAAAGTGCTCATTGTCCAGTCTGAATGGCACATATGTAAATACAAATAAATGGTGATAAAAGCAATTATAAAAATATATCCAATATCCAGTAAGAACATGTTTATTTATTCAAGAATGTATTTAATGTTGCTCATAATATGAAATAAAAGGCAAAATGAATAATAGAGCAAATCCAGAAGAAAAAAATAACTTTGCATAGATAACTTGAAGTCAACAGTATATGGGTGCACAGAATACATAGTTAAGGTCAATGCCTGAATAGACATTTGGCCTCTAAGCTTTCTGGAACATAAGCAAAAATGAGAACATAATCAATTACACTATTTATATTATCTCCAAAGAAAAGAAAATGAACCGATTCTTAGTGCTGAAATGAAAGTTTTTCCCTGTAGGTGATCAAAAAAGAACAATGTGCCATCCTCAGCAACATCCACATATTAATTCGGCTTCATAGGGCTATTTCTTATAGTGGCTGCTAGCATGGACCAATGATGACATAATGCCAAATTACATACAATAAAAGCAGTTTTACAAGAGGACAGACCATATGGTCCAGATGTGTAAATTTCTGCTTGTGAAGCTTATTCTTAGGATGTTTCTTTGTATCTATAGGAACACATGGACTATATATCACTCAGGCAATCCTTTGCAAATTTATGTTGCCCAACCAAGCATTTGATGAGTATTAAGCAACAGTGAGTTCAAGGTTATAGTCCTCAACAATCACTTATGGTACAGCTATTTCAGTCTACTGATTAAATAATGGAAGTGCTTAACTCCCTCTGGGGTTGGGTTCAGAGGAAAGGGACTACAGAACTTGGGCTGTTTTTCAAAATTGTGGTAAAATACACACCCCATGAAATGTATCTTGACCATTTTTGTGGGTACTGTTCGGTGACATTGAGGACATTCACATCGTTTTTTTACTAATCCACCCCCACGGAACTCTTTTTATCTTACAAATCTGAATCCCTGTGCTTAAACTCCCCATTCCCCCCTCCCTTGGCCCCCAGCAGACACCATTTCAATATCTATCTCTATGAATTTGACTACTCTAGGTACCTTCATAAAAGTACAACCATACAGCATAAAAATATAGAATATCTCATGAATTTGCACATCATTCTTGCTCGGGGCCATGCTAATTGCCTCTCTGTTGTTCTCATTTTAGTGTATGTACTGCCCAAGCAACGACTTTGGCTGGTTTTGGGGAGAAGGACAGGAGTTCATCTGTAGAAAAGCTCCTGTACGAGGCAGGATGGGATAGTAATACTATTTTCCTTGCACCTGCAGATTTGGGACAAGAAGGAACAGGAAAGGAGATGAGGTTAAAGAGACAGGAAGAAGCCAAACTCTAAAGGGCTTTGTAAGCCATATTTAGCTAACAGCTTGGATTTACAGACAATAAAAATGGAATGGGGAATTAAAATTTATATTTAAGAAAAATAATTTGAGGTGGGAGAAAAAAAGGAGGCCTGGAAGAGGATAAAATCTAAGAAAGACCAATTAGAAGGCAATGGCAAGTATGTACACAAGGTTTTCCTTCTCCCTCACCTCCCAGCTCACCAGTATGTTAGAGCAGGAATTACAGAATTGTATAGAACATGGGGAGATTTATGTCCTTACTTCCAATTTTCTGTTCCAAGCTCAGAAGAAAACTTTGGACATTTTAGAAAATCTTATATGTCATTAACTAGCAAAAAGCAAACAACCCCATTAAAAAATGGACAAAAGACAGAGATGAACAAACACTTCTTTAAAGAAAACATGGCCGAGCATGGTGGCTCACGCCTGTAATCCCAGCACTTTGGGAGGCCAAGGCAGGTGGATCACGAGATCAGGAGTTCAAGACCAGCCTGGCTGAGATGGTGAAACCCCATCTTTCTAAAAACACAAAAATTATCTGGGCAGTGGTGGGTGCCTATAATCCCAACTACTTGGGAGGCTGAGGTAGAGAATTGCTTGAATCAGGGAGGTGGAGGTTGCAGTGAGCCAAGATTACTCCACTCCAGCTGGGGTGACAGAACGAGACTCCATCTCAAAAACAAAATAATAATAAAACATACACGTGACCAATAAGCATATGAAAAAATGCTCAACATGAATTAATCATTTGAGAAATGCAAATTAAAATCACAATGAGATACCTTCTTACACTAGTCAGAGTGGCTCTTATTAAAAATTCAAAAAGTAACAGTTGCTGTTGAGGTTAAAGAGAAAAGGAATTGCTTATACACTTCTGGTGGGAATGTAAATTAGTTCAGCTCTTGTGGAAATCAGTGTGATGATTTCTCAGAAAAACTTAAAACAGAAGTACCATTGGGCCAAGTGATCCCATTATTGGATATATACCCAAAGGAATAGAAATTGTTCTGTCAAAAAGAAACATGCATGCATGTGTTCATTGTGGCACTATTCACACTAGCAAAGACATGGAATCAACCCTAGTGCCCATCAGCAGGACACTGGATAAAGAAAATGTGATACATATTCACCATGGAATACTATGCAGTCATTAAAAAGAACAAGATGATGCCCTCTGCAGCAACATGGAGAGAGCTGCAGGCCATAATCCTAAGCAAACTAACACAGGAACAGAGAACCAAATACTACATGTCCTCACTTGTAAGTGCAAGCTAAACATTGAGTACAAAGGGACACAATTTGTTTTCTGGTGGTGACAACAGACACCAGGGCCTACTTGAGGGTGGAGAGTGGAGGAGAAAGAGAATAGAAAAACTACCTATCAGGTACTATGCTTCATAAATGGGTAACAAAATAATTTGTACACTGAATCTCCACAACAAGCAATTTACTTACATTACAAACTTGCACATATACCCCAGAACCTAAAATACATTTTTTTTTAAAAAAAGAAAATCTTATATTTCAGCAAAGAATCTAGAGAAGCCAAAGTCTAAAATGCACATTTTAATCCAGGAGAGCACTTCTGCAGTGGCATTTATCCCAACTGACCTGCCTCATTCCCTACCTCACATAATTTGTATAGCAAGTGATATGTACTAAGTCATTACTTTATAGCTTTTCTGGAATCCTATGTGAATCATTGTTATTACAATTCAATTATACTTAAGAAAATGGAACCTAAATATTGAAAGAAATGTGTTTTCCCTTCATAAGAAGCTTTCTGACTTTATACACCCTAAAGATCCCCTAATAATTAGGATGAGGGCAGTGGCTCTAGGATTTGACTATAACAGCCTCGGGCTTAAATGCTGCTGCTTTATCTCATTTAGTGGTCCTTAAGTTCTTCATAGCACACAGTTCTCAAGGAGCACTCTCTCTCAAAACATTTCACTGGCCAATGCCTAAGGCATCATGTATGAAGTCACTGTTACTGCCGAGACATCTTTTCGAGACAATGTTTCTAGACAATGTTTCTACCTGGGATGCTTTCCCTCACCCTATTTTCATATGTGAAATCATAACCATTCTTTAAGAACAATGCAAAGAAAACTGTAAAGCTTTCTCCAAAAAATGTACTGGACATGCTATCTTCACTATCTGAAGTCTAGTCGGACTTTATTTCAACCTTTTGGATAGCACCATCTTAGTCCTCAATGTTTTATTTTAAAATTACTTGAGAATGGAGATAATGTTATAATCGTATTTGAATTCTTTACTTGCATATAAGAAATAATAAATATTAAATAATCAGTGCTTATGCATTCAATAAATAGTTGTTGGAGGCCTATTAGGTGACAAATACTTGGTTAGGCATTAGAAATACACCAATGAATACGAAATAATCTCTGAACTCAAGAAATCTCAGTGCAGGTGGAAGATTCCTCCGAAATGTTTTAGAGCATGAAGAGGACATTTTGGGAAAAAGTTAAGAAGGCACATCTAGAGTCTTAAGAATTCTGAAAAGGGCTAGAATTAAAAAATACGTTGCAATATCTAATTTTTGCTACCAATAGTGTTTCCTCAGGTGGAAAAAAGAATTGTTCTTAAAATAACAGGAAACTAAATTATAAAAAGGCACATTTCAACTTAAAGTGAGGACTGCTTTTTAGTAATCAGAGCATCTCCACATTAAAATTAGTTGCTTTGTAAAGATTTACTTGGATTATATTAAAAATCTAGACAACTGCTGTATAAATGTATAAGTTTAAGGTAGAAGAAATCATTGTAAGGAATAAAAAGTTTGAGTTGACAATCTTAAAGACTATTAATCTTCCAAGATCTATTAATTTCATGTAAGAATAGTAAGAGCATCTCATTATATGCGTATAAGGATAATACGGATTATTATGTCTTAAGCTGAATGTATTATTGAAAATGGATGCTTTTGAAACTCTAACAAAATTATTCACAAAACTTATTCTTCACTTTCCAAATATCATGAACTATGACTTTCATTTGCTAAGACCTATAAGCCTATTAAATGTCTGTGTGTGTGTGTGTGTGTGTGTGTGTGTGTGTGCAGAATATCCTAGTGATGCTCCCATTAAATTGGCATTACTCAATAAATGGAGGATCTTAAATCAACCATAGTTGCTGCAGAGTAACTTCGTCTTCTAATGTTTTAGCATAGAGGCCAAAAACCATTATTTTGCCAAGTAATTGTCTAAAGGTTAAGCCAGATTATCTGGAAACCTGAACATTAAGTATGTTAGGAAAGAAAGCATAGGAATTTCTTATGCTTTTGTGCTAATCTTCTCAATTCCCTTTGCCAAGTGATTAAGTATCAAGGAACCAGGTTCCCTGGAAATGCTTGGCTCAATGAAGAGAATTAAAATGGAGAAAGAAGAAAAAATAACTGCAACTGAAATCTCTTACTTTAAAAAATATCCTAATACAATATTTACAGAAGTGTTCCAAAATGCTTCAAAAGTAAAAAAAAAAAAAAAAAAAAAAAAAAAAGGATGGAATACTTAAAAATTCTCACTTCTATTTCTTCCCACTGTTAAAAGTCTTCCTCCACTCTGCTCCATTCCATCCAACCTGCCATTACTCAAGTCCTAATCATGAATACCTGGACTACTGTAGTCCTACACTCCTTCACAATAACACCAAACACACATAGCTTTAAAAACACAAAGCTGATCTTGTAATCAAGCTCTTTTACAAGCATTTTGCAAGAGGAAACTGAAGTTTAATGAAGTTTAAATTGGCGATCACGATCAGGGGGCTCTGAGCACCAGGCTGGAGCTAGAGCTCAAGTCTGGTTCTTCCTTCAAAACTATTTTACCTCTCACATTATCTTCCTAAATATTGTTATGTATATTATGGATACTAATAGAATAACTCTACCTCAAAGATACAGTAAAATTTGGATAGAATATTGGGACTATATTCATAGACAGAAAAGCTGTCAGCTCAAAATTTCATTCACAAAGTACATAAAATCTATTCAACAAAGTTGTGTTGCAAAACAATTGCTCCTGACACATAATTTACCAGTATTTAAAACCATTCCCTCTATTTGACTGTCTATATATTTAAATCTCTCTTATATATGCATCAAGAAGCATTTTGATTTTTAGCCAACACATAGTTTAACAGATTGCTTAAATATATTAAAGAAAAATATTCTTACTAAGATTAACCCTGTGTGTGTTTTCTTTATACTACATAAAAATTACCTAATGTAGATGACAGGGTGTTGGATGCAGCAAACCACTATGGCATGTGTCTACCTATGTAACCAACCTGCATGTTCTGTACATGTACACCAGAACTTAAAGTATAATAATAAATAAATAAATAAATAAAACCATGATGACATTAAAAAATTATAACTATTATGGTAGAAAACAAAAGGAGTATAAAAATTTCCATTTTCTGCTCTTCCTTTTAATTCTCAAGTTTTATTTTCATATTAAAATTGTCCAGATTCTACATTGAAAATTTAAAAAAGTAATGAACTTCAGTAACTTTGCTAAAATGTTAATATATGCAAAGTTACAACAAGAAAAACGTAGAATATAGGAATATTTTGTTTTTTAGTTTGGCAAGATCTGAAAGAAATTCTGTTATGCAATTCTCACATAAGAATTATTAGACATATTGCAAACGTCATAGAATAAAATAAACTGAATATAAAGAAAACATAAAATTACGATGTTTACCTTCACTTTCAGATTACTGATGCTTCTAAAATGTATAAACAATATTAAAATTAAAAGTTAAATTTCGTGATAGTTAATATAAGCATAATTTTGTAAAATTCCACTTTTGTGCAACACACAGCTAACTTTTAATAGTTACTTATCATTTTCTTATTTTTCTATATCATCGCTAAAGTGCAACTCAAATGCTCATTTGTTTTTAAAATTAGCTGATGAGCTGTATTTTATAGTAAATAATGTGTAATTAAATTTTAAGTTATATAAGCATACACTCGCTAATATCAAAACGTGTTTATGCCCTGGATGCTATAATTCACTTTACTTCTTGCTAATTTGAATAATAAAATACTTGAAACATGGTCTTGAAAATTTTAGGTAGATATGAATGTAAAACTGCCTAACAGCCAGGAATAAAAACCTGCCATCGATTCTGACTATTTTCATTATCTAAAATACTGAACTAAACCCAGCACACATTGTAAACTGTTTTTGTTCTTCTTTTTAGGAGAGTTGTTAAAAGTGAAATAACCAGGCGGCCCTATCTTAGGTGAGACCGTTTCGGCTTGGAAACAAACAAAGCTCTCTCTCGATGAACTAGGTTCATTTCATATTTGTATAATACCCTGGAAGAAATTAGGTTTCAATAAAGTCCATTTTTGTCACTGCATGTAGCAATGAATATCACACTCAGCAGGGCACAGTGGCACCTGGCGGTCCAGACCCCAGTGTAGCACAAACCATCTGGGGGTAATTACAACAAGGTATTCTTTAAGGACCAGATGGGACCAAGGAACAGAAGCCCCTACCCCTCCCAGTCATTTACAACATAATTCCTTTCAATGATATACTTAATCCTCCCACCAGCTATGCCTTTCAGCTTGCTGTTGTCACTGTTCCTTTATGTAAATTCAGTTGCAAGACCGAGAAAAAGAGGGGGTGAGAGAGTACAAGAAAAAAAAAGGGAAAGGGTGAGAAAGAGAGCCACTGGTGCCTGTAGGGACCAAAGGAAATTATTCATCCCTAAATTGTTTTCACCACAGCAAGTACAGTAACAAATTTTTTTTTAAAAAAAAGGACTGAAATTATCCTAAAGAAGGTCAATGTGACAGCGCTGTGTGGCACCAGCTGAGGTTTACTCAGCCACCTGTTAGCTAGAAAGCTCTCTGCACACGCTTATGATGCATTTAACCAGTTTAAAGGGTCTTTATTGACAGGCCAGCCACCTCCATTCAGCAGGCTGGAGCCATAGGCCTGCTTTGTGGTCATATGTGGCACACAAGCCTTAATTCAATTACGCTGTAAGCCTATCCAATCTGCATCACTGCCCTTTCACTTTTGTGCCATTTGTCTTGTATGTTGTAAAGAATTTTATTTTGAAGAGGGAAAGGCACCCTTCAACCCAGTTGTCTTTATTTTTCATTTAAGGTTGTGCCGCAGGTGCGCCGCCACCTTTCAACTCCCGAAATGTATTCATCTTTAAGTGATATTTTAGAGGGAAGCAGTATTTATTGTTTGGTGACATGGCTTTGTGGCTGTTGCTGATTTTTATTTTTTTTTAATTAGGTATATGTTCAAACTCGCCAACACACCAATAAAGAGTCTCCAAACTTGAGTGTTAAAAATTCAAAAGAAGAAACAAAAAGAAAAGCATACATGATAAATGAAAATGATAATTATTAGCTTTGTTCTACATTTTTTTTATTTAAAAAGAAATGTATTTCTTAGAGTGAGCATATATTAAATTTTAAATTTTGGGTTTTTCTCAAGTGTCTGACACACAATATGAATATCTGTATGTATGAGTGAGGCTCAGTGATGCTATGTTGCTTGAAAATTTCTAATGTAAGTTCCATATAAGATAATTAAATATATCAGGTCCGCTCATATTGTTTTGTATTTTGGTACTTTGAATTTTCCATAACTTGGACCAGTGCATATCATTGTTTGATGCTTGGCTTTTTCATAATAATGCATGGACAATGAAAACATAAGGATAGATTTCCCAAGGTCAGATCTAATGTTCATTTTTATATCATATTTTTCTTAAATTAAAAGTCTGCCTCTTTTAAGCATGCTTAAAATAGCATGCAATATTGCAATAATATAGAAATGTGATAACCAACCAAGCCTACTCCCTAGAGTTCCTGTGTTTATATTAAGAGTATGGATCATTCCAAATCAATGTTCCCCCAAATCATTAAATGACTTATCATGAGAATTGAAGGGACTTCAAAGGAAAGAGAGAAGACTCTTCTTTGTTAGGTAATACCTATTTTCTTCCAAAGTCAAGGAAAGGACAATAGTGCTAGGTTACTTACTAAAGTTATTAAGTGAGTGAGTATCAATTTTCATCATGGCAATTTCAATGTGTCTTTCGTATGGAAGTTCCCACCTCTTTTAAATTACTGAATCAAAACCACAAATATGAAACATTTGAAAGAGCTCAAGATACCTTAATTGGCAAGAGAAAATAAAAATACTTGTATCTGATCCTCAAAATAAAGCACATTTTAAAAACTACTTTTCACTCATGTAAATTTAATGTATGTGTATCTCTCAGCAATTCTATGCCCATTTCCTTTGTGGTTTCCTATGGGGTTGCATTTTAAAAATGAGAAAAACTAAGGGTTAATAGAGGCTAAATGGCTTGCCTAAGAACCCAAAATTCTTCTGGTTTCTGAGGGTTCTTTCCATTACACCATGAAGACTTCATATGACTATTTTATAAACTTTATTATTTGTACCCCTCTGTGCATGTATATGTATTTAATGTATGTGTATCTCTCAGTAATTCTATGCCAATTTCCTTTGTGTTTTCCTATGGGATTGCATTTTATAAATAAGAAAAACTAAGGGTAAATAGAGGCTAACTGGTTTGCCTAAGAGCTCAAAATTCTTTTGATTTCTAATTGAGGGTACTTTCCATTACATCATGAAGACTTCATATTACTATTTCATGAACTTTATGATTTTTACCCATTTATGCAATTTTCTGTATATATTAGAGATATGCACTGTAATGTATATATACAAGAAATTGCACAGATGCATAAGCTTATCAATATATGATAAATTTATCAATACATGTACACATCAAATATACTCTACGTACTCTAACATATATATATGTATATATACACATAACTACACTCTAGGTACTCTAACATATATACACATATATACACATAACATGTATGTACATACATTGATAAGCATATCAATATTCTGTGAAGTAAAAATAACAACTGAACTTGTAAAAGTCTAAAATCACATCAAAACAATGAGATAAATGACCCAAATTTGTTACATTAAAAAATCATTGCTAAGATATAGACATATTTCTTTGGCCACTTTTAACCCCTTGTATAGAATTCTGAAGTTAAAAAATAGCCAATAAAATATGTCTAGTTTTACAATATTTTATGTGAATCACATAACCTGTTCGCACTTTGTATCTCTCTACATAATAATACAAAAAAATTTGAGAGTTCATTTTTTAAGGACTTCAGCATCCTGGAATTCAGGATAAAATGTCTAAATATTCTTGATATAAATATAAGAACACAGGTTTTAAAACATTTTAGAAGAGAAGTAGTACAGGAAGTTAGTTTCATTATAGAAATCTATATTTTTCCAAATTTCAAACATACCATATTGCTTTTGAAATGATGTAATCTGTAATGTAATAACTGCATTATTATATGCCAAATTAATTTCTATTAAAATTTCACTATATTTTTATTAGTAGATCACACAATAAAATGGAATTATATAATGTTTATGTTAAATTCTCACTTTCTAGTAAAAACCATGCAAATATTCCTTTCTGAAAATACTTTATTCAAGGAAATATTGAAGAAAAAACAATTTAGGGGCCGGCACAGTGGCTCATGCCTATAATCCCAGCACTTTGGGAGGCAGAGGCAGGTGGGTAACAAGGTCAGGAGTTCGAACTAGCCTAGCCAATATAGTGAAACCTCATCTCTATGAAAAATACAAAAATTAGCATGGTGGTGTGTGCCTGTAGTCCCAGTTACTTGGAGGCTGAGGCAGAAGAATTGCTTGAACTTGGGAGGCTGAGGTTGCAGTGAACTGAGATTGTGGCACTGCACTCCAGCCTGGGCAACAGAGTGAGACTCCATCTCAAAAACAAACAAACAAACAAACAAAACAAAGTAAAAAACCACACAACAACAACAAAAATGTAGAAAAACTAAAATAGTAACAGCTAATAACCGTAACTATCTAGGTATATGTGTATATATTTAAGAATCCAAACTTGATTTAGATCAGTAAACCAAAAGACTAAATAACAATTTTGGAAATCTGTTACCGAGTGGCTAATATTCACCAAAGATGTTCAAAGCTGAAATTCGAAAAAAGATAATCGTAAGTTTACCATACTTTTGATATTTTACTCATCATTTACAAAAACTCTCTTGCCTAAGGATTTATAAGGAAAAAACTCACATAGCAGGAAACTGGTTACTTTCACATGTAGTGAAACGTAATTTTTAGCTTCACATCCAATTCTTGTCCAACACAATGGTGCCATCTCAGAATAAAATGTGCTTTGGAGAAAATTATCACTGTATATGTCAATAAAATTTTCAAGCACACTTGATGGCCACTGAATGAGGACATATGTGTAAACCAATAATGTAGTTTGAATTAAAATAAACAATCTCTTTACTAAGTTTTCTGACCCTAAATATGCATAAAGCTATTTGTCCTTCTTGTTTCCAAAATTTATTTAGAAAATACAAAAGATTTTTCTTTGTGTGTTCATTTTGCCATAGTCAGTTCTAATATCAAGAAATGTCAGCATAATGTCATTGGGTTTAGAGGAAAAGTAAAAAATTGAGTCAACTAGCTTGTTTTGTGTGCAGAATGCCAAAAAGTGGTTTCTGTAATCTTTCTTCTTGAATTCACCATTTAAACATTATTTGGCAAAGTTGTGTTAGCATTTTTGTTGCTATGATCAACATGGTTTGGTTCGGTCTAGTACCTAAAAACAGTAAGTAATATATGGTTATCTAAACTAAAGAATAAAGACAAACTACTTTTTTAAAAAATTTTTTAAATTTTTAATTTTTTTAATTGCATTTTAGGTTTTGGGATACATGTGAAGAACATGCAAGATTGTTGCATAGGTACACACACGGCAGTGAGATTTGGTGCCTTCCTCCCCATCACCTATATCTGGCATTTCTCCCCATGCTATCTCTCCCCAACTCCCCACCCCGCTCTGTCCCTCCCATATTTCCCCCTGACAGACCTCGGTGTGTGATGCTCCCCTCCCTGTGTCCATGTGTTCTCACTGTTCAACACCCACCTATGAGTGAGAACATGCGGTGTTTGATTTTCTGTTCTTGTGTCAGTTTGCTGAGAATGATGCTTTCCAGGTTCATCCATGTCCCTACAAAGGACACGAACTCATCGTTTTTGATGGCTGCATAATATTCCATGGTGTATATGTGCCACATTTTCCCTGTCCAGTCTATCATCGATGGGCATTTGGGTTGGTTCCAGGTCTTTGCTATTGTAAACTGTGCTGCAATGAACATTCGTGTGCATGTGTCCTTATAGTAGAACGATTTATAATCCTTTGGATATATACCCAGTAATGGGATTGCTGGGTCAAATGGAATTTCTATTTCTAGGTCCTTAAGGAATCGTCACACTGTCTTCCACAATGGTTGAACTAATTTACACTCCCACCAACAGTGTAAAAGTGTTCCTATTTCTCCACATCCTCTCCAGCATCAGACAAGCTACTTCTCATTAACCCAAGGGGACATAAAAACAGCAGTATGAAAGCTAGAAGACTGATGAAATAATCTCACAGCTATCATTTATTCTTATTTCTCTACCACCCTAGATACCTGGATGACCTTATCTAGTTGAAAGAGAAAAGTGATAAGTCAGTGATAAATTATTTTCCAAAGAAACCTCCTGGACATTCTCCTGTTTGTTCCTAAAATGAATTGTAGATTCCTGTTAGTTCAACCTGCCACTCTGGAACAATTTTCTTAAATAATCTAAGAGATTGAGATTAGCACCAGAAGACAACCACTATTAAATATGCTAATGTTTCTTTGCATTAAGTAAAAAGGAAAAGAATAAAACATAAACGTCTTATTAGAGTGAGATGTTATAAATGCACATGAATGAGAGAGTGGAATGTATAGCTTTGTAGGATTGTGCATTTATTGGCTTTGGCATTCTGGAGAGTGCAGGTGCTTTGTGTGCACACGTATGTCAGAAATGTACATGTATCCACATGATGCAGAAGAAATTGGCACCAAAAGATTAACTCCAGATTTCAATTACATATTTATTAATTTTACTTCAAATAGTGCAGATTGATAACCAAACAAAATTATTTAATCGTTTGTACTACTGCAGCTTCATTGTACAAATAAATAAACTGAACTTAGAGAACTAAGTAATTTATCCAAGTTCACATTGGGAACAAGGGTGAAAAGGGATTTGAATCGAAAGATGTTTGGGTTCTGAGACGGTGCTGTTAACATCCATATTATACAGTTACACCAAAAACACAAGTGCCAGGAGTTAAACATATGCTACGTAATAACTGTATGACATGCTTACTGTACTCATATATTTGCAAATTCTTCTTCCCTTTCATTTGTTATGATCATTGTTAGAAGTAGTCATGAGATCTGAAAATCATTACTGAGGTCACACCTGGTTATGAGAGGAATAGATGATTATCTATAGTTTTAGTAGTTTCCTGATGTATCTGCCCCATGCTGTCTGAAATGCTACCTAACATAAATCAATCAGCTACCTCTCTTGAAATGAAAATGATTGTTTCTATTAGAATAAGGCTCTCCATTTTGTTTAAGTATTTCTTTTTTTTTTTTTTTTTGAGACGGAGTTTCACTCTTGTTACCCAGGCTGGAGTGCAATGGCGCAATCTCGGCTCACTGCAACCTCCGCCTCCTCGGTTCAGGCAATTCTCCTGCCTCAGCTTCCTGAGTAGCTGGGATTACAGGCACGCATCACCATGCCCAGCTAATTTTTTATATTTTTAGTAGAGACGGAGTTTCACCATGTTGACCAGGATGGTCTCTATCTCTTGACCTCGTGATCCACCTGCCTCGCCCTCCCAAAGTGCTGGGATTACAGGCGTGAGCCACCGCGCCAGGCCTGTTTAAGTATTTCTATACCTGCAACAAATAGAAACTTTCCATAGTGTTTGAATAAATGTGTAGTAACTTAAGGAACAAGTTTTTTAATTTAATTATATTTTTATTTACCACTTCTGAGTGAATAAGCCAGAATGGAGTTTCTTTTGGATTTTTCAGAACTAGGAACATAGGGAAAGGCAGGCCAAGTGGAATACCACGCAGGTGGTTCAGCATGGTGTGAAGGAGCATGTCAACACGCGCTGAGGGAGAAAAGACAACAGGGAAATGCCAATAATTGTGTTTCTTCTCTTTTTATTCTGCAATGGTTTTCTGGCCTTGGTGGAGACTTCCGGCAATCTCATCATCAATTCCAGGGAGCACATTAACTCATTAACTTCTAGTACTAAGTGTGGACTTGTCTAACAGAGCTGCCCAGGTTTAATTTTACTTTTCTTTTTTTTGTTTTTTGAGACGGAGTTTCGCTCTTGTTACCCAGGCTGGAGTGCAATGGCGCAATCTCGGCTCACTGCAACCTCCGCCTCCTGGGTTCAGGCAATTCTCCTGCCTCAGCCTCCTGAGTAGCTGGGATTACAGGCACGCGCCACCATGCCCAGCTAATTTTTTGTATTTTTAGTAGAGACGGGGCTTCACCATGTTGACCAGGATGGTCTCGATCTCTTGACCTCATGATCCACCCTCCTTGGCCTCCCAAAGTGCTGGGATTACAGGTGTGAGCCACCGCGCCCGGCCAACTTTACTTTTCTATCCTCATTGTCACTCCTTCTTGATTAAGTTAAGAAACATTCTGGCCTTTGTCTGATGGCTTTTTCATACAATTGCCAAATTTTTGTGGATTTCTTCCATATTGTGGCCATATATGTGCAGAGCATGAGAGAGAAGATATTATATTATTATATCAGTACTAGCAACAGAACTGAAATATGTTACATGCTCACTCTATGCCAAGCACTCTGCTAAGTCCCTCACATTGTATTTTCCAAGAAACCTAGAAGAGATTTTATTATTATCTCTGTCTTACCAACAAAAAAGCTGAGGTTGACCTAATTGGCCTAAGATCACATATCTAGAAACTAGCACAACCAGAATTTGAATCCAAGTAGTCTCCCTCCAGAACTACACTCCTCTGCCAGCCTGTCTGCCCATACGCTCACTAGTTAATTAATAAATTGACTCATCAAAACCATTAAACACTTAGTATGTTTTCGGAATTGTGCTAAATCCTAGAGAATACAAAAAGAAATGAAACAATAACTTTGATAGCACAGAGAAAGACACTTATTTCTACCTCTGCTAGTCTGGACATCTTTGTGGAGAATGTACTCACAGAAATCTAGAAGAATGAATAAGGAAGCAACAAACAAAATGTAGAGTTGGTGGACACAAATCTAGGCAGGTGAAAGATTGTACAAAGGAATCAAAACAAGGAGTGGCTACCCTGGTCTACCCCAAGCCTTTCCTCCTGCAATGCACCCTTTCTTTCTGCAGATATGCCCTTTCCTTTACTTCTGCTGATTGAAAATATTCATCTCCCCAGACTCATTCAAAATCCTCTGTCTCCTGAGAAGGTCTTTGCAATTCTCACTGTTGGGATGATTCTGAGAATCCAGAATCTCCACCAAAGCCAGACAGAGCCTCCTGTCTGGCTCTTATTTTAATTCAGTTGACAGTATGATTACTTCTGGGTCTGTTTTATTCCCTGTCTCAAGCAGATTAAAGCATTAGAGACAGCCCCTTCCTCTCATTATAGGCCCCAGCTCCCTTGGTTGGGCTTATACCTAAGTATTCCTCTGCCTGATACACTTCTTTCCCCAACCTCGGCTTTTTTTTTCCCTCCAAGTCTTCAAGTTCTCCTTTAAGAATCACTTCTTTCAGTAACCCTTCTTTTTTTTTTTTCTTCTTTTCTTTGTTTTTTTTTTTTTTTTTTTTTTTTTGAGATGGAGTCTCACTTTTTTGCCCAAGCTGGAGTGCAGTAGTGTGATCTCGGCTCAACTGTAACCTCTACCTCCTGAGCTCAAGTGATTCTCCCGCCTCAGCCTCCTGAGTAGCTGGGATTACGGGCTTGCCCCACCATGCCCAGCTAATTTTTTTGTATTTTAGCAGAGCTGGGGTTTTACCATGTTGGCCAGGGTGGTTTCGAACTTCCGAGCTCAACCAATCTGCCTGCCTCAGTCTCCCAAAATGCTGGGATTACAGGCGTGAGCCACCATGCCCAGCCCCAGTAAGCCTTCTTTACTACTGTAGACTCTGTCAGATGGCCCTTGTTTGTGCTTCCGTAGCACCCACTACAATCCCCTCTATCGCAGGTAACACCCTGTACTATCATGGCCGGATTACTCTTCTGTATTCCCCACTAAGACTGTTCACTCAGACATTAGGGTAGAAAGAGTTTCTGTCACGTTCACATAGCATGAGAGTTACAGATACGAGTTGAATGAACACATGAATGAATGCTTTGTTGAAGTTGGCTGCTCCCTTTTTCAAGGAGGGAAGCCCAGATTGAAGGATGTGAGTGGGAGAACCATGTGAGGGTGATAGGCTGCAGACGAGAAGATGAGATGCTGTAAAAGATACTATTCAGTTAAGAAATGCTACATTAATATCTGTGTATCCTCAATTTGTGACCATTTTAACCCTGATGTTAAAGGAGACCAGTCAGGACCCTAACAAATAGAGGATTTCCCAGATACCTTTTAGTAACCGTCGGCATCTGCAGACTGCTTTTCCCATCTTAGGGTCTCAGTTCTGTCCTCTCCTTTTGCTAAAGAAGTGCCTACATGACATCCTACAATCACTGGGAAACAGAGTCAGTCTAGCTTAGTGCTTTAATGACTGGTTCCAAATCTCCCTGGTGTGAGATTCCAACAAAATGAGGAAAGATCTTTGAACCTCAAAGCTTGTAACCCAACTGGTACATAAAAATGCCTTCTTTCTCCACAGCTTGCTTTTAACATCTCTAAAATACCGGGGAGATCTGTTATTTTTACCTATCCAATTTCTTCTAGTACCATCATCTTCTCGGAGGACTACTGCCCATCTCTTGGCTAAAGTCAGGGACATCACCCAAATTAGACTTCCTGAAACTTAATCTTGAGGAAAGTGTCACAAAAATGAAAATCTTTCAGAATTCAGTGGAGCCCTGAAGATAGTGGTGAGATTTGGGCAAGTTACTTAATTTCTCTATGCCTCAATTTCCTTATAGTAATAATGCTAATAGTACCTATCATAGTGCATTGTGGTGTGGATTACAGATGCTAATATATGTAACACTTAGAACAGGGCCAGGCACAGAAAAAGTGCTAAATAAGTGTTATCAATAAATAATACAGCTATTTAAGTTTTGAAGCTGCTATGTTCTTGTTCATTATGTGGCCTGGCTGTGCAGTTTTTCCTTCAGCTTTCTGGGTTACTCCAATTCTCTTCCAACGAAAATGGTTTTTAGCTGAAATTGGCCTGAGTTGGTTTGTGTTGCTTGCCGCCAGAAAACCCTAATGGTTGTTTCTCTCACACATCGTAGGCCTTTTCTCCCCAAAGTGTTTATTAGACCCTAGAGAACAATAACCATATATTATTAATGTCTCCATCATCTAGGACACGAAGGGTGGTGCGTTGTATGTAGAAATATTCATTTCAGTGCCTAGAAGACCAAAGACATGAATAATACCACTGACCTCTTTTTTAAGGGCTTTACCACATTTTTTCTTAGCAATAAAAATCTGAACTAAGAGCATCATGATCTCCTTCAGAGGCCTAACAGCTGCCATCACCAAATATTTAGCTTTCCAGGGAGACAACCAGTGCAAGGGAAAGAGAGCTTTGGAGTCCCATGGGCCTGTGCTCCCGTTCTCACCCTGCCACTCACTACCCAAGTGACCTTAGGTAAATAACCAAAACTCTCTGAGTTTCAGTTTTCTTATCTGTAAAATGGAGCTAATAAAATGTATCCCACAGGGACTTAGAAACCAACAGAACAGATTATCTAGCCCATGCTGGATACTCTATCCAGCGAATAGTCTTTTTTGAAAATATTCTGAAAGTGCACAGGAACAAAAAGAAAATTAAACTTTTGATGAAAATAAGTTATTTATAGGAGTATACAACTTGACCCACAACTGAAATGTCAACAACTCCTGCTTAGTTAAAGGGACAACAAGTAAGTGCAGGGAACAGGAAATTAAGTTTTTGGTTTGGGGCTTTCAAATGGCGCTGTTTTACAGTGAATGCAGAGCTAAATGCACCTTTTGTTTGTTTGTGTTTTTTACAATCATTACTGATTCTGCACCTTAAAGGTTTTATTTTCCTGTATATATTTTGTATCATACTCACTTAATAAGAAACTCATCTAAAATTTACTAAAGGATAAATCTCAATTGATGAGAACTGGACTCCTCTCTGATTAGTTTTATAAACACATTTTTATAGCAGAAACATTTTGTGTTAAGCTTCCTTTATTATATTTGTTTGCTTCTTTATTCTTCCAAATTGTTTATATTATTTTTGAATGATAGAAATATTATAACTACATAAAACTATTTGCAAATTTCAAAAGAGAGACAATTACTAGTAAGTCACTATTCTAAGTTGTTTCCTTTTAATAATTTTTTCTTTTTTTTTATTTAATCGAAACATATTCTATCCTACTTTTTAAATTTAGGACATGATAAGCATTTTTTATGTCTCTACAGTTTTCTAATAGCAAGTTTTGTAGCTACAGATCTTAAAACTGAATAGATATTTAAACTAGCTACATTTAACTTATTTTGCTCTTGTTTTAATTATTTTTATAAATTTGATTGTTTTTGACTTCAATATAATTCTGACTTTGAAAGTTTAGTGATATTTAAAAGCTGGTAATAAACATTATGGCACATACCTTATTGGTACTCAGAGATATTCATCTGCAGAAGTAGAAGCACTTCATAAAAAATTATGTTTATATTCGCGTTATAGAAAATCTTGGAGACAAGAACAGTAAGCGCCTCTTTGACTTTGACTTTGCCACTGCCAACTTTCAGATACGAGTAGTTACAATTTGTAGATTTTCTGTCCCCTAGTGTTTCTACTAGTTCCTGATTTCTTTGTTGGTAAAGGTGGAGCTGGGGAGGGAGTCTGGGAAAGGGTATGCTTTAGTGATCTATCTCAAAATTATACCATAACTAGAACCTAGCTTTTATTTTAAATGTCATTTAGCATCATTTTGGGAAGGAGTTAATAGAAATTTCAGCTGTTTAAAAGCCCTTGCCTCATGCCTCTAATCCCAGCACTCTGGGAGGCCAAGGCTGGCGGATCACTTGAGGTCAGGAGTTTGAGACCAACCTGGCCAATATGGTGAAACGCTGTCTCTACTAAAAATACAAAAAATTAGCTGGGCGTGGTGGCAGGTGCCTGTAATCCCAGCTACTCCGGAGGCTGAGGCAGGAGAATTGCTTGAACCCGGGAAGCAGAGGTTGCAGTGAGCCGGGATCGTGCCATTGCACTCCAGGCTGGGGGGTCACAGAAAGACTCCATCTCAAAAAATAATAATAATAACCCTTACCCCTCCAAACCATACCTTACTACTGCCTAGACAGGAACATTCTTTGATAAATGCGGATGCGTACAGACACAGAGTGAAAGACTATAATGGAGCTATCAATTTACACATTGGGGAGAGGGAAGGAGAAAGTGCATCTTCATCAGAGATTAAATATGATAGAAATCAGGGTGGGGATAGGAAGATGGAGACTGAGCACAGAAGGAATTTCCAGAGGAGAAGAACAGAAGTACAAGGGCCTGGAGGCAGAAGAGAGCAGGGCAAGTGCCTCCTGGAAATTATAGTGTAGAGTGAGGGCAGGATGTCCAAGAGTAGGGAGGCAAAGAGGAGAGAGCCTAAGACTTCATACTTCTTTTATATTTAGAGTCAGGGTGGCTCAGTGCCTGAGTACACAGTATTTACTCTCATCATTTATTCAGAAAATATTTATTGGTCACTTAGCAATATGCCAGGCACACAAGAAGAAACAAGACATCTGTTCTTGTGGAAATTGCAACTTTGAAAAGAAGACAGATATTAATTAATCAAATAACCACACAAATAAACATGAAATTGCACTTGGTACTCTGGATATGTTGAAAAGGAAGACTTGATTATTCCGAGAACTCAGAAAAGCTTTCTTGTGAAAGGATAAGTAGGAATGGACTAAGCCATGAGGAAGAGAAGAGCATTTCAAGTGGAGAAAACAATATGTGCATAGGTCCTGGGGTGAGCACACCGAATGATAAAAACTGAAAAAGAGATCCAGTAAACCCAAGTGGCTGAGTGGTATACAGGGCAGAGAAATATGTAGAACTGTATTAAGAAATTGTCAGTATTCTTTTTTTCTATTATACTTTTAAGTTCTGGGGTACATGTGCAGAACGTGCAGGTTTGTTACATAGGTATACAGGTGCCATGGTGGTTTGCTGCATCCATCCCCTCATCATCTACATTAGGTATTTCTCCTAATATTAGCCCTCCCCAATCCTCCCACCTCCTGTTATCCTTCCCCTAGGCCTCCACCCCCTGACAAGTCCTGGTGTGTGATGTTCCCCTCCCTGTGTCCATGTGTTCTCATTGTTCAACACCCACTTGTGGGTGAGAACATGTGGTGTTTGGTTTTCTGTTCTTGTGTGAGTTTGCTGAGAATGATGGTTTCCAGCTTCATCCATGTCCCTGCAAAGGACATGAACTCATCCTTTTTATGGCTGCATAGTATTCCATGGTGTATATGTGTCACATTTTCTTTATCCAGTCTATCATTGATGGCCTTGGGTTGGTTCTAAATCTTTGCTATTGTAAACAGTGATGCAATAAACATATGTGTGTATGTGTCTTTATTTGAATGTTTTATAACCCTTTTGGGTTTATACCCAGTAGTGGGATATTCTAAAATCAATAGACATTGAAGAGTTCTAAACTGAGTGGTGACATGACCAGATATGTGTTTTGTAAAAGTTACTTCGGCTACATTAAAGGAAATAGATTTAAAGTCTTAAAGAGTATATTACATGATAACCCAGAATAGAAGTTTAGCATCTTGGATTTGGGAGGTGGAGATTATTATCAAACAACTTGGATATATAGAGACATGTTTAGGAGTTAAATAGCCACAGGAGCTAATGGATTAGACATGGGGGTCAGAGAGATGTAGGTAACTGGTTTCTTCATCATTTGATTTCCATTTGGTTTCTTTATCATAAGATTTTTAATATCTAATTTCTTACCTCCTGCTTCTTTGAAAAATACACAAGTTCAAATGTTCATTCTTTCAATAGTCAGCTCTTGCTAGGTGCTCTGCACCATCCTAGTTAGTAAATAACATATAAAGATGAATAAGTGAGTAAGACACTATCCTGCCACTTTAAGTATAGCAGAGATGCAGCCCAAGACCCCATTCTGTTTGACAGCAAGCTTTGTTGCAAGCTGGTCATAAAGACATATTCCGTAAAATTGGCAATTTGGAATTCATAGTGATAAAGTCACATTTCTGTAAATTTGGACACATATGAAGAAATTTACTCATTAAGCCATGTTTCTATAGATTGAGTAAATATAAGCAAAATAACATTGAGTTATTTGCTTACTGTGAAATCCCACTAATTGTCTCTTTGAGAGGTGTGACTGCACCTTTCACACAAGGAGGTTTTGACAATCATAACTCTTCAAGCTATGCCAATACCATAATCAAAGTGTTTACTCCATTTATATTTTAATCTGTTTATGATTGCCATTTCTGTATGTTCACACTATCTCCTTTGTTTCTATCTTAGGTAATATCGAGGTCATTCTTTCACTTTTGTACTCTAGGGAGGCCAGATTGAGGCCACACATGGAGAGCGACTACCAGCTCCTCCTTTTTGCTTTCTTTTCTTAAGATGTTCAGTTTGCCAGCTGATTAAGATTGTACTTTCTAGACAACTCGCCATAAACAGTTGGTAGAAAACAGTGGCTGCTGCTTTGTTCACACTCTGGAGAAACTCTTGTATATTCTCAAGTGCTTATAGTGGAACTACAGGAGTTTCCCTTGCTTACATCAAGAGCTTTTAACAATGGTAGCATACTTTCTTCAGTTTGCCCACGTGGGTGACATTTAGGAGGAAATCGAAATAAAGTAGAACCTGTTAAAATAAACAAACCGCATATTAAAAACAGAATTGGTAAAACATTGAGCGAATCTCCCAAAATAAAAATCTCACAGATCAATTTTATTTTCATACATAAATGTTTCAAACTCCACAGAAAGAAAAGATTAATATGTGTCTTTTAGTAAAGCTTGTTAGCTGTCCTTATTATTACCTGCTTCACAAGCCTTGAGGACATCCCTTCTAAAATAGGAAACGCGTAATCTGTATGCGAGGAAAACTACAAAGAAGCAATAAATTATTGCTGTAATGACATGCTAATTAAAATTTTGCTTGTAACTCGTGTAAGTGTTTGAAGCCCAGCAAATTTCTCTTTTCATTTGTGAAGTGTGAAGGTAAATTGCCCAGTGACAGTGGGACATCGCTAACAAGTACAAATTGAATAACATGCTATCTTGCTCTATTAGCCCTGACTAGCATGTCTGAATTAGATATTCAGCGCACTCCCCATTGTAGGCCTGATTGATAAATGCTAAGGAGAATTTGTCAAAACAACAGGGGCTACACCCAGTGGGACATCAATATGCTCCATTTAGTCACCCCCACAGCACTTCCTACATACGATTGTCACATAAAATTAAGACTAGCCGCTAACCAGCCATCAAGCTTGTAGCAGACGTCAGGCAGCCTGTGTTCTGTATGCATATTAGTCACATGCTTAACAATTTGGGCTGTCAGGACAGAAGCATGCAGTGACCTCTGGAGCAGAGGTTGAATTTTGCAACTATACCAAAACATCATGCTCAGCTGTTCAAGATTTTAGACCATTTCCTGCCAGATCTGTGCACAGATGCAGTGCCCTAAGCTATAATCTGTGGCAGCGTCCAAATGACAAATGGCACCAGGAAGATTATTGCATTATATATTAAGTACCACAGTCTGTAAATTATAAGTAAACTGCTGTTCAGACTGTCTCCTCCAGCTTTCAGGATACTTTCTCTCTTCGTTCTTTTTTAAATAAACCTAATAAATATTGGGCGAACTGGAGATCAAAGCCCAGAGCTTGAATTAGCCATCTCCATTGCTAATTAGCTGCTTGAATATCAAACAGTTTTGGACCAGCTGTAATTTAATAAGCCATGATTGAGGTTGGCCTGATTTTGTTTCCCCATTGAAAATTCTTCTCAGGTGCAAGTTTGTATGATTTTAGAATTCATGGTGATAAGCTGTTTTTGGTATTTCCCTTGTAAACATAATTAGCCATAAATACAGAAAAACAATAATAAAAGTCATTGCAAGCTAACAGAATCTTTAGTTAGATCTGTTTTCTTACTTCTGTTGCATTATATGTAAGCTCCTTACAACGGAAGTTATCTGCTAATCAAATAAGGAACTAACATATAATAAAGTCATTTGTTTGAAATAAAAGATATTCCCTGAAAAATATGTTTTAATATTTTTAACTCAGTATATATTGTGTAAATAAAAAGCTTGTTATTCTGTAACTTGTCATTAGGCATGGGAGCTAGGATAACTTTTGAAAAGAAATTGCTTAAACTTCTATTTACAAATAGTATAATAAACCATATTTTCTGATGTATTAAAAAGAATATGTCAAATAGCTCTTAAGACCATACATCTGTTGGAACTCAATAGAATTTATTGTAAGTTGAACTTTTAAACATTGAATATTGAATATTTTTCTCTGTGTATTTTGGGATTATTGCTTTTTTTCTGAGAATCTAAGCAAAATTTTCCAAATAGCATTAGAAATATATTTCTTATGGCACTTCTATGGAATTTAGTTACAAGAAATATATGAAATATAATAAAAAACCATTGTTAAACTTATGTAGTATTTCTTCTTTCTAGGACATAAAGGCAAGACATTTAACTTGCTACTGCTATTCTGTATTTTTCATTTCAAAGACAGCACATGAGTAAAATCTTGCCTTTTAACACCTTCTAGATTTTATTCATTCTAGAGTTTAAAAATTTTTGACTTTTTGGTAGTTTCAGTTTTATTGCTATTATAACCATGTGATAAATTGACTCATAGAATTCCTCCCAGAAATGGTAATTTTTCATGAAAATCAACATTACATTCCTTAGCATATATGATTTAATTTTAAAAACTCATTTAATTTTTAAAAAATCATTTAATTAAAAAATGGTGAGCTGCAGTGTGATAATAGATTTATGTTAAACTATATAATAAGCCTAAGTGAGAGAGCTATATACAGAACCTGAAACGAAGTTTATTCCATTCTAGTGACAACCACAACTCTAATGATGGGTTAAACAATGGCTAGACAGCACCACATTGCTGGAGATTATTACAAAGGCTTATTAAGAAAAGAAAGACATAGGTGAACTCTTAGTAGTTAAGCTGAGCAGGTATAAACCTGTTTTCTTTAAAGGTTTTTTTCTTTAAATTTTTTAAGTTGAGAACTATCTCAGTGCTGTAGATATCTCATATTTATTAAAGCTAGAGGAAACAACCAACTCCACTTATAAGAAATGGCCACTTTAAATTATTCAACAACTTTTAGCTCAAAAAATTTCAGTTATGATGAATTTTATAAACTCCCCTTTCACTCCTCCACCTCTCCCCAGTCTTCTACTTTGAACAGAAAAACAAAGGACAGCAGGGTCCTTTTCGCCTCAGGCAACAGTCTGCTGATGGATATTGTAGAAGCTGAATTGCTCCCCATTCACGTTCTAAACCCTTTCTCCTAATTGTCATCTGTATCATCAATGTCACTAACTGAGACCACTGCCACAATTCTACAGCCCTTTGGAGCAATATTGCCTTGGCTTTTTCTCCTGGGGCTTGCTCCTTGCTTGGTGCAATCTGTGGAGCCACTTAGCACAGGATCTTTGTTGACTTATAACAGGTACCAGATGATGCGTCCAGACCTCTAGCCTGGTTTTATGCCCTCATGGCTGGTGTGCCTGCCGCTAGTGTGTGTGTGCACAGATGTCAGAGAATAGATGATGCTTCTGCTGCCATTTTCATGCAAGAGCTTCAGGTTGGTGGGGAGAAATTCAATAGTACAGGAGAAAATCTGGTGTCTAAGAGAAATAGTATTCTTGTGTTTGATGACTTTGTGTATTCTTCTCTAAACCCAGCCCAGAATTCTCACTAAGCATATTTATACTGTTCTACTCACTGTGATGCTTTAGGAAATAAAATGTAATTGCCTCCCTCTTTCCACTGATTTCCTTGATCTTTAAATATTCTACCTTGTCCTCACCATTCATAAAAATAAGTTTAAAGAAAAATTATTCACATGAATAAGTTACATGTAAGGATTCGGAAAGAAACTACTCCCAACTGAATATTTTTATAATAACAATTTTTATTAATAGCAATAGTGTTTTCTTGGTGAGAAAATAAAATTTATTTTCCTATAAATTTATACAGAAGATTTCTTCCTAAAGGTCAAATTTGTATTAAATTAAAGTTCACCTGCAAACAAACATATGTAATGTTGTTTGAGAAAAATTACATTGTTTATACAATTGTAATATCTCCTAATAAATAAAACTTATATATATAATAAAATTAACATATAATATACATGTAACTTAGAAAATATATCAGCAATTAAAACAACTGTATTTGTTTTAAAATACAGGTAATGATGTAAACAGGTCATGATGCATCTATGTTTTCTATAGCTGAACTTCCATTATTTCAGTTATAAATTTTATTTCTTTATTGAGATTATTTTAGTAATTACTGTCTTTCCCCATATAATTGTAAATTCCATGAATGAAAGAAAGAACCATGTCTTTTTTTTTACTCACCTTTTTTAGCCACAGTGTCTTACAAAAAGTCTGGTTCATTGTAAGAGTTTCACAAGTACTGGTAGACTTAATATATGACTGAACGAATAAATCAGTGAATGAATTAGTGAATGAAAGAGTATATAAAATAACTAGAATTCCTGAAAAATTTTTAGCATTTGAAATGGAAGCATTTTACAGGAAGCTCAACAAGACTGTAGGTAATCCTAAATGTGGCTGTGGGCTCATAGGGCTATCTCTGTTTGGAATATTATACAGACCTCAGTCTCCTTTAGAACTTTTAAAGCAGTTTCAAGCTTTGAATCCCATCAACTTCAGAAGAAATTCTCACTTTAGGTGATCTCCTTGAACGATAAAGTGAAATAAGATAATTCCTAGGATGACTTTACTCTTCAGGAGGGATTCTGATATCTTGCTATCTTTCACTGTATCTACGGAATGCCACTTCAGTTGGAATATCTTTTAAGTATTGGGTCTTTATAAAATATTTATCTTCTCAAAATATGCAAGAAAACGTGGCATTTTTTTAAATAAGGTGAATACAGTGAAATAGACTTACATACTAGTTTCTATATTTTTAAACAGAGTGTTACTAATAATGGATTTAATATTTTTTTCCCCACATCTTGATCTAAGATGGAGAATTTCACCATTTCTCTTTTCCCAGTTCTATGATGATTTTCTATACAGATTAGATTACAGTAATACCCTTTTGCCTAGGGTGTCCCCTGAGGACCACCCAAGAGCTTTCCTTTGTACAAATGGTAACAGCCTATGGCTCTAGCGTGTTTTTGCCTAAAGCATATAGTGCTTATGAAATATAGGGATCTCTGTCCTGTAGTTCATATGGTTATGAAATTGTTTCAAAAGCTTTCTGAATAAGGTCAGTATGATGCTTCTGACTTTTAGTCAACAATGTTTGATGTCAATACATTTATTTGTCTGTGTCTATGTATGCCTGTGTGTGTGTGTTTAAATATTTCACTCTAAAATATCTTTATTTGTGCATTAGTGGCCTATCATGGTCAACTTCCTATAAAAAGCAATACAACTGGTAAATGCCAATTTGCCTTATTCTGCATGTGATAAGGAACCTTTCTAGGGTCATGATTCTAATTTGCTATTGTGATAATACATATTATCTACTAGCCTTTTCTTGTAAGTATGAATTGAAAAAGATTTTAGCCTTGAGCTAATAAATGTTCTGCAAAGTTAAAAACAATGTACTATATCACCAGAAGTGATGTTTTATGATATTTGTCATATACTATGATTATTTTCAGACATAATAATTGTTAGAAATAAAAATTTATGACTATTAAACTTTTACTTTGAATGCAAATACTTTTAAAATATTCAAATATTTTTAATACTTTTTATTGAGAATAAAAGTAAGTTTTACTTTACACACACACACACACACATACACACACGTTGATTCTATATGGGAAAGAATGGCAGATTAAGAACTGATAATCATAGTTTCTGCTATAGCAACAAATTAATTCAATTCCAAAAAATATAACAAAAACTGGAAACCACATTAGATTTCCACATTGCTCAAAATAATGAAATAATTATCCCCAATTCATCTTACTTTATGTGTTTTATCAGTGTAACTATGATGAAAAATTATTCTCCAATATTCTCTTAAGCCATCATGTCTAAAATAAAGTCTGTAGTTTCTTTTTTTTTTTTGAAAAAATTGTTCTCTTCTGACTTTCTTATTTTGTCCAATATTGTTACTCTCAGAATTTCAATCATCCTAAGAGCCTAGAGTTAATTTGGGGATCTCCCTCCTTCCTAACTGCTGTAAGATTTGGTAACGGTCCATTAGTTAGAAGCACGAAAGATAATTCCTCAGGCCCTTCCCTTCTTGGCAGTTCCCACTGTCATTACTCTATTCCAGGTCCTTATCATTTATCACCCTCATCTAAATTCCTCTTTCAGCAGCCTCCTAAAAATCCTTTTTGGTTCCTATCTCCCAAATGCAAATCCTTATGCACAAACACTAGATTAATGTTTATTTTATTATAACTTCATCAGAAGCATCCAGAGCTGCCCATGGCTAATGGGATAACTCTGAACTGCTTTGCTAGAATTTAGGGCTCTTGATATTTTGCTTCAACCTCTCTTTTCATCATTATTCCCCACTTGTCACTCAAGCTGGATTGCTCTACTTGTCATGGTCTGATTATTTCTACTTCATTATCTCTGCCTATACTGTCATTACTTCTCAAACTTAAAAAGAACTTCTCACTTTTAAACACCTTGGAACCCTGCCTCTAAAGTCAGCTTTCCTAATTTTCCTAACCCTCAGCATTCTTTCTCATCCCTTCTATCTTTCTTTTCAGCAGTCACTTAGCCTTTGTGCTATATTTCATTGTATTATTATTATGTTACAGATATTTTACCAGTTTGTCTTTATGCCTTTAAAACAGCGTCTTTATTTCCTCTTTCCTGCATTGCTCATAATAGAGGTAGATTCCCCAAAACATTTACTGGTTAAATAAGTAAGAAATTCCACACAAAGTTTAAACTATTTTGAGTGTAAAACAATTTATTTGATGAAACCAAGCATTTTTTTAGCCTATTAGTAAAGTAAAAGAATGATCTTAAACATGTATCAAAGTTTACTTATATTTTCTTTGATACTGCAGATATGAAACTTTAGTAAAAATTAGGACAACTGAACTTGAATCCTAATCAAAATTGATCTTTTTTTAAAAAAAAAGAAAGCCCAAATTCATGTATCTCATAAATAATAATGTAATTTAACAGCAGAGAGATAAAAAGTTATATTTGAATATATATGATAATTGTTAAGAAATGAGACTAGGTGAATATTATGTATTTGATTCAGAGAATGTCCTACATATAAGAACAAACTGATATATATCTGAAAACAAATAAAAATATAAATGACTAAGATCTCACAAATTTACAATTGAAGCTTGTCAAAAGTTCAGGATGGATGAGTAATTCAGCACTCTTCAATATAATAGTATTTTAAAAGCCATTGCCAATATAATAATTATAATAAATATAAACATTTAAATATTACACCTACTTTCATGTGTAATGCTCCACAAAAAACTTCATCTTCAAAAGTTCTTTCTACTGAAAACTCTGCAGTCATAGTAAAGTGCGTATATTTTGGGGTATTTGCCTTGACATTTTAACAATTCTTAAAAGTCTAAAATATGTTTTTCATTTTGAGGCTTTGTTCTGTGAAGTACTAATTACTTAGAAAGTCAACAGAAAACTTACAGTTGCAGAAAAAGGGATACCCTAAGATAGTGCCTTCTCTTTCATTACTTGAGCAAATACATTTTATGGATTTAGTGTTCTGGTCACTGGGGAGTTGTGATTCTATTGGGTAAATATTTTTTAGTTACTTCTCAATTTCTAAAATCTTGTTGCAAGGTCCATTAGACCAGGTAATTAATGTGTGACCAAAATGAGAAGCTCATCCCCAGATTCATCACAGAGACGTACTCCCTTGCATAATCACAAATAAACTTGTCATCTCATTTAACTTACAAATGTGTGCTTCCAATTATAATGGGAGGGGGATAGTTTGTAAGTGTATCCTGACCACTGCAAAAGGAAAAGTAAATCAATACTTTGATGATAAGGAGTGCTGGCACAATCTTTGATTATAAGAACAAGTTTTTTTAAAAAGTAAATTTGATCAATTTAGTAAAGAAATTACAAAATTATATTCTGATCTTTATCAAATATGCTTGAAATGAAAATATCCAATAATTATTACAAATAATACTATATGTAACTACATATTATATGTTCTATGTATGGTATAATATAAAACGTATAATCTATGTATATTTGTTTTTGTGTAAATTTATGTTATACAAATGTGTAATTATGATGTATTATGAATGTATATCTATCTAGCTAATCTACCTACCTACCCACCTGTTTATCTGATAATTTTCCATGATTTGGCTGAAAGTTAACAGCACATGTAATCCAAGTATTAAGACTTAGACCAATATCTTTTTATTGTCAGACTAGCCTTTGCTTTCTGGCACATGTACTATATAATTTTTTCAGAAGTAAAATTTTACAATATAAATAAATTTCTAATTCTAAAGTTCCCCTTGTCAATTTTATACTATTCAGCATTGTCTAATTAGTTCATGTACTTAGTCACTATATTTTCTCTGGAGGACATTTGACTGTTATTTACAGGAAAATTTATTCTTAACAATTAAGATTCACCACTGTGGCAAACTGTTCTGAGATAAATTATTTAACAACCAACGGCATCATTACAGGAATAAGTGTTTCTCTTCCTTGACTGTCACATGTACATATGCATGCATGTGTCTATGAACTCATAGCAGAAATCCAAAACTACTTTATCTTTTACAAGATTGATAATACTGCCTATATGCTATTATTTTGTGTGTATGTTTTTGGTGGGGAAAAGTTCTAATTTTATAGCATTATCTAGCAATTAGCTGTCATAAACAATACTGGATTTTGATATAAAGTAATAGTGGATTCCTCAAGCTACATGCAAAAATCTATTTATTTTATACTTTATCCCTCACATGTTCATGAAAATCTAAGTGATATGAAATATGACCTAGACTGACTTCAAACTCATATTAGCAATATGTCCTTGGGCAATCTTTGAGGTAGTTCACTCATTTGGGAAATGGGTTATATCTACTTACTTGATTTTTAAACTACAAAATAATTGCTTTACTGGGGAATACCCTTGTGTGAAGGAAGAGAACTACAAGAAAATATGTTATCCAAAAAGAGTGAGATTTAAGAGCAACACGAAGATATAAAGTAAATTTTCATTGATGGTGAAAATAACCTAAAATCCAAAAGTTTTTCCCATTTTTGGTATGCTATCCATACTAGTTATTTAAGAAAATATTTCAAGGTATATTTTTGTGTTGACCATACTATTCACACAAACATGAATATTGGAATATGTGTTTTTAGCTGTACTAAAGGCTATCTACGATAAATGGAAAAATTACTGAAAGTAATGTGGGAGTCTTACGTTTAAAAAATAGGAAAAATATGACTGAATTACACTGATTGACTTTTTTCTGCAAAAAGGTTAAAATTTACACCACAACTGGAGATCTATTTAAGAGCATGTGGGTTAAACACACTGAATCTCCATCCCAAACACAGTAAGGCAGCTACAAGTCAAACATAATGACAGTGCTGATTAATTAGATACATCTACCCCCCAGCACTTCAGAGTGATTTATGGAGACACATCTCTAGTCTGATCCATTGTGCTGACTGGATTAATGGAGTGAGCTAGAAAAATTCACTGGCAACAGTATCTGGCAGCCCAGCAAAACATTAACCCTTGGAGTTTTCTTATCTAGCCTATTGACAGAATATTAATTATGACAAAACATACACATTTCACCAAATTATCTTTTGATAGCTTCGTTTATATTTGATATATAAATATAGCTGTACTTATTGTGTTGAATATTTAGATATATTGAAATTCCTTGCATTAGAAAGAAATTGCACATAAACATTTAAGAACAGGGTTAAACAGTGGATCCATTATGGAAAGGAAGCTTAGTGAGCATATACTTTTCCTCTTTATAGTATGCGTAGAGACATAGATTTCTCATGGAATGAAGAGAAGATAAGAATTGTTTTGCAAACAAAAACTATTCCCATTACATTAAGAAATTATGAATGTGTAAACTGCCTGGTGGAAGTGAATTCTGAAATAAAGAGTGATTCTGCTTGGGGGAGAAACACCCTTGATATATAAGCAATCAAACTAGAAATATTCTGAAGTGTGCCTAATCAGAAGTGAGCATATTAGCACATAAATTGCTTCTGGTATACATAAATGAAGCATCATATATTATCTGAATCTCCAAATTAAAAAGCTTCGTAGAGCTATTTCAGCTCAGTATTTAAAGCTATGTAAAATTAAAATTGAACCTTTCTTAAGGTATCAAAAACAATCATGAGATATATCATATAACTTCAGCTTTAATTATTTTTGTGGCATTTGATCCATCCCAGTCACATTTTCTAGATGTGTTATGTTAAACATATGGAAACACAACTTGTAAGTAGACATGGTTTAAAGGGCTCTGGGAAAAATGTGTCTTTCAATTAGGAGCAAATGATAGAACCAAGTAGTAAACTATTTTTTATTCTTTTCCAACTTTTATTTTAGTTTCAGTGGGTACATGTACTGGAGTGTTACATGGGTAAATTGCATCTTGCTGGTGTTGGGCGTACAAGTGATTTTGTTACCCAGCTAGTGAGCACAGTACTTGATACATAGTTTTTCGACCCTTATCCTCCAACTACCAAGTCATAAATTCTTAATCAAGTAACTCTTCCGTACATTGAAACCAAATTTAAAAAAGATTAAAATATTTGTAAAAACTATTTTCATTAGCATAGTAAGTTTTAAGCAGTATAAAAACGTACTATAGGTTAACAGTGTAGAAAGGATAATGCAAGGACAGTTGCAAACATTTGGATAATCTGAAGAAGACCCCTTACCTCTCTGATTACTCAAGGTTCACATTTAGGGGGATTAGATTGTTTGTTGTGGATTTTCTTCATTCTAATGACGGTGCAAAAGAAAGGAAATGTAAAACTAACCAAGTCTAAGTGCATAAACGTTTATTTCTCAATCCCACAGCAAATGGAAATTTAATATCAGGCTTTCATGCTTCTAGATATATTATGCCTCATGAAACCAGTATGTCGGATCAAAGCTGCTGTCTTAGGTTTACCATGTTGGAACATCTCATAGTTCTGCAAGGGGAGCCCTATGTCAGTAGTTCTCAACTGGGATGATTTTTGGTTCACAAGAGCACATTATTCAATGTTTAACATTGTTATTTGTCCAAAGGAGGAATGTACTACTGGTTACTAGTGAGTAGAGCCCAGGGATGTTGATAAACATCCTACAAACTGTAAGGTAGCCCTCCCACAACAGAATTAATTGTGCAGCCCCAAACATAATAATGCAGGTTGAGAAACCCTGTCTAGGGTAGAATACACTTAAATAATTTTATCTAAACTTTTCAAACAAATGTATTAATGTTGAAAATCATCTCTAAAAATAAAATTAAGATTTGCTGGTAAATTTTCACAAAAAGCAGTAGTTTTTACTTAGGAATTCAAGAGTACCCTGGAAACTAGAAACATGAGCATATATCATCACTAACACAGCCTCAAGATACTAAGAGACACCAAAAATGAACACAGAATTGTTGAATAAATTTATTAATTAATATTCTATATGTGGAACTTTTGAATTTGAGTATTTAGACATCTAAGACCATGTATTACTTCCTTTTTATGCTGCTGATAAAAACATACTCGAGATTGGGAAGAAAAAGAGGTTTAATTTGACTTACAGTTCCATATGGCTGAGGAGGCCTCAGAATCATGGCGGGAGATGAAAGGTACTTCTTATATGGTGGCAACAAGACAAAATGAGGAAGATGCAAAAGCAGAAATTCCTGATCAAACCATCAGATCTTGTTCATTACCACAAGGACAGTATGGGTGAAACCGCCCCTGTGATTCAAATTGTCTCCCACCAGGTCCCTCCAGCAACACATGAGAGTTATTGGAGTACAATTCAAGATGAGATTTGGGTGCATATACAGAGCCAAATCATATCAGATCATGTGTGTGTGTGTGTGTGCGCGCGCGCGCACGTGCACGTGTATATGTGTATATATATATATACACAAAACCATGATATATATACACACACACACAATCGTGATATACGATGCATATATGTTTGACCACGATTCCCTATGTTTAGATATACTCTAAGACCATATATATATATATACACATATATATGTATATACTCTAAGACCATATATATATATACACATATATATGTATATACTCTAAGACCATATATATATACACACATATATATGTATATACTCTAAGACCATATATATATACACATATATATGTATATACTCTAAGACCATATATATATACACATATATATATATATACTCTAAGACCATATATATATACACACACATATATATGTATATACTCTAAGACCATATATATACACACACACATATATATGTATATACTCTAAGACCATATATATATACACACATATATATGTATATACTCTAAGACCATATATATATATACACATATATATGTATATACTCTAAGACCATATATATATACACATATATATGTATATACTCTAAGACCATATATATACACACATATATATGTATATACTCTAAGACCATATATATTTATACATATATATGTATATACTCTAAGACCATATTAAGTACCAGAAAAAAATTTTTATGTCATTCAATATTGCTGAGACTATGAGTGGTACTTGAAAAAAGAAATTCATAAGCCTTTTCATGCAAAAGATTATTAAAAAATCACGTTAAAGGGGTAAATACCTTTATTGAATACATGACTGAAGTAGAAATCGTGTGCATGAAACAAAAGTTTCCATTATATTTTCTAATTAGCTAACATACTTCCAAGTCAAATTCCTCATCTCTCATATAATTCATAGGCTCTATTTGGCAGAAAATAGACTCCAAACGGTCTCCTAATCATTACAGATAACCAATTTGAGAAGTTTATATGGCTTCTAACTTCAATTCTTTCAATTTCAACGTTTAAGTTTTATTATTGTCTGTGTAAAATAGCTCCTCAGTTGAGAAGATTGTTTCATTTTTCAAATCTATCACATTTTTTTGAATTCAAATCTAGCTCCAATTTATTCAAATCAAATTAAGTTAAATCTAGCCTTTCCCAGCTATTCCAGCTCACAAACATTTTTTTCTACTCAGAACTCATAGAATTTAAAATTTTGAGTATTCATTTTGGCACTTAATCGTATACTGCCTCACTTTTTTTTTCTTTACTAATTCTTATTTATTTAATTTTGTGTCTTCCTAGTTAGATTACAAACCTTAGGAGGCAGAGACCGTATCATAAATACCTGTTCTAAGGAAAAAAGTTTAGTAAATGTTGGAGAAATGAAAGAAAAAAGATAAGAACAAAAGAAGGGAGCAAGAGAGACAAGAAGAAAAAAAGAAGAAAAGAGGTCAAGGAAGGGAAGGAGGGATGAAAGGAGGGAGACAGAGATGGAGAAAAGGCCCTTTATGTCTTCCTTCTCATGTTTTTTAAAAGTAAAATATTTTTCTAACGATTATTTAAATGAAAAGTATTTCAGTTGGCTCTAATCCTTAGATATTCTGAAATTCACTGAACTTTGACCACAATTCCCTATGTTTAGATATTATAACATTTGGGGTTTCTTTGAGTTTTCACATTGAAGATCAATAACACTAAGCTCCAAATTAAGAGTATAAACTCAACTTCTAGGGAAGAAGTTTGAAATGTGGGAGAGGGTTATTTTGAAAAACATAAGAAACTGTTAACATCATTGCATATTTAGGAAAAAAATTCATAAAATAAAATAAAGAAAGTAAAGCACCTACAATCGCAGAATGCTTCTTAAATCAGATGCAAGCAAATTATTTCACATTCTAGACCCTTAAATGTCTTCCTATTTCCTGGAAAATGAATTCCAGTTCTTAAATTGCACAAGTAGTCCTTTCTTCCTCTTTCATTTCTTCCCCTTTCATTTCTTCCATTTTTAGTCCCTAATTTAAATGCTGGCTTGAACAAAGCCAAATTTGGGTCACTTTTCAAATGCTCCAAACTGTCTCTTTCTGTTTTTTGCATATACCCTTTAATCTCAACCCAGTCCCTATGCCTCTCGGCCTCCAACTCACACATAAAATATATACACACATACACACACATTTGTTATCTGTTTCCTACTTCATATGCAAACTCGTGTCACTTCCTGCAAGAACTTTTCCAAGGAGCATCCAGGCCTCCAGGTGAGGGTCACCTCTCTATGTTCCTCTCCATACCCTGCACTTCTTCCTCTCTGCTAATAGCACATGGGAATGAGATTGCATGCATCCCTGGAATGGAAGCTCTGTTAAGATCTTTTTGCTTTCTGTCCTCCTTGTATTCCTAGTAGCTAGTACTGAGTCAGGCACATGATGTTTTCAATAAATATTTCTTCAACTGAATTAAAATGAACTGAATTGAATCTGTTCATTAAATACACTGTTGGAGCTATGAAGATTTTTGTTTTGATGAAAAGGAGAGCTGGAGATTTTTCTGGTGAAGGATGGGGGGTTTTCTAAAGGTTGATAAACACCTGTGCTCAAATCTTCCTAACTTCTCAATATCTTTCCTCTGTAAAGGAATTCATTTTCCTTTTTACCTAGATCTTTTCACTTATAAGAGTTAGCTTAAGACAGATGGCCAAACATCCTATGGTCCCTCAGGATTTTTACATCTGCTGTTTCATAATTCACCTTCTTTCAATCATAACAATATTTTCTGCTCTTAAATGACAATCTTTCTATAAAAAGATAATCTATAATTTGTTCTGTACTTAACATTACAGGACATTTTCATTTTCACAGCATTCTTTTCTCAAGATGTTTCTCTTTATAAAATTTTTCTTTTCCTTTCTAAACACTGGATTAATAATCATTGGTAGAAACTCTGAAAGACAAAGAAATGTAAGCAAATAATGATTACACATAATTCCAATATCCAGAGATGATCACTGATAACATTTTGCTGCAATTTGCTTTTTATTTCTTTTCTATGCATATATTTTTACACAGTTAAGATCATACTGGGCAAATGAATTATGTTCTGCATTTTAAAAAGTTTTATATCAAAAGCATTGCCCTATGCCATTATCTTTGTACACATAATTTTAAATGACTACATAATGCTATTATGTGAATATATCACAATTTACTTCCTAGTTTCCTTATTAGTGGCCATTTAGATTTCTCTATGCTTTTACAGTTGCTCCTCCTTTCAGGAAACAGAGGCTGCAGAACCCCATATGTCATTGTGCTTGGATGCGTTTCTTTTTTTCTTCCTTGTTCATGTAACTTGCTATACCGCAGTTGCTTCAATTCAATGACACTATTTAGGAAACTGTCCTAGAAGTGCATGAGTAACATAAGTGGGAATTTGGGAGAAGAACTATGTCTTCTTCTGCCTTATACACTGCTGATAAATATAGTTATGACTCAGGAAACAATATTGAGTCATTTAATTCGCTTAAAGCGCTTCTCAGATTCAGTGAAATAGAAAGCCTGAAATTGCTGGCAGGCAAAGATGTTGTTGTAGCTCATTATTTTTAAGGGAGTAGGAGACTTTCTGCACTGCTTGCCTGAGAATCGATCATTCTAGAAGTATAAAAGACATAATGACTGCATAGCAGTAACTTGGTATGGCAGTAATACCAATAACGATGTTAAACTGAATAGGTCTCAGTATTCCAAAGGTGTGCAGACATTGGAACAGGTTTTTCCACAACCTGGTGAATTATAGGAAAATCCATTAAAGTGTCTATACAATGAACTTTTTAAAATAGACGTATTCTTGGCAAAAAGGTCAGTAACATGTCTGTTAAGAAAGGTCATTTATGCCAACAATTTGCTTCTAGTATTGATGAGAAGAAAGAAGCCAAATAACTGGATTAAATGGCTTTTCCAGTTTGACCTTTCAGGATAGAGTGAAAAGAAACCCAAATGCCCAAAATGCTGAATTACAGTGTTTTGATGATGAAACATCCTTCCTCAGTCCTGGGTACTATATTCCCATTAAAAGATGAGATACATAATTTTCATATTAAGGACACTTTAATTATGATTTTCTGTTTTTGGGATATCGTATTTTCTCATCTACAAAAAAAAAAATCTACAAAAGATTACAAAAACTCCAGCTTCATTCATATAGTTAGACTGGAGTTAAGAACTCTCTCTATTAAAGGAAGCAATGGAAGTAATAGGAAAAACCATGATGTTAGATTTGAGCCTGGGGATTTGACTCTCCTGTGGAATGGACAGGAAGGTCTCTGAGTAAAGGTAGGACACAATGGGGGAGGAGAAAAATATTACATCTAATTAGGCATGCAGAGCAGAAGGAAGCAGCATACAGGAGGAGAATGAACACCAGCTTCAGTCCAGATAATAGGTGCCCCAAAGAACGCTGTGAGGTGCCAGAGCTGGGGATTGTTGCAGATTGAGTGTGTGTTGCCTGCATTTTCCACAGCAGATGGCCAAATGGGCAGGTGGGTTTCTGAGAGGACACTCCTGGGCTTTTACCCACATTCTCCATGTACCTGGGATCGCAGATGGCAGTACCAGCTGGCAAATGAAAAGATGCAGTTTATGTGTTTCATTTACTCTCGTAAATTATAGAGAGCAAAGTCCATCTTTCATGTAAAAAATTCATTCTCAACACATGTATATTACTTACCTCTGATGTTTTACATAAGTATGGCAGAGATTGTATTTTTGCTTAACTTTTTTTAGAAATTATAATTTTTCATTTTTTTTAGATTATAGATGTTTTTGAATTACATAATGTTTTAACTCTTGAGCAACTAAGAGAATTCAAACAAAATTCCTAAGGAAAAAAAAGGAACAAAATCTCATTTTATGCTTAAATTATCTGTATTCACAAAGAGTTTGAACTGAAAATCTAAACATTTTTAGAAATTCAGAAAGGAATTGTTTTTTAACTACTAATAATTCTCAAAGAAATACATTATTATTAAAGTATTATTGTATAAAAATGCCTTTCCATGTATTCAAAAATAGTTTTAAATATTTAATATTAACATTTAGTTGTGTAGATGAAACATATAGATATAAATAGGAATGCTATTATAAAATAGTTTAATTTTGTTTTAACCAAATAATATTTATTGATATTTGCTGAAGCATGCTTTTAGAAAATGTCTGTCTAAGGAGGCTGAGGCAGGAGAATTGCCTGAACCCAGGAGGCGGAGGTTGCAGTGAGCCGAGATCGCACCATTGCACTCCAGCCTGGGTAACAAGAGCGAAACTGTCTCAAAAAAAAAAAAAAGAAAAAGAAAATGTCTGTCTACGCATAAATGCTTTCAAAGGGCTTACAGTTTGGTTGAGAAGACAGAACACATAAAGGACCCAACCAAAAGCATCTTCTGAAGAGGCAGGATAGGAGAAAATTAATATAGAGTAAAATAAGTTTTGTTTAAAATGATGAGGAAGTAATGGGAGTATCCCAATTAGCTAATTTGCTATTAATAACAGATTTCCAAGAACAGCAAAAACTGGATGTCTTTACTTTCCTTAAAATAGAAATCCAATTTATCATGTCAAACTGCATAGAATCAATAATTAATTGCATCTTAAAATCCAAATAAGAATATTTAAATGTGATTCTTCCTTGTCAACCTAAACAATGCCACATATGTACTTTAAAAATTCCTGTTATAAATAGAAGTGTATCATGCACTTGGGTCCAGAAAGATAAGGTGACTTTGCTCCCCCAGGGGACAATTGATAATGTCTGGACATGTTTTTGGTTGTCACAACTGGGGAGAAGGATGTGTAAAGGCTGAGGTTGCTGCTACATTCTGATAATGCACAAGACAACGCCCCACAACAGAGAATTATCCAATTCAAAATATCAGTAGTGACAAGGTTGAGAAATTCAGTTTGTCCTCATAAACAATTGCCAAACACTTAATGGAAAGACTGGCCAAAAAATTTACAAAAATGTCTGGAATATGAGAGATCAGGCTGTTCTGCAAACACATGTACACTTTAGAGAAAATTAAATGACTTTTAAAAGTTTTCAAATTCCTCTTCGATGCAACCTCACTTTTTGAGTAGTTTTCAAAAACTCCCTCAAAATATACCTTTACTCTGTTCAGGGGAGTGTCTTTAGTGTCTTACAAATATGCTATGGTTGTATTTCAAACGGCTACACTATTTCTATTATTCTTTTACCTTCAACAATTTATCTTTTCCTGTACCTTTCTTTTCTTTTGAATATTTTATATCTTCTGGAAGTTGGGTAAAATGCCCAATAAAACTGGACTTTTGCACATGTATTATTTCTGCCAGGTAATTTGCATTAATCATTGCCCATGGTCTGTTGTTTCGTGTCTTGCATGTTATTAGCAGCTGGGCATCCTTGGTAATCAGTGTGCTTCTTTCAGTATCTTACACAGACTGGCAAATGTAATAAGTAACATGTTTGGCTCTGTGTCCCCACCCAAATCTCATGTCAAATTGTAATCCCCACATGTCAAGGAAGGAACCCGGTGGGAGGTGATTGGATTATGGGGGCGTTTTCCCCAATGCTGTTCTCGTGACAGTGAGTGAGTTTTTAAGAGATCTGATGGTTTAAAAGTGTGGCACTTCCCCTTCGAATTCTCTCTCTCACCTGCCACCACGTACGACGTGCTTGCTTCTCCTTAGCCTTCAGCCATGATTGTAAGTTTCCTGAGGCCTTCCCAGCCATGCAGAGCTGTTAGTCAATTAAACCTCTTTCCTTTATAAATTACTCAGTCTCAGGTGGTTATTTAGAGCAATGTGAAAATGGACTAATATAGTAAGCATTTATGAAATTCTCATTATTTTATTCACTTATTCCTTTAAAGTGATAGGAAAACAAAAAGGGAGGAAAGGTAAGGAAAAAAGTAAAGAAAGGTCCTATACCAAGTTTAATAATTTTTTTCAGTGATCTTTGCTCATGTGAGTGTCATCTCTTTTATAATTTAATCTAATTAACTTTTGTTTAGCAGCATCTCAATCTTTATGGATATTAAATTAAGTTACTAATTCTTAAGAAATACCAACCTACTAAGAAACTATTATTTCTATATACCCTGTATACCCAGGGTTTGACTTTGAGTCATCTGCTTATTGACAGTGTGACATTTGGGGAAGTTTTCTGACTGGAAATGCTTCATCTGGCTTGTGGGAGTAGCAGCAGTGCCCAGTTCAGATGGCCACAATGATGACTAAATGAGATAATCAATGTGAAGGGCTTAGGACAGCGCCAGGCAAAGAATGAGAGCTCAGTACATGTTGGATAGCCTCATTACTAAAAACATAACTTAATCCTGTGATCCCTCAAGATCTTATCTGTTAACATGACCTTAGATCGAAGATCTTCAAATCATCTTAGCATTTCAAACATGTTATAGTGTTCTTTATATCAAATTATTTTATTTCTCAGTTATTCAAGAGGTAACATTTTATAGTTCACTGTACTTCATGTTGGGAAGATTCACACCATTTTCAAATATATTTTACATTTTTTATTCTCTCTAACCTCAAAATCTGAAATAAAGAATAAAAATGCTCTTAATCTCACATACTATAAATCTGCTTTTGTGTGTTCATAAACACTGGGCTCATGGTGAAATAAATTAGCGTTGTAAAGTACACATATGTCAACAATTACTGAGTGCAGTAATTTAAGGCCTGATTCACTAAACTTTTCTTTGACCAATAGGCAGTCCTGAACTAGAAATGTAATTTATAGGGAGAAAAGGATGAAGTATAAAGGTTGCACTGACTCCCATCTTTCATATTCCAAAGTGCTATACCTTTCAGAGTATAATTTCCTATACTGAGACATACACAATTAGCCCCCTCCCACCCACATTTATTAATGTCATCATTTTCCTTGGATTACTTCTGATTTATAAATAAGCATGCTTGTTGAAAGCAAAGCAAAAGTATGATTTAACACAAGCTAAGAAAACTGTGTAGGTTTTAGTTTATCAAAACTTGCAGTAGGTTTTGGTGAAAAAAAGTTCACCTACACAGTAAATGGCGAGGCGTTTCGGCTTTACCTCTTGATTTAGAAGGGCAATTAATTCAGAATCCATTCTTCTGTTTTTAAATGTAAAACCTTAATTGACAAATACTGACTTCCAGTGGTGTAACATAAGACTTCTCAACATGGTGGGAATATGCTACTTTCTAATAATTCACCTGGATTAGTTTTTTTTTTAATTTATGCAAACTATTTTAAAAGTATGACTCTATGAGAAAGCATTTATTCATTAGAGGCAAATAGCACATGTGCATTTCTACATTTTATGAAAGGGAGGAGAGGACATCACTGTTTTCTAGGCTAAAAACCACTTGGAACAAGCAACAGGTCTTAGGCAGCAACTTAGATAATGAATTCTTTAGAAGAACCCTTCTCTCCACATCACAAAATAAGCCAGCAAACAAACATAGAACAGCAACAGCAACAAAAATCCAGAAAATAAAATTGTTCAAAGCATGTGAAATGTGCTGTAGTTCTTTACTGCAAGGGAACTGGAGAGTCTAGTTTAGACTCAAAGCAGACTAGCAAATATGTACTAACTCATTTCTGCTCTTAATAAATATAAATGATTGCAGTGGCCTGTTTATTTTGAGTCTCTCCCTAACTCTAGTTTATGCAATGTATTTTTCCTGGAAATGCTGGTTTAATTTCGTTCTGTCCTCTGCTTCTAAGCATTTGATTTTTTCATGCCTTATTATCTTATTTCACGCCTTGAACAAGTTACCTTCCCTGATTTTCAGTTTTCTCACCAGTGAAATTTCTTAGAAGGGTTTAATGAGATAATGTATGTGAACATAATAGGAGCTAAGTAAATGTGAACTTAATAGTATCTGAAATTTTCTGTTTTAAGAAGCATGTCACCCTGGCCCATCAGAAATTCGATTAGGCAGAATCCAATAGAATTTGAAGAATATGTATTGAGTTGTATTCTAATGGCTTCTTACCAATCTTCTCCTCACTTTCTGCAATCTTGACACTATTTGCAGATTAATTTTCTTGAACAGTTTTTCTAAGGTTGTCACTTAGAAGTGTCACTCCTCTGTATGAAAACCTCACATGGCTTTAAATTGCTTAAGAATGAAAGGCAAACACTTAACAATTGTGTTCAAGGCCCTCCATAATCCAGCCCAGGCTCCCTGCTCCCTGATTTCTACAGCATCCAATATTTAGAGCCAAATTGGACCATGGGCTGCTCTCAGATATTCTGAGTGTTTTCCTGCCTTTGAGTATGTTTTACTCTCTGCCATATGGACTTGCTGGAATTCTACTAAAGCAATTTCTCAATAATTATTAATATTTGGAAATTGAGTGAAATTAATGAATCACTATAAATTATTCTCCAAGTCTAAAAGATGAACTGTTGTAGTCTCTAAAGATATATAATCAGCTAACTAAAATGAAAATGAAGTTCGAGGTTATGGTGAGCTATGATTGTACCACTGCACTCTAGTCTGGGTGACAGAGAAAGATCCGGCCTCTAACAACAACAACAAAAAATAAATGAAAACATACTAAGTAATTAATGTGTCACTTCACACTTTTGTAGGATCGCTTTAGAGACCTCTTACTGCCATTAATAAATATAAAATATGGAAATTGTGCAGGATATTTTCACAAAGACTTGGGGCACTGGAGGTAAACAGCACACACACACACACACACACACACACACAAATCTTCTAATCAAACTAGTAATTTTATTAATGCCACTTGCAAATATAGTTCTTTCAAAATTTGAGTGGTAAAATAAATAAAGTATATGAAGGAAAACAGTAATTTAAAAGATATTCAAAATAACATTGATAAAGCTAGAAGTCTGGTGTTAACGTCAAATCTGAGTAGTTGCACTGATGTGCTCTGACATGGCTTGTTCATAGAGACCAAAAATTTTATATTAAGTTCAAACTTAAAATTTAACTAAAAATATTATCATATATTTCACAAACAGGAATTCTAATAGATTCGAAGAATCTTGCAGGAGTAAGACAGTCTGAAACATTGAATAATAGCTATTTAGATGAACTGAAACCAACTCTCTCTTATAAGGTCTGATTACTTCTTGACAAGTCTTTTACATGTAAGAGTTCTGAGTATGTTTGTTGAAGGAACAAATGAGTACATGAATAGCCGCTTAGCATTCTGGACAGTGGTGATTTGATTATCTTCCTCTTACATGCAGCTCAAGATTATTTGTAACTGGATCCTAAAATCTTTCTTTCTTATCTTTCCCATTTTTTTTTAAGGACTAGATTTATTAATCCAGCCCCTACGAGGTGCCACACATAAGGCTAAGCACTGGGGATAAAAATGAGTAAGTAGACAAAGTCCTTGCTTTATGGATCTTACAGCCAAGTGAAAAAAACAATGCAAACTTTAAGATTTACGCCAGAGTTACCTGAGGAAGTAATCAATCAAGAAAGTAAGTTCTGTTAAAGTTTAGGAGATAGAAAAAAGAAACTGTTGTTTGTAGAAAATAAAGACACGGGGCCACTGAAACATTTCAACAGTTTATGAATATTAACATTCATTTTTTTTTTGCTATTTTTTATGTTTTTCTCAAATGCAGAATTTGGCATGCTAAGTGATTGTTATGATTTTGAGACTACTACTGGCTTTCTGCCAGAATGAATAGAGCAATAATATTAAAATTGTTTTTATTCCTGATTCCTATTCTTGATTACTTATCTTTACAGAAAAGCATCAGGTTTGAATTTCAGAAGCATCATATCGCTTGAATTAATATACTGTGTGACACTGATAATCTCAGGATTGTTTTAAGTGAGATCTTAGAATTTCACACTTATTTTCATATTGGGGGTTAGTGTTTGTCAAAAATGTTCATAATTAAAATATACTCAGGGTTGAAAGGACTCCAGGTTGAAAGGAATTCTTAACCTCTGGGGGATATAAGAGGATAAAAATGGGAAACCTCCATTCTTATTTTACTTACTTCTGTATTTTTATAATAATTATGTAAATTTTGTGATTGAAAATAAATTAGAAATTGGGCATAACACAAAAGGGAGTCAATATTTATTGGTTTGAGGCCACATCCAGAAAACTGAATCAACAGACACTAACTACTCTCATTCAAAAGCAGAATGGCCATGGTGCCTTCACAAACATGGAGGGGAAAAATATGACCTTACAGTCAACCGATAAATTGTATGGAAAAAGCAGTTGGTATGGTCCACATATCCAATTAATAAAACTCCCATCTGAATAAACTAGCGATTGACTAAATATATTATCTCAGTGTTTGCATATATGGACAATGTTATAAAAGTTTATCTTCAAATGCTTTAAGAGTTATGGAAGAGAATGTATAATACTGTGTATTCATTACCTATTTTCTTCAGACTCACAACATTAAGTCATTGTACTTAAATGTAAATGTGGTCATTGCTCATTCATAATGGAATGTATCTACAGAAATCAAATGCTCCTAATTCTTCTTTATAAATCACATTATCTTAATCTTATGCATTTAAGTGTATTTTGAGTAGATAACAGAAACAGGAAACTGATTACCCACAACATAATTATTATTCAGAGGAGAAAAAACTAAAGTGATCCAAATTCTGCATTTTGCTTAGCCTCTCAAAACATGACCCCCCGTCCGTTGTAGAATTAGCTTAAATATTAAAGACTGAGGTCAAGGTCCAGAAATGTGGAAGATGTGGTTAGGATTTATATTCCTGGCCCACTTGACTCCATGTTTGTCTTTCAAATGAAAATTGCCTTTCTTAAACTCCTGTACAAGTAATTAAACATTTATTGAGCAGGTATTATGTATAAGACACTCTATTGAGATGTTGGAAATACATACAAAAATAATTGTTACCAACTAGTAACTTAAAGGTACTATCTACAACTGAATCTTCTAATCTTTACCCTTTGGAGATATGTCTATAGATGTGTTCTTCAAAATGAATTAATGACCACATTTCTTGATCTTCAACCTTACCATTCTTCTTATATTCTACATCATTTTCTTTTTCTTTTGCATCTTTTTCTCTTGTCCTCTATAAACAACCTCACTCTCCTTCAGTATTTTGTCTTAAAGACATATATGTTTGATTTCTAGGCACCTCATCTTTTTACTTTGTTCTTTTTAAAAGCACTTTATAGTAAGATATTTATGCATCTATCGTAATAGAGAGAAGTATATATTTCCAAAGCGAGCAGTTTGATGTATTTGTAAAAAGTGAAAACACCTGAGAAACCATCCACCAAAGGGTGAAGAAAAAAGACACTAGCAGCGTTATCTACTGAAAGGTAAGCGCTCTATTGATTTCTATTACCGTAGGTTAGTTTTGTTTTGAAATTTATATAATCGAAATTATATAGCATGTACCTTTTGTTTCTAGCTTCTTTTGTCCAAAATTGTGTTTGTGATATTCATCCATATTATTTTAGTATTACATTGTGTGAATATACAATAATTTATTTATCCATTCTATCATTAATGGATATTTAGATCTTTTTTAGTTTATAAATGAGCAATGTCACCATGAAAATTTCTTTTGGGGATACACCAAGGAATGGAATTGCTGGGTGACAGTCTTTGTGTATCAGCTTTAGATACTATTAAATCGACCAATTTACATTGCTGCCAACTGTGCATGAGACCACCAGTTGCCCTATAGTTTTGTTGGTGCTTAGTATTGTCAATTAAAAAAAATAGTCATTTTCATGTCAATTTGATGGTATTTTATTGTGGTTTTAATTTGTTTTTTTTTTTTTTTCTATTTACTAATAATGTTGAGCACTTATTGATATGTTTATCAGTCACTTGAATATCCACTTTGTTACGTGCCTATCCCATGAGGATTGGGATGGGGGTGGTCCTGTAGTGTATTTACTGATATCTTCTAGATTCAGGGCCTTCATTAAATATCTGAATTATAGCTGCTTTTTCCCATTCTGTGGCTTGTCTTTAAGTCTCTTAATGGAGTCTTTGGATAAAAAGTTGTTCTTAATTTTAAAGGAGTCTAATAATTGATCTTTCCTTTATGATAAAAATTTTTTATTCTATTGCTAGCCATAGAGTAATGAAGCTATTCTGCTATTAAACTTTAGGAGACTTTATTCTTTTACATTTCACATTTAAGTCTGTAATTCACAGAGAATTGTTTGTGTGATTTATTTTTCTTCCATTTGATATCAAAAGATCATTTATTGAAAAGTCCATCCTTCCCTTGTGGTACTATAAAAGTGCTTTTGTCGTATATCATCTAACAATATATATGTAGGTCTGTTTCTGCTAAATTTCCTGCGATGTTTGTGAATTAGTCTATTTTTCCTTTTACTCTTATATGTTTACACTTTATATATTGACTATTTCACTACATATATTCATATTCATAATTGTTATATCTTAGTAGTTATTGATTATTTTAACTCTTTATCTCTGGTAATACTTCTTGCTTTAACAACTGCTTTGCTATTTGAACAGCTACAAACATTTTCTCTGGGCTGGGTTTTCATGCTATATATTACTTTTACCACATTTCAGACAATGCAAAGAACTTAGAACATTTTTATTCTATTTATGGCTCATCAGTTCTTTTGATAGTATTGTCATGCATTTTAATTCTGGGTATATGTATATTTCAATCTGATAAAAACTATTACTACTGTTTTATACTATAAATATTGAATTCAAGTTTACTGATATATTTACTGTTTCTAAAGCCTTTTATTTCATTTTCTTAATACCTGTGTCCCCAGCTCTGATCATTTTCCTTCTACCTGAAAGTGTGAATATATTGATAATATATTATTTAGTATGGATCTATTGATATCATATTGTTTCATTTAATGTGGACCTATTGGTAATATGTTATTTCAGTTTCTGTTTTATTAAGACCCATCTTTATTTCACTTTAATTTTTGAGGCATTTCTTCACTGGATTTAAAATTCTAGGCAGCGTTTTCTTTTCTCTTTCAGCATCTTAAAAATGTCATTCTATTATATTCTTCCAAAAATGTGCTTCCATTTTTCCCTGTTGAGAAGGCCATTATCAATCTTATTGATCCTTTGAAGGTAATCTGCTTTGTTCCCTGGCTGCTTTTAAGATTTCGCTTAGATTTTGGTTTTCAGCAGTTTGGTATATGTACCTAGGTGTAGTGTTCCTTGTGTTTTTCCTGCCTTGTGATTCTAGAGCTTCTTGAATGTGTGACTTCATGAATTTATCAGTTCTAGAAAGTTTTACTTCATTCTCTTTGTTCTCTCTTTCTGGGACTCCAATTATATCACCAATAGAATTTTTCACCTGATTTACTTACCTCTTCTTACGTTCTTTTGTACATTTTTCATCATTTTTTCTTTTTGCCTTGATCCTATATAATTTTATCTGACCTATCTTTCTGTTCACTAAGCCTCTTCGTGCTCGATCTATTTTACTCTTATACCATCCATTGAGGTCTTGATTTTAGAAGTTATTTTTTCAATTATCTAGTATTTCTACTTATGCTTTGTTTTTTGTTTTTTTTTGTTTTTTTGGTATCAAGTCCAGGGCTCTGGCAAAATTTTCCATTTTGGTGCCTATTTTTAAAAACACATTAATTATGATTATTTTAAATCCATATTTCATAACATCAAATATCTGGATTCATTTTTCATTGAATTTGAATCATTTCTCCTTTTTTCAACAAATGGTTTTTTCTACTTTTTCACAATAACAATTACCTCACAATAAACATTTTTGTGCATGTTTTCTTGTGCTCCTTTAGATCATTTCAACTCAGTATAAGTACAGTAGAATTGCTTGGTAAATAGGTCATATACATTATAGCTTTTTTCTAGAAACCGACACATTTTTCAAAGGGATTGTATTAATCTACCTCCCCATCAAGCATATAATATTCCCTGCTTTTCCATAATCTCAGCAATATTTGCTATTGTCACAGTTTTAAAGTTGCTAATCTGAAATGTATCATGTTTTTATAATTTTCCCAAATATGTTGTTATATTCTTAATCATTTTTATATTTTTGATGATTATATTTCTGTTTCAAAACTGTATAGATAAGTTCATCTCGATTAATCTCTAAATAAATAGATAACAATCATTTAAACTAGTATACCTTTGTGTTGTTCATTTGTGGTTGTATAACTTTTATTAAATTTGATCCTTCTTTAAATTATTGAGTTGTGTTATTTACCGATTCTTTGAAAATATGTTTACTAACATTATTAACCAAAGGGCAAGCAATGATTTTATATCTGTTGTTCACCTTCTTGAGTCATTAGGCCCCATGAATTATCCAGTCTAACCCCCAAAATGATGAAGCTACTTTGATGCAAGTAAAGAGAAAACTACTTCATATATTTCTTCCACATGTATCTTTCCAAGTTTACTTGGGTAGAAAGAAATGGATTTATTGTGAAAGTATTTTATCTGAATGTATTCCAAAAACTCTAACTGAATAAGAAGTGCAGTCTTATTTTTAATTTAAGATTATTTTAGGTGATTTCTCTTATATTGGATAGTTTTAAATACCTGTAACAAGCACATGATCATTTTCCTCTTTCTTCCAAGCCAGTAAGTGCTGAGTAATGTCTAACGATTCCTTGGGAGCATTTAGTATTTTGCATGCTAAAACCTACTTCTAATTTTCAGGCTTCCTGATTTCACCTAGAGTGTTCATGGCCTTCTTTTCAAGTGCACTTGTGTTAGGCAAGAAGTCAGTGGTATTAGTGCATGGAAACCAGGTAGCTGTCAGAAGAACTGTAGCAGCATGTCTAATTTGGTTATATTAAACCTGTCACAAAACATTAAGTAAGAGATTATAGGAAGCATGCATAGAACACATGGTTTATAACTTGATAAACTTGAAGTGTTGGGATCTAGCTAAAACCCCTCTCTTTTATATTCTTTTCTGGTTGGTTTCACCAATCTCTTTAAACCATTGTTGGAAGAATGGGTGAAACTATAAAAATTTTTCATGACCACAAGAAAGCTCTCTCCCAAGCAACAGTCATACCAACAGCTAGGCAGCAATACTTGAGAAATTAACAAGAATTTTTTTTCAAGCCATGCAAATCTTTAAAAGTACGATGAATCCTTATAATTGCTGATGTTCAACTACATTTTTAATTTTCTCGAAATCACATTAATTTTTACTGCAGCCAGCAGCTTCTGTTGTAGAAAACAGGAGATCCAATAAACCTTTTTTTTTCTGAAACAGAAGCACAAAATTTAGTACTAAATAATATTTTAGTATTTTTTTTTTAAATTGACATAGGTGAATGCAAGCTTTGTGGTGCTGGAAGTGTATACAATTTGGAGGACACCATTTAAGAAATTTACTAGTTCAAAATTAGATATAAAAGTGGATATGTAATTAGACTATGAAAAGTCAAGATAAATTACAAAGTATAAAAAATCACAAAAACAATCTGCATATTTTTATGAAGTAACTACCTCCTGCATTGCTGATCACTTACTTTGGTGCTTGCCACATGACAGGCGCTCTGCTATGGCCTTGGAATAGCTCAGGTTCACCTTGCTTCCTACTAACTTTTCAGAGGCCTGTTTCACCTTGAGTCTATCACATAACAGGCACCAAGACACATTTCCAGAATAAAAGCTATCTAAGAAATGAATTAAAATTTCAAAAATGGTTCCTTCTGTTCTGCCCATCCTCACACTTTATAAATTCATGAGTTCATCAAAGCCAAAAAGAAATAAGTAATACAACCAAGGCATTGCAAATTGGATTAATAAGTGACATTCTGCATGATACAAAGAAGAATTTTGTGCACTGGGAAAACAAAACTTAATGAAGACATATTATTTAAGCCATTTACAGTAATTTAGTCTCTGAAGGAAAAAAAGATGCAAAATGGAAAATAGTTGCATGATCTCCTTTGCAATAAAGCTGTCTGCATTCTAAAACTGTGAGTGGGGTCAGAGCCTCTATCCTTAGCATGGGAAATCCTAGAAGCAAATGTCAGACAAAGCGATTAGATGCCATGATACAGGCTTTTTTCAGAAGGAAGGTACTGAAACAGAATGTTAAAGTGTGACTATTAAGTTAAAATGTGGTCAGGCCAGCTGGAATGCACGTAGGGAAAGTTCACACAGGCTGTCTGAAAAGCAACCAGGAGAAAGTCAAAGACAAGTTTAGTTGAAACAAAAGAGGCAAAGGAAGCAGGTGAGGCATAGAAAGGGATGTGTAACTGTGTGATCCTAAAGGTAGAAAGGTCTGTGCTAGCAGGTGTGTATCTTTTAACAGGCCAACATCTTCCGGAGCAGTTTTTAAATGAACTGAAAGCTGGGGAAGTCCAGTCCTGGAACTGTAGATGTTGTACAGTCTTTAGTCCAAAAGTACTTCTGGGCAGTATTTCTTCTTTGGGGTAACTTGAGTCTTCCAAAAGTTCCAAATGACGTATGTTCCCAGATTTGTAGTTCATTACTGCTTTAGGTCGTTGCCCTTCCTTTCCCCACTCCCTATGCGAGCCTAACATATAGTTCTCACTCAATGTTCTCAACGTCTTCTCCCTTTCTGTGCGACCAACTCTTTGCCTGGGACTGTTTACCTGGAACTGCAAGAGTTCCTCAGATGCAGGCCTTCCAGTTTCGAAATTAGGGCAGTTCCAGTCAAAGAGAGAAGAGTTGATAACCTTAACTTCAGGCCAAAACATCTTGCAACTCAGCTCTGATTTCATGATGGATTAGTGATAGGGGCAAACTCGTGCTCAGAGTACTAAATTTCCAACCCAGTACACCATTCATTACAGTTTGTTCTTATCATGATTGTCAAGTTCCTTTCTTAGATGATATTAACCTAATCAATGTGCTGGAATTTATTCTCACATTTACATTTGCAATGTATATGCAAAGTCTTCTGTTGGTAACACAAACATATTCCTTTATGAAAGAATGATGATTATATAGTGATTTTTGTTTTCACTTCACAATTGCACTCTATGTTTATAATGGGGAGTGTGTGTGTGTGTGTGTGTCCAAATCACAGTGCTCTGACTGAGGCAGAATAAAATTTATACTCAGACACCCGAAACAAAATTCTCAGTCAGATAACCACTCAATTTTCTTGGAGTGGCACTGCCATGGAAATTGAACCATTGAGTTACTGAGAAAAGCCATTCTCTGAGCTGTAAAGTACAGTAGATCTTGTGAAATCCATAAATTAACATTTGGAATAAGATTAATGCATCATAATGCCACTCCATTTTATAAATTCAATCCTCTATTTCACATACAGACAAACTGAAATAGTGAAGAACCTCCAAAAGCCCACCTCACATTAGAAATGTGAAGCTTATGGTATTGTTTATTATTTTATATCAGCATTTGTGGGTATATGTGTGTTATGGGGGAGGGGCTGGAAGTTGTGTGCATGTCAACTCCATCCTCTTAAGGGCTAGGAAGCAAATTATATATTTTGAATCTATTTGGATGTCTGCAAAAGATCAGGGTTGGCATTTTGGAAATCTTAGCATTTCAAATGTGAACACTTTGTGTTGAGATTTGAGTATTGCATTTCTTTGTCAATCATGTTTAACATTTGGGAAAATGCACAGTGAAGGCTGCCTAAGTATTGCTGAGAAAATGTGAGTTGTAAAGTAATCATGAAAAATGGATTGTGATAATCCACGGCCCAGTGAGTGATGTATAGGAGCTGTGGAGATTAAGGCATATATTCATCATTGTGTTGACTCCCAGGTTCTCAGCATGATATATAGAGGGAAGCACTGATCTGGGCAGTGGGTCACTTGACTCCTAGTTTGTTAATAGTGATTGAGATCTTACTACATTTGAGACATTGTACTAAGTGCATTTATGTGAATTATTTTATTTAATTCCCACGACTTAATGAGAAGATATTTCCCCAATTACAAAAGTGGACACTGAGTTGTTTAATGAGTTTAAACAACTTGCCCAAATTTACACAATGGCCAAGCTGGAATTTAATTTCATGCTGCCAAGTCCACCAAAAATTTTTCTCTATGCCTGAATGTCTTAACATATAATGTGGGCCTACACATCAGCTAGCCTATCAGCCTCATGCTATGTGAAGATAAAATATGCTGATATTACAAGTTTGGTAGGAATAATGTTTAAATTCTATATTGAATAGAAACAAAAAACAGACATTATAATGATGGGTTGGGAAGACAACATAGTTTTTACCAAGATAGAAAAAAGGATACAAAAGTATATTTATACTGTGATTAAAATTAACTAAAATCATATATAAATGAAAACCAGAAAAGTAAAATACAAACATTGTAACAGTGGTCGCTTTGGAGTAATAGCATTATGAATATTTTTTCCGATTTTTCTATAATGTGATATTATTTTAATGATGAAAATGCCAAACATTAAAACAACTTTTAAGTTTTTTAGTGAGAGAATCCTGGGAGAAAAAAAATCATCTTTAGGGACATATTAGAAACATAAAGTGTGACTATTATTGTAAACAGAGTTTTATTAGAAATTAAACCTATAGGAGAGTCCTCAATTTCTGAAATGAAGTCTGTTTCAAGTGTTAGGTGGACTATAGAAGCATTTATTTTAGTCCACAGATTTTTAAACATGTTATCATTAGCCTCTTTCAGTTTTACTGATGAAAAATATTAAAGGTTGTGAACCATTTGTGCATAAGGAAATGAAACTTCTGTAAATATTGACTGACTGATGAACCATATGATATATTTACCTTTTTTTTTTTTTCTAAATCATGCATCTCCCACCTGTTTTCTTAGAACCTCAGTCAGACCTTGGGACAATTAATACCTCTGTGGGAGATTATCATTTGCTCACTAGAAAAGTTTTATTTAATTGTGTGTGTGGTTTTTTTTTTTTTTTTTTTTTTTTTTTTGAGACGGAGTTTTGCTCTTGTTACCCAGGCTGGAGTGCAATGGCGCGATCTCGGCTCACCGCAACCTCCGCCTCCTGGGTTCAGGCAATTCCCCTGCCTCAGCCTCCTGAGTAGCTGGGACTACAGGCACGTGCCACCATGCCCAGCTAATTTTTTGTATTTTTAGTAGAGACGGGGTTTCACCATGTTGACCAGGATGGTCTCGATCTCTTGACCTCGTGATCCACCCGCCTCGGCCTCCCAAAGTGCTGGGATTACAGGCGTAAGCCACCACGCCCGGCTAATTGTGTGTGTTAAATCTTTCCTCTTTTCTCACAGACTCTCCTAACCTGAGGGCCATAGAAGAATTTTCATTAATATCTGCAATTTAGTTTGATTTTACAAGAGGAATCACCTGACATTTATTAACTATGTCTTATTAGGCTAATATCATTTTCTAATAACAGGTTTGCTGTAATGATAAAACTCTAATAAAATATGTTGAATTTTAAGATCCATTAAATTATGTTAAAGACCTAATTATGATGATCACACATAAAAGCAGACAGGTTCAACAAAAAACTTGAGGTGACAATGGACTTTTTAAACTTTACCAGATCTTATGAACATCTTCGTTCAGTACTGTAATTGACAATATCTATCACTTTGAGGTAGGAGTTACTGCCCTCATTGAAAGATAATGAAACATGTTCATTGAGATCAAGCAACCCAGGTATGTCCGGCTCCAATGTTAATTCTCTTTACTGCAGTTCAACACTACCTCTAAAATAGTCACGTGGAGAGGCTGCTGAAATTATGTTGCTTTCACTCAAAATACTGCTCTCATTTGAGTTGCTTTTGTAGAACCTCAGGAGGAACAGCAACAATTAAATCCTGTTACTTTATGGGTACACTTCTCTATTTTAGCAGCCTTTCTTAAAACTATTTTCCAAAATCCAATTTACCTATGAAGAATAAAAAAGAAAATCCTGTCATTTATGATAACATGGATTAACCTGGAGGACATTATGTTAAGTGAAATAAGCCAGGTACAGAAAGACCAATATTATATGATCTCACTTACATAGGAAACCTAAAAATGTCCAATGCAGAGTGGAATGGTTGTTACTAAGGGCTGGTTACCTAGGGAGGCGGGGCAGGGAGTGGAGCATTGACTGGGGAACTATTGGTCAAAGGATTCAAAATTTCACTTGGCAGGATAAATTCAAGAGATCTATTGTACAACATTATGTCTATATTTAACAATAATGTATTATGTATTTGAAACTTGCTAAGAGTAGATTTTATCATAAGCATGTAATGCCTGTATTAATTAATTCAGTTTTTCCACAATGTACACATATTTCAAAACATCGTGTTATACGCTATACACTGTAAATACATACAATTTGTATTTTTAAATTTTAAAAATTAATTAATTAATTAAAAAATAAAATCCCTTCTAACTAGATAAGAATCTGTTCTGAAGTCTGATCTAAAAGACTAATGTCTAAATATTTTGAGCAACGTCAACAGTGTTAAAGTTGTGGTACATTCTCCAAAGGAAAAAATTTTGATGGCAACAAAATTTTCCACTTAGAAGTTTATATTTGACTTGTAGAGTGGAGAAAGGGTTGGCATAAATGTTTTTAAAAGTTTTAGAAACTTGAGGTGATAGTTAATAAATGACTTTAAAATATAGAGATACTAAAATGCCCTTTGATTGAATATACTTTGAGATTAACTCTTATTTGAAATTCTTTATGGAGTAAGTTAATAACTGATTTACACTTAAACTAAACATGCAGTTTAAAAACTGCCTCACTGAGATACGCTGTAAACTGTTATGAAAGCACTGTAATGTCTTGCTTCTTACGTGTTTCTATTGAAATACGCCACGTGATATATGAGAGCCACAGATGATGACTTATCTTTCTGGTACATTATTTTCATTTTTCTGTTTCCATTTTTTATTTGTAACAAAGATCAGTAGACACAGAAAATCATAATTGTCAGAGCATGTAACATTATAATTGCCAAAATTAATAACTCATGGATACAGTTGCTTTAAACATCATTACTTACTTCATTACACATGTAATAGAATTCTTTTAAAATGCTTTGCTACTTCTCCGTATTTCAATTTGATAGCATTTTTCAGTCATTGGTTGGTATCTTGTCCATAATGGAATATTCTGAGTACAGAAGAAAGGTAGAGTTAGTTAAGACAGTGTGGTATATACCATCTCATTTTGAGTAAGGCTCATTAAAGATGTCCACAAAGCATTATTTTATTTTTTCCACCTGATTTTATAATAAGGCCTTGAAAAGCAGTGACTATATCATGTCTAATTGTAGGATAATGATGTGTTTTCCTATCTTTTGAGTTTATAAATGTTCCAGTTTTGAAAATAAGAATTAAGGACAAGTGAGAAAAATTGTCTCATGACAAAAAATATATAAATTTTCTGTTATTTATGGCCTTCCTTCTAAAAGCTTTCTAAAAAAATATGAGAGTTGAACAATGAGAACACATGGACGCAGGGAGGGGAACATCACACACTGGGGCCTGTAGGTGAATGGGGGGCTAAGGAAGGGATTGCATTAGGAGAAATACTAATGTAGATGATGGATTGATGGGTGCAGCAAACCACCATGGCATGTTCTGCACGTGTATCCCAGAACTTAAAGTATATTTTAAAATATGTAACATCATGTAATGATGGTCAAAACATGGATTTCTAATTTTTTTTTTTTTTTTTTTTTTTTTTTTTTTTTTTTTTGAGACGGAGTTTCGCTCTTGATACCCAGGCTGGAGTGCAATGGCGCGATCTCGGCTCACCGCAATCTCCGCTTCCTGGGTTCAGGCAATTCTCCTGCCTCAGCCTCCTGAGTAGCTGGGATTACAGGCACGCGCCACTATGCCCAGCTAATTTTTTGTATTAGTAGAGACGGGGTTTCACCATGTTGACCAGGATGGTCTCGATCTCTTGACCTCGTGATCCACCCGCCTCGGCCTCCCAAAGTGCTGGGATTACAGGCTTGAGCCACCGCGCCCGGCCGGATTTCTAATTTTTAAAAAGCCTCTACTCATATAGTCATCTCTGCCACATAGTGACTATGTGAACTGGGTAAGTTAATTACTCTGAGCCTCAGTTCTTCATCTGATAAATTGGTCTATTCATAAGACCTCATAGGGATATGGTAAGAAATAAACTATATGATGTGTATACGATTCCCAGTAGCAGAAGGATCTTGGTTTTTATGTGTACAGTCTCCCTTCTGGTTACTGCATAAAGAGCAATATTATGCATCTCCATTTGTTCACACTCTTCCCAAGTTATAGCCTTCCATTTGTTTATTTGAAGTGTGGAGGAAGTGGGAGGGTATTAAAGATCAGGGTGGAAATAAAGGTGTGAGAATTGCTTGAGAGAGTGAAGTGAATCGATTATTGATGTTTGGCCCTGCCCTCAAATTCGGGTCCATCATGTTACTGGCCAAAGGCGAGCTCTTACATAAATTGGTAACATTTGGTCCGGGTCTGTTTTTCTTCCAGAGGGACACCTTCTACAGTACTGCTAATCTATAAATTAAGCATCAAATGTTTATTTTCCTCTATTTTTCAACCTCTTCTTTTTGAACTGAGAAAAGAAAAACACTGTGATTTTAAGGCAATGTTTACCTTCCCTACAGATAAATGAGTATAATGCTGTGTTTTTCATGATGGAATAAACTACTTTGTTTTCGGCTCACGCATAAATCATAGGTAGAAGATTGCTCCAAATATCACATCTTGCTAAATACCACTGCACCTGCACCAACACTTCCTGCCTTCATTCTCTGCCATGACCTGGCCATGGTCCTCTCCTCCAGCATCAATTCTGAAAGGCAAGTGTCTGCTGAGAATCCTGTAATATGAATCAATGTGAACACCTGCTTCTGAGAAAGGGCTCCCCACACTTCCGTAAATGATGTGTAGCTTTCTCTGGTTGCCAGTATATTTATTACATTAGAAAAAAGAGTATGAAAAACTTCCATGCCAGAGCCCATTGGTGCATAAAGCTCCTAACTGGAACTGGGTAGTGCTAGTTTTTCACCATTATCCAGTTTTCACTTGTTTAAATATCCTATTCCGTTAACTCAAGGTGTGTGTTATGTATCTGCTTTGTGTAAAACACAGTACTCTCTGCTAGGAGCAAAGCAAAATGTTTACAACATGACATAATGCTGGAGAATCACCATTGTTAAGGAGATGGGACTTGGACTAGAGGACAAAGTGATATAGATAGAGATAGATAGATAGACAGACAGACAGACAGACAGATAGATAATCAAGTGCCCAATGCCATGGAATTGTGGAAGGTAGAAGCTCAAGACTGAACTTTAACTTCTAGACCTCAAACCCTATACTGGCAGTGATGATCAGATTCCCTGCTCAACATTCTTACTGGGAGATTATAAACCCTGTTTCTAAACCTCCCATACAAGAATTCCCACTCTCCTGCCCAAAAGAGAGTGGTCCATTTCATTTCCAAAGAGCTCTAATTATTTTTAAAAGTTATTTCTTGTACTGAGCCAAGATCTTATTCTCTTGAACATAAATTCTGAAATTTGGAGTCAGTAGAAAATATCTAGCTAATGTTTTTCTTTAAGTGAGTATTTAAAACATTTGAGGAATGTTCTTTTTTTTTTTGTTATACTTTAAGTTTTGGGATACGTGTGCAAAATGTGCAGGCTCATTACATAGGTATATACGTGTCATGGTGGTTTTCTGCACCCATCAACCTGTCATCTACATTAGGTATTTCTCCTAATGCTATCCCTCCCATAGCCTGTAACCCCCTGACAGGCCCCGGTATGTGATGTTCCCCTCGCTGTGTCCATGTGTTCTCATGGTCAACTCCCACTTATGAGTGAGAACATGCAGTGTTTGGTTTTCTGATCCTGTGTGAGTTTGCTGAGAATGATGGTTTCCAGCTTCATCCATGTCATAAACTCACTGTTTTTTATGGCTGCATAGTATTCCATGGTGTATATGTGCCACATTTTTTTTATCCAGTCTATCATTGATGGGCATTTGGGTTTGTTCTGTGTCTTTGCTGTTGTGAATAGTGCATATGTGTGCATGTGTCTTTATAGTAGAATGATTTATAATCCTTTGGATATATACCCAGTAATGGGATTGCTGGGTCAAATGGTATTTCTGGTTCTAGAGCCTTGAGGAATCACCACACTGTTTTCCACAATGGTTAACTAATTTACACTGCCACCAACAGTTTAAAAGCGTTCCTATTTCTCCACATCCTCTTCAGCATCTGTTGCTTCCTGACTTTTAAAAATCTAATCACAAGTTTTAGTTTCTTCAAGATAAATACACCCAGTTCCTTCATGCCTTCCTTAATGGCATGGATTTGAGTGCCTTCATGTCCCAGTTGTTCCCATGGACATATTTCCATTTGTATATACATGTATTTTTCAAAGTGTGACATCCAAATTTGAACACAAAACTACAAATGTACTAACTGGTGCAAAGTCACTATTACTTCCCAGCTTCTAGAGACTTGTATTTCTATTAATCAAATGCATATCAAGGTCATAATCAATTTTTTTAACGATCATATGACACATTAACCTAAGTCTTTATTGAAAATATTGCTATTCAATCGTACATGGCAACCATTACATCTAAGTGTCATAAAATAAAAAACCTACACAAATTTAAGGAATTTTATGTCCAAGTCCTTAAATGTTTCTATATTACATTTCATGGTCTTTGTTATAGGCTAAAATATGCACGTATTAAAATCATTTCACGGCCGGGCACGGTGGCTCACGCCTGTAATCCCAGCACTTTGGGAGGCCGAGGTGGGTGGATCACAAGGTCAAGAGATCGAGACTATCCTGGTCAACATGGTGAAACCCCGTCTCTACTGAAAATACAAAAAAATTAGCTGGGCATGGTGGTGCGTGCCTGTAATCCCAGCTACTAGGGGGGCTGAGGCAGGAGAATTGCCTGAACCCAGGAGGCGGAGGTTATGGTGAGCCGAGATCACGCCATTGCACTCCAGCCTGGGTAACAAGAGCGAAACTCAGTCTCCAAAAAAAAAAAAAAAAAAAAAAAAAAAAAATTTCACATTCTTATTCTATTTTCTCATATATGTATTATCCATCCCCACTTCTGATTGCAATCACTTAAAAATTTGATAAACAAAGTATTAAGGTACATATTTAATAAACAATAAATGGCAGAATTGAGACTGGTCCTATAGTTACCTGCTAGTATCTCCTCTCCAGGCTGGTATCAACCTGATAATATTCATCTCAGGGATCATTCTACTGTGAGTTTATTTCTCTGTCCTATTTCTATCTTGTCTTCAAATACTTTACAAGATACTTACAAGAGTACCTACCTGAGATCCAGATTAATTCTCTTTTAAGAACACTTCTGGGGCCAAGCAGGTGGCTCAGACCTGTGATCCCAGCACTTTGGGAGGCTAAGGCAGGTGGATCTCTTAAGCTCAAGAATTCAAGACCAGCTTGGGTAAGATGGTGAGACCCCATTGCTACAAATAATTTAAAAATTAGCTGGGTGAGGTGGCACTTGCCTGCAGTCAGTCCCACCTACTTGGGAGGGTAAGGCAGGAGGGTCACTTGAGCTCAGGAACTTGTAACATCAGTGAGCTATGATTGCATCAATGCACTCCAACCTGGGCAACAAAGCAAGATGCCATCTCTAAAAAAAATTAAATAAATAAATAATACTTCTGATATGTCCCTGTATAAAAATTAGTTTACACTCTAAGTACTAGGAGTGCTTAGGATAGGGAATGAACACTAATAACTGAAGTTGTTTTGAATTAATTTATGAAGAAATTGATACTTCAGTTGAACTTTAGAGGCTCTGAAAAATTAAAATATTGTGGATTACTGATAGGAGAGTTAACACATATTTTAGTTGTGGTCCATCAATTGTACCATGTATATAAAATTATGTATGAATTTATAGGGATTTTTCTGTAATAACTTTAATATGTTAATATATACTATCCTCAAACTTCTGAAAAAAAAAGTAAAATTAATATCCAATCGGACCCCAACTTTAAGGCCCAACTTAATTATTAATTTCTTAGTGAGAATTTTTTTTTCCAATTAAAGCAAGTTGTAATTAGCTTTCCTCTAAATGTCTAATGTAACTGATTGTTTGAAGCTCTCATTATGGTGTTTTATCAAACATCACATCATCTTAATAATTTCACTAGGTCTATTACTATATTGTTGCACAATATATCTCCTCAAGATAAATTGTAAACATCTAGAGAAAAGTCACTATGTCCATTAGTTTTGGATTCCCTGCACGATAGCTAGCACAGAAATAGGCTGAATACTGGCTGAATAAGTGAGCGTAGCCAACATGGTTGTTTTCTGACTATACCAAGGAGTTTGGTATGCCTATTTAAATGTGGCGTTATGTGTGTGTGTTACATTTTATATTTTTCCAGTGTAGTTTCTTTTTTTACTTTTTTGTGACAGGGTCTCACTTTGTCACCCAGGCTTGAATGCAGTGGGGCGATCTCAGCTCACTGCAACCTCGACCTTCCAAGTGCAAGTGCTCCTCCTGCCTCAGTCCCGCTGAGTAGCTACCTGGGACTATACCACCCCACTACACCCTAGGACTAGGCACACACCACCCCACTACACCCTGCTAGTTTTGTATTTTTTGTAGAGTTGGGGTTTCACTGTGTTGCCCAGGCTGGTCTCAAACTCCTGAACTCAAGCGATCCACCCACCTTGACCTACCAAAGTGCACTGATTACAGGTGTGAGCCACCATGCCCGGCCTCAGTGTCATTTCTAATCAATAATTTAAATGCAGAAATTAAAGCTTAACTTTAATGTATATTTTAATATAACATATGTAACTTGGAAACCATCGGGTTTACATATGTAACGGTAAATATTATTACATCAATGCCAACACCATTGTATTCATTTGCACTTGTGGCATTGTATTGTATTGTGTTGTATTGTATTGTGTTGTATTGCATTGTGTTGTATTGTATTGCATTGCATTCATTTGCACTTCAGCTTGGAATTCTGTGGTTTTTAAATGTATTTATCCTATCCCAATAATAAGGCAGAAAGTAATTGAGAACAAACGTTAGTCTTAAATATATAGGTAATTCCTCAAAACACACAACGAAGTTCTCTATATTCAAAGTGTGCTGAAAGTATTTGAGTAACTGCCGTACTCATGAGGCTTATATTTTTCCAATCATGCTCTGCTTTTTCAGTTAGGATTTGCTAATGTATCATTTTGTTCACTTTCAGTCTATTTATGCAAAAGTCATTTTTAAAAGGACCTGCCGTATGTCAGCGTTTCCCCTTTTCTTTTAAAATTACACCTGCAGTTTCAAATGGAGATGTCAGTAAGTTGTTATTCAGAAGTACAGAATGTCCTACATCGGGAGCTAATAGACTTGGTTTCATCTTTGGCTTTACTGTCAATTAGTGTGTGACCTTGGGTATGTCACGTTGCCTTGCTAGTTTTAATTTTCCATAAAGTAGGGGGATTGAATCAGATTGCTTTTAAGGAAAAATCAGTTGCTGCCTCTCTTTGAATTGCTTAAGACTTATCTTCCATCTTTGATTTTTACATGTCTTTGTTTGAAAGTGGTGAAGCCTGAGAACTTCTAGGAAGGAAATAGTTTATGGTTTTTCCCATAACTATGAATATTGGTGTAAGAACTCACTTAGAATATGACTGTTTATTCCTCTAGAATTACCAGCTACAAGATAATATGAATCCTCAACTTATGTCTTCACATGAAATGATGAAAATTTAATCTTTGATTTTGCTACAAAAAATTAGAAGTAAGTGTTTGAATGGCACAAAACTGTAGGACGTTGAGACTTCTCCGGAGCTTCTTATAAATACAACTGTAAAATGCATTTCTGTATTTTTAAAAATGTGCTTCTGTTCACAATAGCAAAGACTTAGAACCAACCCAAATGCCCATCAATGATAGATTGGATAAAGGAAATGTGACACATATACACCATGGAATACTATGCAGCCACAAAAAGGATGAATTCATGCCCTTTGCAAGGACATAGGTGAAACTGGAAACCATAATTCTCAGCAAACTGACACAAGAACAGAAAACCAAACACCGCCATGTTCTCACTTATAAGTGGCAGTTGAACAATGAGAACACATGGACACTGGAGGGGAACATCACACACTGGGGCCTGTCAGGGGATTGGGGGCTAGGGGAAGGATAGCATTAGGAGAAACACCTAATGTAAATGACAGGTTGATGGGTGCAGCAAACCACCATGGCTCATGTATACCTATACAACAAACCTGCACATTCTGCACATGTACCCCAGAACTTAAAGTATAATTTTAAAAATGTGCTTATGATTAGGGCACATGACACAGTTTGACTGTCAGGATAAGTTCTGCACCTGTGAAATGCAGAATGCATCGAAACTGTCACACAAAATACCACCTCGCATCTCCACAGAGGGTGGTGCTAATTGACACTCTGGAAAAAATCTCCCGTAAGAAGGATGCTCCATGGGATTGCAATGCAATTAGAAGGGTTTTTTGTTTTGGTTTGGTTTGTTTGTTTTTTTTTTGCTCATCTCATCCCCATATATGTCATAAATGTCTCCATTTCTTGAGTTTGGTGAGCTGCATAAGGAGCAAGAAGTAAAAATTATCAGAATCATTTCAACTGCTGGGAAAACCGGATTAATGCTGGCTGTTAAAAGCTGTTAATTGCAGTTTACAAAAGAGAAATCCCTTATCTTTGAAAGTTCACTTGCTTGAGTGACTCATTCTTCCTGGGAGGGATTAATGCTTAATTAAAAAAAGATGCTAAACAATCTGATGTGCTTCCTGAATGAAAAATCTCACCTTAGTTTTAAAGATTCTTAACAAGGTAACATGCTAATTATTTAATGAATGATTTGTGCTGAGCACTAGAGATGTGTTAAAATACCAGTGCTTATCGCGTTTGGCACAGCTCCCAGAAATCAGTCCACTGAGTGTTCTAGGATTCGGTGCCAAGCCTGTTTTTTGTTGTGCTTGGTGCTTGGTTTTGTTTTCCACCTTTGAGTGTAAACATGTTTGTCAAGGTACACTGTTAGGGGAAGCAGGGAGGGAAAGCTTGGTGGTCAAGGAAGTGAGGGTGGTGGAGGAAGAGAAAAGAGGAAGAAAAAGCAGGCAGAACTCCATTTTACCTTTGGACTGTGACTGCATTGCACTGACAAATACCTGGAAATATCTGTACTCCAAGCTTGCTGTAACAAGGATGTAAAGAAATTAGGAAAAGTAGTATGTATGCCTCAGAGAAAGGTGCAAGGTATTGCAAGCCTGACTTCACACTTTGCTTGGCTGTCAGGGGGCTTTCTCCTTCACAACAATACCCCAATGTTTTGGTAGGCTGACTCCAGTTCACTTTACTAAGTGGGGAGGCATGGGTGGAATGCCAGGTATGTCTACATAGCAAAGCAGTGCAGGCAGGCTGACGCCAGGAGAGAATAGGCAGGTACCTATTGAGTTACAGGATTTCTACAAATCTAATCCGCATGTAATGTGAGACTTATTGCAGAGCCAGCCTCTGCGAGGGTTGTGAAGTCTGAGGATATGAACAGTCTCAGGACCAAAGATCCCGGTTAACCCGTTGAAATCCAGCTTCAGCTAACCAAAACTAATAGCCTCTTATCCTTGTAATGTTATCTAAGGGCGACAGTAATTAGAGGTTGCTTGCAATTGCATAAGAATACTCAGAGTAAGATATTATTGAACAGAGATATTTAATATGCCTACAATACAGTGAATACACAATATAGCCAAAGCAACCAGGGCTATTTTAAGTTACTCTTTATTCAATATGTATGACATCGGATAGTCTATACACTACTAATGATGACTATCTATAATTTATGGTAAATTTTTGCATGTGATAAGTTTGCTATGAAAATTTAAATAGCAAGTTGTTTATTAGTATTTAAAAAACATTTGCTTAAGGGAGACATTTGTTTTCTGGGACATCTTCATTTATCATCAAAATTTATTAATGGAAGGAAATCGGAATTGCCAACATAAATAGAAAAAAGGCCCAGGTACTGAAGTATCAAATATTTATGATGCATGTCATACGTTTTTCTTGATGATCAACCAACAAACCTCTTAGGAAAATGGTAAAGGAAATGAAAGTGTTGCTTCTATATTTAATGTATGATCATAAGAATTTTCTTGATTAAGTCTTCAAGCCATTCTATAATTATACAAAGATAGGACAATTGTTCTTTGTCAATTGTGATAAAACTCCAACCATAACTCAAAAGCCCACATTATAAATATTTTTATGATCAATTAGCTAATAAATAACATTTAACCTGAGAAATATTTCGAGAGGCATGACTCCACTTATCAGTGTTTCCTACATGTTGGTATCGTCTCGACAGGCATTTATGTTCATTATCATATTTAGGCACCTTGAATAAATTGGCAACATCTTCTTCTAGAGGTTTGTTTATTAACACAAAGATACCAACATCAAGTGTTCAAAAGTCTATATACTGATACAAGAATAAGTGTTTTCTGTGGTCCATATATTCTAACAGGTACTTTAGGTATGTATATTATTTATGCACTTATTATACACTTACTTTATACACTTTTATGATTCTCAGTGTTAGCATGAAGAAATTGAGACCCATATGTGTTACTAGTGAGTAACACATGCAGACATTATCCCAAGACAGTTGATTCAAAGCCTGTTTCGAGCAGTGTTAAATGTGGGAGGCAATATAGCACTACCCCAAAAAGGCTAAGGATGAGGATAACATTAGACTTGTTATCTGGAGCTCTGGATTGAAAAATGTCACTTCTACTTCCTAACTTTTGAACTGATAATTGCTGCGTCTCTATGTGCCTCAGTGTCCTTGCCTTTAAACAGCAATAAACTTACATGATGACGCTTGTATAAGAATGAAGTGAGACAATACTAAGGAACACAACTGTGCAGACAATGTGTAGTGACTGACAGTAATGTTAGCTCTGCTCTGTAACATTACACGCACGTCTCTCTCTGAGTCTTAAGCTGGGTACTGTTCCAATATACACATACTACATCGCAAGAGCAATCCTCTGTTTTAAACACGGGTGAGGTAGAGAGGGATCAAAAACGATATTCCCCGGCTCCTGGCTGAACTGCACAGCTCTTGCAGAATTTACTGAAGGAGATTGGCTCTGAACCTCCTTCTAGGATGTTGCAAGTTACCTTCTAAGTTGATTTGTGACACTAAAGCCAATCCAATCCTAATTTTGTTCACTCCCCCACTCTGCTTCTTTCTTTCAAGCTATTGCCAAATTTATCGCTGTTTAATCTTTGTGGTAGATAAGAAGATACTATCAAATCTTGGACTACTGAGTAGGCCTCTTGGAAACTGCAGTCAGTATCTGACAAAAGAATGTGGAGAGATAGTCTAAGCAGGCTTTTTTTAAAACCAAAAACATTGATTAAAACTAACAAATTAAGGCCATTTGCCAAAATGGCATCTGTTTAATAGTGCTCCTAATCCCCAAGTTATTAATATCTTTAATGTTTGGTAAAGATAAGAATTCTCCAGAGTTCCTGAGTAATTTTACTGGGTGATAATAGTCTATATTAATTGCTGCTTTATGTTTTCAATATGGCAAAAAACATTTTTCTTCTTCTTTAGGCCAGACTCAGATTTGAAATACCAAATATATCTCTATAGTATATTTCTTTATTTTATTGATGCTAAATTTAAAATTTCCAAAGAAAATGTAGTTTAGAATAGTTTCTTTCTATGATAAAACAGATTAAATGCTTATAAATTGATGTTTTAAAGAAAATATATAAAGATTTAAAAGTGAAGATTAAAATACCTTAGCAATAAGTAATATCTAAGTCTTTTAAAAATTCAATTTCATGATAAATGTTTCATGTGCACTTGAAAAAATGTATATTCCATTGTTATTGAGTGGAGTATTTTAGAAATATTAATTAGGTTAAGTTGGATGATAGTGCTATTTATCATTACCATAAACTTGTTAACATCCTATTTGATCTATCAATTATTGAGAGAGAGATATTGAAATCCATTTCTATAATTGTAGGTTTATCATATCTGTTTCGTTTTGCAGTTGTATCAGTTTTGCTGCATGTATTTCAAAGCTGTATTTCTAGGTGCATAATTCTCTAGGATTATAATAAATTGATCTTTTTTTTTGTTATGAAATGACCATCTGAATCCTGGTAATGATTTTGGCCTAAAATCTACTTTGTTCTATATTAATGTAACCATACTCTCTTTTTATTAGTGTGGGCATGGGCATTCTTTTCTCCCATCCTTTTACTCTTGTTCTATTTGTATCATTATATTTAAAGTGCATTTTTTGTAGGTAACATATACCTATTTTTTAAATCCAATCTGGTTTTATTTTTTATCCAGTCTGACAATATCTGCCTTTCAATTGTGGAGATCATTCATAATCAATGTGATTATTAATATAGTTTTACATGTACTGCATTCCTCTTCATTGCTACTGTATTTCATCCCTTCTTTGTTCCCTTTTTTCTCTTTTTCTGGCTTCTTTTAGATTGAATATTTTTATAAAGCCATTTTATCTCTTTTTTTTTTTTTTTTTTTTTTTTTTTTTTTTTTTGAGAAAGAGAGAGAGAGAATAGGAAGGAGAAAAAAGGAAGAGAAAGAGAGAGAGAGAATGGGGAGGAGGGAGAAGGAAAAGAAAGAGGGAGAGAGAATGGGAGTATTGCTTTCTTGCCCAGGCTAGAATGCAATTTAGTAATGGGTATTGAAAACCTCTTTTATACTGATAATTATACTTAATGATGTAATCAGGAAGGAGTAAGGGAAGAAGATAACAAACAAACAGCCAACCAATATTTAATTTAAACCTATGAAATGCTATGCGATTACTGAGGAGTGATTTACTTCCAATTATATAGTCACCTTTGGAATAGGTGTGAGGTGGTAATGTATGTTTTGTGTATTTGAAGTGGAGAGTACTATAAATATTTATTAAGTTTACTTGTTCCGGGTCTGAGTTCAAGTTCTGAATATCCTTGTTAATTTTCTATCTCGTTGATCTATAGAATCATTAGCTCTTCTTGTTGCATTGATCCTTTTGCCATTATGTAATGTCATTCCTCGCCTCTTTTGATCTTTGTTGCTTTAAAGTCTACTTTATCAGAGGTGAGAATTGCATCTGCTGCTTTTTGTTTATTAGTTTATTTTTACTCTCTGTTCAATTGGTAAATCTTCCTCCTTCTCTCTGAGTCTTTGTGTATTGTTTCATGTAAGATGGGCCCGGATGCAGCATACCGATGGGTTTTGGCTTTTTATCCAATTAAAAAATATGTAAGTTTAATACCAGCATTTGATGCTAGCTGGCTGTTTTGCCCATTAGTTGATGTGAATTTTTTATTGTGTTAAAGTTCTTTGCTTTTTGATATATTTTTGGAAAGGCTGATATTGGTTGTTCCTTTATATGTATAGTGCTTCTTTCAGAAGCTCTTGTAAAGCAGGCCTGGTGGTGGTGAACTCTCTAAGTACTTGTTTGTTCGCAAAAGATTTAATTTTTCCTTCGCACATAAAGCTTAGTTTGGCTGGATAGGAAATTCTGGGTTGAAAGTTCTTTTCTTTAAGGATGTTAAATATTGGTCCCCACTCTTTTCTGGCTTGTAGGGTTTCTGCTGAGAGATCTGCTGTAAGTCTGATAGGTTTCCCTTTATGGGTAACCTGAACTTTCTCTCTAGCTGCCCTTAGTATTTTCTCCTTCATTTCAACCCTAATAAATCTGGCAATTATGTGCCTTGGGGTTGGTCTTCTTGAAGAATATCTTTGTGGTGTTCTCTGTATTACCTGGAGTTGAATATTACCCTGCCTTGCCAGGTTGGGAAAATTTTCCTGAATGATATCCTGAAGAGTATTTTCCAACTTGGATTCATTCTCTTCATCACATTCAGGTACACCTATCAAACGTAAATTAGGTCTTTTCACATAGTCCCATATTTCCTGGAGACTTTGCTCATTCCTTTTCATCCTTTTTTCTGCATTTTTGTCTTCTCGTTTCATTTCACTGAGTTGGTCCTCGACTTCTGATATCCTTCCTTCCGCTTGATCAATTCGACTGTTTAAACTTGTGCATGCTTCGCGAAGTTCTCGTGTTGTGTTTCTCAGCTCCATCAATTCACTTATATTCTTCTCTAAATTGTCCATTCTCATTAACATTTCGTTAAACCTTTTTTCAAGGTTCTTAGTTTCTTTGCATTGGGTTAGAATAAGTTCTTTTAATTCACAGAAGTTTCTTATCACCCACGTTTGGAAACCTGCTTCTGTTATTGGAATACCGGTGTAATCTATTAAGCCTTGTTCCGTTACTGATGAGGAATTGCAATCCCCTGTAGAGGGAGAGGCATTCTGATTTTGAGTATTCTCTACCTTTTTACGCTGGTTTCTTCCCTTCATTATATATTTGTCCGTCTGTCGTCTTTATAATTACCGACTTTCTAACTGGGTCTCTGACGTCCAACTTGTTGATTCCCAGTGCCGAAATCTGAGCAATCCACTGAGCCGGCCAAAAAAGCGGTGTTAAGATTGATGGTGCTTTTCTGCCCGGGAATATCCGGACTCTGCACCAAGAACTGGCGTGCTAAGGCACCAGCAAAACCGCCACGCCGGCCACAAGAGTCGCCCTGGCGACCCGTGGAGCTCCTCCACTGGGAATCTCGTGGTCCGTGAGCAACTAATATTCGTCTGAAAGTGTGGCGTCCTCTCGTTCTTTGCGCTTTCACTGGGAGGTACGTGCCCGAGCTGCTAATCATCAGCCATCTTGGATCTCTCTCCATTTTATCTCTTTTGTTGGTTTATTAATTACAACTCCTTGTTACTTAATTTTGTTAGGCTGTGTAGTTTATATATTTCAAATGATATTACAGTATACTCTCATTCCTCCTTTCCCAGCTTTTATGTTCTTGCTGTTGTACATTATATATATATATATATATATATATATATATATTTTGGAGACAGAGTTTCGCTTGTTACCCAGGCTGGAGTGCAATGGCGTGATCTTGGCTCATCGCAACCTCTGCCTCCTGGGTTCAGGCACATTATATTTTAAACTTAAATTTTAAACTTATAAACTCTAAACTATTTTATTAGCTTTGATTAAATAATTATGTATTAAGGTAACTTAAATGATAAAAAAAATACTTATCTAGTTATCATTTCTAATGGTCCTCATTCCTTTGTGTAGTTCCACAAAGGATTTCATCTAGGGTCAGATGATATCTGAGTTCTAGAATCTAGGTGTTTGAATTCTAGAGTCATAAAAATGTCTGAATCCTAGAAACTTAAGATGGCTGAATTCTAACATATTAGTATGTCTGAATTCTAGAATCATAAATGTTTGAATTCTGGAAGACAGGATGTCTGAATTCCAGAATCATAAAGTGTCTGAATTCTAGAATTGTAGGACATCTGAATTCTAGATTTCTAGGATGTCTGAATTCTAGAATTATAAGATGTATGAATTCTAGTATCATTTTTCTTCTGCTTGAATTAATTTTTTAAACATTCTTTGTAAAATAGTAGTTCCCCTTTATGCAGTTGGGATACATTCCAAACTCCCAGTGGATGTCTGAAACTGCAGATAGTGCCAAACCCTATATAGACTATGTTTTTTCCTATACATATATACCTATGAAAGTTTAATTGATGAATTTGGTACAGTAAGACATTAGTAACAGTAATAATATGGAACAATTATAACACTATATTTAATAAGTTATATAAATGTAGTCTTTCTCTCTCTGTGTCTCTCAAAATATCTTAATAATTTTGAACCACGATTTACTACCAATAACTGAAACTGCAGAAAGTGAAACTGTGGATAAGGGGGCTACAGTACAGGTTTGCTAGTGATTAATTCTTTCAGCTTTCATGTCTTTATATTTCCTTAGCATTAGAATAGTATTTTTGCTGGGTATAGAATCCTTGGTTGACAGATGTTTCTTTACCTTAAAGATATTGCTCCACTATCCTTTTATTTGTATTATTTCTAATCAGAAATCTGCTATAATCCTTATTTTTGTTCCTTTGTATGTAATATCTTTCTTTTCTGCCTGCCTTTAAGATGTAAGATGTTCTATTTACCAATGTTTTTGATCGACTTGATTATGAGGTGCCTTGGTGTAGTTTTCTTCATACCTCTTATGCTTTGATTCATTGAGCTTCTTAGATCTAAGGTTTTATTGTTTTCATTATATTTGGAATAGTTTGGGCCATTGTTTCTTCAAATATTTTTTTCTGCACCCCCTCTCTTCAGGTATATCAAGTATGTTTACATTAAGTGACTTGAAGTTATCCTTCAAGCTACTGAGGCTCTGTTCATTTTAAAATTTTATTCTCTTTTTCTTTTTTTTCATTTTAGATAGTTTCTATTGCCATATTTTCAAGTTCACTAATCTTTTCTTTTATAGAACTTTATCTGCTATTAATCCCATCCAGTGTATTTTTTCATCTCAAACATTGTAGTTTTCATCTAAAAAAATTGATTAAGGTCTCTTTATATTTTCTACATTTCTACTGAACTTTTTGAACATACAGAATACAGTTAAAATAACTATTTTAATGCCCTTGCCTGTTAATTGTAGCATCTTTGTTAGCTCTGGATCAATTTCAATTGATTGATTATTCTTCTCATTATGAGTTATGTTTTCCTGTTTCTTTGCATTTCTGGATATCTTTGAATGAATGCCAGACATTGTGAAGTTTTACATTGTTAGGTGAGGGCTATCTTGTACTTCAGTAAATATTCTTGAACATTGTTCTTGGATGCTAACTTACTTGGAAATAGTTCAATCATTTGGGGTGTAATTTATAATTTTTGGATGAGTTTTGAGAAATTCTTATTCCAGAGCTAACTTTTTTTTACTTCTAATCAAGGTCTTATTGAGTACTCTGCCCAATACTTTTTGAAATCTGAGCTTTTTCAGGATGGATAGTAGAAACAGGCACTCTCCCAGGCCTAAGTGAGCAGTGGGCAATGTTTCCTTGAGTCATCTCACTGGTTCTTTTCCGAGCTTCAGGTAGTTTCTTCACAGGCATGTGCTGATCAGTACTCTGCTGAATATTGAGACGGCTTTCTGTAGATCGCAGACTTTCCCATTTGCATAGTGCTCTCCTCTCTAGTATTCTTGTAAACATTTGCTACCTTGGTTTTGCCAGATCCTCTGCTCTGTCTCCTCCATCCACAAATATCCCCAGACTCTTTCTGGGTTGCTTCTTGCTCTGGTTTGACCTGGAAACTTACACAAGGTAGAAAGATGGGAATATCATAAGGTTCATCTCTTGTGTTCCTTGTCCTTGGGGATTACTGTCTTTTGTAGCATAGTATCTAGTGCCTTGAAAAAAAAAACACTGATTTATTTTATATGTTTGTTTTCATTGTATTTGTCTGGAAGATAAATCTAGTCCCTATCCATCTTACCCAGAATGGGACAAAATTAAATTTCTAGACCAGACGGAGAAATGCATAGATTCTAGAAATAGATTCTAGTAACTGGAAATGCTTTTGCCAATTACTAGCTGTGTAGTTATAAACATTAATGTATAAGACATTAAGTAGTTTTCACAATATCACACACAATTAGTTACATTATCATTGTTGTTACTGTTATTTTTATATAAGGAAACTGAAAACCAGAAAGGTTATCATAGTGTGAGAAAAACAGAGGTCACTATGGATCTGGGCAACAAAAGAGAATTGTTTTGACTGTCAGTTGTTTTCTTTGTCTGGTTCGTGACCTGTTCTAGACTGAAAGCACAAAACCAGATATCAGCCTTGGGAAACAGACCTGCTTAACAGTTCCTCAAGCATAGAACCATGTTAATTAAATGGAAAATGTTAACGATAGGTATAAGTTGAACAAGTGAATAAGGAATTTATGGACAATACCCATGTTCTTAAACTACTCATTTTACTACCTTGGCATTTCTTCAGTTCTTTCTTCTAGAAAATCACCTATAAAAAAACTCAAAGAGATACTAATTCATATGGCAGATTAACTGTCTTATAGGCAATTACAAGTGTTACCCCATCTAACATATTTATTTAAAGGAAAAAGCTTGTTAACTCTAAGGCAGCATTTCCAAAAACATATTCTATAATCATGGCCATGAAGTAAGAAACTTTCTGAGCTAAATATTTGTCTTCTCAAAACTAAGAAGCTTTCTTTACTGTGGGTTTTTCAATCTTAAGATATTAATAGATACTTTGCATTTCTTTTTTTTTTTTTTTTTTTTTGAGATGGAGTTTTGCTCTTGTTACCCAGGCTGGAGTGCAATGGCGCGATCTCGGCTCACCGCAACTTCTGCCTCCTGGGTTCAGGCAATTCTCCTGCCTCAGCCACTTGAGTAGCTGGGATTACTACTACTACTAGGCACGCGCCACCATGCCCAGCTAATTTTTGACCAGGATGGTCTCGATCTCTTGACCTCGTGATCCACCTGCCTTGGCCTCCCAAAGTGCTGGGATTACAGGCGTGAGCCACCGCGCCCGGCCTGGATACTTTGCATTTCTAAGAGAGTGAATAAAATACACATCTTTCACCCAATTTGCTTTTGGAAACTTCATCTCAAGACAAGTATCCTATGAAAAATAAACTGGGAAAAGTTGACCTAGGAAATAAATTCTATGGTTAAATAATCAACTGCCACAAAATTTTGGTGGAAAGGAATTTTTGAGACTAAAAACTATTTTTGAGACACTAAGAGAGTTAACAACTTCAGTCCTTGCAAAGCTGGCTATATGGATTAGTCAAATCAATAGTTTTAACAGTATCTTTCTAAAAGGTCTTCATGAACACTGTCCGTGAACAAGAGGAATTAATAGAAATTTTTACCCATGATGCTTTCCATGCAGGAAGTATTACTCATAAGTTAATGCCGAAATTGTATTTTGGGGGACAAAGAGGAAAAGCCTTAGATGGGTGGCATAAGAAGAAGGAATTAGGGGTTTGTTTTCATTTCCTTCCAAAGTAATTGCCTAAGGAGCGTTTTATATCATCAGGAAGTACACTAACAAATGGCTTTCTTGACTTTTGCTAATCACTTTATTAATGTGTTAGCCAGATTTTAAAATATGCAGTAGTATTAATATCTGAGGAGAAAAACCTTTATTGTGTATAAGTTACAAATTTTCTATCTCAATTGCAGTTGCGTTTTAATATTTCCTTTCCAGAAAAGCCCTAGTGCATATTCTTCAGGGAGCAATTCTGCACTCTTAAGGGAATGAACTGAATGACCTAATGGGTCCTTCCATCTTTAATTTCTGTAATTCAGGAAAGCCTCATAAAACACAAGCTTCCTTTGTGAATTAACTTTTCTCTGAAAGTATTGAAACTACTTTCTTGCTCTCTTTGGAAGTACTTAAAAATGCTTAACAATATTAGATATATTTACTGGACCCACATTGAAAAAAATAAGCTAAATTATACTCATAGTTCAAGTGTAAATCTTTCAAAAGATATAACCTCTCCAGACGTTTTTTAATTATAGGAAGCCAGCCATTCACAACACCAAGAAATATAATTTTGGGGAGAAAGAATCTAAAACAAGAATCGAATCAAGCTAACAACTAATTATGAAATATATTTCATGTATAAATTTTATGCATAAATATCATGGTTAAAAGAACAAAAGTATTTGCTAAAAACTCAAAAGAGGTATTACATTCCTGTTTTAAAATTGCTAGTAAATGTAATAAAATATATAAAAGAATTTTTGTTAAAAATTGAGTATGTGCTAGAGACCATGAAAAATTTAGAAGAAATATAAGTCAGAGCTGTTTACCATACATGTTTGCTACTTAGGAGGGAACAGAAAACCTATGGTCATAGGATAGTTAGTCAGAACATTATAAATCATGAATCGAAGCATAAGAGAGTTCTGTTGAAGCTACAAGAGTGGGAGCGTGCATAAATAAGAAGGAGCTAAGTTATTTGCAGCTTCTGTTTTTTTCCTCCCAGAACAGTTGGTTAAATATGAGTTGAGACTAGAATATTTTTCCTAGGCCCGTGCAAGAGCTTAGGAGTTCCAAGAACCACGATACCAACTGCAAAACAGTGCACCTTTGTGTTCTTCCTAGGGATTAGTGGCATTTATGTTTACATGTTTACACAGTGTGCATTATCTTTTTATGATTCTAATTCTAAACCAGCATGAAAATGCATTTAAATCATCAAAATTATAACTTAAAATAAAAACTATTTAGACAACTTTCTTTTTTAGACATGGGGCCTCACGATGTTGCTCCCTAGTACAGTGGCTATTCACAGGTTACAGCTCACTAAATCCTTGAACTCTGAGGTTCAAGCAATCCTCCCACTTCAGCCTCCTGGGTAGCTGGGACTACAGGTAGGCTTAGACAATATTAATGAATTAATAGTAGCCCTGTTGTGTAATGAATTAATAGTAGCCCTGTTGTGTGACATAATAGAAAATGTGAAGTGGTTTCCTATTGCATGTTACTGAATAATTCTTAACGTCATTTGATGGTGGTAAACCATGAAATAATCCAATTTTTTGCAGATGTCTTCCCAAAATTCAAATATAAAGCTACACCAAATTGACAACATATTTTGTATGGGCTTTGCACAGATGGAATATTAGAGAATGACATTAACAGGTTTAAAAAATAATCAAGAGTTCAGCAACAGATGACTGGATAAACAAAATATGGCATATAACTAAAATGAAATATTATTTAGCCATAAAAAAAAAAGCTTTGACACATGATACAACATAGATGAACCTTAAAAACTTAGGCTAAGTGAAATAAGCTAGAAACAAATCACACATATAGTATGATTCCACTTATGTGAAATATATTAGTAGGCAAATTCATTGATATAGCAAGTAGATTTCAGGTAACTAGAGACTGAATGAAGGAGGGAATCCGGGGAGTTACTGCTTGATGGTTATAGTGTTTCTGTTTGTGGTGATGAAAGGATTTGGAAATAGATAGTGATAATGACTGCACAACATTGTGAATATAATTAATGCTACTGAATTACAGAAAGTTGTGAAAATGACAGTTTTTATGTTATGTATATTTTAATACAATAAAAATGTTTTAAAAATAGGAACTTTTTCTTGCCTTACCCTTTGGCATAAAAAGGATTACTATTTATTTCATCCTTATGTCTAAGAGATTATAAACTATTAGTAAAAGCCACTTACTCTGTAGACAGTGGCGTGAGAGTAACTTGTTTTGATCAGTAGCCTATGTTTGAGAAAGAAAAGAAATAATTAACAACATATGAGCATTGATGAGAAATGAAGTAGAAGGCAAACATGCTAAAGACCTTCAACTCACGGGAACGATGGATTAAAACACCGCAGTTACAGCATTGTCTGGGGCGTTAAGTTCTTTGGTAGAAAGGAAAGAAATGATGTGGTTGATGCAGAAGAAAAGGCTAAGAATAAGATTTACATTTTAGCCTTAATTCTGTTGCTTTTTACATCTAGTAATTCCAGAGACTCACTTCTCTGGGTCTTCCTTTTCTCGCTTGTAATATAAAAGGGCTAGATGAGTATTCTCAGATTTTATCTCAGTTGTAAAATGTGGGTAGTCAATCCAAGACATTGTGATCGATGATAGATTACTTGTTGAAACCAAATACACATTTAAATCAAATTTTTATAACTTCGATAAAATTCTAACGTTGTATCCATTGCTGCCAGCTAATAAGCTTACAGTTCAGAAATTTGATGTTGTCATTTGACCTGCTAATGAGTTACTATTTTTTCACATAGCCTCATTTCCAAATTTAAAACAACATAAATTGATAATTTCATCATGATGCTTATAAAATTCTCTTTTGACATATTCTTCTAAGAACAGGGTGTGGCATTGAAGCATGGAGACTACAGAACATAACCAAACTGTACGCATGGGTTCAATTTGTATTTTTGATCACATGACTACTCAACTTAGAAAATAATGATTTACAAACTCACTGGCAATTATTATGGTCTGATAAAGTTAATTAAAGATTCTCCTTATGCAGTATTTCCAATATCATTTTAGTCTTCCTCACAAAACGGTCACAAAGATATCTTGAACTCCACAGTTTGATTAGATCATCTCTCCACATACCTATTAACGCTTCCAGATCCATCTCACATCCTTGCCAGTGTTTTTGAAACTCTCACCAAACAAGGCACTTGTAGAAGGTTAAAGCTAGCATGTGTTCTAAAGTCTGCTTCTTTATTTTACAGTAGGAGCCTATGAGCCATATGTTTTTGAGGCTGAAAGTAGCAATGGCAAGAATAATCCCATGCCATTCTCAACACAATTTCTAAATTTTGCCCTTCAAATGTATCTTTAATGTGTAAAATTGGCTATTACTATTTGAAATGTTTTTACCTGTTTAGATGTTTTGGCTTGTTTAGGTGTTGTATCCCCCAATAATGTTTCTAAAATAAGGAAATTATTTCTTCTAATGATTATTTTGATACTACCCTAATATAGAAGCTATGGCGTCACACAGTGGATATTCATTTTGTTGCTCCATCTGTATTTTTCTGCTGTCTTTATTTTCTTTAGCATATTGTGTAGCTAGTTCTTAAAAGAGACCTCAGTGGCAAAGCTGGGCCTGGTGTTCACAAGGTATATCAGCAAACTCACAAGAACGATGGGTTCTGGCTTGACTTTTTGTCATATTACCTCAACCCCAGGATATAGGTTTTCTAACTTCCATAATCTACGATACTGCCAACCAGACCTGGGGTTGAGCATGTCCAAATGGCCTTTTAGTGATGGCACAGAGTGGTATGATCCACTCTATAATTTTCATTAATTTACCACCTAATGTCCCAGAATTCCTCCATTGTTTTCAGGATCAGAACCTTGTCTTTCACTGCCCCTCATCGTCTTTGAACCTTACCAGGTCCTACCATACCTCCCCATGATCTTTTTCCAGGAGGACCCCACAGTAATATGGGTATATCTTCTAGTAAGCAAACCCTTATTTATTTTTCCAAATTAGGGTACTCAATTATATCTCTCACCACCAGGCCTCACACACTCAGCCCTCTAAAATGTGTAATTGGTACAGAGTAGTTGTTTAACAAACCTCTATTTCATAACTGAATGAGTGCATTATGTCTTAGATTACTATTCTCTGTGAATACTGAGCCCTGAACTTGGCTTAGTTCTCTTCAAGTTCTTACTCTACACTCTGTCTTCCTTACCCTGTTTTCGATGTCTGTCTCTGATATTCATAAGGAAAACTATATTTATTTTTCAAAGTTTATATTTTGGTATTGTAGAACCATTTTAAGGTTGTTGACATCATCACTTCCTGCCTTAATACTTCGGCATGCATTTGTGAGAACCTGTTCTCTTACATAAATCACAATAGCATTACCACACTTTAAGAAAATTAACAATAGTTGCATCATATCATATAATCGGTCTAATATTTAAATGTCCCTAAGTGTCCCAAGATGTCTTTGATAGGTTTCCTCACTTACAGGATTATCAAGATTCAGTTTTTTGACACACATTGCATTTGGTTGAATGTCTTTTTATTATTTAAAGTTGAGAACAGACCCTGAAGCTTTTTGTTTAATGAGAGTTTTTTTGTTTTTTGTTTTTCCTTAGAATTTAGGACATTAGTCTTTTAGAATGCCCCACGCTCTAGATTACCCTTATGGCTTCTTCATGATTAGATTTAGGTTAAATATTTTTGGCAAAACCCTACATACTAATGATGCCATCTACTTCTTATCGCAGAGTATAAGGAACACATAATGTCTAGTCTTTCTGTTGGGAATACTGAGTTTGATCATGCTGTTAAGGTAGGGACTGCTGGAACTCTCCATTTCCAAAGTTATATTCTTTCCAGTGTGTTGGTAAGTAATCTGTGGTGTGATATTTTTAAGATCATAGGACCATCATCTTCCCCAACAACCTATTTTCCCCTGATTTTGACATCTATTTATGATCTACCTGAATCACTTATTACAAGAGAGGTTTGAAAACAGTGATTTTCTAATTCTGTCATCTCTTTTATTTGTATCATCTGTAGAAAAGAAATAATAAGTTTTCCTGTTTCCTTGCCTCTTCTTTTCATTTTTCACTCGCAATATAGATTCTTTACATTTAAAGTAATTTAATCCATTACTATCATTATTCTTTTAGGTGACATTTTTGAGCCCCTTCAAGAAAGCTTCTGGTTCCTTTTTAGTACTATTTCTCCCTTTTTTTGTATGTTTTATGGCTTTGTTTCCTTTAAGTTCTCCTTAATAAATATGAGTGCATAATCATTATTTGTAATTACAGATTAATAAATAAAAATATACTTTATATACTTCAATTTTAGTTTCTTATCAAATTCATGAGTATCATCCAAGATAAAGATTCAGCAATATAAAATCACTAAGTCTGCTTCAATAACATTATGTTTTATGGTATATTTTATTGACAGCTTATTAGGAATTTGGAATGAAAGTGACATGGCTTCTTAAGTCTCATGCTGGGACACAGAAATATCCATTTCCATTTTCTCAAACTCATTCTGTCGTTCTTTTATAAAAATTTTGTAAGAACCTAAGCTTGTTCTATTTTATATATTTTATCTGCAAAATTTGCTTATATGCAAAATTTCTGAAAAAAGTATGTGCTTTTTATGTTAAGATGTTATGTTTTTTGGGAGGCCAAGGCAGGCGGATCACAAGGTCCAGAGATTGAGACCATCCTGGCCAACATGGTGAAACCCTGTCCCTACTAAAAAATACAAAAATTAGCTGGATGTGGTGGCACATGCCTGTAGTCCCAGCTACTCAGGAGGCTGAGGTAGGAGAATCGCTTGAACCTGGGAGGTGGAGGTTGCAGTGAGCCGAGATTGCACCACTGCACTCCAGCCTGGCACCTGGTGACAGAACAAGACTCTGTCTCAAAAAAAAAAAAGATGTTATGTTTTAGATGCATATTTTTATATATGTATATTTGTTACATACGATGTACACATATATCAAGAATATTTCATCTACACTTCTGCCTTCTGGTAGATTTTATTTTATTGTGTGTTTGTCTTTTTTGAGACATAGTCTGGCTCTGTCGCCCAGGCTGGAGTGCAGTGGCACAATCTTGGCTCTCTGCAACCTCTGCCTTCTGGGTTCAAGCGATTCTCCTGCCTCAGCCTCCTGAGTAGCTGGAGGACTTCCGGCGTACACCACCATGCTTGGCTAACTTTTGTATTTTTAGTAGAGCTGGGGTTTCACCATGCTGGCCAGTCTGGTCTTGAACTCCTGGCCTTGTGATCACATGCCTTGGTCTCCCAAGTGCTGGGATTATAGGCATGAGTCACCACACCCAACCAGATTTTATTTTTATGAACAAGAAAATAGTATGAAATTCTTTGAAAATTTTGGTGTATAAACAACTTAGATAATAAAATCAGGAAAACTGCAATGGCATTTTTAATATATAGCCAGGACTCCGGTTGAGAAAAGAAAGAATGAATCCCCTGACTTGGTCCAGAGGACAACTTGATGAGATGAACGCAGGAGAGTAGGGGAGGCCTAGAGCATTTGGAGGAAGTAGCCTCACTCAGTCTTGAGAAGTTACCCCAAAACTCCACAAACAGGACAAAAGAATACCCAGGAATGAAGAGGAGGAATGGCTTTCTTGCACACAACCTCTCCTACCTAACTCAGCGTCTTGTGAAGAAGTAATGAACCAATCGTGTAACATGCATGGTAAGTGACCATCTTACAGTTATTGCTATCATCGTCATGGTTGTTATTGCTATTGCCTTGAAGTCTGTGCCAGGGACCCACAGAAACCACATTAACTAACATATATTTTCATCAACCAAGTGCTAGAGATTGTTTTCTGGTGCTTTTCCTCTATTATCTTCATAACACCCTGCCAGAAAGGGAATGTTATAAATGAGGATCCTGTGTCCTCGGCCAGTAAAGTAACATGTGACTGCAATGTAGTAAGCAGAATAACCAGAGTCGGAATCTTGGCTTCCCTCAACCTTACTCAGGAAGGTTGTAGGAAGAAGAAAAATACACAGGAAGGAAGGATATCTTGACTTTTTATACCATTTTCTTGCTAGTAGAAGAAAGCCCTGGGATACAAGAGAAGTGACAGAGGCTTCCCAGTGGCTCATGTTGGACAAGCAGGACAAGGCCAACTTCATGAAAGATGGGAGAGGCTGCTGGGCCCTATGCAGGACCGCACTGGTGTGACACCTGTGGGGATGAAAAGGGTAGTAAAATAAAAGAAATAGTAGGAAGGCTGCATCCTAGCAATATCAGCCAGCACAAAAGAGCAACAGAGAAAGCATAGGCAAACAGAATTTGAGCTAAATAACACACAGTGCAGCATCAAAGAAGGTGCTGAATTTCAAATGCAGATTCTTGTCAGATGCAGCAATTCTATGTGCACACAATTTAAATAAATACTTACCTGTGTGTGTGATTGTGTGCAGATACAAAGATGTACATCATAGCAATATTGGAGACAATACAAATGTCCATTCATACTATGGACTGTTAACAACAGTAAAAAGTAAAAAAGCTAGATTGATATATTCCAGCAGGAAAAATTGTCCACATCACACTATTATTTTTAAAATGCAAATACATTGTAGACTTTTAAAAACTTTAAATACTCCACATTTTAAATTTATGTATTAAATTAAATGATGAGAACACATTTATGTATTTTGATGCTATTGAAAATGAGTAAATACCTAAGAGAAATCTGTTTTTTCAGCAGCTTTAGTGAAGGATACTTGGAAACAACTGATTGTGTTGTCACTGTCGAGGAGAGTGTAGAAGTTTTTCATTCTTACCTCCACAAAGGTAAAATGCCTTTGTGTTCCATAAACTGTTGCTGTAAACAACTTGCAAACAACTCCCAAGGAGAAGCCTAGAATGGGGAACGAGCTTTGCCGTAGGTAAGACAAACATCTGTTTGGTAGGACAATGCCTTTTTGTTGAAGGGCAGACAAATTTTTTATTTTGTTCATCTTCACTTTTTACTCATGATGTCATTCGACGATGTTGCATGCCTGTTCTGTGCCAGGCACAGTGCTAGTCTCTGCAACTGCAGTGATTATTGGGACAATCCTTGGGATATCATAGGTATTATAGCAACCTGGTATATTTTCATTCACTCACTGCACAATAAAAAATACACCTAATAATGTATCTACAATACTGTTTCTTCTATAGTGATGTCCTTTTGATGATAAAAGAAAAGTGTGCATTACTGTTTCTGTTGGTACAAAAAGGGATATTATGACAACTTAGAATTAACAATTTAGGGCCGAACGTGGTGGCTCATGCCTCTAATCCCAGCACTTTGGGAGGCTGAGGCAGGTGGATCACCTGAGGTCAGAAGTTTGAGACCAGCCTGACCAACATAGTGAAACCTCATTTTTTCTAAAAATGCAAAAATTAGTTGGGCATGTTGGTACACGCCTGTAGTTCCAGCTACTAGGGAGACTGAGGCAGGAAAATTGCTTGAACCCGGGAGTTAGAGGTTACAGTGAGCTGAGATCACACCACTGCACTCTAGCCTGGGCAACAGAGTGAGACATTGTCTCAAAAAAAAGAAAAAAAGAATTAATATCTTAGAATTATATATTTACAAGGCAAAAAAAATACTTTTTAAGCAGTCTAGGCTAGGCATAATGACTCACACCTGTAATCCCAACACTTTGGGAGGTTGAGGCAGATGTATCACTTGCACTCAGGAGTTCAAGACCAGCCTGGGCAATATGGCAAAAACATGTTTCTAAAAAAATTAGCTGGGCGTGATGTCTCATGCATATGATCCCAGCTATTTGGGAGGCTGAGGCTGCACACCAGCTTGTGTGACAGTCAGAACCCTGTCTCAAAAACAAAACAAACAGTCTATTTAAATAAGCCAGTGGTAGGTATCTGAAAATATTTTCAGTCATCTAGACACATGATGACATCACAGGGCCTTTCCATTTAATAGGTAAATTGCCATAGAGAAACCGCATTTCTAGGAATGTTATCTGCAAATGTTTCCCAGAAAAGGATGAAGAAAGCTATCCATTTTAAAAATAAATATGGCTTCTCATTGGTTCTCTCTAGAACCTTACATTAGAGAATCAACAACTGTGCAAAATTCCAAATTTATCTTCAAAATGAAATATTCAACAGTAATCAGCTTACAAAATGATTTATAGGCCTCAAGAGGGGAGAGGGGAAAAGACAGGGTGAAGACAAATACTTATTCGGCTTACTGTGAATAGACTGTGTTATCCCATCCAGCTCATCCAGCTCTCTCATATAGCCTTCATCCTTAAAAGTGCAAAAGCACAATCTGGGAAGTCTTCCAAAACCATCTGTAAGGAGGAAGCACTTGCCAGGACACAGGAAGCACTAAATACAGTTCTTCTAGTGTGTCACTGTTGTTTCAGTGAACACTGCCAAACTATCCAGGAAGGTTTGAGTAATGGCAGGTGACGGAACATCAGAAGTTTGAAATTTGAGATATGACCTGAGCCCAATCAAATGAACTGATTTTCTCTGGAGGCTAATGGTTTTTCTGTCAAGTATAAAATGAAGGGTTTCTAGGAAAATGAGGACATTAGTGGGTACAAAATCTGACTCTGAGAAATCTAATATAAATAATAATTTGTTTGAAATTTCCTGAGTAGTTTCAACAGTGTAGCTGGACTATTAGGTATTATGAAAAGTTAGAAGTTAGAGTTTTGTGTTTAGTCTAGAATTAACAACTTATTACATCTGAAATGTTGAACAGTTCAACCTCTCTGAACCTCAGATATTTATCTGTTGTTGAGTGTCTCACTAAACCATTTGTAAAGTTATACCATCTTAAATAGTCCAGTTTCTAGATATATTTGAACCCATCATCTTGACCTGAAAACATGGTTTAATTTTAAAAATTAAAATAATTATTATAAAATATTTTCAGGTATCATTGATCATCTTAATAATTTTATGAACCATATGATTTTTACAAAATTTTTTAAACTATATTTTAAGCTCTGGGGTACAAGAGCAGAATGGCCAGGTTTGTTACATAGGTATCCATGTGCCATAGTGGTTTGCTGCACCCATCAACCTGTCGTCTACATTAGATTTTACCCTAATACTATCCCTCCCCTAGCCCCACACCTCCCAATAGGCCCCAATGTGTGATGTTCCCCTCCTGTGTTCATGTGTTCTCATTGTTCGACTTCCACTTATGAGTGAGAACATGCGGTGTTTGGTTTTCTGTTCTTGTGTCAGTTTGCTGAGAATGATGGTTTCCAGTTTCACCCATGTCCCTGCAAAGGATATGAACTCATCCTCTTTATGGCTGCATAGTATTCCATAGTGTATATGTGTCACATTTCCTTTATCCAATCTATCATTGATGGGCATTTGGGTTGGTTCTAAGTCTTTGCTATTGTGAACAGAAGCACATTTTTAAAAATACAGAAATGCATTTTACAGTTGTATTTATAAGAAGCTCCGGAGAAGTCTTAACGTCCTACAGTTTTGTACCATTCAAACACTTACTTCTAATTTTTTGTAGCAAAATCAAAGATTAAATTTTCATCATTTCATATGAAGACATAAGTTGAGGATTCACATTGTCTTGTAGCTGGTAATTCTAGAGGAATAAACAGTCATATTCTAAGTGAGTTCTCACACCAATATTCCTAGTTATGTGGAAACATCACAAGCTATGACTTTCCTAGAAGTTCTCAGGCTTCACCACTTTCAAACAAGGACATGTGAAAATCAAAGATGGAAGATAAGTCTTAAGCAATTCAAAGAGAGACAGCAACTGATTTTTCCTTAAAAGCAATCTGATCCAATCTCCCTACTTTATGGAAAATAAAACTAAAACTAGCAAGGCAATGTGACATACCCAAGGTCACACACTAATTGACAGTAAAGCCAAAGATGAAACCAAGTCTATTAGCTCCCAATGTAGGACATTCTGTACTTTTCAATAACAACTTACTGACATCTCCATTTAAAACTGCAGGGGTAATTTTAAAGGAAAAGGGGAAATGCTGACATACAGCAGGTCCTTTTAAAAATGATTTCTGCATAAATAGACTGAAAATGAAGAAAATGATACATTAGCAAATCTTAACTGAAAAAGTAGATCATGATTGGTAAAATGTCTCATGAGTACAGCAGTTACTCAAATACTTTCAGCACAGTTTGAAAATAGAGAACTTTGTTGTGTGTCTTGAGGTTTTCTGATCCTGTGTTAGTTTTCTGAGAATGATAGTTTCCAGCTTCATCCATGTCCCTGCAAAGGACATGAACTCATTCTTTTTTTATGGCTGCATAGTATTCCATGGTGTGTATGTGCCACATTTTCTTTATCTGGTTCATCAATGAGGGGCATTTGGATTGGTTCCAAGTCTTTGTTATTGTGAATAGTGCCACAATAAACGTACGTGTATATATATCTTTATAGTAGAATGATTTATAATCCCTGAGGTATATACCCAGTAATGAGATTGTTGAGTCAAATGGTATTTCTAGTTCTAGATCCTTGAGGACTCACCACGCTGTCTTCCACAATGGTTGAACTAATTTACACTCCCACCAACAGTGTAAAAGCATTCCTATTTCTCAACATCCTCTCCAGCATCTGTTGTTACCTGATTTTTAATGTATGCCATTCTAACTGGTGTGAGATGATATTTCAATGTGGTTTTGATTTGCATTTCTCTCATGAGCAGTGATGATGAGCTTTTTCTCATATGTTTGTTGGCTGCATAAATGTCTTCTTTAGAGAAGTGTCTGTTCACATCCTTTGCCCACTTTTTGATTTTTTTTGTTTTGTTTTGTTTTTGGTAAATTTGTTCGAGTTCTTTGTAGATTCTGGATATTAGCCCTTTGTCATATGGATAGATTGCAAATTTTTTTTCCATTCTGTAGGTTGCCTCTTCACTCTGATGATAGTTTCTTTTGCTGTGCAGGAACTCTTTAGTTTAATTAGATTCCATTTGTCTATTTTGGCTTTTGTTGCCATTGTTTTTGGTGTTTTAGTCATGAAGTCTTTGCCCATGCCTATGTCTTGAACGGTATTACCCAGGTTTTCTTCTAGAGCTTTTATGGTTTTAGGTCTTACGTTTAAGTCTTTAATTCATCTGGAGTCAATTTCTGTGTAAAGTGTAAGGAAGGGATCAAGTTTCATCTTTCTGCATATGGCTTGTCAGTTTTCCCAACATCATTTATTAAATAGGGAAGTCTTTCCCCATGGCTTGTTTTTGTCAAAGATCAGATGGTTGTAGATGTGTGGTGTTATTTCTGAGGCCTCTGTTCTGTTCCTTTGGTCTATATATCTGTTTTGGTACCAGTACCATACTGTTTTGGTTACTATAGCCTTGCAGTATAGTTTGAAGTCAGGTAGCATAATGTCTCCAGCTTTGTTCTTTTTGCTTAGCATTGTCTTGACTATGCTGGCTCTTTTTTTGGTTCCATATGAAATTTAAAGTAGTTTTTTCTAATTCTGTGAAGAAAGTCATTGGTAGCCTGATGGGGATAGCATTGAATCTATAAAACTACTTAGGGCAATATGGCTATTTTCATAATATTGATTCTTCCTATCCATGAGCATGGAATGTTTTTCCATTTGTTTGTGTCCTCTCTCATTTCCTTGAGCAGTGGTTTGTAGTTCTCATTGAAGAGGTCCTTCACATCCCTTGTAAGTTATATTCCTAAGAGTTTTATTCTCTTTGTAGCAATTTTGAATGGGAGTTCACTCATGATTTGGCTTTCTGTTTGTCTCTTATTGGTGCATAGGAATGCTTGTGATTTTTGCACATTGATTTTGTATCCTCAGACTTTGCTGAAGTTGCTTATTAGCTTAAGGAGATTTTGGGATGAGAAGATGGGATTTTCTAAACACACAATCATGCCATCTGCAAACAGAGACAATGTGACTTCCTCTTTTCCTAATTGAATACGCTTTATTTTTTTCTCTTGCCTGATTGCCCTGGCCAGAACTTCCACTACTATGTTGAATAGGAGTGGTGAGAGAGGGCATCCTTGTCTTGTACCAGTTTTCAAAGAGAATGCTTCCAGTTTTTGCCCATTTTGTATAATATTGGCTGTGGGTTTGTCGTAAATAGCTCTTATTATTTTGAGATATGTTCTATCAATACCCAGCTTATTGAGAGTTTTTAGCATGAAGGGCTATTGAATTTTGTTGAAGGCTTTTTCTGCATCTATTGAGATAATTATATGGTTTTTGTCATTGGTTCTGTTTATGTGATGGATTATGTTTATTGATTTGCTATGTTGAACCAGCCTTGCATCTCAGGGACGAAGCCAACTTGATCACAGTGGATAAGCTTTTTGATGTGCTGCTGGATTCGGTTTGCCAGTATTTTATGTTTTAGTTCCTTTTTATATATGAAGTTAAATGAGGCTATCAGGTAAGAGATAACTTTTCAATGACCATAGATCAACTCCTCTAGACTTTTCATCTTATTAATGGCCATTACAACATTTTCCATATGTATAAATACTTTATTTTCATTGGTAAACTATATGCTATATCAGGGAAGAATGTGTATTTCATTCATATTTTATGCACACAGCACTTGTAAACTTTCTTGTATGTTTGAATGTCGAATTGAGGAGTGGCAGAGCCAAGACCAGAAAGTGTGTTGGTTTACCAGGGGCCTTGATGGTGTCTGGCATTGTGTACTCTACGTATAGTCGCAGGTGAATTGCATTTGTCTTCACCATCATGTGTTTTGTTTCTAAAAATCGTGTAAGTTTTCGTTTATGTGTCCTGTGTTACTAACTGATGATATATTTCTAAATTACTGGAGCTCAGTGAGTGATATCTAGTCAATATCTAGCCAATGTATTACTTCCCTTGAATTTTAGGATTCAGGAAAACTGTCACATTTTAAAGGTTGTAATTAAAGAAGTTATGATTTGCAGTTATTCTGTAGCTTGATATCTGTTATTTGTTAATGGTGACATTGTCCTGCATATGGATCTAGAATTAATTTAATAAAGGTATGACTATATCTTTTCAAATATTCATGTTTTACAAAGTAGTTTTTTTTTAGTTTGTTCTACTTGGTATATATGTATGTATATGTGTATATATACATATATGTATATGTATATGTGTATGTACATATATGTATATATACACATATACATACATATATACCAAGTAGAACAAACTAAAAAAAAACTAAAATCACCTGTTAATTTGATTCCAGTTTATCTTATGCTTCTGTTGCCTAATAATATAATTTTGTAGATTTCCTAAAATGTGATAAAAATGTATACTTATTAAGGATTCAGAATTCTCTGAATTCCTCCTGAAGTCTCTGTTACTTTCTTGAGTAATATTTGTATTATTTAGTTATGATTGGCAGATACTGGGATCATTAAATATCTGTAGATAAAAGTGAATGAGTAAATATATGACTGAATAAATGAATATTGCAACTCCTACTGGGTGATGTAGTGGTTTATTCATTACTGAATTCTGGCAAGCAATAGTAAATACTTATATGTAATTCACAATTAATACTTGTTGAATAAATTTATGAATACAAGAATAAAAATCAGTTTAAATTAATTTATTTTGTAGAAAACAAACCAAAATGCAACTCATTAAGGCACTTGATCTTTCTAATTACCTGTATTATCAATGCAAATGTTTAACTCGCATAATATTCTAAAACTACATCACAGAATCATTTTCTTTGCCAAAATTGAGTCATGTAAGTACTGTATACTACGTTTAAATATATAGGTTTTCTATTATTTTAAAATATATTTTATTGGAAGATTCCAGAATAACAACCACAACTACCAATAGTAAAAATACATATAAAAGGTTAACTGTTATGCATTAATCAGGGTAAATCAGGCTAATGAGTTCTTATATCATGGGCCTAAAATAAAGACAGCATTATTTTGATCCTAAAGTAATATTTTATAATCTATGATGCATAATCCCATTAGATAACTGCTTATCTCTTCAATGACTTTTGAGAAATATTCTTGATTAAAAATTAAAATATATTAATCCAATGTGGTTTTGTAGACGCTGGTCCACTGAGTTCTTAATTCAGTTGCTTTGTTATTTTATAAGAATTCATGAATAACTATTACATTTATAGTATTGTATTCAGTATAATTGAAGAACTAAACAAATTAACACTATAGACTTCTCGTTCTCAAAATATTTACATTCTCTACTTTTCCTCTGAAAAAAGTTTGATTTAATATTTAAAATCATCTTCTTTTTTTGCTATGTCCTTAACAGTAAAGCCTAATAAGGTAAGCATACACATGTCACAGGATTAAAAGGGAAGTGAGCTCATATCACCATATTGGGTTTGGTGATCTAATTTTTAGCTCTTTGTAAGCCCTATAGCAAGTGCAGCTTTTATCCACACAGATGAACAATCAATATTTGTGTAACTGGTGTGATTACCTTACACACTTCCTGAAAGTAGCTGAAAATTGCCGGCAAAACTAATTATGTAATCACGTTTGCTGATTTTTCTCTAATATCCTATAAAATTCAGAAATGGTTCCAGAATATTACATTCACAAAATGCAGTTTAGGAAAGAATAAAATCATGTATGGTGAAATAACACAGCAGTGAAAAGTCTACATGGCTTAACTGGAGTATTAAGAAGGTTAAAATGGAAAACATATACATCTGCTTGAGTTTTAGTAATTCTTTAGTAATCTGTTTCTTATTTGGTGATTTCTTCTCAATCAACCTCCACTGCACCTATACCAATTCAGACCTGCATTCTATTACATGCAGACCATTGCAGCAGCACTCCTATTCTTTGCTACCTCAGTCCGCCTTGCACGATGCTCTCAGAGTAAACTCCCACATCACCAATGATCTTGTCACACTCTATTCAAAAGCATTCAATTACTCACCTGTTAATTTGATTCCAGTTTATTTTATTAAATACTTTTACTAATCTTTGAAAACAAACTTCTACTTTAAACTGTTCTACTCAACTTCTATCCCCCAACACTTCCTCTATTTATATTTGCTCTCTCTGATGAATTGCCCTTGCAATTTTAGAAGTAAAAATGCCTTTTACTTTCTAAGTAGCCCAGTACTGTTAATAACTATTGTATTCATAGTATTATGTTCAGTATAATTGGGGAACCAAAAAGTTAAACACTATAGACTTCTTTTTCTCTAAATATTTACATCCCTTCTACTTTTTATTTGAGAAAAAAATATTTATTTAAAATCATCATGTACTTTTTTGACGATTAACAAAACAATGACAACAAAAATAAAATATATATGTTTAATATTTTAACTCATATGCCACCTATCTTACAAAGTGTTGTGTGATCTACTCAGCTGGTGGTAGTCTTGTCTCCCACTTACCTTCTTCAAGCATCGAATGCCTATAACATTCTTATGTGCTAATAATAACCTGACACTCTCTCTGTCCTAGGAAAAGTTTAAAATGCTTTAAACTCTCTAGACACTGCTGCCCCTGAGTCAGGTTAAATGGAATGGAGGAAACCAATTTTTAAGGCAGTTGAAGCAGAGAAAGCATGGCAGAGATATTCACTCTGATTCTACAGCAGATCATAGACGTGTTGGAATGTGCCCTGAATCCCCACAGCTTAGCAATTAAGGGTTGTGTCCTTGATTCATATTTCAATACAAACAGTTGGAAAGTCAAGAAAATCCTCCAAGAATCTTTTTCAGAACTCTGAGGAATCTATAAAGATATTCGAAAGGGCTTAAAGTTAAAACCTTTCATAAGCAATTTACATGAACAGCAAAATTTTACTCCAGCAGATCTCAGTGGAAAATGTTAGTTTATTCTTTATATTCAAAACTGGTTTGGGGTTTTGTTTGCTCATAGTGTGGAATCACTGAGGCATACCAAAGGAGTCATGGTTTTTTAAGGAATGTCTCTTAATTTAATAGCCCTGTGTGTCAGTCAGCAAAGTCAAAAGGTGTCATTGAGGAAGTTTTTAATACACAGACTATTCGCAAATATTTGGGGAAAGTTATAGGAAAACCAACAAGGAATGATGACACACTCCAGAGGTGTTAATATTTGGAAGCCTTACCCATCTCTCAGTCTGAAGGGTCAAGTAGAGAAAGCAGTTACTGTAATCTAGCAAGAACTACAGCTGCGGTTGTAATGCACAGGGCCATTTTTTAGGAGCTATGATCTATAGAGGAATATGGTCATTGCCAAGTTGAAGGTAAGTAAGAACGATGCTAGAAGAATGACTTTCCTGATCTCTCTCTTTCTACTGTCCATCTTTGACCAGTAGGACCCAAATTGATGAAGGTTACAGCCTGGATCAACCTCTAGGGCACAGAACAGAGTGGAGAATAGAGCTGGAGAGACAAGCAGAAACTTTCCAACACACTTCCCAAAGCCAGGCCAAATGGGAACCAATTACCACAGTCATTATATCACATTTGATTAATTACTTTAAGTTGAAAATAAAGGCCATAAGAGGAAATTTATGGAAAGTATTGAAAATTTTTTCTGAAATCTGTATACTTATATCCAATATACCTCTTTATACAGTCTTTGTGTAAAGTCTTTCACAGACCAGACCCAAAATGCAAACTTTCCAAAGTTAGAAAATATAATTTGGCTGGATGAGATCACAAAAATTTACCTCAGAGTTCTCTTCAATAAATTACTCTTAAACTCAATAATATGTAGATTATTAGTTTTTATAAGCCACACATTTTAACCTATTACAAGATTATATTACAATAGATACAAGTTTAAAAATAAAACAATTTTCTATGTTTGTAGCATTGGTTGATCTACCAGACTTTGATTCTGTGATTTTTGTACATAGTATATCTGTCCTTGAACTCAGGGAAATGTGCTCAATATGGACTCCAGGTTTTCATGAATCTTTGAACACTTACCATTTACATTTACCTATACATTATAAATTTTCTCATGGCCCAGTATATGCCAAACATTCTCCTAACTACTGGGATGAATAGTAGTATCAGAGTAAACATGAATGGAATTTCAATAAGTCCTCAAGTATTATGACGTTTTTTGATGTTCAGACTTCTTTCTTCTGGATAAGACAAAACTATAAATTTCTAATAGTTGTAACTTTTTTTTGTTGAGGTAGTATTCTAGAAGCTAGGAATTCAAGTTCACAAGTTCTCAGTGAATCAGGATAGACGATAATCACTGTTATAAAATGTAGTTACGAACCAAATTATAAAGAGCCTTGTAAGTTTTGAAAACTAGCTGGATATTGGACTGCATCCAAATGACAATGGGAAGTCATTGCCAAGCATGGAAATGACATGATCATATTTACATTTTAGAAAGAGCACCTAGATTACAGCATGGAGAGTGGATGTAAGCAGCCAAGCACTCCTATAATGACATGAATTATACACTATTTAATGCAAGATGGCAATGGCCTAATTTGGAGGATAATAAAGATGGAGAGAAATAGACTAATTCTAGAGGTATTTAGAAAGTAGAATTCTTGAGACTTAATGATTAATATTATATGATGAACAAGTAGGAGGAATCAAGAATGATGTCAATGTGTGGGGCTTGGTCAACTGAATAGAAGACAGCATAATTTACCAGAGTAAGAAATGGGGCCATGGGTGGTGATTCACACCTGTAATCCCAGTGCTTTGGGAAGCCAAGGCGGGAAGATTGCTTGAGTACTGGAGTTTAAGACCAGCCTGAGCAACACAGTGAAACACTATCTCTAAAAAAGCAAAACAAAACAAAAACCAGGTGTGATGGTGTGTGTCTGTAGTCCCAGCTACTGGAAAAGTCAAGGCTGCAGTGAGCTGTGATGGTACCATTGAACCACTCCAGAGCCTGTGAGACTATGTCCTTAAGAAAAAAGGAATGATAAGGGTGGAGCATATTTGTTATTGAACTTTGTCATCAGGGCAAAGAAAGTTTCATAAAGTGAATTTTAAAATGTCGGGTTACATTACAACCTCTAAAATTGGTTTAGTATCATGAGAATTAACTTTTTCTTTAACAGAGTTATTTTAAAACTTGCCTCTGAAGCCATCTATATGCAATAATTTGTGGTGATCATTAATTTTAAAATTTTTTACCAATTATTAATTGTTTTTAACCAATTCATATTAACCCTTTTTTAAAACAACTTTGATAATCCAAATTTTCCTTATCCAAAAGTTTTTTAATTAATAGAATATTTTTTTCATAATATCTGAGTGTAGTTATATCCCATTTCCTATATACAAATGCGTTTTTTAAAATTAGACTTTCCAGAAGATATGAGTTAAGGAAGATTTATTTATCATCCAATTGTTAAAGCCTTTTCAGATTCACTGATTTATTGCTTTTATATTATTTATTGGTTTATTGTTTTTATTATGATTTTTTATTCTTTTTCAACTTATTTTATTCTGTCATTCTTCCAAACATTTAATAATTAATGTGTTAAAAGTCATTCATTTTTCTTAAATGCAAGTTTAACCACAACACACTCGTTTTGAAGGTAAATAATTTTAAAAAATGGAGAAAAGATCTCAGAATGTATAACTCATAATTTATGAATATTACTGTACTCACATATTGTTTGATGTAACACAGATATTCAGCAAATATTTTTAATTGAAAGAGTATGCTTTATAGGCAGTCATACTTATAAAAATTGCAATCTTGATTAAAAATTTCTGGAGATTTGGCATATAAATTGTATGAAGCTTTGTCTCAGTGTTTCTTTTTCTTGCTTTGAATTTTATTCTGTTATGATTTTATCAATAGCCGTCTATGACTTTAAAAACAATTTTTACTTACCTTTTATATCTTCTTGACAATCTCTGTATTTTTACATCTCTGTACTATTTAATTTTAGGTGTTTCTTTTAAATCACATTGATGTTTAAAAATTTAATTACTATCTTATATTTTTAATTTAGTAAACGAGCTTAACTCATTGATATTTATTGTGATAACTGATATTCGGTCTATTTTTTTCTACTAGTTATGCTTTGTATATTTTATGTGTTCTTGCTGTTTGCTTTTTTGTCACTTTTCTGTCATTTGTTACACAATGCAATTTCTTTATTCTCCTTATTCTCTAACAATTTAGAAGTTACTTATGTTATTTCTTTTCTACTAATGATTATCTTTACCTTATCTTATCTTGGACCTATGTTTTTGTACCAGTGTCATGAATGAACAAAATTCCAACCACTATAATCACCTTTCCTGATACTACTCTTAAACATACTGACCTACATGTTCTTTTCTACACCATCTTCTTAAGTTTTAACTTTATTTGTTTTTCATTACTTAGATTATGCAAAGAATTTAGGAAAAACATAAATAGCATATTTTATGAGTCTGTATTGCTCTGAACTATTCTAAAGAAATATTACATGGCATAATCAATTTGGAATTGTCCAATTTTTCCCTATATACATATCACCTCCATTTTAATGTGATTAAAATAGAGGTGAGGCAAGTAAAAGAGACATATGTAAATTCTAACGCATATCATCTTACAGTTTAAAGATATACTATAAAGATATGCTATACTAATTTTTGATATTAATAAACTTATTAGGAACATTTAGACATATAAAGTCAAATGGGAATATCATTACCAACCACTGTTATAGCCCAGCATTTTAAAAAAGCACATTATAATTAAAGTCTTCATAAATTTTTAAAGTCAAAGTTTAAATCTTGCATTTCTTGCAATAGAACCAAATATTTGAATTGATTTCTAGTTTACTTGTTAATCCCAAGGATTTTGTTTTAGCTGGAATAAACAAAGCCTTATATGACATTTCAACTGTTGGAAATACAGATGGATCAAACTAATCTCTAAACTAAGCAACATACATTTGCATGTTGGGTACCTAGCAGGAAAGAGAGTATATTTCTTTTTATGTTACAGTGATGAGCTATTTGCGTTAATTGTAGTTACGTATGCAACTGAGGGAGGGAGCACTCCACACATAAGAAATTCAGATGATCTGCTATCTTTTTTCCCCTCATGTAACACTCTTTTCCCTGACATTAGGTAATCTTTATTAAATTTAGCAACATATCTTAACAAGATTAATGATTTTTAAAAAGCAGCTCAAATAGTGAATGTGTTTCTTTTCAGCCTGAATAAGACACACATCTTTAAATCATTCAGTGGCTTATAAACACCTTCCAGGAACAAGCCCAAGCGTGCCACATAACAGCCGCTTCCATCTTTGCCTACATTCTCCTCTTTTCACCTTATACTCAAGTTATACTAAAATTTTCTCCATCTTCAAAATTACCAGACTTGCTGTCTTTCTTTCTCCTCCATAGCTTCCTTTTCTAGGACTGCTTTTAGCCTCTTTCCATTCCTTGAATCGGAACAACTCTGTGTCATTTAAGAATCAAATTTCAAAACTGCCTCCTCCTAAGAGCTTGTTCTGACCATCTCAATACCAGCAAAATTTAGGAGCTATTCTTATGCCCTACAACAGCATGCTATGCTTTTCTAGTTTATGGCACTCATGACAACAACTTATAATGATCTGTTTATTTGTCTGCCTCCCTCAATAGACTATGTTTTTTGATAACAAGGATTTTGACTCATTTACCTTTATTATTTCGTGCCTAAAATGTTTAGCCATTAAAATTCTCCTCTCAAAAATACGATCCAGCACCTCAAAACCCTTAATTGACAACATTTGATGCAGTGTTGATGCTGCCATTCTCTTGAAATTTTGCACATTTTCAGTTTTACTTGATTGTCATAATGAAGTGAACCTTCACTTTGAAAGGATGACATGATGAAAATCAATGGAAAGTAGTGTCTATGCTGGTTCTGCTAATACTAACTCGTCATGTAAACGTGAGTGATTTTATGTCCATCAAGTTGTTGATTTGGGGAATTTATATGACAAATAATTAGCCTGATAAGGCTTTTTAAATTTCAACATGAGATTTTCATATTGACACTTCACTATTGTTTAGCTCTAATCCAAAAGTGATGATTCGTGTGAGAGAAGTCACACAAGAGAGGAGTTAGTAAAAAGTTGAGTTAATCTTGCCAAGAACTTTCCTGTCCTTTCTTTTCTCCATATTGAACATCTGTGTTCTTTTTCATTAAACTGCTTTTGGTCTAAAACTGAAATTTTGCTCTCTGACATTCCAAGAAAGATCTCAAGAATTTCTGTGCTTTCTATATTTGGCTTTTATTTTCAGATGACAGAAATAGAGTAGATTAATTTTTAATTCCTTGCAATACCATTTCTGTGTTGGTTTTATTTTTCAATTCTTTATCGGACTTAAGAGCATGAACAATAGTCTGAAGAACAAGTATTTTAGAGAGTTGTGGACTCTGTCTGTGGTGGAGTGGCAAAAAAAAGATTCTGGGAAAGTAGAATAGAAGAATATCTTAGCTTATGATAATAATTATCATCATAACAATACAAAAATTCTGGCCAGGTATCTCAGTTCTGTGTGGTTTTTTAAAAACACAGATGACTCCATTCTCAGACATATTGAGTCAGAAATCCAAGGTTTGGGGAACTGATATTTTATGTTTTCTAAAGTCTCCAAAGAGCATTCACATTTACAGCTGACTTGAACACTGCAAACATATTAATCTCTATTTCATAGGACTTAAAGCTTACATGTTGTTTGTCTACATTTTTTTCTTTTAATCTTCAAAATAGCAGTGTGAGGTAAATAAAATACATCCTTGTTCATAAACAGCTGAATCTCAGATGCTCAGATGTGGTGGGCAATGTTTGGGGACTCAAATCCAGTGTTCTGATTCCAAGCCCAAAATTTGCATCTATAAATATAAAAGTTAGACGTGAAAATAGCTGAAACCCAAGTACCTGTCTTACATTTGTTTAATGTTCTGAGACTTCCTACACAGAAATTAGAAAACATTTTACTTCTTTTTGGTGTAATGTGAAGAAACTGCTTAAATATGTAAGGACTTGAGATTTTTAGTAATAAAATTTGGGATACAATAGTCCTTATTTTTGTAATAGTCTCTTTTCTGGTGATTCAAAGTCTTTATCACCTAGCCATTACTACCAATGAGGATAATGAAGACATTTCAAACAAAAAATTTAAAACATGATCTATTTCTTTCACTTCTAAATTTGAGATCATTTAAGATTTCTTGTTTTAATTATTCCAAGGAAAAAAGTAAATGTAGAAGATGTTATTTTTTAAATTGAAATATGATACATTTTAACTCCATAAACTAATATTTGGTGAACAGAATAAACACTGCCTATGTAAAACATACACATTCAACTCTCTAAAGGATAAATTTAAAAAGTATTTTCAAAAATATATGTGTATATATGGTTCTCAGAGTAAAGGGCTGGAAGTGTGAAATATTTCAAAAATTTACAGTGATTGGTGATCATTGAAGACAATATTTCATAGAAATAAAAATGTATTTATACTAAAAGAAAACTGAAAAATATACCATTTAAATGTGAGAGCCAATTACAGAGGCAGTATTTAGTGTGCCATAATATTGAGGCAAATTTTTCCATTGCAGAATGACTCTACAGAGGAAGTCTTTACAATTCATGGCCTAATCCTTCCATTGTTGTGTAGCAGCTTCTGTCAGGAGGAAGATGAGAAGAAGTGTTGGGCATTATTTCTGAAGTTCTCCCATTTGAAAAAACTCTTGGTAAACCAAACATTCCTGGTTTTCTCAAAATTATTTCACCCACCTATTGAAATCACCATCTTCAGAAATGCTGAGTGAAATATCTTTATGAATTTCTGAAATCTTCAGAAATGCTAAGAGTGAAATCTAGCACTTCTTTACTTCTTAGCTGTTCTTTGTAATAGATATAGTGAATGAACTATGACCGTTGGTAACACCATGAATGAAAGATTTTAAACCTTTAACCTTGAGATATCCAGTCTATCATTGAGGGGCATTTGGGTTGGTTCCAAGTCTTTGCTATTGTGAATAGTGTCACAATAACATATGTGTACATGTTTCTTTATAGTAGAATAATTTATAATCCTCTGGGTATGTACCCAGTAATGGGATTGCTGGGTCAAATGGTATTTCTAGTTCTAGATCCTCGGGGAATTGCCACACTGTCTTCCACAATGGTTGAACTAATGGTCTCACTCTTAAGTGACAGTTGAACAATGAGAACACATGGACACAGGGAGGGGAACATCACACACTGGGGCCTGGGGGCTGGGGGACTGGGGGGCTGGGGGAGGGATTGCATTAGGAGAAATACCTAATGTAGATAACGAGTTGACAGGTGCAGCAAACCACCATGGCACGTGTATACCTATGTAACAAACCTGCATGTTCTGCATAAGTACCCTAGAACTTAAAGTACAATTAAAAAAAAACCATGATTGGAACACACACACACACACGTGTGTGTGTATATATATGTGTGTGTGTATCTATGTATATAAATATACTTGTATATACATGTATATATGTGTATATATATGTATATATACGTATATATGTGTACATATACGTGTACATATATGTTTAGACACACATGTACATATATGTGTATATACACACATATACACACAGATACATATATGTGTATCTATGTACACATATATGTATATATACATGTATACATATACACATAGATACACACATATATATACATATATATACACACACACATATATATATTTAAATGACTTTTTTGTCTATGAAGCTGAACCTTTTAAAAACAACTTTATTAACTGATGCACAAATATACACATATTTAATATGTACAATTTGATGAAGGTAGACAAATGAAACCATTATCAGAATCGAGGTAAACAGACATATTCATCACCTTCAAAAAAATTCCTTCTTTCCTTTTTAGTTTTTAGGGGGTAAGAACACTTCATATGAGACCTACTCTCCTAACAGATGTTTATGTGCACATCACAGTATTGGTAACTCTAAGTGCTGTGTTTTATAGCAGATGTCTCAAATTTTTCATTCAACTGAAACTATACCAATAGAACAACTCCCCCTTTTCCCCTCCACCCTTCCCTGGGTAACCATCACTTCATTCTCTGTTTCTATGCGTCTGATTATTTAGGCCATCTCACATAAGTGAAATCATCCTGTATTTGTCCTTCTGTGACTGGCTTATTTCACATGGCATAATGTCTTCCAGAATTATCCATGTCACCACAATGTTAAGATTTCCTTCTTTTGTAAGGTCAAATAACATTCCTTTGAATGTAATACCATAGTTTCTTTATCCATTTGTTTGTCAATGGACATATGGATTATTTCCATATCTTGGTGCGATGGTTAACATTGAGTGTAAACTTGATTGGATTAAAGGATGCAAAGTATTCCTGGGTGTGTCTGTGAGAGTGTTGCCAAAAGAAATTAACATTTGAGTCAGTGGACTGAGAAAGGCAGACCCACCCTCGATCTGGGTGGGCACAGTCTAATTGGGTGCCAGCATGACCTGAATAAAAGCAAGCAGAAGAACGTGGAATGACTAGACTGGTTTAGTCTTTTGGCCTCCATCTTTCTACCATGCTGGACGTTTCCCGCCCACGAACGTCGGACTCCAAGTTCTTTAGCTTTGGGACTCGGACGACTTTCTTGCTCCCCAGCGCAGACAGCCTACTGTGGGACCTTACCTTGTGATATGTGAGTCATACTTCTTAATAAACTCCCCTTTTTATAAACATCTATCCTATTAGTTCTATCCCTCTGGAGAACCCTGATTAATACACACTTCAGCTTCAAGGACGCTTGCATTTTTCTAACACCTTTTTATTCTATTCTTTCTAACACCTTCACTTTTATCTAACACCTGCCCACTATGCTTGCCTCCATATAGATGATGTACCTTATGGTAAATGGCAAATCTGCAAAATAGATTTCTTGGATATATCACCAAAAGCACAAGCAACGAAAGCAAAATTAGACAAGTAGAATTGCATCAAACTAAATGTCTACATAGCAAAGGAAAGAATAGAATAAAAAGGCAACTTTAGAAGTGGGAGACAATTTTTGCTTACCATATATCTAATAAGGGATTATTCTCGAAAACATATAAGGAAGTCTTACAACTTAATAGCAAAGACACTAAGATATGATTAAAAATAGACTTTCTTGAAAAAAGACATATGAATGGTCAACTGGTAGAGATAGATAGATAGATAGATAGATAGATAGATAGATAGATAGATAGATACATGAAATACTCAAGATCAGTAGTTCAGGGAAATGCAAATCAAAACCACAATGAAATATTTTCTATTAGTATGCCTGTTATGAAACAAAAAAAGATAAGTCTTTATGAGGATGTGGACAAATTGGAACCCTTGTACACTGTAGGTGAGAAAGTAAAATGATGCAACCATTATAGAAAACAGTATGAAGGCTCTTAAAAATATTTAAAACAGAACTACCATATGATTGAGGAATCCCACTTCTGTGCATATAGACTAAAGGAATGAAATCAGGATCTTGAAGAAATATCTACATCCTGTGTTCATTGCAGCATTATCTACAATAGCCAAGTGTGTTAGTCTGTTCTCACATTGCTGATAAAGACATACCTGAGACTGGGTAATTTATAAAGAAAAAGAGGTTTAAGGGACTCACAGTTCCACATGGCTGGGGAGGCCTCATATGGTGGAAGATGAAAGGCATGTCTTACACGGTGGCAGGGAAAAGAGAAACTGTGCAGGGTGACTCCCCCTTATACTTTATATTATATATATAGATATATATTTTTAATTGCACTTTAGGTTCTGGGGTACATGTGCAGAATATGCAGGATTGTTGCACAGGTACATACATGGCAATGTGGTTTGCTGCCTCCATTCCCCCGTCTCCTATATCTGGCATTTCTCCCCATGTTATCCCTCCCCAACCTCCCTAATCCCCTGATGTCCCTCCCCTATTCCCCCTTAACAGACCCCAGTGTGTGATGCTCCCCTCCCTGTGTCCATGTGTTCTCATCGTTCAGCACAAGCCTATGAGTGAAAACATGCAGCCTTTGATTTTCTGTTCTTGTGTCAGTTTGCTGAGAATGCTCTTATAAAACCATCAGCTCTCTTGAGACTTACTGACTATCATGAGAAGAATATGGGAAAGACCTGTCCCCATGATTCAATTACCTCCCACCAGGTCCCTCCCATGACATGTGGGAATCAGTGGGAGCTACAATTTAAGATAAGATTTGGGTGGAGACACAGTCCAACTGTATCATAGGCTTCAGGGGCAGCCTGAAAAAGCAGAATCTCTCTTTCTCCTGCCCCCTTTTCACCTGCCTCAAGGCAGGACACTAACCTTCCCTACTTTTCTGGTGGGTCATAAAATCCTCATTCCAGATAGAGTCCTGCTTCATACCCAGGGGGAAGGAACGCTGACATCATGAAGCATCCATAAAAAACCAAGAGGACTGAGTTCAGAGAGCTTCCTGGTAGCTGAATACCTGTTGGTTCCTGGAGGGTGGTGAGCGCAGGTAAAGAATGGAAGCTCTGTACCTCTTCCCCCATATCTTATCCTATGTGTCCCTTCACCTGTAGTTTTTGTAGTATCTCTCATATTATATGAGAAGATATACAGTAAATATGAAGAAAAGGAGAAGAATAATATCTGTCATTGTGTTATTGTGAGGATTAAATAAGATAATGCTTATAAAATACCTATCACAAAGAGCATTTAGTAAATATGAACTATTATTTATATTAATACAAATAAGAGGATTGGTAGGTTGCTAGAACTTTTGAGAGAATGTATGTCAACACATGACATTTTTTAAAAAAAGAATTTCAGGTTTTATGAAGTGGCTCATGCCTATAATCCCAGCACTTTGGGAGGTCTAGGTGTGTGGATCGCCTGAAGTCAGGAGTTCAAGACCAGACTGACCAACAGGGAGAAATCCCATCTCTACGAAAAATTTAAAAAATTAGCTGGGCATGGTGGTGCATGCCTGTAATCCCAGCTACTTGGGAGGCTGAGGCAGGAGAATTGCTTGAACCCAGGAGGCAGAGGTTGCAGTGAGCTGAGATAGCACCATTTCACTCCAGCCTGGGTGACAAGAGTGAGACTTTATCTCAAAGAAAAAAAAAAAAAGAATTTTACACAGTATTAACAAACCAATTGAGAATGGGTAGCCTGTACTTGGAATGGTCCTATTCCATACACTTACACAATAGTTTACAGATGTGCTTTTGTAAGAATATGACAGAAAAAAAGGTCAAATTCCTCAGCCAATACCTGATGCAGGGATGACCAAGAACCTTCAAGAGTGATAATAAGAGCAGATTTGTTTTTTTTTATTCATGAAGCATCCATAAAAAACCAAGAGGACCGAGTTCAGAGAGCTTCCTGGTAGCTGAATTCTATTCTTTTTTTCTATTCTTTCTATTCTTTCCTTTGCTATGTAGACATTTAGTTTGATGCAATTCTACTTGTCTAATTTTGCTTTCGTTGCTTGTGCTTTTGGTGATATATCCAAGAAATCACTGTCAAGCTTTTCCTTTATATTTTTTTCTAGGAGTTTTTATAGCTTTAGGTCTTACATTTAAATCTTTAATCCATTTTTAGTTTATTTTTGTGTATGGTATAAGATAAGGATTCAGTTTCACTCTTCTTTATGTGAATAAACAGTCTTTTCAACACCACTTATTGGAGTCTGTTCTCTCCTTGTCAAAATGTGTATTTTTGTCACCCTTGCCAAAAATCAATATATGCATGGGTTTATTTCTGGCTTTTCTGTTCTATTCCATTGGTCTACATGTCTATTTTTATTTCCATACCACTGTTTTGATTACTGTAGCTTTGTAATACATTTTGAAAACTGGAAGGTTGATGCCTTCAGTTTTTTCTTTTGCTCAAAAGTCCTTTGGTCTTTCAGAGTCTTTTGTGGTTCCATACAAATTTTAGCATTACTTTTCAAGTTCTATAAAAAATACCATTTGGATTTTTATAGAGATTGAATTAAAATGTAGATCACTTTTGGTAGTATGGTCATTTTAACAGTATTAAATATCCTGACCCACAAGGGATTTTCAATTTATTGTGTCTTCTTTAATTTATTTCATCAATAATTTGCAGTTTTCAGTGTATATGTCTTTTACCTCCTTGATTAAGTTTAGTTTTTAATTCTTTTTGATGCTATTGTAAATAGAATTGTTTTCTTGATTTCCGTTGTAGCTATTTCAATGCTAGTATATGGAAACACAAGTGATTTCTGCATGTTGATTTTGTATCCTTCAAATTTACTGAATTTGTTTTTTAGTTCTAAGAGGTTTTTACAGGGAGTCATAAACATTTTTTTTACACATAAAATAATGTCATCCGCAGAGATCATTTTACTTCTTCCTTTCCAGTTTGGATGCCTTTGAAATTTGATTTTTAACCTAAATTCAAATGGTTAAGTAACTACATTTCTTAAAAGTATTATTCACCTAATATGTATGCTTTGTTATCACTCCATAATTTCCTTGCAATGACAATGGCAAATGATTATAATTACAGAATTTCAAAATAGCCTTTTCTGGTTTTCTCAAATGGCTATTCTTTGGTCACTCATTCAATAAACATTCATCAAAATATACTAAGTACAATAATACCTAATAATATAAAAGTATAATATCCACAAGGCAAGTAGAGATTTTTCCTTATTTTCTTCACTGATGTGCTCTGGCTCTGAGTACCAGTTTCTGAGACACTTCATACACTCACAACAAATATTTGTTGAATAAACGAATAACATGTATATGAGATGTCAATCTCACATAGCTAAATAAGAACTTTAGGTCTGAATATGAAACAAGAAATGATCCTGAAACTCAAGAGGCCCACAGTCCTTTCTTCCCTAAATTATATTCCTAAACTAATCTTCACATTCCTAGGAAAACTATAGTCACACCATGTAACAGTACTAGAAAGGTATGGAATTCTAGTACACAATTAGGGATAGAAAGCATCTATATCCACTTTGACATTCAATGTTGACCCTATATGCAGTTAAACACTTTCAATAAATAGTTACAGTAAAATTTACTTATGCAATTTACTTTTAGAAGTTTTACTTCAATTAGGAACATAAAAATCCAGCTCCAGTTGGGAAATTACAAAACATTTCATGTGTTACATCCATCAGATTATTGAGGCATTTCCAGGAATCCATTACATTCATTTGCTTTTCTATGTTAATTTAATTCTTACGCATTTCTTCACCATTTTCTTGTCTAATTGATGATCTGTCAAAAAGTTTGTTTTCTCATTAACCAAAAAATATTATCACAGTAGTCCTCCTTTATAAGTTGTTTTTATTTTCTGCAGTTTTAGTTACCCATGGTCAACAGCAGTCAGAAAACAGGTTGGTATAGTGTAGTACAGTATAGTACAATAAGATATTTTGAGAGAGATTACATTCCCATGTTTTTGTTACAGTCTATTGTTCTATTTTATTATTAGTTGTTAATCTTTCACTGTGCCTAATTTATAAATTAAACTTTATCATAGCTGTGTTGGTACAGGAAAGATACATAGTATGTACAGCACTTGGTACTATCCAGGGTTTCAGGAGTCCACTGAGGGTCTTGGAACATATTCTTCACGGATAAGGAGAGACCATATTGCATAGGAAACTATTCACTTTTTTGAAAATTAGCACACTTTAAAATCAGGGTATATCAAGGTATATCAATTAGCACCCTTTAACATCAAGATAAGTAAACAATTTGGGGATGTTTATGATCGGCTTACCAGGAAGACTGTTAACTCTTTTGGTTACGTAGCAGATTACTACTATTTACTCCGGTGCGCCCATTGCCTTAACAGCAAATACATCTCACAGTTGATAACAGTGATTCTGACACGAGAGATTTAATGTATTATTTAATTTCAGATAGAATATTATTCTCAAGTGTTAAGTTTCATGTACACAATAATGTGCAATTTCTCATACAGTGAAGCTCACTATAGAATTTTGTTAAACTGAAAACTCCTCAAAATTATATGCTCAGCAAACCATATCTCCAAGGTGTTAAGCATATAAAATAGCATCCTTACCAACCTGTTCAAGACACTGAGTTAAGAAAATTATAGATTTTCTCACCTAGACTTAAGTGTTGGTCTTACAATTGGTTCTCAAGATCTTCTGCACATTCAAACATTAAGTAATAAAATTGCTATTTGATATGTATAGAAAATCAGAGGAAGGTAAAAGCATTATTAGTTCATGATTACAACTGAAAATAGCACCACTTAATTATTAGTAATGTTTTACAACCTAAATTAGAGAAGGAAAAAGGTTATTTTGTCTAACCTCTATTAATAAAAATTGGCTGTTTTTGCACATTTGAAGTGTCTGCTTTCAAATCAATAGTGCATTTTATTTTCTGTAGGTCCCCTAAAGAGTTTCATGTTAGGGTCCATGAATGTATACATTGGCAGTATGTGCACAAACACACTGTGGTTCTTGATTTCTCGAATCAAGAACAGAGCACAGAGTTCCAATATCTCCTTTATCACTCAACATACAGAATCCTCTTGTCTTGAGTTAGGGAGTTAATTTTGCTGTTTGTCCATATTGTCCACAACCTTTTGTCTAGCCTTTTGTAAATGTAAGCAAACACTGACTATTTACTTTGCACTAGGCTTATAATCCTTTGCATCCAAGAATAGGCTTGCTGACATAGTCTGCTTATAAATCTCTTTTCGTGTGTGGTACTGTGTCTGAAATGACCATATATGAACTGAAGCCCAGTTCATCTCGCTTATCTGAATTTTCTAGGCTATCATGAAGCAGGATATGCTTTTTTTTCATTCTTCCAAAGAGTTCAGGAATCAAAGAGAAACTAAATTGGAATTAACAAGCAAATATTTGGAAAGTTTCTAAAAAGAAAGTTAACTGTATCATTTTAAACTCAAAAATTTAAAAATAATTTGATTTGATCTTTACTTCATTGGATCCCTAGAGATGTTCACGTTCAGATATCCTTAATGTATTTTTTTCCTGCCTTTTGTTCCCCATCCTATTTAATTTTTATTGTGTGGTGTTTTTCTGATGTAATGAAATCTTCTGAACTGAGCTGTATAGAACACGGTTTTATGTCTATGCTTTACAACTGTTCAACGAGTCTTCATAATGTGACGTTTTACTCCATCTGCTACTATTAATGAAAAAAATATCTATTTTGTTACTATTAACAGACAAAATATGCCAATAATGGCAGACATAAGTCTCATCCAAACTTTCCATTTCTCCCCACGTCTGACTACAAAGGCCTACCCGAATTATCACGCATTTAGATTTCTCTCAGCTATCTTGGACTCACTAATTACAGTAGAGGGTCATAGTGAGTTTCTAAAAGAATATTACTTGATCTCTCTGAGATGACCTCTAATGTGAACCTTCCATTGAATGCTAGCAGAAATCTCCATTCTACAGTGACCACATAGCTTCTCTAATATCCTTATTTGCAACATTTAGCAATTTTACAATGCAATTTTGCCTTTTAGAAATTATAGTTCACCATCAATCCTGTTGATCTAGAAGAGATATCACCATTTATCAGTAAGAGTCATGCTAAAGGCAGCACATGGTGGAAAATTTAGTGTTCTCAAAGACTTGCTTTATTCGGGACCTGGAAAAGAAATGCAAGGTTAGAATAATTACATTATTAACATACTCCAGTTGTTTTTTCTGTATTGTTTCTACATGTGGTAGTCTTTTCTCCTGTCCTTTAGGTTTCTATGGCTTCATGTAGAATTCTGGCTATCCAAAGTCCACAATGTGGATTCGAGTTTTGGCTTCACCAAAGGTAATTTTTATAGTATGACCTCTTATAGATTCCTCACTTTTAGAAGGAAATTTGGAATCTTACAAAGGGACTTTCATTACTAATATCTCAAATACACATATAAAGCTAGATGTTAGATAGCTGGAAAGCTGAATAGGTGAAGAGAGAGATATATAGACAAAAATCTTCTCAATTGCACTTATCTGCTCAAATTATTTCCCCACTAGAGAAACACAGCTCACAGAGATCAACAGTGTGTATTCCATTTATAAAAAGTTGCCCAAATCTTGTCTGAATAATTAATTATCATATAAATAAAAGCTAAAGTAGTGAGTCTACTATCATGATTTGATACATGAGATACATTCACATATTATATAATTATATATATAATTTGATATATCATTATATATACATAATTTGATACATGCACATGGTGTGTCATTCATGCACATATTATAGCATTATACTATTATACCATTTTAATACGTGCATATGATGCACAATTCAGGCATCATATTGTGAATATCGATCCTTTGAAATCATGTTTTGTGATATGTTTTAAATAAAAATGTGATTTCTAAAATTTTCTTATTATCAGTATATGTGACCACCACTAGCAGTACAGATTTCTCATTCAACAGACTTCCAACTTTACACATATTCTACATTGAAATTATGATTGGATCAACAAAGATGAGCATCCTCAAAGGTTTCAACATTCTCTCTGATACCATCAGCATTTGTTGTTTGTTTAAGAGTGAGGGATATTGCTGAATTTCTTAAAGGGAACAGTCACACTGATGCTGTAATACATGGCATGAAAACCTAGTGCTGGTTTCTTTAATTTTTCCAAAAGGGTATGACTTTCCAATTGTCTCATTCTATCATCATCTAAGAATTACGTATTTATGTTAATAATGAGTGCTATTGTTGATAAGCTACTTGTAACAAATGAGTCAAGCAAAAGGCATGAATTCTGCAGATGGTGGAATAATTCCGTGGGATAATCTGCATAAGAAGATTCATACTTTCATAGAAAACATTTTAATTTAGTGTTTGGCTTTGATCACTAGCTTACTGAACGTCCCTAATTTTATTCATCTAGTTCCCACCTTCTTTTTAATTAAAAATTGTACTGTGATTAGTGATTAATCTTTTTCCAGGCAGCAACATGATTATATTATGCTATGTTGTATGGTACAGATTTTCTATTGTTATAATTTCATTCGCATAGCTCTCTGTCACCAGCTTCCTCAGTAAAATACTGCTCCCTGTGAAGGAAAAGCAAACAATTCAATGTTATCTTGGATTTTATTCACATGAAAAGAAAGCACATCAACGTTTATCAGATCACACATATTTGATTGGTTTATTCCCATAGAAGAAAGATGTATGCTGTTCATTATCTGGGTTTCTTGCAGATTTGATCATTCATTGCTCAACAACTAATTTTGGGGGGGACGACAATATTCACATTCAACAAGTCAAAATTCCTCTAACTTATCAGAAACAGCTATTAATGGACTCTCTCCCTCATATCATTTTTCACATCAGGCTGATGACAGAGTATCCAGGAGGCTCCCCAAAGCTCTTAGATCCCTTAGATGCTGAGCCAAATAATGATGATGTGAGCAAAATTTCAGGTCTCTGCCACAGTGGTCAAGAGAATAGCAACCAAGTTCAAGGCTGGTTCAAATCATGACATATTGTGAGAAAAGTTTTTGAGCAATAGTCTGTGTTCTCACTCTAGTTATTCATGCTCTTCCTCCATTCAGCTGAAGTAGGCTTCTATCAGTTAGTCCAAAAGGTAACCATCTTGGGTGGCATTATTTGCATTTAGGATTTTAGAAATTTTATTTTTATTTTGAATTCATTTGTTTGTTATCTATTTTATTTTTAGCTTCTGGAGTTAAATTAATCAATAGAAAGTATAAAATATGTTCTTATGTGGGAAATGAGAAATCATAGAGAAATATATTGAGAAGAATTTTTAAAAATACTTTTCATAATAGCAAGAAATTTAAAGAATACATTAAAGGAAATGAAATTCTACTACTATACCTGGAAGCAATAAACCAGGACTAGACCAGACGAAGAGCAGTTGCTAGTATTTCAAGTGAGAAAGCTTTCTTTTCATCTCTGTAGGGGGTATATCTTTTGACCTCAATAAGAAGATATTTCAGCACAAAGGTTTAAATAAGTAGCTCTTTATATTTAAATAGCAATTTTTTTAATCTTTTGCCAGTTTACTGGATAAAACTGTGGTTCTCAAGTTTTAATGCATATCAGAATAACCCAGAGGGTTTATTAAAACCAGATTGCTGCTCCTCAACTCCAGATATCCTGATTCAGTAGGTCCTGGGTGAGGCTTATGAATTTACTTTTCTAACAAGTCTCTGGGGATGTTGATGTTGATGGTCAAGGAACTATATATTGAGAACCACTGGCATGGAACATACTGCTGATTTTGTGTATATATGTCCTTAGAAGGTACTAAATTGTTATTTTATGTCAATAGAGACTCTATTGCCCCCTTTATATAAATAGTTATTCTGGTGTGAATCAACTTTGTAAAATGGGCCTGTCCCGTAATGGGCAGTAACATTTGAAGAAGAAAAAATACAGAGGAGCCTTGAATGTGATGTAAGGAAGTTTGAGTCTCAGCTCTTTTCACTTTCCTGTGCTCAGTGGCTTCAGATGACCAACTATAGTCACAGGCTCACTTTCTTTTTCTACAAAATTGGAGCAATACTGATCTCCCAATACAGAGCAATATAAATTTAGTATCTAGTCTCTTTATATATTTTTTAATTGATTGTATATGGCATATATGGAGAAATGAAAGAGAAGAATGGTATATGTTAATTAATGGAGGTTGCCTTCGAGGGGAAGAACGGAAGGGAAATACAGCATTTTACTTTGTACATTTCTGCATTATTTGTATCTTACAGTAATAATCATTTATGTAGAAATTTTGTACTTAAAACAATTATAAAGTAAATGATACTTTTTTTCAAAAAAGGTATCAATACACTGACAGGAAGCTTCTGTTTGGAAAGCAGTATTATCTCATATGACGTTTGTATTTCCCTTCTAAAATACCAACCTGCGAATGAATTCCTAGGCTTTCTGTTCATGCTAAAATAGAATCCCAAAGCAGTTCCTGTAACTGGTTATTTTTCCTTCAGCCCTAGCTCACACAGTTTCTGTGCTCTGTGTCAGAATGTGCTACTGCTGAGCACTGGGCTTCCCTTGGAGCGGTCAGTGAAAGTGATGTCTAATCAAGAATAACTTTCTCTGCAGGTTTCTTTCCTGTAATTTACTTCCCACTGATTCTCAGGGAGGTGATTCTGCAGTGAAAATACAGTCGCTGTTTAATCAGTTCCCTTGATTTCTTTCTGAAATCCATAAGAAGATAGCATCGCAGTAACACCCTGTCACTGCAGTGGCTTAGAAACTTTGGGCATTTTGTCAACATGCCTTCTCAGAACCCTGCCCTAGGCACTACAGCTGGGTGATTAGTCTGCTGTCACACTGCTATGAAGAACTACCTGAGATTGGATAATTTATAAAAGAAAGATATTTAATTGGCTCACAGTTCTGCATGGCTAGAGAGGCCTCAGGAAACTTACAATCATGATGGAAGGCACCTGTTCACAGGGTGGCTGGAGAGAGAATGAGTGCAAGCAGGGGAAACGCCAGACACTCATAAAACCATCAGATCTCCTGAGATTCACTCATTATCACGAGAACAGCATGGGGAAAACCGCCCCCATGATTCAATTACGTTCACCTGGTCCCACTGTTGATACATGGGGATTATGGGGATTACAATTCAAGGTGAGATTTAAGTGGGGACACAGAGCTAGATAAACCATATCACTGGATAGAGAATATATAATAAAATAGAAAACATGGTCTACACTCCGTCTCTCAGCCTAGAACGTAAAGCCAGGAAGAAGGAGTGAGAGATTTGCGTACGAGATGAGAAATCAGAATCAGGTTGAAGGTAGCTGGAAAAAAAGACCAGATTAAGCAAGGAGAGTGAAGAAGAAAAATAACTGGATTGCAATTTCTAAAGAAGGAATATTGAAAAGTTTCAGGGTGAACAACTCTAGCTTTAAAAGGTTAATTGTAATGTAAAAATGAAAAGATGCCAAAAATTTCTGAAGCAACCCTAGGAATAGGGTGTTATTCCCCAGAAAGAATCTATGCAGGTTCCATTTCACTGTACTCCCTCCCAGCAGTCCCCTATGATCCTAAGCTGAGCTGCCTCAGTTAAGGATCATATGCCAGTGATGGTTTGTCTGAATGTCTGTCTGTATTCTAGACCACAAGTCGGAAGTTCAAAGGCGGAAACTCAGTTCAGACTCTGTTTTGCAATCATTACTGTGTTGCTTAAAGGTCACAAATACATTGAGTAAATAAAAACAGTCTGTTTATAAAATTAAGCTCCTGAAACATAATCTGATACTGAAAGGTGTTCTGAGTTGTTTTTAAAAAACTGTAGATTCTACTAAATTAGGCTCTATGTTTTCCAGTTGCTATTATTTAGAATTTGATGTATTCTAGTTTCACAGTTTCAAGTTTTTCCTTTTTATGGAATTCCTAACATATCCATTTAAAAAAAAATTCTCAAACTGTCTTCTAAACTAACCTTTCCTCTGAACCTGTGCTTCTTAATTGTCAATGTGTTTGTTTTGTTCCTGCATTCTTTTAAAGAAATAAACAACAAAATGGGAGGAAATGTGTCAAGGTCGCTATTGAGAATAGAGAACAGAACTCTAAAGGAAGATTGCTACCAACAGAATTGTTTTTAAAGCCAGAGAAAATCACTGTGATTTTGTTTTTCTTTGTGTGAGTTCTTTTCTACACGTTGATTGTGGCTATGGCAAGTCACAGAAGGGAAGAGAGAAGCCATTTTAGGACATGCCTGGCAGCACGCAGGTGATTTGGGACACAGAGGAATTCCAGATCCGCCCACCGTAATAGAAGTAAAGAAACCACAGGCCAGGAAGAGACAAGGAAAGAACAATTGAAGACCATTCCAGCCAAGAGATCAGGACTAATAAGCAGATGCTAACTGAAAGTTCAATTAAGTCAGAATGGAAACTGGGGTGAGAAGAGAAAAGCCGTCAGAGTGAATGAATTAATGTTATAGTGAAGTACAATGCCACACCCATCCACCCATCTCAATATCAAATAACAATCATTCTTCAAGCCTAAATCACAGCTTCTTCTGGAATTCTTTCTTGACAACCTCAAAGTGACATGTTTTCTTCTAGGCTCCTTTAGTTCTCAAGGGTGCACTTCTCATTCGTTAGCCAACATACCCCACCTTGCATCCTGGTTACATTTTGTGTGTGATGTGTGAACTCTCCTGTCCTGAAACTTTTACAATTTCTTTTTTGCAACTTGTAGATTGTTTGTCTTTTACTTAAATATTTAACTACTGTGTTAAATACAATTACATCATATGATCATCGGATGACATCAAAATCCCTCATATGAGTAATACTGTAATCATCTCAAATCAAGTTCAAAAGATAAAGATTCTATTCTGTGGCACTTTGCACCATGTACAAGATTGGAAAATTGATGCCATGTCATTGGCAAATGGAAGGTGTTCACAAACCAGCCCCAGACATTGTTAGATCAGTTGTATTTTCTTGGTATGCTTCACATTATCTGAAATTATTGTGTTCCCCTCTTTTGTATCTTTCTCCCCACTGAACTGTAAGCTCTGTGTGTGCCAGAGACTTTCTGTCTTGTTCACTGACAAATCTTTAGGGCCTAGAAAAGCAGCACTTAGCAGGCATTTCATATCTGTTGAATGGAAAAACTGCTGTTGATTCTAACCATATAATATGAAGTCCTAGAATCCAAAAGTCTTGACAGATCTTATAAAATTAGGGCCTTAATTAGGTAAGGTCTCTACTGATGTAGAAAGACGTTAAAAGGTGCAAAAGCAAATATGCCATAGGCCTGCCTGCAAAAAGGAGAAACACTTTTAGGAAGAGGACACTATAACTTCTCTAAGACCCACATGAAGATTCCAGCTTACTATTTACCAAGTCTTTATGGAATTATCATCAGTTGTATGTTCTGTCCTGTGTTTTATGACTACCAACATGGTTGTTCAAAGTTGTCTTTGCAATTAGGCTATACATTTAGTTACACTCCTCACACAATTATCCATAGCGGAACTTGAGCCATTTGTCTCGCCTCTTGAAGCCCATCCTTCCACGTTACCTCCTCGGCTTGTGTACGTTGTAGGAGTAACTCATAAAGGACAAAGTGCTCACACACTGGCCTTTGTTCCCTACTGCACTTTAAGAGTAGAAGTGTAAGTCAGTGCAGCCGCAGAAAAGACAAAATGACACTAGTGTAGATGAAGATAATCATATCCCAAGCCTTGGGGAAATACACATGTGAATAAAAAGGCATATACAAGAAAGTTCTTTGCAGCGTTGTCAATAAAAGCAAAAAATTAGACATAACCTAAAGTTTTATTAACTTGAAAACAGATAAATACATCATGATATATTCACACAAGGGACTATTTCTCAGCAGTCAAAACAAATGAATTACTGCTATATCTGTCAACATGAATAAATCTAAAAACATAGTGTTGAGTGAAAAAAGTTAGATATAATACACTTTACATATAGTTTAAAATCTGCTAAAAGCACCATAAAACTTATGTATGCATAAATATATAGCAAATGCATATGAGAGAATAAGTCCTGATTTAATAATAATGCTTACTTCCATGAATAGAAGAAAGGGGGTGGATAAAATTGAGGAAAACACAGGCTCACAAATGTATATGCAATGTTTAATTGATTCTTTCAAAATTTTCAAGAAAAAATATTTCATAATATTAAGGTAGTTAATGCACAAGAGTGTTATATCACTCTCTGTACTTGCTGTATGTTTGAAATATTGAAATAATAAATAATTTTTAAAAACCACATTTATTTCCAACCCTGGCCCTGGACCCTACAGCTGCCGAGATATTGATGCCTAAGAAGAACCGGATTGCCATTTATGAAAGGACGTAGTCATGGTGACCAAGAAGGATGTCCACGTGCCTAAGCACTTGGAGCTGGCAGACAAGAATGTGCCCAACCTTCACATCATGAAGACCATGCAGGCTCTCAAGTCCCGAGGCTACGTGAAGGAAGTTTGCCTGGAGACATTTCTACTGCTACCTTACCAATGAGAGTATCCAGAATCTCCGTGATTACCTTCATCTGCCCCTGGAGATTGTGTGCACCTGTCCAGAGATTAGCAGGCCTCAGCCTAAAGATCTGAAGAGTGAACGACCTGCAAGACTTACAAGAGGGGAAGCTGACAGAGATACCTACAGCCAGAGTGCTGTGCCCCCTGGTGCCACAAGAAAGCTGGGACTGGGGCTGGGTCAACAACTGAATTCCAGTTTAGAGGCAGAGTTGGTGGTGGACGAGTTCAGCCACCTCAGTAAAATTGGAGAGGATTATTTTGCATTGAATAAACTTAACATCCAAAAAAATAAACAAAGCAAAACAACAACCAACATGTAAAAGCCCAAAGAAAAACAATGTATTCACAAAAGGCTAAAGTTATTGAGGTTGAAATAAGACTGGCAAAAGGAAAGGAAATGAGAAGTGAAACTGAACAAGATGGAGAAGATGGAGGAGGGGGCGTGAGAAAAAGATCCAGAGAAATAGGTGAGAACTGAAAGAAAAGACCGACTGTGAAAGTCCCAAGTGATAAAGAGTGAGAACGGAGAAGTTACATCAATGCAAGGCTCATGGGTCAACGGGAAACAAAATGGGAAACAGAGCTAGCACCGTCTGCAGACACGTAATACGAGGATCAGCAAAAACGTATATACGTCACTGTAAAGCAAGCAACAGGAACACATAATTAGTTCCCTTTCTAAAAGTCGATATGCTAGGGTAAAGTTAAGAACATCCTAGGAGCCAATTAGCCAAATGCTGCTATTAGAGGCAAAGGTGACTGGAAGAAAACTATTGTTCTGATTGTTTCTCAAATCTAGTTTAATTGTGCTAGTAGAATGATGAAGTGATATATGAACTGTAATAGTGACTCAACCCCTTCCACCCTTCATAGGTAAGAGATGGTAAAGGACAAGAAGATTGTCTTTCCCTCAGAGCAATAAAAGAAGGCAGGATGACACAACAGCACACCAACGCATGTCAAGAGATTCTATCGCAGCACCAAACAGCAGCATCTCTACACAGAGAAATGGGTCTCCACCGGACATTCAAACCAGGATAATTGATTGTAAATCTATGACTCACCAAATCTTACCTGTCAATGGGGACTAGAAGAATATTACAATGAGCCAGGCTGCCATTTATTAAATGGGAACTTGCTGACAGGTATCATATTTCTATTAGGGAAGGGAAAAAAAAGCAAACTTCTTGGGAATTTCTATTCATACTAACTGCCTCATTTGACTTGTGCACCCTTGTTTTTGACCAGGGAATAGAAAATTAGATATCTTTTAATGGGAGTGTTTATTTTCTTTAAGTAATCTAGAAAGCAAGATAAGAGAGAAGGAAGCATAGAGAACAAGAGAGAAACAGAGTTGAACGGCAGAGACTGAGAAAATAAATGCCTCTAGCCAGAATCAGGTCCATCACCAAGAAAATGTTGACAACTATTTTTTTCTTTAGTGAAAACATAGAAGCTTTTAAACTGCAGACTGTTGAATTCTGTAAAGATCAACTCTGCACTTCCCTTGTCTGTCCTGAAGTGGCACTAAAAAGTAAGAACTCATTCCATGAGTTGCTTAACTACCCTCAGTGAATCTGTTAATTGACTATTTAGACTGACACTTTTTTTAAACAAAGAGATCTTTCTCAAAATCTTCCATGTTTTTAAATACATAGAATTTGAAGAATTTCAGATCTCCAGTGTCAGTCTTTAAAAAACATAAAAGTATAAGTAAAAATACTTGTGAATAGCCTCCAAAACAGTTTCTTCTTAAGAATAATTAATTATTAAACTTTTCTGTACAAAATTATTTACCTTGGGTTGTTTTGACTCAAATTTATAGCCATGTTCTCTGCTGTGATATTCAGTTTTTATTAATTCTATTTTTAAATAATGTAGCTTCAATTTTGTCCAAATTTATTCTAAGCAATTTAGAGGGCATTTGCAGATACCCAGTTCCCTAATGCAGCAGTCATCCTGACTCCTGGCTTATTTGCTTATTACAAACAAACAGATGTGATGGGAAAGGTGATGGGGAGTAAACAGTGAAATGGACTCTTATTAAATTTTAGATTTCAACTAGAAGTTAGTACATTTGATTTCTGCATTAAAATAATGGTATATATTTATAATATACCATAACATTTATTTGTAGAAATGCCAAGGCAACAAATCAAATGGCTCCTCCAAACTAAGTCCTCATTTTAGAAAATCAGAGGACTTTAGAAGCATATCTCATAGTTCAATTTCCATGTAATGGACGTTGTTGACAGATGATATTCCAGACTGAAAATGTGAAGTATGGCCATTTTTTCGTAAACTGTTGATTCAATAACTGAAAAAATCTTACTGCCCCAAAACACTTGCTTTTATCAAGCTTCATTTTATTTCCCTGTGTTCTTAATATTTTTAAGTTTTTTTTTTATTATTATACTTTAAATTTTGGGATACATGTGCAGAACATGCAGGTTTGTTACATAGTGCCTGGCGGTTTGCTGTACCCATCAACCTGTCATCTACATTAGGTATTTCTCCTAATGCTATCTCTTCCCTATCCCCACATCCCCTAAAAGGCCTCTGGGTGTAATGTTCCCCTCCCTGTGTCTGTGCGTTCTCATTGTTCAACTCCAACTCATGAGTGAGAATCTGTACTTGGGAACAACCTCATTCAGAACAACTCTTGCTTCTAAGGTCTTGACAGTCCTCAAAATAATTCATGGCAACTTTATTTTCTGCCTTTAGCCTTCCCTACTCTAAGATGCTTCTCGTTAATGTTTGTCAGCAGTACCTCATGGACACGCTACACAGACCCTCCATTACCCTGATTGCCCATGTGCCAGACCACTTTTGGCTCCCATTCAGGATGGTGGTTAAAATTCCTGAGCTGTAGAGACAGAGAAAGCCTGCCTGAAATCTTGGCTTTGCTGCCTTTTAGCTCCATGGCTTAGTGGGATGTTGGTCACCCCAGGCCTCCTTCACTGAACTTCCCCTTGACTTGCCAGCATCTACACCATTTCCTCCCCAGGAGTGTCCTCAGACTTCAGAAGCCTGCTTTGTCTGCCAATACAAAGAGTGGGAAGTACCTAGAAATTTGCACACCCTCAGAATGAGCCTTAACAAATCACTGTTCAGTGATGGCCAGCCTCCACACCAGAGCTCCTCCGTGCTGATAGACTAAGGCTACACTGAGACCTTGAAGCTACATCATTTAAAAATACAGTTAAAAAAACACCCTGAATATCACAGCAGAGAACATGGCTACAAAATTGAGTCGAAACAACGCAAAGTAAATAATCTCGTACAGACAAGTTTAATAATTAATTATTCTTAGGAAGAAACTGTTTTGGAGACTATCCACAGAGTTTTACTTACGCTTTTACGTTTTTTAAAGACTGACATTGAAGGTCTTAAATTATTCAAATTCTATGTATTTATTTTAAAAACATTGAAGATCTTGAGAAAGATCTTTTTGTTCAAAAATAGTGTTAATCTAAACAGTCAATTAACAGATTCATTGAGGGTAGTTAACCAACTCATGGAATGAGTTCTTATTTTTTAGTACCACTTCAGGATAGACAAGAGAAGTGAAGAGTCGATTTTTACAGAATTCAACAGAGTCTGCAGTTTAAAAGCTTCTATGTTTTCCTTATTGAAAAAAATAACTGTCAATATTTTCTCGGTGATGGACCTGATTCTGGTTGGAAACATTTATTTTCTCGGTCTCTCTGCCTTTCATTCGCTGTTTCTCCTCCCTGCCCCACTTCTCTCATTGTCCCACCACCGGTTTCTCCTGGAAGCACTTTCTTAGTAAAGCACTTGCCCCAGAATCCTCACCTCTGTTTCTGTTTCAGGGAAACCTGGCCAAAGATGAGAAATTATTATAACCTCTAAACTCCATTTTCCATAACTATACATGGGATCCAAATGGTATCTACTTCTAGAATTAATTTAGGGAACAAATAAGAAAAAGCACATAGCACGTCATAGTTTCACGCCTGATGCAAATGCTTGCTAAAATGTAACTATGATTATCAGATTTTCTGGCAGAGACGGAACAGGATATTCAAGATACATAAAATTCAGGGATTTTCCTCCTCAAGTTTTGGAGGCCATGTTTCCATTAAGGAAGCACAAGAATGCTGGCTTCCCTGGAAAGGGCACGGCACGGTGGACTGCCACAGAATTCAAGCTCCCTGCAAAGGTGTTGAAGGGCTTGTGCACGACCGCCAGACACTGCTCATCAGTCTGTGCTGCTTTTCTTTCTGTTGGCAGTGAGCCAGGAAGCCCAGATTACCAGCAGCACTATTTTGCTGTCCTCTCTGGGGCATCAAGAGAAGAAGAATGTTTCTTATATTAAACAGAGAAAGTCAAAATCCAGAATACATGTCCCAAATATTGATTTCAAGAGTTCTTGTACAGGTTAAATGTGGTATAAATCTATACGCCAAATTAGTATAGAAAAACTGAGGCTTTATGTTTTTCATTTGGTTCAATGGACTGCATATTTGAGAGGTATAACATCGTACAGCCAATTATGAGATTGATATTCTAGGGTTGCACTCACCCAGCTGCAAAGCTCAATGTGGGTTATATACACAGCTGAAGGGAACTGGGCAGCGATTTTTAATTAATTAGCAATTTTGAGCCTCTCAGGCTAAAAGCTACCTTAATGATAAAAAGAGAAATGGTATAAGAAGGCAAGAGAATTTGAAACATTCAGCCTGAAACAACAGAGAGATGACCAGCACTGAGCTTTTAAGCAGGAATCTTTTAGTCAGCCATTCTATGCTAGCTATTAATATTTTATGGTTATAAAAATTATAAATAAATGAAAATCAACTTAATATTTTGAGTTCATTAAGAGCCTTTTGGCCTCTGAAGAAAATCATTTTCGCTGGACTCTAACACCGTTCGTTCTTGAGTAAAAACAACAATCTTCTATTTATTTGTATAATGTGACTCAGGGCTCAACAAATGCTACCCCAAAGCAGTTTTGGAAGGCCTCCAAAAATGTGAGATTTGGCCATAAATTCTATGACCCACCTTGCCTGAAAGTAAGTCATAAGATCCTCATTCCAGACAGGTCCTTTACTGCAACTGGAGAGAAGGAATGCTACAAGCCAAGGAGAATCTGAATACACAGCCTTCTTCGGTTCCCCTTTAATCTACTGCCATTAGAGCATACCCTGCTGCTCAATCACATTTCTACATGGCTCTTCATTCTTCATTACATCGAAGCATAAAAATGGACAGGTTTCCCTGGGTCTCTGGGTCTTTACTTTTGAAGTCTCCTGTGTCACATAAAATTTTGATTAAATAAGTTTGTTGTGCTTTTCTCTTTAACCTGTCTGTTAATATAAGAGTGCTGGCTGTGTCCTTTATGATGGATGTGGAAGAATAGCACAGCTCTCTGCCCCTACATATACCTACTATGATTGCTAAAATCATCCCAGTGCTTTATGATTCATAAAGTCTTATTACATATGATGATTGAATTTATTCTTCAAAGCAAAGATAAAGAAGAGAAAAATTATTATAACCCTCAGCCCTATGTTAGAGATAAAATAAGGTTTTCAGTCCATTCCTGATGCTGAACTACCAACAGATCCTTTAATTCCAAATTGCATTGTTACCTCACTCACATCAACCTATGTAAAAATCTTGTTGATTTTTAAACAAGAGAGTCTGCTTCATAAGTTAAAATGATCAAAATATCGAGCAAAGGAAATTAACTTGTTTCTTTTCTTTTTTTCTTTCTTTCTTTTTTTTTAGATACAGGGCATATGTGTATAGGTCTGTTACATAAGTAGATTGTATAATGCTGAGATTTGGGCTTTTAAGAGAACCCATCACACAAATAGTGAATATAGTACCCAGGAGGGTACTTTGAGACTCAACTTGTTTTCTAATCTCAGTCAGTTTAATTACTACAAAGTGGTAAATAGAATTACTTATCTTGCCTTAAATACTGATTTAAGAGAAATCCCTATATCTACCTCACTTCTCCCATTAGATAATAAGGGTTAGAGACATGTCAGTAACATACTAACAGTTTTGATACACAAAGCCTAATTTTTGTTTGGAAATTGTTTCTTACATGAATGAATGAATGAATGTACTCAGGAATGTACCAGCAAAAGAGAATTATCATCCATGAACAATGTTCAGAAAGAGCTTCGATATTGATGAATTTAGAAAAAATATATACGTGGAAATAGCAAATAAGTGCAAAACCAAATAATACTAGTGATGAGTTTATCAGGGTTTCATTCAACAGAGAAATGCCCTGCTAGAGAAGAGTGCATGGAAGCTGTAGTTATGCTCTCAGTGCTTCATCCACCTATCCTGGCCTCGCTTTACCAGTTTTTCTCTCACAAGCTCCCTGTCCTTCCATTCCCAACAGCTGGCACTCAGGTGTCTTTGGCAGAGAGAAGCTGGAAATGCATGTGAATGTATGTCCTTTCCACCAGGCACAGCCCTTAATCAATGCCTAGTCATACCTGGGCTCCTGTCCCTGAATGAGGCATATCGAGTGTAACCAGCACAGTCTCCAAAGCTCCCCTTTGAGGCTGAGCCAAAGTGATCCTTCATGGGACCTCACTCCATCTCATCCCCTTACTTGGCCCCTTCTCACCCAGGCAGGCCCCACTTCCCTCCTCCCTTATTTTTTTTCTTGACCATTCCTAATAAATCACTTTCATAAAAATCCTCTTTTTAAGGTATATTTTGGGGGAACCCAATCTAACAAAAAGAAGGCTGTAACTGAGCTGGGCTTTGAAAATGCTTCAGATTTGAGTGTTGTGCCAAAAATTTCATTCCAGGAAAGGGAAAATGTAACAAGCAAGGTCATGAATCTGTGGAGGTTTTGTATTGTTAATGTAGGTGTTCGGAGTGGGGGGAAAAGCCTTCCTGACAACTAACATGGGTGTGGTAGAGACAGGAGTATCAACTTGGGTAGTGATATGGCTTGGCTGTGTCCCCACCCAAAATCTCATCTTGAATTATAATCTCCATAATCCCCGTGTGTCAAAGGAGAGACCAGGTAGAGATAATTGAATCATGGGGACAGTTTCCCCCATGATGTTCTTGTGATAGTGAGTGAGTGTTCATGAGATCTCATGGTTTTATAAGTGTTTGGTAGTTTTTCCTGCATTCATTTCTCCTTCCTGTCCCCTTGTGAAGATGGTGTCTTTCTTCCCCTTCACCTTCTGCCCATGATTGTAAGTTTCCTGAGGCCTCCCGAACCAGACTGAAGTGTGAGTCAATTAAACCTCTTTTCTTTATAAATTACCCAGTCTCAGGCAGTTCTTTATAGTGGAGTGAAAACAAACTAATACTGGTAGGTAAGACAGTTGGGCAGAATCAGTTCAGGTAAGGCATGAAAAATAAAAAGAGAGAGATTTGAACTTGATGTGATAAGAGTGTGAAATTATTCCTAGCAGGAGAAGAACATGAGAAAACCAGGCAAATCTCAAAACATAGCTACAGTACTCATCTCTGTAAATGCTACATGGAAAAATAGTTCTTTGGTCAAATAAAGTTTGAAAACACTTTTCATCCTACCTGTAGCCTATTGATGATTATTAAATGACCATGTGTCTATGAAAGGTAGAGTCAAGAAGCAGTTTTATTTTTGTTCTTCTAGTTTCTAATCTTTTTTTTTTGAGACAGAGTCTCCCTCTGTCAACCAGGATGGAGTGCAATGTTGCAATTGTGGCTCACTGCAACCTCTGCCTCTTGGGTTCAAGAGATTCTCCTGCCTCAGTCTCCCGAGTTGCTGGGATTACAGGCACATGCCATCACACCTGGCTACTTTTTGTACTTTTAGTAGAGACAAGGTTTCACCATGTTGGCCAGGCTGGTCTCAAACTCCTGACCTAAGATGATCCACCAGCCTAAGCTGGTCTCCCAAAGTGCCGGGATTACAGGTGTGAGTCACTGCACCCGACCTTCTAGTTTCTAATCTTTTTGTACTCAGGAGTGTACTCTGTGTAGTGTAGTGCTAGTCAACATGTGACCCACTTGCTGGCAAAGAATTCTCTTTTGCTTTAGAAAACCTAGCATTGACCAACACATTTAGTCACAGTACATATTGGGAAAGTCATTCTTATTAATATAGTATAGAACTAGTTCTTCTGTAAACATACTTTGGGAAATGTTGTTTTAGGAAGCTCCATGAAAGAGGGAGAGGCTGGATGGAGGCCAAGCACTTTGTTAGGAGGAGACCAGGCTGGTGGCCAGCCTGAGCATCAGAGTCCATCTGCAAAAGCCTTTAGATATCATGAAAACCTGAATTTTCTAGCCCCACTATAGTTGTATGAGTGACATAAATGGGACAGTTTAGTTGTGCAAATTTTCTCTGACTCCAGTGGTTGTTATTTAATGGAAATGGAGACTGGAAAGCATCTTGGAAACCGGAAAGTTAAAAATATTAAAAATTGAATGATTCCATCTAAATGGTTATATTATCTAGCATCATTTTAGTAACACTAAAATGTAGTTCTATTAAATTTAAACATTAAAATTTGACAAAATAAATTTTTAAAAAAAGAAGTTTGTGTGTAGTTTCAGTTTTAAGTTCAAATAACATAAGTGTAAGAGATTTTGATATCATTTTCTGGGTAGACTGAGCAAAGGTTTTTTTCAAATACATTTTTAGAAAATTTTAATGGACATATGAAACACCTGGAGATCTTGTGAAAATGAAGATTTTAATCTAGAAAGTCTGGATGGAGCCTGAGATTTTGCATTTCTCACAAGCTCCCTGGTGATGCAAGGTTGCTGGTCTAATTACTATACTTTGAGCAGCAAGGGGCTCAAAGACAAGGTCCCTCTGACTATAAAATGCAGACACTCAAAATTAGATTTTCATTAGAAATTGTTTTTCCTCTGTCAAGTATTTATTGTATTATTTCTCAAGCATATTTGTTCATTTACTCTGTTAGTTTCTTATAATACTCAGTGCCAGCTGAGCAGATAAGAAGGAGTGATAGGGAGAATTGTGTGTGGGTAAGGGAATTTAAATGAGGTGTAAGACCTGTGGGAGGCTCTAGGGAAGACGAAGGGTCTACTTTCAGAGAGAGTTTGGCACCAGTGGGAGGTTCCCATGGCTAATTTATAAGTTTTACAGGGGAAAGGGAACATTTTATCAAGATATATTTTTAACTTTTTTTTCATTGTATGTTCTTCATTTAACTGTTAATTTTATACCTGCTGTGGGCTGAGAAATATGAATAAGGTTTCCCTTTAATAGCAATGTTACCTAAAATGAGCTACACTGGTTTTTAACAGGATCTTCTTTCTCTATCACATTTTGTTATATCAATAAATTTCATTCTCTAAGGAAGTTTTCCAACAGTATTTTCTTTGTATATATGTGCCAGTATCTTCTTGATTCTAGAAGTATAAGAAATAAGATAAAGAGAGAGCATTCTTGCAATCATTTATATTCAGAAAACAATGGTAAAAAGAGAAATAGCCATTTTAATTGGTTTTTAGACATATATTTGTTACTTTCTGGAAGCAAAAGCAAGGAAATATAAATAACAAACCTTTGAAATCTTGGTGGTTCCTGAAATATCAATGATGAAAACATAAGCTCTACCCTTTTGCTTTTCTTAAGATGGTCCTAATGACTAGATCTGTCCATTTTAACCTGGAAGTCCACCTTAAAATTAATAAGGGAGTAATGAAATTAATTGTACATTTAAAAAGTCTCATGTCACTACAGGATGTTATACATAAAACAAGTTCTCATTTTACTTTTAAAATATGACTATACTTTTATTATATATGCAATGTATTTTTCAGAAGATTTATAGGTAAACTTTCTATGATATTATTAGCCAGCCACGGCTTCCTCTATGGATTAAAGAATTAAAATGTTAATGGGAAATTCATGACTCAGGACTAAGAAAACTTCCTTTTTCCTCTGAATGACCGAGCGTATATATATTTGGCTTTTTTCAATATCATGACCCAGAAAATTCATTAGATTTGCATTAACAAAGTGAGCAATGTATATTAACCTTCTTAGTCTAGAAAAAAAGGTAAGAAAATTAACAACCCTTTAGTATTTTCAATGTCCAGGGAATATTCAAGGCACTTTTACTAAGTCATCTCATAAAATAGCTGGAGTCTCAGTCTGTACATTAAAGAATTATAGAATATCTCTAAAGAGTCAGAGTAAAAAGAGTCAGAATAAAACCATGGTAAAACATTCTCATTCAAAGAATACAGTTTACTGTGACAAGTAATTACTGTGTTCCCTACAAGTGACTTGACAATTGGTTAGGGAGTCAAGATACTGAAAAGGAAGTTCACACAGGATAAGGCTTCACCAGCTCCCCATTCCTAAGACTTGGTCATTGCCAATGGATCTGAGAACTTTGAATTGGCTGAGGTCTTCATTTCCCTCCAAGGGAATATTGGATTATAATGTTTACATTTATTATATCTAAAGGCAAATGAAGGAGACACAGATCCCTCCTTAGTTAGAATGCAACCTTAATACTTGGCTTGGGTTTGCAAGCCTCCTGCTCATAAACACTTCATATTGAGGCAGCTCAGCCATTCATTGTGAAAATGAATTTATAACTATAGGAAAATTTTAAAGGAGAGAATTTCATCTAAGGTGGAAAAATTACCTAACCATTGAGAATTGAGAATGAGAGTAAATTGAGCAAACCTAAAAGTCAGAAGAAACAAATAAAAGAATGAGAATATTAATATATCAAGAATTCTGTAAGTCAAAAATCTTACAGCTGAAGAATCAGTTTACAAATATTACTGTTACTTCCATTTAGGAATTACTACTGTAATTCACAAAAAAAAAAAAAAAATTGGAAAAAGTTGTTTTGTGGGAAAACCAAAAGTGAACTTCTTCTTATTTTCCTAATTGCTGTTGACTTTTTCCAACAGAGTCTCATCAGATTGCTGCACTTCAGTCTTGAGCACTCACAGTCTTGTTTTGTTTGCTTTATTGTCAAATTTACATGAAAATGGTTATCATTTTAGATTTTACTAGAATACATAATGCCGAGATGAGTACAATAATGGATTTTTTGGTACAGCTGCAGATGGAATAGGAAAAAAAAATCATACTTGTGTTAACTTTTTTTCATTTATGATTAGATTTTAACACTTTGAGTTCTCTCCTAATCTGTAAATTATTCTTATTCTGTATAAACATTACCTTATCCATCGACTGCATTGCTCTTTTTGTCTCACTTTGGTTGCTGAAGTTGCTTCTAAATTATTTTACATACAAGTCTTCAAAGCATAAAATTTTTCATGAAAGACAATAGTTGCTGCAAATCCCAAAAAATACATTAGTATTTTCAGTGTATATATCAGGAAAAGAGCACAATGGCAAAATTATTAAATATGATTAGGGAAAAAAGACTAAATTAATAATATACCTAAGTGTCACCAATGTCCCAAAGTGGATACTGGGAAGTATCCATAATTTCATTTAATTCTCATTATAATAACATGGGGTAAATTCTATTGTTGGTATTTCATGTTTCCAATGAAAACCTTTTATTTTTAATTTATTTTTAAGAACACTACTTTCTTTTTTTTGACAAAAGATCATATACCCTTTTTCTGTAAAAGAAATCAAATAATCCATTAAAGTGCAAAGAGGAAAACAAATTATCTCCAAAATCCCACCACCCAAAAACAAAAGTTATTAATGTTTGGTAAAAAATATTCCAGATGTGTCTCTTTGCATGTATACAAATAAGGGCTATTAATGTATAGGACAGCCACATAGACAGATAGATAATAGATAAGGATAGACTGGCGAATAGATAATATTAGTGAATACATAGAGAGAAGAGAAATAATGAATGGATAGAAATCCAGCTAACAGTTTGAAAAATAAAGTATTTTTCTTTTTCTTTTTCCATGTACCTAATCAGCCAAAGGTGTCTATGTATGATAGAGGTGGTGAGGTCAGGATACCTGAAAAACATGCAAAGAAAAAGAAAGAGTTAACTCTTAAGCATCTAATATTCAAAACAGAATTTTAAGACGCCATTAGGTTTGAAGATTACTCATCATGAAAGGAAGGGATAGTAATATATTCTTTTATCTTCTCTTTAGTACAAGAGCCAGGCCATAGTTTTCCAAATGTGATTTCCACACAGGAAAAAGTCCTAGGTAATCTTTACCATGGCACTTGCAATGCCCAATTTTCAGTCATGACTTGACAGATGGGTAAAGATGCCTAACTACTTGAGCAAGTTTGTAATTGTAATTACCTTCCATACACAGAGGAGGTTTTTTCCTTGGAAATTGCTATTATCATCATGATATATAGATATCTTACTTTATAGTTTTACATAGTCACATTATCTTTTAAAGTTTCTGTGTTTCTATCATGTCTCCTTAGTGGAAAACATGTATTTTTACTCTTCTTACTAAGTTATCCATAATGCTAATGGTAATTTGAATAATAATGCTGATTGCTTGATTAGTAATGATTTGGGTTACTACATAACTTTTAACTTTTCAAAACTTTTATGAACACTTTTTTACAAAATGATTTTACTACAAATATAGATTTTTTAGAAATTAAGTTGCCATTTTATGCAGAAAAGAAAATTGCATCACAAAGAATGGCAGTGAATTTCCTCAGATTATACAGCTGGCAGCTGATTAGTAGCTAAGAACAAATTAGGCTGGTTCCCCTAATCCCCAGCCCAGCCTTATTTTCAATAAAGCCTTCCTTTGAAGTTCTTTCTAGACAAGATTCTTTACTTTGAGATCAAGGTAAACAACATCACTTAAACAACTACCGCATGGTGAGAAGACCTCTCAGGGCTAGGCTCTTCCTTCAGATTGTCTAGGTAAACTCATCAATAATCATGAAGAATGAATGGGCATGGTATGCATTTCCGAACTAGGTCTAGATCCACATGCAACGACTTCCTTCTTGTGATTTCTTTCACTGCTAAACCTTGCTTATTCAGTAAGTTTCTTCTGTGTAGGACTCCACACTAATGCACTGACATGACCTGTAATACAAGTATATTTTCTGGTTACCATAGCTTTGGGATAATCTGTCTCTGGCAAACTGTTCATTGCTCAGGCACTTATTCCATTATAATTGTGTCCAGTCTGATAACAAATACTGAACATAAAAGAAAATCAATGCATTTTATATTTTTAAATGAGTAAGATAGTCCTTTTTAAAACATTCCTTCTGAGCCAATAACTAAAAATGCAAAACAGTAATTGAGTACTGAAAAAATAGTTTAGGGCTCCACAAGCCTTTATTTCACCAGATACTGAATCATTTCTTAGTTCATTCACAGTAATACTGTCTTTTTCTAGCCTGCTCCGGCCTCTGCCCGTTACCCAGTTCCATAGCCACTTCTATACATTCTTAGCTACTTGTTACAGCAGAACACCAGTTCCTGCTACCAATTTGTCTTAGTTTATCCCTGTAACTACAACAAGGTACCTTAGGTTTGGCAATTTATAAACAGAAATAAATAGAAATTTATTTCTTACAGTTTTGCAGCCTGGCAAGTCCAAGACCTTGGCACCAGCAAATTCAGTGTCTGATGAGAGCCTGTTTCAGAGATGTCATCTTCTCACGGTGACCTCACATCATAAAAGGGGCAAAGAGGCTCCCTCAAACCCTTTTAAAAGAGTGCGAATCCTATCCATGGGGGATTCCCAAAGACCCCACTTCTTATTACTATCTCCTTCAGGGTTAGGTTTCAACATAGGAATTTTGGAGGAACACAGACATTCAGACCATAACAACTTCATATTTATGGCAAGGATGCTATTCCTACAGTTTCTATTTTTTAGTTTGTATATATGTTTTACTTTAATTACAAAAATAAAAGAAGCTCATAAATATTAAATAAAAATTTACACTCAAAAATAATGTGTAAAATGAAAACATTTTATAGAATCTTAGAACTTAAGCTCAAGCCACTACAAGATCTGTTTTATAGATTTGATCTGGAGATGAACATTTTTTATTCTAATGTGTAATAGAAATAACCACACTTTAAGAAATAGAACTAATGAACAATAAAATACTAATTTAGAATCTCAAAGGTAAACTGACAGACTTTTTATCATAAAATAAAATACTTGAAATATTTCCTGCCAGATAAATGACTATGAGACAATGGAAGAGACTGAAAGAAGGAAGGTCACGGTCAAACTAAAGAACAGGAAATGAAAAAAATCTGTTATAACTGTATAATGTGCTCCTTCATCATTCTAACACATTATAAACTTTAAAATAATGTTTAGACTGGTTTCACAAACACTTCTCTCGATCTTGCCTCATGTTTTGTTGCATTTGATAAAAGGTTTTTCTACTTTAAGGCTCTAAATATCAGGCTGAGGAAATCTAACTTAAGAGCACTTAATAGAGCATTTCACGCCTATTTAAACTACGTTGAAATCATTGGAGTGTCTCAGTAAGGTTTCCCTTGAACTTCTCACCTTAGAAAGGCACATATGAGTCTTTCCCAAAGGCAGTATCTTTTTCAAAAGTGTCTTCTCATATCAGCTTATTAGCTACAATGACCACTTCAATTGGATGACAATGTAAGGGGAATAGAAGTCTCAAGTATACTGCAAAGTTTTTAATGACTTAATCATTCTATGATATGATTTTTGTAGTGTTTTGTTTTTTTCAACCTTTCTCTTGGTTTTCCATTCTTAGGATCTAAAAAGACTTTAATGTCTAGAACTCTCCAGTAGTATTTAGATTTCCTTTTATGAAAACTGGTAGAAGGAAAGAGACAGCCTCTCATGAAGTGATAATGGGCAACTGCTCATCCACTCCAAGCTCTTGTGTCGTGGGATACTATTGCATTTAGCATCTTCACTCCAATTTTATTCAAGCCACTCAAAATAATGAGGACATTTGCACTTCCACCACTACTCTCAAAACTTTTTAGAGGCCACATTGCCACCACACAGAATTTCTGATTTAATTGACAGCATGAAGCGTGAAGACTTCTCTCTTAATTTTTATACTTTCCTGATTGTTCCGTAACTTAAGATATCCAGAAGTAAGTTAGCTATTTGGCCACCTTTATGGTCTAGCCCATCTTTATTTTAAAAAAGGATCTATATGTTTCTATATGTCTCTGTTTAAATATAGAACATTAAAAGTTAAAAGTGATTGTTTCTACCAATCCCAGTTTTACGTAAATGAGGAAACAGATTATTCCAATACTTCTAGTCTTAATGTGTTTTTTGAGCTCCAATCTAGGATTTCCAACTGCCTGCTGGACTCAAAATCCAGTTGCCCTACAGCCCCTCAGCCATCACAGGTAAACGCTGAACCTCATATTTCCCCACAGAAGTTACTTTGATTCTCTAACAGTCAGGGTCCTGTAAGGTAAACCCAAATCACACTGGATGTTTCAACAGAAAGGATTTAATATAAATAGTTAAATAAGTGCTGGGGGGTAAAACAAAGAGAGTGGCCAAAGTAAGAAACTTTCTGGGAAGAAGCAAGGGATGGGGCTTGAGTTGAGTTGCGTTTAGAGAACTCTGCAGTTTGTAGGGGAGATCCCATGGATTCAGATCTACAAGGAAGGGTGTCGGTCTGATATCTGTGGTATACCAGGAGTGGAGGAGTGGGGGACAAGGAGAAAAGTTGGGACTCAGACCTCTGAAGAAAGGGCATTCTAGGTGGCTGCTGGCATCTCTGAGGGATTATAATGAGGCTGGTTCTTGAAATTCGAAAACAACAAACAAGAAACACTCAAAATAGAAAAATAAATAAATAAAAAGCAAGATGGGGACTGGAACGAACTGCCAGGGTGAAAGGATCCCAGTGGAGAGACACCGAGCAACAGCAAGCATGCAGGAAGACTCAAATCCTATCTCCCCTTCTACTGCTCTCCAATTTCCCCAGTTGCAAAACCTGACAGGGAGCCAGGGGGCAAGACAACAAGGCGGTTTTCAGAGTAGCAGTCCCAGCATCACAAAGCAGAGTACAGAAAAGCAAACTTGAAGCTGAGAGATTACAGTATGCATCTTATTTACAAACTGTCATCTCTACTCATCCCTCCAGCCTCAGCTAGAAGATCCTCTCCCGACCCCAGAGATAGGGCTAGGTAAGTATTCCTTTCTCTTTGTTCTTGTGTGTCCTGATTAGGAGCAAGGGCCATAATCACAAGAATCACACACACACAAAGGATCGATGGATGATAAACTTATAAAAAAGACATTCACCTTCACCATCATTAAACATCAAGTAAACAGATAATAAAGTAAGAAAATATATTTAATCTATTGGACAGCAAGAAAAATAAAGGTATTAGTAATGTCATCTGTGATCAAGGATTTAGTAAAAAGTAGTTGATAAATGTAAACTGTGGTTTATTGCATTGTTGTAATACCTGTTCTCTGATATTCCCCGTAAGAATATGAACCTCTAAAGCTTCATTACAGCAGAGGTGCTTGATAAAGATGTTGCTGAGTTAAAGAATAAAAGCAGTTACGGAACATTCCTGAGGTCAGAGCAGGAATGGAGAAGACAGAATGAGAATCCACGATTGTTGGATTTCATTCTAGGACACCTGGCACAAAACCACCCCAGTTAATGTCCATACTTCTTGTACACATATAAATAGCTCAGCAAAGAAATTTGGAAGTTTTATTCATTTTTTAAATATAGAAATGGAAAGAACAAAACAAAAAACCCTATAATTTGACCATCCAGATAATCTCAGTTGCCTTTTTAAAAATAATAGATGTGCATAGTTAGAAAAAAAAATAAAGTTCTGGCTGGGCGTGGTGGCTCAGGCCTATAATCCCAGCACTTCCGGAGGCCGAGGTGAGTGGATCACGAGGTCAAGAGATCGAGACCATCCTGGTCAACATGGTGAAATCCCGTCTCTACTAAAAATACAAAAATTAGCTGGGCATGGTGGCGCGTGCCTGTAATCCCAGCTACTCTGGAGGCTGAGGCAGGAGAATTGCCTGCACCCAGGAGGTGGAGGTTGCGGTGAGCCCAGATTGCGCCATTGCACTCCAGCCTGGGTAACAAGAGCGAAACTCTGTCTCAAAAAAAAAAGAAAAAAGAAAAGAAAAAAATAAAGTTCTTCAGAGAAGCAAAGAATAAGAATGTGAAAACCACCTTCTCTCCATTCCCAATACCTGTAAAGGAAAAGTTTTAGATCATAACTTTAAAGATTTCAAAGTTTAAGAAAAGTTTACCCCCTGTTTAAAGCTATAGCTTCTCTGCTTGGTTCAAGATTTTTATTTTCAGTATAAATTACATGAATTGCACTCCTGGACACTGTACATCCTCCAAAGCCATTATGTTATAATGGCCTATGCTATAGTAACATGATAAAATGGAATAAGCCTTCAGTAATAGTTAATTTAATTGTTTCCTCATGGAGATGAAAAACTGAGACACAGCAAGTTTATGTTACTAGCCTAAGCCATAAGGCCAATAGCTAATAGAGCCACTAATACAATTCCAAGCTCCTGTGTTTCCATCCATAAAGAATACTTTATCCCCAAATTCAAGAAATAAATATAGAGAAATTAATTAAAAGCATATGTCTTAAATTTAATAGCAGAGAACTCATGATTATTTTGCATTGGTACAGTAAGAATTTTTAGACAAAAGATTATACTTCCTAGTATTTGTTCAGTACTAATGTTAGAACTATTCAAGCAAAAAAAACCACATCTCACCAGGTGTTTCACATGAGTCTGACAACTGTTTTTAAAACACTGCTAACCCCTTAAGCTTGTATCCTAACATAATTTGTGTTTGTGTGACTCATTACAAATAGAAACGAGAATATTTTCTAAATATTAGACTCAATGAGAATTCCTTAGCAATATCCCAGGCTCACATGCCCCATGCTGCTAACGAAAGAAGGAAGCAGTTCTTTCATATGATCAATACTATAACTGAGATGCAAATGCTTATTCTTTGGTTTTCTTTGCCATCGTTGACTATCATTATGTTGACAGATTGAGGGACTTGGAGGATAGTATTGCAGGAGAGGAAAAAGACGTAAAAATGCTCCAGTAAATTTTAAAGAATACTAAGTGGCAAATAAACGTAAATTTGCACTAAATGCATCTGTGCTTGTAGTAGGTAGGGCTTATAAATAATTACCAAAATAAATGTACCTAGAGAAATTAATAAATAGAATCTGTATTCTTTCACGGTTGATGTCTTGATTAAAAAAAAAACAGAGATTTTATTAGGTATTTTGCCAAAGAAAAAATTTAGATGATCCATTTAAATAGAAGATTATCTAATCATTAGATTTATTAACTGGATGACAATATCCAGTGTTATAAAAAGTGGGAAAACGGAGACTTCTATACATTGTTGCTATAGATGCAAATTGGTCCAATTTTCTGGAAGACAATTTGGCTTGTCTATTAACATTTTAAATGTGAATGCCCTTTGAGCCATCAGGTCCAATGCTAGAATCCTTCCCAAGGAATTAATTGGAAAGGGTGCCAAACAAGTCTAAGTGAAAGGCTGTTTATTGCATTGTTTAAAACAGTAAACAGATGGATAATGTCCTAAATGTCCATCAATACTATATTGGCCATTTATTTAATGAATATATAGCCATTAAAAATAATGAGACCTATTTGTATTGACAGAGAAAGAAGTTGATGAAGCATAATTAATTAAAAAGAAATAAAAATAGGGAATGGCTATGAAAAAATATGTTTAGAACTGTTTCAATTTTGTGTGTGTGTATATATTCATAGATGTATAGATATAGATATACACTTAGTTTGTCATGGGATATTTTTATTACTTCTTTATACAATTTCATATTGTTAAATTATTTTTACAATGAGCTTTTATTATACGTACAACCAGCAAATATAATAAAAGTATTCTGATTTTGGAGAAAGAATAGACCAAGGATGAGTGAAGTCTTCAGAAAGTGATGATACAGGAGTTAATTATTGAAAGACTGAGATTATATACTTTATTGTTTTATTTTGAATATTAAAAAATTTAGTATAGAAAATGTAGAAAGCACAGAAAATCATAACAATTACAATAAAAATTATCACACTCAGAAATAACTGCATTTCTAGGGATTACTACCTAGGTAAAATTCCAATCAGCAGGGATGAGAGTGGAGGCAATTTTGGGAAAACAAAAGCAGGGAAGCAGTAAGAAAGACAGGATTGTGTTCAATAAGCTATTTAAGCTAACTGGGTCAAAACAAGAACTGGAAAGTAAATCTGAAAGATTAGATTAGAGGATATCATCATAAATGGTCTTAAATGTGAGGGCGACTGTAAGTAATGGGGAGCCATTAGAGACTCTAGTTCAATGAAAGGAGGTATCTGAAGACATGCTTAAGATTAACCTATAATCTCAGCACTTTGGGAGGCCAAGGCAGGTGGATCACCTGAAGTCAGGAGTTCGAGATCAGCCTGGTCAACATGGTGAAACTCCATCTCTACTAAAATTACAGTCATGGTGGCAAACACCTGTAATCTCAGCTACTTAGGAGGCTGAGACAGGAGAATAACCTAAACCCAGGAGGTGGAGCTTGCGATGAGCCGAGATCATGCCACTGCACTCCACCCTGGGTGACAGCAAAAAAACAACAACAAAAAGTTAACCTGGTAGCAACATTAGAAAAATTGAAGAAGAGAACAACGGGAGTTATTTAATAGTTTATTATAGTAATCTAGGGAGAAAGCCATGTATATAAATCCTGAACTAAAGAGAAAATAATACACAGAAAAGGGAAAATATAGGAATATATCTACAAATACATGTTTTGTAGAGATAATAAAATTTTACACATTTTGCCTAAAATGACAGTATCTTTGTGTGTGCAGTTTTTATTATCTTTCATTCTATATTTTGTTGTTTGGGGAGAGCTGAAATTTTACAAGATCATAAAACATCAGCTTTGACAATTGTAAGAGTGATTTGCTTATCAATTTCATCTATTTTTGGAACAAAATAAGTAACACAAATAAAAATCAGTTACCTTTATAATCTAAGAGTCCATATTACAAGCACATGAAGTTTACAAGAGGATTTGAACAAAGGCCATCATAAATTTTTTGCCAAAAATAAAATAATAAAGTGAGTTATAAGAATTTACCCAATGTAAATCTTTTTCTTTAACTGTTGAATTTATAATAGTTTATATCATATTGCCTATAAATTTATATGACATAAGCAGTAGATGTTTAGCAATTCATTTCTATTTAAACTTAATTATGGGGGAAAGAGTGTTATGATTACAACAGTTTGATACTGTCTCTACCTACACTTAATAAATTGCCTTGGCTTGCTTTGCATTTGTAGGTATTGTCTATGTTATTTATTTTTCTGTAACTAGTATTGGATGATATTATAATGCCTGCTGAGGGTAAACATTTAAGAGCAGTTAGAAAGTTTTTTGTCTTTTAGGAACTGTGACCCTTTTCCCCAGACCTGCCACTAGGAAATATGCTTCACATTTCTCATTTCTGTTGTAGAAATAGAAGTTGCAGAAATTGTAGAAGTTGGAGAAGTTGGAGAAACTGAAGAATTGAAGTTCTCATCTGTATGCATATTTATATATGCACTATTGCCATTCTTTTCATGTATATGCTGTATAAACGCACATAGAAAATATCTTCACTAAATTTTGCATGATGTATTTGCAGGAGACACTGGGCATGCTTCCAGATGCCCTTGCATTCTGTATACCGCTGTGCATTGCACCTTAGCCAGTGATTGATTAGCTAGTGCTGGAGTAGGAAAGCCTAGCTCCCTTGCCTTAGGTGGGAACAATTCTGACGCACAACTTATGCTGTATAAACGCACATAGAAAATATCTTCACTAAATTTTGCATGATGTATTTGCAGGAGACACTGGGCATGCTTCCAGATGCCCTTGCATTCTGTATACCGCTGTGCATTGCACCTTAGCCAGTGATTGATTAGCTAGTGCTGGAGTAGGAAAGCCTAGCTCCCTTGCCTTAGGTGGGAACAATTCTGACGCACAACTTATATTTCCAAGCTCCCCTGTGGGATCCACCTTTAATGACCCCACGTGGGACTTTACCACATGGTACCCTTCTTAGCTTCTGATATGGTACCCTTCTTAGCTTCTTCTCCTTCCTTGCCCTGCGTCCCAAAGTTCCTTGACACTTCTCCTGGGAGCAATTAATAATCTCTTGTACATGAACCTCTTCTCAGACTCTAATTTTGGTGAACCCAACCTAAGACACTGTAATGTAAAAGACAAACGGGAAGTAGTATAAACTTTACTGAAAACACTTTGTTGTTTTCTTCCAAAAGACCAAGCCATGGATATGACAGTAACAACTAGACCACTGGTGAAATACATGAATAGCCATAGATTCAATAAAGAGCTTTTAAATGTTCCTTTCCAAAATATTTTTATGTTAAACTTAAAAAAAGAAGAAATGTAATATTATACGATTTATCCTTTCATAACAGAACAGCTGCCATGTGTTGCATTATTAACTATGATTGTCATTGTTCTTATGTTTTTGCATCTTATGCCATTTAGACTTCACAACAACACTATGATTGAGGCATTTTCTATATTCTTCACACAAGTGGAGTGTAGCTCTGAGATCATACAGTTTAGCAAATAGCTGAACCATGATTTAAACCCAGGTATAATCTGGCATTAAAGCTCATAATCTTCCTAGTTTATCTCTCGACAAACTAGATGGTTTTCTGTAAGAACATCCTGCAACACGGTAGGTCCCTATGTTCATTGACTTACTGTTGATTTTCCTCTGACATTGACAGGAAACTGTGAGGTAGAATTTATCCAATGATTTTCATCAAAGTACTTACCCTCTGCAAATACAAATCATACTATTCCAATTACTTCAAAGGGTTAAGATAAGCTTTCTCAAATCTTGTATTTTAAGAACCGCAAGATTTATCTGGTTTTGGTTATGTCATATAGAGATGCTCATTAAGGAAGTCATCAATAACTTGCTTGATCAGCAAGTGCAGAAAAAAGCAGCACTATACCGTTATGCAAGCACCAAGTCTAGACAGGGATATTATACTCAATACCTTACGGTTCACATATAACTACTTAAATTGTTTAGATAATAACCCTGGACAACTATTTTTCTGTGGTGGTCATTTCTGGCTTCTGAAAACTGATCAACTTATTACATTCCTATTACCACATGCTATCAGGAAGCACATTCAGTTGTAATGTGGTATCGTTATCTGTAACAACTGTGAGGAAAATCAAGAATGTCCACGCAACGGTGGCACAAGAAGCTAGAGCCATTTTGCTCTTTGTGGTCAGACACAACAACCTGTAATTCATTTCAATCTTTGACATTGAAAAGCAGTATAACTCAAATGGATAGCATTGTGTGTGGCTGGCCTTACAGAGTAAAATACCAGATATCTTCACATCCTGTAAGCTCTTCCTTTAACCCTATGGAAACAAACAACTTTTCATCCATGGAATAGTTCTACATGTAATGCACTACACTGAGTGTTTTCTGTGTGTTTTATCTTAGTAACTGTTTGGATGATAAAACTCAATTTAAGAACGAATGCTAATGAAGTTAAGTGAAGGAAAGGATTTGTTGAAGACAAGAAAGCTGAATGTTTCATCTGCATCTGTTGATTACTTTGGAAGCATCAGAGGTTATTCATTTCCAACTGTTTGTATAATTGGATGCCATTATGTGTTGAAATCTGTCCACCAAAAAGATGTTGAGGCCTAACCCCCAATACTTATGAATATGGCCTGATTTGGAAATAGGGTCTTTGCAGATGATCAAGGTAAAATAAGATCGTTAAAGCAGGCCCTAATCCAATATGATTATGTCCTTCTAAAAATGAGAAATTTGTACACAGAGACAGCGTGTACATGGGACAATGCCGTGGGAGGATGAAGGTAGAGATCAGGGTGATGCATCTGTAAGCCAAGGAACACCAAATATTGCGAGCAAACCCCAGAAGCTAGGAAAGAGACATCGAACAGATTCTCCCACAAAGATCTCTAAAGGAAACAACCCTGCTGAAATCTTGATCTCAGACTTTTGGCCTCCAAAACTGGAAAACAATAAATTTCTGTTGTTAAGCTGCCCGGATCTTGGTATTTTGTTATAGCTGCCCTGGGAAACTGATACAGATGTGTAAAATAAAATTTAATTATTCTAATTCCTGTGTATTCATTAGGATCATGTCAATTGAAAGTGGCAGAAAACCAAGAAGCTTGATGTTTCCAGGGTTCCAAATTAGAATTCTCCCCATTCTTCAGGCTGCTTCCTTCTGTATTGGCTCCATTCTCAGAAAGGTGCTTCACTGCACATGGCCAGATGGCTTCCAGCACTTCCTGCTAGACATTCTGTCTTTTCAACAATACCAACGTTTCCTCCCTAATTTTAACCAAAGTTCTAAGATAATGTTTCACTGGTATGTGGTGTTCGGAAGATGACTAATCCAAGATTTTCCATCCAGGGGTAAAATCAACATGGACTGAACCACATGGACTGAAAGAAGGAAGGACATGAATAGTTGCCAGGATAAAAATCCAAGTGTTACTTTCCAGAACCAGGGGAATTAGGAATCGGTAGGAAAAAAAGCAAAACTGAGTAATTGTCCATTGTCCATTACCTTATAACTCACCACTCCACTAGTTTAATATAAAACCATAGGAAATTCATCTCTAGTAAAAAGATAATGTGTCTGGGTTCAAATTTATTAATTGTGTTAATTACCATTTCTTCTATCTCTACTCACATTATCTCACTCCTGGACTCTCTTAATTGGTGTTGCCGCTACATTCTCTTCTCCATATTAAGCTGTACAAGGTAAACACTGTCAAGCCTGAGAGCCCGGAATTCTCATTAACACTGTTTAGTAGGTCTTCAGCCCAGCATATAAGGTCTTCTACATTCCTGACACTACTCACCATCTCAACTTCATTTTCTAATAATACCATATGCAAATCATTCATAGTTTAGTCAAGATGTCCTCATAGTTCATGACACACACTGCAAATCTCTAACTTTCTGTGTTTCTACCACTTTGATTGTCAAAACTATCTTTTCCTCTCTTCATTTTTCCAGGCTTATTCTTACTTCAAGGCCCAGCGTACTTCCCAGCCCTCCCATAAGACTTCTCCTGAGTGCCACTGGAATGGGTGGGGGTCCTCTCTGAAATCTAAACCACTTATTGCCTTTATACTATTTGATCCTCAACCTATCCAACAATATATTATTAAGGATGCCTTTATGTGTATATCTTATCTCTTCTAGTTTCAAAATTATCTCTTTGCAGACTTATTATATAAACAATTATTATCCCAAAAAACAACATTTGGCAATAATGATCTCAACAATAGTTATCGGTTTTTCAAGAGAATTGTCTGAAACTTAAAAATATTTATAAGAAAATGGCAATCTTTTCGAACCACGCTTATGAGCTAAATCTCAGCATCATTATTTCAGTGTACTAGAAAATAATAGATTGAGGTAAATTAAATGACTTCCCTAAAATTACCCCAATTGTTCAACATAGGATGGACATTCAAGAGATAGAACCTAAATACACACCCAGTTTTTCTGACTTCGGTACTTATCCATTCACTATTTATAAAATATTATTGGGTGTTTAATATGAAGAGTATAAGGATGAAAGCAAAGTCAATGCCCTCAAAAGACTCAAGATGTTTTGCAAGTCACAAATATATAAGTAAATGCCATAAATATGCTTCCAGTATACCACTTAATTTCTCCAACATATAAAGAGTTTTTATTAATCACAGTATGAATTAAATAATACACAGGGAAGTACTATGTATTTTGTCTTCAGGTATCACACAACCCTGAGTGCACACTCAAACTGAGTGAACATGAAACTACCAGAGAGAACAAAAGGCTTGGGTAATTCCCAGGCCAAGACTTAAGAGACCTGCCTAGAATATTGAGATGCAATTCATTTAGTCCACAGAGTGAGATGGATAGTGCTAGGCAAATGTAAATTCGAAGAATTAATTTTTAAAACATTTAATTCAATGCTTCTTAGCACTTACACTAGAAGCCTTAGTATATATACACGGAAAGAGAGATTGTACCCTCTACTTCCAGCCAAAATTTTCTACCCTTCTAAGAACTCAGATATAGCTTATCAATCTGAAAGAGCAATTATTTTTCTTGTAGAAGGATGGTGTGTTACAGAAGCAGGAAGTGCTTAATAGTTGTCATATTTTCCTACCTACTTGCTGTACTCCAAACATCCAGCTCAAAAGCAGAGAAAGTGTTCAAAAATAACTTAGGCTTAAAGACTGCTTCCTATAACCAAATTTAATTCTTTTCTTGGCTCTTAGTGTATTTTTCAGAGTCTACATTGATATAAAGTCTTCATCTCCTAGGCACTGAAAAAACCAGTAGCTGAATGTTCAAATAGCAGTTAAAGTACTGCAGTTTTATTGCTGACAATAGCACCAGTGTATTCCAGTGAACTATGCCTCATTCTCTGCAAATGAATGAACAGTATATAATTTTTTTTAATTTCCCATTTTAACTAGTGGGGGAAATGCTGTACCAATTCTGCACACACCATCCTCTTCCATTAGTGAAAAGCAAATGAAAGTTATATGCAGGGTTTGTAAGTGAGGGTTGACAAAGCAGCCAGGAGCGATGAGGGAGTTTGTGCAATTGAGACTGAGAGAATATTAGCTGATCAAATACTGGTTTCCTTCCTTTTGCATCATTCCCACCTTTGTTACTATTCTTTCGAGATGATCACTAAATTGCCACCAAACCCACTTGAACTTGCCTTATGCCTTTTTTCACTTTATCTACCATATGCATATGAGAAAATCCACAAATCTAGCAAAATATCTTAAAATAATATATACATGATTTTACTTGGGTATGTGATGATCAAGATGGTGTTGGGTGTGTGCGTGGGTATCTGGCTTTTTTCAAGACTCTTCTCTCCTTTAGCTCATCTTTTGAAAATATTACTTCAGCGTAAATTTTAAAATATATATTTTTTATTTTACACTTTCATATTGTGCTTTTCACTAGTTTTATGAGAAAGGAATTTAAAAAAAAGCCAGCCCCCACAAAAAGGATAAAGATTGAGAATGCCGTAATCCTTCTGCTAATGGATATGCTGTAATCAACAGAAATGTAATATGGAACTAATGTTTCTATTTCTTTACATTTATAGAAAGATTCAAGACAACTGCTTTTTCATTATCAAATTTAAGCTGCAAACAAGCAGATTACAAACCATGGGGAGACCATTACTGTCTGGGAGAATTCATGTTTCTCATGTAGGGGTGAAATAAGAACTACATCCTGAGGTTTTTTGGAAAGAAGCCACTTGTCTTTCCCAGGGGTCTGGTGGGGTTTCCTGAGCTTTTTACTGGCAATACTCAAGTGTTGTTTATGGGACCATGCCAAGACGCCATGGGATTGAGATACTCTCATTTGGCTGGCAGACCTGTCTGGCTCTCTCCTTGGTGCTGGCTGCTTCCAAGGAGCTTGCTTCTCTGGGCTTTGTTTTAGCAAGACACATAGAAAAGAGGTTACCCTGCAAAGTCCTTGATGGATTTACATCCCCAAACGAGCTTTTGGCTTTGTTATTCCAAGCTGACTCAGCCTTATAACACCTAAATTTTATTTTTCCTTGGCACTTAGAAGGCTTTGAAATTCACGTTGTGATTTGGTTTCTACTGAGTTTATAAGCCACTTCAGAGCAGACACCTGAAAATTCTCTTACCCTTACAGTGCCTAGATTGTAATAAGTTCTTGAAAATATTGTTTGATGATAGGAGTGTTTTCCTGTCTTCTTCCCTGAAATAGACGCATGGGGTTTTTAGATTATCAGATCCTGTCATATCTAGACAATGTTTAAGATCATAGATTTACATATGTGGCCCACAGTTGACAAGTATATTATTTTTGTCTTCCTCTTCCTTTTCCAATAATTACACAAAACATTCTATTGTCCTGTCTCTCTGTCTCTTTCTCTCTGTCTCTCTCTCACACACACACACACATACACACACAAATGGATACAAGATCACAGTTTCACTCCCAAACACACTCCCGTCTTTCAGTAGGATCCTAATAGTAGAGGTCAAGAGCATATCAGGAGCTAAACTGTCTCAGATCCGATGCCAGCTCCTGTAATTAATACCTACATGACAGTGAAAAATGTCATGCAAGGCCGAGCGCAGTGGCTCAAGCTTGTAATCCCAGAACTTTGGGAGGCTGAGGCGGGTGGATCACCTGAGGTCAGGAGCTCAAGACCAGTCTGGCCAACATGGTGAAACCCTATCTCTACTAAAAATACAAAAACTAGCCCTGCATGATGGCAGAGGAGAATCGCTTGAACCTGGGAGGGGGAGGTTGCAGTGAGCCAAGATTGTGCCATTGCACTCCAGATTGGGTGACAAGAGTGAAACTCCATCTCAAAAAAGAAAAGAAAAAGAAAGAAAGAAAAGAAAAGAAAAATGTCATGCATATCTCTGTGCCTCAATTTTTTATTGATGAAATGGGATAAAAATAGAAACTAACCTCATATTTTGTTGAGTTAATCACATAAAGCATTTAAAAGAATGTCTGACTCATAATTAGTATATTAATATTTTCATTGTTATTACTTTGGGGAATGGTTTAGCAAAAGTGCTAGTTTTCTTAGCAGTCATCAGTTCAGATTTACAAAACATGCAGCCTCAACTCATTAAAGAAGTGGCAGCGATAGCAGAAGCAAGAACCTAACTAGAAAAGCTAGATCCTCTTCTTGATTGAGGGCGTCCAAATCACCAACCTTTACTTCTTTAATGGAAAAGATGCTGGCCAAGAAACAGCAACTAATTTAACTAAATAAGTGTATTTGGGCTGCAGAGAGCTTTATAAATCCTTACATTTTTTGATATAGAACTTGCACAACCTGAATTTTATGTAACTTTGCACAATAACTTCTGAAATTTTGTGTTTGGAAAATCTAATGTGAGGATCTAATGTTGGATACGTAAGAATAGAAATGAGCCACAGCAGGATAATGTTGAAGGAAAAGACAATTATTAGGTACAATAACTTGGTTCTAAAATGATGTTTTCTGTTGCTTTGTCTTTGTACTATTTCTTGGTTACCCTCATAAAAAGCCTGCCAGTGAATAAAATAGGTCATCTGTTGCTCTGTATTTAAAATGACTACAAAAGTGCATAAAGTGGTGGCTAAAAGTGAAGTTCCAGACTTGAAGATCACAGCAAATGATACTTTTTTCTTTTCTTTTCTTTCTTTTTTTTTGGCTGTTTCCCAGGCTGGCATGCAGTGGTACAATCATAGCTCACTCCAACCTCAAACTCCTGGGCTCAGATCCTCTTGCCTCAGCTTCCCAGATAGCTAGGACTACAGATGCATGCCACCATGCTGGCTAATTTTTTTTTAATTAGAGAGAGGGTCTCCCTATGTTGTCTAGGGTGGTCTTGAACTCCTGGCCTCAAGTGATCCTTCTGCCTCAGCCTCCCAAAGAGCTGGGATTACAGGTGTGAGCCACTGTGCCTGGCCCAAAAGAGGCTTTAGGGCTTGGCTTCAATGAAGCCAAGTCTTTGGCAGTGGTAACTCTATCTTACTTGAAGGATCCCCAAATTATATATATTAATGGGGGACTTTTTTTAACCTGAAACTGTGGAATAAGCTCTAAACCGTGACTTCCAGGGTTATCTAACAACTGACACCTCTTATAAGTTGGTGAACCTGGCCCAGGAGAGCCTATGTCTCCAGCATTTGTCCTGGCAAGGATGTATACAGGACTACTTCAGTTTTATATAAATAAGGGTCAGTCTGGAAGTAGAAATCTATGTTTACAATAAGCTTTGCTTAGAAATCATCCAGTTACTTATGCTACATTTAAAAAATCCCAAAACTTTGTGACTTAAAGCAACATCAATCATTTATTCTGCTCATAAGTCTGCAATTAGGGCAGGACTTGGTAAGGTGGCGCATCTCTATGAGCATCAGCTGAAATGGCTTGACTGGGACTGAAGGATCCATTTCTAAAATGCACATTGTTGGCAAGTTGCAGCTGGTGGTTAGCTGGGAATTCAGCCAGGGCTGTAGGCTGGGGGTTTTCCTCATAGAGTTGAAACTCGAGCTCCAAGAAGAAAGGTTTAAGAGGCTTGGTCAGAAGCTACACGACTTCTTATAAGCTTGCCCTATCATATTGCATTAGTAACTAGGAAAGTCAGTAAGACCAGCCCACATTCAAAGGGAGTAGAATTAGGCTCCATCTTTAATATCCTGCAGAAGTTATCATGCCCACATCTCTACCTATAAGTGATGCCATTTATGATCTCTCTATTATATGCAGTGATGCATCCTTTATTATCAGGTACATTCTGATAAATGGATCGTTAGGTAATTTTGTCATTGTGCAAATATCATAGAGTGTATGTATTTACATAAACCTAGATGGTATAGCCTACTACACTTCTAGGCTATATGATATGGCCTGTTGTTTATAGAATGCAAACCTGTTCAGCATGTTATTCTCCTAAATTTTGTAGGCAATTGTAACACAATAGTGAGTATTTGTGTAACTAAACATAGCTATCCAAAGCAAAGGAACAGTAAAAATATGGGATAAAAAGATTTAGAGTGGTACACCTGTATAGGACAGCTCCATTATAATTTTATTGGACCACTCTTGTGTATTGGGTCTATCACTAATCAAAGCATTGCTATGCTATATATGACTGTATTTTAATTGTATTTTTCTTATGTTTCTTTTAGACAAAGTAAGTCTTGTTGGATATACCAAAGAGGTGTCATTTTCTGGTTCTTTTGCTGGTCAGTCTTTTCTTCCTATTGACATTTAGTGATAACATCATCTGCATATTTTCACATATATAAGAAATTGAAATGGCCCCTGAAGAAACTGGGTCTCTTAATTCATTTTCTGCACTTTAATTGTAGATTACAGTTCAATTTCCTTAATAAGATTGTGAGCCCCTTGATACCAGGAACAATGCCTTGCTTCTCTTCATCTCCAGCATTTATCAGAATACATGGCACATCCTAGTGAATGCTATTATTTGAATGTAATGAAACTAAAATGATGTTGTTAAGAAAGACAGGATATCCTAAGACTTTGCTGAAGTTGCTTATCAGCTTACGGAGATGTTGGGCTGAGACGATGGGGTTTTCTAAATAAACAATCATGCCATCTGCAAACAGAGACAATTTGACTTCCTCTCTTCCTATTTGAATACCCTTTATTTCTTTCTCTTACTTGATTGCCCTGGCCAGACATCCAATACTATGTTAAATAGGAGTGGTGAGAGACGGCATCCTTGTCTTGTGCCTGTTGTCAAAGGGAATGCTTCCAGTTTTTGCCCATTCAGTATGATATTGGCTGTGGGTTTGTCATAAATAGCTCTTATTATTTTGAGATACATTCCCTCAATATCTAGCTTATTGAGAGTTTTTAGCATGAAGGGGTGTTGAATTTTATCGAAGGCCTTTTCTGCATCTATTAAGATAATCATGGTTTTGTCACTGGTTCTGTTTATGTGATGGATTACATTTATCTATTTGCATATGTTGAACCAGCCTTGCATCCCAGGGTTGAAGCCAACTTGATCGTGGTGAATAAGCTTTATGATGTGCTGCTGGATTTGGTTTGCCAGAATTTTATTGAGGATTTTTGCATCAATGTTCATCAAGGATATTGGCCTGAAATTTTCTTTTTTTGTTGTGTCTCTGCCAGGTTTTGGTATGAGAATGATGCTGGCCTCATAAAATGAGTTAGGGAGGAGTCCCTTTTTTCCTATTGTTTGGAATAGTTTCGGAAAAAAATGGTACCAGCTCCTATTTGTATCTCTGATAGAACTTGGCTGTGAATTCTTCTGGTCCTCGGCTTTTTTTTGGTTCATAGGCTATTAATTACTGCACACATCTACAACCATCTGATCTTTGACAAACCTGACAAGAACAGGCAAGGGGGAAAGGATTTTCTATTTAATAAATGGTGTTGGGAAAACTGGCTAGCCATATGCAGAAAACTGAAACTGGACCCCTTCCTTACACCTTATACAAAATTAAATCAAGATGGATTAAAGACTCAAATGTAAGACCTAAAACCATAAAAACCGTAGAAAAAAACCTAGGCAATACCATTCAGGACATAGGCATGGGCAAAGACTTCATGACTAAAACAACAAAAGCAATAGTAACAAAAGCCAAAGGAGACAAATGGGATCAACTTAAGCTAAAATCTTCTGCACAGCAAAAGAAACTATCATCAGAATAAACAGGCCACCTACATAATGGGAGAAAACTTTTGCAATCTATCCATCTGACAAAGAGCTACTATCCAGAATCTACAAGGAACTTAAACAAATTTACAAGAAAAAAACAACCCCATGAAAAAGTGGGCAAAGGATATGAACAGACACTTCTCAAAAGAAGACAATTATGTGGCCAACAAACATATGAAAAAAAGCTCATCATCACTGGTCAATAGAGAAATGCAAATCAAAACCACAGTGAGATACCATCTCAAGCCAGTTAGAATGGTGATCTTTAAAAAGTCAGGAAACAACAGATGCTGGAGAGGATGTGGAGAAATAGGAATGCTTTTACACCATTGGTGGGAATGTAAATTAATTCAACCATTGTGGAAGACAGTGTGGCAATTCCTCAAGGATCTAGAACCAGAAATACCATTTGACCCAGCAATCCCATTTTTGAGTATATACCCAAAGAATTAGAAATCATTGTACTATAAAGACACATGCACACATATGTTTATTACAGCACTGTTCACAATAGCAAAGACTTGGAACCAACCCAAATGCCCATCAATGATAGACTGGATAAAGAAAATGTGGCACATACACACCATGCAGCCATAAAAAAGGATGGGTTCACATCCTTTGCAGGGACATGGATGAAGCTGGAAATCATCATTCTCAGCAAACTAACACAGGAACAGAAAACCAAACACTGTATGTTCTCATTCATAAGTGGGAGTTGAACAATGAGAACATAGGGACACAGGGAGAGGAACATCACACATTGGGGCATGTTGGGGGGTGGGAGGCAGAGTGGAGATTAGCATTAGGATAAATACTTATGTAGATGATGGGTTGATGGGTGCAGCAAACCACCATGGCACATGTATACCTATGTAACAAACCTGTATGTTCTGCACATGTATCTCAGAACTTAATGTACAATTTTTTAAAAAAAAAGAAGCAGCCAGGCACAGTGGCTCACACCTGCAATCCCAGCACTTTGAGAGGCTGAGGCAGGTGGATCACAAAGTCAGGACTTCAAGACCAGCCTGACTAACATGGTGAAACCCTGTCTCTACTAAAAATACAAAAATTAGCCAGGTGTGGTGGCGCCCGCCTGTAATCCCAGCTACTCAGAAAGCTGAGGCAGGAGAATCAATTGAACCTGGGAAGTGGAGGTTGCAGTGAGCCAAGATCACACCATTGCACTCCAGTCTGGGTGACAGAGAGAGACTCCATCTCAAAAAAAAAAAAAAGCAAACAAACAAAAGAAAGATAGGATAAAATCCACCGGCTGCACACACACATACACACACACAAACACACGAAATACCACACACACTTGGCATCTTCAGTGAAATGAGGAACACCTGTAAAGTTGTGATCTACAAACAAAGAAGAGTCATCTCCTTTAGTAGCCACTCCATCTTCCTCAGTATGTTGAAAATAGTATCACATTATAGGTGGCGTATGTTTTGGAAAGGTCAGGAATCCTGATAATCTGTTGGGTGAACAAATCCTATCAGCAGCATTTTGATGAAGGAAGTGATATGTTAGCACAAGAGAGAAGTGACTTGATCCAGCAGTGACTCAATTTATTCCTCAAAGGAAGACTTTTCATCATGTGCATCTGAGCTTTAATCTTTTGCTTGTCGCTTGATGGTCTGCTCAGGAAACTTCAAATTTACTAGTCAAAGTATCCATAAGGCTTCTTTGGACTGTCTCCCTATTTCCCTGAAATGATTATTTAGTTCAATAAAGATGTATTTAATGCCACTTGATGTGCCAGAAACCATGTTCATGGTGCTGCTTGAAACAATGCCAATCTAATTATTCAGCTTTTTTCACTTAGTAATGTGCATTTATGTTTCTTAGATCTCTTTTCATGGCTTGATTATCTCATATTTTTTTAGGACTGGATAATACTTCATTGTCTGCTTATACTGAGGTTTATTTATCCAGTCAACTACTGAAAGACATCTTTGTTGCTTCCAAGTTTTTTGCAATTATAAATAAAGCTGCTATAAATATTTATGTATAGAGTTTGGTGTGGACATAAGTTCTCAACTAATTTGAGTATATAACCAAAATCACAATTACCAAAGCATATGGTTAATTCCATAAGAAAGTGTCAAATATTTCCATTGTGGCTATACCCTTTTGCATTTCCATCAGCAGTGAATTAGAGTTCCTGTTCCATCCTTATTAGCATTTGATGTTGTCAAAGTTTGGAGTTTTAATCATTCTAATAAGAGTGTAGTGGTATCTCACTGTCATTAATATGCAATTTCCTAATGACATATGATGTTGAACATCTTTTCATATGCTTACTTGCCATCTGTATATCTTCTTTGGTTAGATGTCTGTCAAGATCTCTGACCTATTTTTAAATTTAGTTTGTTCACTTTCTTATTTTTGAGTTTTAAAAGTTCCTTTTCTATTTTGGCTAATAGTCCTTTATCAGATGTATCTTTTGCAAATATTTTCTTTTAGTCTGTGATTTTTCATACTTGATTGGCACTGTCTTTTCCAGGGTAGGAATTTTTAAATTTAATAAATTCCTACTTATCAATTCTTTCATTGATGAATAGCATTTTTGGTGTTGCATCTAAAAAGTCATTGTCATATTCAAGGTCACTTAGGTTTTCTCCCATGTTGTCTCCTAGAAATTTTACAGCTCTGAGTTTTACATTTTGGTTTATGAGCTGTTTCGAGTTAATTTTTGTGAAGGATGTCAGGTCTAGATTTATTGTTTTACATTTAGATGCCGAGTCATTTCAGTACTATTTGTTGAAAACACCATCTATTCCACTTTATTGCCTTTGTTCTTTTAACAAATATCAGTTGGCCATATTTATGTGAGTCTATTTCCAGGCTCTCCATGCTGTGCCATTGATCTATTTGTCTATTCTTTTGCCAATACCACACTGTCTTGATTACTGTAGTTTTATATTCTTGGAGCTGGGTCGTGTCAGCCCTCAGATTTTGTTCTTCTTCAATATTGATTTGGCTATTCTGGAGCAGTATTTCCACATACATTTTAAAATCAGTTTGTTGATATCACAAAATTACTTTCGGGGATTTTGACTGAGATTACATTGTATCTATATATCAGGTTGAAAAGAACTGATATCTTGACAATACTGGGTCTTCCTATCTATGAACATGGAATATCTCTCTTTTTAGTTCTTTGATATCTTTAATGAAATTTTAGTTTTCCTCTTATGGACCTTATGCATATTTAAATAGGTTTATGTTTAAGTATTTTATTTTGGGAGATATTACTATAAATGTTAATACATTTTTAATTTCAAATTCTACTTATTATCCTTTTAATGTCCATAGATCTGTATATCTCCTCTTTCATTTCTGATATTAGTAATTTGTGCCTTCTTGCTTTTTTCCTTAGTTATCCTGGCTATAAGCTTATTAATTTTACTGATCTTTTCAAAGAACCAGCTTTTAGTCTTATTGATTTTCCATATTAATTTCCTGTTTTCCATTTTATTGATTTGTGCTCTAATTTTTAAAAATTATTTCTTTTCTTCTGCTTACTTTGGATTTAATTTGCTCTTCTTTTTCTAGTTTTCGTAAGGTGAAAGTTTAGATGATTAATTTTAGAACTTCAACATACACATTTCTTGTTATAAATTTCTTTCTAAGCACTGCTTTTGCCACATTCCACAAATTTTGATAATTTGTGTTTTCATTTATTTTTACTTTCTCTTGAGATTTCTTTTTTGACCCACATGTTACTTAGAAGTGTGTTGTTTAATCTTCAAGAATTTTGGAATTTTCCAAGTATCTTTCTATTATTGAATTGTAGTTTAACTTTACTGCGGTCTGAGAGCAGACATTGTAGGTTTTCTATTCTTTTACATTTGTTAAAGCATGTTTTAAGATCCAGAAAATTGTGTATCTTGGTAGGTGTTCCCTGTGAATTTGAGAAGAATGTGTATTCTGCTGTTGTTTGATAATATTGTCTATAGATGTCAATTATATCCAGTTGGTTGTTAGTACTTTTGAGTTCAACTATGTCCTTAATGATATTTTTGCCTGCCATATAGGGGTTTTTAAGTCTACAACTATAATAATGGATTAATCTATTTCTCCATGCAGTTCTCTTATGTTTTGTCTCACATATATTGATGCTCTATCTTAGGCACCTACACATTAAGGATTGTTTTGTCTTCTTGAAGTATTGACCCCTTTGTCATTATGCAATGCCGTTTTTATCCTTGATAATTTTCCATGCTCTGAAGTCAGCTATCTAAAGTTAATAGTTAATATAGCTACGACTACTTTATTTTTATTAGTGTTAGCATAATATATCTCCCTCTATCCTTCTACTTTTAATCTATATGTCTTTATATTTAAAGTAAATTTCTTATAGACAACATACAGTTGGGTCTTTGTTTTTTTTTTTTTCTTATTCTACTCTGACAATCTTTGTCATGTAATTGGCTTATTTAGGCCATTGATGTTTAAAGTGATTATTGATATAGTTGGACTAATATTGGCCATATTTGTTATTGTTTTCTATTTGTTGACCTTGTTCTTTTCTCCTATATTTGTCATGTACATTTTCTGATTTTTGCTTTTTTTTTTTTTTTTTTTTCTGAGAGAGGGTCTCACTCTGTCACCTAGGCTGGAGTATAGTGGCATGATCATAGCTCATTGCAGCCTTGAACTCCTGGGCTCAAGTGATCCTTCCACTTCAGCCTCCCAAGTAGCTGGGACTACAGGTGCGCACCACCACACGTGGCTAATTTTAAAAATTTTTTGTAGAGACAGGTTCTCAGTTGGTTTCCCAGGCTCTTTTGTTATTTTAACTGAACATTCTATATGATTCTATTTTCTCTTCTTTCTTAGTATATAAATTAACCCCTTTTAAAAACCTTTTTTAGTGATTTCCCTATCACATTTACAACCAATTTATGTCCAGTTTCAAATAACACTATATTACTTCATGGATTGTTCAATTTACCTATAATGATAAAATATTCTTCATTTCTCACTCTTATCCCTTATATTATTGGGAAATTTATTTCACTTGAATATATATGCTATATATTACATACACATTGGCATGCATAATCAAATACAGTGTTGTATTTGAAGCAAACTGTTTTCTGTTAGATTAGTTAAGAAAAGAAAGATGAAAGTTTTCATCTTACCTTCACTTATTCATTCATCAATAATCTTCCTTTCTTTATGTAGATACAAGTTTCTGACATATCATCTTCCTTCTCTTTGAATAAGTCTTTTTAATATTTCTTGCAAGGAAGGTCTACTGGCAAAATTTTCCCTCAATCTTTGTCTGACAAAATCCTTATTTCTCCTTCACTTTTAAAGAGTAATTTTTCAGAGTACCTAACATTAGGTTAGTTTCTTTCTTTTTCTCTCTCTCAACACTTTAAATGTTTCAGTCCACTCTCTTCTTACTTGCATGGTTTCTGCATAGTTAGATATAATTCTTATCTTTGCTCCTCTGTAGTTAAGGTATTTTTCTCCCTGGCTTCTTTCAAGACTTTTTAAAATTGATCTTTGATTTTCTGAAGCTTGAATATAATAAGTCTAGGTGGTTGAGGTTTTTTGTTCTTTGGGGTTTTTTTGTTTTGTTTTGTTTTTTGTTTGTTTGATTGATTGATTTATCCTGCTTTGTGTTCTCTGAGCTTCCTGCATCTGCGGTTTGATGTCTGACATTAAACTGGGGAAAGTCTCAGTCATTATTTCTTCAAATATTGTTCCTGCTCCTTTCTCGTTTTCTCTCGTTACATCTTCTAGTTCCACAGTTCTTGTTTCCATTCACATTCTGTTCAGTTCATATTCTGTTCTTGTATTTTCATGTTGCCTTTCAGTTTTGGAGGTTTCTATTGTCATATCCTTTAGCTCAGAGACTCTTTCCTCAGCCATGTCCAATCTACTAATGAGGCCATCAAAGGCATTCTTCATCTTGTTACATTTTTATTCTATCTCTAGCACATTTTTTCTTTTTGTAATTTCACCTTTTACTTTAGATACAAGGAGTATATGTACAGGCGATTCTTTCTTAGAATTCTCATCTGTCTGCTGACATTATCTACGTCTTATTGTGTGTTGTCCACTGTTTCCATTAAAGCCCTTAGCACATATAACCATAGGGTCTTTTTAAATTCCTGGTCCAAAAATTCCAACACTACTGCCATATCTGACTCAGATTCTGATGTTTTTTCAGTTTCTTCTGTGTTCTTATAATAAGTTTTAATCTTTTGTCAAGGGTGGCCATGAGGTACTGGGTAAAAGGAACTGCAGTAAATGGCCTTTAGTGGTAAGATGTCAGGGAAGGAGAAGCATTCCATAGTCCTAAGATTAGGTCTCAGGTTTTTGGAGAGCCTGTACCCCTTCTCAGTCTTTATCTTGCTTCAGGTGGGACAGAATGGCTAGAGTTGGGTTTCCCTGCCCTATGTTAGGCTCTGATAAAACAGTTTCTCCTGAGAACAGGACTGTTAACTTCTGTTAAGAAGAACAGGATGCTCTGATGTATTTTAGAATGGTTTCTTTTCTCCTCTCCATGCCAGAAGCACAAAGGAATTTTTCACTGATCTTCACTGTGAGGACCTGGTAGAGCTCCTGGAAATAAACCTCACAAAGTCTCTCTTCGTCTTTCTCTCTCTTCTTCTCTCTCTCTCATGCACACACACACACACACACAGACACACCCCTGAGTTCCCCTAGTGTTTTTTTAAATATATATTTTATTGCATTTTAGGTTTGGAGGTACATGTGAAGAACATGCAGGATTGTTGCATAGGTACATACATGGCAATGTGGTTTGCTGCCTTCCTCCCCATCACCTATATCTGGCGTTTATCCCCATGTTATCCCTCCCCAAATCCCCATCCCTTACTGTCCCTCCCCTAGTCCCCCCCAACAGACCTCAGTGTGTGATGCTCCCCTCCCTGTGTCCATGTGCTCTCATTGCTCAACACCCACCTATGAGTGAGAACATGTGGTGTTTGATTTTCTGTTCTTGTGTCAGTTTGCTGAGAATGATGGTTTCCAGGTTCATCCATGTCCCTACAAAGGACACAAACTCATCAATCTCTTAGGTTTGTCTACCCTGAGCCTCCTGGATAATTTTTCAATTACCCGTCAGGTTTTCCTACCCCAGCTTTAGTTCCTGTGGAGGCTTCTACTCACGGCCTTCTGCTCTGGAAGTTGTGATTCTCTGCAGCCACCTTTCTGCTTCTACAATTTTAGGGGTAGCATTTCGTCCTGTATCCTCACTTCCCAGACAGATCTAAGAAGAGTTCTTAATGTTCCAGTTTGTTCAGCTTTCTATTTCTTGTTAGGATGAGGTTGTGACTCCTAAGCTCCTCACATCCTGAACTACAAGCCAGAAGTTCTGATTTATTACCTCTATAATGACAAATATCTGAATTTCAACAAAAGAACCAGGCACTTAGATACTTTGACAGCAATAGCTATTGAAATAGAAATTTTAAGTAAATTCTGGTCTTTGAATACCATCAGTTTAATAAATGTTTAAAAAACAAATTGGGAAGAATTTGGGCATCCTTTTCTCCTGAAGAATATATGACTATATTACAAAGGTGGACATTCAATTAGAAGAGACAAAAAAAGAAATTTGTGACTTCTGTACTGACGAATGCCAGCATCATCATTTCTTTTATTTCATAAAGCTAATATCTGAGTCTTTCCCCATGGTTTTCATCTCTAAAAAAAAGTACTATCGATGCCTTAACTCTAACACGAAGAATACGTACATGGGTGCTTGTGCTTCTTACCACTGAGAATGGAATGTGTTATCTTTTAGGGCAAAGCTGTCTTATTGTTGCAGTCATTGCGGCTGGTATTGAATCCTTGGGAGCAGGCAGCATGTGGCACAGCTTGACCTTTCAGATCAGGCAGATTAAGAACATTATATTTTCCTCCCAGTCAATGCAGGGCCCATGGTTAATGATTACTTAGAGCCTAAATCCCACAGCTGATTTTCTGTCATTTGGAAATGATCAGAGCCTATGCCCAGCAAAATCTGGCAGTGACATTTTTGGCAAGCTCTTTCAACAGCAGATGCTTTCAGGAAAGAGAAAGAGCAAGTGGGGATGAGGGGAGGAAAATCCTGTATTTCATGTAAAATTTATTTTGCTTCTAGTTCAACCATGCACCTTCATTCTTTCAAAGTGATGTGCTGATACTGGTGACTTTTAGCATGGTAACACCTTACATGTCACTATTAGGATAAAATGGTATTGCCTGCTTGCTTATTCTAGTTTCATAATTGCAAATTCTCTTTCTATTGAAAAATAAGACTCATTGTCAGAAATACACTAAAATAACTTCAACATTCCAAGCAACAACTTTTTCATTAACATTCATCAGAATAAAATACGTAGGTCACTAAAAAGAGAAACCTGAAAGGCCTATCTTTATTAAAATAGAGAAGAGGCAATAGAGAAGTAGAATGAAGGTGAGGAGTCATATAAACAAAATTGAGTGAATTTCCCTCCCATAGCACTGTCTGGTAAACAATTCCTTCCTTCTGTTCATTGTTTTTGTTGTTGATTCTTTTTTTCCCCCCTTCTCTCTCCTTATCCTTCCTTAAATTCAAACTGTAGATACTGGTGTAGAGTAGACAGCATTGTATGTCTATTAGACAAAGGGCCTGGGCTGAGTTGGAGTTGACTAATGTTTCTAGCCTGCGAGATTTTCCTTATGACTCTCATTAGACACTAATCCTTGTGTCACAAAAAGCCAAAAATACGCCTTGGTGACCTATGTTTCCCTATATGTAGGATGTGATCCAAAAATGCAATGTATACAAGTAGATCTCTGACCAAAACTGCAAAGGAACCAAAATTAACTTTTGATCCTGCTAAATTTTCTTTTTCTGAACTTTTGCCTTTTCATTTTTCATTCAATTACACACAGCCCTGATAATGACCTATTTAGAGCTATGTAAATCTACTAATTTCACCTAATGACACTCTTACTCAAGTACTCTATTCTCCAAAACTAAATATCTGCTGCTCATTCAACTCATCCATAGTCTAAATTCTGATTATTCTGAGCTCTGCTATTGTCAACAATATGTTCATTGTGTTCTATCATTATATTCCTAGACATCAGATTATGAATGACTGATAGATAACAATTTCTAAAGTATCCACATGTAAGAGAAGTACCTATGGATCCTTTTGTAGTTTGTAAGCAGGATGATAGGGTTTTCACATTTATTATGAGATGTGCTTCCCTCCAACCTTGTTACGATGTTGATGTATTATCCGTCTGATGTGAACTTAGAGGAAAAACAAGAAGTATGTATTGGCATAAATTAGTATTGAAAGATACAGTTGCTAAATTGGAAGATAAATAGTACACATATCAGACACTTGATCAGTCTTCTCTCTCACCTGCTATCTGTGTTAGTTAAGCAGCTGTATTAAAGTTACCTAAAAATATGAAAATAGGCCAGGTACAGTGGCTCATGCCTGTAATCCCAGCACTTTGGGAAGCTGAGGTGGGCAGATCATTTGAAGTCAGGAGTTCAAGACCAGCCTGACCACCATGGTGAAACCCCGTCTCTACTAAAAATATAAAAATTAGCAAAGTGAGGTGGCGAACACCTGTAATCCCAGCTACTTGGGAGGCTGATGCGGAAGAATTGCTTGAACCTGGGAGGTGGAGGTTGCAGTGAGCCAAGATCATGCCACCGCATTCCACCTTGGGCAACAGAGCAAGACTCTGTCTAAAAAAAAAAAATGAAAATAGACAGTAGAAGTCTGGGATAGAAACTTCTATAATTGACATGTGGCTTCCATCAGGTCCAAGGGAACCATTCCACTTGTCATCTCCCAGTAAGTGGGAAGAGAAGGAAAATACATAGATGATTTGACTCTCATCCCATTGACCAGACATAGTCACATGGCCACACAAACTAATAAGGAGGTTGTGAAATATAGTTTCTAGTTAAGAAAACATATTACTAAATGAAAGTGTCATACTTTAAAAGAATATGACCATTACATTACCAAAGAATAGGAAAGTGGTTAGTGTTATACAAAGTCACTGGCACACTAATTGGCCAAATGAATAGAGAATTTGGTCCAGAAGACAGTATCATAAGAGGCATTTGAAGCAATATTACCTGTAAAGCTTTGATTCATACATTGACTGCAACCTTACATGGTTATTTCTTGAGGTAAGCCCAAGAAAGGCTTCACTTGGCTACTACCCCATGTACCACAAAAAGCAAAGATAGAAAATATGTTCTCATCAATTTTGTAGATGACACAAATGTGAGCAGGGAAGTGACTTTACAAGAGAAGAGAAGTGAAATTCCATAAAATCTGGGCAGACTAAAATTGTGAGCTGAAATTTAAAAAAACAGGAATTTAAAAATATTAATGGAAAGTGACTTTAAGCTGAAAAGTACGGTACAAGTATAAAATGACTTAACAGTTCACATGCTAAGGATATATAGATTCTCTTAAGAATAAATCCAATAAGCATTAGCCCTGAGGCATAGCTCTCCCAAGAGCTAAATCCATTTAAATAAGGCAAGTCATCCTTCTACTAAATGTTGCATCAGAATGAACACATCTGTGTGGTTGTCATTGGGATAAATGCCACATTTGGAGAGGGACTGCAACAACATGGAATACATAAATATAAGGGCAGTGATTTCCTATGTGGAATGACTGAAATAACTATAAATATGTTTCTTGAGGAAGACAAGTCTTATAAGGGACAATGAGTGATAACAATCTTCACATATTTAAAGAATTGTAAACAGAGTGTAAAGCCCTCTAAGGCCAAACTGGAACAACTGGGTTATACAGAGATCGATTTTAAACTTAGTGTAGAAACGGCATTTCCAATAATTAGACTATTTTTTAAATGGTTTGTCTTTGAAAGGAGGAAGGTTTCTAATATGTATTCTTTCATGATCTCTCAGGTTTCTTCCATCTCAGAGATTCTATCAAATCATTATGCATTTTTGAACAAAGTGTTTCCTTCACTGTCACATGTGCATAAACTCACAGGCATGTATAAACTCACAGGCAAGTATATGCACAAAAATAGTCCATTAGAAATAAGATAAATAGCACTGATATTGGTTGCCTAGTGGGGTGTACTGCCCAACTACTCCCAGCACCAATCTTTCACCTTTGCCATGACTTTTGCTTCTCTAAGGGTGTAGTTAAACATAATGATGGCTGTTGAAATGTATGTGTCTAACACAGCATAGAATACAAGAGGCCCCTGGATAAAGGGGACTTTTCCATTTATGAGGCTTTAGGTTTTTTTTAACCATTTAGAATGCTTAAACAGTTGACATATTTATGTAGCATCGAGGAGTGGGTGGTATGCAGATTTGAAAACTAAACTACCCACTGCAAGTCATTAGGAAGCCAGAATGCATTTTTTTTCACTACAATTTCAACATTATAGATATGATCACATGGTGCTTATTTCATCATTTGGGTGTAATGATATAAGCACGTTCTTGAAATCAGATGACTTGAGTTTAAATAATTGTCCTAGGACAGTTTTAGTTTTGTGAATTTTGGTAAATCACTCAGTCTCTTTTATCCTTGATTTCTTCATTTTTAAATGAGAATAATGACTGTCTTATAGTATTATCCTAGATGTCAAATGGTGTAACCATGCAAAACATTTTATAAATTATATATAAGTAAGATATTATTAATATTATTCCTGGAAATGGTTTCAAAGACTAAATTTTCTCTTATTCTAAAATTTCTTATTTATCCCTGTGGATTATCTGTATCCTCTTTTCAATTGCAGTCTGGCTTTTCTCTGCCACCTGTCATACATCTGGGCCAGTTTTTGCATTCCCACATTTGTTCCTCCATCCATTTGCATCAATTACTACTTTTTCAAATTAAAATTTGTTTTAAAAAGATGAAAGAAAAGTGGCTGTGAAATAGTATATAAGCAGAAATCCAAATACAACTACTCTCTAAATTAATAGAAAGCATTGGACAAACCCAAATAGCAGAAAGTTAGCTAAAGCTCAAAAACTCAGAAGGGTTTGGAGGATTCAGAAGATTATAACACGCTTAATATTTAGAAGAGCTGGCAATCCACCAGTGGGGAAGAAATTAGTCACTGCAATGCCCCACATATCTTTACTGTTGTCACCACCTTCATCTAACTTAGCTCCAGAAACTTTTGTGTTGGACATCAGATAATCACTCTCATCTTCTGGGGAGTATGTCTGTCCCAGCGACAGAAGCAGATGGAAATGTGGAAATCTGAGGTAAAGAGAGTTGAGCAATTACTTCTTACCAATGGTAGCAGTGACCACTGGAGTGACTAAGATGCCCATACCTTTCCTGGCACAGAGAAAGATAGCCAAGGATGCTCACCCTGTCCCACCTGAGGTTCAAGTTTAGTCAGCTGAAATGAAAGGTCCAAACCACCTTAATGATGGTGAATAACCTTGCTGAGCTACTACACATAAGAGGAGGTCATTGAATGAACTAGTTAGCATTCTAGGCATCTTGTCTTTAAAATGAGAATTGTGATGAGTAAACTTTTGAACTTAAATTGCAGGTCCAGAAGAACAGCTATTTACAAAGAAGCTCTCTTTTCCTATACCCGTTGGCCATTTGTGTATCTTCTTTGAAAAAATGTCTATTCAGGTTCATTGTTCATTTTTTAATTGAACTATTTGTTTTTTGGTTGGTTTGGTTTTTTTTGTTTGATTTTTGCTATTGAATTGTATAAATTCTTTACATATTTTGGATAGTATATAATTTTTTATTTTTTAACTATACTTTAGTAAAACTGAAAAAATGGTAAAATAAAAATAAAAGCTAGAAGAGGACTCTATTCTTCTCTAAGCATTTTTTTAATTCTTTATGATTTAGAAAGGAAAACTGAAAACTGCCATCCACAGTTGCTTACATTAAAGCGTCGTCTCAGTATTCTTGAGGTCAAGTGAAGATTTGGTGCTTAGAGCTCATTACAAATGTTAAGTTGTGTACTAAAGTGGACAACCTTATAAGTCAGCATATTCTGCATCCAAGGTGCAATGAGGGTCATAGTCCTTTAAATGCAAATGAAAATTTGCAAAAATTTGCAATCTCAATTTATATCTTATAAATTGAGATTGGCAAAGAAAGGTAACACTTGAAGTATTGCTAAAACTGCAGATCTGGGTGGGTGTGGTGGCTTACGCCTGTAATCCCAGCATTTTGGCATGTTGAGGCAGGCAGATCATTTGAAGTCAGAAGTTCGAGACCAGCCTGGCCAACATGGTGAAACTCCATCTCTACTAAGAATACAAAAAAAAATTAGCTGGTATGGTGGCACATGCCTGTAATCCCAGCTACTGGGGAGGCTGAGGCAGGAGAATCACTTGAACCCAAGAGACAAAGGACACAGTGATTCAAGATTGTGCCACTGCACTCCAGCCTGGGCAACAGAGTGAGACTCCATCTCAACAAACAAACAAACAAAAAAACTGCAGATTTTTCTGATATTAGCCTCAAAAGCCATAGTTGGCACATTAAGAAAATGTACCTTCCTTGAACTAGAAAGGAAATGCTGGGGTGATATCACATACCTCACTTACACCTTTATAATATTTCTCAGAACGGAAATTCAGAAACATCTTAAGCCCCTCTCTATTGACTCCTCTAGTCAAAGTTAATTAGTCCTACCTCCGTGTTCCTAAATATCTTGTACATATGTTAATTATAGTGCTTATCACACTGAATTTAACAAAAAGTAAATGAGCATGTAGTTCGTCCATTATAGATGGCTTTTCATATTGAATATAAGGAAATTCCATTTCACTGAATGTGACCTACATTTAAATATTCCCTTTATCATTCATTTCTTCCTTATTCAACAAATTGTGCCAAATACTGTTTGGGCTCACAGGATACATTTGAAAGATAAACATCAAAACACATCTTTGCAATTCAAAGGGATACATACTATTTTAATAAATCAACTTTAAATTATGTGAGAATCAAAAGAAACACAGAGATAAAGTGGTAGTAGCATGTGAGATGAATCTGAGGGAAAGTCAGGGTTTTGCATGTAGCGTGGAGGCATTATAGACACACTGGACTGCAATTGCACCATTTCAGATTTACCCACTAGGCTTCGCATTTCTCAGAGCCAAAAAGAATGTCTTAATCTTGTGTTCATTTGCTAGGGCTACCATAACAAGGTACTATAATTTGGGTGGCTGAAAACAACAGACATTAATTGTCTCACAGTTCTTGTGGCTAGGAGCTCAAACTGAAGGTTTTGGCCAGGCCATGCATTCTGTAAAAAAATCTAGAGGATCATCACTGCTTCTTCCAGCTTCTGGCAGCCAAGGCTAGCTGCAGCATAACTCCAGTCTCTGCTTCCAAATTCACATGCTGGCCTCCCTGTGGATGAGGTGATGTCTCTTCATTTGCATCTGTGTGTCTGCACGTGGCATTCTCCTCTCTCTGTCATTTCCCTTTTCTTATAAGGACACCATTCCTATTGGATAAGGGCTCACCCTAATGATTTCACGTTAACTCGATGACATCTGTAAAGACTCTATTTCCAAATAAGGTCATGTTCAAATATACTCTCAATTAAGACTCCAACATATCTTTTGGGGGGACAGAGTTTAACTCAAAAGTTCATAATTATAACCCCAATATTTATCAGAGAATATACAAAATTCTAGGCATTCAATACATGTCAGCTAAATCAGAAAATGTTCATTTTTACATCCTGCTATAACCCTCACATTGTCATTTAAAGTTGTATAATTTATTCTTGATTTAGAAAAATTGAGAAATAAATGATTACCATCATCTGAGAAATATTCAACCTACTTGAAAGTTGTTGTCATCTTTAACCATGTATTTTTCCAATTAAATTATTCAAATACTTTTACCTTCTATATAAATCCTATTTTGCGGTTCTTCAATCATCTTGTTACCACCCACTGTATCCTAAGATGGAACTTCCAATTTATCCTTTCAGAAATACATTTCGGCTTACTTCAGACCTCTAAAATGTTTATACACACAATATCACTTTTTCTAAACTCTGTTTCCTTTGTAACTGATTTTTTCCATGTAGTTCTCATGGAGACAATGAAGGCTTTATAATAAATTTGGATTTGAATTTAATAATTTTTTTACATGGAATTGTCAAAAACATGGCCAGAAAGTTTTTCTATGAACTTGCTGAATTTTTGTCCTTTTTACTTTAAAATGAGAAAAGAGTCACATTGAAAACTGTAGGAGTTAAACTGGCATGTTTCACCTAGTCCCCCCAAGGTAACTTCAGCTGTGTTTTAGTAAATGCCGTGAGTCACAGTGCTCTCTCTCGGTTCAGAGCTCTTTGGTACCTATGGGTCTTATTTCACATCAGAAGCAGCTGGATTTCACACCTACATTTGTCACCCTTCTAGATCCTTCCTTCTGAGCTTATTAACACCATCCAGCAGCTACCTTGAAGATATACTGCCAGGAAAAATAAATGTTTTCTGCAAGGAGCAAAAAGGTTTTCTATTCCCATATGTCAGCACTTCAGTTCAGGCCCATTGCCAATAACTAATAGCCTTTAAACAATAGTTCATTCAGGTGAGAGTTACGAAAATGCTCCTCTTTGGAGATGATTCACCAGATATTGTTATTCAAAAGTGAGAAGAAAATTCGTTGATTTTTTGCATCTAAAAACTACTGAAGCACATTGAAAATGAAGCTACAGATCCGGTTCCTATCCATGCTTCACACCAAATTTGCTATTTGACAATGAATTTTTCACATGACATTTCAACATCTCCCTTTTCTCATATGTAAAATTAAGAGAATGTCATCTTTTTACCTACTCATTGTGAGGCTAAGGAGATATTATGTGGGCAATCACTCTAAAATTAGCAGGCACTGGGCATATTTCAGATGTTACTCATATTCCAACTTAGAAGTTTAAAAAAAATAAAATCTATAAATCAAGAAAGGTGACTAAAGAGAATCATTGCTGATTAATGATTACACACCTGATTTCTTATTTTATGATTGCATTTTAGGAAATTAGCTATTTATGTTCTACTTGCGTGTTGTTGTATGTACATAAACACATAATCGCCACCCAATCTTTAAGGCCAAACTTTGATGCTATCTTCAACACGAAGCCTTTACCAAGCCCTCGGTCAACAGGACTAGCATTCTCATTGAATCATAATTGTGTTATACGTATCTTATTTCTCTTACAAACTCAGAAATTGCTTCCACAAATCAATTCAGTAAATATCAAGGTCTGTATTGTGTTTGTTTATATGTGTATACCCCAGTGTGCCCGCCACAGGGCCTTTTCACAAATAAATATTTATTGAATTTTTTTGGATAGAGAAGTCATGATGAAAAAACAGTAAATCATTTATACTGACTACAACCATCTGGTATTATTTGACTGCAGAATAAGAAATCTAATATATTAGATGTGAGGTGTTTTTTTTTTTAAAGCATTTGAAAATACATTTTGAAAGAGATGTTAAAAAGAGTGAACAGCCAGTGGAGTTTTTGAGTAGAGGACTGATGTTCTCTATGCATGAATTCAGTTTCAGATAAATACACTTAATTGTCTGACGGAAAATGTCACCATATAACATTACAACTCAGAGCGAATACAGAAGTTCAAATTATTGAGAGATCAATGTAATGAGTACCCTTGAAAAGGTTAAGACTCTCAAAAAACTGTTTGAAATTGTCATTAGTTACAGTATTCTGGAGGGAGAAATGTAATTGTTAGATATCTTGAGGTGATAAGTTGTCTTTTCAGGGATCTGTTAGGGCAAAGGCAGAGTTCATAAGAAAAATGCACTACTGATTTATGTCCCTAAACTTTGCAGGATTTGTTCTGGCATTTAAACAAATATTAAAATGCACGGCTATGGACAGGAGGCCTTTGTTCTCCAGTGATAACCTTGCTGCTTCTTCCACTTCTCCATGGGATATAAAGAAGGTCATTTTGTAGAATAAAACTCACTCTCTTGTTCATGCTTCATCACACAGATTGCTGACAATTGGCGGTCTCTGCTCTCCAGCATGGGACACAGACCCCTGTATTCGACACTGAATTGGTTCTGGTAAGTAGAAGACACAAAACACTTAGATCACGTTGTTGGGCTCAGTTAGCTAGCTTTGCTTTTTGGATGTGTGACGTATAAGGGAATGCACTTCCCAGATCCTCAATAAAGTGCTTGTCCCAGCTACTGAGAGTGCTGTCAGCCTACAGCCTGCGTGTGTTTGCCCTTCAGAAGTCACTTAAGCTTCAGAGAACCACCTTGGTCAAGTTCACACCCTTCAGACCAGGGGTCCATATTAACTGATAGATTGAAGCAAGATTATAAAGGTCAGGCCATTTCAGCCTAATTTAGGAAAATTGTGATGACTCATTTTAGCTCTAGAGTTCCCTATGGGGTTAGGCGAAGCTGTTGTTGGGCCTGTTTTGCACCTTGACTTCTCCCTTGGCCCAATGCTGCTTCTTTAGCCTGCCTTCTACAAGTATTAATTACAGGAAATTCCATAATATACATCCTGCGCATTAAACTTCATGCTAAAATTGGCTTTGGAGAACCCTATGTGCAATGGGGTGAAACAGACAAATGTGTAGAGTGATTTTTCTTAAGTACACAGCAAGGATTCAGAGGACATAATAGTCCTGCTAGAGAGAATTTTGGGCAGTATAGTTTATAGGAATGTCCTCAGCAGGACAAAGCATGGCATGGGTGAAGCTAGGAAAGGTACACTTGTCAAAGTGAGAATGGCACAAAAGGAAGCAGGAGAAACAGGTGACTTTGAAGTTACAGAGATCACAGCTGACTGTAGCTGATCACTGGTGGTAGGAGGGTGTGACTACCACTAAGAACATTGAATGATAGCAAGAGAAAGGTGGATTTCATTTGGTCATCAAAGAATAATTAGTGAAGTTTAAAAAAATAAAAAGCATGAGAATTGTGTTTGAGGAAACTAAAGGAGTCCGTATGTAAAGTGAATTTGAGAAGGAGGAAAGATGGAGAAGCCGACGATGACATTAGAGAGCTGTTAAAACAATACTGCCATGATGAAAACCAGAATGTAAAATTTAAAAATTACATGTATGTGCGTGTATGTGTGCATACAGAGACAGAAACAGAGAAAATTTGAAAGAGGAGATGGTAGAGAGAACTGTATTACCAGAGGTTCTATATGGGAATTAAATTTAACAACAATCCTTCTAAAATCTAAATGCCAACAACCACTTAACGAATACCATTTACTGAACACCAAAATAAACCCAGAATTTTACCAAGAACATTTAGGTATATTTCACTATTTTAATACCCCCTTTGATGTAGCTATTTCTCTTTATAGTTTGTAAATAAAAAGACTAAATTTAGAATGTTTGAGAACCCTGTCTATTGTTATGCAGTTAATAAATATCAGAATTGGAATTTGAACGCAGGCCTATTTAAATTAATTTTCAGTACCCTTAACCAGTGTACTACCACAGAACTAAAATATAAATATTTTTTATTTTAAGAAAGTTTTATTAGTAAGTAATAAATACTGCAGATCATGCATGCTTGATTACTTATTGCTGCCAACGTATTTTTGAACTAGTCTAACTCTAAGGCATGATACCACATGAATACAGGAGTCCAAGGGGAATATGTGATTTAAAAGTAAACCTGCCAGGCAAATACAAGTTACCTCTTCTTCTACTGGCATCACCTGTTAACACATCGCATGTATTCATTCATAAATGTGTCTCTGTATTTAGGTAGGAGCAGAAGTTCTTCATCCTCTACTTCAGTTGCATTCTTCAAAGACTCATCGGTCTCTTCACTTTGAAGTTTCATGCCACTGGAAGAAAGCCCCTCATGTTCCCAAACTGCTTTGTATTATTTTCTCTGATATCCAGTCCCCAGCGGAAAAGCAACCTTGCAGCAGGTCAATGATGAAAACGGACAAAACGTTTGCAATCTGGAACCTGGAACTGACATCGGGCCAGTAACAGAGCTGCATAATCATTATAATAAAGATTTACCAAAAAGGACATAACAGTATCCATATTACATTATCATTTGCATCATAAGTCCCCAATTATGTCTAGAAGGAGATACCAAGTCATATCTTCAAATATTACCTCATTCAGAATGACAGTGTACTTAGACAACAGAGCGATTTGTTGAATGATATAAAACCTACTTACACCTGTTGGGCAGCTGTGTCCCAACAAGCCTATTCAAATATCTTTATATATCCACATTAATTTTATAATCTAGAATTAAGTTTATAAAAGGGACCTATTTACAAATTTCTTAAACTCAATTGATGGTATATTTATGTATGCCATGTATTTTGCTTTTACAGAAGAGGTTAATGACAAATCTAGAACCTCTTTGTCACATCTGTAACAGGACACTATCAAAACCTGGAAGAGATCTGTAAGGTCAGCATGGATTCATCAGAAGGCATCTTGGTCACCTTCCATGGAAAAGCAGCTGCCCTGTCAGGTAATAATGTGTGTCTTAGTATACCCTCTTTGTTTTCAATCTCTTAAGCCCCAAAATCAACCTGGGGCCACAGACAGAACTGCTATTTAAGGCAACATCACACACAAACAATTCATTAATTGCTGCAGGAAATCACAAATAGTGGAAGGGTGGTCCCACAAAGAACTATGGAACTGTGTTCACTCCTGTGACTATCACCAGGACGCTCTTCAGATAACATGCTTCCGATTGTTTAAAATAAAAGATATGATAGTCAATAAGTCTCAACATTCTGAAAGTTGTCATTGTGGTGACAGGTCAATTTCATGGAGTAATTATTCCAAGTAGAAAATCAAGCAGGTTAGCAATAATTGCATTTTGTAATACATACATGCAGCATACCCTCACACACACACAAGAAAAGTGAGATTCCCCAAGGAAGCATTAGGCTTGTGTTTGGGCTTCTTGAGATGATGAGATGGATATACGTTGTTTGAGAAATCAGTATCTTGAAGTAGCATATAAATAACTAATGTATGCTCATTAGGAACTTCCAGAAGTCTTTAAATTGTCCTTTGATGAACACACATGATTATAATGTAGCTAGCTCCTTCTTCTTATTCAGCTTTTGGCTTTACTGTCACTCCTTTGGATATCATGCCTTCAGTCTAAAGTAACTCTTTCTTTCTCTTCAACACGTTATGTGCTTTAAAAATTGTCAATAACCCATCACCACTTGACATGTTCTTTCTGTTTACTTATGTAATTATTTTCTCTCTTTCCCAGCTAGAATTTCAGCTCTATAAAAGTACAATCAGCTTTCATTTTCTTCACCATTATACACTTAACATCTTGATTTCCACGTAACAGTGTTTCTTCATATAAGTGTGTGGAAAAATATTTTTAAATTACCTCAAACCTGGGTGATGTTTCAACTAATGTTGATTAAGGACACATAATGTTCCCCTGACTCTTAGTTAGAACAAATAACTATACCATTTACTCTTCATAACCATCCTATGAGGTGAGCATTAATATGGATTCTACAGATGAGAAACCTGAGGTTCAGAACATATTGGAGTTTGTTTTCTTTATACTCCAATGTCCCAGATGGTACATTTCCATACAATCTATCACTTGATTACACACTTGTGTTTGTTTCTAGCGTTTGCTATATTTGGGGCTACATATCCAAGTGTACTTTAAGCTCCTTAATGATAGGGATAATATCTTCTATTGGTTTTGTCTTCACAGTAGTGTTCATGACAGTTGTGGGCATGTAGATGTTGACAGATGGTTGAAGTGGTTATGTAGGAAGATGGAAAATGCATCCCCATAACTGGGAGTGGAACGTGATCCTTCGTACAGGTCACAGAATCTCTCCTCATATCCTCCAGGGAATGGATCTCTAACTAGGAACTGAGGATCAACTCACATATCTAGTCTGACTTAAAGTTAATATGGAATCATGCAATTCTCTATTCATTGATATTCCCTGAGGGGAGAAACGCATGTACGGTTGCACTGTATCCCTACCTTTACATTTGTATATACTTCACTAATTGTTCATATTTCATGCCTGTCCTTGTTCCTACTCCCACTGATATCAAAATCTAAAATAAACATTCAGTTTCTCTCAAAAAGATTGGTGCAGGAGCTATCTCCTGGAAGCAACATTTTGATTATATTTCGTAGGGTTTTTTGTTTGTTTTGAGACAGAGTCTCACTCTGTTGCCCAGGCTGGAGTGCAGTGGCACAGGCACAACTCACTGCAACCTCGACCTCCTGGGCTCAAGTGGTCTTCCTGCCACTTGTAGCTGGGACTATAGATGCATGCTGCCATGCCTGGCTAGTTTTCCTTAGTTTTTGTTGAGATGGGGTCTTACCATCCTGCCCAGGCTGGTTTCAAATTCTTGGGCTCAAGTTATCCTCATGCCTTGACCTCACAAAGTACTGGAATTACAGGCAGGAGCCACCATGCCAAGCCTTAAGCAAGGCTTACAAATACAGAAGTCTGATCCTTAATCAGTAGAATGAAAAGTATTACTAATTTTAAGCCTGTGTTGACAATTCTGGCTTCCTTCCAGTAAACACGACAGAGAACAATGAAGGCTCCAGTCCCTTCTAAATCTAAGACAGTGCAGTGCACAAGGTTTGGGTGTAACTGTGATATTAATAAAAAATAGTTATCATTTACTCAAGTATTGAGAATGTATCAGGCACTTTAGGGCATTGATCTAATCACCCTCCCAAGTAGTTTAATGTCTACATTTACAGTCTAGGAAACTGAGGAACAGAGAGGCTGAGTAACTTGTGTAATGTCATGTAGTCAGTTAATGGCTGATGCAAAATTTTGGCAGGAGATGCTATAATTGCAATGCCTAAAATCAAGATATGAGCAAGTTCTACTGGGTGTATCTTCCATCTCCAAAATAAATTCAGAATATGTAGATCATAGGAATGCAATAAATTTCTTCCCATTTAAACTTGGTCTACATGTGCTTTCTAGCAAATTATGATGAATTAAACATGCTATTACATGCACTTTGGGTAAGCTTCAAAAGGGAGGTAATTGAGAACAGTTATTACCAGTTGTACAATTTTAGCACATAGTGACATTTAAATACCATGATTGATAAATAAAATGGATATTACAGTTTGAATAATACTGTCCTTTAAGATTCCTAAATTAATAATATAGGCTCATTATTTTAGGTGATTCTACTGTCATACGTAGCCATGATATATTCCTTTTCCATTACATCTAGTATAAGATATGTATAAACTACTGAAAATATAGTGTATCTCCATGAAGTAGTTATATATTCAGTATAATTAATGCATTTCGAGTAACTTAGGATTCCTAACCAGTAGAAATTTCTTCCTTCTTGCTTTCCTAAAATATAGCTCTAGTTAGCCAGAGGAAATAAACTGGAGGAAATACAGTCATTAAATTACCCAGTTTAGTAAGGATACTTTCCTCGAACTCCTCCTTTTTAATAGACAATTTCTTCCTTACTTAGAATTCATTATTCATTCCTAGTATTTCTAGTCTTTCTTTTTGCCCTTTAATAAGACAGTTTCATCAATTCCAGAGCTGATTATTAAAAGAGTACATTGTATTTTTTCCAAAGATTTTTGAATGTTACAAAAATGTGAAAGACTTAATTCAAATAGGGAAATGGATTCTCTTGGCACAAAAACATGGCACTTGTATACAAATTGTTCATTTGAATCACAAAACCCATAAATATAGGCTGGGTAACATATTTGCACACCAACCAAAATTAACCTGAAACTATATTATCATACTTCAATTGCTTTATTTAGAACACCATTTTAAAAATTAGCTATAAAATATCACACTTAAAATTTTTGTATGTAATAAACTGTATGTATTTGTAATCATGAGACCATATTTAATAGATGACTTACTTGGAAAAGCAAATTAAGTAAAATCCATTATTTATTTTTCTGGTGAAAGAATAGGAAAATCTGGCAAGGGAGTGAGCTGTCAAATATGTAACTCATTTTAAATTACTATTGGGTTTTCCTTTGTTTACATGACAATAGTAGTCCTCCTCTACAATAGTACAAAATGTTTTTCCCATTTTCAGAATTCCTATTTGAGACTTAGCACTAGCTCCAAAACTACAGTGTGCCTCCCCATGCAACTAAATCTACATCTTCCAATATACAAATAAAGGGAATGAACAGTGCTGTTAAAATCCACACTTTCAGAGCAGATTCTTTTAGAATAATTTTCTGGTGTATGTTCCTAAGTGTTCAGCATGTGCTTAATATTTATATTTTATGAGTTGATTACTTTATTTATACGTCAAGCACGGCACATTCATCAGGAGAGCAAAGCAATGTGGCAAATGGGCCATTTGTCATTTGGATCTGATGAATTATTAAATCTTATCAATTTGTCCAGTTTCAACTTATCTAGGAATATACGAAAGTCTGACTTCAGAGACATGTTTTTAATGCATTTATTTTCCATACAGAAAATTGTATCATTTGGTGCTAAAGAAAAGAGGTTTTTATTTTAGAAAGGCATAATTTCTAGCTTAGAAATGACCAGAAGAGGTTTTGCACAGTTTGTGTTTATAAAGTCACATTACTGAGTGTTGATAGAAATAAACAGATAAATCAATTGATTAATCTATGACTTGTAACATAAAGTGGATGATGCCAGATCAACTTAAAAGGATTTGGTATCCTCTTAGAAAAATTTATGCACAGCTTTCAATTAATGCTACATTATTTTGTATATTCCGACATATTCATTTGTATTGCTCCCCAGGAATTTAATGAGGGCAGGTTTTTCCTCTCTCCACAGACCTCAAGGCCTTCAAAACTAAGGAATCCATCTCTTCACTCCCAAGGTATTTAATTCTGTGCTCTTAACACAGTAGGAAATAAATTCTTGTTAAGTAAGATAAATCTGTATGAATAGACCTTTGACAACTGTTAAGATATTCTCTCATTCATGAAGAGTTCAAGCATTTTCAAGAAATATTTTCCATTCAATATATTCAATATGTTTGTAAAAATCTGTCATTTAGGTTTTCAATGACTATGCATATGAGAATTTGAGTATGGTCTTCAAATTGGTGTTAAGGTGACAATATTGGTGTAACTACTTTAGAAAAGATAAATTGTAAATGATGTTAATTCCAAAGATTGATGGAGTGCACCTATGTGCCAGGGGCAGTACTAGATATGTAAGTAGCTTACAGTGTAATGGTGGGGACAAAATTCCAGAATCAAATTATTCCAACATATTACAGTGTCTTGGCCAAGTTTTCTCCAAAAATTATAGCCTTGGGTAAAGGTCTGAATATTAGCAAGTTATACGGGAATATGATCCTAGGAAGCAGAAGTATAGAATGGGGAAAGTAAACATGCTGGGATTATTTGTAAGGAGCCTTACAAAGAGCATTTCAGAACTCAGCCCCAACAATCAAAAAGGAGAAGTATTTATCTGTCAGCTCCAGTTACACGTCAGTCAAGGGTGATTCCCTTGGCATTAATTTCAGAAAAATTCAGGTTGCATGTACATGAGTGTTGGCAGGTTCTCATAGTCATCTCACATTAAGGCAACAGAGAAGCCAGGGGCAGCAAATGGGCAGTGAATGAGAGGTAAGAATCGCTGGCCTAAAGTGAAGTACTGTCCAGCTGCACATGCACAACGTCAGACAAACATTTCTTGGGTTCTCTCATTCCTGTTGGAACACGGTCTGAATGACAAGGTGGAGTGAGAGAATATTGAACTGTCCAATACATAAGGTAAATGCTAAGATCAAAGACGGTGTCAAAGCAAAGAGGAGGAACCTTTTTAGCCACACCTGAGCTTTAGGGAATACTTCTGAGATAATATTATGCCTCGGTTAAAAATAAAATAAAATGTAAGATATTAGATGCTAAGAATGGAATTGGACCCTAAGGATTGTGGTTGAGAATATAAGGCTTTAAGTACCCTAAGCTACAAATTCAAAACCACCAGCTACCTCTCCATGGGACTTACTGAAATGAGAGCCATTTCACAGTACCAAAGTCACTCCACCCTTTGTCCACATAAGAGGAATGTGTTACTTCTTGATAAAATATGATGTTCATGAAGAGAGGTCATTTACTTCTTTAAAATCCCTGTGGAAGAGCAGTGCTTTCATCTTCCAAATCAAGAGGAAAGAGCCCAAAAGAGTCACTTGGCTGGGTATGTTTTGGGTCAGTATATCTGAAAAGAGGATTAGGAGGGATTTCATGGTGGGGACTTCTAGAAGTGGAGTCCCACAAGATGCTCTGGCTCTCAAATGGAACAGGTCCTTTGAATTAAGCTTCCTCATTGTGTCTGATTTTTGAGGACATTCCTTATTGTTCTACTGCCCTAGCAATGCTTTTCAAAAGACTTAAAACACAAATCATGAAGAACAATAGCTATGTACGTTAAATATAACATCATTTATTTCACCTTCTTAAATACTTCTTTCAGTCCTGACAGAAACCACAATTAATTTGGAGCTTCTCATTGATTATTTTTTTGAACATTTGCCTACAATACAATACAAAATAACAAAATTTAATATATTTTTAAAAGATTCCACTTGCTTGAAGTATAAATGCTGATTTTTCTATAAACCAGTTGACCTGTTTCTCCCAGAAGTGATCACAATGCAACCACATTAACGATGACAAATCCTTCAGATTAAAGATTTACTGAACATTCGAGGTCATGTTCAGTGACTGATCGTGTTTATGGTTTTATGTGGATCTGATCTATTCTTTAGATATTATAAATTGCCAAACTACTTTAGATTATTTTTGTATATTTTATTGCACTTTAGGTTCTGGGGTACATGTGCAGATCATGCAGGATTGTTGCATAGGTACACACATGGCAATGTGGTTTGTTGCCTCCGTCCCCCCGTCACCTATATCTGGCATTTCTCCACGTTTCCCTCCCCAACCTCCCTACCCCCTGCTGTTCCTCCTCTATTACCCCCAACAGACTCCAGTGTGTGATGCTCCCCTCCTTGTGTCCATGTGTTCTTATTGTTCAACACCCGCCTATCAGTGAGAACATGTGGTGTTTGATTTTCTGTTCTTGTGTCAGTTTGCTGAGAATGACGGTTTCCAGGTTCATCCATGTCCCTACAAAGGACACTAACTCATCATTTTTTAATGGCTGCATAGTATTCCATGGTGTATATGTGCCACATTTTCCTTGTCCAGTCTATCCTCAATGGGCATTTGCGTGGGTTCCAGGTCTTTGCTATTGTTAACAGTGCTGCAATGAACATACGTATGCATGTGTCTTTATAACAGAATGATGTATAACTCTTTGGATATATACCCAGTAATGGGATTGCTGCGTCAAATGGAATTTCTATTTCTAGGTCCTTGAGGAATCGCCACACTGTCTTCCACAATGGTTGAACTAATTTACACTCCCACCAACAGTGTAAAAGTGTTCATATTGCTCCACATCCTCTCCATCAGCTGTTGTCTCCAGATTTTTTAATGATCACCATTCTAACTGGCATGAGATGGTATCTCAATGTAGTTTTGATTTGCATTTCTCTAATGACCAGTGATGATGAGCATTTTTTCATATGTTTGTTGGCCTCATGTATGTCTTCTTTTGTAAAGTGTCTGTTCATATCCTTTGCCCACTTTTGAATGGGCTTGTTTGTTTTTTTCTTGTAAATCTGTTTTAGTTGGTTGTAAATTCTGGGTAACAGCCCTTTGTCAGATGGGTAGGCTGCAAAACTTTTTTCCCATTCTATTGGTTGCTGATTCATTCTAATGACTGTTTCTTTTGCCATGCAGAAGCTGTGGAGTTTGATTAGGTCCCATTTGTCTATTTTGCCTTTGTTGCCAATGCTTTTGGTGTTTTGGTCATGAAGTCCTTGCCTACGCCTATGTCCTAAATGGTTTTGCCTAGGTTTTCTTCTAGGGTTTTTATGGTGTTAGGTCTTATGTTTAGATCTTTAATCCATCTGGAGTTAATTTTCTATATAAGGTGTCAGGAAGGGGTCCAGTTTCTGCTTTCTGCACATGGCTAGCCAGTTCTCCCAACACCATTTATTAAACAAGGAATCCTTTCCCCATTGTTTGTTTTTGTCAGGTTTGTCAAAGATCAGATGGTTGTAGATGTGTGACATTGCCTCTGAGGCCTCTGTTCTGTTCCATTGGTCTATATCTCTGTTTTGGTACCAGTACCATGCTGTTTTGATTACTGTAGCCTTGTAGTATAGTTTGAAGTCAGGTAGATATTTTTAAATAAAATTCTTGAGTAAGAGTAATAGTAGATGAATTATACCTTAAAAACATTTTCTAATTCTGAGAACTGGAAGTAGAAAATGTGGAAAAGTACAGAGTGGGTAAAATTAACATAATTTATTGAATGTGAAGGTTAATTTGAAAATACTCAAGTTCTGAATATGCTGGTATCCCTTCAATTATAGGGGTGGGATGTATATGCAAGATGGAAAAAAGATAGGTGGTCTTCCATGTGATGTTTATTGATGAAACTTCTTCAATAAAGACGTCATGGGGATGAATTTTCATACCCATAAGACTGGTCCTCAGAATAGAACCAGTGCCTGAGGAACAGAAAGTAGGAGGGATGATTGAGAAGGAATATCTAAATACATGTCTAACTTTCCTCTTTGGAGAATAGAAAGGAAAAGATCAATCTATATGGTTTAAAATGAGTTTTCAAGAAAAGAGTAAATAAAACTTTTCTAATTTCTCGAAAGGGGTAAATAGCAAATGGCAATGAGTGTTTTATTTATTTCATCATATGTTTTACACAAACTAAAGTGAAACTACTGTGATGGAGGGTAGGAAAAAACCAACAAAGTTTGCTTAAAGTTTCCAGACCCAATGCCAACATTAAAACAACAGTATTAAGTATATATAAATGGAGGCAGTTTGGCCTAGGCAGGCTGGCAAATATAACATTTAAGTGAAAAAGGCACCAAAATGCTTCCTCTTCTATTAAAAACCCAACGAATTTTAATTTAAACTTAATTACAGTTTTAAGTAAAACATTACACATTAATTATCCAGTCTCCAAGGACATACAAAATAATGTCCTTTTGCAGGAAGCTGGTTGAGCATTGACCAGTTGCCAACTGTCAAACTAAAGAATTTTTAAAGGGACCTGTACACAAAGGTCTAAAAAGTTAAATGAAATAAGATAATATATACGTGTATGAATAATTAGCATAACCCCCATAATAATTCTCTGTGGAACTATAACTCATAATGAAAGAGAATCACATTGCAAAGCAGGAAGTATTCATTCTTTTAAAGATGAAAAAATATATTATCATTTTATATAACTGTTCACATTTTTTCTGTTGTAAGGGAAGTAACTTCAATCACAAAAATATTCAAGTTTAGAGATTCATTTCTTTATAACTCACAAATATTTACTAATTTATTCTAAAATGTATATTGGTATGTTCAAAAGGATAGTGAGTCTACAAATTAAATACATAAATGATGAGTAATGGGATCTAAATTTAATTTATAGGCTAAATGCAGGAATATCTGACATGCAAAATGTGTCATTTACATTTATTGCCTTCAAATTTTACATGTACCTAATACAAGTAACTGAACTCAAAACACAGGAAATAATCACTCCTAAGGGTCTAATATTGATTATGAGCCTAGACCTTGGCTGGTCTTCAACAAATAAGAAACTTTAATCAAAGGCCATTTGCAAAAGTTCCAGATCACCATTAGCTGTTTGAATAGAAACCAAAGTAAAGCTTCCATTGGGAGAGTTTCATGTTGCCTGACATTCTTGCCCTTAGGAAAGTAATGAAGTTGTAGTCTACCTTCATTTTCCAATAGTAGTCTGCATATTATGATGTGAACATCATTTTGAAATATAAATGGTTATATATATTTGGAAAACTACATTTGAATTAAACATTTGTTAAAACTAACAAAATATATTTTGTTTCTTAGATTGTCATTCCTATTTCTCATTATCATTCTGCTTCTCTTCCTATACCAGCCATTCTAAAATGTTTGATTCATAACCTTTTGTTGTATGCATACTTTCTTTTTTTTTTTTGAGACGGAGTTTCGCTCTTGTTACCCAGGCTGGAGTGCAATGGCGTGATCTTGGCTCACCGCAACCTCTGCCTCCTGGGTTCAAGCAATTCTCCTGCTTCAGCCTCCTGGGTAGCTGGGATTACAGGCGCATGCCACCATGCCCAGCTAATTTTTTGTATCTTTAGGAGAGACGGGGTTTCATCATGTTGACCAGGATGGTCTCAATCTCTTGACCTCGTGATCCACCCACCTTGGCCTCCCAAAGTGCTGGGATTACAGGCGTGAGCCACCGTGCCCGGCCATTGTATTCATAAGATACGTATTGTGGTTTTGTGTTTATGTATGTATTTTACATTCATAAAAGTATTTTCTTCTGCTTCCTTCTGCTTCTTTGTTTTATTTTAACACAATATTTTCAAAATACATCCATTTTTCTGTGTTACATTTAGACTCAGGTAACTAGCATCTATAATGGCTACCAATGATCTCCACTGCTTGGTAACCATGTCTGTATGCGATTGCCGCCCACAATGAGTCAGAGCTGGCCCTGTGTATAGCAAATAGGATGCAGTAGACATGATGTGTGATTTCTGAGGCTAGGTCAAAAAAAGTAACAAGGCTCCCATCTGACTCTTTCTCTCTTAGGACTTGGAGTCAAGGAAATACGTTGGGAAGAAATCCAGGCCATAGGGAGAAGCCACATGTAGGCATTCTAGTCAGCAGCCCCAAAGTCTGTTTCAAATGTCAAAGATGGGAGTCAGTCTTCAGATAACTCTACCTAGTCTTCGAGTAGCCCCAGGTGAGGCCAAGTGTAATGAGATGTGCTATCCCCACCAAATTTCAGACCTGTGTGTCAGTTTGGAAGCTGTGATAAGAGATGCGTTGTGGAAAATGCCTGTGAAAAATAAAGGGTACAAGAGCATAGGAGGAGGGAGGAACTTTCAGACTGCAATGTAGGTATAACACTTTTGAAAAGAGACAAGGAAGAAATGAGGATGGGGTCAGAGCTTCAGACTACATAGCACTGCAGAAAAAATCTTGGCCAGGCTGATGGGGAGCCCCTAAGCAAAGGGGCCTGTAGAGGAGTCCATCATTAGGCAAAAATGACCTGACACTAGTTCCCTTGCAGTGTTCAGTCATTGGCTGTGAGGAACTCTGGGAGGGCAGCCTTGGCCGGAACACCACAGTCAATTAGAGGTTTGACAGTTGGGGGCTATCAGTCATCTATGCTCCACACTAACTCTCTCCACGGCTGCCAGTCTATTCTTTCAGTGCACAAATCTGCTTCTCCATGTGTCTTTAGGATCCAGGAACCTCATACTTCCCATGGACTTCACCTTCTATGGACCTTCCTTCTTAAAATGTTCTCTATTTGCTCTTTAAGAGGCAATTAGGCCATGAGCAGCACTTTGCCGTCATCAATGGAATAATACAGTTATTGCAGGAGTGCATTAGTTATTGCAGGAGTTCCATACCCCTTTTCTCTCCTTCATACACTCTCGTCCTCTCCCAGCCTTCCTTGCCATGTGATGCCTTCTACCATGTTACAAAACAGCAAGATGGCCCTCACCAGATGTGGCCCGTTCATCTTGGACTTCCCAATCTCCAGAATTGTGAGCCAACTAAATCTCTTTTCTTTATAAATTACCCTATCCATGATATTCTTTTCTTTCCTTTTCTTGTTTGTTTGAGATGGAGTTTCACTCTTGTTGCTCAGGTTGGAGTGCAGTGGCACGATCTTGGCTCACTGCAACCTTTGCCTCCTGGGTTCAAGTGATTCTCCTGCCTCAGTTTCCTGAGTAGCTGGGACTACAGGCAAGCCCCCCACACCTGGCTAATTTTATATTTTCAGTAGAGATGGGGTTTCACCATGTTGGTCAGGCTGGTCTCGAACTCATGATCTCAGGTGATCCACCCATCCTGGCCTCCCAAAGTGCTGGGATTAAAGCGTGATCCATGACACCAAGCCATTTTTTCTTTGTAAATTACCCAGTCTGCCATAATGCAGCAGAAATGGACCAAGACAAGGTGTTTCCTATTATCTGAAATAAATTTACATGATGGCATTCATCTCCAAAGATACTCATTTCATCAGTATTGAAATTCTGCTTTGCACATTAGCCACATTCATCAATAATTTTCTGCAATTCACTAAGGGAGACCACTTCAGTTTCAGTATCAGTGGCAGCTGATTGGTATATAACCTTCAAACTACATGGTCTTGCATGGGTTTCAAATGTTCTGAAGCAGCCCAGACCTGTTCAACCTGAGGTCTAATCTTGAATCATCTCTCTCTTACATTGCTTTTTTATTTAAATCTTTGAATATGTCTTATGCCTTCTGCAGTATCAGCATGGTTCTCAATGGCATTTCACAATGAATGAGGTTTTCAATATACTTTGTGTTCAAATTGTGTGGAAAAACATTATGGTACCAACAACACTTTTCATATTTTTTTGCTTTTATTAAAAGATTTCTCACTTGTGGAAAATCATTGCATGCCTGGTAAATGAAGACAAGAACATAGTCAAAGTGATCCTATGAGTTCTCCTCTCAATTCAAGTTGATACTTACACATTTTCTTCCAATGAATGGGTTTTTTTTTTTCTGAACCTTTAGATAAGCCTAATTTCTTAAACCCACATTTTCACTTAACAATGTAAAAGAAGACAATGAATAATGCACAATAATTTTAAACAATAATCCTAGAAGAGCTAAGATATGACTGAAACACAATTTACATCGTCTCACTCAGACTCCTAAGCAACTTATACACTTTTACTGACAACATTAAACTATGTTTTCAAAACAGATAATGAATGTGGGAGAAATATTACAAGCAGTTATAAAAATATGTGGTTAAGATTTTGGATAGTTACATTCAAATGTATATTTATAATATTAGATTATTCATTGATGACTCATTCACATGAGAAGAGTACATGTTTTTATTTAGATCTTTAAGCAAGTGTGCGTGGGATATGCCTGTCGAGAAGATTTGAATTTCTAGAGTGTGGGTAGAACAATGCTTTCAGAACCAGTAAGAAAATACAATTTACACTAAAAAATATGAGACAAGTGGAAAAAAGATTGATCTGAAAAATAAAAAGACCAAATGTGCACCCTGTCATAAAAGCCAACAGAAGTGAGATTGTATAACAAATCATGCCAAAAATCTGAGAAAATGTCTTTTATTTTCCCATGAAAAGTTAGGACAGCCCTTAATTATCCTAAATTTTTATAAGCAGTGTAATGTTTACTGCAAGTAAGCTTTACATTCTTGATATCTCTTGAAAATAAGATAAATTATTCAGTTATACTTTGTTAGTAAATAATATTTTCATATAACACATCCAATAATGACTTCAGAAGAATGCCAAAGAGGGAGCAAATAGTTGTCTTTAGATTACAGTTAATAGTTTATTTTGAAACCTGAAGTCTATACTGCCTAATAAGAATGCATCACCACCTTGTGGAAATTCCTTCAAACTACAGACACATGATCCTAAGATCCAGATGGGAAGAGACTAGCAGATCAACCTATTTCATTTCCATTTACTTTAGTTTGACTATTTACTCCTCGTAACTCATAACCAAACCTTAGTCTCTGAAACTAGCCTATAAGTTTAACTCTAGACTTAAATTTTCAACTACTTAGTTTACTTACTCACCTGATGCTTTGTTGCCACTTAAAATGCCATAACTTCCAAACCAAATTCTTCCTAACAGTTCTATTTAAATTAATGGGCATTCATATAGTGATCAGTCACCTAGGCTAAAAGTTTTGATCTTCTTTGATTTATTTTCCCATGAAGATCCACTTCACCTTAAAATTAATCACCAAGTTCTGTTAGTTCTCATTCCTTTCTTTCCCACTTATCCTCTCCTTTTTATTGCTACTAACAAGCTAGATTATGCCTTTTAATTCCACACCTAGGCTGTTACAACAGTCTTATAACCTGTACTTCCAGCACCTCCTCTTCCATCATTGCCACTGTTCTCTTGTGTGAATCTAACAAAATTTGTTTAGCTTAAATTTGCCTTAGGCTTTATGGCCTCCAATGCCCTTATCAGTGTCTATATGTTTCTTGCCTTTTCTTTCACCAATGCACTAATTATCTGATATTCCAACCATACTCTACTGGCTGTGCCCACATATGTTCTGATACCTTTTCACCTCTGCTTTTAAGTTGATACCCCCTCTCTCTGATATGCTCTTCCATCATATCTGAATGCCGAAATTCTTGGGAAGAGTGTTTTGCAGTAAAATATCATGAACTTAAAGACCTTCGATTTAAAAAATGGTTCTTAATCTGAAAAGATATTTCAGTTTAGTTGTTACAGAGCTACACATGGAGTAATGGTTGTTCACCTGACAAAGTGGGGAACTAAATCCATATTGATAATGAATGGCATTAAAAAATGTTGCAATCTTATGATTCTTAATGTAGAAATCATGTCTTTTCCAAGAACTACAATAAGTTCTTTGTGAATATTTTCCTTATGTCCCCAACCAGGTAAGATAGATCATTACTCCTTACTCTCATAGTAACTTTGAATTAAACTGATGTGGGTTATTCCCATATTGAAGAGCTTGCTCTTCATTCCCATATAAGTAGATAATTCCCATATCTACTTCAAGAGTATAAGAACTGTATAGAACATAGCCTTCTTTTACCTAAATTGCTATGATATAGAAGCTATGAATTCTCTCCTCACAGATACTAACAAAACATAACTCTGTATCCACACTTAGTTCAACTCTCAACAAAACCCAAAGGGTAGGAAATGGTGTCTGCTCATCATCACCCCTCCTTCCTACAAGACTTCTCTTTATCCTATGAAACTGAAAGGAGGGCATGACATGTGAAGGAAGAGAGTGTACCCTAACATATGTTAATTCTGACTCAGTTAGTTTGCTATATACTTTTGTTCCTACTGTGTAAAAGTCCTGAACAATTATTCTACTTAGAGTTCAGCAGGGATTTTGATCTTCTAGTTTTATTTACTAGCCCAGATCTCCTTATTGATCAAACTTGTACTTTGATAAAATGAATCTTATCATTTTTCAAAGAATAATGCATATAACTTTAGTTTCCAACAAATGATTTATTTGTATTGCATAAGAGAGCATAGAGTGAGTTGGTCATTAGGTGGTGGTTCCAGGTGACAATTAGAACTGAGCATATGTTTAGAATCGCATCGGGTCACAATTGCAACAGGGCTTTTTCCAGAGATTTGGTGAGATGGGAATGAAGCCAAGATACATAACCTTTTAAGCAAGATACACTAGAAACAGATCAGACAAGCATATTCACAAGATCAAACAGAGGAGCGAGTCTTTGGTCAAGTGTTTAAGCAGCACCAGGGAGAGTTCCCTGTGTACATTATTATCAACCTTTAGGAAATAAATGGTCAGCTCTTTTACAACTGGTGGCCAGGAACTTTTTAAACGGACCTAATTCCCAAAAATAGTCCATCAGATAGCATAGGTCTCAGGCCTGTTTAGTCAGATCCCTATCCCCAATGCAAGCGATTCCATTCTCATCTATCTAAAACATACTGGGATATATAATGCAGGTTAATTGGGAGCTCAGTTAAATGAGCTAAAAAGAATCACCTTACCTATGGTTATCCTCCCCTTCCCAGAGCAGCCCAAACCCAGTGACTCACTGATTCTGTGTTACAAAGGTCAAGAGCTCTCTTTTCTCAACTCTGGGAAATTCTGAAGGGCCATTAACCCATTTATGCCAGAGGTTGCAGATTTTTTTGTGTTAAAAATCAGACCTTGGTGATTACCTTGAGCAGTAGGATATAAATAACTGCGACAAGCTTAGAGTTCCAATAATGGAACACTAGGCATAAATGGGTTAAAAGCTTCAAGCCCCTCATGGGGTCATCTAAGACCCTATTGTGACTGTATCCAACTCAGTTCAATCCTGCATCTCCCAGAAATGTTGATCCAGAGAACATCCACCACCATAGAAAGGACACTGAACAACCAGATACACAGAATTATTCAGCCAGCTGATATGCGTCAACATCTGTCATCAACCACCACAGTGCTGGTACAATGATTGCATGAATGGAATAGCCAGAGAGGTAGGGATGGTTGCTAAGTATAGGTTAAGCAAGGTGGCTCCACACTCACCAATGCTAAAACCATTACTGCTGCAAAATTCCAACCTGCTGGCAACAAAGACCAATACTAAGCATCTAATATGGCACGGTTCCTTGAGGAAACAAGCCGGGCACTTGGTGACAACTCTATTACATTTGATCCTTTCATCTTGGGAAGGGGTAGTGATCTATTTTGTTGCTAACTGACACATATTCTAATTGTGGGTGTGGCATTCTTATCCACAGAGCCTCAACTAGCCACTGCTATCCAGGGACTTAGAAAATATTTGATATGCTGGAACATCATCCCCTATAAACTTTCATCAGACCTATGGGCCCACTTTCCAGCAAAACTGGTGTAACAGTGGGCACATGACCATAAAATAAACCGATCCTACCACCACAGTAGCTGATGTTCCTATGGAGCATTTAATGGCCTATTAAAGGTACAGCTGAGGTGTTAGCTTAGGGATGATATCCTCCAAAGACAGAAGTTATGTTTCAGGACACATATAAACGCTTTTATATAGTGCAAAGATCCCAACAGACAGAATACACAGGTCTGGAATGACATTCTACAAGCGGAAGTAGCCCTGCTTATGATCATTCTCAATGACTCACTTGAGAAATTTGCATTTCCTGGCTCTGCATCCTGTCACTGGGGGAAACAGAAAGAGTCTCATTGCACTTTCAGCTACAACTCTTGCTTGGACACTATGTATTCCTTGTACCAAGGAACCAAGAGGCAAAAGGAAAAATTTTCAGCGTGGAGGGAAGCAATTCATCCAGACCATCAAGAGGAGGTAGGGCTGCTGTTACACAATGGGGACAGGAAGGAATATGTTTGGCACCCAGGTGGTCAACTGGGATGCCATGTCAATGGCAAATGGACAAGTGCAGCATCCTCAAAAGAGCATGGTAACCAGCAGCATGGACCCCCTCTGAGATGAGGATATTGGTCACCCAACTAAATAACCATCTAGACTAGCAGTGTTGCTAACTGAACATGAAGCACTCTAGAACAGATAGTGGAGAAGGGAGATGCTGTTTCAGTGGCAGCCCTGAGATGAGCTGCAACAGCAATGGCTGTGAATCCTCCACTAAACTTTCTCTTATTGGTTTCCCTGAAGAAAAAAGGCCCACTAGAGTCCACAAGGAAAAAACCAATTCACCACATATATAAAGCAAGTAGAGTCAAGTAGCTCAAGGGTTAGATTGTCAGAGATGCTCTGATGTCCTGCCAAAATTCTCCCTTCCGGACTGAGGAAATGATTATCCAGCTCCTGAGAAGCTGGTTAAAGGCTTTTAGACCCGTGCTCCGCCCTTTTTAGAATTAACACTGGCTGAAGAGAACTGCCTTGGCGCTCACAGAAGCCCACATCCAGTGCCTAGTAAACACAGGGCTGTAAAGGCTAGACCCCTTTTAGAAATTTTTAGTAAAACCTAGCAGGGCCAACTCAGCTTAGAGCTACCAAGAGGTTAGCTGAGGCCTTTGGTGCATTTGTATCACAGCCCCAATTCTCTTCCTACCCAATTCTGCTTCCTTTCTCTCCCTACCCAATTCTGTCTCCTTTCCTTTCCAAAGGAAACACTAATGAAATGACTTCATACTAATCTTCCATTTCAACGTCTACTTCAGAGGGGACTCAAACTGTAACATCTTTGGTTTATTTTCAAATCGGTCCCCTGTCGAGTTCTGCTGTGGCTAGTGAGCTGGACCACCAGTGTGGGGTTCTGCTGGGACCTTGGAGAGCCTGCACCCCGGGATGCTGAGTGGCCCTGAAGCCTCCTCCACCTTACCTCCATGACACTGGTAGAAGTTTGTGACAGTTGGGAGCCTCTGGGGCTGTTGAAGTCACCTTGTGCATTCCAAGTTTCCAAACAACAGAAAGTCATTCCTTCTTTTTTAAATGGTGCTTAAGTTTCAGCAGATGCCACGTAAGGGGTTTGCCATTTGATAGCCCTGGGGAACATTTCTGTAAATACCATTGACACATCCACCTTTTGCATACGTCCTGGGTAATGAGAGGTGGGTTTTGCGGCCAGTATTAAACTGGAAGCTCATACTTACGTATTGTAATAATACTTCAATGTTTGAGGAACATGTTTTGTATACAAATACATTGTTAGTCTCTGTTATGTACTGTACGAATCCTTACACTGCCTGTATATCCTAATATGATGCTATTTAACTAAATTTGATACTTATATTTTCATATGAAAATGAGTTGTAGTTGTTAAAGTTTTGAGTAGATATTACTTTATCACTTTTTGAATTAATAAACTTTTGTAAAGAAATTTACTATACATATATATGCCTTTTTCTTATCCCATTTCTTCCTGTTAATGTATTTGTCAATGTTTGGTGCATAGAACTGGGTAAATGAAAAGTTCTGTGTTTAATTTCTTCAAAATATATATATTTAGTCCTGCATGTTTTAGCACTTTGAAATACCTCATGTGTATAAAAATAAATAGCAATTAAATGATGCAACTCAAAAAAAAGCTGCAACGTCTACTAAGAGTGAATAAATTCAGTATTTCTGTGGATGATAGAAGCTTTTATTTACAACTAAAAGAGACACAGTCTTCATGATCTGTGAAAGAATTTCATACGATATTATGTGTATTTAGTTATATCCTCAATGTGTTCAACTGATAGAAAAGTATAAGCTCCCTGAATCTAGTCTCATTTTTTTCCAATAGGAATGTAGATATGCTTCTTTTAATATTTTAATTTTAATTTTTTATTTTTAACTATGGGTACATAATAGTTGTACACAGTTATGAGAAATATATGAGTCTGATACAGGCATATGATGTGTGATGATGAAATCAATTGTGGTATCTATTGCCTCAGGTCTTTTATCGTTTCTTGGTGTTAAGAACATTCCAATTTCACTCCTTTAGTTATTTTTAAATATGCAATAAATTACTGTTAACTACAGTCACCCTACTGTGTTACTGAACATTAGATCTTATTCATTCTATCTAACTGTGTCTTTGTACCATTAACCATCACCACTTTCTCCCCCTCTATGCTTCTCTCCCACTATGCATCCCAGCCTCTAGCAACTATCATTGCACTCTATCTTCATGGGCTCAATTTTGTATATGAATCCATGGAGCATATATTTCAAAAGGTATATGCTTTGGAGAACATCCTTAAATGTTGAGAAATCGCTTTAATATTAAAGAGAATTAAAATTATAAAGCCTTAATACATATATACCATAATTATAGCCAAATACTACATCATTTATATAATTTAATTTTTAACTAAAGCATCCTAGATGTTTCAGTTTCAGGAGGCTCATTACTCAAGTAGAGTACACTTCTGTTATGATCAGGAAAACAGATGTGTTAGCTAATCATATTCTCCTTAATAGATATTCATACTCACCATGTTTGAATTAACAATTTTCAAATAATTAGAACATATCAATATACATTTAATATCCAATGGCTTTGAAAACAATCTAATAGGTTTTTTATGATTCATAAGTAATTTTAGGATCTTATTACATCAGAGGTTTATCAATACAGACATTGTAATTTAGACTTGCAGGAACAACTGCCAAGCAAGATTGATCTGCTGTTATATCCCAGAATAATTATTATACTGTTACAATATTTTTGAACTGCATGTTTTAGATACAAAGACCACTAGAGATGTTCAGGCTATACCTTAATTGTGTCCCACAGTCAAAAAGGAATAGATCAAGTTGTTTGCTTAACTTTCAAGTAGTAAATTAGTTGGTCAGTATGTGTACTTAAGAAATAACTGGGGGAAAAGAAATGAACAGTAGTAGTAAACAAATGTAAAAACGTAATAGGCCAGTGTTGAGTGTCATGTGTATCTGGCTCCTGGCACGATGGAAACCACCTGCAATGTGACGCTCCTTCATTAGCATCTTTGCTCACAAAAGAAGACAAGGTTGCTCTGATATATTTCTTCTGAACAACTACAACTCACTTTGTGAATACACCTGACATGTACTCTGTATCATTTCAGTACTCACCCTACCTTGTTGTCAAGGAAACAGACATCAGCACCGCTTAGAAAGTAGTAAGAAACCTGTAAAAGGACAGAAGTATACTGTGTATTGTGGTGGGTTAGAGTCCCTTTCTCCGAGGAACAACTTCATGAGATTTCAATGTTAATGAATAAAACCCAAGCTCACTGCAAAGCATGAGATCAGAGAATGACAGATAAGATGCTAAAAACGATGCTCACTGACAGCAGAACAATAACAAGGGTGAGCTGGCCTTATGTTTACAGATACGTTTATTAACTAATATACCCATTATACACAACATATAGTATGCTAAGTTCATATAGTGAAAAATGTAAAACTGGCTTAATTCAGTTAGTTAATTTTTTGAAAAAATCAGTAACTAAAATCAAGTATGTAAGCAATCGACTAAATGCAACGAATTTATTTCAAGTTATAAATTCATTTGCTTGGGGGATATGTTTTTGTTCAAGTCCATATATTGAAGTGATTAAGGGCTTAGGTTCTAAAGTCAATTTTTCTTGTAATCAACTTGCAACTAACTTCCAAAGGGAGAAAGAAAGATGGCACATTCAGAGTAGTTAAACTGGAAATAATTTAAGAAGAAATCATCTTCCAGAGGGAAGATTGACACAAACAACAAGGGATGGTGAAGAACCAAGGGATTAGCAAAAATGGGAAGCCATTGACTGGGCACGGTGGCTCATGCCTGTAATCCCAGCACTTTGGGAGGCCAAGGCAGGTGGATCACCTGAGGTCAGGGGTTTGAGACCAGCCTGACCAACATGGCAAAACCCCGTCTCTACCAAAAATACAAAAATTATCCAGGCATGGTGGTATGTTCCTGCAATCCCAGCTACGCAGGAGGCTGAGGCAAGAGAACTACTTGAACCTGGGAGGCGGTTCAGTGAGCCAAGATCATGCCATTGCACTTCAACCTGGGCGACAAGAGCAAAAACTCTATCTCAAAAAAAAAAGGAGGGTGGAGGAAGCAAGCAACAGTGTTACCAGAATGTGATCTAAGTGGAATGAGCATCAGTAAGACCTATGATTGTAGAGGGAAGCAGATACTCCCTGGCAAGGCAGGAAAGGAACAGGGAGTGGCAGTAGGGAAGGGGAAAATCACTCCTTTTCTTCCATCTTTCACCATTAAGATTCTGTTACTATGTCCCATTGATTGAAGCCAACCAGAAGCCAGGGGAAAAGAGAATGTGGTTGAGGCAGTGTGAGTAGTTCAGCCTCTCACAGGAGGGCAAAGAAGGGTGGAAAGTTGATATAGGGAAAACAAATAGAAAATGATAACATATCCATGCATTACACATTAGTTACACTACCTGAAGCATAGTACTTAACTTATGCTTCTGCCTCATCATCTTTAAAATACTGCTGGTTAGGCACAGTGGCTCATTCCTGTAATCCCAGTGCTTTGGGACGCCAAGACAGAAGGAACACTGGAGACCAGGAAATCGATACCAGCCTGCACAACATAGTGAGACCCTCATCTCTACAAAAAACAAAAAATAAAACAGCCAGGCACAGTGATGCAAACCTGTAGTTCCGGTTATTCTGGAGGCTGAGGTGGGAGGATTACTTGAGCCCAGGAGTTCGAGATTGCAGTGAGCTATGATCTCGTCACTACACTCCAGCCTGGATGACAGAGCAATACTTAGTCTCTAAATAATAATAATAATAATAGTAGTAGTAGTAGTAGTAATAATAAATAAAATAAAATGCTAATTATAGTATCTTATTTTTATGTATATTGTAGAAGTGGCATGCAAAAATGGCTAGAAAATCATAATAACTCAATAAAACCTAGCTGTTATTATTTTTCCAAGTCAGTTTGTGAAAAATGTCAAAGTATTCTTGCCATGAGATGTGGAGAGGGCAACTTGGAAAGTAGAAACTTTAGGAAGCATTCAAACGTAAAGGACTAAATATACACAACAGTTAAAATTCATTAATTTTTGCATGCTTCAAAAAAGAAAATACTTTTGAAATTATAAAAAGCAATTCTTTCTTCACTGTACAATGTGTAAACAGTCTTTAGTTTTACTCTTCCTACAGCAGAGACATCAACTTCTTTCATATTCATAGCTAGTTGGGATCAGTGGTCTGTACACAGAAAACTCGCTTCCTAAAGATGTTCACCTGCCAATCCTCAGAACCTCTGAATATACTACCATGCATTTCCATGTACAGGATTAAGTTTAGACTCGTAACGTGAAGAGATTACCCAGGTGGGCACAACGAATCACAAGGGTCCTTGTGACAATGGAAGCAGAGGTTGAAGTGATTGGAGGAAGGAGTCAAAAATGAAGCAAAGTGTGTAGCCTCTAGAAGCTGGAAAAGGCAAGGAAATCAATTCTCCCCTAGAGCTTCCACAAGGAAGGAAGCCCTGCTAACCTCCTTTTTTTAAATGTTTCTTATTTATTTTTAGTTATTTATTTTTTTAGATGGAGTCTCCTTTGTCACCCAGTCTGGAATGCAGTGATGCAATCTTGGCTCACTGCAACCTCTGCCTCCTGGGTTCAAGCAACTCTCCTCCTCAGCCTCCTGAGTAGCTGGGATTACAGGCATGCACCAACACGCCCAGCTAATATTTTGTATTTTTAGTAAGATGGGGTTTTACCATCTTGGCCAGGCTGGTCTTGAATTCCTAACCTTACGTGACCCACCCGCCTCGGTCTCCCAAAGTGCTGGGATTATAGGCATGAACCACTGTGCCTAGCCTCCTGTCAAACTCTTGAAAGTAGGACTTTTGATCTCAAGAACTGTATGATAATAAACTTGTGTTGATATTAGCCTCTAAGCTTGTGATAATGTGTTACAACAAATATAAAAAAAACAACACTAATTGTTTTCCTCTGATTCAACAGATCCACTTCCAACCTTGTCTGAGTTGGTCTGTGCCACAGGAGGCTGACCTCTGACTTCTAGCTGAGATTAATGAATAGAAGGTACTGGCAGGCAATGGGATGGCTGGAAGAAAGAGGCCAAAGTATTTATCCTTTTGTGACCTTTAGATCACTGAAGTTTTGCTGGTGATATTGTTTCCCCACAGCCACCACTGATAACAGCATCTTCTCTTCCCCAGCTTTCAGGGTCCCAGACCAGGACTCAGAACTCCCCACTGTTGTTAGTCTCATGTGCTTCCCTACCCCGGCTGGATCCCTTAGCGCTGCCCGCATTTCCATACATAATCCCTTCATTAATAGTCCTCTAGTTAAACCTTTGGAGTGTGTCGTCTCTTTGATGCCAGTCCACTGATTCAACATAAAATATCTTCATAACTATTCATTTAAGACTCAGTGAGTTCAGTCTGAAAATTCCTCCAAGGTACTCTTAAAGAATACCAAGCTTAAGGAAGTCTAAGACAGCACAATGGTTCATCAGTAATTCAATTTTTAATTTTTTCATCTTTCAAACTGAGTTATAACGTAGCTGCTCTTTGGCTGGGTAAGGTGGCTCACGCCTGTAATCTCAGCACTTTGGGAGGCCAAGGTGGACAGACCCCTTCAGTCCAGGAGTTCGAGACCAGCCTGGGCAACATGGAGAAACTCTACAAAAATTAGTCAGGCATGATGGTACATGTCTGTACTTCCAGTTGCTTGGGAGGCTGAGGAAAGGAGGATCATTTGAGCCTGGGATGCAGAGGTTGCAGTGAGCCAAGACTGTGCCATTGCCCTCCAGCCTGGGTGACAGAGCAAGACTCTGTCTCAAAAACTAAAAATCAAATAAAATAAAATAAACCATAGCTGCCTCCACTTCAGAAAAATGGAACCTTCCCATTTAAAAAATTATGGTTGTTCATATTTACATATAAAAATAACATTTATAAAAAAGTTACAAAAATGCTTTCAAAGAACAAAAAATGTATTTAAGGTTCTTTTTAAATTAATTAGCAAAGATATAAAGAATAATAGAGACACTTTATGAAATTTTACAGTTTACTGCAATATGAAGGTCAATCAGGTAAATGGATCATTATAGGAAGGTAAATAGAATATACTTTTTTAAAAGTATCTTCCTATCAGTTGCACATTTATTTTGTGTGCAGTCTATCAAAACTATTACTATAGTTGCTTTTAAGAGCTATATCAATGCAATGCAACTATCCGGATTGATCAAAAATATTTAGTCAGCTGGGCATGGTGGCTCATTCCTGTAATCCCAGTACTTTGGGAGGCCAAGGTGGGAGACTTGCTTGAGGATAGGAATGCTAGAGACCAGCCTGAGCAATCTAGCAAGACCTTGTCTCCTCAAAGTAGTTTTCAAAAATTAGCTGGGCGTGGTGGTGTGTACCTGTAGTCCTAGCTACTCGGGAGGCTGAAGTGGGAGGATTGCTGGAGCTCAGGAGTTCAAAGCCGAACTGGGTTTTGATTGTATCACTGCACTCCAGCCTGGATGACAGAATGAGACCCTGTCTCTTAAAAATAAATGTCTGTTTTCTAGAGGTTTTCTCTCATATAAAAATAAATATCAAAAATGACTGTCACTTTACATCTGGTTCTTTTGAAATCATGCATATAGACAGATCAACCTAATTATGTCCTGTAAGAACTGGATCAAAGTTGCCATAGAAGGAAACATATTGTATTATGTATTTAAATCACAAACATTTACACTTCATTGAATTGGTGAGTTATAAATTATAATTCTTAAAACTCTTCACCAATCCCTCAAATTGGTTAAATAACTGTATTTCATACAAATCGTGGAATTCTCTCTCCATGTCCCAAATAACAAACCCTACAGATTAACTTCTGCTCTAAGACATAAGGTGAAAGATTCTGGAAAATACAGACAAAGTGGGCTTGAGACTTTTCATATGAATTAAAATTTTTTATGTTACCATTTTGCTACAGCTTCTACCTCAACTCCGAACTCTACGCCCCACTTCCTACCTTATTCGTGGATGAATATCACAAAAGATAACAGGATGTGTGAATGACTCAATAAACATTATTGCTCCTGGAAATGCTACAAAGTCTTACATATAGAGACACAATAGTGTCAGTTCTACATTCTCACTGAAACAAAGGTACAAGAACAGGGTTTACTCTCTAGATAAGGCATGTTTTTAAAATGGCTTAACTCAAAGTACTGTGACAATATAAAGCCAATTAAATATGCACATTGAGATCATAATTTTAGCACTTGCATTTACCTCTAAAATCGGTTCCTATCTCCACAGGCATATTAAGAGCAAAAAAGATTTATGCTCATATTATCTACAGTAATCATTTGTTTGAACTACCCTGAGCTGCTTTCCTTAGACTTACTGGTGGTACTTGTAAGTAAAATATTATATAGCATGCTGGAAGTGCACAAGTAAACATGAATGCTTGCCTTTCTAAGGTAAATTTAACATTTTTACACAATATTACAATACATAATTTGTACTTAGTAAGGGAACTAAAGATAAATCTCTAATTAAAATATATGATAATTGATATCTTTGATAAGAAGATTAACTCATATTTTAACTTGATGTGTATTTTATTACAATGTGTGTAGAGTCTACATTATAATTTTGTAATATAATATTACACAGTACACCATAGGTGATACTTATATATGTATAACATTAGTGAATATGTGCTCATATTAGTATTTATTTGCATATTATATATAATATAATACAACATTTTATATTATTTCCCTAGTGTCACTAAGAAAATGATAAATCTATATATTTCTACAGAGCTAGAATAAATCTCAGCAAGTCATTAACAATTAAATCCATAGTGTATTTCCCATTCCTAAGCCTTCTGCCATTTGAATTATTTTATCCTTCCTAATGCTACTACTATCACTACCACCAGTGGTAGTAACAAGAGTAGCTGGGCGCAGAGGCTCACCCATGTAATTCTAGCACTTTGGGAGGCCAAGGCGGGTGGATCACCTGAAGTCGGGAGTTTGAGACCAGCCTGACCAACTGGAGAAAGCCCCATCTCTACTAAAAATACAAAATTAGCTAGCCATCGTGATGCATGCCTGTAATCCCTAATCCCTCCCAGCTACTCGGGAGGCTGATGCAGGAGAATAGCCTGAACATGGGCGGCAGAGGTTGTGGTGAGCCGAGATTGTGCCACTGCACTTCAGCCTGAGCAGCAAGAGCAAAACTCTGTCTCAAAAAAAGAAGAAGGAACAAGAGTAAAATAATAATAGTAATGTTATCACTACTATTGTAACTATACTGCCTACAGAACCAATCTACTTTGCATTTACAGATTATTGTCACATCAATTATCTTATTTTTCATATCAACCATGTATATTAAAATGCAATCTTTAATGGTAGAGGAACTTATTGCAGTAGTAGAAAAAGAAAATTTGCTTTGCTTATGTCTCATCTGTATTGCAACTGAGACTTTAACCTTCTTTAGGAGTAGACTTTCCATTTCTGCCTTTGTGAAATCTGAAGCAATTACCTGCAAAATGCTTTTTCTGGTTTGGCGCTGGAAAACCAGGCAAACTTTAAATGATCTGAGGCTGCGTCAACCCACCTGAGACATTACTTCAACAGCCAGATAGGTGTTGGGAACAAACCTTAGAAAGACAAATATGGGCTGGGAGAATTTGCCCCATCTCCACTTTTTAGGCACTTGAGTTCTATGGGAACCAGCATGGGCATCCAAATTCTTCTCATAGAGTTTAGAGATTGTCAAGATAGCTCAGCAGGATCCTCAGGCATCCTGGCCACAGTACCTGACTGAGCAATAGAGGACATGATAAGAAGTGGAGGATGCTAAAAATCAACTTGCTTCATCATTCTGCCTTCTCAAGAGTCAGCAGGGCCCATTCTCTTTCCTTCTGATTTGCCATGTGAACTGAACATAAAGCAGTATTCCAGTTTACAGACTGTGGAAGGCAAGTGGATAGAACACCTAAGACCGGAAGAAGGAACAGTGAATTTTGTCCCCTTTTGTCTGCTAAGCTGATCAACAGTAATTTCTTACTAATGTCAAGCAAGGACTAGATGTAAACTGCATGTTCTGTGGCATCTTTCCAGGAATTACAGAGAGGAAAGAAAGGGCAGTATCATGCTTACATTACACCTTTTTGAATCATATTACATGGAAAAATTTGTGAGAGATTTCATCCTTTGAATACTGAAATTCCATACAGAGATAACTTTCATATTCTGAATTTTCTTCCCAAGAAATTACAAGCCATCCTAACTAATGTAGACAAGCAGCCCACGTTCTCTTTCAGATAACTCTAATTACTTTGTAGACAAGATTTATAACACTTACTTGAAAGACTAGAAATGTGAGATACACACATTTTCCAGTGGGAACTTCAGAATAAGCTTGTAAGGGGCTTCTTTCTCCAACAGATGAGGAAAAAAAGGTTAGCTGCTGGAGTGGAATGTCTCTTGCTCCAATTTTAGAGAGAAAATCATTACAGACAATGTATTTTGGACCAAGAATACTAGATAATAAGAGAATCTCTCTGTAAATGCCAGAGGAGACTGGAACTGTTCTTCGTTTTGTTTCTGTTGAAAGTATTTATTTGCCCACCCAAAAAGATTCCCAAAGTATAGCTTATTGAGATTATTTTTAAAAGATAAATATTTAGAAGAACACAACATACTCAACATATTTTTAGAAAATGTTGATATTAGCAGCATCAGCTAGTTGTTTATTTTATACAATTTTGAAACAAAGACTAATGAAGATAAATCCTACAAACTCTAATTTGATACTAATTCAGAAAGTGAGAGTTGATGCTTTCTCTTTAAAAAGTATATACATTATGTATGTTATATACATTTTATAGACAGAGTTATGCTTTCTCTTTAAAAGTATATTTATATAATATACATAGAAAATATGTATCATATGTGTACATATGTGTACATTTTCATATATATGAAACACATGTCCTCTTTTGGAAGGAAAATATATATAGCTCCCACCAACAAAGGACGTTTTTTGCACAACACTGAAATGTAACTAATAAAGTCTGAAATTATCAACCACAGTTTGTCCCTACATAATATCAATTACATGTGTAATGGACATTTTATAGTTCTTCTATTCCCAATGCAATGCAGTATATCATCTAATTTGTATCTTTCTTTTTTTTCATCAGAGATGTTCTTTGGGAAGAAAATAAAAGCAGGCTGTGACATATGGGAACTGGTCTGATACTTACAGCTGGGTCTCAGTATTGGCAGGAGTTGGCCTGGCTCTCACAGCCAAGGCTTGATGTTCTCCTCTTGGACCAAAACATTCTCAGGGAATACCGGCATGAGACAAGGTAACTTTGTGACTGCGAATAAGTGATACAACGAATGAGACCATTCATAATTCTGTCTAGGCACAAGACAAAAACAAGGTCACTGTAGAAACCACAGAAATACCAAACATCTCACACTCCTCACTAATTTAAGTGATTGCTTCTGCTTTACCAATTGCAGTTTTATTTTTCTTCTAGTCTTTCCTCTTTCTGGAAAAGATTTATTAAGGTGTTCAATAATAGAATTGTCTCCATTTCCTCATAGCATCCAATCCAAAGTGAGCAAAACCCCATTTCCTTGAACTCTCCCCAAATCACCCAAACAAAGCACAAATTCTCTAAATCCTAATACCCTTTTACTAAAAGACTCCACAGCACCCCATGTGTAGTCTCCTTTGTGACAATTAATAAGAAACCCAACTTGTTCAAGTGCAGGTGAATTCTTGGTGATCTTTGGTAGGAGGCGTTAACATATGTTAAAACTTTACCAGAATATTATGTATTGTATGATTTGATTTATAGTACAGAGATGCATGTAGGTTTATAAATATACAATTATGTATGTTATCATATATAATACATACCTACTTGTATTGTAAATGCACACTTTTTGTCCTTTTTGGACTAGGTTAATTAAAAAGTGGCTAACAGTGTCCACTCTTAAGGAGTGAAGACATATTGGTATATTTGAAGGAGGGCCTTCACTTTTGACTCTACTTTTCTAAATTTTATTTTTATTTTTTGAGACAGGGTCTCAGTCTGTTACCCAGGCTAAAGTGCAGTGGCATGATCAGAGCTCACCGCAGACTCAACCTCCCAAGCTCAAGTGATCCTCCCACCTCAGCCTCTTGAGTATCTGGGACTACAGGAGTGTGCCACCATGCCCTGATTTAAAAAAAAAAATTTTTTTTTAGAGATGGGGTCTATGTTGCCCTGGTTGGTCTCAAATTCCTGGGCTCAAACAATCCTCCCACCTCGGCCTCCCAAAGTGCTGAGATTATAGGTGTGAGCCACCACACTTGACCTCAACTTCTTTTTTTTCTTTTCTTTTTTTTTTTTGAGACAGAGTCTCAGTCTGTTGCCCAGGCTAGAGTGCAGTGGTGTGATCTCGGCTCACTGCAGCCTATGCCTCCCCGGTTCAAGTGATTCTCCTGCCTCAGCTTCTTGAGTAACTGGAACCACAGGCACCCATAACCATGCCTCGCTAATGTTTGTATTTTTAGTAGAGATGGGTTTCACTATGTTGGCCAGGCTGGTCTCAAACTCCTGACTTCAGATGATCCACCCGCCTCAGTCTCCCAAATTGCTGGGATTACAGGCATGAGCCACTGCACCAGGCCTGAAATCAATTTTTTTTTACTCAATTATTTTTTTGCATTCCCAGAGTAAAGGAAATAATTTGTAAAATTAAGGAAAATAATAGAGTAAAATATAATTTACATTTCCAGAGCTTGTAACAGGAATTATTTGGCTGCTAGTGTTAGAGATATGCCTGTCTATCTTGGTGAAACAAATGAAGGGTTTATCATCTTAATGTGCAGGAAGCCCATAGGTAAGAGTTGAAATAGGCAGAATTCTAAGATGGCCTCCACCAGTCTCACTTCCTGTTATACATACATCATTTGAGTGTGGACAGGACCTGTGAATGTGATAGGATGTCACTCTAATGATTAGGTTACGTTACATGGCAAAAGTGAAAGGATTTCGCAGATGTGATTAAGGTCCCAACTCAGTTAATGTTGAGTAAATAAAAAGGGAGATTATCCTGGGTTACCTGACTTCATCAGATGAATCCCTTAAAAGAGGAGAGACATTCTTGAAGAGAGAAAGATTCTACCATTGGCCCTAAAGATGCTATTAGCCATGTTATGAACTATGGAGATCAAGATCCTAAACTAGTTGCTGACAAGTAGTCTCTGACCATAGCCAACAAGAAAACGAAATGGAGACCTCAGTCATACAACTGCAAAGAAATGAATTCTTCCAACAATCTGAGTGATTTCAGAAGCTGACTCTTTGCCTAGTCAAGCCTCCAGATGAGAATGCTGCCTGGCTGACACCTTAATGACAGCCTTGATAAACCTTAGGCAAAGGCACTGGTCAAGCCATGCTCAGACTTCTGACCCAAAGAAACTGAGATAATAAATGGAGGTTGTTTTAAGCTACTAAAGTTGAGGTAACTTGTTATACAGCAATAAATCATTCCACAGTTCAGAGACAATATGATGGTTTTTGAAAATAGTGATCCAGGCAACACCCACTGCATCTGACTTCCATCCTCAGTGTAACCCCAAACTGAAAAGAGGGTGATGGAATTCCAGCCACAATTCCCAGGTTCTAATCAAGAAGAAGGGAAAGAAAAAGGTGTCAGAGAAGTTTGTGTCTGCCAGTTGTCTGTCCCCTTTGTAAGTAGTTTTCCCAGAAGACTCACATGGCAATCTCTACTTATTGGCCACTCCTACCTACAAGAGAGGCTAGAAAACAGAGTATTTTAGCTGGGAATATAGCCAATGGGTAAACAAACACAAACATCAGGATTATATTAGAAAGGAAGAAGGAAGGCAAGAGGACAAGGACATCTTTTAAACAAATAGCAATCTCTTCCTCAGAGAGGAAAAAATAGGAAAAATTTTCCTCATATCAATCTTTTAATGTCATTTTTTGGTTTTAAAAATTTCTAATAAGAAAAAATGTTCAAAGCAGAATGCTTCTAGCAAACGTAGAGCTATGTTAAAAGACATGTCAGCTGTGTGCTTCTGATCAGAGTATAAAGGATTCTCATCAATACTAATGCTCTTAATCTAGCTCCATCTCTTCTCCCCTAAATGCTTCATGCCCATCCCTGTCCTTAATGAAGCTATTTGCTCCCTCACTGGGTACATGTCCTGCCCCGTGGAAAGACTCACAAATACGATCCACAAAGAAACTGACTGATCTTTGCCCTGATCAGTGATGTTTAAACCCCAAATCCAAAACATGAAAAGAAATAAATATTGTATTTAAACATCACAATTAAATCATTTCCCTTCCCCCTTCCCTCTGCCTTATGGAAAAGTCTGTCTGTGGCCGATTGATTTACAATAGAGCCAGTATGATGACTTGAAAATTAAGTTCATGAGGAAAAAGGAGTGGGATAGGGATGTGCTGGAGCCTCATCCACAAGGGTCAGAAAGAGAAGGTGGTGAACCTGTCTGGAAAGGCTTGGGGTGCAGCCAAGTGTCAGGATTGCCTAGTGGGTATGAAGAACTCAGATATGTATCAGGCTGACTCCAGGACCCTGTGGGCAAGGAGAACAGGGTACCCAGGAAGTGGTGTGTTTGTTCAGGTGAGTATTTGGGTGAACCAGCTGTTGATGTCTGAAGAAGTTCAGCCAAAGGCAGGAGGAGCCCAACTATTTGGCTAGGGGACCATTTAATAATTCACCAAAAATTTGTAGAGACAGTAATTTACAGTAATGGCCCAGATATGGACTCTATCCTCAAAAACTTTTTTTTTTTTTTGAGTCTTGGAAGATGGTGGTAAACCGTATATGTAAACAAATTAGAAAGTGATGTGCTAAAAAAAAAATTACTCGAAGTGCTAGGAATTATAGAATTAATTTGACTTTGGGGAAAGTAAAATATTAGAGATGTCTTCTGGAAAGCCTATCTTGGTATCCTAAATAGTAGTATTACAAGAAGGGAAAGTGCGTAAAATTGTAGTATTAGGCAATAGAAAATTCAGATTGGTGTTCCTGAGTAACCACTGACCAAACACCAATTAGGTTAAGCTAAACTCCTTTTATTCTCCCTTCCAGTACCTTGTTTCACTAAATACAATGCTGCCTATTTGGCCTTTCCCCAACACTTTATTGTAAAAATTATGTAATAATAATACTAATTACAATAAAGAAGAGGACAACACAATGCAGTTTCTTTTCTATTTTAATAGCTTTATTGACATTTAAATTATATACAATAAACTGCCCATATTTAAAATATGTAATTTGGTAAGCTTTGCTATATGCATACTCCTGTTAAACTATCATCACAATCAAAATAAGTAATATATCTATCACTTTAAAAAATTTCCTCCAGTCCCTTTTTAATCTCTACCTTTCACATCTACCCTTCACTTACTTCGTCCCAAAGCCACCACTGATCTGAGGTCTGTCACTATCAGTTTGTCACACATTAGTTTGTATATCCTAGAGTTTCGGGTAAGTGGAAGTATACTGTGTCCATTTTTTGTTCTGGCTTCTTTTACTCAGCATATTATTTTGAAACTCACCCATGTTAAAGTATATATCAATAGTTCTTTCAATTGCTGAGTAGTATTGCATCGTGTATCACTTATTTTTAGGTCTATCATTTTTTGTTTCCTTTTCAACTCCTTCTTCTTTCTTATTGACAGGCTTATTATAAAAATCTTCATAATGGTGCAAAGGGGCAAAGAAACAGGAAAAATCAGTTACAGAAAGCTTTGGCATTAGAGTTAAAAACCAACCAACAAAACTAAACAAAATCTCCTGAAAACTAGAGAGTCTTCATGACTGTCAAAGTAGTAAATCTTTCTTAGAGTTATTTGAGGTGCTTTGACAGATATAGAGGGGCTACTATTTCAGTCTGGGTGGCCTTGCCTAGAGCCCTCTAAACTGCACAATTCAGTGGCGCCTATTCAGTCTTCCAAAGACTGTCATGTAACATATTTTGCTTATACAAATGATCTCAATGAGGGGAGATTATGAAATGAGGCAAAGTGTTAAATCTAGAAAGACAGGGGGGGAATACATTAAAAATAAGGTCCTGGAAAGCCACAGGCTAATAGCTACCAGTAACATTTTTAAAACAGTATTACCCCAAAGTGAATGTCATGAGCACTGATGGGGAATGCAATTTTAATGACATGTGTTTTCAGGAGTATTTCTACTGTTGAAACACACATTTTTTTTTTTAAGACTGAAAAATCCTTAGGTGTTCTCCATCTGCCATGGGAAACACTCAGCAGCTGCTTCTTTTAGCCTAGCAAAGATCAACCTGACCTTGGCTAACCAGCTTGTACTTTGAAGAGTGTATTTTGTGAAACTTGTGAGTAGAGAAGAATTCATGCTTGGCAGAATTTGTTGTCTCTTTTGCTCAGTATCTTACCATGATTAATCCCCAATCCATCTTTCTCTGCTGCTGCTGTTGCTGCTGTCAGTCTCATATTTCTTCTCCATAACAGACGCTGTTCAAATGTTGCTGGATTCTGGCTGGGTGTGACCTTTTATGGGGCACTGCTGCCTCCTATCAGGCTTTTATGGGCATGTTGGTTTATGCACATGTGCAGGCATTCTGACCTTGTGACCTCCAGAATAGATTCTAAGAGAACAACTGTATCTGACTTTTCTGACATTTTGGGCACCCAAACTCTTCCCAAGTGCATAGGTGCAAATAATACTCCCTTGTGGTTTGGATTTACATTCTTCTCACATCAGAAGAGCTCATCTAGGAGAATGTGAAGCCAGGTTAGAATTGCTAACATAACAACAGTGTTGCTGGCAGCCTTTCAAGTTGTTTTGCATAAATTTGAGCATAAAGCAGTGTTTTCACAACATCTTTCCCTTTTTATTGTGGTGTGAGCAGTGCAAATATTTGAATTATACTTTTTGATATAACCAAGTGTGCAGAAAGGGCAATAGCTAACAAAACTCTGAAAGACTTTGAAGCCATTTTTAAAAATTCCTTCTCAGATCTGGTCTTTTTTCCTTTCTGAATCCTGAATCTTATTATTAGATAAACCTAACTAATTAAAAAGAGAAATCCGTATTATATTTCTAGCATTTTTAGTTTGTATTTTCTGTACTGACAGTTTACTGATAGTGAGTAGTTTACAAAGGTGAACATTCTAATATGACTAAAGATGCAACAAGTCTTTAAAATTATTGCCAAATAAGCTGCTTTTGTACCATAAAATCAGATTTTAAAGTTTTAAATGCCAAGTTAAAATAATTATGAATCTACTGTTCCCTACTTCCACCCATTTCCTGTTTCGGATCTGGGTTTTGCCCTTGACTGCCTATTCTATCAGGATGAAATGGGGCACCACACCCCATTTCTTTTTGATCCTCTTGACATTTACCCAGTATTTTCTTTTCCTAAATAAGCTTTCTCTTTCTGTTTTCAAAATTGAATACCTTCTCATCTTAGTCAAGCACCTACTTTCACTCTTTGTTCTGATGGCTGATAAAGTCACCCACAGTCAATTCTTTCTCCAATACTATACTCAAAAGTGTGATTTTTTTTTCCCTATCCACTTATATTTTCCTGCTTTGAGAGCTCTACTTATGTTTCTTCCCCATTGATGGCATAACCCAAAAGAAAATGTTTGCCCTCACGTGGCATATCCAAAATGACATCAGATCTGCTATGGTTCGGGTATGGGGACAGTGAGGAGATGCATCACGTGACATTATGGACAGCTATACTAACACTTCAGAACTGGAAGAAACACATCATCAAGACCTAAAAAATATGATTTATACATTGTATGAAAATCCAAAGTCAGTGAAACTATATAGAGTAGTTATCATTATCACCAATGGTTTGTGCAGCTTATAAAATGGAAAGTATAGAGTAAATCCAAAGACTGGGCCAAGAAGATAAAATAGCACATTGTGCCACATTCTGAAGTGAGACATACAATAATTTGGGTCCTGATATTTAAGTGAAAGTCAGAAAGATTCTATTTATGGATAATGACATAGTTTCTGATTTACTATTTCTATTCAAGATGCAGGGATCTTCCTGGGCTAGTACATGCATCTGGAAAGAAGAGGGAGATTCTTAAAATATAGCATAGCATTAATTTAGCAATATTCAAGTGATGGCACATATCACATGACAGTACAATGCGCTTATAAATAGACTGAACTCTCCAATAACAGAGTGACAGCTACATATTTGTTACACATATATGAATCCTATTTTTACTATATTTTGGTAATAGATCCTTAAATAGACATTATAGAAAGTACAGCAGTTTGTTATACTTGCTTTTACTTTTTTTTTCATAAATTAGGTGATAAAATCATCTACTTAATTTCAATATGTTAATATTCACATTTAAAGATTACCACAACATTGTTAAGCTACAAAAGTTACATCATAGTTATTCCTTACACATTACCTAGGACTTATTCAGGTTTTATTTCCTGCTGAAATGGTGCGACTTAAGATTTCATAATAAGCGGTAAAATGCACATTCAAATGCACAACTTTAAGATGTATATTTTGTGCACACAAAGTTACAAAAACAAGAGTATTTCATGTTATCATTAACCCAAAGCAACCTACTTATGCACCATCTTGGTTGATAGGATTGTAGTTCAAGAAGTTTCAGATTTTCTCTTGATAAAAGCACCCTCGAATATCATTTTAAAGCCTGACAATTATTTTCTTGTAAAGAGGGTGTTATATGTATCAAAGATAGAACTTCAAGTTTTTTATAGAATTATCTTGTAATGTTAAATGGTGGCATCATTAGCATATAATTATAACATATATAATTATACATAAATGATATGCTATACACTTTCGACATCTTTTATGTATATGAGTGTCAGGTACAGACTACCTATTAACAAAGCCAGGTAAAATTAAAGTAGACCTATTATCATTATTACCTTTTTAACTTACGATTTATTCTTCATTTTTGGACCGAATTTTGTACGGTAGAAGCATACCAGAAATAAGTCAACAATAGACGGCTAAGAAGAGGCAACAAGATAATTGTTCCATCTTGCCTGGTGAACCCTTAAATCAACAAAGGAGCCCGCCCCTCTAGATAATCACCCAGTGTGTGTTCTGTGCCTGACAAGAGAGCACACTTTGCTGCGGGAGTTCTCTCGTTTTCTAATTCAAATATTTGCAACTTAAAGTGAATAAACCTGAAAAATACCATATAAGAATTTGGGTTATCTACATTTTGGGGTGCCATTTAGAACTAACCTAGTCATGAAAATACTCTGTACTAACAACTGCAGTTATCGTTTCTGCACGCTGCCAGCAAGCAAGGCAGACAGATACAAAGGAAACGTCCTTATAATTTTCTGGAATGGAGACACTAAGCGCAAATTAGTGTCTCTGGCAGATGGCAGAAAAGGTGACTTGACAATGAGTTTGAAACAATTAAAGTGATATTCTGATTCATTCATTTCCACAATTTTATTTATTTCGCAGAAAGCCCAGAGGATTGGAACATGGACATAAAGGAGGACAACCTAAGACTGCAAGTTTAGTCTTCCGAAAGATTGCATTTAGGAGCAGGCTGCCGGAGGCTGGGCTTTCTTTCTCACTTTTTGCATCCAGGAGGCTGAAGGGTCTTGCAGCCTACAGCCTCCCGGCAACTCCCATGAGGCAGGGACACGCCTGCCCCTTGTTTAGTAATCCCTGGTTTTCTGATCACTATCCTCTAGCCAGCGTTTGGATTCACCTTCTGCTTCGCGTCCCTTTGGGAAACCGAGGCCATTGGGGCCCTGGTCCTGAACCCCAAATGGAGGATAACAAGCGATTCATAGTGAGGAACTAAGTGTGGCTCCCGGGAGCTGCGCTCGCCATCCAGGAGCTGAGAGAGACCTGCGAGATGATTTTCTTCTTTCCTCTGGCAGGAGTCAGGACAAGGGGCGTAGATTAGGCTCAATTTTTCTGCTTCGGTCAATGGGATGACGAAATAGAAAAAAAAAATGCCCTTTCACTCAGACCACTGAGACTTAGGAGGCTGTCCAGCTGGAAGGTTGGGAAATTGCAAAACGGCAGGGCAGAGGCCCAAGGGGACGGTTGGGGTCTCTTTGTTTAGTGCTTCTCTCATCCCTGAACTCAGGCTAGGTTAAATTTCTAGCAACGAGTGTGCTTGAACGCAGACAGGTGGGGTTCTTGGAAAGAACACATAGGCAGAGCTTCTGAGCCCCCGAAGTATCTTAAGATAGGAGTTCCTGAGCCCTGAACAAGAGGCTACCTGGGGTACAGCGATTGATCTCCGCGCCGTGCGGCTGGGAAGGGAAGGCGCTGTTGACCTTTCGGAGAGCAAGTTAATAACTCAGTCGAGTTGATCAAGTGACGTTCTTTCTGAAAGGGACCGTCTCTTGGGCCCCTTTCTCTCCTCAGCCGGCATTTAGCAGATAGAGAGGCAGGGCAAATTCTTCTCTCAACGTGAAGTCACAAAGAATTGATGAGTTTAAATAGCATGGATCTGAAGTCGTAGATAATTCTAAACACACCCGCGCCGGAGTTCACACGCTGGTTCACCTAAGTGGAGTCGGAACAGACAGCGACCTTCAAAATTGTCCTTAAAATCACTCTCAAACGTACTGGGCACTTACTGGGATTTGGGGGGTTTTCTTCAGCTTTCAAACTACTATTACTGTTAAATGCCACCAATGACTGCCCACCTCCCTTTAAAAGTAGCCCCCATCCACGCACCATTCAGCTTACACTAAACTGTCCCGACGTGCCTTAGCCGTCAGTTTAATTCATAAAGTAGCTGTAACTCTTGACATCACCTCCGCAGCCCACCCGAGGACTCCTTTCCAGGACACCTTTGGAGGCTGTTATTCAAGCGCTGAATTCTGAGACTTAAGGAAGTTACTTGAGGCATCTTGGTAGATTTCCGGGCTTCCAACTCCCTCCCCTGCTTGGCTGGTAATTTTCTGCTGCTCCTCCTCCTCCCCCACTTGACCTCCTCCAAGGTAACTTCGCCTCCCCTCCCCCGCTCATCCCCAGTAAACCTCCAGCAGGTGGGGAAATCAACCCTTTGGCGCTAAAGCTAAATTAAGAGCTGCCCGTTGGACAGGACTGCAGTGGGGGAAAGGCTGTCCATCCTTTCAGAATTATCAACTAGATGGAGGTAACTTGTTCCGGGTTTCCCAACATCTTGGGCGGACCCGTGGGTGTTTTGCTAGATTCAATGCAAATGTAGATTTCAGCTGAACCGCTGAGGACACGGGAGATAGCTGTTTCACCTCTCCGGACTGCAACCACTTCCGCGAGAATCTGATACATTTAATGAGGCTTTGCCAAATGTACGGGTCAGCGCATCCTTGGGCCAGCACCACTTAAGTCAGCACACTGCACTCCCTAGCACCAACCTGGGCGCCACGCAGCAGAACTCGGGTTAAAAATCGTCTGTTCCTGGTCATTTAGGAGTTCTAGGGGGCAAGGAGAAGCGAGAAAAAGGTTTCACTTGACACTGACAGCCGCTTTTGATAAGTCATAGTAAACACTTTCAGAAGCACAATTTTAAAGGGAGGATGCCAATTTCTGTCCTCGCTTGGCCGAACTCCTCCCTGCAATCAGCTGCAGACCTTCGCACGTTGTTCAGGACTGAACTGAGGTTTGTGGCTTCGCAGCTGCCCGGCTGCCGGGAGCATGAAATTCTATCTCGGCTGAGAACCGAGCAACAGACCGCACAAGAACGGTGCCTTCTGGGCGTTTGTCTGCCAAGAAATACCAGAAACGCTGTTGTCTGAAACAACTACCTGAACTAAGAAATTAAGTCTAGGAAGCTCTGCGTGCAGAGAAAATTCTTGCTAATTCACCCAGACTGTTTAACTAGTTAATAAAGCAATTGACACTCAACAAAACCACAATCGCAGCAGGAGTCCTAGGCATCAGAATAAGAACCACAACTAAAGGTTTGTTGTTATTAACAACTGCCTTTCTGATCATTGCTTAGTATTTTTTTTAAGTTAAAGAAGGAAAGAAAGAGAAAATCATTTCATTCCCAGTGGTATCTCCTCTTTTTCTCTGAAACTAGAGCACAGATTCTCTTAATTGTTCCTCAGTAAGCCACCACCATCAACGGGAAGAGAGGCAAATTGGTTCTAAACACCCACACCCCCTTCCTGGTGGAATATAAATGTTTAATCGTAACTTCCTTTAAACGCACATAATTTTATCTGACCCTTGGACATGATTAAAGATACTGAGGGCTTGTATAGCCTTATTTTACATGTAGAGACTACACAGAAAAGATAAAAACAGGAGAAAGGGGATACATACACATCTCAATATAAATTTTTAGAGGTAAATAAAATGTTCCCGTTTCATTTTAGCCCTCAAATTATATGATTGTGGACATAACATAAATCCTTCAGTTATATATGTTTTTTCATCTGAATACCTTACTCAGTGAAACTGGCAGTCGAACTGTTATTCTACTCTTTCAAATCTGATTCTGATGCGAGCTAAACATACAGCATCATATCCCTGGGAATAAATCCCCAAATCTATACCTACATGGGAAAGTTGATCAAAGCCCCTCTTCCCTTCCCAGTCTTGGTTAGATGAGAAGGAATAAGCTGTCTTACTGTTTGTGATTCTCCAAATTACCAACTTGAAATTCTTTTATATCTGCCAGAGGTTACTGGGAGATAAATAAATGCTAAATGTTTAATTTTAACTTTCAATTGCAATTAAAACCTATTTAGATTTTTAACATGTAGTTTGAGAGCATGATGTTTGTTCAGGAATCTCTAACATTAAGTTTGATGTGGAATGTTTAAATTTTAATTAAAGCAGAAAAAGCAACGGTACACAAAATGACAGGTTTAAAGCCCACCAGGAGGTTGGGTATAACAGCCACGTTTTGGAAAGTGTATACAAGTGCACATGGGCAGATGCCACAGACTCCAGAGGAACTTAAATTGCAGTATCCCTTTTATATTGAAAGACACTGTCAGATATACTGAGGCAGCCTGGAGGTGATGGGGACTATACTTGATAACTCATATTCCTCTTTTTCTCAGGACAGGAGCTCAAACCAGGGATTCACACTATCGCTGTTTTCAAGGATATATTTTTGACCTAACAATATACAAAGGTCAAAACGAGTCCATTTTTTAGAGAAGAGGGTCTGATCCCCCCTCTGAACACAAGAGGTCGCTCCTGTGATCAAGTACTCTGGAAACATTGCTAATTGCAGTTTTACATAGTCTCTAAAAAACAAAATTTTACAGATATATTTGATGTACTAAATCCACAGATAGCAGTCATCTCTGAGGAAATGAGAATAATCCATGATCAATTTAGAACTTCAAGGTGAAGTAAAACTACAAAGCCTGCTATTCTAACTTGGATTTTAATGCAAAATGTGTCATTGGTACATGCAGAGAACTTCAGAGCACGTCCATCCTGGTGGGGTCCCTAAAACACCTCTTAATGCGGGTATCTTCTCCATGGATCTTGCTTCTCAGTTTAGGAACTTATTAAGAAAACACTTGTTTACAACAATGGTGCAGAATGGAAAGAGGAAAATGTTGTCTACCATTAAGGTGAAACTGCCCATTACTAAAGGTTTCCCCCAAGCTACATGCCAGCTTTTCTACTTGCAATTGCTATCATCTGCAATAATTCTTTGTAATAGCTTATTGGTTTAGGGAGTTAAAATACCACACTCTGTGTGGGAGGTGGGGGCTGGTTTGAAGGAGGATGAATAGTGAGGGTGCTTTGTGGCTCTCAAATACCAGTCAGGCTACTGGTAGCTCCTGGTGTTTAATTCCATCTTATAAACGTGGCATGATGGAATATGACTGGGTAAAACTCTCTATTTTCTGGCATCGTGGTGGTATCTTTTTTTACTAGGGTCAACATGTTTATCTATATGGGAAACACGCCCAAATACTGGGAAGATTTGCTTCGTGTTGAGATTATCAGCATCAGCTTTGCAAAAGCAGTTTGACAAAAGGCTCCATACATATAATGCCCAGAGACTCTAGAAACAGATCAAAAGAAAAAAAAAAGAAAAAGAAAAACGTACACAACTGGGAAACTTATCAACCTAGGTCTATCCTATCCAACATTCACTTTCATACACGCACTCCAAAATAATTTATAATGAAATGGAAGGGAAGAGATCCAATTTGAAATCCTCCTTGAGAAAACAAAACGGAACAAAACGGGTTCCTGGGGAAAAAGCCTCAGCTAGGTCATGAGGAAACTCAGGCATCTTAGATTCCCTTTCCGCTTTGGAGAGGCTTTACCCGTTCAAGCACAGCCACTGCAGCCGGCCAGGGCTTACAGCTCTTATCAAGGGCTAGATCTTGGGAAAGATACAAAGAAAGGAGTTTCCTAACACACCGGGTCTTCTCACAGCAACAAAACACCGAAATTAAGCCTTCTATGGTTTGTGTCTGTAGGCCTTTTTAGATAAAACTGGCAGTCCCATTAGATAAGAAATAGCTATTTAGAAGCTTTGGGGGAAGCGCAGCGGTTCTTCGTAGTCTTCCTGTGACTTTGTCTTTGGGAGACTGTCAGAGATGATGGGAACATGTAAGAATTATTGAAAAAGGTTACCGGCGAGTTGCACCCAACAGTCTTCTCTCTCCAAGTAGTCTTCCGAGAGAAAATTATTAGATATCAACGCCTGGTGACGTGAAATAGGTCTTTCACTGTTCTGTAATAAATCCCTCCCTACTCGCGCCCTTACATTAATGCATTTTTTAAAAAATCTCCAGAGACACATGGAGACTTGTCCTTGTAATTATCAAAACACCACAGCCTGTTGCACAAGTGTGCTTAAAAACAAAGGGCAGGAGACCAGCAATGAGAGGAATTGGAGAGTATATAAAAACCTGACAAACTTTAGACTACTGGAAGATTATTTCTCGCTTTGGCTTCGGGTTAGTGAGCTTCAATTCTAAAGTTAAACTGAAAAGCAGACCTCACGGGTCTGAAAGCGAAAAAGCCCGTCAGTACGCGGAGTCAACTTTGTTTTACCTGTACGTTCCAACCAGATTGTGCGCAAAAGCAAGGAGCGCCCCTTTCCTCCCACCCCACGTTTTTAGATATCTGAGGACCGAGTTATGGTGTAGCAGTCAGGGAAGAATTCCTCTGGGTTTAATCATCCCATTCCCGATTCTTCTTCCCCTAGCGTACCGAGCGCAGCCAGTTCCGGAGGGAACTCACCCTCCCGAGCAGCCAAAGCGGGCCAGGCCCCGGGGATGAGCGCCCCGGCGTGAGACCAAACCAAGCTAAGCGGCCTGTTCCAAGTTCCCCCCTTTTCCTAGAGCCCGGGAAAGACCTCGGCAACAGGTAGACCTACCCACCAGCCACTCGCCACCGGCGGCAGAAAGTGGGCCCCGCGCGCAACGCGGCCAGCCGGACTGCGGGGACCCCAGGAGCGCAGGGCGGAGGAACAGCGCGGCGGGACGCGAGGGCGCAAGCGGCGCTGCCGGGAAGGAACGCGGGAGGGGGCAGAAGGAAGAAGAGGAGGAGGAGGAGGAGAGGGAGGCCAGAGCCAGAACAGCCCGGCAGCCCGAGTATCGGGGGAGAACGGCCTGAGCCCGTAGTAAGTTGCCTCGGGATCCCTAATCCTCTCCCGCGGGCTCGCCGAGCGGTCAGTGGCGCACGGCTGCGGCGAGGCTGAAATATGATAATCAGAACAGCTGCGCCGCGCGCCCCGCAGCCAATGGGCGCGGCGCTCGCCTGACGTCCCCGCGCGCAGCGTCAGACCAATGGCGATGGAGCTGAGTTGGAGCAGAGAAGTTTGAGTAAGAGATAAGGAAGAGAGGTGCCCGAGCCGCGCCGAGTCCGCCGCCGTCGCAGCGCCTCCGCTCCGCCAACTCCGCCGGCTTAAATTGGACTCCCGGATCTGCGAGGGCGCGGCGCAGCCCGGCAGCGGCCCTTTCAGCTTTGGCAACCCCAGGGGCCACTATTTCCCACTTAGTCACAGCTCCAGCATCCTCTCTGTGGGCTGTTGACCAACTGTACAACCACCATTTCACTGTGGACATTACTCCCTCTTACAGATATGGGAGACATGGGAGATCCACCAAAAAGTAAGAGGCTGTTTTACCTTGTGGGGCTCGGTGTGCTGTTCTTGTGCGGGGGTCTCTCTCAGTCACTGGCTGAGGTGCCAAGGGCTCTTTAGAGTTGGAGTCATTGCCTGGAGAAAGAGAAAAGGTGGCTTTTTCTCGTTGCCGCCACGCCTGCATGCTTACTGTCGGTTCTAATCTTCGGGAAACTGATCGTACCTTGTGTTTGAATTCGCCTGTGTATCCACTAAAACTCTAGCTTTCTGGTGCTGAGCGGTGGTGATTTCCTCGTGGGGAATCCTGAGCTCTCTGAGAAGGTTATATTATGTTGCAAAGGGTCTGCCTGCACAGTCAATACCCAGAGATGTGAATTAGCATTAGACTTGCAAAAGAGAACGGGTGACAACTGTATTGATGTCTGCTCTTGCTAACAATATCCAGTCCTATGTGCTATTTAAGAGCGTGCTTCATGGAAAATATAGACATCCCTGCGTTCACTTAACGCTTCTAGTCAAAACCTTTTCTTTGACTTGACTTATCCATAATCTTTCCCAATGATTATAGCAAAGAGGAAGGAGGGGGAAAAAAGAAATACAAAATGAGCGGGTTTGATTGCGTGCTAGGCGTACAAATGCAGACTATTCAAATCTGCATTTTACATATATTCCACCTCCTTTTAAAAATGAGTCAAGGTTTTGATGGCACACTTCAATTACCATCCCAAAGTGCAATACTCTTAAAAAAAAAAAAAAAAAAAAAAGGAAAGGGAAAAAAAAAAAAGAAACCTCCCAGAGTATGCCCTATAAGAGAACGACACTAAAAGTGTGTTTATCTCTGTAGGAAGTAAACGGTTAGTCAATCATGTATTTATTTTCATTTCAGAAAAACGTCTGATTTCCCTATGTGTTGGTTGCGGCAATCAAATTCACGATCAGTATATTCTGAGGGTTTCTCCGGATTTGGAATGGCATGCGGCATGTTTGAAATGTGCGGAGTGTAATCAGTATTTGGACGAGAGCTGTACATGCTTTGTTAGGGATGGGAAAACCTACTGTAAAAGAGACTATATCAGGTATGGCATTTACACTTCTTCCTTAATTTTGTGAGATTTCCCTGACTCTCCCAACTCCTTATGTATTATTTGGTGTCGCTTTGTCTTTTTGTGAAGTTTGCCTCAGTGGAGTCTAGCAAGCCAGAGTTACCCTATAAGTGTGTTACAAAATTCAAGCTATGCTGTTCATTTCATTTGTTTTTTTTTTTTTTAGTTGAGAAAAACAAATACCCAGAGCAGTGGTATTCATAATTCTGGGGTATTGAGGCTTGTTTAATTACTCTTGGAATTTTTGAAGCACAAATTATTTTCCTTTCTCATCCTCCCCCTTGCAAAACAAAATTTTAAAAAGATGGAGAAGTTTGGGTTTTTAACTTTACAATATGGTCGATTTTTATTGTATAGTGCAGTGTTCTGTTTATTTGTTTTAGCCCTTTTTAAAACTAGTAACTTACAAATTCTTGGGTGGCATCAATGTAGGTGAAATAAAAGTTTGACTGAAGCATGTTTAGAGATGTGCTTTGAAAGAGCAAGTACAGGTATTGCTCCTTTTATTTCTTGGGTAAAAACTCCTTCTGAGAAAATTTTAAAACCAACCTACGTATTCCTTGCAAAAAACACCGGAAACTTAATCTTTTTAAATATTAACCCTTTGGTGACATCTAACTGTCTTTTCTTTCTTATCTTATCTGAGCTGATGAATTAGACACAGCAGATCAAATTGCCCATCATCTGTCTACGAACAATTGGTATATTTAGATAATTGAACAGCTTCCTTTCTCACATTAAAATCTGGTAACTGATAAAATGAGCCAATTGTCCATATTGACAAGACTGAAACCACCTAGGAACTTTCTGAGTTTGGTTTTGTTGTTTTGGAGGGTTTTTTTTTTTTTTTCCTCCAATTTATTCTGCATCAGGCTTTGCTAATCTGAAGTTTTCTCTGACTTATGTGTATATATCAGAAATTTTGTTTTCTGCCTTAGAAAGTGAGTAGTCTCTAAAGAAAATTGTATTCATTTTATTAACAAGCAGAAGAGATATCACCATCCTTATTATGTTAAATAACAGCAAAATGTCACGTTTAAAATGTCCAATGGCTATTAACAATTAGTTAATTAGCTTTTGTAAGGCCCTTGGTTTCTGGGGCTTGAGAACTTTTATTAAAGTTTAGTAAAGATTTAATATACAGTCACAGTTTGCTCCTGCTCACTTAGTATCCAGCATTTTTTTCCTGTTTTTAAAAAATAATGACACAGAGGGTATAATCTTGGTAGATAAAATTAACCTGGTGAGGGGAGGTTAATACTTTGGGGAGGGAGTGAAAGGAAGTAAGGGAAGTGGGGGTACAGGAAGGGGGAGGGATTTTCTAAATTGTTTGGTCACCAGCAAAGTCAAGTCTTCACCCTATGAAATGGAAGATCTCACATTGAGAAGGTGGAGGGAGGAAAAACTTTTGAATCCACCTTCTAACCTCTGATAAATGAGCATTTTCATTGTTTACTAGCTTGGTGTGTAAACGCAAGGTTCTAGAGAAGGAGAGCCCGCTTCAGGAGTATCTTTACGTCTATGGAAATAGTATTTTGCTCAATTGCACACAGGCTTGCATGTGCCTAATTCAGGACCTAATCATTTTTACTTTCTCTCCACTCTCTCTCAACTCTCTCTGTTTCTCTCTCTCTCTCTCTCTCTGTGCGTGTGCATGTGTGTGTGTCTGTGTGTGTGTAAAATCTTGTAGTTGTAAAAGCAGAACAGACTGAACAGTTAGATTTCCACATCTCTCCTTGGGGAAGCAGGATGCGTCCTCCCATTATGTGGATCTTTTCCTCTCTCTTGCATTATTTCTGTTTGTAGGAATGCCTTAGATTCTGTTATTCCTGAAAGATGGAGAAGGGGCCAGGGCAGTGCAGCCCGGATGGAATCTGTAAAGATTGTCCCTTGGTAAGGAAAGGCCAGCAGTGAGAAAGACCTTAGAAGTGGGTCTTTGCATTTTTCAGGCTGGTCATGGTTTTCAAGCAAATTGAAATAGAGGTAGATGATTCAGCAACTTGAAAAAGATTGAGGGAACAGACGCAGATTTTTTTTTTTTTTTAAATAATAATACAAGGAAGAATGGAGAGGAAATTTTCTGTTCACATTGCTGCCTGAAGAAAATCTTTAGTTGGAGAAAGACTGGAAAGTACTAGTGCAAAAGGGAGATGTGGAAACCCTCAGGGATTTCCTTTTGTTATTCTGCTTGTTTATTTGTGAGTGTTTGCAAATCGAGTGGGGTGACAATCCCATTCCCTTACCTCCTTTTTTCTTGGAAGAAGGACTTTTTGTTGCAGTTTTAGACATTTCTAGAAGCAGAAATTGGGGGATAGAGAAGTGAAAGTGTAGGTGTCGGTGGCCACCAGAGTCTTTCTGGATTCCTTCCTGCTAAAATCTGCAAGATATCACAGGGACTGATTGCTAGGGCAGCAGCCTGAGTTTGGAATCCATCAATACATTTTCTGTGGTACAAGCTAGGTGTTCTGAACTAAGAGTTATCGACTGAGACACCGAGGTTCATCAGGAAGGAAACGGGAGTAAAAAAAAGGGAGGAGGGAGGACGGGGTGGGGGAAGAGAGATGGGGGAAGGCAGAGAGGCAGGGAGGAAGAGAACTGGGTTTCATTTCTGTCCTTCTGTTCCCAGCTTCTGTTTGGAAATGCTGTTTTCTCGGGGCGTCTTGCCCGGGATCTTGGGTCAGGGAAGTGATCGCCTGAAGTGACCCCCTCTTCCTGTGCTTCTTTCCCGCTCTGGGCCGCCTCCCCCGCCCCTCCCCCGCACAGGTTGTATGGGATCAAATGCGCCAAATGCAGCATCGGCTTCAGCAAGAACGACTTCGTGATGCGTGCCCGCTCCAAGGTGTATCACATCGAGTGTTTCCGCTGTGTGGCCTGCAGCCGCCAGCTCATCCCTGGGGACGAATTTGCGCTTCGGGAGGACGGTCTCTTCTGCCGAGCCGACCACGATGTGGTGGAGAGGGCCAGCCTGGGGGCTGGCGATCCGCTCAGTCCCCTGCACCCGGCGCGGCCACTGCAAATGGCAGGTACTCCTCTGCCCGGCCTGGGTAGGTAGGCGCCGGGTTAAATCAGCCGATGTGCCGGCGGCCACAACAACCCTGGTTAACTACAGGGGTGGTCATAGTGGTGGCTTGAAGTTAAATGAACTGTTCTGTAGGCAATTTGCGCTGTGCTCTGCTCCTTTGCAGCAAGATTCAGTGTACTCACTGTCTTCCTTGATTCCCCGAGCACACCTACACGTCTGTGTGTCTCCATAAGGGTACACATAAATATACACCACTTGTGTACACGTGTATACACACGCCCAAACATTACTTCCAGTTCGCTTTGACCTCCAAATCTTGGCTTACTGAAAACGGGCTTCAGCTCCCAGCCAGGTATTCCCTTGCTGCCTAATTAAAGGGGCGGAGCCCCGGGTCCCTGGAGCTTCATCCTTTAACCCAATGAAGGAAGCAGCTTAGGTGGCCTGAAGTTATTTCGCCTCCCAAATCCTTTTTTCTTGTAAGTTGCTTCACACTCGAAATTTTATTAAAATTTTTTATCTTTGTGTGAGAGAACAGGACTGAAAAAATAGTTTTAAAAACTACCGGCCATTGCACAGAGCTGTAATTTAAAACCATCAGCAAGCTAATCTGCAGTAATTGCCTTTTAAAGGGAGCCTGCTTCTTTAAACCATTCATTCTATGTGATTTGGTGAGAATTTCATCTTCAGGCCTGTAGTTGTAGCTCGAAATTGACCCCATAGGTGTTGGCCTGACCCTAGGGGGTTGCAGAAGGTGCAGGATTTGTATCTTATAGATAAGAGGACCCATTCCCAAGGAAGAGGAGTGGAAACATAGCAGGGTTGGCCAGGACCAAAGCCGTGGGTTAGAAAGTGGACAGTGTTTCCAAACCTGACTTCCTGTCATGACTTCCCCTTTGCAGTTTTAAAGTATCAATTCCCAGTAAACACTGAAGGTGAGGAGACTATAGCTCTCCCTTACCCCTCTGCCTTCTGGCAGCTCTAAGAATTCTGTTCAAGGGGATTTGTGACTAGTTTGCATCGGGGCAAAGCCAAGGGTGGTGCCCCTGTTCAGTGGAGCCTGCACTCTGCTTGTGGGGAAGGACAGAGGAAGCTGAAATACCGGGAGGGAGATGCGGGACATCTCCCAGCCACCGTTTATCTGGAATCTAGGCAGCTCAACAGACTTTTCTTTTCCATTGCTTGGGGTCAGTCCATCTCGGGAACATCCATGTATTACCTTAGATTTAATACTAAGAAAGAGCAGAGACTGGAGATATGGCAGAAAGAGCGAATTTCTTCAGCACCTTGACATGATTGTCCTCTCTGACTGAAGTTCAAGGCGTTCTGGCAGAGTTCTCGGCCTTCCCCTTGCAGAAGTCCCTGCTGGTGTAGTATTTATGGCTGTCACTAAAGTGCTCTGCGTTTCCTTTCCCGGTACCCTCTGTGGCCTTGGCTCGGGAGAAAATTCTGAGCCTGGAGAGGGTGGTAATCAATGTAACTGGGGCCCAGTCTGGGTACAAGGAAAGGTGAGAAGGGAGGAAAAACAGTGCTGAAAAATGCCACCCCTTCTGCGAACGGGCGGTGGTGGCGGGGACAACAGACTTTGAGACCCGTTCCCCTTGGCTAACACTTTGTTGACACGAGGAGGGGCGGTGCTGCGTTCTGGGCCGGGATTATTCAGCATTGACCTCTGCAGATTAGAGAGGGAGATTTTATTCTCCCTTTCACCCTCTTCGCCTCTACCTCTGCCACCCCCTGCTTTGTGTGTCGAGGCTGCAGACACTAGCCGTTGTCCGGAAGTGTCTTGGGCCAGCGAGCCAGCCAGCGGGCGATGGAGCAAGTGAGCGGGCGGGCGGGCAGGCCGGCGGGCGGGTGAGCGAGCGGGCAAGTGACCCGGCGGGTGAGCGGGCGAGCAAGGGGAAGAGCGAGCAGGCGTACGACTGGGTGAGTGGGCGACCGGGCGGGTGGGTAGTGATCGGATGCGCGGGCTGGTGCTGAGCGGACGGGCGAGCTAGCGGGCGGAGAGCGATCCCGCGGCCCCCCAGCGCTCACGGCGCTCCTTGCCCCGCAGCGGAGCCCATCTCCGCCAGGCAGCCGGCCCTGCGACCCCATGTCCACAAGCAGCCGGAGAAGACCACCCGCGTGCGGACTGTGCTGAACGAGAAGCAGCTGCACACCTTGCGGACCTGCTACGCCGCCAATCCACGGCCCGATGCGCTCATGAAGGAGCAGCTAGTAGAGATGACGGGCCTCAGTCCCCGTGTGATCCGGGTCTGGTTTCAAAACAAGCGGTGCAAGGACAAGAAGCGAAGCATCATGATGAAGCAACTCCAGCAGCAGCAGCCCAATGACAAAACTGTAAGTGGCTCTGGGGCCGGGCAGGGAACCGCGAGGGGGAAGGAGACGTGGCGTGCGAGGTGCGTTCCTGGTACCCGGTCTGATCGGTGCGCGCGGTTTTCGATCCTGCTCCTGGGCTAGAGTTTGGCCAGGGCTGCCCCTCATCCCCACCCCCACCCCTACCCCGGGGGAGAGGCTACCCGGCGCCGGCCGCCAGCCGAGGGAGGGCGGGGCAGCTCGGAGACTTCTTGCACCAGGGTAGCGGCAGCCTGGTCCCAACCCCGTGGGTGGGCTTGTGCCCTAACACCTCGCCTGCACCCCTGAACCCGAGAAACGCCGTCCTCCCTTCAGAGGGCAGGCGGCAACAAGGGTTAGCCTGGGTTTTGCCAACATTCAGATCATCGGTTTCTCACAGATGAGGGAGGAATAACACCTGGGTTCCTGCCTAGATCCAGGGGTTCCGTGGTCAGATCACCCTGTAAACCTCCAGGGCGCACCACACTTCTGAGCGAGGTCGGCCGCTGCGTCTTCAGGACCAGAGAGGTCCCCCAAGGTGACCCGCATGCCCAGGGCACCCTCTGCTCCAGGTGAAGCACAGGCCCCCACAGAAGCATCAGGCCCCTCGCAGCACTGTCCGCTGTTATCATGGTCCCACGGAAGCACCCACTCTGCAGGCCTCCTGGTGACGTTAAGCTAGAGTTTCTTTTCTTTCTTATTTTTTTCTTTTCCTTTTTACTGCTTCGGCCCTATTTTTAAATGCCATAAAACCTGCTGTCATTAAACTGAGCCAAGGCTGGCCAAGACTGGGCCAGGGCACTTTCTGAGTTGGTTAGAGCATAATAGCACAATAGTAGCCAGACCTAAATGTTTTTGGGGGATGGAGTGGGAGGCTGGCTCCTCCTTGAGAAGAACTGTTTGGAAAAAAATCTGCAGCTAACTGAAACTGCCTAGAAAACCACCATGTCTATTGGCTGAAGGGAAGCCCAGCTTGCCTCAGCTTTCTAGTTCTGGGAAGCTATGGCCTGGGAAGGCAGATGGGAGGAATTGGGCTGAGCTGTGAAGGTAAGGGGGAAGAAGAAAATCATAGCAGAATTTAGTTTAATCAGGTCCACGCAGACCTAATAGTCCAGCCCACAGAGGCAGAAAAACAAAACACAATAAAACAAAACTGAATTATAGCTAATATTCGTAGGTACAGCAGATTAACTAAATCAATAAAGGCCACTATATAGATAAGATAATACCAGGGTATATTTGCTTAGTCTGTGCAGACAATGGAGGGAGGGAATTTGCTCATTAACATGTTGGGATTGGTGTGGGGGGGCACCTATTCACAGAATATCCAGGGGATGACAGGAACTCCCATGGTGGCTGCCAGTCCAGAGAGACACGACGGTGGCTTGCAGGCTAACCCAGTGGAGGTACAAAGTTACCAGCCTCCTTGGAAAGTACTGAGTGACTTCGCCTTGCAGAGTGACATAGATCAGCCTGCTTTTCAGCAACTGGTAAGTGTCAGCTCCCAGATGGAAGAGGCTGAATTCCCATCAGGGGATTCTGGTTTAACTGTCACACACTGAAAGATTCTGTGGGGAGGGTGTCTTCTTCCCCTCAGGGTTGGGGAGAAACCAAGGAGGCGGGCAGTAAAGAGAAGGGAGACAAATGCAAGAAAAATGAACCTCTTGTGCATCTTTTTTTCTTTTTTTAATGAAACTGCATAATTTGACCATATAGGTTAAATTTTCCATTAATCAGACCTTCTTTGAAGGATTAATTTCAAGGTACCTAACTAGGTAGCATGTGCTGGAAGATGTACAGTGTTGGAGAATCATACATCTTAGATTTTTAGAGTTGTCAAGGACTTCTGGAGATCATCTTGGCATTTCAATCAGCAATTAGTAAGTTTACTCCTTCCTGAGCATCTAGAGAATAGGATGTATAAGGAGACTGATCAAGATGATTGTAGTACATCAGCAGTGCTATAATACATAATCAGTAGGCACATGTCTGGGTGCAGTTTTCAAATATATCAGTAAAGATTATTCAAATAAATACTTTCGTTACTGTATCCCTTGCTTGGGACGTCTTCATTCAGAATGTACAACGGCTCAAATGTTTTCAAGTGTATGAGTTCAAGTGTCACAGAGTCACACACTGTGTACCATGTTTAGCAAAAGGGACATGAGCTCTACCAATCAGAGGTAAAGTGTTTAGTCTGTGAAAACATGTTATAGCATTAACATGTTTTCCACATGCAGTGAAGAGAAAATTAATTCACCTTTTGTCTACAAAAGGCTTAATGGGTCAGGATACATAAGAACAATAAATATGTGTCCTTTGTCATAAGCTGTATTTATATGTATGATTTTTTTTCTTAAAGAGTAATCACTCCTATAGAATCCTGTTTTATAAAATGTAAAGATCTATCCTGAAACCTTGTTCTTTTTTTTTTTTTTTTGGAAATGAAGCTTTAGTTAGAGGTGAGCTCTTTACCCATATTTACCTGGAAGGCATTTGCTTTCTCAGTGTCAACATTAGGTAATTGGCCAGAGGCAAGTAGTTAAAGGAGCTTGGCCCCAGGCTGGTGTTTGCAAATGCTAACTGGGTGCGGAGGCTAGAAGTGCCTTAATCTCATATTGGAAAAATTTACTGTAGAAAGAAATGTGGGCTCTGGAACTAGAAAAAAAAAATAACTTAGTTTAAGGTCATTAATCTGTTGAGTTCTTTGAGCAAAACCTAAATCACAGAAGGAAGGTATTATGGGGAGGGTTCAGGGCAGCCGAGTGTTTGCACCTTCTGAAACTTTAGTGTCTGATGAGAGCAGTGGAGGGGAAGCTAAGGCAGGGGTGGGCATGGTTAGAGAAGGTTTCCAACAGCAGTACAATGCTTTTAGGGTTAAAAGAAGGAGTCAGATATTTAAGAAGGAGTCAGATATTAGGGTTAAAAGAAGGAGTCAGAATGGGATGATGTCATAATATATGGGTCTCATTTTGGAAGGAAGAGCCTGATTTAAAGAGAGAGAGAGAAAAAGGCCAACAGGCAGCAGGACCAATGAGGAAGAATGCGCAAGCAACGAGCCTGCTGAAGAGTTAGTTAATCGTTGTTCTGTGGAGCCTTCTCTCACTCTCCCATGGAAGGATCTGAGCGTGTTATGGATTTTCCAACTGAAGAAAAGAGTCTTTGATGCCTAGAGACTGACAGCTCACCTACTCCCAGGGCAACTTGTAGCCAACAGGATAATTTTATTTTGAGCATGCATAGTAGAGTTGTGATGCCATTTTACGGTGGGAAACACATTTGTTCTTAAATAATTTAATGCAACATAATGTTGGGAATTCAATTTCAGTTAAAACAGATCTTTTGGAAGATGGGAACGTGAGAGGATGTATTCTCAAGTTATTCTCCTCCAGGCTTTCTCTAAGCCTGTTAAAATTAAGTTATCTATGTGGATATCTTTACCTACGTATATATCTACACAAACATTTCCACCTACACAATATGATGAGTTTATAATCTTTTTGTGAGTACTATTACAGTGTCCTTTATTTCTCAACCTTCTATGCAGGTCAATTTTTCAGAAGGAGGACCGGGCTCTAATTCCACTGGCAGTGAAGTAGCATCAATGTCCTCTCAACTTCCAGATACACCTAACAGCATGGTAGCCAGTCCTATTGAGGCATGAGGAACATTCATTCTGTATTTTTTTTTCCCTGTTGGAAAAAGTGGGAAATTATAATCTTGAACTCCGAAACAAAAGTATTTAACGACCCAGTCAATGAAAACTGAATCAAGAAATGAATGCTCCATGAAATGCACGAAGTCTGTTTTAATGACAAGGTGATATGGTAGCAACACTGTGAAGACAATCATGGGATTTTACTAGAATTAAACAGCAAACAAAGCGCAAAACCCAATATATGCTATTCAATGATCTTAGAAGTGCTGAAAAAAAAGACGTTTTTGAAACGTAGAGGATTTATTTTCAAGGATCTCAAAAAAAGCATTTTCATTTCACTGCACATCTAGAGAAACACAAAAATAGAAAATTTTCTAGTCCATCCTAATCTGAATGGTGCTGTTTCTATATTGGTCATTGCCTTGCCAAACAGGAGCTCCAGCAAAAGAGCAGGAAGAGAGACTGGCCTCCTTGGCTGAAAGAGTCCTTTCAGAAGGTGGAGCTGCATTGGTTTTCTGTGTTTTAAGTTGACTTTACCAAGGGGGTAAATTGAAATCCTGGGTCTCTTGGCCTGTCCTGTAGCTGGTTTATTTTTTACTTTGCCTCCTCTCTCCTTTTTTTGAGATCCATCCTCTATCAAGAAGTCTGAAATGACTTTAAAGGTTTTTGAATTGAGATTTAAAAACCAACTTACACCGCATTGCAACAAGGTTACCTCTATTTTGCCACAAGCGTCTCGGGATTGTGTTTGACTTGTGTCTGTCCAAGAACTTTTCCCCCAAAGATGTGTATAGTTATTGGTTAACATGACTGTTTTCTCTCTTTCTGGAAATAAAAAGGAAAAAAAAGGAAACTTTTTTTGTTTGCTCTTGCATTGCAAAAATTATAAAGTAATTTATTATTTAATTACTATTATTTAATCAGAAGACTTGCCACTTTTCATGTCATTTGACATTTTTTTGTTTGCTGAAGTAAAAAAAAGCTAAAGGTTGTATGGTGATCTTTGAATTATATGTCTAATTCTATGTGTTTTGTCTTTTTTCTTAAATATTATGTGAAATCAAAGCGCCATATGTAGAATTATATCTTCAGGACTATTTCACTAATAAACATTTGGCATAGATAAATAAATAAACACAGTGATCCAGGTCCCTCTTTTGTGTTTACAAACAAGCTATTCAAATGTCTGAAACTACGGATTGCATGTGAATTGGGATAAGCTGACAAACAGTAGGAGTGATATTGTAATTGCAAGTAGTTAAGTCGAGTTTGCAAGTTTGGGTTTCAATAGTTGGATCAAAGTTGGTTGGAAGCTCTTAGCTCTCAGCTAGGATAATGCTGCTGGTTTTGTGAAAATGAGATGCTGTTCTCTGTCCTGCCCCCTCTCTTTCCTTCCCTCAGTCTCTTTTCTTGCGGTACCCCATCCATTCACCCACCCCAAATAGGAAGAGGGTTTTGCTTAAAGTGGCTTTTGATTCAGAGTCAGTATTTTATTTTCTTAGAATAAGTGATTTATACCAAAGTCTCCTGCTTGGGATTGTTGGAATGACCCGTATGTCAAATATATAAGCTCTTGGTAAAAGAGAGGCTTTCTGCCTAGCCAGTGAAGTATGACCATTATTTACCAGTGGCGGCTGTCAGCCGATTGAGAAATGCTGCTCTATTTGTGCAGAAGGAACAGGCCTAGAGAAAGAGTATGCTCTGCATTTCCCAGATTAGTCGGTGTTTGCATTTTCTTGCCTCTTCTCCCCTCTCCCATCTCCTCTTCATCCTTTCCCCAAGTCCAATTTCAAACATCTTGGGAAGGATGACTGACTGGCTATGGGAAGAAACACGCCATATATTCTGTTGGGAAACCGCCTTTTATGGGATGGGGTAGCGAGTCGTGTGCTTTGCTGGACCCATCGGCGATCAGAGTTACGAGCATGCTCTCTGGGACAGACTATTCCCCTGCTGGCATTTAGCAGTCGTTAAAGTGCGAGAGTCAGAACCTCAGAAAAGATAAATGGCACTGCTCGAAATCAGAAGTCTTGGTGCTTCTTCGTTTGCTGGCGTAGAGTTAGGATTTGGGGCTCCACCCTGTTCCCTCTCCTCCCTTCACCCCCACCCCAGGATGATGCTTTCACTCTGGAAACTGGATTCATTTGTTTGCACGAGTGTAATGCCGTTTTCAATACCTGACGATCCTTAATAAATATGAAAGCTAAATTACCCTAACCGTGTGTCTTGTGGCGTACCCCCTTCGGGCTCGATAGGGTGAGGTGGGGGCCGAGCCCCTCAGCTCTCAAGTCGCTTTCACCCTCTCCAAACGTGCGCAAGTCTGGAAGCCAGCCTCAATTAGGCTTTTGTTTGGCTTGGTTCTACATAACGGGTTAATTACAGGCTCTAACGTGGGGGCAGAGAGAAAACAAACTTTGCATTGAAAATGTTACAGTGCATTAGACATGCCCGTTGATTACTTTGATTGTTGTGTCTAATTCTTGACAGAGGGGTAATAATTTGGCCGGGATAATAATGGCTTGCAGTCTTCTGCTGAGAAAAACAGGAGTTACGTCTTATCTCACACGGATCTTCTCTGGGAAAGGTTCTTTTTTTCTTTCTTTTTACTCAGGTCTCCGTCCTCTAATCTCTTGCCAAGAGACTTCACCCTTTTAGCTTCTCATTCACTATTTCTATTCGTCTTTTTTTCCCCTTTTTCCTCACCATCACAGCTGAAATGGCAACTAATATGCATGTGTAAGGATGGCAGGTTCAACGTGAATATTGGTGTCCTGCCTGCAAAGTTACTCAGAGTCTAAGCCTTCCTTACTTGGAAAACACTGGACCCCCTTCCCCAGCCATAGCCGCTGGTGGCCTCGAAAATGTTAGGAACTGGAGCTGGAAAACACTTTATTTGGAGTTTGAATGCAATAAAGAGACTTAAGTGAGGCACTCATCTTTGTGAAGCTTTTTCCTCCTCGAATTGATTTGTAAGATTATGTTTGCATATTTGGGTGTGGGGCGGTGATGTTTTGCATATATAGATGTCAGTCTGTTCTGAAGTCCACCGCTTGAATTTAAGCACAATAATTTAGGGAGGGGCTGATGAATGATTTGGTTTCACTTGCTGGATTCAAGATATTTGTTTCCTGATGGCTGAGAATGGATAGATGGGTCAATAGATTCTAGTTCTTTTATTATTTATATGAAGATGTGTCTTCCCCTCTAGACTCCTCATCCTGCACTCTAAAATGTGTAGCTGAAATGTCTTTGTTTGCAAATCATCTCTTGCATACTCTCCTCTTCTCTGTACACCTCTGGAGACTGAGTTTTGAGCTCTGCTCTTATAATGAAATTCTTCCTGTTGGTTATTATCTTTGATCGTCCCTCCCTTATTACTGTGAATTCCTCCTTCTGGACATTATGACTCATTTCCTCCAGTTTCTCCAAGTAAAAATGTAATGCAACTAAAACCATCTAGTGTGCTCCCCTTAAATCAGAAAATTCTTATCAATATCTGTAGTCCTAAAGACAGGATTTTTTCCCCCTATAATTTCAGCACAATACTATCTTCTATTTCAGCCTATTTTCCCTCTATCCCATTCATCAAATGAACTTGGGTTTTCTTACAATCAAAAAAGTTCTTTTCTAAGTTAGAATCATGTTTGGACATTTTTTTTTTTCTCTATTGAAACAAGGTTTCTGGTTATTTGCAATTCTGTGTGGGTATATGTACCCACTTGCCCAGTGACAACCTTCTTGGAGTTCAAGATTAAATAGATGACTTTGTGATGCTTGGCTGCTATTCACCCTGATCAACTTGTTAAACTCATAATGTTGACCTCCTTTCTGGTGTATCTTATCTTTTTGATACTAGCTAAAAAGATATTGTGCTTTCAGGTTACCTTGGAAGTACTTTGTATTTCCCTAGCACCTTGAATTTTAAGCCACAAGATCGATCTCATGAAATATAACTGTTGTAAATCCCATGTGGCTTTACTTAGCCTTTTCTTTTTTCTTTAAAAAAGAAGAAGAAGTTAAAAAGGTTAAAATCAATCTCAGTTCAAACCCTCAGAAGAGCTAAGTTGGGTGGCACCCAGCTGCCTTGGGTTTCTAATCTCATTCCTAATATGAGTGAACTATCTAAGCAGAAAGTACTTATTTTCTTATTTGTAAAGTTCAGTTTAGTCAACTTTTGTAAATGAGATTTATCATCCAAATGATGCCTGAGTTCTGTTCCTCTGGGAATATTTACTTCCTTTTTGCTAATCAACAATTAAAGATTTACATTGCAACAGGGCAAATTGTTTTTCTTGGGGGGTGGGAGAAGAAATAGGAGGGGGCAATTTTTGTGTATTTATTTTAAGTGTTCTCTTAAAAAATGGCCCCACATCTTGAATTCTCAATAACTGTTTAAAATAAAAAGTAACTTGTACACTGTGAGTTGGTATTTTTAAACTAAAATGCAAGTAGTTAATTCAAGGCTCTGGCAGCCGATGTTGTTTACTGATCTTTTCTGATTGTTGTTTTCTTGATAATGGAGCAAGCCACCGAATGGCTGTTTGAGCCTAGGCGCCACAAACATAAACTTCACAGCTTACAATGTCCCAAGCCGTGATGGAGGATCTCTCCACACCTCCCAGAGACTTCTGAAGTGTAGACAGAGAAGCTGGTTCACAGGGAGTAAAGGAGGGGGAGGGGCGGTAGGGAAGGCTGCTGAGTGTTTGCTGTGAGCATTGTTACTATCACATCCTTTAATTTTTATGGTGCTTAAGCTGTTGCCTCCAAGAAGCCAGTTTCTGTGTCTTGAGGAAGCCAGTCTCTTCTCAGAACTGTACTTAAGACTCCTTGGTTCTAATTTGTAAAAATTTATTTTGCAAATCTTTCTGCTTAATTATCTCTCTGCAATAGTGCTCAGCATTGGTAAGCAAAAGGTTCTAAAAACAAAATTATATATATGTATGTGTGTGTACATTCATACAAATATACATATATATAATACACATACATATATATAATTTTTTATATCATTTATATGTGTATGCATACACACACACACACACACACACACACACAGCCGCCAAAAGAAACCACCTGGATTTGGAAGAAAGATGGTGGGGTAAGACTGCTTTTCTCCAGATGGGAAGGAAAGACACATTGACCCTCCCTTTCCGAAGCCATGTACAAGATTCTGCTTAGCCTTAGAACTGCTTATTCCTTGCCTGGGATCCTCTTTCCATTCCATTGATCAAAAGTTAGTGTTCATTTTGAAGTGATGCTATTTGAGGATTTGATTGAGTTAGCTACTTAATTTTGTGGGTCGTCCCAGTGGTTCTACCCCCGGGTTCATCGCCCGCGTACAGCGGGCAGGGCAGCGCCTGTGTGAACTCAGGTTAGGGGTGGGACGTGCCGGGAATGGGGGACCCGGACACTGGTCTAACCAGCCCCGCCACTCCCGCGGGCAAGTCAGCCCTTGATCCCTTAAGGAAGGGACAATCGTCGTGGTCCGAGAGAGGAAAATAAGGGTATTTCTGGGCCCTTCTCTTTCAGGAGTCGATCAGGTTGGCAGATCTGGAGGACTAATCCAAACAAGGCGCTTGACTTGTGAGGTCGCGAGTCTAGACAGAGCTGGTGGCTCGGCGGCTCCTTATCTTTCCCTGGAATCAGCCGAAGAGGCGCTCCTCGGCCCACTCCGCTCGGCTCGCCCGGGTCCGGAGCCACCGCTCGACGCAGACGGCACAACAAACACAGCACCTGAGGCTTTACAGCTCGCTTTATTGTTTAATGGAGAATGCTGCATAACATTCATTTGTCTTCTTGGTTTCGCGACCTGGCGGCTTTGCAGCCACAGACGCTGGGTGTGGGTGTGCGCCAGCGCCTGGGTGTTTGGGTCCCGATGTTAAGCAGCGCCGGGCGCTCCACTCCGGCACCGCGCGTTTAAGCGCGCCCGGCTCCTCTGTCCCTGCGCCCTCGGGTCCCTGAAGAGGGCCTTGGGGATACCCAACTGCAGCCCCTTTCATGCTTCCAAAGCCCAGAGGCGGAAAGGTGGAGGGACAGTGGGAGAAAGCGTAGGCGAGGGGTCTTTGGCGAATCCGGTATCTCCTCTTGCTGCCTGGAAATGACAGTTTTGCGCCAATGACATTTATAGTTGGCAGGGTCAGCGGGCTCTGACTCAAGGGCAATCAATAAAAACATTTAGTTCAGTAATAAGCTGGGTTTTTTCCCGAATGTACTGAGAAGGGTGTGTCACCGTCTTGGACAAGGTGTCCCTGCGTAGTCGATCACCCTTTTTCCCATGAGTACAAACACGTAGCGTGACTTTCCAGTGTTTTCGTGACCACTTCACAGGGCACATCATGGAAGCCTTGGTCCTTCCTAACCGCCTGCCACCACAAACAGACTGAGAGTGCTAGCCACTTGGGAGCAAGGGAACCACTGGGACAGATTTTGCAAAGCCTTTTTTGGAGGAGCAGATAGCTGGGCTTGGAGATTTATAGTCAAGGATTTTGTGGCTCGAATTCCAAATTAATTGAGATTAAGTTGTTTATCATTTTGGGCCTTCCCCATGGGATTTGTTTTTTCTTGTTTCAAGAAAAGGAGGTTTCTAGTTACATCTTAGAACTCACCCTTCTAGTCTGCAAGTGTGTGTGTGTGTGTGTGTGTGTGAGAGAGAGAGAGAGAGAGAGAGAGAGAGAGAGATTGGTATAGAATAGGTAATACTGCCTCTGTCTGAAAACTAACCATAGATGTAGGTGAGAGTAATTTCGTTATGTGCTTAACGTGGTGTTAATAGAAACACCACATCTCCCAGCTTTGGTGACACGGAAAATCCATACCTTCATGCTTTTCCCTGCCTGTTTTCTGTGTCACAGCTGTGTGTCACCAAGAAAAGAAAAAAAAGAAAAAGACAAGGCAAAATACAAGTTTTGTGAAACTGAAGAATTTCTGTAGGGAGATTATTTTTTATTATTATTTCTTTCTCCAGGAAACAATCCTTAACAATAACTCAGGCACAGCCTTTTCTTTTTCTCATGGGTAAAGGTTACTGTTTATTTTGAGTTGTCACAAATACAATGTGTTGTTTGAAACTTGTTAAAGTTAGCAGGTATGTAGAGATAATTAACTAGACAGGCCACTGAATATGATAAAGTAAAATATGGTGGGAATTAGATTTTAAGGACAATGAAAAATTTTACTTTTTTCTAATAGTTTTTAAATTAATATTTTCTCAAAAAGTATTATATATTTTCTCCGAGTTCTGTAAACTTGTTTAATGCACAGTAAAAATAAGATTTGCAAAATCTTACTTGTGCAGGTTCTATTCTGCGGTTATCTTGCTAGTTTTAATTACTCATATTTCCAATAAGTTTAAATGTTTCCTTTCCCTCCATAAAAAACAAATTGCCTAGGTACAGACATGTTTTGTCTTAAAATTTTCAATTGTTATTTATTAGAACAACTATTAATTTGGTTTTTAAATTATAAACAGGAGGTTTACTTTACAAATAGGTTTAACCAAAAATTCTATATCTGATTGTTGGATTAGAAGGAAATAGAAAAAAAAAAAAGAATTAGATTTTTAAAAAGAATATATACTTTGAAACAGTGTATTTTAAGTATGGAAAGTAGTAAAAATCTCATAGTAATCCCTAAAAGTATAACTGCTAGTTATTTAAATTTTTATTTCAATAGTCCAAGAATTTTTGTTATGGGAGATCAGTTCTCAAAAAGAAATAGTTGAAATAAAAATAGACTGGCAACCTAAAAAACAGTGTTTCATTTACAAAACAAAATGGGTGATTTTGTTTTTAAAATACTGTAATTTACTTTCACAAATATGGAATGGCTGATATCTAAAATGATTACATGTGGAAAATATGGATTAGCAGTTTCCAAAGAATAAAACTTTTTAATAAATTCTGAAATAATTCTTTTACTTTCCTCAGTAACATATGGAGATGTTTTGGAGATTGCTACTTAGAATTCTGTTTTTATATCAAAGCACATTTCGTATTTTAAGACTATGGTGTATCCTTAATGTCTTTGCGACTTCAAAGGCAGTAGGCACAGTAACAGTTTATACGTGGGCAAATTTCTATCTGTTTGCTAGAAGTTGAACACTTGGGTAAAGGATGGTTTTACTGCCAATAAAAACTTACCTTTTAGTTCTGTTAACCCATCAGGATGGACTCATAAGTCTCATTAATGTTAATGGAAAATGTCCTTGTCTGTCATGTGCAAAAAAGGGCTTGGAGATATTTCAGCCAGCAATATCTTTATAGCAAGTATGCTAGGGCTAAAACCACCTAAGAAGTAATTTTGATCCCATCTAGGTCCTGAGAATATGTTAGTCTAATAAATGAAAATAAGCATATGAAATGGTAGGGTTGGAGTTGACTTTAAAGACAAATGCATTGTAGAAACGGGGGAAAAAAACGCATGAAAATATTTTTTACACATCTTAGAGTTTTAGGAATAACCCCATAGTTCACTGATATTTCAGAAATACTGCTGCTAGGTAGATGGTATAACTTCTCTACTACTGAGATCTAGAACTATAGTTGTTCTATACTACCTACGGACCACATAGGAAGTTGTTTGTATTGAATTATTTACTGGAATTTGAGTGATGCATTGTTTATATTTTCATTTTGTGGTAGTGATAAATTATATGAAATCAGTCTTGTGGATAAATATATGCATTCCTAACGTGTATCGTGGCAGCCTTTGCTGTGGCCTAGAGTTTTCTCTAGGGCAAAGCTACGTGACAGGTATTAGACTAGAATTTCTAATATTATAGAACTGAGTGATAGTCCAAGAGTATAAATGATGAATATTTTGACATGCAATGTTGTTTCAGTTAGTCAAGCTAAAATCTTCTAGAATCGCTACATAGACTATTTTAAGTCTTCTTAACAGGGAACATCAAGAAAGGAGCCAGTTTCTTCTAGAGTAAGAGGTGCACAGTGGTTTTCTGCCATGGCATAACACTTTTCTATCTGTAAAGTACTTCACAGTCATCAGTTATGCATGAGAGCCACCAGAGCCCATTCTCCTAATGACCTCTGTACCTGTTGCTCAGAACAGCTCTCAGTTCCCTTGTCTTCTTCATATGTGAAATAGCAGAACATCAAAGAAGTCCTTGGTGACTTGAGGGAGGACTGTGTTAGATCAGATAATGAAAATTATTTTACCAACATTTTCAGTGAGTTCCGGTCTTCATAATTCCAAGAAGTGAGGAAAGAAGCTGAAGGGGGAAAGGATGGGTGCCAAAAAATTGTAGCAAAACTATAATTTATCACCTTAAAGCAGTGGCTCTCAAACCTGCTTTACACTCTTAGAAATTATTGAGGACCTCAAGGGTTTCATTTATGGGAGTTCTATGAATAGTTACCATATGATATATTAAAAAATAATTTACAAATATTTATTCATTAAAAATCACACTACATGTTAATGGAAACAACTTTTTAATAAAAATAACTATAGCTTAGCAAAACAAAAAATTTAATGTGAAGCGTGAAATTGTATCTATTTTTGCAAATCTTTTAAATATCTGGCTCAAATGAAGACAGCTGAATTCTTATATCTGCTTCCTCATTCAATCTACAGTGATTTCATGTAGACTCTGAAACTCCATGTTCACTTGTGAAAGAATAAAAGTAAAAAGACAAATGAGGTGATGAGATCTTAACTTTTTTTTTCTCTTTGAGACAGTGTCTCACTCTGTTGTCCAGGCTGGAGTGCAGTGACATGATGTTAGCTCACTGACCCCTCCAAGGTTCAAGCTGTTCTCCTGCCTCAGCCTCCTGAGTAGCTGGGATTACAGGCACCCACCACCATGCTTGACTAAGTTCTGTATTTTTAGTAGAGACAGGATTTTGCCATGTTGGCTAAGGCTGATCTTGTACTCCTGGCCTCAAGCGATCCATTCACCTTGGCCTCCAAAGTGCTGGGATTGCAGGCGTGAGCCAGCACGCCTGGCCCAACATTATTCTGAAAAGAGTTTTGACCTCACAGACTCCCTGAAAAGATTTCAGGGATGACTTCTTAGGGTTCCCCAGAACACATATTGAGAACCACTGCCTTAAAAATGGGCTTTTGCAAAATGATTACGGAGAAACTGTTGCTTGAGGAAATTTATAAGAATTGCTTGTATTAATGCTCTAGTGATATAGGTTTGTTTTTTACATCAAGTCTAGGTTGCAATTGTATGACTTGTCAACTGCATCATCAAACACAGATCCCACACAGTACCTTGAAGAAAAATATACTATGATGTTATATAACTGAAAATTTAAGTCTCTGCTGTAAGAAACTCTAGGAGAGAAAGCCACATGAACATTGGCTAGTGTATGTAAAATGTGCTAGACTCTTAAAATGTTTTAGAGCCTAACCTGTGAAGTTGTGAAGGATATGAGCACTGAAGAGAACTTTGAAATCCATCCCAACTAATTTGAACTTGTCATAGGTAGGAATGGCTAGCCACAGTATTTTCAGATCAGGAATAAAAAGTCACAGTTATAATTTGGAAAAGTCATTTGGCTTTTGAAATGAGATAGCTGGTAAGATGAAAGATGGAGGTCCGGGAAAATAACAAGTCAAGGATCCTAGTGGTTCAGGTGTGAGGTGGCATGCAGAGAAAGGAAGAAATTGATCTAAGACAAATTCCAAGAAACTGACTAGTGTGGGGAGTCTGGTAGTTGTGCATCAGAATTTGTTTTTCCCTTCCTTATGAGCATATGGATAGGCTGCATATGCCAGGCTCCCTTATATTATGCACTGCATATACATGTAAGTGCATACTCTAATGAAGTTGAGTGGGTCACATGACTACAAGTTTGCCGGTGGAATCTAAACGGAAGTACTGTGGGTCATCCTAGGCTTAGACCTTGAGACAGTGAGTATGCTCCCTTTGTGCTGTCTTTTTCCCATCCAACTAGCTGGTACCCAGAAAGGTATATATATAGAAAAGCAACATGGCAGAAATAACCGATGTCCCAAATCACGGCAGAGAGTAGAGCTGCCTGCCAACTTGAAACATTCAGCTCAAACTGTAAAGGAGAAATAAATGTTTTAGTTGTTTTAAGCCACAGAATTATTGTGTCTTATTTGTTGCATTTCCCTAGCCTAGACCAAGCTAGATATACACTAGGGCATTAAGGTAGCATTAAGAAGTCAAGGATGACTCTGAGGTTCTGAATGTGAATTACAGCATCTGAAGGAAATGCATTTACTCACTTTCATTAATGCATTCAAATTTTTCTCTAGTGTTTACTATGTGTCATGCACTATTCCATGTGCTAGTTATGTAGAAGTGAACAAAACAAAAAGTTCTTCCTTCATGGAGCTTACATTTTTGTGGTGTATTCAAAGAATATACATATAAGTGCATACTATAATGAAGGCAGGGATAGACACCATAAAGAAAAATCACTCAGAGGAAGGGAATGGAGAGATTGATATCAAGTAACGCTTCTTTTGAGGTGACCTTTGACGAGGTGGTGAGTGATCAAAAAAGTGAAAATGAGATAAATGTGTATGCACAAATTGTATTACTATTTTGAAGCTATGTGTTTGAGTTTTGATACACCCTTGTATCTAAGACTGTATGGAAAGAAATAGATCAGTGTTAGGTATCTGGAAGTTATTCTCTTACAAAACTTAGTGAAAACAAAAGAATCTGTGCATATTTTTAAAAAGCAGGAAGACACAAGTAATATAATAATTCATCAAAGATACGTTGGAAGAAAAGTGACTGGAAGGGCATAAGAAAAAAGAAAAGACATAAATGTGAGAAATAAGTGAAGAGATCAGGGTGGTGATGAGGGAAAATAAAAGACAATAGAAATGTCTCAGGAACTGAAGCCAGAAGTCTTCAAAGGGGCAGGTATGAAAAGCTGTGCCACATACATCAGAAAGATCAAGGAAGATAAGGACAGAGAAAATGCCTTTGAACTTGGCTGAATGGAGGTCATTGGATACCATAAAGAGGCAAAGATGGAAGCCAGATTTAGGAGGGGAATTAGGGGGAAAATATTTTAAATATAGTTCATCTAACTCTTCACTATTGTTATTGGACATTTATTGAGTGTGGTGATTCTATAGAGCTCTGCTCTAATAACCAAACATTCACTGAATCTAGTTACCAGGCTGGTGAAGAATGACTGAGGAAGTACCAGAGGCTGGTGCTTCTATTAACCCTTTCAGATGGGCTCCAGAGGATAGGACTAAAATATTTTTAACTCCTTTGGAGCTCTGGCTTTGCTGAGTTCAAGAAGATTCAAGATTCCACTGTCTAAGCAAACAAAACAATTAGATGCTAAACTCCCAGAGGCTAGAACTAAGCTGTCAAGGGAAAGTGAACATGGAGAGGTAATTATCCAATAATTACAACAGTCTAGGCAAAAATCTAAGAGAAATGTCTGTTGGCATGTTGTAAAACTGTTTAAGAGGTTAGCAATTTGCTTGGTTTTGTTGCCACTAGGCTAAAATCTGTGGTGTTTCATCAGAAGATAATACTCCTTGAACACCATACTGTTAAAAAACTCAGCTGCAAAGACTTTGAAAACAAGTAACAGACTTAAAAACAACAATAAGTTTTTAATTTGTTGAGTCTTTAAAATTCAGGTGGCAAGAAGCAAAGTTTTTATATATTTTGTACTGTGAGATATCATCCAGCTGATACTTCGCAAGCCTGATAACACTGGGCAATCAGAGAGTAATGTATCATTTTGTGTTGCTGAGGTGTCCATGGTAATAGAAAATTAGTAACACTGTATGCCATAATTTGCCTCTCCTGGAATGGATACCTACCAAGAATTTATAGTTTCTCTTAGTTCTACTTTGCTTTTTGAAATATGATAGGGCATATGCAACTGTAGGTGTGCCCTAGAATGCAAGCTCACTGGGGGAAATCAAGATTAAACCTAGTAGCACATACAATCACACTAGGTTAACTATAACTTGTAATTCAAAATAACTTAAAAAGATGAATGACTCACCACCCAATACTTTGGAGTATATACAAGAGGATAAATCATAAAGTCTCTAGTAAATGTAGAAATGAAGAGAGGAAGAAAAGACTTATTTGAAGATTTTTGAGGGTCAGTGTAGAGGACATAGAAAGGAAAAATTCATCTGATGGGTAAGAAAATGCATAAGAAGTAGTATAGATAAGTGTGTCAAGATAAAGCAAAATAATTTGATGAGCCTAATTGAAAACATTCATTTTAAAAATATTTAGTTATGTTGACTTCTTTAATGTCATTTCCATCCAGAATGATAAGGATTCCATATTTTTTCTTTTGAGTTCTAATTTTGATTATGCTAAAATTATACAAAGCAATTAAAATGAAAGTACTTCTATAATTACAAATATTTTAATTATTCCATTCCTTGTAGTATCCAAATTTGACATATAAAATGTTTTCTAATCTAAATCTTGATTTTTTTTTCTGAATGAACTATTATTCAGTGTTCACCCATGCTATTTCTAAAATGCACATCACGTACAAAGTATATTAATAATGGAAACATAGTTTACCTCTTCTAACTGTATTAATTTGATATTGTGATATTCGTTACCTGTTTTCAAATACAAATCTTGATTGTCCAAATGTAGAAAAAAACCCACAACAATTAAAACTACAATTGTTTTCAGCAAACTGTGTTCTTCCAGAAAGAAAAAAAAATTTTCTTCAAAATTAATGATACAAAAAATCTATTTTTAAAATTGAGAGTTAATGAGGATCATTTTCTTTCTCATCACACACTATCTCAGGGTGACAGTCCAAATTATTCATTATTGCTTAGCAAGAATACATAAGCAACCTATCCTGGAAAGTTGTAGAGTTAAGTAAAGGTCTAGGTTTTACAAAGCACAATATAATTAACTGTCTCAGAAGGATATATGCCTAGATAAATTCATGACAGTCAGGCTTTCTGCAAGAGTCCCCCGACCTCTTGGCATTGAACTGATTAGCTCTATAGTAAGCCACTCGTAGTCAGGTGGGTAGCTGGAAGACAAAGCAGCAAACGAGAACTTTTGGCACACCTTTTGCTAAGCCTAAGAATGTCCTAAATGCCCCTAGAGTCCTTATCTTGAATATGTCAAGATTTCTGACTTGAAGCTGTTGATCCATAGCACATATTCTTACAAAAAAATAAATGGACAGGAAGTAGGGAAAAGGCAGGAAGCTTTGGAATCATTAGCAAAATTGAACTCTGCTGTTAGTAAAATAATCACATATTTGAACAGCCAGTCAGGACTGAGGACCAAGTATGAAGCAGATGAGAAAATGACTTTTTTTGTTTCTTGTCACTAAATTGAGATGTAATGACATTTGGCTTTTTAAACTTTTCTACTATAGATACCACCTAATGGTTATCGTGCCAGACCCCCGGCTAAGTGATAATTTCACATTGTTTCTATTCTCATCTGCAAACATGTCAGATAGCTTGCTGTAGTTTGAATGTGTCTCACAAAAGTTGATGTGTTAGAAACTTAATTGCCATTGTAACAGTGTTGAGAGGCAGGACCTTTAGGAGGTGACTAGATCATGAAGGCTCCACCATTATGAATGGATTAATGCTGTTATTGCAGGAGAGCATTGGTAATAGTGAGAGTGAGCTCCTGATAAAAAGAATGGGTGCTGTCTGGGTGCGGTGGCTCACGCCTGTAATCCCAGCACTTTGGGAGGCCAAGGCGGGTGGATCACGAGGTCAAGAGATCGAGACCATCCTGGCCGACATGGTGAAACCCCGTCCCTACTAAAAAATACAAAAAATAGCTGGGCGTGGTGGCGCATGCCTGTAGTCCCAGCTACTTGGGAGGCTGAGGCAGGAGAATTGCTTGAACCCAGGAGGCAGAGATTGCAGTGAGCTGAGATTGTGCCACTGCACCCCAGCCTGGTGCCTGGCGACAGAGCAAGACTCTGTCTCAAAAAAAAAAAAAAAAATAGAATGGGTGCTGCCCAGTTTCCTCTCTCTGTTTCACCACGATATCCTCAGATATGGGATGACCATCACCAGATAACAGCTTCATAATCTTGGATTTACCAACTCCAAAACTGTGAAATTTAAAAATTTCTTGTCTTTATAAATTACACAGTCTGTGATGCTCTGTTATAGCAGCAGACAACATACTGAGACATAAGTGTATTCCATTTTGCAGAAGAGGAAAATAATCTCTAGTGAAGAGAACATGCCCAAAGCCTCACAGAATTTGTGGATTCAAGCAGCAATTATTTAAGTTAATTGTATCAGTAATTTGTATAACAACACTTAATTTAGATGTGCTTATTCAAAAAGCAGTTTTTATTTATTTATTTTAATAAAAAATTTATCAGGTGCAATAGCTCATGCCTGTAATCCCAGCACTTTGGGAGGCCAAAGCAGGCAGATTACTTAAGGCCAGGAGTTTGAGACCAGCCTAGTCAACATGGTGAAATCCCATCTCTACAAAAATACAAAAAGTAGCCAGGCATAGTGGCCCATGCCTGTAATCTCAGCTACATGAGTGAAGAATCGCTTGAACTGAGGAGGTGAAGGTTGCAGTGAGCCGAGATCTTGCCACTGCACTCCAGCCTGGGCAGCAAAGTGAGACTCCATCTAAAAAAATAAAAATTGGATTTACTTAGGAGCATTCAGAATGTCAACAAAAGAACTGTAAGAACTGCAACTGTTTTTTTTTTTTTTTTTTTTTGCAATTACAGTGTGGTATTCTGTTAATAGAACAACAATTATTTCCTAATATAAGCTGCATCAGAGACAATTGAAGATGAAAAAACTACCATCCCCATATAAAACTAATTTGTGCTGTGTACCAAGAGGAAAATTTCCATGCCAATTTACAACTCGCATATGGTACCAGGCAAAGTTAATGGCTATTGAAAATACTACCAGGACAGGTCTATCTAAAGACACATTCAGAAAGTAACCTCTCCCAGTTTCTTTGCAACATCACCTACACATAAACCAGGATGTTCTTCTTTGATTTGGGGGTGACAATCAGAACAGAATAAGAAGGCCAAAGAAGGCCTATTGGCTGCGTTGGGATCCTTGACTTCTTGTTTGTTTTCCCTGAGGAGGGATATTTGTTTTCATTTCTCTTTTATCAATTGACCTTGTCTGACTTTGCCCTGTTTTCAAAATTTTTCTTTCTGCTTTGAACCCATGGTCTTTCATCTCTCTGAGCATTTCTTAGAAAATTCTGAGAAGTTGACGGAAGCATCTGGATGATGCTTGTTGTGATGTTCCCGGCAAGATTTCATGAAGAATGCATATGATGACATTTTGCCTCTTGGCTTCTAAGGCTCTCCTTTGACCATGTTTAGTTGTTTTTTCTCTGTGAGGGAGACTTGTCCGGGGGCTGTCCAGCTCTCACTTGCCCTGGCACTTAACTCTGTAGAGCTCAATGTATAGCAATGGCTGTCTCACAAAGCAGTTTTATTTATTTATTTATTTATTTATTTATTTATTTATTTATTTATTTTTGAGACAGAGTGGCTCTTGTTGCCCATGCTGGAGTGCAATGGTGCAATCTTGGCTCATCACAAACTCTGCCTTCCAAGTTCAAGGGATTTTCCTGCCTCAGCCCCCTGAGTAGCTGGGATTACAGGCATGCGCCACCATGCCCAGCTAATTTTTTTTGTATTTTTAGTAGAGACAGGGTTTCTCCATTTTGGTCAGGCTGGCCTTGAACTCCCACCCTCAGGTGATCCGTCCGCCTTGGCCTCCCAAAGTGCGGGGATTACAGGCGTGAGCCACCATGCCCGGTCTCACAAAGCAGTTTTTACTGTTGGCATGCAACTAGGGAAACCCTAAAAAGTGTTGAGTGTTGCTTTTGAGATCTTTAATCATTTCTTTTCTGGAAAAGCAAACCCTCCAGGTCTTTAAAAATGTGACTGTTCCAGTTACAACAGTTCTTATGGCTATTATCGCACTCTAAGTCTGGCTAGATGGGTCATTTTCAGTTTCTGGAATGTACCATGGTTTTTCCTATCTCATCCCTTAGTTTCTCAGTTCAGATGCCAGTTTCTCAAGAAGCATAGGTCATGTGTTCTTGCATTTGGCTGTTTGCGTGTTTGTATTTCTCACATGTCTGTAGGTTCTCAACATGTTTATTTTTGTCAGCTTTGTATCTCACAATAAGATACTGAAATATTTATTTATTGGATATGAATTAAAGTATGAGTGAATATCAGACCTTCCAATGCCAGATGAGATCTGTACTGTTTTATTAGGTACGAAGGTCAAGGGAAGAAGCAGAAAAGAGGACTGCTTCAAAATGATGACTGGGACTTAAAGATTCTGAACAGCAGAGAGAACAGAGAGAGAGAGAGAGAGAGAGAAAGAGAGAAGCTGTAATAGTGGTTAAGGGCGTGGAGTCGGGCAGTCTGGGATATGAATACTTGCTGCTTGACCCTGGGCATGTTACTTTGTTTCTCTGAACCATATTTCCACATGCAGGAGAAATGCTTGCAGGATAAATCTGATGTGTACCTACTATGCAACAACCCCTATATGTGGGATTGTTATTAATATTATTAAGAAGAGTGTGAGAAAAGCATTAGTCTCTTGAATGAACTTACTTGGTCTTCTTGCATCTTTTTTCTCTCTATTGAGATGCATGCTACATCTTTATGTTTTTCCCTAAAGATTAAATGGGAAATACTTTATGTTTTTACATTTGTTTTCTTTCTTTTGTCGCTATTTCCTTCATGAGAATGCTTGTATACATATATTAATACTTTCGTGGTTTCCTTTAACTGAGGAGACTTTGCAAGATTAAAGGGATTTTAGCAAACAATTAAAGGACAATTTACAAAAATCAGAGCACCTTAGCACAGCTCATTTCTTTTATATGTATTACTTGCCACAGGCACAGATTCCTACATAGTTATGATTATTGTATGTATTTCTAGTGTTCTCCTCTTTTTTGCTTAATATCCCAGAATAAATATTGTCCATGTGCACCTCTAGAATGAAAACCATCTTGGGAAATGGGCTTTGTTACATCATTTGTCCCTTAAGTGTTTCTCATTGGTTCCCATGTTACAGTCCAAACACAATATTTCGTCTAGCATTATTGTGCATGTTTTATTATATCATCACATTTCTTGTGGGATAGATCCCCAACCTTTTAATTATGGTGAAATATTCAAAAGGTTAGTCAAACGACCCCCGAAGGAGCTTCTGGTACAATGTAGTAGCAGAGGCTTATTGTCCCTGGCTTAAAACTGATTATGTGAAAGAGTAGTGTGCACCTCCAGCAATTCTGCCATCAGATAAATGATTGCAGCCTTCAGTGGGCTGGCTCTCCCTTTATTTTCACCACTGGTTGTGGAGCTCGGAAACAGAAGCCTGTATGGAGAATGAGTGAGGGTCCAGACTTTTTTTTTTTTTACTGAAATGTCAAGCTATGTGACTATGCCCGGCGGAAGACGACCCCCTGCGAGATGTGATAAGCCCCAGGCCTGCTCCACACACTGCACTGAAAATGCCGTGGGAGGGCTTCCCAGGCTGATGGAACTAATGACAGTAATAGCTCCGGGTAATTTGTCTTTTTCCTTACTGTGCACATTCTCTACATGTGGTGCACTTTACACCTACCACCAGGCGCACATCTGGAATGCTATGACCCTCTCAGGCCTGATTCAGATAGGTTGAATTCTCCTGTAAAGTAAATCTGACCTCTAATTTTCTTAATAATTCAGGATTATGCTAATGTTACCCAGCAACCATTGTAGAATGGTGCAGGAACACCGAAGAAAGCTTAAGCCCTTATACTAGAAGCCTGACTAAGGTTTCTTTGCGTATTTGGCTATAATGTTTCCCCTCTGTCATTCTAGTAGAGAAAATATAAATTTTGAAAAATGTACAATTTACATTGTTTATTCATTGTTTCAAGTTGTAGGACATCCTCTACTTAAGAAGAAATTTTCTGTTTCTTTTCTTTGGTGTACAGATTTTCTGCTAAGAATTTATAAGACTACTAATGATAGGTTTGGGTTCTTAATTCTAACTGTAAAAAATACTTAGATAGTTAAAGAGACTGACAAAATAATTTCAGGGATAGATAAAACAGACTTCACAGCAGCTTAATCTCATCAATGCAGAGTGCTCTTACGAAGATTTTAACAATAAAACTCCTATTTTAGTGCTGGCTCCATAGCAAGATTGTACATTTAATATTGTATTTATATCCTGTATTTTCTGTATTTATGTAAAAAATAGCTATATTATTGAAAGTATAAACATCTGAACATATCTTTTAGAAAAACATAAATGATCTTAAGTTTTAAGAAATGTTTGTACTACATTAAAAAGATTGGCCCTTCAATCCTAGCTCTCTGTGAATAAAAAGAGAATGAAGGTATCTCCATAAATTAGTGTGTGAAAGATTCCCCCAGAGAGTGAAAGATTTTCAGCCATTGTGGAGATATCAGAACCACATGTTTGCCTGGGGAAAAAAAAAGTATGCTCATTAGTATGGATTTCTGAATCTTTCTGTCAAAATATTTGTAGCTATTTCTAAGTTACAAATAGACAATTAATTTTATCACTTTTTTTCTTTAATTCGCATCACTAGGAAGGTGCTAGTGAAACATATTTCCCCTCCTGCAAACTAAAGATTATACACAGAAATACAACAAATGGCAAATGGTTTATATGGGTCAATAACTTACGTTTCTCAAAAGCAATGCAGACATTGTAAACTTCTTTTTACAAGTAATATCTATGGGTATAATTGGGCAATAACAAGGTCATAATTTATCAAGAATGCTGGTCTCTCTTGATCTTTCTCTTGGCACCTCTGACCACCGACTCAGTTACTCAAACTCCACCCCAGTTCAAAGACAGAAAAGTTTGCGTATCTAAATATTGGGTTATCCTAGAATTTAATGATGGACTCAGACCACTCCAGAAAACTCCCTGTGTACCTGCTGGATAGATGGTACAGATGGATTGCAGAACAGATTTTTTTTCCCCCTAACTTATGAGACATCCTAAGAGGTATGTCCTTACCCAGATACACTTATGGAAAAATCAATCCAGTTAGAGAGGGAGCGATGAGGGAGGAATGGCATGCCGAGTGTCCCAGCACCCTCTCAGAACCATTCCTTCTTGTCAAGCCTGAGCCTTTTGGAAGGATTGCTTTAGGAAAGTAAGTAATGACCACCATTATCCCTGGGTGAAGCAAAGCAGGCTGCAGAAGGACTGCTAGACAGGGTAATTGTGACAGGTGTACCATGTTGACCTTTCCTACGCCATGTTCCTTTGGGCATGATTTGTGCACAGAGTGGATCATTCAGCCTATATGACAGATTGTGTAAAGTATGGTTACTGACAGCTGCTTAGCTCATGGGTCTGGAATTGGATGAAAGTTTGAAACATTTTGAATATTACACTCTCTTTTATGCATAACGCTTTACAATATTTGATACAAAATCTCCCCAAAGAACAACAACAAATTAGATAATATCTGCGTGACTTCAGCAGAATCTGCACAGGGTAAAAAAATCAGTCAGTGCATTTCACTGAATTATACGATAATCCAGTAACAAGAAATCCAGTAACGAGGACACACTGCTCATGACAATGCCAAAGTTGATGACATTGGCTGTTAACAAACAAACCTCCAGTTTGTTAAGCCAGGGACCACATGCATCATCTTACACAATCCTTACAATATCTCCAAATGGCCTGTATTGTTACAGAGAAGGAAGTTGAAGATCAGAGAGGTGCACACAGGGACAAGAGTAAGATATGAATCGAGTTTTGTCTGGCAGCCAAGCCTTCAGCTCGTTTTGTCCCTCATCCTCTAGTCCACCCTCCTTCCTTCTCCCTACCCACTTCTCCAGCTCTTGGTGGTTTTATTCTCAATAGACAGCAGAGTGCTGAGAAGGCGAGGGTCTGTTGAAACAATCAGGAATACAGGGCCTTGATCCCAGTTCTGCCAGTTCAATGACTGTGCAATACCCAACCCATCCAGATCTCCCTGTTCCTCTCCATAAACCATGAACAAGCCCAACTCATAAGAATGTTGCTGAGAAGACTAAGTAAGAGAATGATGTAAACTGCTGAGCATAGCACCTGGTGTACAGTCAGCATTCAGTGAGGGCTATCCACTAATTTATAATGATAAACCTCTCTGTCAAAGTTTAACGTTTTTTTTTTTTTCTTTAGGAATCTGAAGTAGAGGTCTTTATAAAAATATATCACTTTTCTTTAGAAGCCTTATAAAATTGAAGTACGCTTACACATAAAGGCATATTTATTTACATTTTTATAAAACATAACCTCTTAGGATGCTTGACACTTTTTGGACACAGTTATTATAAGTAAAATAGTACTTTGGAATATTTTTCTTTAAACCAATTTCTTTCATTTGTAAAAATGGTAAGTATGGCATTTTGATTTAGAAAGTAGTTAAGGTTTTCTAGCTGATTTAGCTGATTCTTGAGAACTGTTGATAGTCGTTTATCTTGAGTTGTCTTCCTCTCACTACCATCTTTCCTTGAGAGGGTCTTCCTTGCATATTTAGGGTGGTATGGGGTTATGTTAACTAGCCCTTAAGAGAAGAGCATGTAATAGGCAAGCACTGTATTCTGGACGCCATCCACTGCTATGTTTTCATTGAGTCATAGATTCAGCATATGTCTTAACAATGCCCGAATTACAAAAATATGAAAAAAAAAGGCCCGTTGACCTAAAGCAGCTTATTGCTGAGTAAAGGAGCTGAAGCATTATATATAAACAGATATATACCTATGCACAGGGGAAAAAAACAGAGTTCACAGGAAGAAGAAATCACTTCCCTGAAGGGATTAGGCTTCGTGGATGAGTGATTTCTGAACTTGATTATAGAGCAGGCACAAGTTAGATAAAGATAAGGGGAAGACATTTCAGGTGGAGAAGGAAGGAATAAAATGAACAAAGGCTCGGGAGTGATAGGGCCAGGGCTGCATGCAGGGAACAATGGGAGTCCTGCTCCGGTGAGCACAGAGGGCTGTTTTTCATCCTGAGTTTATGGCAGAATCACCCACAGAGCTTATTAAATGTACTTACCCCAACCTTCCAAGAGTCTGTTTTAGTCACACTGGGTTGAAGCCCAGGAATCAATCAGCATGTTTAACATGGAGCCCAGTTAATTCTGATAGAACCACAGAGAAGCACAAACATTGCTGAGTAGCTGGAAGAAATGGAATGGCTGGAGGGTAGGCAAATGGTTCTAGACCCAAACAGTGCATTAGGATCACACACAGAGCCTGCTTGCTCTTTCTCTCCCTCCCTCCCTTCTTTCCGTCCTCCCTTTCCTCTGTCCCTTCTTTCTTTTCCTCCTTCTTCATTTCTTCCTTACTTCCTTTTCTCCACCCTTCCTTTTGTCCTTCCTTACTCTCAGTACCTGAGTCTCAGGCCAGTTAAGTTAGAATCTTTGAGGATGGGACCTTTATGTCAATACATGGTTTTTTAACCTATCATGAAAACTCTTAAATATATACAAAAGTAGGCAGACCAGTATAGTGAAGGCCCATGCATCCATCGCTCAACTTCAATAACTGCACACTCACGGCCAGTCTTGTTTCATTTGTACTGCTACAGCTCCCCCTACCTTCTATATTATTTTGAAGCCAATCTCTGAGATTATAATACTCCATCCATGACATTTTAATATGTATCTCTAAGAACGGACTTTAAGGTGGCACAATACCACTACTACACATTAAAAAACAATAATTTAAAAATATCATCAAGTGCCCAGTGTTCTAATTCTTTTACTCTTCCATAAATGTGGGTATGTGCATGCCTCTATCGAAACTCTCATGTACATCATAAATATGAACACCCACAGTGTACTCACAACATTTTTAAAAATTCATTTAAAATTTCATACAATACTTTTCATTCAAATTCATCACTATAGGGTTTTATTTTATTTTGGTGTCTTGTTTTTTTCCAGATTTCTCCAGAATCCCAGCTCTCAGTGACACTAGGAATATTAGAATGAGATTATATAATAAACCATTTTCTTTGTCCTACGATGCACAAATGGAAGTTTTAGATTAACAGTATCATAATACCTTTTCTAATTATCTTACCACTGGAAATTATTTGTAAAGAATTATTTTTGTTCTAGTTCATATGCCATGAGAGGAAGACAGCCAATTTGCTCTGTTTCAAAGTTATTTTGAATAATTCCTCTGTTTGATTACACTAGCTGGTTACACGTTAGGGCTCATTTATTTGATTTTGATTTTTAGAGATGAATTTATACATTTGATTTTGTTTTCTAACAACATAGAGAACATATACAGGTTTCCAAATTTAAATCTGCAAAACAAATTACTGTCAAAGTAATCAAGCCTGTTCCTCCCATCTGCTTCCTCCCTCACTATAGATCACCATTAATGATAAACCAATGTATGGTTTATCATTTTATTGTTTATTTTCAGTAAGTAATTATAAAGCTCTCCCAGCTTCTTATAAGAATCTCTCCCTTACAAGAAATCAGTTTGGAGAGTCCTTACAGTAGAAAATGATGAGCCAGAATATTAGTCTTATGGAGCAGGAACTTTTTAACACCATTTACGATTATATTTTCTACCTCTAGATTAGTAGCTGGCACCTTTCAGTGATCAGTAAATACTGAATGAATAGATGAATGCTTATTTGAAGTTTGCAGTCAGAAGAGTGAGAGGACCAAAATTCTATTTTTTTTTTTTTGACAAGTTAATCTGATAGCAGTGGTCAAGGGGGTTAGAAAGACTAAAAAGTGGATGATCAGTTTGGAGACTTATTTATTTAGTTAACTTGATGGCAATAATCTTGAATAAGGAAACAAAAAGCTGAAATGTCTGTGTGTGTGTGTTTTGTGTGCTTTTGCTCTAAGACAAAACACGTTAAAACTCTAACAACCATTCACTTATTTCACAGTTTTGTGGATTGGCGCATTTCTCTGTCTAGGCTGGCTCCACAGGTATCTGTGGGGTTCAATCAGGTGTCCATGGTCAGGTGGCAAGTCCTGGCCTCACATCACGGGCAGTTGGCAGGGTTGTGCCTGGGGGACATCTGACAGTTGTCTGTGTCATCTCCGTTCTCTCCCTTGAGGTCTCTCATCTTTCATCTTCCAGCGGATAGATTGGGTTCTTTTCCATTCGTGGTGGTCTCAGGATACCAGGTGTAGCAAAAGGCTGGTAAGGTGCAAGTGTTTTTCAAACCTCTGATTGTGTGGTTTGCTGATTGGCCCAAGGACACCACAGTGACAACCTTGATATAAAAGGTAGAGAGAAATAACCACAGTTAAAATCACTTGTCTCCAAAAGACAGGCAACAACAAATGTTGGCAAGGATGTGGGGAAAGGGAACTCTTGTACACTATTGGTGGGAATGTAAATTAGTACAACCACTCTGCAGAACAGTTTGGAGGTTCATCGAAAGACTGAAAATGGAGATATCTTATGATCCAGTGATCCCACCGCTGGGTATAGACCCACAAGAAAGGAAATCAGTATATTGAAGAGATACCTGCACTCCTATGTTTGTTGCAGCACTGTTTACAATAGCTAAGATTTGGAAGCAACCTAAGTGTCCATCAACAGTTGAATGGATAAAGAAAATGTGGTACATATATACAATGGAGTACTGTTCACCCATGAGATCCAGTCATTTGCAACAACATGGATGGCACTGGAAATCATTATGATAAGTGAAATAAACTAGGCACAAAAAACATTACATGTTCTTACTTATTTGTGGGATCTAAAAATCAAAACAATTTAATTCATGAACATGGAGAATAGAAAGTTGGTTACCAGAGGTTGGAAAAAGTAGTGGGGGGCGAGGGCTGGAGGGGAGGTAGGGGTGGTTAATGGGTACAAAAAGAAGTAGTTAGAAGAATGAATAAGACCCACTATTTGACAGCTCAATAGAGTGACAATAGTCAATAATAACTTAATTGTACATTTAAAAAACTTAGAGAGGGTAATTGGATTCTGTATAACTCAAAGGATAAATGCTTGAGGGGACGGATCCCTTATTCTCCATGATGTGCTTATTTCACATGGCACACCTGTATCAAAACATCTCATGTAAATACGTACATCTACTATGTACTGACAAAAATTAAAAAAGAATGAAATGGAGACACAGAGAGAGAGAGAGAGAGAGAGAGAGAGAGAGAGACTCTAGCTGTTGATGGAGAGGGAAGAATTTGTAGCCACTTTCAATTTTCCATCATTTGGGATGTATATGAAACAGATATGTGAATAAACTCATTTACTCCTCGTAGCTTTTAGTTCCAAGACCCTTATGTGATTAACTTCTACTTCTGTGTCCTTTTTCATGTCCTTTCCCAAAATGTTTCTCATCCACATGGTCCATTTTAAGTTCCATACCCTCCACAAAGCATTCTTTTACTAATTTTTCACTTAAACATTTCACTAAACATTTCTTTAATATTTCTGGTTTTTTATTTGGTAATTTTCATTTTATTATGAACTATTTTATATGTTTGCATTGTTTTCTAATTTTTTTGTGTATGCGTTTCCTGAGTTCTCATCCAATTCATCTTATTTTGCTATTGTAATACACAATACATTTAGAATAGTACTAAAATATAACTACTGTATAATAATTGTTACTTGAATTTTGGATTGACTTAGAATCTTCCAAATTTGGATATTGCCAAAACTGTCTTTACTTTGGTTTTTCATGGATCTGTCCAGTTGTGATTTTTGCCATGCCTAAGTTAAAAACATCTGGTTGAATTCAGTAGAATACCTGATTTTAAGCATTTGGGCAACTGAATTGAATCTGTTAAAAAGAACATACTTCTGATTGCTCATGTATAATTGGTTTTGGTTTGTAATAAAACCAGTTAAAAGTAAGATGTATACAATACTCTTGCTAAGCTGTGTATGGCTGAGACAGGGTCTAGCAGTAGTCCAGAGTGGTTTTAAAAACTACACACACACACACACACACACACACACACACACACACACAGAGAGAGAGAGAGAGAGAGAGAGAGAGTGAGAGAAGCAGCAGAGACTGTAATGACCTGTAGTGTGTGTTATTGGGAGACCTCCTTTAATTTCTTTTAGGGCTAGACCATACGGGTGGTGGGGTGGATCTCAAGAAGGGCTGGTGGTGTTTGTGTGAGGTGGAAAATAAAGATGAAGACTAAGAGAAAATGAGAAAGGTAAGAAGAAAAGAGAGAAATATAGTGCAGTGCTTAGGACATCATTATCAACTTATATGTGGCTCTGATTTAGCTTCCTGTGGTCTGGGAAAGAATACTTAATAATTCTCAGAGGAGAAAGGACTAAAGAAGTCCTTTCCTTCTCATCCTTACTGAAAATTTTAGAGAAGAGTGAAACAAGGGGAGATGTTGCTGAGAGAGGCGAGGCAGAGATCTTTATAGGTCTTACAAGAGAGGAAGAAGGGGAGGTGAAAGGAAATTTGTGTGAAACTCTTCTCGTAAACCATTAGAGCTCTTTGCACCATGATTGAGATCTGTACCCAATTAGGGGTGAAGTAAATTCAAGTGACAATTGCCTATGAGGTCTGGCTTTCATAGGTTATCTGTTAAATGCCCAACCATTTGGAGGGTGGGGTGGTGGATGTATCATGAATTGTGTAATTTTTCTGAATAATGAAAGATATATAGAAAGTTCATTTTGTATGTCTGGAGACTGTAAACCTAGACTGAAGTGAACCCTAAAAGGCTACATTAATCTCCCATAAAGGAAAAGGACCATAAAGGAATTATTATGTATATATGGAAAGAAATTAAACATAACAAAATGCATAGCAATGCATCCATCAGTGTGAGCTGCATTACAGTACAGAGTGTAATGGATGCTATCATTGCCAATAATTGTTGGACATTGCTTGTCGGCAGATTGGATTGTTTATCATAGATGTTGACAAACTGTAGCATAAGAACCTTGAACTTGTTACATATGTTTTAAATACAAATATACATATGCACAGGTATATTTTTGAGACAAGTTTTTATGCAATATAAAATTTCAGAATTTGTGTAAAAAGGCTCAAAATATTTTTACTAAATGATAAAACTTATCACAACATTTACATACTCTATCATCTGATCATCTTGGTTTTAATGAAAATGTTTGTTCTAAATATTTTGAAAGTAAAGTGTATTCATTGAATCAAAACTGACATTTTAATTTGAAGTTTCCACTCTGAAAAGAATTTGCAGTCCAAACTTGTCATGAAGAAAACTCAATAAAATGAAAAATAATGATATGCTGGATTGCTCTAAAAATATTCAGAATAGAATTCTGGTGATAGTATAGTTTAATATTAAGTTGGCTTCTTTTACTGCCATGCAGAGATTAAGTGTAAGCCAACTTTCAGTATAGCGGAAAGGGCCATGGACTTTAAGAAGAATCACATTTATGACAGAGCTGTCTCCCTTATTAGTGAAATGACTTTGTTCAAGTAACTTGGTCTTAAGACAATATTTTTTGGAAAATTACAAATAACATGTAAATGTAAGATTATTGAAGACTTACTTTATACACTTTCTAATAAATGGTACTGTTTACAAGTGGGTTATATACAAATCAATATCCATTCATTTCCATTATATTTTCTATTGTAAAAGGACTATATGGTTAATATAAAGAATTTAGAAAATTAAAATAAGCAAAAAGAAGAAATCGAGGATCACCCAAAGTAATTCCAAATAATTGTTATCACGTCTATGTGATTTTCATCTAAATTTTTATATGCATATGTAGCTTTTTAAAGCATACTTTCTTCTTTATCTACTGTTATTGTGAGGTACAATATTCAATACATGATTTGTTGCTTTTCCCTTAATGTTATATTATGATCATGTTTTTTGGACCACGTGTGTACATTATTGAATTGCATAAATTAATATATACTACTTTATGTGAATGAGCTATAATTTACAATTCACTTAACCATTTCCGTATTAATTGAACACAAACTTAATGATATTTCCATCTATAAGAGGTGAATATTCTTTTATATTAACTCTTGAATATGTTCTTTAGTATTACTGGATGAAAGAATAAACGTTTTGAAGCTTTTGATATAAATTGAGAACTTGTCTTCCAGGCAGACTAGCAGTGTGTGAAGATGCCTGTTTCCCCACAGCCTAGTCAATGTGGATGTGTATATAGCAGTTGTCATTCATTCCACTTTTGTTCCACAATGTTTTTATATTAACTCTTAGGGTAGTTTTACATATTAAGTTCATGAATCCTTTGTCGTATATGTTTTTCTATATTTTAATTTGCCCAGCTTTACTGAGGTAGAATTGACTATTAAAACTGTATATACTTAAGGTGTACCTCTTGATGATTATTTATATATGTATATATAATATAGTGAAATAATCACGAAAATCCAGTATTTGCCTTTAACTTATGTTTATAATGCTTTTTAAAAGTGGTATATGTGTTTCTAATTCATAGGTAGTAATGCTTTATTTGTCTAACATCATCTAAAAATGAAGAATTCTATCTGAATAAAGTCTATGGATCATTGAGGCTTCTAGTTTTTAATGCAAAATCTTAAAAAGAGAAAACTTTCAAGTGAAAAAATAAATTGTTCTAAATTGTGTTATCCATCTCTTTATCATCTTATACAACATGTACTGAATACACGTATATGCCAGGTACTTCACACATATGTTTGGTCTTCAAAACCACCTTTCGAAGTAGTGATTGTTATCTCCCTTTATTTGCTGGGGCCACTGAGGGTACAGAGCAAATAAACAATTTTCTGAGGCTCACACAACTTATGAGAGGAAGACCTTGATTGGAGACTAAACCTAGATCCATTGCCTTTTATACACTCAACACACTCTTATTGTGTGTTCATATTCTGAGCCCTCAAAGTCAGAATGTTTAGGGCTAACCATAAATGTTTAGGGCTATATTTGCATGATACCAGCTTTTGAGGTTCACGATTACTTCTTTAAAGTTTGTTTTTTATATGTGCCTCCTCTAGCACCTGGCTGAGGCAAGGGGACTCTAAATGTCCTGCTCTTAGCTGACAATGGCAATGATAACAAATAAACATTTATAGAAGAGCCACTGTGTGCCAGCCAAAGTGATGGGTGCTCTGAGCTTTCCCCTGCCAATGTTTCATTTTGCTAATCTTAGTCTGTTGTAGGGTGGAAAGTAGATAACCAGCTTTGTAAGAGCTATGTACAAAAAAAAAAAAGAATAAAAAATGTTTTTGAGCAAAAGTCTGAAAGACTTTTGTAAAGCTTATGAATTAGTTTTGTTTCAACCTTCTTCTCTCAAATATATCGGTGCTTGTGTCACTATCCGCACTAAACATTTTAGTGACTTTATCTCATTTAGTCCTTAGTGCAATACTGTAGATTAGAATTATTATCCATTTTCATTTTACAAGTAAGGGCACTGAAGTTTGAAGAAAATAAAGAACTTATCCGAGATTCTGTTTCATAGAGTTTATGGTTTCTGTTTGGAACTCTTTGTCTGATGATTTTTAGCTGGGTTGTCAGATAAGTAACTTTAAAATAACCTATGAGTTACTGTATCAAAGCATTCAATGGTAGGGGTCTGCCTGGAGAATGTCAAAGATGGGAATATGGTCAAACTTTGGTTTATGTGTGTCAAGCCACAAAGAAAATCTATGTATTTTAAAATAAGGTTGAATTTAATGCAACAGCATGATAACCAGACTGAGATTGTGTATTCCTTGCGGAAAGACAAGTATCCACTCCTTTGCTAAAGATACTACTAGAGTACTAAAAAGTAAGTTTCCTAATAGGATGAGAATGTTTATATAGAATGAAGCACATAGAATGTACAATAGTAGAATAGTGATAGTGATGCTTCAATTCAATATTAATTTGTTGAATGCTTATTATTAAATCCAGAACCGTATTATATGATAGAGCTGGGGGAGATGTAAGTATAATTGGACAAAAGCACTAAAATATTGGATAACTATACATTACACATTACAGAATGAAGTTAGCATGCATATCTGTAGTACAAATCGCTGTCATTTCAAATTTATTCCTAATAAAGGAAATTCCAAATCAAAAATCTTAAATACAAAATCCAAAAAGTACTATTTACTAATTTTTAATGAGGATTTTATAAAGAAAGGCGAGTGGAATGAGAGATAACTTTTCTCAGTTTAGGTGGGACTAATATTATATTGGTTGGAGGTGTTTTGTACGACAAGCGAATCTGAATTTTGATAACCAGAATTAAACAGATACTGAGTAGAAGTCAAAACAGAAAGCAGAGTTTAAAAACTGTTCTCTGGAAGAAAGGAACTAGAGGAGAATTGAGGGTATAGGAAGTAGGAATTACCATCACCAGTGCAATAATTCAGCTCCAACTGTTTACTGTCTTTGTTTCATTTTGCCACAGTAAAATTATCTAGATGTGTTAAAATCATTCTGAGGTGGTTAGAGAACCTATTTGTATCTTCCTCAGTCAGAAGCTCGATTTATAAATGATTTTAGTTATTTGTATCATAATCAGTACTTGTGATTAGAAAGTCAAATCAAAGGGCTTATCAAAAGTGTAAGAATCATTGATTTATTCTATACATTATTTTGACTGCTCTTGCTGATTTTTCTGTTCTGACTGTCCTGGCCATCCTAAACCATGTGCGCCCACCTCTCTGTCGTATTGGCTTTGACCACACACCAGTCTAGACCTGTGGTGGGGTCTGGGGTCTGCCAAGCTGACTTCTCGCTATGGTTTCTCTTGGATGACCCTCCTTATTTTTCCAGCAATTTTCCAAACTTAGTCAAATATGTTTGTCTTGGGGTTTAATCTGGTACGTCACTGAAGAGAGAATATTATTGGTAATCCTAATTTCCCCTCTCCCTCCAAAGAAAAAGGCACAAATATTATTCACATATTTGTACTGCTCTAATTTTTACATGTGTTCTGATCAGTAAAAAAGGGAGGCAATATACTATTGTGGCTAAGAGTGTGGAATCTGGAGCCAGTCTGCCAGGTTCAATTCTTAGGTCCACCTCATACTCTTTGACGTTGGGCAAGTCACTTACTCTCTTCAGATCTTAATTTTATTGTGTATGAAACAGGAATAATAGTACAGCCTAACATTTTGGATTGCCATAAGTATTAAAATAATTCCTCCATATGAAATTCTTATGTCTGTTCATGAAACACATAGTTCCATAGATAGTTAACTGTCATTATTAGTGAAAAATTCAAATGAATCCTGCTCAGTATCAGAGAATCTTAGGCTCATTCAAAATAGATGGAATCATATTTCTAATAGAAGTTAATCATTTAAATAACTATAAAAGTCTTAATATTTAAAATTTCAAATCAAAATTCTTAAATACAAAATCTAAAAAGTACTACTCATTTTAAATTTTACTCTAATTTGTCAAAATTATTAATTGTCCTTTATCAAAGTATAATATTTATTTGAAGTATTCAAAGATGTTCCTCTGAATATTACGGGATTTCTACCTTTAAATCATTAGCCATAACCACTCATTGTAAAAAACTAGTGAATATTACATACATATTTCTTCTATCATAGTATTGTAGAATCTATACATATTTTCAAACAGTAATTCCATGAAACCATGGCCATGGCAGGAAAAATGAGCAACTAATACGGTTATAAGAAGCCTAAATGGATAACTTATATGGTACAAATAGGCCTAGCATTCTCTTTTCACCAAGTCAGACCACCCATTCCATGTTAGAGTTAGATGGCCCACTTCCATTTTGCTCAAATATAGAGAAACGTATTTTAAACTTTAGCACTGTACTAATGTATAAAAGGTGTTGTGGGGGTCTACTTTACATGGCATAACTTTTTCCATCTTGACCTGAGGTATGGTATAGTGTCACACTTGTACTTAAAACCCTTCAGTGCAGCTCTGTAACCTACAGGATAAAGATTCAACCCTTTATCTCACATACCCAGCACTCTTGGAATTCTTAAAAGGGACCATGCTTTTTTGTTGTTGTTGTACAGGCTTCCACCTGGAATGCCTTTATGCTTCTTGTTTGTCTGGAAAAATTTTACCATTAGTTCTTAACTCAAATGTCATACCTTCAGGGAGCCTTTGCAGATAATCTGTTAAAGCTAAATGCTTCTGATATGGAAGCACCTCCTTATCTTCTTGAGACATTTATCTCATTGCTAAAGATATTGGTTTACATGTCCCCTATGAAACTTCAAACTTCATGAGATAATCATATAATCTATAGTATTTAGTGAACTTCCTGGCCATATTAACAACAGCAATAATATAAGCCATCATTTACTGGATATTTATTACATAGTAGGTAGGCACTGTGCTGTTTTACCTAAATTATCTGGTTTAGATGATCTCCATTTGAAAATGAGGAAATTAAGCCAAAGAGGGGCTAAGTCTGCTCATAAAATTTGCATAACTCGTGAGGACTGAGACCTGGTTATTCAGCAGTTAACAAACACTCTCCCACTGCTCAGTGGTTTACAGTCACCAGGGTTCATTGCTTACCCATACTCCATGTTCATGGCAGACTGGCTATCATTTGACTCCACGTTCTCTTCACCAGGGAACCCAAGCTCACAGAACCGATGTTTTATCTAAAATATTTTCAGATATATGACAGAGATAAGAAGACATCCTGATAAACTATGGTGTACTGGCTCTTAAACTTTGCACCCAGAAGTGGAAAATGTCACTTGCTCACACTTAATTAGAGAGAGCAAGGCTAATCATGCTATCATAGGGTGGAGAAGCTTTATCTTTTCCCAGAGAGTATCAGGGAAGATCTTGAACAATAATATAGCCCACCACAGATACTAATTCAGACTTTCCAGACTCTAGGGCCCATACTTAACCCCTATGGTAAACATTCTCTTACTACGTATCTATTTGTGAATAAATACTACAAATACATTTCAGCTTTCTGACTTTCTGATTTTCTCCTAATGAGAGAATGAATAGCAAAACTAATAGAAGAATGGTACATGTAAATAATGAAATAAAAACCATCCAGATGAAGGAAATAGCGTATACTGCTATTTAAGTAGTACTTAAATGCCATTTTTTCAAGCCCATTTCCTGGTACATTCATTGGCCAATAGAAATGCAATGAGTTATGTCCAAGTTGGTTGACAGAAAGGACCTGTATTGTCACTATTTACTCTCAAAGTGAGACAAAATTTATTTCATTCAGAATTTGATAACAAAGCTATCAATCACTCTGTCTAAGGATGAAGGAGGAACATCCATTTGTTCTCCAGATATAAAACAAATATTTTTTTTGCTTGTAATTTACAAGGATTCTAATGAAGAATAAAGGTTGCTCCTTGGAAAGAAGAAAATATACAAATTCCTTAAATAAAATTCATAAAAAGCAAAAAGAAAGACATAAGAATTATATACTAGCATACTGGTACAGAATTCTTCCAATAGAAGACCTCAGTCATCTGTGACATGTACTTGGACCATAAGTAATTAGTCTATTGAGAATATTAATGATTATTGGATCCTGAATTTTTGTGAATTCTTATTGCCATTGAATTTAGAATGTATTCTGGTACTTGTAAGTGATATAACAAAGTTAAATAGACGGATTTTATTTATTTGAAATAACATGTATTTTACAGTATCTTCAAAAATGACCTTTGAGTCCCTTAGGATTACAAATAGGATTTTAAGGTTACTTGTTATTTTTATCACTATTTATTAGACACAATAATTTATAGTTTATAAAAATATTATTCTGCTATACACAAAAATATTCTGATAATGTTGATTAAAAACAGCTATATCCACGTTTATGTACACGTCAATAATTAATCTAGGCTTAATCTTCAAGTGTAATTCAGTAACACTGAAAACCAGACACTTCCTGGTCATGAACAAGATATAAAATACTATTAAGCCTTCTGGATTGCTTAACATCAATAAGGGAACCAATATTGGTTGTTGTAAAAGAAGCGTGTTGGTGTCCAGTGATGATTTCAAGCTCCTCCTAGTCAGGAGGAAGCCATAGAGCCTCATACTCTTTGGTAATTTTACTGCCATCAATTACTCTCTTCAGTTCCTCCATCACACTTGTATGTATATAAGCCTCTTTTCTGATCATGACACCATCCTTGTAATTATTGTTGTTGGCATATCTCAGTGTCTTACCTAGTTGGAATTCAGTCTTCAGGAACTCGTGGTTGAATTTGTCCTTTTGACTCATGTAGTGATGTAGATACAAGATAAAAGTTACTCTCCGTGGCTTGGAATAGGCACCCAAGATCAAAAAGCAAACTGTACCTCTGTGGTCTGTGCCCTTTTCAAATAGGTTTTTGTTTTTATTGTACTTCTGTGGTCTGTGCCCTACTCAAATAGTTTTTTTTTTTTTTTTTTTTTTTTTTTTTTTAACAGAGTCTTGCTCTGTCGCCAGGCTGGAGTGCAGTGACACGATCTCAGCTCACTGCAACCTCCGCTTCTTCGGTTCAAGCAATTCTCCTGTTATAGCCTCCCAAGTAGCTGGGATTATAGGCGCCTGCCTCCACACCTGGTTACTTTTTTCTTTTGTATTTTTAGGAGAGAGGGCGTTTTGCCATGTTGACCGGGATGGTCTCAAACTCCTGATCTCAGGTGATCTGCCTCAGTCTCCCAAGGTGCTGGAATTATAGGCATGAACAATGGTGTCCAGTCTCAAATAGGTTTTTAGAAGATTTGTTATGACATACCGAAAACATGGATAAAGGATTTTATTCCTATCAGAATAGGATTCTCCATTTTCCTAAAGTGTATTAAATTATACCTCCTTGATGGAGTGGTTACTAAGAAATATAAAATTCTGGTTTAGGAACCTCTGCCAAAAGGAGGATCAATCTGAAATTACAATGAGAAAAATATACCCACATTGACAAAAATCGCATTAGTTAGCATAACTCAGAGCACATGTTTATCAAATGAAGTTGGTTTTATCTGAACTGTCTAACATAGATGGAGAGGTCAGGGGAAAGGAGTTAAGGGGAAACTCTGGTGACTGTAAGTCAGCCAATAACCGTATGCTGTTTCCAAGTGAGTTCTTTTTTTTTTTTTTAAATTGAGTTCTCTGCAAATAAAGCTTTTGGGGGCTTGCAATCTCTTCTGAGGCATCTATTTTGTCTGCCATCTCACCATCATATCACTGTTCTATAAAACTGCAGAACCATCATTCTTAATGTCCTCTTTAGCTCACACAAGTCACTGCTTAAATCTTTTGTTTAACTCTTCAAATGTATTAAGTACATGAAAAATTAAATTATATATATGCACATTTACATGCATATATGGATATCAGTGTCACGTCACAAAGTACCAAGAATTGGATAATAACTGCCTGAAATGGAAACATTATCATCAAAGGGATAGCAATTTATCTTGATTGACAATTTTTAAGTATTATAGTACTCCTTACCCTTCACCCTGCTCTGCTGTCTTAGGCTAGTTTAGTTTACTTACAATATTACTACTACTTCTGATAATGAATTTTCTGTAACATAACCTGCTGCTAAGTACAGCCTTCTTGTGAATAAAGATTTGGTTTTCAATGGGGCCTGATACCAAGCTCTGTGCATCTCCAATGACGATAATGAAAAACAAAACCAAACCAATGATGATAATGAAAACCAAAACCGAAACCAAAACCGAAACCAAAACATGGTCTTCTGAAAGTACAAAACTCTTGCTTTGTTCATACTCTAAATCCTCAGGTCAGTCAGATCACTGCACAACTCCTAAGACATTGCCTTGGTATCCCTGCAGAGACAAACCTTGTTGTAGGATTGCTAAGCAAAGGCTTTCTGTTTAGAGTTACTGCTAGTGAGCCAGCATTTACTGGGCCCACCGTGTGCCCAGAACTCTGTTCTGCCTCTTTAGGGTAAGAGTGAGCGTGAGATCCAGTTGCAATAGCTTTAAGTACTGTTTACATTGTTTCCTCCCTACTTAAGTGTATAGATTTTCATCATTTTTAATAGTTACCTAGTATTTCACAAACTGATTAGCCACTGATTTACCCGACCTGTTTCTTATTGTTTGGACATCTTTATACATAAATTGCTGCAAAGTGCTGTTATTACTTTCTTGGAATATTACTTTCTTGAAAATTGGAATCTTTTCCAGATGTATATTTGCTGAGCTAAAGTATATGTGTAGTTGTAAAGCCATATTGTCAAATTGCCGTCTAGAAATGTACTAATTTCTAGTTGTACTAGTCACGTGTAATCAGCCAATGTCCTGCATCTTCTCCTAAAATTGGTGATATTTTTAACATTCAGTCTTAACACTTCATAGAGGAAACTATATTGCATTTGTTAAGATAATAAATTGTTTCTGAGTTCAATTTTGAAACTCTGTTGCCTTATATTTTTCCAATGCATGCTTATTATTAACAATTCAGATTTTAAGAATAATGATTCCTTTTCTTCATCAAATAGTGAAAATGACTGAAGAAAAATGAAGAGTAAATTCTCTTCTGTAAGTGGTTGATTCCTATATTAGAAAAGCTTTCATATTGTTGGACTTTTAGCACACTGAAAAACTTTTACTTCACTTTGGTTTTAATGTCTGTGAAAGGCTAAGCAACAAATTGTGAAGACTATATAGCAAGATCTTAACTAATTTGAATTATTTATTCAAATGTCTTTAACCTATAATAGGAAAAATAAAACCCATATATTTACAGTGGCCTTATAAGAAAATGAATGATAAAGTCTGTGCTTTTTTATTTTTAATAGTGATGTGTTCTGATTTTACAGGATGGAGAAAAATAGGAGTATGAGAAAGGAACACTGGGCTGGTGCTCACACCTATAATCCCAGAACTTTGAGAGGCTGAGGCAGGCGTATCATGAGGTCAGGAGTTCAAGACTAGCTTGGCCAACATGGTGAAACACTGTCTCTACTAAAAATACAAAAATTAGCCGGGTGCTGTGGTGGGCTTCTATAATCCCTACTTGGGAGGCTGAGGGAGGAGAATTGCTTGAACCCAGGAGGCAGAGGTTGCAGTGAGCCGAGATCACGCCACTGCACTCCAGCCTGGGTGACCAAGCAAGACTTCGTCTTGGGAAAAAGAAAATAAATAATAAAAATAAAAAAGGAACACTGACTTGTGGAAATTATCCTTTTTGTAAATTTAGTTTTAGATTCTCTGAGATCATTGTCTCAACATTTGTACCACAGAATAATTGTATAATTGAGTTTAATAGCCAGTAAATATGTGCCATGTATCACTGAAACAGGAACAGCATTAAAATCAATGACATGGCGTGGTTTTTATTTAAGAATTTTAAGTTAGAACATATGTTTAGGTTTTTAATTAATTTTATTAATTTTGTGTTAATTATTTCAAGTAGTACATTGCTTGAAAACATTATAATCTTTTTATATTAATTTCTGCCAATTTTAGTGGCCTATCGTTTCACTCAAGTAAATGCCATGCCTCCAAGTAATATGAATATGTAAATCATAGCCTTCAAGGATGACTCTCTGTTATGTTAAAGTCAAAGTTTCTTATTAGATGTAGAATAGAAAAAAAATACCTTCTCGGGTGCTTCCTTCTGGATGCACAGTTACCATGAATATACTTGGAAATCTCACTTCTGTCAAATAGGAAGTAAACATCTTGGGTCAAACTGCATGTAAGAGAGACAAAGTGAAAGTCTGGACAATTATGTAGGCATCTCTACGTTGGCGTGTGACTGCACTGTGGAGAGGATCCAATGAGACACATGTGTTTTAATACCCTCTTTCTTTTTACAACACCTTATAGGGTTATGTCAGTGTCCTCTTATTATTATTATTTTATGTTGTTATAATTTTATGATGCTGGATGACAGGTGCTGTAAAATATACCCTTCTTCTGAATGGCAAGGAGCTGAAGACACACAGCAGGCAGGTACAGGGATGAGACTTCTGAAACACACCTTGCCTGGCTGAGTCCCTGGTTGCTAGGAAGCAGCACAGCAAACAAACCACACTCAAACTGAAGAAAAATATTGTGTCTCTCCTTGTATGTGTGTATGTGTGTGTGAGAGAGAGAGAGCAGGAGAGAGAGATACTCTATGCAGATACAATTGGTAGCAAAATCTACATTAATCCTGAAAAAACTGCTACAATTCTTGTGCTAGATTTGTTTTTGGCAGACACAAACAGTAGGATCAGTTCCCTCCACTATCGTTTTTGACAGGAGATGCAATTTTATAAATTCAACACTTTTGCCTAACGCTAAAGATTTACAGTGAGTTTTATTTTCCAAATGTGAACAGATTTAAAGAGCATTTCCCATTTATAGTATATTATTTAAATATTTAATGTTTTATATATTTTAACATCTATGCCGTATAAAATCAAAACTGTTATGTTCTTTCTAATTGTACTTTCCATTTTCTATGAAAATATCCCACCAATGTCACTGTACCTGGAACCAAAGCCCAGTGCTTGTATGGTGTATGAGAACCACGAGAAGTATGTGAGGGCACCCAGCATCAGAGGCCGGGCACCCTTCTAATCTGTTTGACATAAGATTTCACTGGAAAATAAGAAGTATTCAAGAAAAATTGAAAATCTTGGAATTAGATGAGCTGGAAAGTCTATATTCGTTTTATCATGTAGTAATTTCAATGTTTGCCTGGATTTAAGACCCTCGTCCTTGGTTCAGGATCCCTGAGTATTGGAGGTGGTTTCAGGAGGTTACAGAGAGAAGGCCATTTTGAAAAGTGGGTGATTAAGTCCTTGATTGATGACATAATTATACATGAGACATGTGCTTTTTATTTTGACATGACCTCTTATCTACACTGCTAACATCACAGATGTTTGCAGTATTGTGTCATCTGGGTGGATTCAACTAGATGATAATAAAAATGTGTGTTTTCTTCTATTAATATATGAGACAGGTAACTATAATACGTGTTTGTGCCCTAACCTGCTCTAAGTGTCTGTTGCATAAAGAAGGAAAAGTATGTGGTGTTCTGTGAGGCCCATAAATTTCTTTAGAAGAAATTCAGATGTTTCAACATATTGATTGTGACTCATGTATTTATTTCCTGTAAAGATAATAGTTTCTTTGTACTCAGAGTCAGTCTTCCAGGGAATGACCATAGTAGAGGATGAATGCTATATTTAAGGTGTGTTTTATCTGTTCCTTCAGGCAGCCTTCCAAGTTAGGATGGGTTAAATATTAACTCTAAAACTTTTTAGAACAATTGGACTGATAATGTAGAAAAAATCATTAGACACCAATTTCTAATTTTTCTTTCTCCAGACTTAAAACTTACCTATGCTAATATCCGAGTTCTCCTCCTTTACTTCTTTCTGTCACAATGGAGAAAACTTTTCTCTTCCCACCAAAGATCTGATCCCATCTGTGTCTTTCTTCTCAAATTCCTTATTTCTTCGATGACAGTATTTTTGTTGCATCATTTTCTATCACTTCCTTCTGGATTATTATCACTGGCATTATCAATCATGTTGCACTACTTTTCATCTTTAAAAAATCAAAATCTTCTTCCTGGTCTGAGGAAGCTCGAGAACTGTCTACACATATCCTCATCTTCTTTCTCCTCATTCACTTCTCACAGATGTAGCTTCACTACAGCATGTACACTGCTCTTGTCAAGGTCACCTATAACTTGCACATGCCCTATCTGGCCAACTCTTTGTCCTCAATTTAATACTCTTTATTCTTCAAAACCATGCCTCTTCCCTAATTTTCCTTTTTCGTAACTCACCCTCACTATCAGTCTCCTTGGCCGCTTTCTCCTTTCCCATGCTGACAAATGTTGGCATTCTTCCAGCTTTCTAGTGGGCTCACTTTTCTACACTACACATAAACTTCTTTTGTCCAAAATTTCCAAAGAATGGAAATTTTGATTCTTTATTCCCGCCAAGCACATTTACTTCTCCTAGTCGCCTGTGACTCAGTAAACAGTACCATCATCCACTTTGTTGTGGAAACCAGATCCTAGGAGCCAACACTGATTTCGAAACTTCTATGCTCCTTTCTATCTATAGCAATTCTGCTTATATTCTCTACAAAATAGATATAACCGCATTCTCTATCCCACTTCCACCACTATCACCTTAACCCAAGCCATCATTATTTCTCTCCCGAATGACTACAATAATCGTCTGATGCTAGACTTCCTAACCAACTTTTGCTCTCATCTAACACAATTTACACACTGCAGGGAAAATGGCCGTATCAAAATGGTAACAGAACCACATCACTTCCCTTGTAAAGGCCCTTTAATGATTTCCCACTGCACTTTGAATGAACTTAAAAACCTTTCCCAGACCTAAAAATCCCTATGTAATGCGACCCTTGCCTAACACCACTATCTTCCTTTTTTGCTGGGCTCCAGACCTGCCAACTCTTACTTTTTCAAGAGGTCTGACCTCTTTCTCTCTAGAACCTTTGCAGCCCTCACTACTGCCTGGAAAATTCATCCCAATGCATATCTAAGTAGGTTTTTCTTTTGGGGGACTCTCTGATTAAATGGTGTTGTTTCTAGAAGGCCTTCTCTGATTACCATTCATCATCCTTTTCCTCAGGCCCTTGCTTATTTTCCCTCATATCACTTATTACAATTTATTTTTCTTTTTCGTGTTTGTTCCAATCAGGTAAGCTTTATGAGGACAGAGAATATGTATATATAGAGTATTGTTTTGTCTTCAGTTAGTAGCAATATTTCCCAGCACATAGTAAGTGCTTAATAAATATTTGAATAAATGAATATTTGATTTTATTTTGGGGGTACAAAAAATGTTGTATGCAATTATGCCAATTTTTTTTTAGGAATACAAAAGTAGAATGCTTCTGATAGAATTAAATGAAATACAAAGTAGAATAAACACTTGGCTGATTCTGAAAAAAAAATTCCACTCTTATTCTATTTATCTTTTGCTATGAAGGTAATGAACAATACCATGATTTGAGGCACTTCGAGGGTATAAACACTTCAACTGCAATTTATTACCATAAATATTTCATAATCTAGTTTTCTTCAATTATATAAATCAATTATATAGGAATAATAATTTTTGCTTGAATTGACTAAGGAATTATTTCAATAGTCCAATGACAATATTCATAGATAACTTTGTTCATTGACTTTAGTTTCTCTTTTGTGCTGATGGTTTCACACTCTGCTAAACAGAGGGTAAAGGAAATTTTACTTGTTTAACCTAGAATACTCTACAGTCAGGCATTTTCATGTTCTATTTCAATTACAAATGTCCTACCGACCCCAAATCAATGGGATATGGATTTCAAGTTTTATTCAGGTAGGTGTTAGGAATTAATATTATTTTATGATTTACATCTGTCCCTTGATATGTTTAGGGAAGATGATCATTGGGGATAACTTCCCACCAAAGGCTGTTGGTGCTGCAATTTTCTCTCTGTGAAAATAAATGTGTTTTCAACCATAGCACTGACTTTGTTGCTGATATCCTTTCATGAACTGCTCTAAAATCACCTACATAAACTCCCTCTTATCCTGTGTCTCATCCTGGCACAAAGCCTCTGCTGGTGTTCCTTTATTTATTTATTTTGTTTGCTTGTTTTATTTTTCTGAGATGGAGTCTCACTCTGTCACCAGGCTGGAGTGCAGTGGCACAATCTTGGCTCACTGCAACCTCTACCTCCCAGGTTCAAGCAATTCTTCTGCCTTAGCCTCCCAAGTAGCTGGAACTACAGGCATGCACCACCATGCCCGGCTAATCTTTGTATTTTTAGTGGAGATAGGGTTTCGCCATGTTGGCCAGGATAGTCTCCATCTCTTGACCTCGTCATCTGTCTGCCTCAGCCTCCAAAAGTGCTTGGATTACATGCGTGAACCACCGCTCCTGGCCTGGTGTTCCTTTTTAAACACCTGAAATGAAAGTGTGAGTTCCTGCATTCATGGAAAAGACAGAATGACGTGTTTCTTTCAAAGGATAGGATTAAAAATATATATATAATTGTGAACTTTATTCATCTTTTTTACATAAGGAATTTCTGTGACATTCCCTTCTTCACTCTAACTTTGAATATAAAATTGTTAATGATATCACATATGATAAAAGATTCTACATGATCATATACCACCAGTTTAATCGATGAACAAATATAAATGAGTAATCTATTTTTATATTATTTATCTTCTACATTTTTGAACAACAAATCTCTTGAATTTTCCATACTTATGAAAAAGAAAACTTTGGAAAATATTATTTCACAAAATTCTGGTTCACTTAAACGTATCGCCCTCTTGTGATATAATTTACACACAATAAAATGTTATCAGTTTTTAAAATACAATTCGGGAGAGAGAGATCCAAATGGCTGATCACTAGCAGCTCGGGCTAGTAGCTCCCAGTGAAGGCGCAGAGAACAAGAGGACGCCACACTTTTAGATGAATTTTTGTTGCTCACGGACTAAGAGATTCCCAGCGGAGGATCCCCACGGGTCGCCAGGGCGACTCTTGTGGCCGGAGCGGCAGTTTTGCTGGTGCCTCAGTGCGGCAGTTCTTGGTGCAGAGTCCAGAGATTCCCAGGCAGAAAAGCACCATCAATCTTAACACCTCTGTTTTGGCCGGCACAGTGGATTGCTCAGATTTCGGCTCTGGGAATTAACAAGTTGGACGTCTGCTCAGAAACCTACTTAGAAAGTCGGTAATTACAAAGACGACAGAGGGATAAATATATAATGAAGGGAAGAAACCAGCCTAAAAAGGCAGAGAATACTCAAAATCAGAATGCCTCTCCCTCTACAGGGGATCGCAGTTCTTCATCAGCAACGGAACAAGGCTTAATGGAGAGCGAGTGTGTTCCATTATCAGAAGCAGGTTTTAGAAGGTGGGTGATAAGAAACTTCTGGGAATTAAAAGTACTTGTTCTAACCCAATGCAAAGAAACTAAGAACCTTGAAAAAAGGTTTGACGAAATGCTAAAGAGAATGGACAATTTAGAGAGGAATATAAGTCAATTGATGGAGCTGAAAATCACGAGAACTTCGTGAAGCATGCACAAGTTTAAATAGTCGAATTGATCAAGCAGAAGAAAGGATATCAGAAGTCGAGGACCAGCTCAGTGAAATGAAATGAGAAGACAAGATTGGAGAAAAAAGGATAACAAGGAATGAACAAAGTCTCCAGGAAATATGGGACTATGTGAAAAGACCTAATTTACGTTTGATAGATGGACCTAATTTACGTTTGATAGATGTACCTGAATGTGACGAAGAGAATGAATCCAAGTTGGAAAATACTCTTCAGGATATCATTCAGGAAAACTTTCCCAACCTAGCAAGGCAGGGTAATATTCAACTCCAGGTAATACAGAGAACACCACAAAGATATTCTTCAAGAAGACCAACCCCAAGGCACATAATCGCCAGATTTATTAGGGTTGAAATGAAGGAGAAAATACTAAGGGCAGCCAGAGAGAAAGATCAGGTTACCCATAAAGGGAAACCTATCAGACTTACAGCAGATCTCTCAGCAGAAACCCTACAAGCTAGAAAAGAGTGGGGACCAATATTTAACATCCTTAAAGAAAAGAACTTTCAACCCAGCATTTCGTATCTAGCCAAACTAAGTTTTATAAGCGAAGGAAAAATAAAATCTTTTGTGAACAAACAAGTACTTAGAGACTTCACCACCACCAGGCCTGCTTTATAAGAGCTTCTGAAAGAAGCACTATACATATAAAGGAACAACCAATATCAGCCTTTCCAAAAATATATCAAAAAGCAAAGAGCATAAAAATTTACACCAACTAATGGACAAAACAGCTAGCTAGCATCAAATGACAGTATTAAACTCATATATATTCAAATTGGATAAAAAGCCAAAACCCATCTGTATGCTGTATCCAGACCCATCTCACATGCAACGATACACAAAGACTCAAAACAAAGAGAAGGAGGAAGATTTACCCACCAAACAGAGAGTAAAAATAAACAAATAAATAAAAAGCAGGAGATGCAATTCTCGCCTCTGATAAAGTAGACTTTAAAGCAACAAAGATCGAAAGAGGCAAAGAAGGACATTACATAATGGCAAAAGGATCAATGTAACAAGAAGAGCTAACGATTCTATAGATCAACGAAACAGAAAATTAACAAGGACATCCAGGACTTGAACTCAGACCTGGAACAAGTAAACTTAATAAACATTTATAGAACTCTCGACTTACATACAATACCACCTCATACCTATTCCAAAAGTGACTACATAATTGGAAGTAAATCACTCCTCAGTAATTGCGTAGCATTTCATAGGTTTAAATGAAATATTGGTTGGCTGCTTGTTATTTTCTTCCCTTATTCTTTCCTGTCGACATTAAGTATAATTATTGGTATAAAAGAGGTTTTCAATACCCATTACTAAACTGCATTCTAGCCTGGGCAAGAAAGCAATACTCCCATTCTCTCTCTCTTTTTCTCTTCCTTTTTCTTCCTCTTCTTCATTCTTTTTTTTTCTTTCTTTCTTTCTTCCTTTTTTTCTTTCTTTTTTCTTCCTTTAAAAAAAAAAAAAAAAGAAGGCTGGATCCAATGATCCAGCCCCCTCCTGTCTCTCTCTGTCCTGTTTTCCTCTAAGGAGTTTTTATTTCAAAGGAAAAAAAAAAATCTGTGTTTCCAGGAGATCAGGGTGGACCCCAGGTGTTCTCTCTCTCTCTCTCTCTCTCTCTCTCTCCGCACCCCCTCTCTGTCTCTGTACTTCCACCTCCCAGTCCCAGACTTGGCCACAGTTATGAGAGTAGGCAGCAAAGCAGAATAACTGATGTCCCAGTTTTCTGAGTGGACGACCCCAAAAGGAAGCTCCAGGGAGTCCAAAAAATGCCGGGGAGATTGCAGAGGGGGCAGAGATCAGGAAAAAGAGTTTAAAGTTGTTCATGAATCCTGGGCTCATTCTTAAACTGCACAGGCACACATTTGACCCTACGAGGATGAACAATCGCCAGGCCCAGGCCTGGCCAGTGGGTGGTGCATACACAGTACAGCTCTGAAGAGCACTGCCCTGCTTTGATAACTGAGCAGCCATTGGGAGCACAGCTTGCAGAGGCTGCCCAAAACTTGTTGCCTGAACCCAACCACCTTGATTGGCCAATGAAACAAAACTATCATCATCCTCCATGGCATTTAAACAAGACCTAGACCCTCATCATATAGGATGCAAAATTCCAGGATAAAGATCAAAATTACTCAGCATGTGAAAATACAGGAAAATCTTAACTTATGCAACTAAGGATAAGTAACAGACCCCAACACCAAGATAACACTGGTGTTAGAATGATCAGAAAAAGCTGGGTGCAGTGGCTCACACCTGTAATCCCAGCCCTTTGGGAGGCCAAGGTGGGCAGATCACTTGAGGTCAGGAGTTCGAGACCAGCTTGGCCAAAAGGGTGAAACTCCGTCTCTACTAAAAATACAAAAATTAGCCAGATATGGGATGGGCACCTATAATCCCAACTACTCAGGAGGCTGAGGCAGGAGAATCGCTTGATCCTGGGTGGCGGAGGTTGCAGTGAGCTGAGATCACATCAATGCACTCCAGCGTGGGCGATAGAGTGAGACTCCATCTTGAAAAAAAAAAAATACAATTTGATGAGTTTTTTAAAAAGTGTATTTACCCTCACAACAACCACCACATCCAGGTGTAGAACATAATCATCACAAAATGCTTCTCCAGCCCCTTTGCAGCAACTTCTGATTGATTTTCTGTCACTATAGATTGGTTTGCCTTTTCTAAAATTCCAGATAAATAGAACCGTATTTTGCACAATCTCTTGAGTCTGGTTTCTATTTCTCAATCTATGTTTTTGTGTTCATTCACGGTGTTATGTGTACCCATAGTTAATTTTGTTTTATTTCTGAGTAGTATTGCATTTTATAAACATACCATTTTATGTATTCACTCATCTGTTGTATTATTTTAATTCTTAGTTCTTAACTAATATGAACTAAATAATATGAATACTGTATATCTTTGCATCTAGAGAGTAAAGGATAAAAAAATAAAATTAGTTCCATGTCACACTCAAGATATGGAACTAGATTAATAAAAACTGACAATAAGACAAACTGGTAAATTCTATAACAGAAGAATCAATGAAGTGTGGAGAACAGAGTGGGAAGCTATTCAAGCAAAGATTTTGTGTGGACATGTGTTTTCATTTCTTTTGGGTGTGTACCCATGATTGAAATTATTCTGTTGTGGTTGCTTGAAAAAGTGCTACTCATACTACTTGCTGTGGCGACCATAGTGACAGACAGCTCCAGCTTTGCCCTTGTGTATCCACCACCAAGTCTGCACAGAGACCACACTAGCCACCATCTTTCCATGCTTCCCAGACAATGATTTAGCACAGCAGAGAACAAGAGTCCATGCCTGCAAGATGTGGAATTGAATTCCTCCAATGGGTGATTTTTTTTTTGTACAAATTTGTACAAAAATATTTTCTTACACATATATAATGTGTACTAATCAAGTCAGGCTATTTAGGGTATCCATCATCCAAGAAAAATATGTTATTGTTAAGTATAGTCACCCTATTCTGGGTTAAACACTGGTTTATTCATTCTGTCCTACTGTATGTTTGTACCCTTTAATCCACTCTTCTTCGTTCTCCCCTCCACCCCCAATTCACCCTTATAAGTCTCTGTTATCTATCTTTTCCATTCTCCACCTCCTTCTCATCAAACTTTTTAGCTCCCACCTAGAATTGAAAATATGTGGTATTAGGGCCGGGCGCGGTGGCTCACGCCTATAATCCCAGCACTTTGGGAGGCCGAGGCAGGTGGATCACAAGGTCAAGAGATCGAGACCATTCTGGTCAACATGGTGAAACCCCGTCTCTACTAAAAATACAAAAATTAGCCGGACATGGTGGCGCACGCCTGTAGTCCCAGCTACTCGGGAGGCTGAGGCAGAAGAATCGCTCAAACCCAGGAGGCGGTGGTTGCAGTGAGCTGAGATCGAGCCATTGCACTCCAGCCTGGGTAACAAGAGCGAAACTCCATCTCAAAAAAAAAAAGAAAATATGTAGTATTAATCTATTTGTGCCTGGTTTATTTCACTCAAGAAAATGACCTCCAGCTCCATCCATCTTGCTGCAAATGACATTATTTTAATTCTTTTTTATGATAGAATAGTATTCCATTTGTGTATATATACACCACATTTTGTTTATCCAGTGGATGAGTTTTGATTAAGGACTCCTGACTGAACCTTTCTTGGAATTGTATGACTCTTCCTACTAATCCTTTTTTCCTTTCCCCTCTCCTTCAACAGTGTCAGACCTGCATCACGGTTTGAAGTCTCTCCTCACCTTTTCTTCCACCCATGTATTTCAAAGGTATTTCCACCTCCCACCCCCAAAATCTTTTGTATCTTTAATACCAGTCATAGTGTCTTCTTCGTAGAGGACCTGAACTAATAACACATGGGCCATATTGAAAGTGTATGTTTAAATCCATCATAAACTGCCAAATTCATTTCCAAAGTTGTTGTACCATCTTATAGTCTTACCAGAAATGTATGAGGGTTCAAATTGTTCCATGGCTTCCCCAGCACTGGATACTGTCAGTGTTTTTTCTTCACTTTAGCAGCTGTGTGATGGTATCTTACTATGGTTTTGAATTTACACGTGCCTGTTGACTGATGATGCCAAATGTTCTTTTCATCTCTTTGAATTTGATGTCATATGTAGTATCTATGTCTCTGAAATGCTTTACTGAGAGGCAATGGATGGAAATAATGGGAGGCTGAATGACCGTGAAGTCCAAAAGATAGCAAGAAGTAGGGCAATATTGAAAAAAATAAAGAAAAAGAAATAGTTAAGGTATCGATGGAATTTGTGTCTTTCATTTTCCTGTTCTTGTATTAGGAAATCCAGTAATGGTTCTAGATGTTAGCATTTTAATGTTTATGAATAAATGTATAAAGATGAGAAAGTGGTGCATGCTGTGTATGTGTATACATATATATATAATGTATATTTCAATATAATGGAAGCAGATAAACCAGTGCATGTTATTTATTACAAGAATATAAATGGATATAAGAAAGAAAGAACGGACTTCTGGGTCAGATTTTTCCCTACTTCTCTTTAAAATATAAATTTTCATAGAAAATTTGCTAATAAATATACTGGCTCTGAGATCAGATAAAGACAGAGTGACTTTGACTTCATTTAATCCAGGTTACTGATCATGCTGAGCTTGTTCTATCTGAATTTCTGTTAATTATGAATTAAATAGATATTAAATAATGAGATCCATGTTTTAAGGTAAGGCAAAAGCTTGAAGGAAAATAAGAAAGCCATATTGAGTTATTGACATAAGATTTCAACAATTTTTTTTTTGTAGCAAAATGCAGGCTCAAATGCGGATGACAACATCAATGAATTTTAAAAATATCAGGTTTTCATGTTCTCTTCCTCAAAGAAGCAAATGGAGGGAGAATCAATGGATGCATTTTGGTTGCAGCATATCTCTTGGGAAGCTTTCATATGTAAATCAATACAAAAGAATTTCTATCTATATACTAGCGTGACATGGTGTAGTTTTAGACACTGCGTTTTGCTGATTAGCACATAACCCAACTGCCACATAAATTATCCTTATAAATAAAACTTTGCATACATAGGCAACATCCAGAATGGAGCAATAAATTGGTCATGACTGCTTGTCTCCAATGGCGCCACTTCATTGCTTCCTCTAGCAAGTTGGAACTGAGGGCACATTGGTGAACACGTCTGACTAATCTCCTATCATGATGCACCTCATATTTCAATATACAACTGGCACAGTTGGCATCTGGAGGAAAGAAAAGTTCACTTTCCTGCACTGTCAGTCTTTTTACCTTCCTGCCTACAGCAAACTTTAAAAAAATTACTTGGGAGAAATGTTAAGCAACCCAGCCTTTTATAAAACATGTCAAGATTAATTGCTAGTTTCACTCATGAGCTGTGTAGATTGTTTCCTAAGATTCTCAACTTATTAGGTACAATGATTCATATTCCCTTTCTTGGCAAAACATCTGCTTCTTTTCAGATATCCCCATCAATAATGTAGGCAGTGATGGGGTTCTGCCAACCCTGAACTCACTCGAAAATGCAAAGAATAAAACCCTTTCAAGCTACCTCTTTGGTCTTTGGTGTCTTAGACTTTAAATATTTGATGCTTTGGTACTTTCGCACTTTCATTCTAGTTAACTACGTTATAGGAATGCTCGGAATCCTAAACGTGTCTTTTATTTAACCCAAATTGGAAAGGTGTTAGTATGAGTTACTGAGCATTCTTATCCATATTATTCTTTCCTGTGATCTTGCAGTGTTAACTCCAAAGCTTCTATGTTTCCAAATAATTTCTTCACCTTATCTATGTGTAGTGTCACTATGGCAGACCCTGAGACTGACGGTGTTAACATCAATTCCCAACTCCCCTGCCCCTCACCCTTTTTTAAAATATGTGTTCCACTAAACTACTTGCTTTCCTGGCTTCTCTTATGTCAAAGGAAGGTTGTGTGATATAGTCTTGGCTAATCAAAAATCAGTGAAATTCTGTTATGGGGCTTCTAAAACCTATTTGCTTTATTTATACAAAGGAAATACTTGGCTGGAATCACTCTGTCTCCTGTCTTCCCATCTTGTAAGTGGATATGATCATGTGTGGTGCAACAGCAAACTTGTGGCTATGAGGTGACGAGCTTGAGAATCAGAGACTTACTGGCCTTAACAGAGATGGTCCTCTGAACCACTGCCAACAGCCTTCTAACTCCAGACTTTTGTCCTACTAGAAAAATAGGCCCCTAGTTATTCAAACCACTCTGTGACAGGTTCTCTTTCCTTAGAAGCTGAAAATAAACTGATGTAATTACCATTGCATATAGTGATAGAAGTCAGCTTTACATTTGGACCCCAAGTGTCCCATTGAATTGACAGGAGATCTTTCATCTAAGCCTAAGATGTAAAGATCAGTGAAACAATAAAATAGATTTTATTTGTAACTTCCTTTAGACAAATTGTATGATAGCTGATACTGGGTTAGCACTAAAACCGGGCTTCGTATTTGCAGCTGTGATGAAAGCTTATTAAAATTCAAACTCTTCATACAGACTCTCCTCCACTACAAGGGTCGTCTATTCATAGTTTCTGAAAAAAGAAAAAAGCAGATGGATTCTGACCTCCTCTTTCTTCTCATGCCTTCCTCAAAACGACACACCCTTTTAGTTGCTTTACTTGCATTTTTTCCTTTCACTCAAAACCACCCAAGTCTTACCTTACCTATGTATAGGACTTACCTGACCAGGCAAACTCACAATGACCATTCGCTCCCTTGATATAGACCTTAATTACGTGGCCATTCATTTAGCGTTTTTCATATTGTGTATCTTTATTCTATATTTGATCGTCAACTAAGATCACATGCTTCTGGGGAGCAGAGAATGTTTTATACTGCATATCCATGAATAGTGCCTTTCTTGTACCAAACTTTGCTGAATTTATGTGCATTAGTATAGATACTTCTAATTTCTATTTATTCAGACTTTTTGTACAGCTAGCACAATGCTGCATATTTGCCTGCTTTTGAAATACAAACCGTTAAAGAAAAATCAACCACTCTTAGAATGCTCAAAACAAAATCACTAAAGTCTAAGTAGAAAAGGGCAAAGGGCTTGATTTGATAATTCACAAATAAATTCAAATGACCAAAAATTCAAATAAAAAAATCAACCATACTAATATTGAGAAAATAGAACTTGAAATAACAAGATGCCATTTTTCACCTATCAAGTTAAAAACAATTTTTACTTCTAAGGTAATGTTGGCTGTGGGGCGATAAGGGGGCCACTCTCGTACACTGCATTGGGGGTGTCGTTCTCACCTCTGGAAAACACTTTGGCAATACACTTAAGAGTTTGCAGTGCGTGGCCTATTTTAAGGTATATTCTCATGGAAAATAATGAAAGAAGAGTACAAATTCACTGAAACTTTTTTTTTGGTAAAGATGAATTATTGAAACAACCCTACCACTTGAACAATAGGTAAATTGTTAATCTGAGAAAAATGTTCACCTTGAGAAAGCAGTCAAAATATTTTCTAGGAAATCTAGAAAAGGGAGGGATGAGAGATGAATGCTTCATAAAGTCTGATACTAAAAAAAAGAAAAAGGGATAGAAGAGAATAAATTAATATCCAGGTGGGAAAGAAACTAAAGATAGTGTTAACCTTTATCTGACTATCTCATAACCCTGTTTGTTAGAAATGACAAATTTAACCTAAGTTAGACTGATAATAGAAACATTTGGATCAGATGTGACTACTAATATAACTGTGTTTTGGTAAAAATAATGATAAACATAATTATACCTGATGTTTATTGAGTGTGTGTGGATTCCGAGTCCTGTACTGAGCTCTCTCTCTCTCTCCCTATATGTATATATTTCTCATTTAATTCTCTCCATAACCCTATGAAGTAGACAAGTTCATTCCAATATTACCATTTTACAAATGAAAAAAAACTGAAGCTTCAGTAATTAAATAACTCTGCCAAAGTAACACAGTTATCAAGGAATGGTGCCAGAATTTGAATGTATCTCTATCTGACTCCAGACTTTTAAGTTTGCAACCACTGTTTTGTAATCTATTTTCACATTTACCGATATATGTCTTAGAGTCATATAATAGGACTAGTTAATTATATGACTAGTTATATAATAGGACCGAAGTACATATTTATTCGTATGGGGGGCTTCTTATGAAGCAGAGAATGTAGAATTTCTTTCACTGTCCATTCTAGCTCATGGTTTTGGGCAAACTACTTAACCTCTCTAACCCCTGGATTTTCCTACTAAATGTAGATCATAATTTCTACCTTGAAAGATTACTGTGAAAGTTTAAGTTGTAAAATATCCATTACAGTCCTTGACATATACAAATAGTAATCTTTAATATTATCATCCCACTTACACTGTGCTTTGGTTCAAAAATACTGGGAAGTTACATCATTGGTTATAAAGTACACATAGATGGGAATAAACTTTTAAAAATAAAGATTTGGTGTTCAAATTGCACTACAAATATATGCATGTAGGGTTTCTGGGTTATGGCTTTCCAAAAATGAAATAATAAAATAAATACTTTTCTTACTGTCTTTGTTAATCAATATCTTCTGGAAATATTTCCAGGTCAACTGAGGCAGTTTCAATGTGCTTTTTTAGGGCTGCATACTATTCCATGCTAGTACTGAGGGAAGGTATTCTCTTCCCAGGTCCACAAGGGGGTGTAATTTCAAGGGCAAAACTTTCCAGTGCCATAACCTTCCCCCATCCCCTCTCTCTCCGTCTGGGGATTAGAGGTCTCTGTTTTAATTTTCCAGAGTGGAGAAAGGAGCAAAGGTCAGTCACTCCAGCAGAAGTTTAAAGGAACTCTCTTCACTGGCCAGGGAGCTTGGATAAGGTGGGAATTCACCCCAGGTTAAAAGTCCCCTTCTTCCACACTTCCTTGGATTCCATACTTGGGTACCCTTCCACTCAGTGTGGAAGCTGCTTTCCTCTCCTGGATTCCATCTATCTGGATTCTCTCACTCAGTGTGAGAGCAGCTTTCCTTCCTGGTTTTCCCCCTCTGGGAACCCTTCTCACTCGGTGTGAGAAAGCCTTTCCTTCCCTGGATTTCCCCCTCTGGGATCCCCTTCCACTCAGTGTGGAAGCTGCTTTCCTCTCCGGGATTCCATACTTGGGTTCCCTTCCACAATCCTCGTGGAAGCTTTCTCTTTCTCATCTTTTTCTCTCTTTTCTCTGCCTAAGTAAACTACTTTCTGCAACAACTCTTTGGGGTTCGATATTTAGTGCACCATGCCGTGGTCCTCTCGTGAGAGACCAGGAGCTTGGAAAAACATCCTCTCAGGGGAGCTGAGCACTCCCCTACACCCCAAAATCTGGAAACAGTACTTTGAAACTAAACAATTAATTTTTAAATGATCCTTTCTCTATATGTTTACATACTGGTACTTTAGCTCCTTTGTGATATATTCTTTTTTATTTTTATTTTTTTGAGATGGAGTCTCGCACTGTCACCCAGGCTATAGTGCAGTGGCACACTCTCGGCTCACTGCAATCTCCACCTCCTGGTTTCAAGCAATTCTCCCGCCTCAGCCTTCCGAGTAGCTGGGACTACAGGCATGTGCCACCATGCCTAGCTAGTTTTTTTGTATTTTTAGTAGAGACGGGGTTTCACCATGTTGGCCAGGATGGTCTTGATCTCCTGACCTCGTGATCCACCCTCCTCGGTCTCCCAAAGTGCTGGGATTACAGGCATGAGCCACCACACCTGGCCCTATGATATATTCTTAAAAGTAGGGATGCTGAGTGGAAGGGCATTTGTACCTTTAATTTTAGGAGTCTTTGATTACTTTCCACAAAATCTGTGAAAATGTGCATTTCACCAGCAACGTATAAAACAACTTTTCTAAAAAACTCCCCTATTGTTCATATATGTCAAAACACAGCAAAGCAAGACAGCAGAAAATGGGCACAGGAAATTAATATTTTGAAGGATATTGCAAACATTTTCCTTTTCCAAAAACACTAGGAAAGAAAAATAAATGACATTATGGTATAACTTTATAACTAATAGATTGACAAACTTTTCCCAGGAATTGCTCATTTTGAATCCTGTGGACTTTATTTTGCTGATCTTCACAAGGACTCAGAGGGCAGGAAGCACCACCCTGCCTCCGTGGTCTCTGACTCCTCCTCCTGTGCCTACCCTTTCTCCTCATTCCAGCCACTGCTTAGTGAGGCTGATGAGGATGGAGTTTGATTTGGGAGAGGAGAGTGGCCGTGTTAACAAGTTTTTCTTGGCCCAGAATCCCCTGCCTATCTTAAAGAAGTTCATTAAACTTAGAATTTTATGAAGACAATAAATGTTCATTGAAATGACTGATTTCATATTAGAGAGTAAAACTATATGCTTTTTACTACATAAGGATATCTCACATATTTATGTTACCTTCCAGGCCTGTGAAAAACATTAAGTTTGGAACCCCGTGTCTATCTGTAGAGGAGTTATTTGATGCTCATCACCACCTATTTGCGATCCTTACAGCTGGACTGTCTAACTAGTTTTGACTGACAGTGGACATCTGCATATGTGACACTTCCATGGTGACACAAGGCTCCCCTCCCCCCACTCCCGCTACCTCCCCGGACAATCTTTACGGTCTTCCTGCCCGGAAGCCATGTGTTGAGAATGTGGGGACGTAGGATGGAAGTACACTGGATCCTTGAGGATTAGCTCCTGGATGGAAGCTCCTGTGGAGGACTTCCAGATCCATAGAAGACTTTGAAGTAACTGAGAGTTAAATTAAACTGAATTCTTATGTGCTAAGCCACTGAGATTTTGGTGTTTGTTATCACAGCTTAGCTTAGCCTTCCCTGACTAATACGCTATCATATTATACTATTAGACCTGTGCTGGGAACAAGTCCTGCATGTAATTAAGGTCTGAAGGATCAACAGTCATTTTAGGCATCAGTTACCAGCGGCATACATAAGTCTAGATACCACAACTGAGAATCCCTTCATGACTGCGAAACAAAAAGGAATTTGAATGTTTCGGTCCTAATATAAGCTAACGTATCTTAGAGGGCTGCTTCCTGATTATCAGGGTTAAGATGGCACAAGCTACATAGAGGCAGACAAAGGGCTGGGAAATAAGAAGTCCAGTCTAGGGTGACTGCAAATTTGTACCAGCTCTTCAGTGCTCAAGTGAAGATATATTAATTTTTTGTAAGCAAGACAGGTTTATTACCTTTACGATTTGTATTTCTATCTTATTTTCTCCTAATATTCAGTAAGATGCTTGTGAAAATGTCAGCCAGTATGTTAGTAGTAGTCAAAAGAGGAGTTTTGTCAACACTGGGAAAAGAACTATGACGGGAGATTGATACAACCCTGGTGTCAGGTGTCTGGTGAGAGCGTGAGGGCAGTGAGAGAATCCGAAGAGGGTGTCATTCACGGGAACAGAATTCTTCCAGTGCTGACCTTAGATAGAGGTTCTAGGCATTCACCTGGTTGTTGAAATACCGATGGAATTTCCAAAGATTGAGCTGGGGTTGGGAACTCTAGGTGAAGGATACGGAGTGAGCGGAGAGGCAAGAGCATGACCGCTGGGTTATCATGGGTGAGGTGCCCAGGGAAAATCCTTCTCCTATCCTCTTCTTTCCTCAATACAAAAAGGAAGAACTACCCATCTATCTCTTTCTGATGTAGGGCCTCTAATTGAGTTCTATTTAGCAGGGAACCAGATCACTACTGGGAAACGGCCACTCACATGCCACACGCCTTTCCTGAAGCTGATGCGGAAAGCTGCTCCCCTGTCTGCTCCCTGAGCTGCCCAGTCTACTTCGGCATCCACCCTCTCTCTGCTTCCCCCAGTGAGCTAAGGCACACACTCCTCTCTTCAGCTCCCAGCAGCAGGCTGATGGGGAAGTTTTTGGTTCAATAAAAGGAGAGAGGAGGTTAGGCTCAGGGAGCCAGAGGCCTCTGCACTGAGCATAACAGGTGTGATTATGATTAGGAATGAAATGACTGTGTGTTCCATTTACCATATTCTTCAGGGAGCTTCTGAAGAGAGGAAGGCAAAGAAGCTGGGCATTCCTTGTTTCTGGCTAGCCACTGTCAAAAACCGACACAACTCAATGAAAAATTCTTAAAAAGTGATGTCAGTCTCTGAACCTAGTAAATAAGGATATTGATGATTTAATCATCTCTTGTGAGAGTGGTGAAAGTGATTACATGATAAATGATTGAAAATATATGTCATTTTAATATATGCATACGTTTTTTATTCAATTTTGAATTAACATGGGTGAGGGTTTGAATCAGATAAGGCTTTCACAATTCTACAAAGTAGTGAATCTTATTTTTAGATTATTTTTTATGGTGTGATGAAAATAACCTGAAGATATGATGAAATGCTCTCAGTTTTCTAATTCTTAAATATATATGGATACTCAAAATAGGGCTCACAGATTCAGATCAGTCATCATATGTCATCCACTCAAATTCAGTAAAGGCTTTTCAAGTAAAAACCCAACTTTCATGACTTCATTCTATTACCAGTGTACTAGCTTCTGAGATTTTTAGGAAAGAGATGAGCATGAAAATGTAAAAGTGGAACAAATTCCCATTTTTACTCTAAGAGGGCACTAGGCATGGACAAGCCTCCGACTGCTCAGTACATATCTGTGAACAGTAGGATAGAAATGAATGCTTTAAAGATGCTCTTCCAGATGAATTCTTTAGAGTTCAGCGATATTCCTCTATGTGCAAAGCAATCAGGGGGTAAAGAAAGTATCTTTTTCTTTTTCAAAGAAATACAATGGATTTTGCATTTTTGGAGACCTCTTTCTAAGAAAGTTTTTTTTTAATCTTAAGTTTTTCTTTAGATATTTGAGACCCTCAACTGACGTTTTCGAGGTACTTAGAGCCTTATCTTCCTTCAGAGAATATGGATGCAGGATAGTTACATTATTCTTTTCTAGTGTCTGCAGTTACTGACTAATTCAATACTTACTGCAAAATACTTTCCCAATGAATATGTTTCCAATTAATATATATTCCAATTAATAATAAAAATGCAAGTATATAATATGTATAGGCTATATTTAAAACAGTATTTAAATACTATTTAAAATATTCATTCTATTTACTTCTAAAAATGACTTAATTTTATTTACTTTGAAAAGTGACTTGCAGCAGGCAATATAGTAATAAAAACATGGTCTTTGAAATCAGCAAGATTATGAGAAGTTAGGTATTTTAATGTCCCCAAAGGTAAGTTTTGCCATTTGTAAAATTAGAAATAATTCACACTTCATCAGTTTTTTAAATGAGAAATAATACTTTTTATCTAAGTCATTAGCGACCTAAAACTCGTACATATGGTCCTCACTTTTCTCAATACCTCAGCAGTGTTTAGTGGAACTGACCACTCCTTGCTTCTTCCTCTTTCTGTCCTGGGATAGCTCGTGCCTTATTTTGGTTTTCTGCTGTCTCACTGGCCACTTACTCTAGTCAACTCCTGTTCTAGGAGAGTACAAGCAGTCTCATCAGCTCTTGTAGAACTTCACACGCTATCTCAAGGTTGGCTGTATGTGGATGAGACTCTGATTTCTATCACCAGCCAAGAACATTTCTCTTAAGTTCCAGAATCATACATATATCAAACTCCCTGCTTCACACCTGGATATCTAATAGACATCAGAGCCTTAACATGACCAAGTCAGAACTGCTGATAAACCCTAAGCCGTTTTCATTCCTGTAAATTATTCATCCAGTTGCTCATACCAATAACTTAGGAGTCATTGTTAATTTTTTTTTCTCATACCCCATACTTCTGTGAGTTCAGTTAGCTTGATCTCCAGAATATATCTTTGATCTGTCCCTTTCTTACCAATTTTACTGCTGCAATCCTAGTCCAAGGCATCTTTGTCACATTCCTGTAAAACTTCAAGAGTCTTCTAACTTGTTCTTTTACTTCACATTTGCTCAGTTGCAGTCCATTTTCTACTTAACGCCTAAGATGATCTTAAAGCGTCAGATATCACGTTACACCCTTCGTGAAGCCTTGGAGTGATTTACCATTACAAGTAGACTTACACGCAAATTTGTCACAAGGTTTCTCATGATCCAGCCCCTGCCTACCTGACAGACCTCCTCTCCCTGCTTTCTGTCCTTCTGCTTTAGCACTCTGGGCTTTGTTCTGTCTTCCCAACATGCCAAGTTTGTTCCTTTTCAGGAGCTTTTACCACATGCTTCAAAGTTGCTTCCCAGATCTGATATGGCTGCCTTCTCATTCATTCAGGTGTTAATTGCAAGATTGACTTCCAAATGAAGTCTTAAGTACCCTAATCAAAGCAATTCTCCAACTCACTCTCTCCATGCTATTTTATTTGTGTAGAACACTTACCAATACATGAAATTGTTTAGTAATGTATTTCTTTATTGCCTGTATCTCCTACCCCTACCACTATATTGTAAACATCTAACAGTTAAAATTTAGTTTTCCTGAATATTGCTGTAAGCCCAGTGGCCAGCACTACCTCGGCACATTGTAAGGGCTGCATAAATGGCTACGAAAGTTGTGCTGCTATTTCAGTTTAAGCTCAAACACTCCCTAATGCATTCATTAGTGGAAGTTGTCTATTAATAGTTTTTACCTTTGCAAGTCTGTTTATTTTCAAAAAAGGGTGTTACATCTAGATTAGGGTTGATACTATGTGGAAATATTGGTTAACCTTGACTTCATTAGGAAAGGAAAAGACTTCTAACTATGGGATTGTGTGTTATTTACACACCTGCAGTTACCATCAGTATATATTACTGTAAAGCCACAGAAATGCAAAGATCTTGGAGATCAGCTAGTTTAATCACTTTGTATTGAAGGATATAACCTAAGTAGAACCTTATCCCTAAATAAATAACTTTATTAAATAATTGGAAATAGAATTAATTATGTGACTAATTATTTTTCCCTGCTGTCGGCATAAATAAGGTTTTGTTCTTTAGTTAATGTCTTTTCCTTGCTCCCTTCTTTCCAGGTTCATCTGTTCATTTTTATAAAATGTTCGATTAATTTTAGTCATTTAAGGTTTGGGTTCTTGACAGTGTTATTGAAAATTGTGTAGCTATATTCCATTGATTTTATATCTTCTATACAGGCTCAGAATTCACTTTTACTCAGAGTATTGTAGTTCAAATGTGGATGTTATATTTCTCTATAATATCAAAATGTATTGAAATGAACTTTGAATGGGTTAAATATTTTGAGTAAAATTAACAGAATTGTAGTTTAAAATTTAGTTTCAGTAAAGTTTAAGCCACCTTGTTTGCCAAATTGAATTCAGATAGATTGTGAACCTGGATTTTTCTTTCGTAATTTGATATGCAACAGTTCTTTCCAGGTATTTAATTGCCTGCACTAGATACTCTGCCTCTGTGGAGCCCCTGCATATACTATAGTCGACTGAGAATTTGGTGATTCACGCCATTCTGCTTTTAATCCATCTTGTTTTTACATTTGTATCAGACTAAATTAGTAAGTGGACCCATATATTAATATAAATGCAGCTAATAAAACTAAAAATTCATATTTTACATATATATTAATATGTATTCCATTTCAAACATCTATTGAATGTATCTTTTCAAGAATTCTCTTTTTAGAAATGGGAATATTCAAAGACAGAGGAAAAAAATCAACTATAGAAAAAAGCTACAAGGGATGTCAAACCAGTGAGAAAACAATAAAGTTGTTCTTGATTCCCACTCGGTTTAACTGTATGAGAATGAGGAATAAAGTGTTAGGAACATCTGCTACTGGCTCCTAAGATGGTAGGAAAGGAAGAATAAAATAAGAATTGCTGGATCAACTGCTCAGGAATTTGAAACCACAGGATATTGTAGTCCTTTGGGATTCTAAATATTCAGGCATCTGTTAGGTAGCAGATTCAGCTAAACATGGATCATCAAAGGAATTCCAGAGTTATGTTGAGGACAAGTTTATAATCCATAAAGAAGAAAATCAGCCACTGGGGAAGTTATCCTGGAAGAATGTAACTATTTGAAGTAATAGTGCTACTAAGTAGTTGTTCTTGGAAAAAAATATTTCCAAAAATTTAACCCCTTCACTTCTTCCCATCCTCACCTTGACAAAAAAGAATGCTAGCTAGCAGGGAGCTGATCTGAGGAAACCGGTTGGGATATGTAGAAAGAAAATAACGTCCATCATTAGGTGCTAATGGACTATCCCGAATAAACCGTAATCTAGGATCGTTGGCTCAGTTATTTTCCAGCTACATTTTATAGTCACAAAGGGTAAGTGGTTTCCTTGTTCTTCATAAGTATTTTATTCTCTTAAATTATTCTTTAAGTCATAGATTTCTAGAAGCAGAAATTGAAATGAGAAGCCAGCTTTTCAAGGATGATGGAATAGAGATTGAAATCTCAAACTATAGAATCATAAAATGATGTGGAACCTCTCACATGATTCTCACTTTATCATCTCAGTGATGTTAGTAATTCATTCTTTCATTCAACAAATACTTGTCAAGCACCTACTGTGTTAGGTTTTAAGAGTACATTACTGAAGAGAAATAGACAAGAATTTCTATTACTGTGGAAATTTCCTTCTTTCTCACAGGAAAAAGTGTTTGGAAGTTTGCAGAGGGAAAAGTCTTCCAGAGAAGGGTGATGATAATGTTACAGCACATCAGCCCATCTACCCCTCTTTTCTTCCCTTCAATGGTAGGAGTTCTTTCAGGAAAACACTATTTTGAGGTACTTTTAATTATGTTTCTTCTTCGTTTTAATTTATTTTTTATTGTATTTAAGGCTGTTTGTTTTGATATACGTCATGATCCATGTGTGTTAAACCCTCAAATGTATGTTCATATACATTTGGAAGTACAGTTTTAAAATGTTTCTTTATGCTCAGTGTTTTTCCCCAAATAATGAACCAACAATAAACATGTGAACCTTCACACATTTGATTAAATGGAAAACAACTGGAAAATGATATGCAGCTACCTTTTTATGTGCCTGATTGTAGGCTTGTGTGATCACTGATTCTTAGTCCCTTCACTACTGGTAGGTCCATGAATCCAGGGAATACCTTTGCGGGTACATGATGAGGATGCTTTGGTGAAGGATCAGAGGGAAGGCAAAAGTCAGTTATAAGTCAGCTTCTTTACAAAATACATCATGGGTTAGGACTTTAACTTGTCCGATTTCCATGATTCTTCTCATCAATGTCCATAAGCCCTGTCTCTCCTCTATCTCTTGTACCCCCTTTGTCTGCTTTGACACATTTAATCCCTTAGCCTATAGAGTCGTTTGGCATTGTCACATCCTGGTCATTTTATTCCTCACTGACAGCTCTATTAGCTATTCCTCAAAGGCACCAATTTTGATAGTTGTCTGATTAAGTTTAGTGTGGGGAGGAAGTTTAAAACATTTGCTGACATAAGTTCGGTGGCCTATCTATAATTTTGATACTAGGAACTAGCAGTAAATTTAGCACAGGTAAAAGACATTAAAGCTCTAACCCTTCTGAAAATTCCCAGGGCTTATTTTAATGGTTTAGGCATAGTCTCACCGTATAGCTCAGATGGAGCCTTCATATTTACTTTTACAGCGCACCTCTTTAAGAGAGAACATTCACAATGGAAAACAGCGGCAAGAGTTAGAAGACTTTTAAAAGGAAGTTGTTAGTGCAGCAGTAAAATTTGGCCAGGTAAGTTTTTTTTTCTCTCTCTCATTAGGTTTCAATCTTTCTTAGTATTATGACTTATCCAAAACAGACTAGCATTGAATCAGAGCTTTCAGTTTTTCAAAAATTATGACATGTTTGTCTAAGCTCTATTTTAACTTGCCTAACTGTACTCTGGGCTGGAACCTCAATAATTCTTTTATTAACATTTTCAGAATAAGAACTTCAGAATTAAATGCTTGAGCTTTGTCACTAGTTAGGTCTTCTAAAGATTTATTGAACTTAAAATTATTTGAATCTCTTTAATAGCTCCATCAGTATAGAAACATGAGCTCTTCTGTTTATGTATTTTTCTTTAAAAAAACCTTTTTATTATGAAACTTTCCAAACATAACCCAAGGTAGAAAGTACAATAAACCTCCATGTATCCATTCCCTGGCTTAAACAACCATCAACATTTTGCCATTTATGTTTATGTTTTAATAATAATGATTACTAGGTATTAAGAGGAAGGATCATGTGCTATTTTTTAAAATGGTAGTAATAATCCTTAGTTTGTAAAGAACCATGATTTTTGGTAAATTTTATTTTAACAAGTAGGATTTATGAATTGCAGTATGCTAATTAGATACACTATATTAAATTTTAAAAATTCGTTCTTATTTCTGTTTTTTTTTTTGTAAATATCAATAAAAATATTGGTGGAGTTGGAAGTTTTGTTTTCCAAATGTCAGCTGTTCTTTTCTCTATTCCTGGTTCAAAGCCAACATTATCAGAAGGGAGACAAGTTGGCAAGTAGCCTAAATACCAGTGGGGATACATGGTTTCTTCTAGACTTATATTCTTAAATAACACCTTAAAAATCTGTAGATAATTAGTGTAGCAATCTTGAAAATATTAATTAAGAAAAGAGCTAATAATTACTATGCTTGAAACTGAAAGTGATATAATTAGACTTAAACTGTGAGGTTTTTATTTGAAATTCATTAAGACCTTCAATGACTTACTTGGCAAAGAGAAATTCTCCATTTCTATTATTAAGTCTTTACTAGTTAATAGAAATATAAACAGGTTCAAATGTCTGTGTATTATAGATTCTCTTGCCTAATTTCATCCTCCTCTTAATTATCTGTAGATAAATTTTTTTTTTTTTTTTTACAATAATGGAATTTAGCAGAGATGGTCACATTTTGACAAAAAGTGAAGAAATTTGATCATGCCAAAAAGCATACTTTAGGCACACAGATTTTTTAACTAAAATTTTGAAATTTTTTTTATGGTTATACATTAAGTTTTTTTCCTAAATCATTGTTTATATACATTAAACAATGCTTTGAATTTATTTCCTCCCCACCCCCACTCAAAACAAAGAAATCTGTAATGGTACAGCAGAAAAAAGGAAGAACTTTCTCTCTCGAGCTGAATGATGCCAGTTTGAATAGCTTGGTGCTGACAGGCTGGGTGAGAGTTGAGGAGCTTTGATTGCTGACACTACCCTTGCTCTTATGGATGATGATATCCCTGTGAAATACGTTGCCCCAGTCTGCCTGCAGAGAACTTAACCGCATCAGTCAGCCTCTCTTGCCTGAACCTATGAGGTCATCATTATTACTTCATTTTTTATTCCTACATAATCCAGGCTGAACTTTAGAAGGCTTTCTGCTTTTCCCATCATAAGTTATTACTCTGAAATATAGAAATAACCTGAGAGATCTTTTATGAAATGTATCCTCTTCTGTTTATTGTCTAAGTATGCAGTTGAAGCAATGAACTAATTTTCTGGGCAACAGATTCACCAACTCTAAATTAATTTCAGGTGAATCAAATAGCTTCTTTCAATGCAGATAATCCTTTGGATAAAAAAGAGACATAATGTTAACAGAACAAGAGTGATAGTGGAGAAGGAAGACAGAGTTTGGTAAAATGAAAAAAAACTTTTTTTGAAAGAAAACAATTGCCAAATGGATGAAAGAATGCTAGAGATGCTTAACATCACTAACTCAAACAAGTTATTCAAGAAATAGTAAATTTTATAAAATAAAATTGAAAAAAATGGTTAAGAGGCAAAAGAAAAATTTACCACACTGTATATTTTAAATATGTGCAGTTTATTGTTGGTCAAGTATACCTCAATAAGACTGTTTGAAAAAAGAAATAGTGAATTTTATCATCTTATGAAAAGGGTAAAGAATACGGGCTTTTCAATTCGATGTGGCTATGAACCCCAGCACTACCACTTGTAATTATAGTATCTTAGATCTTGCTTCCATCTATGACAGGAGTTGACTATTTTTTTTTCTTGTGAAATGCCGTATAGTAAATACAGTAAATATTTTAGGCTTTTGGGGCTGTGCTTTTTTGCAACTCTCTACTCTGCCATTGTTTGTGAAAGCCGCCATAGGCAATAAATAAATAAGCATGCCGTATTTCAACAAAATCTTATTTATGGATACTAAATTTTGACTTTCACATAATATTTATGTGTTACAACTTATTATGTGAAATGCTTTCCACTATTTAAAAGTAAAACCCAATCTTAGTTTGCCAACAAGAAAAAGCCATGGTTTTCTAAAACGTGATTTAAGATAGTGGCTTTCACAGTGGTGCCAACAACGCCAGCATTGCCCGTGAAAGCCTTCAAAGTGCACATTATTAGCCCTTATCCCAGACTTACTGAAAAATCAGAAACTGTAGGGTTGGGTGCAACAAGGGTTTTAACAAGCTCTCCAGTTGATTCTGATGTACATTAAAGTTTAAGAACCATATATCTGTAGATAATGCTACATAGCTGCGTTGAGTTCTTGTAAGAATTAATGAGATAATGAGTTGCCAGTGCCTCTCCTGATGCTTCACCACCTCAGCTGTGCTAAACACCTTTTAGCTCCTTATAATAGCTAAAAATAAATTGGTTAAATTTTGATCAAATTTTCCCTTCTTCTTAAACTGGTGACTGTGTAAAATAAGTTTCTTTGCAAGAATTCCATAACTAAAATGGTGTGAAAAAAATGAAAAGTAGATTATTTTAACCTTCTTTTAACTAGATTGATAAAACACGAGAATTAAGAAAAATCAAGTCTCAACAATGTGATAGAAAATGAGTTTCTTGGAAAACAGAATCTCTTTAATTCTAACACTTCCTTTGGCCTGATAGCAATTAGAAAATAATAGAAATAGAGCTCTGATGTCAAAAATATTATAGCAGAATATATTCTTGCTAAAAGAGCAAAATAGACATTTACATTCATAGAACAGGCTGGACGCCGTGGCTCACGTTTATAATCCCAGCACTTTGGGAGGCTGAAGCAGGCGGATCAACCGACATCGGAAGTTCGAGACCAGCCTGATCAACATGGAGAAACCCCGTCTCTACTAAAAATACAAAATTAGCAGGGCATGGTGGCACATGCCTGTAATCCCAGCTACTTGGGAGGCTAAGGCAGGAGAATCTCTTGAACCCAGGAGACGGAGGTTGCAGTGAGCTGAGATCGAGTCATTGCACTCCAGCCTGGGCAGCAAGTGAATCTCCATCTCAAAAAAAAAAAAAAAAAAAAAATATATATATATATATATATATAAAACAACGAGTAGCACCTGCTACTCAATGTTTCTTGTCTTTCCCTTCTCCATGAATGTGTGGGCACATGGAATATATTGGGCCATGCTCAGCCAGTTTAACAGTCAGTGGCTGACGACCCATCCTGGGTCTGCTTCAGATAGGACTGATGTGAATGACAATGGCTGACAAGGCATTACCCTGTAAAATTATTTGTGCTTTTGTAGAACTGATGTCATGGAAGCCTGCTTTTGTATGGAAACCTTCATCATTATTGATTTAGGTATTTTGAAATATAAGTAAGTAAAGGAAAATGAAAAAAGAAGGTACTTGCAGAAAAAGACCATTTACATTTCTTTGACTTTGAGGTTAACACTGAGTGTAAAAGTTCCCAAATAGTCACAAGTGAACAGAAAACAATGAATTTAAGAGCTGACATTTTTCATGAATATGAACTTCATAGCAAGCCTTACCTATCCTAATGGAGGGAAGAAAAAGAGATTCTAATTTTCTCACAATTATCTAGATCAACACAAATTGAAAGCTTTTGTTATGATTTATCTGGATACTTTTGACAACATAGGTCTTTTAAAATGTTTCATACAAAGCACTCTGAGTTTTATTTTGTTTTTATATTTATGTATTTCTTGCAGATGCTCACAAAATGTCTTGGTTAACAGTTGGCCTCATAATGTCCTCATCATGACCAATGAGTCTGGAAAAGCAGCTGAAATTTTTCCGTAAATTCAAGTGAGCTAGAAATTAAAAAAAAAGAAAAAAGCTTCTACAAGTCCTCAGTATTAGAAGAGTTTTGTTAAAAGTTTTCCTATGTTTTGGTATTTTAATAAAAACCACATGATACGAGGCTCTTTTCTCAGTTATATTCACTCTGATTGCCATTTCTGTGACAATCTTAGTAAATAAAGTTCAGATTTTTTTTTTTCAGATTTTTTTTCATCATTTTAGCCAGGAACCACAAGAAACGCAACAGGAATGCTGTCACAGCCTTCCTTTTTGTAGCATATTAGTGCATTTTTGACGGCTGAATTTTTCGGATGAAGAGAATATTTAGATTTCATTTTTGTATCTGATATAACATTTGGAACTGTAGAATATGTCTTTATTCAGTAAGCCATTAGTTTTGGCTGTAAAAATAGCCCTGATAGATAATTATGAAAATTATTGTCAAGACTTTGCTTGGATCAGAGTGAACATTAAAAAGTAATAACCATCAAATAGTACAATGTTGGCTTGAACCTCCAATATAAACAATACAATCAAGATGTTTCCTATTTTCATATCTGCAAATTTCCTATAGTCATCCATAACTTTAATAACTAAATTAAATGCCCTGAACTCTACCGTGGGAAACCCCGTATTCCCCCCATTATCTGTGGATTTTCTGGAGTGCACGAGCTTCTGAGCAAGCGCACCTAGGTACAGATGCTCACTCCAAGCTACCACCATTTGCTCTATGGGTGCTTGCTGCCTGGGCTGACCCAGTGCACAGTGCTACCCCTCTTCTTTCACCCAGCAGAGGACCACAAACAGGTTTCATATGAATGGCAACCTTTTATTATGGATTTGTGAGTTGCAGAAAGTAGTTAGGGATCAGAAAACACTTCAGCGTTAATGTCAGGTACAGATATGTTCCAAGTAATTTGTCAGCCATCCCCCTCCATAAGGAGTTTTTCCTCTCTGGGTGTCCTTGTCGGCTTCATCCTCCAGCTACACGCCAGAAGCCCTCCTGCATTTTTTCCTAGCTCTTCCTTGCAACTACCCTTTCTTCTTAATACTGGGTCCCTCTCTTAGGTTGCCTGTAGCAAAGTCAAATTCTTATCCCTTTAATAATAAAACAGAGTAACAGTTTAGCTTTGTTTTTTCATCTCATAGTACCCATCCAGCCCTGCCCAGGGACCTGACCTTTCTCAACCAAAAGAAACAGCATACACCATTAAGGTATTTTTTCTTTAAAAGAAAAAAGTCACCTTTTCAGGGGTGAATTATATCACTTCTCTGGAAGGCAGAATCAACTGTAGCTTTTCCTTCCAGTTGCCATTGCTCTTTTTCTGATGTAAAGGGGCATTTCTCTCCAAGAAAGCCACTATACTGTCTTGTAGACACATTATTTTTTGCCTGCTTCAGTACATTCTCCACACTGCTGCCGAATGATCTTTCTAAAGGGATAATTTGATCACGCTGGTCTTTTGGTTAAGCCATGAGTAACATCTCCCCGCTCTCAGGACAAAGTTTCGAATTCCTGACAGATCTAACAGAGCTTTGTGAACCCCTGGCCCCTGACCCAGCACTTGCCTTGCAGTAGGATTAACTTGCAGGACTCTCTTTTCTTTCCTTTCTCTCAAGGTGCAGAGACTTTTGGCTTCTGCAACAGAGCATGCTCCTTGCTACGTACTACTGGTTCTCTGTGATTGTTATTTCTCTGCCTCAGAGACCCTCTCTAGCTCATGTAGAGATGTCTTAGTTCTCTTTCAGATCTCAGCTTCAAGGTTTCTTAAGTTTGGGGCTCCTAGGTGTCTCTGTTGGGATTCTATACGTCTCCTTCAAGCCTTCATCAAAATTGTAATTCATTCATTTTGAAAGCAGGGTGTCAGGTTGCTGTGGCAACTCCATGCAGGGTTGCCTAGGGATAGTCTGTGTACCTCTACTGAAGGTTTCTATGATGAAGTTTTCATTTTCTGTTTTGTTTACTGCCTCCTTCCAACATTGCCCTTCCAAATTTAGGGTGGCGATGCCTCCCCTCTGTTGACCTATGTAGGGTGATTCACCATGTTGTTCAAAACTCTCAAGCACTCTTCATCTCCTCTCTATGCCTTCGTGCTATTCTCTACCTGTTCAGATTCTGATAACATACTCCTAAACTTTTACTGTTTTTTCTAAGGTCTTGCATAAGTGCTTAATCATTTGGGTTTTTCTTTTGTCACCGTCTTTTTATGCTCATAATCTCTGCTGCAAACATTTTCGATTATTTTCTTACATCTTCCTGTGGACCATGGTCTCTTTCACTCCTGGGGCCTCACACATGCTGTTCCTACAGTCAGAAAGGAGCAACCCACTCTTAGACTGCTAATTCCTTCCTTTATCTACCTAAACCCTGCTTATCCTTCAAGCTTCATTTTGCATTTCAATTCCTCGGAGAAGCCTGTTCTCACTTTTTGTCTTCCTTACCCCTAGTCTAGGTAGGTACTTAGGTAGAGTAATGGCCCTCAAAGATGTCTACATCCTAATTCCTGGAACCTGTGAATATGTTAGGTTACATGGCCAGGAAGAATTAAGGTTGTACATAGATTTGAGGTTGTGAATCAGGTGACCTTGAGATGGAGGATGATTCTGGATTATCTAGGTGGGCCCAATACAATCACAAGGGTTCTTATGGGTGAAATAGGGAGGCAGGAGAGCTAGTGTCAGAGAAAATTCCACTGGTCATTGATGGCTTTGAAGACAGGAAGGAGCCACAAGCTAAGGAATGCAAGTGGCCTCTAGAAGCTGGAAAAGATAAGGAAATGGACAGATTCTCCCCTAGAGCCTCCAGAAGAAACAGCTGTACTGAAAGTGGATTTTAGCCCATTGGGACTTATTTCAGACTTTGACCTTCAGAACTCTGATACACTAAATTTGCGGTTTTCTGTTTTTTATTTTTATTTTTACTTTTCTGTCTCAGATTAAGATGCAAAAATTTGTGTTGTTCTATGTGGTAATTTGTTACAGCAGCAGAAACTATTACTGTATTTTTTTTCAGGAGCTTCCATCGTCTATACTTCTCTATCGTGGTTTTTAATCATCCTGTATTATAATTGCCTATTGGTTTGTCTGGCCCTTTTAGTAGACTCTAAAGCCCACAAGACAGGACAATCACTGTTTTATTCACTGTCGTTTACCCCGTGCTAACTACAATGCCTGGAAGGTAATAGCCTTTCTGTAAATAATTGCTGAGTAAATTCATGGCAGATCCAGAATTCAAACATGGCATCTTTGATACAGTACAATAGCCCTTTGGCTCTGAAGCAGATACTACTTGAGATTTTTTTCTCTTGAAATCTGCCTAAGGTCATCTGAAATCAGATATAGCTCAGCCAACTTTAGTTATTTGAGAAGAATTTTCCAAATATATATTGATCCACTGTGCTATGATGTCTTGGTTTTTATCTGGGCAGAAACACAATATAAATGAATTTATTGGGTCCCCTTAACTTCTTCAAGCAAGACAATGGCGTATTTCTCATTTGCCATTAAGATCAGTTATATGTGTTTCCATGACACATCGTTCAGAAATGGCCAGAGCAGCTGGGTAGTGCAAGGAATGGCTGCCTATGGGTGGGACACAGTGTTTCAGATCCCCAGTTGTTCACTCTTTCTGGGGCAAATAGTCTCATTGGAAGGTCATTTTCTCAGGTGAAATGGACACAGTTTCATCTGTTTCAGCCACTTACACAGAAAGACTGCAACGTCCTAGGATTCCTAGAGCAAATGCCACGGCAAAGTGTGTTCAGGGCCTCCGCATACTGAAAGTTCCTAGTTACTACCCACATAACAAAACAGAACAAATCATAAAGTTTTAATATGATTAAAATCTAGACTTTTTATTCTTTTCTTTTTAGTATTTCTCTCTAATGAACAATTTGATGGGTGAATATCAAAAGCTATTAGAATTTGGTACATTATCACTCTCCATGCCTTATATTTTTAAGATGCAATGAAAGGAAGAAAAAATACCTCCCAGTTGATTCTTTTTTATCTTTGCCAAATACAGTAACTCTTATCAACTAAAATCACTAAGAAATTAAAGCTGATTAGGGAACATTAGGAAAGCTGTCAATGGATTTTTAAAAATCAGGGAAAAAGTTTCAGCATTCATTAAGCCCTCAGGGGAAAAAAGATGTATTCTAGCAAATCATAACAATTGAAATGTATTTCTATTATTTTTTTCTGAAGACTCTTCAAGCACTTATACTGAATTCCAGAATGCTTCAACTTCCAACTGATCAAGTGTTAAACACTGTGAAGAAAGCTAGTGTGGGAGACTGAGAAACAATAGTATTTTTGATTTCTGTTTAGTCAACTAGTTGTTTTACAGGAAATAATTTTGATAATGTTTATATGACCTTGAACATTTACAGCTATTTCATGGGGAGTTTAGAAGTAAACATTTTGATATAATATTGGGGGTTAAGGTTTAATAAAATGGGAATTTATTTGCTTCAAAAAGAGCCTAATAACAGAAAATTAGGAGATTCAAAAAGTAGTCAATAGAACAGCTTTTAGATCATGGGGAAGTTTCACCAGACAGTTTTCTACTTCAGTTTCTGCAAGGATGGTTTTGTGAGAGGAAGCAAATAGTCTGGGCTGCTTAGTGAAGTGTGAAAACCAAAACCAATGCATCCAACAGGCTGCTTTAACTCATCTCAGGCCATCCTGAATTCATTTGGAGTGTGGGTAGGAACCTAAAATCTGGCTTCAGAGCACAACCCACGTGGAAAGATTTATCAGAAAGAAAATTTCTTTCTGTATATATCAGCAACTTCAGATCAGCAAGATGAAAGATTTTGCAAAATAGGATGGGAAGCAAAACAGAGGAAAAGAGGAATGTAAGTGAGCCACCTCAAAATTGGTTTTTATGTAAGAAGTGAAAAGCCAAATCCCCATGAAAAATATATCTTGTATCTACCATAATCTACGCTCCTTTGAATCAGGGTGTCTTGAGATTGATAAACATCTGCCAAAAAAAACCCAGCCTTCCCAATGCCCTCATTTCACATTTATCCAACTAACCAGTTCTTCTTTATCTTTTAGTTGTTCTGTGGCTGAAAATAGAACTGAGGGTTGCTGATGCCCAGATTGCTATGCCATGAAGCGGTAGCGTGTTTGCAGTGTCGGATCTTCCATTTGTGCAGGGAATCCCTCTGCACTGTCCTCTCTTTCTGTCATGTCAGAACTGCCTACCTTCCACAGCATGTTTTGCCATGTTTCGCTGGGTCCAGCTAACCGTCTGTGTCATATCACTCTCCCAAGCAGTTCCATGCAGAAATATGATGTCGTAATAATGCAGAAATAATTGAACTTTCAGTGCTTTTAAAAGCAGATAACTTATATTTGCTTTGATCATGCTAGTATAGTAAAAATGAACAAAATTGGTGTAAGAAGGACATACACTGTCTGTAGAAAAGACAAGAAATGCACAGCTTATATTTTAAGCTCACCAGAATTTACATTTATTATTAAATATGATGCATTATTTTGGAAGCCGATTTTCTTGGAAAATAAAGGCTTGTTTTTGAAAATAGGTAAAAATATAAGATAAACCTACATTAGAGATATGTAACAAGAAAGCCTACTACAACAAGAAAAATCTTGCAGTAAATTAAATATTATATCTACAAATAGGCATCTTGTAAAAGAAACTCCTTACCATACACAGTGGCTGTGTTACTAAATATTGGCTGAGTTTGGTGATACTTTGTCTAGTCTTTTTGTTGGCCAAGAAAATATTTTTCACATTAAGAAGTTTCCTGGTTAATTAAAGCTCATGTTAATAAAGAATGTAAAATTGTTTCCCTTTCTGTCTAAAACCACAGACTGTCAGGTATGAAGTTCTTTTCTCTTCCATGCTCTGATATCACAATGATTGTTTTTGACAATATCCTTTACAGTGGCATAGTTATTACTTGCTTTTTTGGATTTGCTATGGGCTATTTGAATCTTAATCAACACTGTTAATAGTGTGCCTTAACATTAGTACTGCATTTTTTTTTTAAACTTGGAATTTTGTTATTTTCCTTGGAATGCATTTTTTTGGTTTATAGATGGTATTGGTCACAACGAAGAAATCTAAATTGGTGGAAACTCAGAGTTTTTTTTTTTTTTCATGAGAGGAGGGGACAAAGAGGCGAAATTCCTAGACCAGTCTATTTCCCAGACTATTCAAACACTTCATCAATTGTAACTCCAATAGTATTAATCAAGACACAAAGTTCAAACCGGTAGAGCTGCTGGGGTTATTCCAGGCCTGCAGTCCTATCCTCGAAATTTTGCTTTCTTCTTGTTGAGCTCCTTGAATTTGAGGAAGGCGGAGTGTGAGAGAGGATGGTGAAGAAAGGGTAAAAGTTGCTTGTAGCTGGGCATGAGAAGTTCCAAAGCCACCACAGAGAAAAGTCTCCACCAGCTTAGGGGCTGGGAGAGGGCCCTGGTGGAGGAGAACCGGCATAAGGAAATCAGCAACTCTGTAATACACTTATAGCCTGTGACAGGAAACATTTGTCATTGGCTATTTATGAATTAAATCTTAGTAAAATCCCTAGGTCTTCCCTAGCCAAGCGCAAATGTCTGAAGAGGTCACCTGTAACTTTGAACTTCCTTTCAGCATATTTTCAGCATAGATGTTGCAGGCAGTTGTGTCTAGGCACAGGACAGATTTACTTCTGCATCAATGTTTGAGGCACTGTGTATGGCACAGAGACCCCGTTAGTCAGTGAAAATATGGCCTATTCAAGGTGATGAAAGTTTAGTGAGAATCTTAACTAGCAAGACAACAAAGTTACTCTTTCAGAGAAATAATTTAAATGGCTTTGAAGAGAAAATAAGAATTTTTTTTAAAATGGAAAATTTATTTTCCAAACTACAAGATAGTTAAATAATTAGCACATCTCTTAAGCCCTCAATTTTAATTTAGCACTCAGAGTGATGTCACTGATAGTCTCTAGCTCCTGATAAATGCGGTTTTCTCCTGTGTCAGTTTTCCCATATTAAATGTTAATTTTGGCTGGGTGCTGTGGCTTACAGATCACAAGGTCAAGAGATTGAGACCAGCCTGAGCCTGCCAACGTGGTGAAACCCCATCTCTACTAAAAATACAAAAAATAGCCAGGCGTGGTGGTGCACACCTATAATCCCAGCTACTCGGGAGGCTGAGGCAGGAGAATTGCTTGAACTCGGAAGGCAGAAGTTGCAGTGAGCGGTGCTTGCACTCCAGCCTGGGCGACAGAGCGAGACTGTGTCAAAAAAAAAAAAAAAATCATTCAGAGACAGTTAAATCAGATCTTTTTTTTTTTTTTTTTTTTTTTTGTTAGATGGAGTCTCACTCTAGCCTGGCTGTAGTACAGTGGTGTGATCTCGGCTCACTGCAACCTCTGACTCCTGGGTTCAAGCGATTCTCCTGCCTTAGCCTCCCAAGTAGCTGGGACTACGGGCATGCGCCACCATGCCCACTATTTTTTGTATTTTTAGTAGAGATGGAGTTTCACCATGTTGGCAGGCTGGTCTTGAACTCCTGGCTTGAAGCAATCCATCTACTTCGACCTCCTGAAGTGCTGAGATTACAGGTGTGAGCCACCATGCCCAGCTCTAAATGATTTATAGCATAATAGTAACACATTTGATGATACATGAACAACTATAGGTAGAGCTACAGGTAGAAAAAAATGAAGTGGAATTATTTCCCTGGCTTTTCCTGGGTTGTAACAAATTCCCAGAACATTTGAACCCTCCACTTAATCTAGGTTTATGATATATAATTGAAGCGTAGACAAGGACATCTTCGGAACAAAAGAACAAAGAAGAAAGGGGTACTTCGAATTGGTGAGTGAGCAGAAATAACAACATCCAGAAGGACTTTTCTTCCCTGACTCTTATTTTTAGGAACACTTTCTACTCCTCCTCCCTGACTTCTGCCTTCCATCTTAAGCCCAGCTTATCATCAACACTAAATGTAAGATTGGTTTGGAGACCAGGGGAAGTGAAATATAATTTATTCAGCAAAAATTACAGCGATCCTTTAAGGAAGGTAAAAGTAATTTCATAATTTGGAATTTGGCCAGCAAATAAAAACTAATATTCAACTCCTTTTCCCATTTCTATAAAAACATTTACAGTGAGGAAGTCTTTAGCATTACTAGCAGTGAGAATCATGATTTCATATCTCCTGTGAATTGCAACAATTGCAACAATATTGTTGAACACTGGAACAATTTTCCAGTCCTACAGGGATATGTAAGAGTTTTTAAAAGCAGAAAAAAAAAGACATCTAGATTCAAGGTCAGACAAGAAAATAACATTTTAAGGGGCCACTAAATAATTTTCGAAAGCCCATTTGAAATTTATAAACTGATCATTTAATAGTTTTAGCTTTTATAAATATGACATGTATTGTGTTTTTTCATTTCTATAATCAAATGATAAAATATAATATAATATCAAGAGCAGCAGATAATTTTGGAAGTGATCATCAAATGAAGTTTTCTAACTGAAAAATTGAAGTGGATGCAAATATACAAAGGAAGTTTATGCAAGGTTTTAGACTATAGAACAATCCATTTAACCAAAAGACATCTTATTATTTGTAATAGATGACTTCAATTGCAATCAAAGTTGTCATTTGATATTATATATGTGTGTGTGTGTATATATACACACACTATACGAATATACTCGATTTAAAGAAAACTTATAAAAACCATGGTTAGAATTCACCGTAGCAACGAAGTACAATGATTACATGGCAGCTATAAGTCAAATGATTTTATGATGAACTACACAATTAGATATAATAATAAACTGTGATAGCGAAAGAACTTGAAGAAAAACTTTAAAATACATTAACTAGTATATACACTTGATTTTAATCTATCAGAAATTATGTCAATGTTCATGTCAGTTATATATTACTTAGAGTGGTCTATCAAATCACAACATGTGTGCCTTTGCAAATTTTAAAAGTCACTTGAATTGTAGTTTTTGTGCTTGTATTCTCTCCTCACACTATTTTTGGAAATTGCCAAATTAGTTGTCTGTTTAGTAGTAAGTATAATGTGGAGAAAAAGCATATTGCTAAAATGTAACTATAGTAGTAGTAAGTATAAGGTGGAAAAAAAGCATACTGCTAAAATGCATTTAATCAGAATTTATGTTTGCACCCCTCTATAACACATACCTTGAGGTATTTTCTTGATTGTGGTATTAAAATTAAGTATTATATTCAGCTTGAACTGGTCTTGAACTCCTGACTTGAAGCAATCCATCTACTTTGGTGAGTATTATATTCACCAAAACTAAAAAATATGAGAATCATAAACAATAAAGCCCTCGTAAGATTGTTATTGATCAAAAGATTGAATCATTTTGGCTTTCAATCTATCTGCTGAAAGTACACACTGAAAATATATTTTGAGCTTCAGAAAATTTGTTAAATCCAATTTAATGTATAATAATTTAATTGTAAATGATAAAAATCTATACCAGTAATTTTTGGTAGAAACTTTATTTTCCAGTGTATATAAGTCACTTATCTACAGTAACTTTTGCTAATTCACCATACTTTTAAATTGAATATGTTTAAACAAGTGACTTTAAATCTTAATTTTTGAATTATAATAATGGCATCTCTAGTAAATCTTAATACCAGTTATTTCTATCTAAATTAAATTGCAATCTTTATTGACACATAGAAAGGGAGGGGGGTTTCTTTCCTTGCTAAGAATTACATTGTTCTGGTTGTTAAAATTATAGTGTCATCGCTTTGTTCAAAGCTGATCAGGGCAAGTTTTGAACTTGGATTTATTACCACTTACTCGTCTTAGTTCTCCCGTAACCTCAAAAGTTGTGACAGAGACGCTTCAGCTTACATCTTAGCATATTAAAAGGACAGAACATCAACAGGGACTCTTGGTACAAACAAGATTTAGGAATATTTATTTGTGCAAGAGAAAATATGCTTTGTGGCTCTGTGCCACTTAAAAAAAGTAGTCTTGCTTTAGGTTTCAATTTTCTTAAATGGAAGAAATAGACAGAATACATTCCCTGGATCTTGTGTTTATATTATGGCAAAGCAAATGAGCCAATGCATCTTAGTGGATAAGAATTAAAGTATTTTTGAGCAATATTTTTTCCTGAAATCGGTTTTTTCCTGTAATCTTTAAATCTATACTTTTTTTTTTAAAAACTGCATTGATAGTTTCTATTGCGACTTTACCTGTCTCCTCCACCCCCACCTTTCTCTTTCAAAGCATTTTTTCAATCAGCACATGAGGTTCTGAAAGAATATTTAGTCTTGGCTTTTCCCTCAACTTTATTCAGCAAAGCTACTGACTTGAACAAAAGCAGTACTGTACCTGCTCCTGGCCGCCAGAAACAATGACGAGCGCCTTGATAAGATTAGATGTAATTTTAAATGCAGCGGGGACAAAGACTCCCTCCCACTCGCCCCACTCCTAACCCCCTACTGTAATTCCACCACAGAGAGCAGTTGAAAAATCCCGGGCCAGAGCCAGACTGCTTGGTAAGCGCCACCTAACAGACATAGAAACATGATCTGCATCATTTTCAGGCTTGGCAGACATTTTGTGCATAAAAACGAGAAGAAAAGAAAAGAAAAAAAAAAGGCCATCTTTGAAACCAGACACAGGCAAACTTTATACCTTCCCAGTTTTATAGTTTCAAGAAGGACTTTAAATTTGAAATAATCAAACAACAAAAAAGAAATTATGTTGAGAATGTATAAAATCAATTTAATTTTGTTTTTGAGCAGAAATATTCTCAGTGCATCTAAGTTAAAGTTTGCTATGGATTGCTTAGTGTTTTCATCTTTTGGGGTAGGCATAAATGTTTGTGCTTTCTTTATTAATCTAAGAAGCTAGGTGTCCAGTGTGCATTTTTTTAAAACTGGTGAACATTTATTCTTTAATTTTGTGAGAATATCAGTGAAATGTCCCTGTGCTTTCCTTTTACTTCTGTTTTTCAGATAAGAAGCTTGGCCTAATAGATGTCTTTACATTTATGTGTTTATTTGTTCTCATCAAAAAACTTTATTCTTTTTACTCTTTCATTTATGAATATTGAAATAATAATTTAATCTCTCTCTTTCTGTATCTACCTTTCTACCTATCTATCTCAAAAACTAAACACTGATTTTTAGGTTTTAGGAGAAGAAATTTTATTTACAAGGAAAATGTATGTATTTGTTTATTTAATTATACAGATACAACTCACTTTGCCCACACAAAAGCTTTCATGGCATTATATTGTTTGAATTTCTGTGAAACAAATCATCTAAACTGTGCTACATAAACTGTTTTTAATCTAAGGTAACTCTTTTATTAGGTGGATAAGATCTCCTTAATCTGTCAGTTCTAAGATGCTTTTTTGGTGTCCAGTGTTCTTTATAGGGGGCATGACAGCATGCAGAAGAAAAGTCAGATGTTGAAACTGGATAAAGAGTCTTAACCGACCACATTTGAGAGGCTTACTAATCTCTGAACTTCTGATCCCATGGTAGTAGGTATTTTTGAGTTATACAAGAGGACAAATCTCTATACTTGCCTAGTTATGGAAATTAGTGGCTTTCAGAGCTTACCCATTAACCTGACAAATACGCTGCATACATGTGCTGTTATTACCCTTACTTCTTCTCATAAAACTTCAGAAAGTTGAGAAAATACCTTTAGGATCTTAATCCCTATTCCAACTCACCCTAAATTTATATAGGTTTTTCCTCTGAGAAATGACAGAGGCCTAAACAGTAAGAATTTCAGTTAATTGGATGCCACTAAGCATTACTGAAATGTATTATCCTTGAAAGTAGTGAACTATATTGATTTGTAAATCGTTTTGGTGGGATAGAAAGGTATTTTTATTTCCTTCTTTCTTCCTTTCTCCTTGTTTTTGTTTGTTTTTCAACCTGTCAGTAGTGTAACCAAAGATCTTCAGTGCTCTTCTTTCTCTCTTTTGTTTCCTCTTCTGTCTGTTCCTGGAAAGATGTGGATAGGTCCTCCTGACTGCCTGTTCTCAGGTGCTCAGCAGCCTCTGGAAGTTTATAGAACTTAATTTTCCCGGGCAGTTCCCTTCTCTCCTCTCTTCCCTCTCTTCCTCCTTCCCTTCCTCCCTCCCTTCCTCCCTCCCTCCCTCCCTCCCTCCCTTCCTTCCTTCCTTCTTTCTTCCTTCCTTTCTTCTTTCCTTCCTACCTTCCTTCCTTCCTTCCTTCCTTCCTTCCTTCCTTCCTTCCTTCCTTCTTCCTTCTTCTTTGCTCCCTTCTTTTCTTCCTTCTTTCTACAATGTACCAGACACTGTCTTAGGGGCTGTGGATTAAAGAGGTGACTACAATGTAGTTTCTCCTCTCAAGGAGCTCATCGTCTTGTATCAAGGGAGTCATGAAAAGAAGCAATCTCTGCTTCCGACCTTTCTCTTATACTTTGTGCCCTGATCAAACCAAAGCTTCCCATTTTCCCACTCCTTCTACCTACGAGAAACATGAGAAATAAATGCAAGCTAAAATAACTGATAACTTTTAAAGTATTTCTCATCTCTGCATTTAAATTTTGACTCTTGGCCTTTAAAAGTGGAATAAGTAGTAAGGGTTTTTGTCAGTAAAGAACACAGATGAAGAGGAGAGATATTTTATATTAGAGGAACTTTCTCAGAATCTCTCAATCATGATAAAAATGTGTTATACTTAAGATTGGCCTCATCCTTTTGGTCCAGAATTTATGTTAATCCATCTGGATTCAAACTCAGAGAAATTCATTATAATTTTCCAAATTTACTATTTGTTTTTTACATTTATCATTTTCAGTATATACTTTGTATGAAAGAAAACTAGGTCAAATAACTACTTATATGCCAATAAATACTTATCATTTAACAATGAAACTTAGACATATATTGAAATAATTATTTTCTGTGTTACTAATATATCCTTGTAAAAATCAAAGCTGATATCCAGATTCAGAAAATCCGTGCCTGGAAACTCACCTCTTTTTAGTCTATTTCTGCTAGTATTATTTTAAATCCAGAATGAATACATATTTGTCATGCTAATATTACAAGATCCACAAAAAAAAAAAATAAGAAAAAAGAATAAAATTTTATTCCTAGCATTCAGAGAGAAATTCTTAACATCTGCTTTCAACTTTTTGTATCCAAATATTTTCATATTTTTATGCAAGTGAGATCGTAGTGAACATAGCCATTTCTAGCCATTTTAATGTACCAATGTATATTACAAGTGTTTGAAATGCACTAGAAAGATGATACTTAACATTTGTAACTATGTTTTTACTTTTTGAATGCTACATTGTGTGGATGTAGAATGTATTAAGATCATCCCTTTTGTTTCTTGTCTTCCTCGTTCTCCATTTTCTATTAGACTAATGAGACTAATGTCTGTTGTTTTGGATGGTTAGTCTCTGTCCTCCATGCATTTTTTTGGTCCAGCCCTGTCTAAATGGAAAGCCCTTTCCTCCTTTATCTGCCTGTCTGGAAACTCTGTTCACTCTACAAGACCAAGCTGATAGGGCTCTTTCTCAAAAGAACCTCAAATTCAGCTTCATCCTCTGCATTCCTATCATGCCTTTGAGGTGCTTTCTTTAGGGAATTTATCACACTCTGCATATGAAAGGACATCAGCTGGAGCAGAATCAGATTGTGCAAGGCTGGCAAGTGGCATTAGCAGCACAATGTCCTAGGGGTCTATCTTGCATGCTCTGGGCAGAGCAGCCTCTAGATGGCATAGAATGTTTTAGGAACTTCTTACTTGTCATGGAAAGCAGAGGCCCCTGGAGCTGCTGCCTGGTTAAGTTGTGTAATTTGCATCAGCCCAAGGAGCCCTGTTGAAGAGGATGTGAATCCTGATAATAACTGAGGTCCTGGATAAAGCAAACCTGATTGCAGTACTGTGAGTTCCTCCAAAGAGATTCAACTGGAGGAGATCACAGCTCCCCAAGAGAAGATCACTGGTGTGTTGAGAAACCTGACTAATAGGGTTGAAATTATAGAGAAACCAGTGGCTACTGTTGTATCGAGACTGAGACTGTGCCCGACTTGGCCATGCCTGGCTATCCCTGCTGCATCCTGGGAAGGAGACCACCACCATGTAAACCGCAAAGACTTGTGCCGCAAGGGACCTGCAGGCTTTGCTATGGAAGCCACCCTCAAAGAGTAAGTCAGGCTCCAGACAGAAGTGCCAGTCTGGAATGCAGCCTGCATTCTGTTGAGGTCCTTGTGCAGTTTACTCTGGTCACTAGCAGCGTGGAGAGCAGCTCGGGTAGGAAAATGCTGGTGGCTGTGTGCCGAGCTCCAGGGTGCAGAAGGACTGAGCAAATGCAAAAGCCTGAGCAGAGGGATCCTCTTGGAGAAAACTCATCCTCAGTGACCGGGTCCCAAGCAAAGATTGCACTTCCTCCAGGCAGAGTGGTAGGATTTAGGATATGGCTGTCAGTGTGATACACAGATACACACAGAAATTACATCTTTTTCACTCTTACATGTCCTGTGGCAATTTAGTATGACGTCTTACGTATACCCAACAGATCCACTTATTTATTATACTCACAGATATTGCTGAGGCCTAAAATAAATCCGGCATTATTCTAGGTACTGGGACAAAAATAGCTAGCAAAAATCAGACATAGGTTTTGCCCTCGTGGATCTAAATGTTCTTTGAGACATAATTCATGCAAATAGATTTACATTTCATTATTCTCCCGTTTCTCCATGCAGGCTATTTTGAAATATAGCAACACATGTTGCATTTAACTTTTTACGCTCTTAAAAATGTGGAGAGGCAAGCAGTGCTAAAACATAAATAAGCTAAGAGGTAACAAGCATTCGTTTATAGCTGTTGTTAGGTAAGTTAACCCTTCGGAAGCTATATTAATTTTTCCAAGTCACTAGGCCAATGACTTGCTTTAGAACCTGGAATTGTCACGGGCACATGGGGAAATGCACATTTTGTATATATGCGGTGCAATTTATTTGGAGCTGTAATCCTAAATCTCTTTTCTTTGATCTGACCATGAAACATAAAATGAACATTGACAAATTACTTTGGATTAATTACTTAATAAATATTATTAATTGCTTAATGTATTCAAGATCCTATGCTTAATTCTGGGAGAGAACAAAGGGCGAATTAAAGAGAGTTTCTACTGTCAATATGGTATAAAAACTAGATTTGGCCAAAGACACAGTCTTTCGAAATTAATGAGCTGCAAAGTGCCACTTTCCCCCACTGTTGACAGATCAGAGCCTTCATCCACGGTGCTCAGCCTGAATGGGAGAGAGGATGAGAAGGATGTGCTGGACACAGCAGGAAACAGTGTTGTCCAGATAAGCACAAAGTAGTCTCAGGATGCCCAGGCATTCGTTTGTGTGTAATAAATGTATCCAAGGTGTTTCTATTTCTCACTTGAGTTCTGTTATTTTAAAAATCACAAAATAGATAAATTTTCTATAAAAATAATTAAGAAAACAAAAGCAGTTATTAGAAAAAGAACAAGAACCATCTCTTTTCCAAAGCTCTGTTTACTCCTGCAGATAGTTTAATCACAAAAATAAATAACATGTATAGCATTTCATGTTTCATAAAGAGCGATCACACATTTAATCTTTGTAGCAATTCTGTGAGCCTGGTATTATATCTTCATTTTATAGATGACAAAACTGGGCTATAGATATTAAGCAATTTGCCAAATTTGACTAAGACCTGATAAGAATTTGGTCAGTAAGCAGAAAGCGAACGTATAAACAGTAACCACTTATTTTTCTCCAATTTTGTGCAAAACACAATACTTCTAGGTGTTTGAGGGAGATGCTCATGTTATGGATGCCATGACCTCTGTCCACAAAGACTTTGTATTTGAATGGGGTAAACGAAACCACATATGTAAAAGACATAGATCATCATATTAAAAAGTGTAAAATAATACAGTGCAAGTTACAGTCATAAATTCTGAGGTCATATGGAGTAATACTATAGCTCAGTGAGGTTAATGCCATTAATACTGGGGATATTGCTTTCTGAATGTGTAGGAGAGGTGTGGGGTGACTACCTTTGAGTCACTAGAAGTTTATCACAAAATAATAGGAGAGAAACCAGGAAACGTGGATATCTCTGAGCAGTGGGAGGACTTTGTGGAGAGGCCATCTCTTTCATAACTTCAAATTTCATTACTAGTGAAATGAAAAAGACAGGAAGTAGAATGCCATCACAATTTTTTTTTTTACCAAGTAGATGATATTTTCCATATGAAAAAGATCCACTTAAATATTTACAAATAAGTATGAAAGTTTATTTAAACTCATCAGATTTTAAAGGAGAATATTCTTTAGTCTGAATTTTTTGAGCCAGAGTAGAAAAATGGATCCTCCTACCACTTCTCTCTTCTCTCAGTGGGTGCTTGAACTAAATTGTAGAGGGATGCATATTCTCTTGTAGAAAAGCCTTGAAGAAAAAGAGAATGCAATACCTCACCTCCATGTAATGCAAGGTGATACTTTTTAAAGTAGAGGTTTTATTTTACAACAGACCTACAGCATATATTCCCACAGGTGTAACGCTGATCTACACCAAGAGCTTCTGAAATATATACTAATTAGGTAGGGAAGTTTTTAAAGAGAAAAAGATTTGAAAAGGAGGAAAAATGTTACCTGTATCTCCCAAGCCCCAGGACAGCTGCTATTGACATGGACGGTAATGAGTTATGCAGGTCAAGGTGTCTCAGCTTGCTGTTCTTGGAGAAATAATACAAGCAGGTTTTGCTGAAATGATTTTTTTCCATTAGATCCCTATCTTTCAGTTTTGACTGAAAACAAAATACTTACGAAGGTGTTAAATTAGGAAGTATGTTTAAATGTAGACAGTTGAGTGTGACTTTTTTTCTTTCATTTATTTTTCTAACCGATGGTTTCATAGACTGATATTCCTTAAAATTTCTATTTATTGATTCATTCTTCAGATATTTTGCTTAGATGCTGGCTGATAAGGCCCAGGGTAATAATCTAACACTTGAAACAATATTTGCTTAAATCCCACCAGCATCCTGAATTATAAGCACAAAGATCAAATATTTTGGATGATGTCATTTGCTGAGTATTTTTTGCTTTATTTATTCATTATTTTTCAGAAACAGGGTTTTACTCTGTTGTCCAGGACTGGCGCTGGTGTGCTCACTGTAATCTTAAACCCCTGGGCTCAAGCATTCCTCCTGCCTGGGCTTCCCAAAGTGCTGGGATTACAGTCAGGAACTATGGCGCTTGGCCCCAAGTTTTACTGAATTTTAATGTTCTCAATAAACACTGCTTTTGTGAATAATGTTAGGATCTCATGACAGTTCACATTATTTAGAGCTATCATTTTGTACTGAAAAAATGTTAGTTACCATGTTAAGTGGAAGTCCATAGGGAGTCTCAGTCTGACCTTCTCATTAATTTAGTCTATATGTGACTTTACGCAGGTCACCTAGTTTCTTTGCATCTTGGTTTCCTTCAGGTGTCCAACAATGCAACTAAAAGCCCTTCTCTAAGTTGTAAGATGTGGGAAACATATGCAATATTATTTGTAAATGGAATCTGAAAAAGGTGAAGCTTTCACATACAAGTGATATAGCGTAAAATATTCAATTTAGCTCTTTGTATTAATGAGAGTATAATACACAATGTTATTGATACTATTCCCAATACCTTAACATTTGTTTAAAAGCAAAAATATACTTTGGCCCTATGGAGGTCTTCAGAAGCAATGTGGTGTAGTATAAAATGCATAGCTTTTGATATCAGGGAGAACAAGCTGAAATCCTATCTTTGCAACTTAATAGTGAAGTGATCTTGGCAGGCTGTTTATCTTAATTGAGTCCCAATTTCCCTATCTGCAAAAGAGAGATAGTGATGTCTCTGTAACTGGGTTTTCACGTAGATTATATGAGGTTCAGTGTTGGCCATAAAAAGTATTGACTACTTACAGGATAGGCACTTCGAAGAAGTTGATTAATACATGACCACAGCATATATTAATCATTAATTAGACATTAAGTAATTACTGATAAACTTTTTCATTGTTTTAAAATATGTGATCAGCATGGTAGTCTGAACAAATCCATGTTCTTCAAAATGCCTGAAAGTAGCAGTATTTAGTTTTTAATTCCCTAAGAAAGAATGATTTTAGAATTGATATATGTAGATGTTAGCTATGTTGCAAAGAGGTTTTTTTTTAATCAGATATTTCGCTAGACATAGAGTATATGCAATAACGGCAATATCTACCTAGAGATAAATAAAACAAGTTCTATTCCATGATGATTTCTACACAGGTTACATTTTTAGTCTTTTAAGTTTTTTTTTTTGTTTGTTTTTTGTTTTTTGAGACAGAGTCTTGCCACCCTATGGCCCAGGCTGGAGTGCAATGGCATGATCTCGGCTCACTGCAACCTCTGCCTCCCGGCTTCAAGTGATTCTCCTGCCGCAACCTCCCAAGTAGCTGAGATTACAGGCGCAAGCCACCGTGCCTAGCTAATTTTTTGTATCTTTAATAGAGACAGGGTTTCACCATGTTGGCCAGGCTGGTCTCAAACTTCTGACTTCAGATGATCCACCTGCCTCAGCCTCCTAAAGTGCTGGGATTACAAGTGTGAGCCACTGCACCTGGCCTTCTAAGCTTTTAAGAATAAGATTCTTTATGTATTTACCTTTTATACAAATAAGTAAAATTATAAGCCAAACTTAAATTATTAGCTGTCATTATTTTATAAGTAGTTGGTATTACTCATCACTTAGTAACTTAAAAATTGTAAAAATTGTAAGAGTTTTGTGTGCTTCCTTATTAGCTTTCTGAGGAAAAAAGAAAAGTGTTATAATAATAATAATTTGGTATGATATATACCATTGTCATAATGATGATAGAATTCTGAAATATTTTTATTATTTTGAAAGATTTTTTTGGACCTTTTCTGGTTCATTTCTATCCTTCCAATCATGAACCAAGAGTCACATTAGTAACTGTAGTTAAATTTTTTTTTTTTTGAGACAGAATTTCGCTCTTGTTGCCCAGGCTGGAGTGCAATGGCATGATCTCAGCTCACCGCAACTTCTGCCTCCTGGGTTCAAGTGATTCTCCTGCCTCAGCCTCTCGAGTAGCTGGGACTACAGGCATGCACCACCACACCTGGCTAATTTTGTATTTTTAGTAAAGATGGGGTTTCTCCATGTTGATCAAGCTGGTCTCAAACTCCCAGCCTTAGGTGATCTGCCAGCCCTCAGCCTCCCAAAGCGCTGGGATTACAGGTGTAAGCCACCACACCCTGCCTAAATTTTTAAAAACGGAATGAAAGTTGTGCATCTTTGTGGACATTAGAATAAGACACTTGGGGTATCATAGTTGCTCTTGACTATTTGTAATTTATTTAATTTTTGAAGAAGCTAATAGAAGGTCAATGCTAGTTTTAAACAAGATATAAAACAGACTCATTTTTTTAAACACTAATTCAGCTATAAAAGCTAATTTGAATATATAATCACACAGTAATTTTGGTTATTGTGGGTGAAGTTTTAAAAAAGAATATGTAACTAAACACTTTGAGAAATCATTTTATACATCTGTCAATATGACTACATCTCAAAATGAATTAAGAAATAATGGCAATATCGAATATAAGTTTCTTTAGGATATTCATTAGAGACAGAAAAATAACAGCACTTATTTAAGAATTATTATAACAGAGTTAGGGTTAAAAATGAAAAGAAAGATTGTTCTTCAGTTGGTAATAATATGGTACCACATCTCCTTTGCCAGTGGCAGAGGGACACGCTCTTGGTGAATTGCTTTCTTCACTCCTGGGCAAGCTGAGAGAAGAGGTTTACTTCCAACTCAAAAGGATATATTATTACAAAAAGTAATGAAAATGTGCCTGGGAATCTAAAAAGTCTGCTTAACATTTCTTCCAATATTTTTCTTGGTCATGTTAATATTTTGGGCAGAATCTCTGGAAAACAGAACTTTTCACGTGTAGACACTTGAAAATATCTCTTGCATGAACACTGAATGGGAGTAGATAATTAAGAAGAATGTCAGGACTCTAAATTATTTTTCTTCTGATAAAGCGTTAATTTTCAGACTCTACCCATCCTTTCTGTAGTGAATTGCTGAGGTACTCAAACATTTGACCAGGAAATGTTAACACTTCCTGCTAAAGCTAACTTCAAATAGCAAAGAGGGTGTTCGTGTTAAACTGTGGTTCAAGTTGAAGCCATTGAGAGTAGAGTCAAATTACCTTTTTTTTAAAAAAATGAATATCATTTTAATAATGAATATGCCTATTTTAGAAAAGTGACTGATACAGAAAAAGTGAATAAGGCTTATGTGCTTTCTTAGTAATTCTAATTGAGTTTTAAAATATTTTAATTCATTAATGAAAGTAGACAAGGTGAAATACTGACGTGTTTTCTCTCTCTACTTATTCATATAATATTTTTTCAATAAAATGACTACAGCAAACTTTAGGGTTTTTTTTGAAAAAATATGTTCTTATAAAATAAACTTAGTCCTCGTATATTGAAAGTATAAAGTTTGTTTTTATTAAAAATTCAAGCAATTTATATTTTAAAATCATGAGTGATTAACAGGTTAGGTAAATGTCTATAATTCATGATGGAAGATTTGACGATCAAAACCTTCAAATGTAAATCAGGCATTAAACTATTTTGATACATAATATAGTTTACTTTTTCACTTCAGTTTTCAGATATGAAAGAAATAGCACCAAGCGGTAAAAACATTGAGTATATAAAGAAAAATAGAGAGACACGTTAACAACTGTCTGGATAAAAGACACACACACCCCTTTGATTAATTATGTCTATATATTAGGCATTAATCATTCATTTTTTACCTGTTCATGAGCATTAGCTTTGTACATTATTTCAAACTTCCACTAAGGTTGCTAGTTGTGACACAGTTACTAAATTAAAACCACTTGTTTGTTTTAGAACTATCACTAAATATCTTGTAAGTGATAATAACCTCCAAATACAAATTGGCATCTCCAATGAAAATGGTAGGCCCAAGAAGACCAAAGAGAAATATATAATTTAAGGCAACTAAGCTAGTATGTCCTTTCAATAAATACTTTTACCTCAACATTGCTGAAGTCTAAACAATATATTACATATTTTTTATATAGGCAATGTGCTTATTCTGTGAATATGTAATCCTGTACCTTACTGATAAAATGGTCTTGCGCATAAATGATACACTGCAGCAGTTTTAAGATTTAAAGTGGCCAGAGAAATTAACAGTGCTGATAGTGCTAAGTTACACATTTATAAGTGACACCTTTGTCCTTTGATATCATTTCCCAACAAGGTTATCACTGAAACTTCTTCCATTCCATAGAATTGTATTTCTCAGTCAGCTAAAGTAGCTGACAACACAGTGTGAGTTGACGTGCAGCTCTAGTTCCTTTCCTCTTTTTTTTTTTTTTCCTTTTTGGAGTTCTCGTAAAAGATTTCAGTTATCTGTCATCAGGCCCAAGTTTAGATTCTCCCAAGCCAAAGCAGCTTGGAATGTGTTAGTGAAGAGGACACTCCAGACAGGACAATATGCTTGTCTACGGGGTGAGCGTGAAGAAGAATGCTAAGAGCTTGTAGTAATGTTGCCTTGGCTGGTGTAAGCCACAGAGAGGAGAACAGATCAGCTGGAAACGAATCCTAGTGCTGAAAGGGTACACTTCAACCTTTCAGTTTGTACACAAGCCTCAGAGCAACAGCATTATCTGGCAATTGGCCTTCTTATGCCTAAATTTCAACCCACAAGTAGGAGTGAGGTTGTTGAGGATATCCTCACCCTTAGAGTTATTCACTTTGCATAATGACTCTACTTAGCACCTTAGGAGGGAGTGCTGATGTCTAAGTGCTCCATAGTCATGACTGTGTACCCTTCAATTAAGCAGTCCAGATATGAGTTCTTTTAAGATAAAACTGAAAGTGATTATGGTGGTAGTTACAAGGGTATGTACATTTGTCAAAACTCATCTAACACTTAAAATAGGTGAATTTTATTGTAAGTAAATTATACCTCAATAGAGCTGATAAGAAGCAAGTTTAGGAATCTTGAAGCAGGAAGAACTGTTAGATAAAGCAAGAAAGCTACTGTCATCCGCAGCATACTAATTTTAGTTATTATCATAAGAATAACCTTTTTTGAGTAGAGGATACATTAATCATTTTAAGTTTTTTTGAAAATATATTTATTTTCTAATAGACATATTGTAATTTTACTTATCCATGGGGTACAATTTGATGTTTCCATACACATTTGTGTTGTATGATGATCTAATCATGGTATTTAGTGTGTCCATCACCTCATGCATTTATCATTTTTTTGTGGTGAGAGAATTTATAAACATCTTTTCTAACTATTTTGTAATATGCAATATTTTGCTGTTAACCATTCACTCTACTGTACAATACAACATCAGAATTTATTTCTTCTAATAATAACTTCATACCTGTTGATTAACCTCTCATCATGCTCCCTCTCTCCTTCCTATTATTTATAATAAACAATAAAACAATTCCATAACTGACTTATTTTACAATGATTATATTAATTTAAAAAGCATGCCTTCCTTTTTAACCATTGTATTCCCAGGAATTTGTCTGATCTATGGCATATAGTAGTTACTTAATAAATATTGGTGGAATAGCTGATGTCTAAAATTGTAATCACTAGCATATAAAATGTTATTACTTATTTTTTTTTTTTTAGAGATGGGGGCTATGTTACCCAGGCTGGTCTCAGAGTATTGGGCTGAAGTGATCCTCCTGCCTTGGCCTCCCAAAGTGCTGAGATTACAGGCATGAGCTACTGCGCCCATCCTCATTATGCATTACTGACTTAAAATATATTATATATGATATATTATGTATAAAATATATTATAAAATATGTAAAGCAAATGGAAATAACTGAAAGTTAATTAGAACTGCTTTGCTAAATATCCTTTTACACTGTCCTAGTTTACTCATTATGTGTCCTAGTAAAGCAAATGGAAATAGCTGAAAGTTAATTAGAACTACTTTGCTAAATATCCTTTAACACTGTGCTAGTTTACTCATTACATGGTAAAGTTTCTCATGTTGGATTTTGGTACACTAACCTGATGGTCAACGTCACAAGTAAAACCCCAGCTCTTTATATTGTGCTTGATTCTGATGTGTCCTCATGGGAGAATCAAGAGATTTCCTGTCTATTTCTTTCTGTGTATATGATACTTTCTATAACCTGATGCACAACGATGTGCTAATTTTGGAAGATGGGTGAAAAAAATAACAATATTTGAAATTGTCAGTCTCTGTTTCTTAAGAAGGTGGTGGTGGGAATGAATGAGAGTGAGAAGCTTTGCCCTTTACACTTAGTTGCAATGCTCTGTGCAGTGCCATAGAATCACAGGTATTTTCAATATTTGGGGAGCATGCTGAAAGAATAATTATGCCTTGATTTCTGAAGAATTCTTTGACAGTTTTATTGCTTTCAGAAAACGTTTAAGTCATTTTGGAGTCTAAATAAACAACAACAACAACAACAAAAGGATAGCGAAAGAAATAGAATGAATCTTCTTTTTGGTTTAGGGGTGATAGCCGATAGTCATCACAATGTTTGGAGAAAATAAAGTATTTTAGGATGAAATGTACAACTGGAGACTTGTCTTACTTTGCTGCTCAAAGCAATAGTTTAGGTTAGCACTGAGTTGAGTATCCCACAATTCAGAACACAAGCTTGAAGAACATGGGAATGGAGAAGAGACACCTAATTCCTTCTGCTGTGTTTAACTCTTACCAGTGTAGGGCAAGGAATTAGAAACATCGTCTTGAAGTGGTGTATTTGAGACCATGCATCAACAGTACTAAATATTTAAGACAAATAACTGAAAAGAGCTTCTCAAAATATTTATAAATCAAGATTTCTTCCTAGAATGTTTCCAACCAGATTTGGTTACAAATACAAATATCTTGTATAAGCTCTTATTTGGGTAAGTAAAATCACTTTACTTAATTTTTATGTGAATATTTGTAGACAGGAGATAAATGAATACATATAGTGTTGCAGTCATCATGAATCCTCTGTGGACTAGAGTTTGGACCTAATGTTCTCTTACCAATTGTGATTACTCTCATCATAGACTCATTACATTTTCATATTATTTCCCATTACTATAAGCAGTTTCATGACTGGGACAAGTTTGCATCACAGGCAGTATCTAGCATGTTTGTGATACTCATTGATAATTTATGGAATTTTTGAGTGGATAAATTAAAAAACAAATGAATACATGTATGTAAACCCCTGTGGTAAAAACTATCCGTTGCTCTTTGGTTTTTCTTTTCCTTCCCTTCTTTTATTACTAGAATTATCCAAACATAAGCTGAGCACGTGATTGCTCAGATAGTTTCCATTTTCAATTTTTTTTGCAGCTAATTTTGATCATATATACTCTAAGTATTATAATTTATTAAGGTCCTTTTGATTCTGTTCTTTGGATTCAGTAAGTTTGGGCCATTATGATATCATCGGAAAAGATGTCTGCAAATTTTGATTTCCAACTGAAGACAGCCTACAAGCCCTGGGTTTCCACTCTTTTCCCTCATGAAGTGAAACACTGACTTGATTGTGAGTCAGGTCCACGTATACAGAGGAAGACAACCCTAAGAGATGACAGAGCATGAACATGGGAGCAATTTGGACATCTGAGTGATGACTTGTAGCACAATCACTGCTCCAGCCTGGACTACTCAAACTGGAATAAAAGAGAAAAGTAAGCATCTATTTAATTGAAACTATTTTATTTGAGAATCTTTGTTAAAGCAGCTTAACATATCCTCTACTAATACATGCAGAGAGTATATTATGCAATCACATATGTATGTGTTGAGTTATAAGGTAGAGGAAGAGAGGGACCTCATTAAAAAATTTTAAAAAACTCCTTCACTATTATTCACTTTATACATGAACACATAATGCTTATGTAGTAATTCACCAGTTTTCAGACTTATAAAGTGACTATTATAGAATCAATGCCTTAACTTTGAACTTGGGACTTAATCTTTGTGGGCCCCATTTTCAAAATTGAAGATTTAAGCAATAAAATTTTATTTATCTTGAAATTTTAGAAATCCTTGTTAATGTTGTAGTCTTATACATTTTTAAGAATTCCAGCAAGGTAATTTCCCATTGATTTTGCATATACCTAACGTATTTCCAAACTTAACCACAGGGCTCATTAAAAAAAAACTACATGCTTTCTAAGATGTTTTGTACACATTCAATTATAGACACATAGCCTTATATTCTAAGTAATAATAGAATATAAGGTTTTATATATATATATATATATATACACACACACATATATATACACATATATATATATATTTGTCCTCCCCTCCCCCACTCGGTTCTATTTATATTTTAAATAATTTATTTAGATTCTAAGTAATAGAGTATAAGGTTCTATTTATATTCTAAATAATAAAATTTATTTATACTCTAAATATTATACTTTGTTAAGGTCCTTTGGATTCTGTTCTTTGGATTTTCATCTCTCTATCTGTAAGGACAACCTGACAGGCTTTACACTAGTATAGATCTAAGAATGGTAGGAAGTCAACTTTTTATTGTTTTCTTCTAAATTTTGCTATATGAACAATTTTCACATCTGAATTGAGAATATGTATTTCACTTAAGAGAGTATCAAATATTTATCTTCTTAGTTTTCAGTTCTCCCAATATTCGTCACTCTGAAATTGTTGAAAACATCTATAAATGTTATAATAATGTAATGCAAGGCAACCGTGGTAGTTTAATGAGGAATACAAAGAGATTTCAAATATGCTTTCTGTTTTAAGGGTTCCTGAAGACTTATGAGAAAATAGAATACACACCTACACACAGAAATACAAGTGAAAGTAGTGTTACAGATCTTTGTACAGCGCTTGGGCAGCTCATATGTGAGAGAGATATGAGTGAAATGGGAAACTGAAAATTCCATACTCTACTAGTCATGGGAAATTGAAATGGAACTCGAGGCTGTGAGTAGGCACTAACGAAGAGCCTGGAAATATATTTCAGTCAGATGGGGACAAGATAGGAATGTACATCATATTTGCCAAGCTAGGAGTAGCCTGGTTTAACCGAAGTAGTAGGCTTGGGCGGGGTATATGGGGAATATAGGCTTTGGGGCTAATTTTGGACCAAATCACATCAGTTCTTGATGATAAACATGAGGAACATGAATTTTATTCATTTTTTTTTAAGAATACAAGGGGATATGAAAATCAGCTTTTTAGAAAGATAAATTTGAGAGAATTGTGTGAAAGGGATTAGAGAAAACAAACTGAAGGGAGAGAATGAAATCGGGGGTAAGTTACAGTTCCCCAGGCAGGCGGGGATGTTGGTTTGAACAAGATAAAAAGGCTGTGTGAATTTTAGAACCTTATTGTATTGACAAAGAATTTAATGAAATGTGTTTGTTGGTGGTTTTTATTATATTTTCTCCACTGCCTTGCCTGAATTGAGATCTGTCTTCTCGTTGTTAATTCTGAAGCTCTGTGACTCTTCCACATTAAGAATTTCTATTTTATTGGTTGTACCAGTACTAGTAGTAATAATAGTAGTAGCTATCTGTTCATAATAACTTTTGTTGATCACTTACTATGTGCCATGCTCTATCTTAAACAATGTGCATGTATTATTAGATTGAACTACATAAAATTGCTGTTCTTACAGGTCAAAAATGATTGAAGAGCAGCAATTTCATGTGGCTGACTTAATCCTCACAACCACCATGAGTTAGTTACTACTGTTATCCCCATTTTCATGCAAGAAAATTGAAGCACAGAGAGATTAATATTTTCCTAAGCTTGTAAAACCAGCAAGTGGCACAGCTGGGATTCAAACATAAGCAGTGTTTCTCCAGAGTCCATGCTCCAAACCACCTGCTCTCATCTTACACTGTACTAAACTGTTTGATCTCATGTAATCTTCCCAACAACCTTAGGAAGCAGGCACATTCCTGTTTTACAGATAAGAAAAGTAAGGCACAGAAAACTAGCTTGCCTGTGGTTATGCAAGCTAGAAACCCTATGATAACAGGTTGTTTCTCTTTACCTACATAAGGACAAACAGTGATGATTTGAATCTAGCTATGTCTGATTCCAGAATGGTAACATTCACCCTTTGTCCTATAATTTGAAAGAACAGGCAGGATGAGGATTCTCCTGGCTGCCTTTCAGTGTTTTCAAGAGACTGTTCTACAAATTCCTTTTCATTATTCCACTTTCCTTTTTAATTTATGGACTTTATTAGCATCCCAAAGTATTCCATATCTGTAATATTTTGAAATTTTCTTGAAACTACAGCTTGCTACCATTCTCTCTCTCCCATGTTTATTAAACATTGCTTTTGACCTCACACTTACATCAGTATTTTAATACAATTTGATTTTACAAGTCCCTCTCTTGTTTCACTTCATATGCAAACCAGAATGGATGCCATGCTCAAATATTTCATCTCTATCTTCCTTATCACTTTCAATTTCCTAACCCTAGAAAACTGAGACACATTTATTTCAGTTTGTCAGTTAATTTCCCAAACCTGGCTCAACCAGACTATCAATTTTCTCTAATTCTGCTTCACAAGCAATTTGGGTAGAGCTGGAGAAAATTACAGAAGTAGATTAAGTTCAGTGTAAATGTGTGATCTAAGTTGGACCCTTGATACTATCCAGCAATCTTAATTTAAGAAAACCTCATTTATCTCATTTATTTTTTATTCTAGTTTCCAAATACCTGCAGAAGTTATTTTAAACTGTTTCTTCTTTTCTCAAACCGCCAATTCTTTTTCTATCTTTTTCATTCTCAATTCCTAATTTAACGGAAAAATCTTGCATTCCCTGTCTGTCTTACAACCATGCTTCTTCACGTCTTTTCCCAACCTAATAGTGTCTTATCCTACTCCGAAAAAAATATCGTTTCCCTTTGTCCCCTCCTTCAAAAAGTTAATTCCACCAGAGTTTCACCCCTTTCTGGGAGTTTGAACGTTAGGTTATCTTTTATCATTGGAATCATCATATCCCACTTAATTGTGATCGAATCTCTTGTTGCTGCTTAAAAAATATACCCAAAGCGGTGTTTGGTTTTGGATGATGGTTTCCAGCTTTATCCACATCCCTGCAAAGTGGAAGCTGAACAATGAGAACACATAGACACAAGGGGGGGACATCACACACTGGGGCCTGTTGGGGAATGAGGGGCAAGGAAAGGGAGAGTATTAGGACAAATACCTAATGCACTCAGGGCTTAAAACCTAGATGACGGGTTGTTAAGTGCAGCAAACCACCATGGCACGTGTATACCTAGGTAACAAACCTGCATGTTCAGCACATGTATCCTAGAACTTAAAGTAAAATTAATACAATACAATAAAATAAAATCGGAAACAAACAAAAAATACCCAAAGCTTCAGCCACTCCTTCCTAAGAAGAAAACAGATCTTTCCTTGATCTGGATTCCATGAAGACTTCCATAGTTACCTAAAGTTGCCATCTCTGACCCAGTGCTGGAAAGTGGCAGCCTATTCCCAAACCATTTGTCTGTCTTACCTCTCCTCACAAAATGCTTCCTAAATTTCTCCACATCTTTCCCAGTTCTCATCGCATGCTCTGCTTGCCATTTATAGCCTCATCTTGCTCCTTATCTCATGAGCTTAGCATTGTCTCTACTTAAATGTGCTGCTTTTTGCAAATACAGACTCAACCCGATTCAGAGTAGACTTTCTGCTGGAGGATTTTCTAGCCATATGACTGGAATGCAAGTAATTTTTCTTTTACTGTCTGCCACTCTTATGCCTTTCTTATGTCAACTCTCAAATCTATATCCAGAGTGGTCTACCCGTACGACGTACTATAGAACGGCATTTGATGTTTTAACCTCTTGAAATCTGGCTGTATCCTCACCACTCCTCTACTTAAACTATTCTTGCGATCATCATCGATAACCTTCAAGTTGAATTTTCAAATCAAATGCATGAAATAGTAACTCTAGAAGTAGCAAAGTCAAAATAATTTAACTTTCTTTGTTTCTCCCTTTTTCTTTCTTTCCTTTTATTTGAAGGTGTGGTGGGGTGGGGAAGGGAGTACATACTATGTTCATGGGTGGATAGAAAGTAGGTACCATAGAAGAGAAGGGTGAAATTGGCAATTGAGTATGAATCAAATGGAATGGATAGCTAGTTTGGAAAATGCTTTTCAGTTGAACGTAACCCACCCAATTGATGTTCATTAAGTTCCTTCATAACACCAAGCTGCAAATTGTTTTTTCTCGAGGGCATAATGCTACTTTGGTGGCCTGAGTCCAGGATCCTAAGACATTTTTTTTTTCTTTCTTAAGTTGGGGATGTTCAAGCATGTAGAGACCTAATCCTACCTCTGACCTATACATACCTTACTTTGTGGTTTTAAGAAAAATGGGCCAAGATGATGAATGGAGAAAAGGGATTCCCAGTTCAGAGGCTGGTTATGCATATAGCAGATACAATTAACAATCAGGATTATTTTAACGTTTTATTTGCTAACAATTTTTCGGGGTAACGCAAAGTTATTATTTGCTTCAGTGTATCCCATAGGGATTTTATCATTCGTAATAAAATAAAAACATTAAAATATTTTGTAGAAATGAAAGGAATTACATTTATATTTTACTGTAAGTTGCCTTTGTGAATACCAGTTCATCGATGTGTTATCTGCTTTTCTGTGGAACTTCTCCTTACAAAACAGGTAATTGACTGGTGTTACTGTGTTTCATCATGCTGGTAGCACTCCTGTTGATGTGGTATTCTTTATTTAGGAGAAAAAATTTTAAACCTGCAACATATATTAATGTGTATTTTTTCAATAATTCAATAAATTCATTCCAGAATTTACATTTATTTGTTAGGCTGGTGCAAAAGTAATTGCAATTTTGGCCATAATCCCATTTTTAAAAGTTACAGTTTTGTTTTATGACTTACCTAATTACCACAGGTGAAACATATTTGAGTTCCAGGATTCAAGTGTATAAAATGCCTATGATTGATTTAAGCTGTTCCTCAGAAAAAGTTAACGTGATATCATCTAATGAAATACTTTTATGCTTAAAATGTAATACTTTGGTATAGTCAAATTAGATTGTAAATAAATCACAAGTTTTTTTATTAGTTAGAAATATATGTATATATTTTTGATCTAGAAAAATGCCTATAACTTCATAAAAATATTCAATCTTAAAGAAAAAGTGATTCTTTCTCAGTGCTGTCATCGTTTGTAAAGAGATTAATGGGAGTTGACAACATGTGCCATTTATGTGTCAGGCTGGTTAGCAAATCTTTTGATATGCAGAGTTATTTGTCAGGTAACACATTTCTAGTTCTCTCTTCACCTTTAAGTGGCTCTGTCTACTTTGGGTCATTCCTATCTGTATCTGATAGTGCGGGTTTAGCACAAATCAGCCCCATGAATTTTTTGTTCCTCAATTATTCTCCTTTCTTATAAACACTCAACAAATCTTACTTTTCAATTACTTATTATACTTTTCTCAGCAGTAGCACAACCCAAATGCAGTAAAAGCACAGATGATGGGTTCTAGTGACTAACTTGAACATTTGGGGAGTTAACTTCAATAATTTGAATAATTATTTTAGTTTGACCTAGTTCATATTTCAATTTACGTATATAATATAGTATCTAAAATTTTAAAACTGACTCAAAGTGATGTTACCAAGAGTTTTCAGTTCTATACAAGTATCTAATCTTAAGATAGTTTAGAACTTCAGCATTTGAGAATCTAAACAATTGAACAAAAAACAAAACAACCCTATTTTTTCACTAATTCCAATACTCTCACTTGCTATATTTTCATTTCCTTGAACATTTTTATGATTGTGCAATTTTGGTAGTAGAAAATGAATACATAAACTCAAGTAAAAGTAATTTCTTTAGATATCATTTCTTTTTGGAATGTTATCAGTAAATTCAATCCTAATGATGTTTTCTTGGATTTGTAATATTTGACACAATTCCTTTTTTATCAAAGTCACTATACTTATATTTTGATGAGGTGTAAAGTTAATAAATCACTGGCTTTAGAAGTCTATACTGACTGGTATAAGAAGTCAGGAGCAGGAAGAAAATATATTTTTGGACCATATTTCATTGGCATACTATTCATTTAGAAAACTGTGTCTCTATTGTAATTGGATATGTAAATAATTAGTTCTTTTTGATTTTTTGGTAAAATGAACAATTTATTATATATTTAGGAGTTACTGCTTGTTAATATTTTTATAACAATGGGTCAAGCAATAGTTTTTTCTTCACTATGTAAAAATTAAACTGTATTCATATGCTTTCAAACTCAAATTTAACATTTCCTAAAACAGAGTGCAAACTTTGATGTGTAAAGGAATATACATTTCCAGTGTGTTATTGCAATATTTAGAGTAGTCTAGATATTTCAGGAAAAAAACGCCAGTATATCTTTTATAGGGATTGAATGTATTTTCCAACTTCTCAAATTCAACTTTCAATTCTTGTTATAACTTCAACTAATTTTGCCTTAAATTTGATTTTGATATATTGTATAAGATATAGCTCATCTTTTAAAAAAGTTTTATATTTCTAATATACAGAACATGCTTTTATGTCACATTTTCTAAAGGTTACATCTTCATGAACTGGCAATTAAAGGGTTATTTAATTGAAGAAGTTCAGAGTTGAATCAGGATTTCCCAGTGGCACATATCTTTAGCAGTAAGTGTGGAAGCAAACTCGGAAGAAACACGTTTGAAGTGGCAGAACTAATCATGCAGAAGCAATTTGTGATTTTCTCTCTCAGCCTAGAGAAAGCAGAGCATTATGACATTGGCTGTGCTGAACAAGGTCAATTTACTGTGAAAAGCCAACTATAGACCACAACTTCAAATAGACTTTTATCCTGCATAGCTAAAAACAGGATTTACCCTATTGCTTACACCAAAGAATGGGCAAAATGAAGTGGACAATTCAATTAGGATGCACCATATCTGTCACTAACTTTTTTTTTTTTTAAACTGTTTCAGATAATCAGCTTGTAACTGGATCCAAAGATTTCTCCCACCCATGGGAATAAAGTCTAAATGCTTGGTTGTTCATGTTCTCTGCAAGAAAGTATATTTTTTAGTGTTATAAATGTAATCAGTAAGAATCCACCAATTATGTATAAACAAATTTTAGCATTCATTTTCTTTTCTTCCATTTAATTTACTTTTGACTTTAAAATGCAAGCTTTCTCTCAGAAATAGATACAAACTGTCTTCACAAATTAGATATTAAAAACATGAAATAACTTTTTGAATTTAGCATTTATGTGATGTGCTATATGAATATTTAACTATTATCCCTAATGTAGAAGATATTTCATAATGATGATCCTGCCTCTTCTGTTGGGCCGATGCAAAATTCTCATTAATTTTTCAAAATGATTATGTTTATGGGAGTAATCATATAAATTGTTTGGCTAATCACAGTGAATAAACAGTCTTCTCTCTTAGCAATGGTGAAAAAACTCTTCTACCTTGTTTTCTGGCTGATGTCCAGACTAGATTATTCTTATGAAAAATGAAATAAGAGTGTACCTTAATTATCTGTTCAAGGATTCAGCCATCTGGGATATTCATGTTTTAGTGCATTTAACTTTATTAAATGTATCTGATTGACTTCTTTTGGCCACGATTTATATTGATAATGGTGTCAATAATCAATTATATTCAAAATATCATGAAAACTGATAACACTTATTCCTGGAAGCAGAGCTAGAAAGTTAATGAAGATATGATTAAATGTCATTGTTAGTATAGTTTGCAATAAAAATATACATTCATGCCTAAAGCATAATAGCTCTAAAATTTAATGTACCAGTCAACAGTTTGTGGGCCATAATCTGCCGCTGCTGTTAAAAGTTTGATAGGTGATGGAACTCCATGGTGTTGACGTTCACTCCTGGAAGATCGTAGAAGTTAGTCTTTTAATGTTTTCATTGGCTCATGGAGATGCTGAGGTCATGTATCTCAGTAAGACAAGCATCACTAGGGTCTGCTTTTGCTGATCCAATGATTGGTAATAATACACCGTTCTTTTAGAGTTTATGACTCTGGGTAAAGGACAGAGTAAAATATGTGACTCAGGTCAAAAATAAGGATGAAGGAAATCAGGGATGAGGTAGTCATTTTAAACAGAAGGGTACAATCACTGTTACTATTGCATTTTAAAACTGAAACTCCAGATAATTGAAATCAGATATATTTTCCCCACAAAGGCTAATGTTTGTACTTAGTATCAACCAAACATATATTTAAAAAATAAAACATATGTGTAAATTAATTTTGCCTTTAGTTTTTCAAATTTAGGCCTTTCATATCACTTGTATGTATAGTTACTTCTTTTGTTTTGTGAGACATTACCACTTAAATAATCCTCTAAAATTCAGTGTCTATTGTGGATTCATAATAGTTAGGGCTGGTGGATTGTAAACTTTGTATTTCTGTTACACTATAGCATAACTTCAGTATGTAATGTTATGCATTCACACAAGTAATATTTTAGATAAAATAGAGAATTTTTTAGATATCGAAAGCATTTTGAATACACTTTTAATATATGCATATTATTCTGTAACTGTGATAGTTGTACACTAAAATAAATTATATGAAGACTGCTACATTACCAGATCACATCACAGTTCTCAGCCTTCATTGGAATCACCTGGATACCTTCAAAATGAAATATGGTTGATCCCAATCCATGAAATTATGATTTGAATGACCTGGTATATTGTCTGACAACACTATTTAGAAAGCAAAACATGCTAACCAATTTTGTTATGTCTAGATAATGACAATTCAACTGGCTAGTTCATTACAAATTTTGAGAGTAAACAGGTTTGAAATATTTTTTTCCCCAGATCATTTCTTCAGTTGTCCACTTTGCTGAAGTAGAGCCTGAATTACAGTGTTTTGTGCATGTGTCTATGTGGGGAGTAGACTAATTTCTGAGAAATCAGTTTTAATACAGCATTCCAGTGTTGCATATACTAAATAAATTTAAATGTACTACTTAAAATGCACCTATACAGATTGTTTCTTTAAATTATTTTTAATTTAACAATCACTACAATGGCAATTTTATGTTGAAAAAATTGCATATAAAATGATATAATAGATGTGAAAGTGCTTTTAAAAATTAAAAAAGCTAAACAAATGTGAAGTATTGGTATTAAGGTACCATTTTGTATCAACAAATTCACTTAATTGAAAAGTCTTTATATTCATATTCAACTATAATTCAATCTTTCTCATGGTAAAGAATTTTTAAGTACCAACTTGCACAAGCTTGACATTTTACATTTTATCTAACATTAGTGAAACTTCATAAGGCTTTAAGTTTCAGAATTTTTGTGTTCTTATGTTTGTGTCTTTATCTTCAAAGCAATCGCTAGTGTGCACATATTTTGCATTTAGATAATCCAACCATGATAAGTTAATACTCCTGATTTAGTGCCCGAAGAGGATACATCTTTACACTTAGTAATTATCAAACAAGTTATGAAATTATTTCACTTTCTAACCTGCCATGACCAAGATAGTTGACTTGCATAATATAGTTTAATTACTCTTAAAATTGCACATAGTCCTTCAAAAAGAAATGAGAATCTGTGACAAAGTCAACTTTCAGCCTCTCATGTACCAACCAACCCACATCAGTATACTTTACATTTTGAATTACAGGATCCCAAATTTCTTACAGTTTAATTGACAACATACTGTCTGTTAACAATACAATGCAGCAAATGAACAAAAATAAACAAAGTCACCACCACCTCTACTCCTACTCTCATCAAGGAAATTATCTTGTCATTCTGGAAAATGTAAAAACTATTGGGATAAGCCCCGGTCAATATACTTCTGTTGAACACAAACGTGATAATTTAAAAAAATTAAACCCTAACGTATCCTTATTAAATGTTTCATATAACATTTTTAACATTAGGTATAAAATTAACAATCCTAGATAATCAAAAGAAAACAAGAGAATAGCTATTTTGAGGGACATTATGTTTGTCCAATCCCCAAATATTCAAGAACAGAAATATCCAGTATGAAATAATGAGAACATGAGGGGTGAGTTCTGTACAGAAATACAGAAAAGGAAAGTGACGTAGACATGTGAATCTGAAGAAAACTATAAAAAATGAGCACAGGAGCTGGCATTGACACTGTGCCACAACCTATGTGTTGAAACTTTGTAGACATACTTTTTCCCTTGTGATATTCAGCTAAGTGTGTATTTGTTCTTTTGTGTGTGACAGAATAGGAGGTGGAGAGACTGGGGTGGGAGGGAGAGAGAGAGGGAGGTGAGAGAGAGAAAGAGAGAGAGAGAATGTTCTGGGGGAGTACAAAATAGCAATTGTGTTTTTTTTCTGTAAGAGTTACAACCAGAATAAAAGTAAGATGAATATAAGAATGGTTAATTAAACCTGTAAAAAGTTGGAGTAGAAAAGAATTTTTGACCAAGATATTTAGAATCATGTATCAGGCTTATGAAACTACAATGTTTTCCCTAATTCCTGAATTCCAATTTTAAATAGGTGTAAATGGAAGATGCTTACGGGTGAATAGCAATTTTAAATATTCAGGTGTCTTTGAATTGAGATGATCCAGAATGATAAAGAGAAACAAACCAGAAAATGAATAAACAAGCAAGCAGACAGTCCTCCTTTAGTTCATCTTCAGAGATCTCCATCTTTTTTTGGTCTATTTACAAATAGATCCTAGAGTTATTCCCCATCATGGGAGTTTGAAAATCATGACAGTTCCATGATCAGATTGGAACCCTGTCTGCTTTAAGTATATTGAAAACTGGTAGAGCCAGTTTATTTTGGCTCATTCTTAAATGGCAGTAGATTCTATTGATGTGTTCTTTTTAAACTCCTTTCTACTGCTACTTTGCTGCTGTTATTCTAGAAAGCTAGCACATAACTTCTGAGAACTTCTTATGGTTAACTCTTTACCTAAAAGTATTTCAAGGCCTTCTCCTCATTCTTTTCTTCCCTATAAAGGGTACTGTGAGCACAAAGACAATGGTGACAGGAGAATGCAGGCACCAGTAAACTGGCTACCGAGGGAACAGCAGTTCATTAATTTCAAGAGTCTTGTTACTATGAGATAGAAATTGTACTGGCCTTGATGGATTGAAAAACACTGAGTGCTCTGACTTTCCTACTATAAAATGACACAGCCTTAAGTGTTAAGAATGATCTGTCTTGGAATAATTGGTGTTTATTTTTGAAAAACATTAACTCTGAGACTATAAAGGAATGAGAAAGTTAGAAAACAGCATAGCCTAGTGGGAAGGTACGTGATAGAGTGTCAACATCTGGATTCTGGCTTTAACTCTGTAATATTACACAAACCAGTGGATTGTGCCAAGTCTGCTGCTCCTCTTTGCAGAATGAGATTTTGTTCTTTTACCTACCACTAAGAAGTGCTGTGAATATACGTGATCTTAAGGACTGAAGATGTTTTGCCCCTGCTGATGGAACGTTAGACAGCTCTGCATACTCCTCGACTTATCAAGCAGAGTTTCTCCTTCTCCCAGTCCTTTCTTCTTTTCCATCATCTTCTGAGATCCTCTTTCTACAGAGTGCCAACCAGGACTCCTGTGGATGTTTGTTTGTGATATGTGTAGTTCAAGGAGCACCATTTTTGCTGGATATTTATTTAAACAAACTTCAGGCAGATGGCAGTAAAGTGTTTTGTTCCAAAAAAATATCTATTACAACAATATTCTGACACATGGAAATAAAGTGTTTTGACAAAGGGCAATATTTTTTTCCTAATCATCCCAAAGTCATTTGGTGTTATTCTAGTTAGATATATAGGTCTGTCTTCCTCATTGTATGCCAGTAAGAGGCATACAAAAACTTAATAAAACATTGTAGAGGAGACTTCTGCATCTAGTTAGAAGAGGGCTGAGTGAAGTAGGAAGTGATGATCAATTTTAAAGTTCTGGGTCTTGTGAAAGCTTTTACATAAATTTAAGATTCTGTTGTTACTAGTTTTAACAGTTCTGAAGTCTCCAGTAGCTCTTAGACTGTTATAATTAAATGTTATTAATTGTATTTTGTAGACTTTGGTGGAAAAAAACCTGGAATTTTTTTTCTTTTAATATCCCTAACTCCCCTACTTCCACACATATATTAAAGAAATTCTTTCTTAAAATTTTTTTAGCAAGTTCATTCATACTTGGAGTTGATCATATATGCAGTACGTGGGGAGCGTGTAACAGAGGGGTCTTCTGAGAATTAGAAAATAAATTTACGCTCTGAGAGTTAAACCACAAATCAAGATATGAGGAATCAAAGCAGATATTTTCAAAAGCAGATATTTAAAAGGAGCCCAGCAAGATCTGACTTTACCCTGACAAAAGACATTAATAGATCTAAAGATGGAATGGGTCAATCAGAGGGGTGCCTGGTCACCTGTGTAAGATTAGAAAAAAGAGGATTTCCACAAACTTTTGCCTCTCTCAGAAGAGTCCATGCCACGTTTCTCCCTTTAAATTTGTCTTCTAGACCCCAATGTCCTGTCCCCTAAAATCCAGTGTGCTCATTTAAAATAAAATAAAATTATGTTGTGTTTATGTTAAAACTCACATAGCTTTCTCTTGTGCTGAGAATCTCTTACCCTGGCCTACAAAGCCTTCTGGGATGTTTTCCCTGTCTCTACCCAGGTCTCTATCCACTGCCAGACATTCCAGCCTTCTTGTGTTTCTTGAACTTGCCACCGATTTTCACTAGGGGCCTTTGTACTCACTTTCTCCCCTGCCTAGAAGAATCCTCCAAGGCAAACTCATTCTTAATCTGTCAGTTTAAAAGTCATTTCCTCAAGGATGTTTTCCCCACACCATCTGAATAGAAACCGAGCAATTCTCTGTAACATTAACGTACTGTAATTATCTCCATAATTAGCAGACACCTATCCCTATCTGATTGTTTATTTGTTTGCGACAAATACTCCCAAGCTAGTTGCCAACATTTGTTTACTTTTATTTCTGGGGACACAGTTAGATGGGTGTACACAGTGCCTACCCTGGTTGTAGAGACAGACATACTGAGACCTCTCTGAAAATCAGAACTATGGGCAAAAGCTGGGGTGTGGGAATCCAAGGAACACGTGGGATTCATGCAGAGGCCACAGGGGGTATTTGGTTCCAGGCATTTGGTTTCCATGGCAGAGTTAGGTAAACTGCCAAGCCACACCGTTGGGCCTGCACTAGGCAGGCAGGCAGCTAGACCCTGGGAAAGCCACAGAACTTGGAAGAGGAGGTCGAAGTGCTGAACTTGGCAGGTGGCCTGAGCAGAGGACATAGGATTCCAACTTCAAAGTACCCTTCCTCTGAGGTACATTTCAGCTCTCAAACGTTTCCTAAGAAGACAAAAGTAAATCCCAGAATGCAGGCTGACTTTGGCTAGTAACTCAACAGTATGCGAAGGGCCCTGATGACACACTCTGGTTCTATCATGTTCGCATTTGGCCATATAATGAGCCAAATTGTGCAACCTTTACTCTGGGTCTCCAGGTACTTAGGCAGAATTCCAAATAGATTTCAACCCAATCGAAACTACTTCACTTTGACTCCATTCTCCTCCAACAGTTCTTCCAATGCCCCCACTAAGTTGTTGTCTATTAATTGCAACACTGTAGTTGTTGTGGAAAGCAAATCAGGATTTAAGGATTTTTGTATGTTTGCATGTTTATTCACCCTCACAATCTCCAAAATACTTGTGTTTTGCAAGCCTACATGTTTTTCAAATATGGTTCAAAACCTGTCTTGTTTTGTTTTCCATCTTGACAGCTGTGAATTTCATCTTAACTGAGATTAAAGATAGGAGAGCAATAGGAAAAGGTTAAAATAAGTCAGTTGACTTAATCAGGAACCTACACAGAAGAAAGTTTGTAATTGCTGCCTGATAATCCCCATGGCATGTATAACTGGAGCACGCCAGAACACTGCAAGGGAATTGTCAGAATGAGAATCGAGGACTTCAGCTTCAGGCTAAAAAAGTCAGGATTAGCTTGAGACTTACGTTGCCACCCATGACTCAAAGAACATCTATTCTTTCAAATGACAGGTTTTCTAGTTTAAACCATACGAGTGAAAAGGAACATGCCTTTCACTGATGCATCATTGTTACTGTGGTTTAACTTCTTAACCTCTCTTCCTGTTGAAGATTCCTTCAATCTGAAAAGTGTCTACAGCTTCAGTCGCTAATTATGTTTCTACCTACTAGAATCAAAAAAATAATTTAGGAAAGCATTCTAAGGTGTGCATTGACATTATTATAAACAAATTCATATTTTAATTGATTCTGCACAGGGAAAAGCTCTTTCTGACAATCTATGTAATTAATAAATAATGGGGTTTGGTGAGCTTTAATTTATAAAAACTAAGACATATTTTAAAAGCACAACTACTATATTTATGGATCCATAAACTTGTTCATTTGAATAATTTTATATTATACACCAGGTAAATACTAAATTGTTCAGAAGAAGTTGTGTTAGGATTTATAAATTAATTTCATTTATCATATTAGAATCAGTAAGGTGTTATTGCTGCCTTCAAGAGAAACTTTATTCTGTCTGATTTTATATATTTTCACACAGATAAGAGTTCTTAATATCCTGGCCTCATTTACTTAATATTACTGAATATATCCCATAGCTTATTGTCTATACCTTCTCTTAGCTGCTCCTGATGTTCATCTTATGCTGTGGAACATTTATCAAAACTAAGAATTATCATCGGGAAAATACTACAGATTTTGTTTGGATTTCATCAGTTTTTCCACTATATTCCTTTTCTGTTTCAGTATTCAGTGTACAGTGAATTTAGTTTTCTTGTCTCTTTGATCTCCAATCTATGAAAGTTCCTCAGGCTTTCCTTGTCTTTAATGACTTTCACTCTTTTGAAGAGTCAGGTAATTTGCAGAATATTCATTATTTTAGATTTGTCTGGTGATTTCTGATGAGGTTTTGTATGTTCAATAAGAAACCAAAGAGGTAGCATGCTCTTATTTCATTGCATATTGGTGGTTCGGTATGTCAATATGTCTTATTACTAGTGATACTAATCTTGATCATTTTTTGAGGATGGTGTCTGCCAGATTTCTCCACCACATTGTTACATTTCCCTTTCTATATGCTATTCTTCTAATAAGTTCCCCCACATTCAATGGGAGGTGATTAAGCTCCTCTTCCTCAAGGTAGGTATATCAAAGAATTAAGATTCACTTTCTTCAGTGTCGTATATTAAAAACCGTTGCCATAATTAATAAATACTTTAGGGGAGAGTATAATTTTGTAATTCTATCATTCCTTCTATGTGAGTTATCTTTTTGTCCTCATTTATCTGTTTAATCAATCAGTTTATGACTTATGAATATTTGTTTTATTTTTTGGAGCAGAAGTGATAATCCAATACTATTATTACTTATTTTGTTGTTCAAATTGTCCCAGCTTTCGCTATGAGAGCCCTTTCTTTCAGGTCAGGCACTACTTATTTGTGAAAAGCCACCTTCCTGCCCACCCCTCCCTAAACATTTTCTGAGCACTTTTTAACTTGCTAGTATCCCAAGATACTCCACATTCCTTCAGCATGTACTTTTTGTGCCCTAGTCCTAGAACCAGTCATTTCTCCAGGAAGCCTTGGCTCCTTTAATTGGAGTATGGAATTAGAAACCAAGATCTAGGTGTCAGTGAGATGTTGCTGTCAACACACACTACTGTATTTACCTATCTGAATACACACCCACACACACAGCCACTAATATCTCCAACTTCAATCCATCACTATGTGGTTCATCCTAGACATTACTCCTTTGCTTATTTGTAATGTCTTTTCTTACAATGAGCATTCTGGCATTTCTTACCTACAATACACTTCTTTGTAAGTTCACCTGTAGTATACATCTCAAGTAGTTTCAGAATTGCTACAGCATCCCACCCTTAAAAGACACAAATTGACCAACTAGAGCACAGTGTTCATGTACAGTTCTGTTTCTAGCCTTACAACAAAACACTGTTTTACAAAGTTACTTAGGTCAGCTCCTTCCCTCCCTTTTCCTCTTTATTGTGGTGATATCGTACATGTATAGCACAGTTAGATTCACTTGTCATCGTCTGCAATCAAATTTGGCTTTCTTATTTTATTGATTTTGAGTTTAAAATTTTTTTTACGATAATGTTTGTTTCTTGTGGTGTACAGTTCTATGGGTTTTAACAAATGAATAAAGTCATGCATCAGACAGAATGATCACAGAATCATAGAGAAAAATTCTATCTTTCTAGATATTTCCCCATGCTGCATCCCCACTCTAAATACCCGGTAATCACTCATCTCTTCTTTGTCTATAGTTTCATCTTTTCCAGAAGGTCATGTAAATGGAATCACATAATATGTAAGCATTTGGGTCCCTTAGTAAAATAGGTTTATAATTCATTCATATTGTGTAAATTAATAGTTTATTCCTTTTTATGGCTGAGTAGTATTCCATTGTATGGGTGTACCACAGTTTGTGTATTCAATCACTGGTTAAAGGAAATCTGGCTTGTATCAGTTTTTGTTAAACACGAATAAAACTGCTATACATATGAGTGTTTACATTTTTATGCAAACATAGGTTTTTAATGCACTTGAGTAAGTATCTAAAAATGAGAATACTAGGTCATGGGGTAAATGTATACTTCATTTTAAAATAAATTGCAAAACTGCTATTGTATTTTGAATTCTACCAGGAATATACAGATTCTTCTTGACTTATGGTGGGGTTATATCCCCCAAAATCTCTTATAAGTTAAAAATATTTTAAGTCAAAAATGTATTTAATAGCACGAAATCCCACTGCAAAGTTGAAAAATAATAAGTCAAACCATCACAAGTTGGGGACCATCTGTATACGAATTATAGTTGCTCTTAATCCTTGTTAGTGCTTTGCATTGTGAGTTTTTGGGTTTGATTTTAACCATTCTAATACATGTATTATAATAGATATAGAGTAGCATATCATTGTGCTTTTAATTCATTCATTTTCCCAAGGGCTAATTCATTCATCTCTCTCTTACTTGTGCTTATTTCTCATTCATATATCTTCTTCAGCGAAGTGTAGTTTCTTCTTTTGCCTGTTTAAAAAATCAGATTTTTTTGTTATTTATTTTTAAGAGTGTTTATATATTCAGAGTACAAGTACTTTACCAGAAAACTTGCAAATATGTTTTCCCAGTTTTGGCTTGTCTTATTCTTTGTCTTTTGCAGAGAAAAATAATTAAAATAATTAATTTTGAAAAAGTCTGATTTACCAATTTCTTCTTGTATGAATTGTGTTTTTGGTGTTATACCTACAATTTTACAAAAACCAAGGTCATGCAGAACTTCTGTGATTATAGCTTTACATTTTACATTTAGGTTTATAATTTATTTTGAGTTATTTTAAAAATAAGGTAGTAGGTATGTCTTTTTTCATATGGATATCCAGTTGTTCCTGAACCTTTGACTGTCCTTTCCCCATAATTTGCCTTTGTACTTTTGTCAAAAATTACTTAACTATATTCATATGTGTCCAGTTTCAAGTTCCCTATAATATCCCAATGATATATGAGTCTATCTTTTCACCAGTACCACACTATCTTCATTACCAAAGTTTCATAGTACATCTTGAAATAGTGTAATATGAGTTCTCCAATTATTTTATTTATCTTTTTCAGGATTGTTTTGTTTGTTTTAGATTCTTCCCATTGCTATAGAAAATTTTAAACCAACTATTCAGTATCTGCAAAAATATCTGCCGGCATTTCATTTGAGAGCGCATTGACCTTATAGATTAAGTTGGGGAAAACCGACTTCTTAGAAACGTTGATTCTTCCAATCTGGAAGTCACCCGTGCCATATCTGATTCTGATTCTGATGGCTGAATTTTCTCTTGAGTTTTTTTCTGTTGACTTTTTTAATACCTTGTGCTTTTATTGCTGAAATCTGGGCATCTTGCTCAATACATTAACTACTGAGATAAATAAGTTTTAGATGCTTAAAGATGAGCACACCTCTTTTTTTTTTTCTGCCATGGATTAGTGTGGGAGTTTTATTAATCTAGACAGGAGTTGGGCTGACTTGAATATTTGCTGTTGCTATGGTTTCTCTCAGCACAGCACCGTCTACATTCTTCTAGTAGTAAGGTGTGTTTAAGGTGTGGACTGGTTTATTAGCTGCTATTTTCTCATTGCCATCTCCTCCTTCTCTTTGGGTGTTCTCTTACTGTTGCTTTCCAGAGAGTCTGTCTTTTGTGGCCTTCCCAGCTACATCCCATTAGTATTTTCACTTGATGCTTATTAGCCTGATGATAGAAGGCAGGGAAGGTGGGTACTCTCAGACGTTGTGGTTCAGTCTCAGTCTTTCGTCGGTACTGTACCCTGTTTTAAAGTATGGCCTTTACAAGTACTCTTGCCACGCCCCCACCTGTAGCGCTGGGCCCAGGATGTATTTCTGTCTCTCCTCTATACATAATGCATTTTCTCCTTTGGTTCCTTCCCTAGCTGCTTCTTCTAGTATTCTAAGGCAACAATTCTGTCGTTCTTTCTCCCTCACATCGAGGCTTTTCTTCCCCAGGACAGGGGTCTAATTCTAGTTTCTGCAGTGGTTACTGGTCCTCTCCTCTAGTCAGTACCAAGATCATCAATTTTTCAGCATTCTCCCTGATCCTCCCTGTGAGTGCCTGGTAAGGTTTATGGAGAAAAGCTTGCAAAGGGTACACATTGCCTTATGTCTATGATCCCCAGGGCTGTATATCTATCTGTAGCCTACAGTTGGTATTTAGCATTAAAAATTTAACTGTATGTTCTTACCACATAAAGCCTAAGTTAGCACCTTCCTCAGATATGGAAGTAGTCAGATCCTGTCTTCACCTGTGGAGACCGAGCTCTCCTTAGATTTGGGGCTGCATTTTTGCCGTGCAGTCTGAATTTTTGGGTGGTGTCAAGAAGTCATTAATTTGCAGTTTGTGTAGCACTTTCTTTGTTGGAAAGGTAGGAGCCATGCTCCTGCCAGCTCTCTAAATCGCTGTGCTAGAACCAGAACAATTACTTAATTGTTACTGATTCTGAAAACGAGAGGTTCAAAGTTCACAGCATAAATATGATTAAAGATTGCCTCCTAACTTTCCTAAATCTATTTCCAATAACCATGAATTTCATTTTGTACTGTTGAGTATGAGTTGACAGGAGTTTACTTTACCGACCAACACCCATTTAGGGTTCAAGTAGCAGAAATTCGATGGTATCAGTGTCTTGTTTTCCCACAACAGCATTAATGTGCTATATAAATCAGTTTTCTCTGCAGAGAATTCTTGCTGCTCTTTAAACACTGTCCTCTGTGGCTGGGCAGGTGTTTCTGTGTCTTTACGTAGTATAATCTTGTTAGCAGTACCTGGGTAACACTTCACACATTTACCAGTTCTTTTTAGGTATAGAACTCATTAATAACAACAGGAATCTGAAAATTTAGGCATTATTGTTATTATTATTATTGTCTCTATTTTACTGATCAAAGAACTAAAGATTATACGAGGGGACCCACCTCTGGTCATAAGCAAGTATCAAGTAGAACTGGACCCCAGACTCGTGGCTCCCATTTTAATTGTCTAAGTTGCGTAGTAAAGTTCTCACATAATTCATTCACTTGTTCATTAATTCAACACACTTATTAGACATCTTCTCTGTTTATGGCATATTCTTAGACTGTGAAATAAAATTAGGTAGACTCAAGTCTTAAGCTCCTTGGAATTTATAACATGGTGAAAGAAACAGCATGACAAGTAAAACATCATAATGGTATCTGTGTTAGTCCATTTTCACACTGCTGTAAACAACTTCCCGAGACTGGATAATTTATAAAGAAAGGAGGTTTAAATGATTCACAGTTTTGCATGACTGGAAAGAAACTAAACTTACAATCATGGTAGAATAGAAGCGGGCACCTTCTCAACAAGGCAGCAGGAGAGAAATGAGGTGAGTGAAGGAGGAACTTGGCAAATGCTTGTAAAACCATCAGATCTGGTGAGAACTCACTCACTGTCATAAGAACAGCCTGGGGGAAACACCCCCATAATCCAATCACCTCCCACCAGATTCCTCCCTTAACACCTGAGGGTTACAATTCAAGATGAAATTTCGTTGGAGACAGAAAGCCTAACCATATCAGCGTCTGATGTTAAGAGGAAGAACAACACAAACAGTTGTTCAAGTTCCTATTTTGCCACTTTGTAGTTAGGTGAGCTTAGAAAATTTGTTTACTTTTTAAAGTTTTTATTCAAATGAAACACCAATTAGTTTTGCAAGATCTTTACTAGCGCTGGGAATATATCCTTCCCTTCCCAGATCAGAAGAGAAGGAGAGAGAGATGACCTCTTCCTTCAATTGTCTAAGAAAAGAACTAAGGTTTGCTCTGATTGGACCACCTCTCAAACAGTCACTGTAGTAGAGGAAAAGGTCAGTCCCTCATAAAAATGCATGGTGGTTGTCCCATTGGGAAGGAGTAGAGTGAATGCTTGGAGACCCCACTGTTCTTCTTCCTAATATTTTCATCATGAGCAGCAGGGCTTCTTCATTTCCTTTCTGCTATTCCTTTTCCTTCATTTAATATTATTGATGTTTCAGTTTTTCATTTCTAAGAATTAGATAGCCTATACATGTTTGATGTGTGTGTGTGTGTGTGTGTGTGTGTGCCCATTTTGGTGGAACGTGGTAGAGCAGAACTGATTCTCCATTAAGAAAAAGCACTCATCAAGGCCCAGTGAATACACCCATAATAGTCTGTTCTCATGCTGCTAATAGAGACATACCTGAGACTAGGTAATTTAGGGAAAGGAGTTTAATGGACTTACAGTTCCACATGACTGGGGAGGCTTCACAATCATGGTGGAAGGCAAAGCAGAAGCAAAGGCATGTCTTACCTGGCAGCAGGCAGGAGAGCTTGTGCAGGGGAACCCCCATTTATAAAACCATCAGATCTTGTGAGACCCACTCACTACCACAAAAACAGCATGGAGGAAACTGCCCCCATGATTTAGCCATCTCCATCTAGCCCTGCCCTTGACATATGGGGATTATTACAGTTAAAGGTGAGATTTGGGTGGGGACACAGCAAAACCATATCAACACCTGAATTCTGTAATAATATTAATGATGATAATATGTAATAATGTGACTCCTTTCAGGTTTATTTGCTTTCTAAGTGTGTTTAAATTCATGATTCTATACTGATCTTTATACATTATGAAAGTAGATATTTTTTACCACCTATCTTGTTCACCTTAGGTGAGACAAGAAGGCCAGTGGGGGCTGGAGTTGAGTATTTCCTGTCCCTTAGGTTGGTAAAGCCCTGGCAAAAACTGTGAGGTAGGTTCTGATAAAACAGTTTTCCTTGAGAACAGGACTTGTTAAGAACAGAATGCTCTGAGCATATTTCACAGAGGTTACTTTTCCCCTTCCCCTGCCAGCAATATGAGGAGATTTTTCTCTCATCTTCCCTGTGAGAACCTGGTAGTATTCCTGAGAAGTCCAAGATCAAGGCATAGAGAGGGCTGCCTCTTCTGGAAGAGAGGAACACTGTGTGTTGACATGCCAGAAAGCAGAAGAGCAAAACGAGCTATAACTCCCTGAGGCAAGCTTGAGGGCACTTAATCACATTCTTGAGGACAGTGCCTTCGTGATTCAACCACCTCTCAAAGGCCAAATCTCCCAATATTATTGTACTGGAGATTAAGTTTCAGCATGAATTTTGGAAGAGACGAAAACTTTTAAATCATAGCAGCTCCTAACATTAATCCTCCAACCCCCTTCCCCACAAGAATTTCTGACTCTCAAACTTGCCTACCCTGAACTTCCAGTAATTTGTAAATTACAGAGTTTAAGTGCTGGCTCCCCCTGCCCCGCCCCCTGTACTGACTCTAGTAGAAGTTTTTCTCCTGGGCTTCTGCTCCAGTAAATCATGATTCTTTGTATCCACCTGTTTCATGAATTTTGAGGGCAGTGGTTTTCCCTGTGACCTCAATTATGACAGACCTAAGAAAAGTTAATTTTCAGTTTGTTCAAGATTTTTTCTTGTTGTAAGGATAAGAGTTATAACTTCTCAGCTCCTTATAAGCTGGACAGGAAACTGGAAATCAAATTAAGTAATTTTGCAAAAGATAAATAACTAGCAAGTGATTTTGATGTTGATCTCTTATATAATCAAAAGGAAAACTTTTCTCTACTTTTGGTAAACGCATAGCCTTTCCTTGTTTTGAACTTGACATAAAGCTGTCTTATACCTTCACCTGAAGTACATGCTACCACACTCTTTACAGCACTTTATGACATTAGTGAATTCAGTATCCAACTAGCAAACTTCACCAGTATACACAATGTGTATACAGATGTTGCAGAAATTAATTTGGCTTCAAATTTGTTGGCACAAATTTTGTTTTGGTTGCAGTTCAGTAACATATGTGCAGTTAGTAGAAATTCAGAATCAGAAGTATAGTTGTTTGGACTCCATACTTTTTAAAGTGCTAAGATTTGCAATAAAATTGACTCATGCTTTAATTTGGCTGTATATCCTGGTGCTGGTCTCTTAACTTCTATCAGCTTCAGTTTTTTACCTGGGATATGGGGATAATAATATCTAACTCAGAGAGTTATGTTGAAGATTAACTAAGATGATATGTAAAGGGCTAAGCACCATGTCCAGCACACAGGGTGCCCCAAGTTATCATTGTTATTCTGCGTGGATCTGAGATGGATCTCAAAGCAGGATAAGAAAGATTATTTCATGTTGGCAATCTGTAATGTGGCATGGGCATATTTAAGGACAAATCACCTCTCAGCTCCTGGAAATATTTAAGGAAGAATGTTCTCCTCTGAGGATGTAGGAAAGGAGATTTTGCATTGGGTAAGAGTTAACTAGATGACCTGTAAGAGCCCATACAACTTTGAGTGTCTGATTTAATTAGAAAATGCCATCATTAGTGTTCTGTTTATATTTGAGATGTCAAATTTAATTACTGGTTTCAAGAATGGTTTTCTTACCTCATTAAAGTTATTAGTACCTATTATGCCTTTCGGGGATTATTAATTGATTTGAATTTTTCAAGTAGCATTCAGAGACTTATAAGATCATTGACTGGGCTTTGAATTTTTTTAAAACATAAAGTGCTTCTGATTCAGAGGTCTCAGGAATGTTTTGTGCTGCCAGCACATTTTTTTTTCTTCTAATTAAAACTATTTTCAGCATGTAAGGACTGTACACATTGTGGTTTGGAACTGATATTACTAAAGTTAATTGTTTGAAATTGAGTGGTAACAGGACTCTGGATAGAACGTATGCTCTCCAGCAAGCCACAGTCCCCTACGACTCCCTAATGTTCTTCACAGAGCCTGCTTAATTCATTTTTTATTGCTTGCTTGTTTTCTCTGGGAATTTGAGTTTGCAGCTTCCACTCTTTTTTTTGATTGTTCTCATTAATTCTTTCCAGTTACATAGATTGAACCCTTAATTTTTAAACTTAGTATGAATATTCGGTACAGGGAAAAATTGCGTTACATGAAAAGTTATTGAACTTTTAGTGATGTATTTGATGTCATTTTGTAAAGATAGGTGAGATTTTTTAAAAAGGAGAGATTCTATGTTCTCAAAGAGGAAAGGGCAGCAGTTACATTGTCAAAAGGAGCTATATATATACATACATATAAATACATATATAGATGCTATATACATACATACATACAGATATGTATGTGTATATATATATATATACACACACTTATATATATATAGTTGTATGTATATATACAATTGTATGTGTATATATAATTGTATATATACAATTGTATGTGTATATACAATTAGTATATATACTGATTGTATATATACAATCAGTATATATACTTGTATGTATATATACAATTAGTATGTGTATATATATACAAGTATATACACATGTATGTATGTATGTATATACAAATATATACATATATACTTGTATGTATGTGTATACATATATACTTGTATGTATATACACATACTAATTGTATATAGTGTATACATACATGTATATACATGCATTTATATATGTATATATATAACCCTGCCTCCTGGGTTCAAACAATTCTCCTGCCTCAGACTTCCAAGTAGTTGGGATTACAGGTGCCTCCAATCATACCCAGCTAATTTTGTATTTTTAGTAGATACGGGGTTTTACCATGTTGGCCAGGCTGGTCTTGAACTCCTGACCTCAGGTGATCCGCCTTCCTCAGCCTCCCTAAGTGCTGGGATTACAGGTGTGGTCAACCACTCCTGGCTGTATACACCTATTTTAAATGTAACTTCTCACAATTTTATAGGCAAAATCCTTCAACGAGCAATGAAAAGATGATTTTAAAAAGGTTGAATAGAAAAACAGCTGGCAACAGTAATCCATTTTGGATACAATTTTGCTTTTTATGAATAAGTCTGTGAAATATCAACATAAAGAGTATAGTCTTTTAATGAACACAGCCACAATACTGAAAGCCAGTTCATATAGTGAACATTTAACAATTCTTATGACATGGGGTCACACCGTTATGGTTCACACAGCATGTGTTGCATTGGTTTGATTTTACAACTCAAAGAAGAGGAGAATACAAAGTAAATCATTTTTTTTAATCTGTCATTGCATTTTTCTATGCTATAGGAAATTGAACGCAAAAGTACTATCTGGATATTTATGAGTATTTCAAATTTCTTGTGTATTAAAATACCATTATCATTAATAAATGCTCACTTTATATGAGGTAGTATCCAGAACCACCAGAACAAGAACTTTGTGATTAAAGCAGGAACAGTGTAAGGGATATTTACTAGCCCATATAAACATTTTACCAGCTCATTCTGTCCCATGGAACTATAGTGAAAAGAATTGGCATTTGTGACTGCTGTCCAGTATCAGTGGTTATAGACCAGTGAAGCAGGCAATAACTTTCATGTCTCCTAGCTTGAGGAAATGGTAAATAAATTAAACACATCAGAATTTTGCTCTCTTTCTAACATCCACAGGCCGCAGACACATAAAGTGGGACAGGGTCCTTCTTTGTACTATTGACTTGCTGATCAAATAAACATGAAATCTTAAAACTATTCTTTTTTCAAAATACATTCTGCAGTTTCATCTATGAAGAAATTCTAGAGCAATCACTCTTCTCAGAAGGGAGTAAAAAGAAATAGAATCAGAATGATCTGCCCAGAAAAAATGAGTTCTGAAGTATAGGTGTATTGATACATGTAAAGTAAGATCTTACCAAAGGAAGATCACACTGAAACGTTTCTTAAAGCTGACCCTAAAGAGTTGTTACTGTAAAAGTTATATAATTGGAATTATTACCAAATTCTTATTAAGTTTTTTATCTAGACCAAGCTTGTTCAACTCCTGTCCTGTGGACTGCACGTAGCCTAGGATGGCTTTGAATGAAGCCTAACGCAAATTTGTGAACTTTCCCAAAGGTTTCATCAGGAATTTATGTTTAAAAATGCTTATTTTTGTGCAGAGGTATTCATAAGAGTAACATAATGGCAACAACCTTAATATTCATAAATAGGAAAATAAATAAAGTTTATCTACAAATCTGAAATATTACGGGGCCAATAATTGTTTAAACTAATATTTAATTATATTAGACCATTGTTAACAATACTGTATGAGACTGTATGAGACAATACTGTAAAACATTATGAGATTTATATTATACATGGACATTGTTATTATTATTATTATTTTTGCTCATCGGCTATCATTAGTGCTAGTGTATTTTATGTGTGGCCCAAGACAATTTTTCTTCTTCCAATGTGGCCTAGGGAAACCAAAATATTGGACACCCCCAATCTAGGCTAAAACAAGCAAGAGAGAAAATACACTGATTGTTCATTAACATAATTATCTTAAGGGAGATGGTGACAGGGAGATTCTTTGCTGAGAAAGCTCAAATTCTGATTACATTTTTGAATATATTTAAATCTGGTTAATAACATTTCAATATTTGCATATACTTAACTTATAATAGGCAGTATTTCCTTGTGGAATTCTTGTTTCCCTAAACGTGTTTAAATTAAGGCCAGGCATAACAAGCTTCAGCCAGTATAAATAAAGATAGTCAGAGGATTCACTTAAAATAATGGCAGGCTGGGGTTGGCTTATCTTTTATTTATAGTTTTACAAAAACAGTAATATGAATTAACTGTAGAGAAGAGATGGAAAAGTACACAAATATATAAAAGATTTAAGAATTCTTGCAATTTCAGCTCCCAGAAAGAAGTTTGTTCAAAGGTTAGTCTATTCCTTCTCATAATTTAAGAGTATATATTCATGGAAACATAAAAGCTATATATTAATTATTTAATGGCTGAGATCATATTATATATACAGTATTGTTAACGATTATCTAATATAATTAAATATTAGTTTAAATAATTAATGGCCCCATTATATTTCAGATTGTAGAAAAATTTTATTCCTTTTCCTATTCATGAACATTAAGGTCCTTTCCATTATCTTACTTTTATGAATAGCTCTACACAAAAAATAAGCATTCTTAAACATAAATTTCTGATGAAATCTTTTTGGAATGTTGACGAGAAAGATTTCTCTGAGTTAATGTATTAAATAGTGTGCTATTTCAAGTGTCTTGATCTCTATTTCCCAATTATTTCCCAGAAACTTTGCTGCATTTAAAACACCTCCATAGTGTATGAAAGTGTTCGTTTCATCTCACTATTACCAGAATTGAGTATTATCAATTTCGTATTTGCCTTTTAAAAATGTCAATAAAATAATTATTACTTTACTATTTTTATGTATATTTAATAGTTACCTCTGTGAATTGTTCAAATTGCTAAACCTTTATTATATGTGGAACAATTTTAAAGCTGAGTTTATGGTTTGATTTTAATGTTGTTCATAGTGGAGTTTTTTTTTTTTTTAACATAAACCTAAAAATAACATCACATTTAAATAGATTTTTGTCTTTGTAATTTTTCCATTGTTTTATATTTAAAAACTCTTTCTATAAGGTAAACACAATATATAATTAATATAGCTATGAATCCGCCAGGAAAGTATTTAGAAGGAAGATGGAAAATGGAAATATATGCTATATCAGAGATTAAAATAAACTTTTAATAATGCATTTAAAGATAGAATTATATCTAAAATAATTATAACTAAAATAATGCTATCTTTAAGTATATTATAAAGTAGTTAATGCATTTGGAATTTATTTTAACATATTATGTGGTGTGGGGGAATCTAGTTTAATCTATTCACTCATTCAGTGACTCTTTAATACCAGGCACTACTTTAAGTGCTGAGAATAGAGTTGGGACTAAAATAGACAAAAATTTCACACTGGTGGTATTTGTATTTTACTAATATCTATTTTTTTAACAAAGTGTTTAATCAGTTTTCCAGCGTCATTTCTTTACTATGCCTTTCTTTCTCCATTTATTTCCAAAGATTTTTTTCAATTATTATAAAAAGTAAGATCTGCTTCTGGGTTAACTTTTTCTTTTATTGATTGAACTATTGATACTTACATAAATACAATTGCACATTTATAGTACCACCTAATTTATGATATGGGTATACATTCCCTTCTGCAATCTTTCTTTTTAAAAAATAAAATTCCTGGCCTTTTTATAGCCATTTGTTTTCGCCGAATAAAACTTAGAATCCATGATAACTTTCACATATACTAAAATGTTAGTGCTGAAATTTGGATTAGAATTCAAGTTATTTCCAAAAGACTAGGAATCTTTACATTACTCATCCAGGAACTTGGAAAGTATTTTTCTTATTGACAAATCTTAGTAAAGTTTTATATCCCTTAGTAAAGTTCTAACAAATTTTCTTCTTTTAGGTTTTATACGTTTCTTGTTAAAGTTTTGCTTTATATTTTAATTGCTCATATGAATAGAATATTTTCATACATCTAGCAATTGTTACTATATGAGAAATGCTATCTATACTTTTTCATTGTGTCTTGTCAATTTGCTGATCTACCTTATTAATTCTAATACTTTTTCAGTTCAATTTGCAGATATTCTAGACAATTTTATATCAGCAATAATTGTAATTTTTGTTTTTTCTTGCCAGTAACTATACTTCTTTATGTTTTATGTTTACTAATTGACTAAAATAGCCAAATTTTAATATCTAATCACATTTCTAAATTTATTCTTAAAAACCTGGAATGTTTTTTCATTAAACATGAAATTGGCTATAGATTAGGTTAGGTGTTCTTGATCATGGTGAAGAAGTGGTTATTTTTCCCAACGTTATTTTGAGTTCCTGTGTTTTGGTTTTGTTCTTGGGCAGAAATTTATGGTTAAGTCATAGCTTTTTTCTCTTAACCTTTATTGAGTTTTGTTCCTTAACTTGTTGATGTTATACATAAATTTCTTCTATTCTTGTTACAAATTCTCCTTCATTATTCTGAATAACTTTAGAAATTCACTCCTACATTAACTTTAAAAATCTTTGTATGTATGTACACACACACACACACACACACACACACATATATATATAGGCAAGAAGTTAGAGTGATCTGTAGTATTAATTATTTTTCCATCTGTGTAATATTTTGGATCTATAACTATAAACTAACTCTAAAGCTTTTAAGTGTGTTTGTGTGTGTGTGTACTCTAGAATTATTATTATAGCATAAAATACGCTCAGTTACAGAAATTTGGAAAGAATTCCCCTGTTAAACTATTTTAGTGAAAGTCTCTTAGGAAGACAATTCTTCAGCAGTTTTTCCGTTTTTTTTTTTCTAGTTTTGTTTTACTTTAGCAAGTGCTTTTGGATGAAAATTAATGAGAACAGACTCAAAAGATAAGTGAAACAAATGAATAGAAAGCTCTTCTCTGGAAGAACATTTCAGTAGTTATATCTAAAATTATGAACAGTTGGGTTAGGTAATTTCTTTCAGAACTTTTCTCTATAAACCTTGTACAGGTAAGCACGGAAAAACACAGCAATTAACTCACGCTGACAAGAACTAAAGGAAAGATCGAATTGATTTTGATGGGGCTTATAAGCCACAGGAACATGAAGCCATGCTTTTCCCGTGAACAGTTTAGTTTCGTGAGTTTGCAGAGCTAACTAGTGAGAGCTAATAAAATAGCATGAGAACCACAGAGTAACTGGGGAAAATGAGAAGCAACACCAAAACAGCAAGTGCGGTCTGACCAACAACAACTTTCCAATTCTATTTGTGTTACATTCAATATCTAATTCGTATTTTTTATGTGCCCTCTACTTTATCGTCATTATCATCATCGTTATTATCATGCTCATAATATTGTAGGGACAATCTATTTAGTATTACAGATACTGTATGTTAATTAATGTTCCATCTATTGAATGACTATTACTCTGCTTACATTTCTATGTAAGACATGGAGAATACCAAGGAAAATGATAATCACAATAATATATAAAGTATATATAGAGTATATATTATTGTGATTATCATTTTCCTTGGTATTCCTTTCCATTCATTACTGCAATATAATTTAAGGATATAATATAACTATTTATTGAGGGGTTGGGTTGAACAATAAGTCCTAAGGACATGCCACTTTCAGCTTCTGAGGCCAAGGAAGGCATCACGGAGCAAGTATAATGTGAATAAGCCTTTGAGAATAGACCATCCTACTTGGAAGGACAGTCTTTCTTTGACACAAGATGTGGGGAAAAAAGAGTGTTGTGATAAAATGAATGCTTAGGACTATTAATCTAAAAGTCATGTGAAAATGAAGTATAGTAAAAGAAAGATCAGGGAAAGGCAAACTAGTTGAGAAGCTACTTTAATAATCTGGAGCAGCGGTTAAGTGCCAAATACAGAAATCTTGTGTTAAAGGAGAATATCACTATTTTGTTGCATCAGAATATTTAACCATGTCTATAGTGTCTACTGTTTCACCATTTATAAGATGTAGAGTTTGGATTATTTAGAAACTGTTTTTACTTCTAAAACATGGTGATACAATGGTTCAACTTTGTTGAACCATCTGATGCAGATGACATGCATCAGAAAATTTAATCAGTTCTACAGTGTCTACTGTTTCACCATTTATAAGATACAGAGTTTGAGGTCAAGAGATCGAGACCATCCTGGTCAACATGGTGAAACCCCGTCTCTACTAAAAATACAAAAAATTAGCTGGGCATGGTGGCGCATGCCTGTAATCCCAGCTACTCAGGAGGCTGAGGCAGGAGAATTGCCTGAACCCAGGAGGCGGAGGTTGTGGTGAGCTGAGATAGTGCCATTGCACTCCAGCCTGGATAACAAGAGCGAAACTCCGTCTCAAAAAAAAAAAAAAAAAAAAAAGAAGATACAGAGTTTGGATTATTTAGAAACTGTTTTTATGTCGAAAACATGGTGATACAATGGTTCAACTTGTAGTTTTCCTCCTCATCCTCCACTCAAAAGCAAGTAAGGGAAACAGTTATTTTTAGTGTTTTTGGCCTCTCAGAGTTTGGAATAGACCTTTGGGATAGGTCTTAGTATTTATTAACAAGATAGCAAAGCCTTTAGTTATTACCTTCACTTCAGTCAATGTCAAGCAGTCAAACCGATGAATAACCAGAAAGCTGTTTATGATCCACCTGGTCATGGAGTTTAACGTAATACAGAGAAAGTTTTAAACACTTCTGAGAATGGCTACAAATACTATATTTATATAAGAATTTATACATCTCAGTAAACTAGGTATCGGAGGAACACATCTCAAAATAATAAAAGCTATTTACAACAAACCTACAGCCAGTATCATACTGAATGGGCAAAAACTGGAAGCATTCCCTTTGAAATCTGGCACTAGACAAGGATGCCCTCTCTCACCACTCCTATTCAATATAGTACTGGAAGTTCTAGCCAGAGCAATTAGGCAAGGAAAAAAAAAATAAAGTGCATTCAATTAGGAAAAGAGGAAGTCAAGTTGTCTCTATTTGCAGACGACATGATTGTATATTTAGAAGACCCCATCGTCTCACCCAAAATCTCCTGAAACCGATAAGCAACTTCAGCAAAGTCTCAGGATACAAAATCAATGTGCAAAAATCACAAGCATTCCTATACACCAATAACAGACTAACAGAGAGCCAAATCTTGAGCGAACTCCCATTCACAATTGCTACAAAGAGAATAAAATACCTCCTAGGAATACAACTAACAAAGGATGTAAAGGACCTCTTCAAGGAGAACCACAAACCACTGCTCAAGGAAATAAGAGAAGACACAAACAAATGGAGGAACATTCTATGCTCATGGTTTGGAATAATCAATATCATGAAAATGGCCATACTGCCCAAAGTAATTTATAGATTCAGTGCTATCCCCATAAAGCTACCACTGACCTTCTTCACAGAACTGGAAAAAACCACCTTAAACTTCATGTGGAGCCAAAATAGAGTCCACATAGCCAAGACAATCCTAAGCAAAAAGAAGAAAGCCAGAGGCATCATGCTACCTGATTTCAAACTTTACTACAAGGTAACAGTAATCAAAACAGCATGGTTCTGGTACCAAAACAGAGATATAGACCAATGGAACAGAATAGAGGCCTTGGAGGCAACATCATACACCTCCAACCATCTGATCTTTGACAAACGTGACAAAAACAAGCAATGGGGAAAGGATTCCCTGTTTAATAAGTGGTGTTGGGAAAACTGGCTAGCCATGTGAAGAAAGCAGAAACTGGACCCCTTCCTGACATCTTACACTAAAAAAAAAAAATTAATTCCAGATGAATTAAAGACTTAAAAATAAGACCTAACACCATAAAAACCCTAGAAGAAAACCTATGCAAAACCATTCAGGACATAGGCGTAGGCAAGGACTTCATTACTAAAACACCAAAAGCAATGTCAACAAATGCCAAAATAGACAAATGGGAACTATTTAAACTCCAGAGCTTCTGTACAGCAAAAGAAACAATCATTAGAGTGAACTGGCACTCAACAGAATGGGAAAAAGGTTTTGCAATCTACCCATATGACAAAGGGCTAATATCTAGAAGCTACAAAGAATTAAAACAGATTTATAAGAAAAAAACAAACCCATCCAAAAGTGGGTGAAGGACATAAACAGACACTTTTCAAAAGAAGACATATATGAGGCCAACAAACATATGAAAAAATGCTCATCATCACAGATTATTAGAGAAATACAAATAAAAACCACATTGAGATACCACCTCACCATTCTAACTGGCAATCATTAAAAAATCTGGAGACAATAGATGCTGGAGAGGATGTGGAGAAAAGGATCACTTTTACACTGTTGGTGGGAGTGTAAATTAGTTCAACCATTGTGGAAGAAAGTGTGGCAATTCCTCAGGGACCTAGAAATAGAAATTCTATTTGACTCAGCAATCCCATTACTGGGTATACACCCAAAGGATTATAAATCATTCTATTATAAAGACACATGCACACGTATGTTCATAGCACACTGTTTACAAAAGCAAAGACCTGGAATCAACCCAAATTGCCCATTGACAATAGACTGGACAAGGAAAATGTGGCACATATACACCATGGAATACTGAGCACCCATAAAAACCAATGAGTTCGTGTCCTTTGTAGGGACATAGATGAATCTGGAAACCATCATTCTCAGCAAACTGACACAAGAACAGAAAATCAAACACTGCATGTTCTCACTCATAGGTGGGTGTTGAACAATGAGAACACATGGACACAGGGAGGGGAGCATCACATACTGGAGTCTGTTGTTGGGGGGGTCTATGAATGGACAGTGGGGTGTGGGGAGGTCAGGGAGGGATAACATGGGGCCAGATGTAGGTGACTGGGGGATGGAGGCAGCAAACCATATTGCCATTTGTGTACCTATGCAACAATCCCGCATGATCTGCACATGTATCCCAGAACCTAAAGTACAATTAAAAATAAATAAATAAATAAATAAGAATTCATCCATTTGGATTCCAAAAAGTTTTATTCTTATTTAAGATATTAACAAAGATTTAGACAATAAAAATTTGGATTTCAAATCTAAAGGTATACAACAATGATATATATATTTATATATATTTATTGCATTTTAGGTTTTGGGGTACATGTGAAGAACATGCAAGATTGTTGAATAGGTGCATATGTGGCAGTGTGATTTGCTGCCTTCCTCCCCTTCACCTATATGTGGCATTTCTCCCCATGCTATCTCCCCACAACTCCCCACCCCACACTGTCCCTCCCCTATTTCCCCCAAACAGACCCCAGTGTATAGTGCTCCCCTCTCTGTGTCCATGTGTTCTCATTGTTCAGCACCCGCCTATGAGTGAGAACATGCAGTGTTTGATTTTGTGTTCCTGTGTCAGTTTGCTGAGAATGATGGTTTCCAAGTTCATCCATGTCCCTACAAAGGACGCGAACTCATCGTTTTTGATGGCTGCATAATATTCCATGGTGTATATGGGCCACATTTTTCCTGTCCAGTCTATCATCGATGGGCATTTGGGTTGGTTCCAGATCTTTACTATTGTAAACTGTGCTGCAATGAACATTCGTGTGCATGTGTCCTTATAGTAGAACGATTTATAATCCTTTGGATATATACCCAGTAATGGGATTGCTGGGTCAAATGGAATTTCTATTTCTAGGTCCTTGAGGAATCGCCACACTGTCTTCCACAATGGTTGAACTAATTTACACTCCCACCAACAGTGTAAAAGTGTTCCTATTTCTCCATATCCTCTCCAGCATCTGTTGTCTCCAGAATTTTTAATGATCGCCATTCTAACTGGCGTGAGATGGTATCTCAATGTAGTTTTGATTTGCATTTCTCTAATGACCAGTGATGATGAGCATTTTTTCATATGTTTGTTGGCCTCATGTATGTCTTCTTTTGTAAAGTATCTGTTCATATCCTTTGCCCACTTTTGAATGGGCTTGTTTGTTTTTTTCTTGTAAATCTGTTTTAGTTCGTTGTAAATTCTGGATATCAGCCCTTTGTCAGATGGGTAAGCTGCAAAATTTTTTTCCCATTCTGTTGGTTGCCGATTCACTCTAATGATTGTTTCTTTTGCTGTGCAGAAGCTGTGGAGTTTGATTAGGTCCCATTTGTCTATTTTGGCTTTTGTTGCCAATGCTTTTGGTGTTTTGGTCATGAAGTCCTTGCCTACGCCTATGTCCTGAATGGTTTTGCATAGGTTTTCTTCTAGGGTTTTTATGGTGTTAGGTCTTATGTTTAAGTCTTTAATCCATCTGGAGTTAATTTTAGTGTAAGGTGGGGGTGGGACGGTTGCGAGAGCGCCAGCTATCCTGAGGGAAACTTCGGAGGGAACCAGCTACTAGATGGTTCAATTAGTCTTTTGCCCTATATGTATATATTTTAATTTAGATTCATTGTTCCTCCTCCTACTGGGAATCCCACCCCTCATGCCTATCTCAGGTGGCCATAGAAAGCAGGAAATAAAAGCAGTTGAGGATGGAACCTTGTTTTCTGGGAAATAGATACAAATAACATACCCTATAAAATAAATGGCTGTAGAAACAAAAGATGTTACATTAAACTAATTTTTGTTCCCCTCTCTTGGACTCCTTATCCCTTTCTTCATTTCCCTGTCATTATACTTTTTATCCAAACCACAAGAAGTATTTCCATAATGAAAACATAAATCAATTTTTGAAGACCTTTTAAAAATTAAAATGCATCCAGCCTGTGAGAGTCAGAATGAATGACAAAGCTTTCCAGGAATATTTAGGAAGTTCCAGGAAATACTACAAACTTCAGGCAGAAATATCAGGTCATACTCTTCAGAGAGAGAAGAAGTTCAGTGTCCATACAAGTTAGAAAAAAGTAAATGTTTTCCGTGGACAAAGTGGTTGGAAAATATCAAGAATAACTTTTAAGCTTAAATTCCAGGCTACATTTTACTTTTTTAAAAAAGTTATGGCCTGGGGCGGTGGCTCACGCCTGTAATCCCAGCACTTTGGGAGGTCGAGGCGGGTGGATCACGAGGTCAAGAGATCGAGATCATCCCGGTCAACGTGGTGAAACCCCGTGTCTACTAAAAATACAAAAAATTAGCTGGGCACAGTGGCCCGTGCCTGTAATCCCAGCTACTTAGGAGGCTGAGGCAGGAGAATTGCTTGAACCCAGGAGGCAGAGGTTGCGGTGAGCCGAGATCGTGCCATTGCACTCCAGCCTGGGTAACAAGAGCGAAACTCCGTCTCAAAAAAAAAAAAAAAAAAAGTTATGACATTTTATAATTTCTCCTCTTATATCTTGGTACTTGGCAGAAACAGAACTCATAGATGTCCTTAATTTAGAGATATTCCAGAGCCTGGATTTAGATGGGTGCAATGAAGTTTGTAGTTTCACTGATAGAGAGATGTAATAAAGATTTGAAGGTTCTGCACATGTACCCCAGAACCTAAAGTGCTATAAAATATATATATATTTATATAAATAAATGTAGATATATAAATTTTATATATATATTTACATATATAATTAATATATATTTACATATGTAATATATACATATATTATATATATATATATAAATCTTTATATATATATATATAAAGATTTGACGGTAGCAGCTGGTTTCTTGGGAAAAATAGACCTCAGGCAAAGAGATACAGGGTAAGTGTTCTCAGGTCAAAAGAATGATGGTAGTCTTCCAATTATGTTAAGAAATATTTTATGAGGCTTTTATGTAGACAATTATATGTGGGAAGATTAACTTTAAAGAAAGACAGACTTGGAAACAATGATAAAATGCAATTAATTATGACAGGTTTTGTCACATTGTTTTTCTAAAGGTTAAATTTAATCCAAAAATATCACACTTGATAGTTTGAAATTCTTTTGTCATCAAAATCAGTGATACTTACAGTATGAGTCAATATACATAGAACTAATATTTTAGAATATTTCTCTTATATGTGTTTCTCTTAGATGTGTATTATGTTATCAATACAATTATTCAGCTCTCCCTATAAGTACTTAGATGTTACTGGATGCAAAATTTACATGAAAAAATATTTCAGTAGACATTTGAGTGTATTTTTAAAGTGGGCATTTTTTTTTTGCTCACTTTTTCATATGAAATTTTAATAATGTAGATTTCATTCTTCCTCTAAATCGTTGCTAGTTCAAAGGTTTCGGAAAACTGAAGTGTTCTTTGAAGTGCTTTGAAATATTTTAAAAACATCTTTCACAAACAAATTTGTTTTTTATAGTCTGCTCTGCTCATTGACACACCAAGACATCACTTCAAACGTTACAGCAGAGCTGTGGACAGGCAGGCAGCCACAACAGAGGACAGGACAGTCTTGAGACAGACAAGCTGCAATCATGGGGAGAGGGACTTAAAAAAAAAAAAATCCCAGGAGTCTCTCAGACCGGAGGTGAAAAGTCACTCACCAGTACACCAGGTTCAGTAACCAGAGCCTGTAGGCCCAGGAAGGTACTAGGGATATTACGAGATACGATGCTAGACCCAATGTTTTCTGCAACTAACCAGGTTCTCCAAGCAGAATATTATTTCTTGCAGCAGCGTCTTTGAACTTGGAGATTAGCAATAATAGCTCTACTTATCAGTTAAAAGTTATTTTCAGGTACATTTGCAGTATTAACAATATGAACTTAAATGAATCATTCTGATACTTTCCAAATAAAAAGACGTCTTTAAAAAAATGTTTTTAGAAATCTCATTTGATCTTAAGAAGCTCTCAATGCGTATTGATTGGGAAAATATTTATTTAAAAACTAAAGCTATTAAAAATGTATAATACCTTCAATAAATTTCAATTTTATTAATCATGAGAATATTTATTGTTCTCTGAACTTGGCATGTACATATTGATAACCTAGCTTATTTAAACACTTCTTGTAGCATTGGATATCCTGCAATAGCTCTGAGGTCTGGATTATGGGAAAAAAATATCCTACTCTTTGATCCCTAGAATTTTCTTTTTGGCTTTTATATTTAATCTTACCTATTTGGAATTTTTAACTATGGATATGATTCCATTACAAGTTTCTGACAAGAGATTTTATAAAACAAATTATATTTAAATGCATTCAAAAGTTTAAGGAAATTTTGTTCTAAAATATTTGGAAAATAAATAAATATTTTATAAAGCAAAGAATATTTCCCTAGGTTGGCATCTCACATATTGGGTAGCAATTTAAGAACTAGTTTGTACACAAAGATAGACACTTAGAATATGAGAGAAAGGTCTTTAATACCAGTACTGCAATAACTTACTGTCTGGCTGGTAGAAAAGTAAAGGTTATAGATTTAGGATAATATGATCAAAGATTAAATGCCAGTTTAGATATTGTTACCACACTTATAAGTACCCGTTTGAAAAAAAGAAAGCCCTATTATTTGGGATAAAAACACTGGGAATCAGAAGTAGGAACTGGATCACAGAACTGGTTCTATCAGAAGAAAGTAAATTGTGAAATATATTGACGACTTAAAAAGGTGGATAAGAAAAGAGAGGCAGACATTGCATTCTTACATTCGAGTCACAAGGGGGTACATGAGGTTCAGTTTTAAAATTATTCAGTGGGAAGAAAAATATTTTTGGGGTATTGAAGATATTTACAGTAAAAATCCATACTATCCAACATACTAATAAAAATGCTGAGTCTAGCTCTGTCCTCCTAAAATCTAAGAAAGGCTATGAATCTACCAATGGGAAATTTATTTAGTTAACTCAATGACATTGTTTAATAAGTATGACAAAAATTAAATGATATAAGATATAAAAATTTAATTATTCTAGAAAAAATTGAATTCATAAAAAAACATAAACAGCTATCAAAGTAGCTATCAAAACTCAGCTACAGAAACTAAGAATTAACAAATCATTGACTTTAAAACTCAGGGAGAAGACAAAATATGTTGTGCATTACATGCCAAAAAATGCCAAATATTCGAGGTGAGGGATAAATTAATTAGCTTGATTTAATTATTCTGTATTGCATTCAAAAATCATAACATCATTTTGTAGCCCACAAATATTTACAACTATAGTTTTTCAATATATAATAATTTTTTAACTGAATGTTATATTTATGCTAGAGTATGAAGACCTTCTTTCTTGGTGTTAATTTTTTAAAATGTTATTACAGTTCTTAGATGTTCAAGAGTTAAAATAAAAATACGTCTGAGCATCCTATCATTATTAATTATGACAGTGAATTTAATGAAGAGACATTTTAAAATTAACAATCTTCTTAGCCTCCATCCACCACCTGCCCAGCAAATTAAAAAACAGTCTTGATACAGTTGGTAATCAAGATAAAGCAACTCCGCAGAACTCTGCTGCTCTTAATGTAGCTTTATCTTTGATGACTGAAGCAGCATTGCCTGAAGAAATCACCCTCCATTTCTGCTTACCTTATTCCTAAAAAACACTGTCCCTGTGTTTTCAGGAAAAGAATATCAATATATTGTTAATATTAAATACATGACAACGAGAGAATATACTATATTCTGTTTCTATGTTAAATTGCTTATTTGCATTTTTTTCTTCCTAAAATTGATACAGTCTCTGTTTAGCTTTTTTTTTTTTGGCATTTATTCAATTTATTCTATTGCAATCCAAATTAAGAACATGAGAAGAAAAAGATAAAGTACTATGGCATTATAGTTAAGGAACCCATTAGGTGTTAAGAGTATACTGGGTACTTCATTTTTAAATAAAGAAGCATAGGCAAAGAGAAAACGTGATATTTTCTAAGCTGTATATTATGAATTATTTGAAGCTTGTACATTCAAAGGAAGAAAGGAATAACTTTCTTTAATATAGAAGCTGTTGCTCACAAGCTCCCATCTCCCTAGTAGTTGATGGATTGGGTTTTTCCACTTCCATTACGAACAATGGCTGTCAGAAAAAAAATCAGTCTTTGAGACTCTGCAAAAGGATTTTTGTTTGTTTTCGTTACCAGAGAGAGAGAGAAAAAAAAGCATGCATGTATATAAACAGCAAAATTGGTTGAACTTGAGGTCTTAGATGAAATTCACACCAGACATCAAAATTCAGGGACAGGTAGGAAAAATATTTTGTGAAGAAAAAGCAGAGGATTTTTATATTGCTGAAAATGTACATAGAATTTTCTATGTGAAGATTGGGCTTATAAGGAAAAGTCTGGGTAAAATTTCAGGATTTAAGAGAATACCAATAAAGTGAAGATTGACATTAACCAGACCAGGCTATAAATACCACACAAAGAGACCAAACAAGTCCTCCCCTGACAGGTCTGACCGCCTCTCCCCTTCAGTAATGAACAACACTGGAAAGAAACCTGTTGTTCTTTCTGGATCAGCGAAACTTAACATGTTAGTTAGAGAACTTTTGTTTTTGAACTATTCTGCATTTGCATATTTACCTAATACTGTCTTACTGTTATGTATAGGTTAAATAATGCAGTGTAATGGTAAAGTCAAGTCTCTGCAAGTGTCATCATTTAATTATCTCTATTGTCTTCCTTATCACTCAAACTAATATGATTTGTCAATATCAGTTTAATCTGGAGGAGGAAGCTACTTTCATGTTTAAGAAAAAGCTTTAATTACCTGTACTGTAAAAAAGAAAAACATTAACATGGAAGTAAACATACTTTTTCTCCGCTCTATTTTATGTGCTTGAAATATTAGTTCACAGATATTGTTTTATATTAATAGCATTGATTTAGATATATATATATTATTCTTTTTTAATCTTTAAAATATGCATTATATTCTAATAAGACTACTACAGCTGTAACAAATATTGGCTAATTATATATTATTAACTGTGAAAATATTTTATTATTTAGTGTTCAATACTCCAATAATTTTAGGGGTATATATTTTGATTGTATTCTTAAAATAATCTTCCAGAATATTATTTGTAAATACATATGAGCAATAAAATGGCCAGATGTGGTGTCTCATGCCTGTAATCCCAGCATTCTGGGAGTCAGAGGCGGGTGGATTATGAGATCAGGAGTTCAAGACTAGCCTGGCCAACATAGTGAAACCCTGCCTCTACTAAAAGTACAAAAACTATCTGGTTGTGGTGGGGCATGCCTGTAATCCTAGCTACTCAGGAGGCTGTGGCAGGAGAATTGTTTGAACACAGGAGGAGGAGGTTGCAGTGAGCTGAGATCACGCCACTGCACTCCAGCCTGGGCAATAGAGCAAGACTCCATCTCAGGAAAAAAAAAAGCAACACAAAAAGGCATTGATATTTCATTATTTACCATTTTTGAATAATTATTATCTAAAATATGTTTTAGTTGAAAGTTCTAAATTCCATTTTAAATTATTCTCTGATGTAGGAAATATCCAACAAATGTTAATTGAAGATTTGCCACATATACTTGTTATGGAAGTTTCAAAATTAAATCTCATATGGTCAGCAAAAGGAAGTGATGTTGACATATGTAACTTTCCAAATTTAAATGTTGTATGAAAGGAACATTAGAAATAATATATAAAGTGAATATGTCAATCTTACTAGTGGATCAAACTGCAAATGTTTTGCAAAGAAATACACTTCATTGCAGATAATTGATTAATAAAATTAAAATGATCTCTGATACCACCTTCAAAGTATTGTTTCCTCTACAGAACAGGATTAATTCACTATATTTAACTAACTGTGGTCTAAGCATAGCCAAAGCCCCATTTATATTTCTTAAAAACGATGATGAAAATGGGAGTCTGTGTAACATAAAAGTTGAAGTGCATCTTATGAAGTTAAGACAAATGTGTGGCTCCAACATGAATGAAATACGTTACTCATCAAAATTTCTTTCTTCCTCTAGTAATTCATCAACTGCTACTCGTTTAATTTCTGATCACATTTGATGCTGATAAGATCCAAAGTTTTCACTAGAGAATGTCAATGACATCCGTATTCTTGTTATCATTTTCTAAAATGGAACTGAAACTATTTGTCCAATTCAGATTGGAATACTAAATTTTAATATATCTTTATTATTGCACATTTTCATTTTCTGTCTGCATCTTCTAAGCAACTCGAGGTCAGAGATTGTTGCTTATGCCTTTGCTTAGCTTAGCTGTTGTGCTATAGTAAGTATTCAATAAATACAAAATGAACAAATGAATAAATGTATTATGTTGCAGAGGCATTTGTTTCAAAGAGACATTTAGTGCCTTTCCTGGAATGTTGTTTTATATACTGTTTTTCTTTATTGTACTTTAGGTTCTGGGGTACATGTGCAGATCACGCAGGATTGTTGCATAGGTACACACATGGCAAAGTGGTTTGCTGCCTCCATCCCCAGTCACCAACATTTGGTGTTTCTCCCCATGTTATCCATACTGTTTTCTAAAATAGATGAGAAAGTCCAAATCAAGTGTAGATGAGACAAGATATCCAAAGTGGTAATTTTCCTTTCTTTTTTTAAATTTAAGTTTAATTTTTTAATTTCAGTTTTTATGGATACAAAATAATTGTACAAACTTATGGTTTACATGTTATATTCTAATACAAACATACAATGTATAATGATCAAATCAGATTAATTGGGATATCTATCATCTTAAACATTGATCATTTCTTCGTGTTAAGAACATTCCAACTTCACTCTTTTATTTATTTCACAATATACAATAAATTATTGTTAACTATAGTCACCCTATTGTGCTATTTAACACTGTATGTTATTTCTTCTATTTAACTGTACTTTTGTATCCATTAATCAAAGCAGTGATTTTCAAATGGTGTTCCATAAGTTTCTAGTGTGTTTTAGAATGTTACTTGAAAGGTAAAAAGGTCAAAGGAGAGATATTAGGTAGCAAATATAATTTATATATTGGCATTAATAGAACATTCTTTGAAGAAAGAGCTGTGCAATTAAAGAGTGGTTTGAAAAATCCTGTTTAATAATCTCTAGAGATAGTTTGGAGGTAAAACAAATGTTTGATTTCATCATGATGAGAGCTTGGACTGTTTTTGTACCCTATTGTATCTCCAGTATGAAGCATAGTCCTTGCACATTATGGTTGTCCAATAAATACTTATTTTTATCAGGGATGACAATGAGAAGTTAGTTAACATTCTGTTTATATACCATGATATTTAATCCCAATAAGCTCAGTAAGCAATAGTACAAAATTTACTTATAATTGTCTATTCTCTTTCTGTGTTCTTGATAAAGTTTGGTGCATTTCTGTGTTCACTTTTAAATTTGTAAATTTTTACATGGGTTCAAGGTAAAGTGAAACAGTATTCCTTGAAACTGCATATTTAAAAAGGGAAAATTTAAAAGAGTAAATTTAACAATGAAACTGAGACTGTTCAGGCTCAAAATGAAATGACTGGTGGAACCATATTCACACTCATCAATTAATTATGCAGCTATTATTAGCCATCTGATAAGTATACATCCAATGAAATTAATATTCTAAAAACTCACACAAAAGCCACTGGTCATCTGGGCTCACTTTTTAGAGGATATAATTTCTGCAGTTTTTCAGTAAGTTTTACATAATACAATTTTACAAAATTGTTTTATGTTTCCTGCCAAATCATTTTCAAGCACAAATAAACAAGAATAAAAATGAAATTCTCAATTTATTTCAGCATAAACTGAACAACATAATGTCATAAAAAATGTATGCCTCAAAATTTAAATGACAATTGAAATGTGTGTATAGAGTTTTTTTTTTTTTTTTAAAAACTAAATGCATTAGATATGAGGAAGAATCACATAATATTAGGAAAAATGCTTTAAAACTTCTTTTATAGATATTGCAACAACAATGTGAAATGGACAGGTAGTGATGAAAATACAATTAGTCCTATTGTCTCATGATATAATCTAGAAATAGCCTGAGAGAGTGCATAGCCTAGATGTTATAAAATCAAAATCTGATCTCATGTGAAGTCTAACAATTCAACTAGGCAAGAGAAGGGTGTTACAGATATTCACATACTTTATGTACAATACATTCTACAGTCCAATTAAAAGAAGGTCTAGTACTTGTAAATCATTGGAAAAATATGTAACATTAAAACAATATTTAAAGTTTTTATTACATCATTAAATAAGTCGGTCAATGTCTAGCAATGTTTGTAACAACTGAGAACAATGATAAAGAATATAGAAGCTGTAGTTTTTCCAAAAGTTGTTGCAGAAAAATATGTTCAGGTTTTCTATTATTGTATGTTGCATAGATAAATATAGTAGTTTTATGATCCATCAACTTTCATCACAGTGTTAGATAAATGTCATACAAATTATAAATTTTGTTAAGGTCTGATCTTTTCATTGCAGATTTTTCAGAGCTATTTGAAATGATACAGCAATGAGTTTTAAAACTTCCATTGTTTTTATGGTAGAATTTGTTGACAGCTCCAAGGCAAGGAGTTAGTACAGATATTTCAAATGAGACAAGAAATGCTCCTGTAGTTTAATAAAGAGACTCCATTAACTAAAATTGTCTCAGATACTACATGGTTTATCTCCATACATATCTTGCTAATATTCAGAGTAAGGTAAAGAAGCTCCTTGTAGTCATGTATTATTCCAACGTCATTCTGCTTACTTAAACTGCAGATGAAGTGTCAGCAATCAAAACAGAGCTTTAAAGTTTTGATTTGAAATGCAAGTAACATATATTTACTGTTTGGAAACTTTGATAGAGATAGGGCGATTTAGCTAATTTTAGACACTGACATTGTTGAACACAGAATGACTAAAAGATACATTCGAAAACTATTTTCCAAAGAATGATAATTTAAAGTGGTTGAGGAACTATTCATCAACCAATTCCAACTTGAAAATTTAACAATTAAGGTTTGAGAGCAGATGTTAGATAATGTTAGTAATTCAACCTCAAAACAATTTTCTGCTACTTCTCCTTTAGTCTTCCAGATGAGTTAAATTGAAGAGCATCAGGAAATTGCAGGATGAGCTGTTAAAAAACTGTTATCATTTACAATTGTTCTATGTAATACAGAAATTGCTTTTGTATGACGCAACCCAAAATAAAACAGAAATAATTTGGATGTTGAAGCTGATATAAGACACTAACTTGCATTTACCATCTCTACATAGAAATTTTTGTTTTGAAAATAAACTTTGAGTTATCCTTGATTGCGATGGCTATTATATATTAATAAATAAGGAATAAATGCATACAAATAAATTACCACTTTATTTTCTTTTTGTGATTGTATGTTAACTTTCAATTGGCAAAGAAACTTCATCTGCTAAAAGTATTGGAAAATAATGTTTTAGATGTCCTATTCAAGTATTAAGTATCAAGACACACCTCTAGCTTCTCCTTTAAAATACGACTGTAATAGCTAATTTCCAGGATTGTTGTAAGAATTAAAGAGAATATGTGAAATGTTTACAGAGAATTTATGAAGCATTATTGAAGCACTTGCAAAGTGTCTGTCCTCAAATAATCATGCCATAAATTCTGTTATTATTATTACTCCAGGAAGTATCCTCCTTGCGAATGAATGAAAAAAGTTCACTGAGAAGACACTGGACAGTTCTGGCTTTTCTTGTCTTGATATGATAGCTAAGCTACTAAAATTTCTTAATATAATTTATTACAGTTCCATCTGAGAATATGACAGAAACTACAGATCTGCTTCTACTCATGTCAATTTTTGCATTTTTCCATAATGTTCACAGTTTTCTAGTGGTTGAGTCTCTCCAGAGACTCCAGATTAAGATCCCTACCTCAAGTTTAATCTTTAGAGATATCAGTAATGCAACCAGTTACTCAATAAAATTTTAGCCCAGGATTTTAAAATTTCCAACACATACTTAACAATCACCACAACTACAAGATTTCAGAACTCAGCTCATTGGCAATTTCATTTTGTTGTTTGTTAAGAACATTCTTAACAGCCATTAAACTGGCTATTCAGAGATCCAAGTTCAGATGTCTGTCAGTTTTGTTTCTTGTCTTAAAATAGAGAAGACAGCTGTGAAAAAAGAACATGGCAACTGGCTCTCTTTCTTTTAGCAGTAAACCTGTACTTTTTCAAAACTTCTTTCCTCAAGTTATGATTTGATACAAAAATTAGAAACGTGTATCATCGATGTGTGAAAAGTAAATGAGGAACGCAAATGCGCTGAACTGCTGGAACTTACATTAATAATTTATATTTACCAAAATTATGCATTTTGTGAAGTGCACCACAGAGTATGTCACTCATTCCTTTTATATTTTAAATGTTTTAAAAGATTTTCAGAGAAGAACACAAAAACTTTCCCTCTTCTTTCAAGAAATAAAAGATGCGGATGATTAGCATGACGGCACATCAGTTAGTGCCTCTGTTCTCTTATAATATATCATATGTCAAAACTTCTGTCTTTGGAATAACAAAAATGACCTTTTGGTGCCATAAGCTCTGGCTGACCTTTTAGTAGCCATAACAGTGGCAGAGAAACAATAAAGATACATCAAGCAAGAGTTACTTCTTGCCACTGAGATTCTCAGGGAATGAACCAGGATACTATAAAGAACTCGCTCTACTAAAGTTGTAAGTGAAAATTAACAAAAAGACTTTCTATTATGAGAATCAACTTCATGACCTTGAAGTGGTATTTAAATATTTCAGTTAACATAAAGCTTACAGCAGTGTGCACTTTATAGAAAGTGCAATTTTCAGAATATACTTAGTGAGTGATGTAAATATCAACATTTTGAAAGTTACCTATCTAGCTTAAAGTAAATTTATTAATGGAAAATATAATTTAAACACAAGAGTAATGTAGTTTAATTTAGAAAAATGTAATAGAGAATGATAATTTTTTTTATTTGACTTCCTCTCATCAATTAAAATGTTAACATCAGCTTGTCACAGAGAAACCATTTCTTTTCAAAGAGCTTGGAACCACACACTGGGCTGATGTTTGAAATCTGTATCTATATGATTTATCTATAGGGCACCATTTGAACATTTATTATCTTTGCTGTCCAGAGTGTCTAATTTTGTTTATGTTTTTCATGAAGTGTGGAATCACAATTATGAATTTATATAAACCCAAGCTCCATAGTTAAATAAGATGAAAGACCTGAATTACTTCAGTACATTCCACTGTGAGCAAATTGGGATTCTGGTTACAATGAGACTCCAGCTTCTAGTGAAGTTGTGAGAAGAAGGAGTCAGTGGTGAGGAGCAGGGAGGCAGATAACTTCATCAAAGGAAGCTGGGTTCGCGTGAGAATTTGACCCGCTAAAGAACAATGAGTTCAGCTCTTCAAGTATGGTTTTAGTAATTTTTTTCATGTTATTTGTTATCTGATGGACACCTGTGATCACTTCTGTGTTGGTTAACTTTGCTGTAATCTTTTAGTATATATATTTTTAATGCTCTGTCTTTTTTAAAAAAACATAAACAATCTCAAAGTCTATAGCAAAATACTCTTAAAATAGTGGAATCATCATTCAATTCACTTGCACATTTGTATTTAATTCATTTTGAAAGCAATGTGTTCTGATTCTGTTATTTTCTTTGTTGTACTAAAACTTTTTTTTATTTTTTTTATTTTTTTATTGCATTTTAGGTTTTGGGGTACATGTGAAAACCATGCAAGGTTGTTGCATAGGTGCATACGTGGCAGTGTGATTTGCTGCCTCCCTCCCCTTCACCTACATCTGGCATTTCTCCCCATGCTATCCCTCCCCAACTCCCCACGCCCCCGCTGTGCCCCCCCAACAGACCCCCGTGTATAGTGCTCCCCTCCCTGTGTCCATGTGTTCTCCTTGTTCAACACCCGCCTATGAGTGAGAACATGTGGTGTTTGATTTTGTGTTCCTGTGTCAGTTTGCTGAGAATGATGGTTTCCAGGTTCATCCATGTCCCTACAAAGGACGTGAACTCCTCGTTTTTAATGGCTGCATAATATTCCATGGTGTATATGTGCCACATTTTTCCTGTCCAGTCTATCATCGATGGGCATTTGGGTTGGTTCCAGGTCTTTGCTATTGTAAATTGTGCTGCAATGAACATTCGTGTGCATGTGTCCTTGTAGTAGAACGATTTATAATCCTTTGGATATATACCCAGTAATGGGATTGCTGGGTCAAATGGAATTTCTATTTCTAGGTCCTTGAGGAATTGCCACACTGTTTTCCACAGTGGTTGAACTAATTTACACTCCCACCAACAGTGTAAAAGTGTTCCTATTTCTCCACATCCTCTCCAGCATCTGTTTTCTCCAGATTTTTTAATGATCGCCATTCTAACTGGCGTGAGATGCTATCTCAATGTAGTTTTGATTTGCATTTCTCTAATGACCAGTGATGATGAGCATTTTTTCATATGTTTGTTGGCCTCATGTATGTCTTCTTTTGTAAAGTATCTGTTCATATCCTTCGCCCATTTTTGAATGGGCTTGTTTGTTTTTTTCTTGTAAATCTTTTTTAGCTCATTGTAAATTCTGGATATCAGCCCTTTGTCAGACGGGTAGGCTGCAAAATTTTTTTCCCATTCTGTTGGTTGCCGATTCACTCTAATGATTGTTTCTTTTGCTGTGCAGAAGCTGTGGAGTTTGATTAGGTCCCATTTGTCTATTTTGGCTTTTGTTGCCAATGCTTTTGGTGTTTTGGTCATAAAGTCCTTGCCTATGCCTATGTCCCGAATGGTTTTGCCTAGGTTTTCTTCTAGGGTTTTTATGGTGTTAGGTCTTATGTTTAAGGCTTTAATCCATCTGGAGTCAATTTTAGTGTAAGGTGTCAGGAAGGGGTCGAGTTTCTGCTTTCTGCATATGGCTAGCCAGTTTTCCCAACACCACTTATTGAACAGGGAATCCTTTCCCCATTGCTTGTTTTTTTCAGGTTTGTCAAAGATCGGGTGGTTGTAGATATGTTATGTCACCTCCGATGCCTCTGTTCTGTTCCATTGGTCTATATCTCTGTTTTGGTACCAGTACCATGCTGTTTTGATTACTGTAGCCTTGTAGTAGAGTTTGATGTCTGGTAGTGTGATGCCTCCCGCTTTGTTCTTTTTGCTTAGAATTGACTTGGCTATGCGGGCTCTCTTTTGTTTCCATATGAAGTTTAAGGTGGTTTTTTCCAGTTCTGTGAGGAAGGTCATTGGTAGCTTGATGGGGATAGCGTTGAATCTGTAAATTACTTTGGGCAGTATGGCCATTTTCACAATATTAGTTCTTCCTAACCATGAACATGGAATGTTTCTCCATCTGTTTGTGTCCTCTCTTATTTCGTTGAGCAGTGATTTGTAGTTCTCCTTGAAGAGGTCCTTTACGTTCCTTGTTAGTTGTATTCCTAGGTATTTTATTCTCTTTGTAGCAATTGTGAATGGCAGCTCGTTCTTGATTTGGCTCTCTTTAAGTCTGTTATTGGTGTATAGGAATGCTTGTGATTTTTGCACATTGATTTTGTATCCTGAGACTTTGCTGAAGTTGCTTATCAGTTTCAGGAGATTTTGGGCTGAGGTGATAGGGTCTTCTAGATATACAATCATGTGGTCTGCAAATAGAGACAATTTGACTTCCTCCTTTCCTAATTGAATACCCTTTATTTCTTTTCCTTGTCTGATTGCTCTGGTTAGAACTTCCAGTACTATATTGAATAGGAGTGGTGAGAGAGGGCATCCTTGTCTAGTGCCAGATTTCAAAGGGAATGCTTCCAGTTTTTGCCCATTCAGTTTGATATTGGCTGTCGGTTTGTCATAAATAGCTTTTATTATTTTGAGATATGTTCCGTCGATACCTAGTTTATTGAGAGTTTTTAGCATAAAGGGCTGTTGAATTTTGTCGAAGGCCTTCTCTGCATCAATTGAGATAATCATGTGGTTTTTGTCTTTGGTTCTGTTTATGTGGTGAATTACATTTATAGACTTGTGTATATTGAACCAGCCTTGCATCCCTGGGATGAATCCTACTTGATCATGGTGGATAAGCTTTTTGATGTGCTGTTGTAATCGGCTTGCCAATATTTTATTGAAGATTTTTGCATCTATGTTCATCATGGATATTGGCCTGTAGTTTTCTTTTTTTGTTGAGTCCCTGCCGGGTTTTGGTATTAGGATGATGTTGGTCTCAAAAAATGATTTGGGAAGGATTCCCTCTTTTTGGATTATTTGGAATAGTTTCAGTAGGAATGGTACCAGTTCCTCTTTGTATGTCTGGTAGAATTCGGCTGTGAACCCATCTGGGCCTGGGCTTTTTTTGGGTGGTAGGCTCTTAACTGCTGCCTCGACTTCAGACCTTGTTATTGGTCTATTCAGGGTTTCGACTTCTTCCTGGTTTAGGCATGGGAGGAGGCTACTGTCCAGGAATTTATCCATTTCTTCCAGGTTTTCTAATTTATGTGCATAGAGTTGTTTGTAATAATCTCTGATGATGGTTTGTATTTCTGTGGAATCTGTGGTGATATCCCCTTTATCATTTTTTATTGCATCTATTTGGTTATTCTCTCTTTTCTTTTTTATTAATCTGGCTAGTGGTCTGTCTATTTTGTTGATCTTTTCAGAAAACCAGCTCCTGGATTTATTGATTTTTTGAAGGGTTTTTCGTGTCTCTATCTCCTTCAATTCTGCTTTGATCTTAGTTATTTCTTGTCTTCTGCTAGCTTTTGAGTTTTTTTGATCTTGCTCCTCTAGCTCTTTCAATTTTGACGATAGGGTGTCAATTTTAGATCTCTCCTTTCTTCTCATGTGGGCACTTATTGCTATATATTTTCCTCTAGAAACTGCTTTAAATGTGTCCCAGAGATTCTGGTATGTGGTGTCTTCATTCTCATTGGTTTCGCAGAACATCTTTATTTCTGCCTTCATTTCAGTGTTTATCCAGTCAACATTCAGGAGAAAGTTGTTCAATTTCCATGAGGCTGTGCGGTTCTGGGTTGGCTTCTGAATTGACTTCTAACTTGATTGCACTGTGGTCTGAGAGACTGTTTGTTATGGTTTCCGTTCTTTTGCATTTGCTGAGGAGTGATTTACTTCCAATTATATGGTCAATTTTAGAGTAGGTGTGATGTGGTGCTGAGAAGAATGTATATTCTGTGGATTTGGGCTGGAGAGTTCTGTAAATGTCTATTAGGTTTGTTTGTTCCAGGTCTGAGTTCAAGTCCTGGATATCCTTATTAATTTTCTGTCTCGTTGATCTGTCTAATATTGACAATGGTGTGTTGAAGTCTCCCACTATTATTGTGTGGGAGTCTAAGTCTCTTTGCAAGTCTTTAAGAACTTGCCTTATGTATCTGGGTGCTCCTGTATTAGGTGCATATATATTTAGGATCGTTAGCTCTTCTTGTTGCATTGATCCTTTTACCATTATGTAATGTCCTTCTTTGTCTCTTTTGATCTTTGTTGCTTTAAAGTCTATTTTATCAGAGATGAGAATTGCAACTCCTGCATTTTTTTGCTCTCCATTTGCTTGGTAAATCTTCGTCCATCCCTTTATTTTGAGCCTTTGTGTATCCTTGCATGTGAGGTGGGTTTCCTGGATACAGCACACTGATGGGTTTTAGCTTTTTATCCAATTTGCCAGTCTGTGTCTTTTGATAGGGGCATTTAGTCCATTTACATTTAGGGTTAATATTGTTATGTGTGAATTTGATCCTGTCATTTTGATGCTAGCTGGCTGTTTTGCCCATTGGTTGATGGAGATTCTTCATTGTGTTGCTGCTCTTTACCATTTCATGCGTTTTTGGAGTGGCTGGTGCTGGTTGTTTTTTTCTATGTGTAGTGTCTCCTTCAGGAGCTCTTGTAAAGCTGGTCTGGTGGTGATGAAATCTGTGAGTACTTGCTTGTTCACAAAGGATTTTATTTTTCCTTCACTTATGAAGCTTAGTTTGGCTGGATATGAAATTCTGGGTTGAAAATTCTTTTCTTTAAGGATGTTGAATATTGGCCCCCACTCTCTTCTGACCTGTAGGGTTTCTGCTGAGAGATCTGCTGTGAGTCTGATGGGTTTCCCTTTGTGGGTAACCTGACCTTTTTCTCTGGCTGCCCTTAGTATTTTCTCCTTCATTTTAACCCTGGTGAATCTGATGATTATGTGCCTTGGGGTTGCTCTTCTAGAGGAATATCTTTGTGGTGTTCTCTGTATTTCCTGGACTTGAATATTGGCCTGCCTTGCTAGGTTGGGGAAGCTTTTCTGGATAATATCCTGAAGAGTATTTTCCAGCTTGGATGCATTCTCTTCGTCACATTCAGGTACACCTATTACACGTAGATTAGGTCTTTTCACATAGTCCCATAATTCTTGTTGACTTTGTTCATTCCTTTTTACCTTATTTTCTCTAATCTTCCCTTCTCGTTTTATTTCATTGAGTTGATCTTCGACCTCTGATGTCCTTTCTTCTGCTTGGTCAATTCGGCTGTTGAAACTTGTGCATGCTTCGCGAAGTTCTCGTGTTGTGCTTTTCAGCTCCATCAATTCACTCATATTCCTCTCTAAGTTGTCCATTCTTGTTAGCATTCCATCAAGTCTTTTTTTCAAGGTTCTTAGTTTCTTTGCATTGGGTTAGAACATGTTCTTTTAGCTCACGGAAGTTTCTTATTATCCACTTTCTGAAAGCTGATTCTGTCATTTCATCACGCTCATTCTCCATCCAGTCTTGTTCCCTTGCTGGTGAGGAGTTGTGCTCCCTTGTAGGAGGAGAGGTGTTCTGGTTTTGGGTGTTTTCATCCTTTTTGTGCTGGTTTCTTCCCATCTTTGTGGATTTATCCACCTATTGACTTTGTAGTTGCTGTCTTTCTGATTTTGGTAATTTTAAGCCGGCAGCAGCTGAACTCATAAACCCCCTTTTCTTCCCCCCAGGTGTTCTGGCCCAGGGAGTCGTTAGGGCTTTATGATTTTCAGCTGTGTTGCTGTCGTTTTCCCTGCCCACGAGGTGGCAGTCTAGTCACACTCAGCCTGCAGAGGCTTCGCTGAGCTGCTCTGGGCTCCGCCCAGCTTCCGTGTGAGCTTCCCTGCAGTCCTGTTTATATGGGTGTAGTTAGAACTGCTTCTGCTATGCTGGCCCGCCACTGTAGTGACAGAGTCTCTGTAGTGGTGGGTTGTCTTGGTTACAGCAAATTGCCCCGGGAACTGCAGGGTGTTTCCCGATGGAGGACGCCCCTCCCCCACAGAGCTGGACCGTCCCTGGTTCAGCCGTGTTTCCAGTGGGGTCCTCTTTGCCCGGGAATCTCTTGCCTTGACTCCCTGCCTCAGCTCCCCTTGCTGGCCCAGAGGGGACACAGTCTCGTTCACTTTGCTCAAGGAGCTGCTGCTCCCTGCCCCCGGTGCAGGCCGAGCGGCTGCTCCGGTCCAACCAGCGGCACTGGGAACCCGTGGAGCTTCTCCGCCTGTGAATCTCCTGGTCTGTGGGCAGTTAAAATCCGCTGCCCTGTGTGCCGCTGCATCAGCCAAAGCAGCGGCATTGAGATTCGTGGCACGCCCTTGCCAGGGGGTCTCCTGGCTTGACTCCCTGCTTCAGCTCCCCTTGCTGGCTCAGAGGGAACTCTGTCTCTCTCACTCTGCATAAGAAGCCGCTGCCCCCCGCCCCAGGGCATAGGCTGAGCAGCCACGCCGCTCAAACCAGTGGCGCTGGCGACCCGTGGGGCTTCTCCTCGTGTGAATCTCCTGGTCTGTGGGCAGTAAAAATCCGTCTGGAAATACGGCGTCCACTCACCCTCTGCGCTTTCTCTAGGAGCTGCAATCCCGACTTCCTCCTAAGTGGCCATCTTCTGTACTAAAACTTAGACTTAAAGTTGCTTTTATTTTATAATAGTTCTTATAAATAACTTTTAGCTTCATTCATTTATTCAATGGGCATCCTACTAAATATCAGCTGTTCTGGACTCTGTGCTAAGACTTGGGAGAAAAAAAATGAATAAAACAAAGATAATGCTCAGAAAGAGAAAATCTTGTTGAATTGTGCTTCTCCTCTCCAGTTCGGCTACAAATAATTGGTGGATTCACAAAATCTATTCTTTAAAACATTCATTATTTTAAGCAGTGGTGGGGAGATGGGGAAGAGAATGGAATAGATAATATATTGAGTAGTTTTTAATAGAAATAATTTTAAAGGCATCGCTAGTCTCCAGACTGCCTCTTCTCACAGTCGCCATAAGAAGAAACTCCCTTTCTTTTCTTTACTTGTCTTCTTTTCAAGGTTCAGGTCATACAACCTGTTCTAAGCAGCCACCCTCTTCTCTAGTCTTTGATAAGCATGCGGAAAACCCTTGCAAGACCCTTATTGATGGTACACTCAATTAATATTAGAACATGTTACCATGAATAATTTATCTTTATTTACTGTTTTCCCTAAATTTGCAACCAGGATTTAAATCCTGCTAGGAAGGATCCATGTCTTCTGGGGTTTCATATCTGCAGTGATGTGCTTTATTCAAAATGGATACTCTAGAAGTGGTGGTGATGATATTTTTTATTAGATGTAACAAATACAGCACCTATTTTTTTAACTGGTTGGTAACAATATATTCTTTTATCCTACCGAGTAATACACATGACCATAGGAGGGAGTGAAATGACCTAAGTCTCATCCAGCCTCAAGTGACACAAATAATCATAGGTTCAGCTTCCACAGTGGTCACTGAAAGGATGATACCTGGACTGAAGTAATGAATTTCTAGATAGGAAGGAATTTTAAAGGGCAGCAAGTAAGGAACTGTTTTCTTCCTACAAAAATTTAGGAAGGCTTAAGAAATCCATCATGTCATAATTGCAACCTTTCTATCCAATCTGTTTTCCAGATGACAACCTCTTTAGTTCAGAAATCTGAGACTCACATCCTTCTATTTAAAATTCGTTCAGTTACCCCCTCACTATGAAGTGCAAACTCCTTAACATATCATGTAGAAGTCTTCTCATGATTGGGTCCTGACTAACTCTGTGGTTTCATGGTCAGTATTGGTTCTCATGATCTCCATTCCATTTGATTATCAAGTTGAATTCCTAACCCCCTATAAAAGCATCTCTTCCTCTTAACCTTTGTAAGTGATACTTTCTTTTGGCATAATATTCCTCCTTCTCTTTCATTGGATAAATACTTCCTCAGGTCTCTCCAATATTACCTCTTTTGTGAAAACTTCCCTTCCCTGCTGTTGGTGTCCCTCTCTTTTTCCTTGGCATCTTAGGCAAAGCCATGCATAGTACTGCTTAGCTGCTCAACTCCAGGGCCACTGTTTACATTTTAGTCTATTCATATTGCACTGTGAAAAGTCATTTATCTAGAATAAAGTGTGAATTTTCTCCCACTCTGAGGCCTTATCTTTGTCATAATTTTAACTCTCTACCTACTTTGTTATTACCTTTTGACTTATTTTCACTTCCTCTTCCCTGGAATCAGTGTTTCTGGAATTGTAGTCTGAGGCATCAGAGACACTTCAGGTGAACTTATAAAAACTTCAGATTGCCTTAATTAGCCCTATAGAGTCAGAGTTGCTATTTATGAGATCTGAACATCACTTTTTTAAACAAGGTGCCCAGGAGATAACTTTGCCTCCTATAGTTTGAGAACTATTGCAGTTGACTTAGAACTCCTTGAGGGCATCAGCTGTGTCCTACTCACTTTTGTATCTTCAGCACATATTCTGGCATGCAGCAGTACTGCATACATATTCCCAAATATGAATTATTGTCACTATATTGTGAATGGAAAAACCTCTCAACTGTAAGACTGTGATTCTTGAATGTTTTAAGAATAACTGTGCAGGGGATAGAGCTGAAAGCCATTATCTTAAGCAAAGTAATGCAATAACAGAAAACCATATACTGCCTGTTCTCCCTTTTAAGTGGGAACTAAACAGTGGGAACACATAGACACAAAAGAGGGAACAATAGTCACTGGGGCATACTTGAAGTGGGAGAATGGGAGGAAGGAGAGGATCAACAAACTACATATCAGGTACTATGCTTATTACCTTGGCAACAAACAAAATAATCTGTACACCAAACCCCCATGACATGAAATTTACCTACATAACAAATATGCACATTTTTCCCTGAACCTAAAATAAAAGTTAAAAGAAAAACTATTCAAGATATCAACTATGCTGGCCAGGATATCAGTACTTCTCATCCTGCCTCCAGCTACCCTTTGCTGAAGCTAAGTTCAGGCAAGGGTGGTAAAGAGGTAAGGGCTCTTTTTTCCTGCTCAGCCCCAACTGATAAGACATAGACTCTTCCTTGGACACAGCAACACAAAGTACTGTGAAACATTTACTTTTGCTCTAGCTCATAAAGCAGTAATTTCACTGGGAGAGATAAGTTGAGAAGATCTGAGGCTACTGCATCCCCTTCCTTTTAGCACATGACTCCTAAAGCAAGGATGTCTATCTTAGAGAAGCCTATTGTTTCTATCCTAACACCAGAGCCATAGCTCAGGGATTTTACTCAGGAGAAGAAGCGGGTTGGAGAACAGAGAGCTCCAAATTGCTCTTCTTCCAATCTTATTTCATTTGCAATATAGCATGAAGAAGTTCAAGCCTAAGGATACTCTCAAAAACAGTGCGTGTGATTATGGTGAAAGGTAGTTGAAAAGAAATTGGTAGACTCACTGGACAAGTAGGCTAAACTGCATCTGGTTAGTTTATAAGAGAGAACCAGAGCAAGAATCTTCTTGGGGTCATTAGAAATCTAAAACACTAACCTGCAGTCTGAATTTTATTGATTTAGTTTGTGGGGCAATTTATGCACCAATACATTGTTGAAAATGATAGAACACAACTGGCCAGTGATTAGCGGATACTAACAGCTGGAAAAGAAACAGGGAAAGAAACAATCAATGAGAGTCCCAATAAATTCACTTTCATTGAGGATGACTGTGGGCATACACAAGACTGCAGCTTTTGAGGAATATCAGAGGCTTACTACTGCAGAGATAAGTAGACACCACTAAAATAATTAACTAAATTACAGTTTATTATAAACTAAACAAATAATCAAATAACCATAATGAGCTTGGGAAGGTGGTGCTTACCAGCAGTCAGTATTACAACAATATATTGTTTAAAATATCTATTTTACAAAAAATTATGAGATATGCAAAGAAACAGAAAAGTATGACAGTATACCAGAAGAAAAAAACGGTAATAGAAACTATCTCTGAGAGTAATCAGATGTTACATTTAAAAGAAAACAAATCTTCAAAGTAGCTATTATAAATATTTTCAAATAAATTAGTTCTTGTTGAAATAAAAGAAGGTATGATGTCAATGTCATATCCAATAGAAAATATCGATGACAAGAAATTAATAACCAAATGGAAATTTTAATTTGAGAAATGCAGAACTGAAATTAAATATTTATTATTACATTTTAAAAACTGCAAAACTAAAATAAAACATTTATTATTATTACATTCTAAATTCGAGAAATGCAAAACTAAAATGAAACATTTAATATTTAAAATATTTTAAAATATTATTAAATAGAATATTTAAAAATATTATGGGAGCTAAACAGTTTTAAACTGTCAGAAGAAAAAACTAAACTTGAAGATAGATTTATAGAAATGATGCAATACAAAGGACAAAGATTAAAAAAAATTAAGAAAAAGGAACAGATCCTTAGATAAACATGGGATACTATTGATCACACATGTGCCATTGCCATGTGATTATCAAAAGAGGAGAGAGAGAAAAAAGCATAAAAATATTCAAAACACTAAAGGCAACAATGTTTGCAATTTATTGAAAAACATTGAAATATGCATCCACGAATCTCAACAAACTCCAAGAAGGGTAAATGCAAAGAGGTTTAGAAATAGAGACATTACAGTAAAAATTCTGAAAATCAAAAGACAAAATGTAACTGTCAAATGGAGCTAAATCTTTAAAACAGAGCCCCAGTAATAACACAAGCTGACTTCTCTGCAGAAACAAAGAGGGCAGGAAAACAGTGAGATAACATGTTCCAAGTACTCTAAGGAACACACACACAAACAAACACAACAAAAGCTGTCAACCAAGAATGCTCTATCTATGAGAGCTATCTTTCAAAAGTAATATCAAAATGAATATTTCCACAAAAATGAAAGAACTTGTTTTCAGCAGAAACTCAACATAAAAAATACTAAAGGAAATTCTTTAGGCGGAAAGCAAGTGATCCCAGAAGGTAACTCAAATAGACACACAAAATAAAAAGCACCAGTAAAGAAAATTATGTAATTATAAAACATAGGAATGCATATTTATCTCTGTTTAAAAATGATTTGTATAAAATAATATGTATGTAATGTACTATTTGACCTATAACATATAATCATGTATCACATCACAAAGGTTCAGTAAAGGACAGATGGCATATACAACAGTTGTCTAATAAGATTATAATGGAGATGAAATTTTTTTTTGCCTAGTGACATTGCAGCGATGTGTATAGTTGTAATGCAATGCATGACCCACATGTTTGTAGTGATGCTGGTGTATGTAAGCAGACCTACTGCATTGCCAGTCATATAAAGAGTATAGCACATAACAATTATATACATACATAAAGCTTGATAATGATAATAAACAAATCTGTTAAAGGTCTATGTGTGTATTATACTATACTTTTTGTTATTATCTTAGAGTGTGCTCTTACTTATTTTTTAAAATGTTACTGTAAAGCAGCATAAGGAAGGTCCCTCCCAATAATACTTCTTCTGGAACTATTCCAGAAGAAGGCATAGTTTTCACAGGAGATGAAAACTCCATGCTTATTATGGCCCCTGAAGACCTTCCCAATTGGGCAAGATGTGGAGGTGGAAGACAGGGGTATTGATGACCCTGACCCTGTGTAGGCCTAAGCTAATGTGCATGTTCGTGTCTTAGTTTTTGACAAAGATGTTTAAAAGGTAAAAACATAAAATAAAATTATAAGATTCAAAAATAGAAAAAACACGTATAGATTTAGGATATAAAGAAAGATTTTTGTACTGATGTACAATGTATTTGTGTTATAAGCTAAGTGTTCTTGCAACGAACTCAAAAACTTAATAAAATTAAGAAGTTTGGAAAGTAAGAAAGGCTATAGTAGGCCAAGGTTAATTTATTATTTAAGAAAAAAATTTAAAAATAGTTTAATATAGTCTAAGAGTACAGTGTTTACAAAATCTACAGTAGCACCTTGTAAATGCCGTAGACGTTCACATTTACACACCACTTATTTACTGACTCACTCAAAGCAACTTTTATTCCTGCAAGCTCTATTTGTGATAAGTGCTCTATACAGGTGGAACATATTTATCTTCTCTTCTGTCTTTTTATTATACCTTTTCTACTTTTAGCTATGTTTAGATCCACAAATACCACTGTGTTACAACTGCCTATAGTATTTAGTACAGTAACATTCTGTACAGGTTTGCACCTTAGGAGCAATAGGTTGTACCATATAACCTAGGTGTGTAGAAGGCTATACCATCTAGGTTTGTATAAGTACACTCTATGATGCTTGCAAAGTGACAGAATGACCTACTGACACTGTTCTCAGAACATATCTCCATCATTAAGTAATGAATGAATGTATGTACATGTGGTATATCTATGCATATGTTTGCTAATAATAGCACATAGAAAGTGATTGGGAGCAAAGCAGTATAGCAAAAAAGGAAATGATTAAAAATGGTTAAAGTAAAAATTATACCAATGTAATATTAAGTTTGTTACATTAATACATGTAATATCTTTATAACAGTAATACCACAAAAGAAGGGAAGAGGGAATAGAGCTTTGTAAGGGTAATTTTTTTATATCTTACTGTAATTAAGCTATTATAAGTCTGAAGCTCATTCTAATAGGTTCAGATGCATAAGTCTTAGAGCAACTACTAAAAGTAAAATTAAAAACATCGTGAAAAATTACTAAAGAAATGTGTATACTTTATTAGAAAAATGTTCACTTAAAATGAAGTAATAGAGTAGAAATAGAAGAATGATAAAGACATGAGGCACAGAAACAAAAAGTGAAATGGAAGACATAAATCCAAGTCTATTAATAACAACATTAGATGTGACTGGACTAAATGATCCTATAATCCAATCAAAAGGTAGAAATTGTCAGATTAGATAAAAACAAGATCTAATTATAGGTAGTCTGTAAAAGACATACTTTAGGCTAAAAGACAAAAGTAGATTAAAAGAAAAAGAATAAAAAAACATGTACCATGCAAACAACAGTCAAAAGAAAGTTGGAGTGGCTTTAACAGTGGCCAAAAAATTAAAACAGATCTGAAAGGATGTTTAATTTTGCCAATTACATTATTTGCATCTAATGAGGTGATCATATGATTTTTGTTCTTCATTTTGTTAAAGTGGTGTGTCACATTTCAAGATTTTGCATATGTTGAATTCCTGCGATAAATCCCACTTGATCACAGTGAATTGCTTTTTCACTGTGCTGTTTAATCTGATTTGCTGGTATTTTGGTGAGGATTTCTCCACCTATATTCATAAATAATATTGGCCTGTATTTTTCTTTCCTTGTAATGTCATCATCTGGTGTTGGTGTTGAGGTAATGCTTCCACTTTGAGTTTTTGGATGAGTTTGAGAAGAATTAGTATTAGTTCTAAGTGTTTGGTGGAATTCACTTCTGAAGCCATCGGATTCCATTTACTGATGAAAGCTTTTTATTACTGATTCTACCTTCTTCCTCAATACTGATTTGTTCAGATTTTCTGTTTCTTCTTGATTCAGTTTTAGTAGGTTATGTGTGCTTAGGGATTTATCTATTTCTTCTAGTTTGTTTTATTTATTTGACATAAAATTCTATATAACAACCTTATAATCCTTTTTATATCTATGGTATCAGCTGTAATGTCTTATCTTTCATTTATGAACTTATTTATTAGTCTTTTCTTTTCTCTTAGTCTATATTAGGGTTTACCAATTTTATATTTTCAGAAAACTTACTCTTGATTTTGTTGATTTAATTTTTAAGTCTCTTATAATTTATTTTTTGTTCTGATTTTTGACATTTTCTTCCTTCTGCTAACTTTGGGCTTTGTTTTTTGTTTTGTTTCTTTCTTTTTCTAGCTCCTTGAGGTGTAATATTAGGTTGTTTATTTGAGATCTTTCTTTTTGATATAGGCATTTACTGGTATAAATTTTCCTCTTAGAATGGCTTTTGGTGGATGCCATAGGTTTTGATATGTTTTATTTCCATTTTCATTTGTCTCAATATAATTCTAAATTTCCCTTTTGATTTCTTTTGACCCATTGCTTGTCCAATTTTTACATATCTGTGAATTTTCCAACATTTCTCCTTTTGTTGATTTCTAGTTTTATGTCATTGTGATCATAAAAAATTCTTGATAAAATTTCAACTCTTAAATTTGTTCAGACTTGTTTTGTGGCCCAAACTGTTATCTATCTTTGAAGAAATTTCTGTGTGTGCTTGAGACGAATGTGAATTCTGTTGCTGTTGGATAACATGTTTTATATATATATATATATATATATATATATAATCTCTTAGGTTATTTAGTTTAAAGTACAGTTCAAATCTAATGTTTTCAGAAAGATTTTCTGTTTGGATGATCTGTTTATTGTTAAAAGTGGAATATTGAAGTTCCCTACTATTATTATATTACAGTCTGTCTCTCCCTTCACATCTATTAACATTTGCTTTATATACTTAGGTTTTATGACTTGTAGTACCTCTGTATTTACAATTACTATACTCAACAAATTTATCTTTATCAATATATAATGACTTTCTTTGTTTCATTTTACAATTTTTGACTTAAAGTCCATATTGTCTGGTATAAGTATAGCTATATCTGCTTTTATTTTCCATTTGTACAGACTATCTTTTTAATTCCTTCACTTTCAGTCTATGTGCATCCTTAAAGGTGAGGTGAGCCTACTGTAGGCAGCATGTAGTTGGGTCTTTTTTTAAAAAAAACAATTCAACACTATACATCTAATTACTGAAAAATTTAATCCATAATCCATTTACATGCAATGTAATTATTGATAGGTAAAGACTTAACTATTGCCATTTCATAATTTTTGTCTGCTTTTAAAAAGTATACTTTGCTTCTTCCTCTCTTGCTTCCTTCTTTTGCGGCTTCATGGTTTTCTGTGGTGATGTACTTTGAATCCTTTCTATTTGTTTTGTTGATCTACTATAGATTTTTTGCTTTCTGGTTACCGTAAGGCTTACATAAAATATCTTATTCTTATAACAGGCTATTTCAAACAGACAACAACTTAACTTCGATTGCATACAACTCCATACTTTTACTCATCTCTCACATGTTACTTTTGTGGTGTTAAAATTTACATTATTTTGTAATTCGTGTTCCTTTACAATTTATTTTAGCTATAGTTTTGTCCTTTAATCATCATACTAGAGTTAAAATTGCTTTTAGCACTACAATTACAGTCCTAAAGTATTCTGAATATGACTCTGGGTTATTAGACCATTTAGATTTGCATTTTTGTATATCTTATGTAATTAATTAACAGGTTTTTGTTTTAGTGCAGGCAATTCCCTTTGCTAATTTCTATAAAGCAGTCCAAGGGATGAGGAACTCTCTTAGCTTTGTTTTTCTTGGAAATTTTTCATTTCTTACGTTTGAAGAATAGTTTTGCTGGGTAAATGGTTGGTGATTTTTTTTTGTCTTTTTCGATCTTTTTTCTCCTTCAGCACTTTGAATATATCATTTCTTTCTGCCTTGACCCAACCATGTTGGGACTTTTTTGTGTGTTGTATGTTTCTTAATTCTTGCTGCTTGTAGAATTGTTTCTTTGTCTTTGATTTTTTTATAGTGTGATTATTAATGGATCTTGGTGAACTCTTATTTTGGTTGAATTTAATTGGAGAACTCTGTGATTCCTGAACCTGGATAGTAGGCATCTTTCCTTAATTTTTTTAGAACTTTTCAGTCATTATTTCTTTAAATATATTTTCTGATTTTTTTTTCCTTTTTTCTTGAGATCCTATTATGCAAAATGTTAGGTCTCTGTATAGTGTCCCATAGTTCCAGCAGGCTTTCTTCATTCTTTATCATTCTTTTATTCTTTTTTTCTCCTTTGACTGAATAATTTCAAACACTCCATTTTTGAACTCACTGATTATTTCTTCTGCAGGATTGATACAGCTATTGAAGCTTTCTATTAATTTTTCCAGTTAGCTTATTGTGTTTTTCATATCTGAAATTTCTATTTGTTTTTTGTTCATTGTTTTTTGTTTCTTTTGTAAAACTTCTAACCTCGTGTAATGTTTTCCAAATTTCTTTTAATTTTCTATCCAAATATTCTTGTAATTCACTGAACTCTATTAAAAGAACTATTCTGAATTCTTTGTCACTTACTTTATAGATTTCCATTTCCCTAGGGTTCATTGTTGGAACTTTATTCATTTCTTTTGGAGGTGTCGTAATTATCTGATTCTTTATTATTCTTGTGCGTTGGTTTCTTTGTATTTGAGAAGGCAGCCAACTCTTCTGGCCTTTATAGGGATTCTTTGGCAGAACTTCTTTGATAGAACTTCACTAGTAAGTCTAACCTGTAATTCTGGACAGACTAGCTGGTAATAACACCAGACAGATAGTGCTTTCTTGCAGGTTATCTAGCTTGCTGAGATAATTGCCTTTGCTCTAAGGTTGAATGGGGCTGCTCGCTGGGCTTTCCTGTTCAGTGAGACCACTGGCCGAGCTCTGCTGCTTAGATGCTATGATTGCTTCTGAACAGGTAGCAACATAAGGTGTATCCCCTGACTGGGAAATAGGGTTAGTTCAGTTCTGCAACTGGCAGGGCTAAAGTTTGCCACCCAAGGTTAGGCAGAGTTACTGCTTGAGTTGGTAGAGATGAGCTGCTGTAGTCAGAAATACATGACTGAAGTTTGCCTCCCTACCTCGGGTGGGCTTAGAGGTTAAGTCGAGCCACTGTTTAAATGCCTATGTAGTACAAGTCTAGCTCATGTGCTTTGCTGAAATACTCTGTGGTGATAGTCTCCCTCCATGGGCAGGCATTTGAGATGGGATCTGAGGCTGGGTATGGAGGCTGGTCATTTGGGGACTCAAGTCGGATCAAATTTTCCACTGTGCTTCTGAGAACAACCAGCTCAGTTTTGCTGACAAGCTATGCTACTGGTACCTTTGACTGGGTGCCTCTGCTAGCAGTAACACCAAACCATCAAATCTGTGCACAGGTCACTATGAGCAACCCCTGATTTCTGTGTTTCTTTCTGATCTTGGGTGGTCTAGCTGTGCCATTACCTAATATGTTTCCTATGAGGTCATACCAGAGTGGGTTTCCTGAGAGGAATCTCAGAGTGCTAGGGAAAATGAATATCCACACTGGATTCTTTCTTCCCTCTGTAGAAATTATGGGCCAAGAGGATGCTCTCTGTGTGGCATTGTGCCATTCTGGGGAGAGGGAGGGGTGATGCCAACAAGGTGAATCTGTTACTGTCACTCTTTTAATCTGGTTTTATTTGGTTCTGTTGTCCACATGGGTGTCTCAGGCTTATTCTCAAGTTTTGTGGTTTTCATCAAGGTGTTTTTATTTGTGGTTTGTTGCTAGTTGAACTTTCTGCAAGAGAGAGAAAAGCCTGGAAAAGCCTATTTGGCCATCTTTCTAATGTCACCCTGTACATGTTATTTATCAAGTTAAGGAAGTTGCTCTCTATTTCTAGCTTATTGAGAGTTGTTGAATCATGAATGAGTGTTGGAATTTGTCAAATGCTTTCTATACATACATTGTCATAATTATATTATTTTTCTTTCTTGGAATGTTGATGTCAGGGATTACGTTAATTGCTTTCAAATGTTGACATAGTCTTCAATACCTGGAATACATCCCACTTGGTCATGGAGTATAATTAATTTTATACATTGTTGGATCGAATTTGCTAATATTTTGTTGAGATTTTACATCTGTGTTTAAAAGGTATATTGGTCTTTAGTTTTCCTATTTTAAAATGATCCCATGTTCTTTGTCTGGTTCTGGTATTAAGATAATGTTTACCTCATTAATAAGTAGTCTTGCCTCTGCTTCTATTTTCTGGAATATTTCGTAGGGTATTGGTCTGATTTTCCATAAATAGTTGGTGGAATTCACTAGGAAACTATCTGTACTTTTTTTTCCCTATTTTGAAAGCTTATTAATTATTTAATTTTCTTAAATAGATATAGACCTATTCATAGAGTCTGTTTCTCCTTGAATGAATTTTGGTAGATTATTTCTCTCAAGGAATTGGTTCTTTCATCTAGGTTATCAAATCTGTGGGCGCAGAATTGTTAATAATATTTCTATATTATTCTTTTAAGGTCCAAGGATGAATAAAGATGACATCATTTCTTATATTTGTAATTTGTTTCTTCCTCTTTTTTCTCTTGGTTAGACTGATAACATTTTAACTTTATCAATTTTGTTTATCTCTCCAAAGAATCAGCTCTTGATTTTATTGATATTTCTCTATTTTCTCCAATTTTATTACATTCTACTTGAATTTTTATTATCTCATCTCTTCTGCTTACATTAATTTGCTCTTCTAGTTTACTAAAATGGAAGCTAATATTTTTAAACATAGTCAATGCTATAAATTTATCTTTAAGCACAGCTTTAACTCCATCCCATAAATTTTGATAAGCTGTTTTTTCATTTGAAAAATATTCAAAATATTTTAAAATTTTTCTTGAGACTTCTTTTTTTTTAAATTTTTTAAAAATTGTACTTTAGATTCTGGGGTACATGTGCAGATCATGCAGGATTGTTGCATAGGTACTTACATGGCAAGGTGGTTTGCTGCCTCCATCCCCCGGTCACTTATATCTGGCATTTCTCCCCATGTTATCCCTCCCCAACCTCCCAACACCCCACTGTCCCTCCCCTAGCCCCCCAACAGACCCCAGTGTGTGATGCTCCCCTTCCTGTGTCCATGTGTTCTCATTGTTCAACATCCCCCTATGAGTGAGAACATGTGGTGTTGGATTTTCTGTTCTTGTGTCAGTTTGCTGTGAGTGATGGTTTCCAGATTTATCCATATCCCTTTTATGCATTCACTATTTACAAGTGTGTTGTTTAATTCCAAAGTATTTTGGGATTTTCCAATTATCTTTCTGTTATTGATTTCTGGTTTAATTCCATTGGGTCTGAGAGTATATACTGTATTATTTCCATTCTTTTATATCTGTTAAGGTGTTTTATAATCTAGAATATGTTCTATCTTAGTGTATATTTCATATGAGCTTTTGAAGAATGTGTGTATCCTATTGGTCTGTCTGAATTTATAATTGTTAAGTAGATCCAGTTAGTTGATGGTGCTATTTCACTCAACTATAGCCTTACTGATTTTCTGCCTGCTGAGTCTATCAATTACTGATTGTGTTGAAATCTCCAACTATATTAGGAGATGTGCCTTTCTCTTTTCAGTTCTTGTACTATTGCCTTCTTTGTTCCTGATAATGTTCCCTTCTGTGAAGTCTACTTTGTCAAAAACATTGTAGCTACTTCAACTTTCTTTTGATTAGTGTTAATATGATATATCTTTATCATTTGAATTTTAATCTACCTGATTATTTAAAGTGAGTTTCTTGTAGACAATACATAGTTAGGTCTTGTTTTATAATGCACTCTGTCAGTCTCTCTCTTTTAATTAGTATATTTAGATAATTCATATGCAAAATGATGATTGATATATTTGGATTCATATCTATTATATGTTTAATTGTTTCCTATTTACTTCCCATGTTCTTCATTTCATTTTTGTCTTTTACCTTTTTTCTGTACTTTCTGGTTTTATTTGAGCATTTTATTTAATTGTATTTTATGTATTTTATGTGATATCATTCCTGCTTTTTAAAAGACTTTTTTCAGCGGTTACTCTGGAGTTTGCAGTATACATTTAAAACTAATTTAAGTCCACTCTCAAAAAATATTATACCACTTCATGGATAGTGTAGGTACCTTATAGTAGAGTACTCCAAATTCTTCCCTCTCATTCTTTACTGCAATGTGGTCATCCATTTCACTTATCCATCAACTGTATAAATGAATACATTACTGCTATAATTATTTCAATCAAATCTACTAGGTTAATTAAAATCAGTGCTATCAGAAATATTACCTTACCTTTATTTATCCTTTCTGAAATGCTCTTCTCTTTGGTAGGTCTGAATCTCTATCATTGTACTTGTCTCTGAAATAGTTTCTGACATTTCTTGCAAGGCAGGTTCTTTGGTGACAAATTCTATCAATTTTTGTTTTTTCTGAGAAAGTTTTTATTTCTCCTTTATTCCTGATGAATAACTTCCTTGGATGCATAATTCTAGGCCTGGTTGGTAGCTTCTGCTTTCAAGACTAAATATTTCTATCCAACTTCTTCTTGCTTGTGTGGTTTCTAAAGAGATATCCAAATGTAATTCTTATTTTTCTTACTCTATAAGTAAGGTTTTTCTTCCCTCTAGTTTATTTCAAGATTTTTCTTTGTCTTTGCTGTCTGCAATTTGAATACACTACAACAGATTGCTTAAGTTGGAATTTTTGGTATTTACCTTGCTTGGTGTCCTCTGTGCTTCCTGGATTTGTGTTTTGGTGTCAGCCATTAATTTTGAAAAATACTCAGCTGTTATTACTTCAAACATTTTTGTTCCTTTTTCTTTTTCTGGTATTCCCACCATATGTATTTTACACTTGTGTAATTGGATATTCTGTTGTTTTTTTAAATTATGTTTCCCATTTTTCAGTTTGGGAATATCTACTGACATATATTCATGCTTACTGATTCTTTTCCTTGACTATGTTCAGTCTATTAATAAGCCCATTAAAGGCATTTTTTATTTATATGGAGTGCTTTTGGGTTGTATTTTCTCTTTATTTTTTTCTTAGCATTTCCATAATATAAGCAGAAAGATTCTGCTTATATAAGCTTTTTATTCTTGCTTGTTGTCCATCTTTTCCATTAAAGTCCTTAGCATATAATTCATACTTATTTTTTTAATCCCAAAATATCTGATAATTCCAAAACCTCTGTTGTAGCCGAGTCTGGTTATGATGCTTACTTTGTATCTTCCAACTCATTATATTTTTTATTCTCTTACAATACCTTACGATTTTTTGTTCAAAGCCAGGCATAATATACTGGGAAAAAGGAACCAAGGTAGATGGGTCTTTAATGTGAAGTTTTACATTTATCTGGCTAAGAGGTAAGTTGTGTTTACTATTTGCTATTGCTGGATATCAGAAGTTAAAATTTCCATTACTGTTCTTATATTTTGTCTGCTTTTTGTCTTTGGTTTCTCTAGAACCTCTTTCAATAGTGTCAGAAGCTTGCAATTTGTTCAGCTGTCATCCCTCTTATTACACAGGAACCTTATTGATGATGTTAAATTCATAGAAAGAGAAACTAGATTGGTATTGCCAGGTTGTGGGGTGAGAGTGATGAGGAGTGATGGCTAATGAGGATAAGACTTTTTGGGAGGTGATTAAAATGTCCTGAAATTAGATAGTAGTTATTGCGCAACTCTGTGAATGTACTAATAATCAGTGAATTGTATACTTTAAGAGGATAAAAATTTTTTTGGTATGTGAATTATATCTCAGCAAAGCTGGTACATAAAAAAGCAAAACGTAGAGGAACACATTAGATTGGTGGTGCAGGAAATTCAGAATTTTTATATTATGTGTACTTTGGGGAAGCTGAATATCCTAAATTGCATTATATCAAAACTACAAAGTTTCAGGGAGTCATTAAAAATTACATTACCAAAAATATTACAAGCTAAGTAAAAACTTAAGGAAAAATTAGATGCACAGTGTAATTTCAAATTTATAAAATAAGATAAAATGTTTTTATCTCTGTGTGTATATATTTCCAAATCTAGCTTTAAAATTAAGTATTTTAAAATGAAAATAGCATAAGAAAATTCATATTAATGTCAACAGTATTTATGAATATTAATATTATGGGTGATGGTATTCTAGCATTTTTCCTTACAGATGTAAAAACTTTTCAAATTCTATATGAGTGTACATTACTTTTACAATCATAAAAATATATCACTAAAAGATACATTATATTTTTAGTTTTGATTCTTAAATACATGGTATACAGTGTGAGGTGAGGCTCCAGTATAGAATTAAATATTTGAATAATAACAATAATAACTGATTAATCAACACCTATCGACAAGTTCTCACTCTCCTTATCCCATTCATTGGTTTTGCCAATGCTGTGGTTATGTTCAAGCAAATGGACACAATGACATATGCAAATGGATACAATGACACTGCTCAGTCAGTCTGCCTTATGAAAAGCCATTTTAAGATGAGGATTCAGCAGTGTGCTGTATGGCAAGTCAAGGCTATTCATAGCACACCCTTGGAACTAAACTTAATTGTATCATCATTATGAAGTAATCTTTACAGAGTTCTGTGAAATGCATTTTATAATTGTAAAAATTGCATTTGCAAATGCCCCTTTAGTAACTAACCACAAGATAGAGGCAGTAGGGAAAAATTTAATTTAAGAAAATAGAATAGAGTTGAAAATTTATGGGAAATTCTGAATAAAGTTCATAATTTTACCCGTTACTCATAATAATTACTCAAAAACCAGAACAGGAAGAAACTGGACTTATTAAAAGAAGCATTAAATAAAGCACTAAACAATGTAGACTGGCAAACTACTGTATCTAGAAGCCTTCTTCCCCTGTGGACCCATAAAAGACTAAAAAATGTTGATGATATAAACTTAAGAAACAAAATATCCCACCTGGAGCAGTTTTCCCAAAAGTTATTTAGTCTTTGCTACTCTTAAAAGCAGTTGGCATTATACTAACAGATCCAAGCAAGCAGTTTAGGTTGCACAGCACATGATATCCATGTTGGACCAGAGGCTAAAACATTTTCAAGCAATTGGTTTTTCTGGCTTCCTAGTTTTTGTTTTCTTTGATGACCTAAGTTCTAATGACATACTTTTTCAAAAGTTCAACAGCACTTAGGGTTTGTATTTAAAATTTTATTATATTTTATTATATACCATTCTCTTTAATTAAATCAAGATGTGCTTCTTATTTGAAATGAAGTTCCTTCAAGGAAAGAATTGTGTGTGTTTCTTTTTTTCAATATTTTTTTTTCCAAGGATTCAGAACTGTGTGGGGCAATGCTTAAGATATACATAATCTTATTTTATTGTGTTAGGCTCTTATCTAAAAAACCTCAGTTTTATTGAACTCACATTCAGAACTTCCTTCCATTACCTATGCATTTAAGCAATACCATAACATGTCACCACATAATATCTTCTCTGTGTTCATATATACATCCATCCATCTATTCAACAATCAATATCCACACTGGCTTTTTTTTTTCTCTTTAGTCAGGCTTTGGGATATTTTTCTTTCTTTTTTTTTTTTATTCTTTTGAGGCAGAGTCTCACTCCGTTGCCCAGGCTGGAGTGCAGTGGCCGATCTCAGCTCATTACAACCTCTGCCTCCCAGGTTCAAGCAATTCTCCTGACTCAGCCTCCTGAGTAGCTGGGATTGCAGGTGTGTGCCACCATCCCCGGCAGATTTTTGTATTTTTAGTAGAGATGGGTTTCACTGTGTTGGTCAGGCTGGTCTCAAACTTCTAACATCGTGATCTGCCTGCCTCTGCCTCCCAAAGTGCTGGGATTACAGATGTGACCCATAACACCTGTCCTGGGATACTTTTCTTTAAAGGTTCAGAAATTAAACATTTTAGGTTTTCTGGCCCATATCATCTCTGTAGCAATTACTCAACTCCCATTATAGCACAAAAGAAGCCAAAACAATTTGTAAGCAAGTAAGTTTGGCTGGGTTCCAATAAAACTTTATTTATGAAACCCAGGCATATGCTGGATTTGATCATGGGTTAAGAGTTTGCAGATCCATGCTCTAGTCCACTTTCTTTCTCACTTACCAATTTACCAGGTCTGTATTTTAATCAGCAAGAGACAGAATATTCTGAAGATGACGCTACATTATCGCTGTTAAATTTTTAGTAACATTGATGACATTCTCAGTCTGGTTTTAAAAAACTTCCTTCTGTGTTCTAACATTCCTAAAGATCTGCTACTTCAACTAAACTTGCTTGTTCCCCAGAGTTCAGAGATACCTGGAGCCTTCCCAGCACATTATATTTATCTACACTCCATTCTGTTGTTACTAAGCTGCCCCTTGTTTATTTATTCAAGAACCACTTCCCCTATTAAACTTACAAAGGCTACTCTCCCTGACCACTTATCAGGAAGTGATTTAGCTGTGGTTATTTGTATAATTTTTTTAACCATCTATCATTGCCTCTATATTTTACATCTCACTTTTTGTTGAGCAAATTTTTATTTAAATTCTCTTATATTAATTTTTGTTTATAATGTTATGTTACTAATTACAATAAAATTTCTTGAGGAAAAGAAGTGTCTTACACTTATAGAACTTCCCCATTGCAGCTTTGCACAGTGCCAGCATTGTAGCCAATGAGGTTTATCTGAGGCGCGATTATTACTAATTGAAAACTTTTCCCAATATCCCGCTGTGACGACTTGCAATATAGTAAGCATTGGCAATTCTTGACAGTCTCTACGGAGACTGAATTAAAAAAAAAAAACAAAACTTCCCCATTGTATCTAGCATAGCAATTAACAAATAATTGAGGCTCATCACTGTTTGACTTAGTGTCTATTGTTCTGAAGAAACAACTCTTCTCAATAGCATATTCATTGAAGCTTCTCAACATGACACAATTTAGATTGCAACTGATGGTTGGTAAAGTTTTTCTTCCTCAGAGAAAATAAAATTTTCGTGAGACAAATGAATAATTTTTCATAAAATTGATAATTTTAAAGCATATTATTCATTTTCTGATTACCCTAAAGCATGTTCAGTACTGTACATATAAAATAAAGTTTATTTATTGCCATCACAATTAGAAACAGTTGATACAATTTTCACAGTATTTGACCTTGCTACTAGAAATTTATCAAAATAACTGATATTCAGAAGCTTATAAAATGTGATCTAAAATAACAGGTTAAAACAATGTATAGGTAAAAATTCACCTACAGCTCTTTTTCACTAGTTAATTTTTTTTGGTTTGTTTGTTTTTGGTTGAATGAAGAATGCTTTATTACCCTTTATTCCCCTTAAGCAATGCTTAACTTAAGTTTTCATGCGATTATTTTTCTGTACTTTTACTTTTAGTGCATATATTATGAATACAGACTTTGTTGTAAATTCTTATTGCTACAGCAATGGCTAGCATAGCAAAAGTCAGCCACATTTTATATTTTCTGTAAATAGCAGTTTATATTGACTTGCTCTCTAAGCAGTTCAAAAATTATTGATAGAAATGAGACCTTTGAAAAACATAGATGTGATGGTTAATTTTATGTGTCAACTTGACTGGTCCATGGGGTGCCCAGATACTTCATTAAGCATTATTCTGTGTGTGTCTGTGAGGGTGTTCCTGGATGAGATTAACATTTGCAGCAGTAGACAGAGTAGAGCAGAGGGCCCTCCCCAGTGTAGGTGATCCTCATCCAATCTGTTGAAAACCTGAATAGAAAAAAGTCTGAGTAAGGCAGAGTTTTCTCTCTTTTCATTTGCCTTTGAGCTGGGGTGTCAGTCTTCTCCTGGCTTTGGCCTTTGACACAGACTGGAACTTACACCCTCAGTTCTCCTGCTTCCCAGGAATCTGGACTCCGGACTCAGACAGGAATTATACCATTACCTCTCCTGGGTCTCCAGCTTGTCAACTGCTACATGTTAGGACTCCTTACCTCCCAAAATGACATGGAACAGAATCCTTATAATAAATATCTTCGTATAATTATACATAAATAGACTTTAACTGGGCTTAGGCTAACTCTTTGTCTAAGACCCCATTATGGGGCCCTCAGGTGCTATCCCTACAGGCTGTTCAGTGGTTGTTTTATGCGTTTCCAAATTCATCTGTATCACGGTCTTTGCACAGACATGATTTATGCAGGTTTTTCTTCAAATATATAGGGAGCAGCTGGAAGACAAAGTTGATATTATTTTCATCTTGCCTGGTACAGTGCCTGACATTTAGTAATGATACTGTAGGGTATACTAAGCTCATATATGTACATATGAAAATATATAGAAATTAAACTTGCCTTAATCTTCATACTCTCTTCCAATTTTACCTGCATGTTTCTAAAAACCAAATCTATATTCAAAGGACTGACAGAAGCAGGTAATTACACAGTAATCATTCTCTAAAAGATAAGTACTCTTTCAAAGTCAAGTTAAAATTACTAATAACCTTATTATTTTGAATAAGCATTAATTAGAAGATATCTTTTTCTGAACTCTAGTATCTATGCTAAAAATTGGATGTGTAAATGTTATCTTCCTCCATTCATGGCCCTATTTTAATATTCATACCTCCTTTTGTAGTAGATAAAATTTCTATATGAAAGTTATGGGTTTTGGAAATACTTACAATGATATTTATATTATAAGTGTGATTTGTATAAGAAATATCAAAATAGTGGCCAAATGGGGAGGCATGGAAATAGCTTCAGGGAAGAAATAATGAGCTAAATAAAAGACATCTTCATGAATGAAGGAAAATAATGAGATAAAATAAACCAATGCAGATAAAGGAGCCTCATTCTAAATGTCTATAGACGGGTGGGAGGAGAAATATATGAGTGTTTGGTGTGGTTGTAGTCAATTAGGAAAGTTTTCAGGAGTGCCAAAGAAAAAAGAGAAGCCCCAAATGGCTTCACAAAGGGCATAATAGACTGAGATTTTAACAGAAGCCATATTAGAAAAGGGTCCAGGACACTGCCTAGCTTTCCCGTGTTGAAACAAATTGGATCTAAGAAGTTCAGATCCAACTCAATGGTTATTAAAATAAAACTGTAATTAATCTAGGTTGCTGCTTGGAGAGTGAGGGGCTAATTTTCATCAGAATCACATGTGAGAAGCTAAGTACCACACTGAAAAGGGAGCTGAATAAAGAATTTCTTGCACAAGTTTTTTATTTTCTAAATAGAAAAAGCATGTTTTTAATGGAAAATTCTGGGTTGTTTCAAGGTCCAGATTAGAGATGATCTTTGAGTAAATGTAAATAAAATGTTATGGATGACCTGAGAAGTAAATGATCAAAGGACGCTGGGTAAAAATCAGTGAATGACTAAGAAGAAAGAATGCTGCTCCGCCTTACTAATGAATATACAGTATGTGAAGAGTTGAAGAGGACTTTGGTAAAGAGAATAGCAAGACTAAGGGATTGAAGGCATGAAAGTATAAGAGAGAATACAGGAACCTTGAGCTGATCAGCTTGAGGTTCAGGGAATTAGGGTATTAGGAATGTAAACTTACAGAGGAAGAAGAAGAATGATAAAACTAAAAAGAAAAGCTTGCTAGAAAGTAGAGGAATCTTGTACTAACCAATGTAATGAGTTTAGATTTCATTCTCTGAAATCCTATTCACTATACAGTGCTTATTCAGCAAATTAAATGGTATATTTGTGTTATCTTACAGTATAAAAAAAAGGAAGAATAACTGGTGAGAGGTAGCGATTCATCCAGGAGAGACAGAGAATAAGAACTCGATCTAAGTTAGAAGCAGGTAGAATAATATCTGAAAGAAAGGAAATGGATTTAAGAGACATTGTAAAGGATTAATTCATTGTACTTTGTGGCTGCATGGATGGATGGACAGAGGCTAGAATCTTGAGGAAGAATTGGGAGTAAAAGTTGATAAGTTAGGTTTTGATATTTAAGAGAAAAGTTGTGATATTGATAAAAATGGATAATTCAAGTGGTTTTGTTGAAAAAAAAAACCCGATAAGCTTCATTTTGAACATGATTAGCTTGTGTACTGAAAATATAGGTGTATTTTAAGTGTCTAACACAGCTGGTTATGTAATAGTCCATCAAGTATTTGAGAAACGAGCTAAGAAATAAACATAGTTATCAAAATGTCTAAAATATATTGAGGACTACCAATAAAAACTTGAAGGTTTTCTGTAGTAGTGTTGTAGGAAAAAACTAGGTTCTTGTCACACGCTCAGAAAAGATTAGGTTCGAGTCCACATAGAAGGATGAGGAGTGGAATTTATTGGGTGAAAAGGAAATATAATTCAGCAAAGTGAGATGGAGTCCTCCTAACAGGTGCTCCACCTCACCCATGAATCCCAGGTTACCACCCAGGAACAGGAGAGGCCAGGCTCCTCCCCTCTGCCAACTGCGCAAACTTCCTGAGGCTCCACCCCATTCTCCCAGTGTGCAGGCCAGTTAGGGATTCTCCAGGGACCCCTTCTTACCTGGCTCTCTCAGAAGTTGGTAAGCAAAACTATAAGATTAAGAAACCTCAAGGTGGGCTAGAGCAGTTTCTTTTAGATGAACAATATCACCAAGAATAACTGTAAAAATTGAATAAAATACCAAAGTTACCTACGTAAAGTTATAAGAGAGCTGATAAAGCCACAAGTGTTAGGGATATTCTATTCCAGTGAGGGAAGGTGTCAGAAATGAGCTGACAATTTGCAACTGCTTTTTCCTTGAAGCCATTTGCTTATTTGAGGTGTAGACAAGTGATTGAGAATTCAGACTTCATTTCTAAAAAGGAATACATTGAAGGACAGAGAAGTCTGCTGGGGATAGAGAAAACAGCTTCAGTTATTCCTGTGATAATGAGCTGATCTCTACCCACACCCCTCCCCCAAAAGAGAAAGTTTGAGAATCTGTATGCATATAAATGGTTTCTTTCTTTAGAAATGTGTTTGGGTTCTAAAACTTCATAGTGTTGGAGGCTTAAAAACATCTCTAAATCTCTGAAAAACACAGCAGAGTCTTTCCTAGCCTTTTGGTGCTTAGAAAACAAAGACTGTATTCAGGCCTTACCAGAAGTTGGGGCCTTGGAAGATAGACTGGCTCCCCTGGAGGACTGTATACTAGAAACAAGGATGAACCAGATGCCAACCAAGCCTTTCAAAAATTGAAACCTAGTTTTGGCTAAGCTCAGCTCCCCATGGAACTGGAAATGGTTTTTTACTCTCTTCCTAGCAGAGGACAAGATAAACCCTCTTAGAAGGACAATATCATCATCTGAAAGGTGTAAGTCATGATAGACTTACAGATGACTTTCTAAAAGAAGCAATTAAAACCACGAGCAAATGAAATGATATATTAAAAGTTCCAGAAATAAACAATCCTGGAATTTATAAACAAAGAAAATGTTTTTTTTTAAATAAAAGAAAAATAGGACATTTTCACATATAATTTGAGATAATTCACTGTCACTAGTCCTGAACACCTACTGAGAGCTCCTCAAGTGGAAGAAAAATATTTCTATTTAAAACATAGCAATGAAACTAGAAATGTAGCGTCAGGGAAAGAATAAATATTTAGATAAATACAAATTAATATTGACTATAAATCAATAATAACAGTGTTTCATAGATTGCAAAATACACGTGAAATCAAACTTCATGACCACAATAGCAAAAATGATGGAAGAGGCTATGAAATGTATGAGTAATAGTTTGTATTCAAATATAAGTAAAAAGTTCTAGTTGTCATCTCCAGGAAAACTACTAAAAGAATAACAAAATAATATCTAGATTATGATTTAACAGACAAAGATATAACAATACATTTATTTAATTAATCCAAAAGAAGGCAAATAGAGAAGAGAAAAGGATGCAAGGTAAATGGATCAAATAGAAAAGTAATAGTATAATGATAGATATAAACTCAAGTATATCAATAATGATATTAATACAAATTTACTAACTACTCCAGTAAAAAGTCTATGATTTTCAGATTGCATTAAAAATAACAACAGCTATCTGGTATTTTTAAGAGATATAGTCATAAAGTAAGAATAGAAACAGAAAGGATGGAACAAGATATGCCATTTATAAATACTAATTAAGAGAAAGCTTGGCAGGGTGCTATGGCTTATGCCTATAATCCTGGCACTTTGGGATGCTAAGGAGGATCATTGAGGCCAAGAGTTTGCAATTAGTCTGGGTAACAGAGCAAGACTAACAAGCCATCTGTACAAAAAATTTAAAAAATTAGCAAGGTGTGGTGGCACATGCCTGTAGTCCTAATTACTTGTTGGGGAGGTGGGGAGCACTGACATGAGAGGATCGCTTGATTCCAGGAGTTCAAGTTTATGGTAAGCTATAATTGTGCCACTGAACTCCAGCCTGGACAATAGAGCAAGACCATGTCAAAAAAAAATAGAAGGAAAGAAGGAATGAAGGAAGGGAGGGAGGAAGGGAGGGAGGAAGGGAGGGAGGGAGGGAGGGAAAGAAAAAAGAGAAAGAAAGAATGAAAGAGAGGAAAGAAAGAAAGAAAGAGAAAGAAAGGTCACATAGTTGTATTAATATCTGGTGCATTTGATTTTAGGACAGATAGATTACTAAATATAAAGGGGAACATGTTGCTATCAATTAAGGGTAAAAGTAGAAAAAAGAAATTTTGCACTGGTATGCATCTAGTGAATGAGTAACATCACTCATTTGAAAATTTAGGAATTAAAGGACAAAGGGAAGAAATGTATGTTACTTTAAAATCTCTTGAGACTGGGAAGTAGGTATCATCTCCATTTTATAGAAAAGAAACTGGCAGTTCAGCCTGGGCATGGTGGCTCACACCTGTAATCCCAGCACTTTGGTAGGCCAAGTAGAGATGGGATTTCATCATGTTTGCCAGGCTCAAATTCCTGACTTTGGGGCGGCGGGAGGGGATCACCTGAAGTCAAGAGTTTGAGCTTGGCAAACATGATGAAACCCCATCTCTACTAAAAATACAAAAAAAAACCCAAAACGTAGCTGGGTGTGGTGGTGCACCCCTGTAGTCCCAACTACTAAGGAGGCTGAGGCAGGAGAATACTTGAACCCTGGAGGTGGAGGTTGCAGTGAGCCGAGACTGGGCCACTACACTCCAGCCTGGGGAAAAGAGTGAGATAATATCTCAGAAGAAAATAAATAAATAAATAAATAAATAAATAAAACCTGGCACTCAGAGATTACACAAATTTTTCACAATTACTACTGCATCCAAAGTCATAGAAGAGATCAAGATGCAAATCTAAGTATTGTTATGTTTTTTTCTCTGAAGCCTGTAAGTGAGAGAAACAGGACCATGGCCAGACGAGAGAGTAAGTTTAACTTGTCCAGGAGCCAGCCGAGAGAAAGAAATGAAAAGTGCTGGGTGGACAGAGGAAAGAAATAACTACAGGAAGCAGGGTCCCCTTGGAGTTAGGAAATAATAAGTTCTTAACAAACAAGATTAAATTCTGTCTTTGTTGCTTTAAACCACAGCTGACAAACTCACATGCTTACAGAAGTCAGGGTAATAATGTAGATGTCAGAAGCATGGTGGGTGTTTTAACTTCCCGGGGCCACCATAACAAATTACTACAAACTAGATGGATTAACACAACAGAAATGTGTTCTCTCGCAGTTTTGGAGGCGGAAAGTCTGAAATCAAGGTGTCAGCAGGGACATGCTCCCACTGAAGGGTCTAGGGCAGGATTCTTTGCTGGTCCGTAGCTGTTGGGTGTTGGCAATCCTTGGTGCTCCTTGGCTTACAGCTGCATCTCTCCAGTCTCTGCCTCTGTGCTCACTTTTTCTCTTTGTGTGTGTCTATGTCTTCAAATGTCTTTCTCCTCTTGAGCACACCAGTAATTGAACTTAAAGTCTACTCTAATTCAGTGTGACCTCACCATACACCTCTTTTGAATTTTCATTGCCTAACCACTTACATCTGCAAATATCCTATTTTTAAATAAATTCTAGAACTTGAACATATTTTTGGGGGGGACATAATTTGTCTAACCATAATGGGGAAAGTGGAAAACTCCTGGGCAGATGTTGACTGGAACAGGATTAGCTACGACACAGCTTAGCAGATTGTTGTCAGTTTGTATACTTTGCTTTCAGGAAAGGATTTGCCTGGAGGATGGTAATTTATTACCAGAAATTAACAGAGGGAGTCAGGTGTGAGTGCAGAGGGTCTAGTTCAATGTGGCTTTAGAAAACTTTTAGGAAATACTTTCTACCTGTAGTAGAAGAAATGTTTGAGAGAATGTCAAGATTGGCAGAGATCCTTTGACAATGGAATGTCAGACAGCCATATAATAAGCATCTGGGGTCATAATTAAAAATTACATCTACATAATGTAGTGAGCATGGGTTCTTGTGTCATATGTAACATTGTGATCAAGTTTTCTCAGCAAGTTTGCACCTACATGTGCCTTAATCCATAGTTGTTGGTTTCCTCTCTTTCTCCAGGCACACATTTATTAACTTGACAAGGTGGCTTCTCTGCAATGAATCTTATTTGAATAAGCAATCTGCAAAGGGACTGTAGTCTGTTTAGATTTAGAATCACTAGAGTGAAATCTAAAATGCATCTCTTGATTTATAAAATGCAATTTGGTAGTTCCCAGTGTGGAAATGTCTATCTTGAGGGATACTTCCCTCAAGAAATTTATCTCAAGAAATTATGTATCTTAGGGGATACTTCCTTAACTATAGCTTAATGACATTATGCAATTATGAGACTCTATTTTCCATTGGTAGTGAGAGACAGGACTTGAAATCTGGAGAGACTGCAAGTGAAATCAGTGTTCATGTCTGAGGCCTGTAATGCTACCAGGAATTAAATGAAGGCGATTCAATCCAACCATCTCTTCTAGTATTCAATTATGAATAATAGCTGCCTCGTTGATGAGTGTACAATTCATAAGGTCTTATATATTTCTCATCTCTGTTAAGTTTTCTTTCAGAATTGGATAGATAATTTTTGCTTGGCACAGTTAATTTATACATTATCTCAATCTTTTTTTGTTTGTTTGTTTCCAGAAGCAGTTGGGCACTGAACTATGAACTTTACTGCTGGAGCAAAATTTAAAAATTATCTTTTTAGTGGAATTTTATTCCTTCATTCCTAAACCAAAGATAGACTTTCTAATATCTACAGCCCAGATGTTGCAGGATTAATCACACTGTAAGGCAAACATTTTAATTTATAGCTCCCAAGTTGACAAATTCCACAATTAATTTTAGCAATTACCTTCTCTATCATCTTTACTCATTTTCTTATGTTAATTTTGTGTCCACCATTACATGTAAATTCTTTTGAAGGCAATAAATCCTTTTCCTCTCCTTCCCTCTCACCTTGGTGTGCTTGTACATTCTATTCATTTAGTAAATACTGGGATAGCTTCAAAATACTCCTTTGTAAATAAAAATAATACAATTTAGTCACCATAAAACCATTAGTGTAAAACAACAACAAAATACAGTTTTAAGATAGGGCTACCTACTACATTTAAATTGTTATTAATCACCTAGTGAATGCCGAAGTCAAGAAAGTGATTTATTTATGTCTAGGGTAAATTTTATATCATGATCTCTCCCATATGTCTCATGAAAGAAGTACATTTATTAATTGAGAGCTCTCCCCTTGACTTTGTTAAGTACCAAATTGAGTTTACCTGAAATTTAGAAAGGATTTTCTCTTACCTAAAGCAGTGAAATAAATTTGTTATACTTATGACTTAGAGGAAGAATAAATGCAGACTCTGAAAAGATTTAGCTCTTTGGGGATTGCAATATTTCAATTAATGACACTTTTTCAAATCTCTTAAATCCTACCTCTTTGCTCAAAATTCTTTTATTATCATAAATTTATTCTCTTGTGTTAGGACAAGTCTAAACTAGCAAAGCAAAGTGGTAAATGGAGCCAATTATTCAGATAATTGAAGTAAAATACTTTTTTTTCCTCATTACTGTATGTATCAGATACAATCTTCTTTTTTAAAACCTAGTAAGTAGAATTACCCCAGTTCCCTCTCAAATAATGTACATAGTTAGATCATATTATTTAAAGTTTCTAATTCTTGCGAACTTTCTGGCTTTGAGACTTGGTCTATATAGGTAAATAACTCTATTAGCAGGACTAAAATATGTCTGGGGAGTTGAGGCAGAAGTAAAATGTTAGGGTTCAGTTGATGAATTTAAGGCATTAGAAAGTTTACTCAAATAGACATATAAAAATCTCTTCCTTGGAGCCCAGATCTACAAATGTAAAAGAAAATAATGAACTAAAGTAATTGCCTCAATAAAAGAAATCCCAAATTCCTCTCTTAAATCCAAAATATACAGATAATAGTTTTCTTTTTCTTTAAAGAAACTTTTTACTTGAATCATTCAAATTTGTCCCTCATTTTGATACTAATTTCTACTAAGTAAAAGTTTAAGATGCATTGATCTTTTCTAGATTGGTATAAAGTAGGAAAGAAACAAATATTTGCTTCCTGGAACAGAAATTATCTACTAATAATCCAAAACATAATCAATTATATTCCATCTCTTCATTTGCTATGATTATCCTGTAATTTCATATTTTTCTGTTTTTCTATTGTGCCACTAAAATATTTATTTAAGGCTGCAGATATGACGATTTTGGGAGAGCCAGCTTATTATAAAAGAAAAATATTTTTTTTTAACAAATAAAAAGGAATAGAGTAAATTAAAAATACAGCGTGAAGAAATAAAACTATAAAGAATTATAATTTTGTGGTAAAGAATTTCTTAAGTGAGACACCCAAAGAAATACCATAAGGAAAATTTATAAGAGACTGACCACATCAAAATTAAGGACTTTTATTCAGAAAAGAGCAGAGTTGAGAATACCACTAGCAGGCGGTGAGAATACATTTGCATTCTTCCAAAACTGACAAAGATTTAATGCCTAAATTAGACTCATACAAATCAATAAGAAAAAAAAAATGACTAGAAAAATTATCGAAAGAAAGAAAGCAAAATCCAAATGGTTCACAAGTAGATAAAAAAAGGTTAATCACACAGCTAATGAGATAAATGTAAATTAACAACAACAAATGGACATTTATATGTATCCAGTTATTGAAAATTAGAAAGTCAGCACCAATATTCGCCAGGATATGGGAAAAGTCAATTCCTTATCTACTTGCTGAGGGAAGAGAAGATGATATAATTCTTTATGAGATACATTTTAAAGATTTTGATGAAATTAAGTGTATATATAATTTGTGATCCAATCTATGATCCAGTCATATTACACTGCTGGGTATTTACTTGAAAGAAATCTTTGCATAGCTAATTGTTATATGTTTTGTGCCAGCAAAGACATAGAAACAAACTAGGTTTCCATCACTAAGGGAACAAATAAATGAAAAAGAGGTACATGCAAACAGTATGATGTCATGAAGGAGCTACAATCAATAAACTAGGAAAATATACAGCAAAATAGAACTTAAAGTGGTGGGTAAAAAAAAATACAAGAAATAGAACATTTACAGACTGATAAATCTGGAATCAAAATACATCCTTATATAAAACAACATTACATTATTCAAGAATATATATATTCCAAGTACTATATTACATGAGAATGAAATGTATGTAGAAGTTATTTTTGGTAATGAAGAAAAGAATCATAAAAAAGAGAAATCTCACATAGATTAAAGATGATAGTATTTCTGTGTTTCAAGTAAATAACAGCAAAAATAGGCCTTCATACTTCATCCCTAGTGAGATCAGAGATTCTTGCCTTCTCTATGATGCTGTCATTTTGCTAGTTCACCCAATGACATTTATGCTTCTCAGTTCTGTCATTTCTCTGATAGACCTCTGTTTCATCCATCTTACATTTGTTTGTTTCTTTGTATCATCTGCCTGTTATTGACTCAATGTCTATTGTATCCCTTTGAAATAAACTTATTTTGTTGTTTAGAAAGTAAACTCAACATAATGAACACATTTGTAATTTCACAACTTTGGAATATTCCTATAAGGGTTTCAGATTAAAAAAAATAACCAAAACTATTTTAACTCAACAACACACAGTGAGTTCATTATCATTCATGAATTGTTTTAAGTGGAATGATTCCATTACTTGAATTGTTTACTGTCTACAGGGAATGACATCAAAGGATCCAGGAAGACGCTGCCCTTCAAAATATTTTCCCCATGTTCTCAGGATTACCTACAGTTTGTTTACATGGGATTTAGCTTTTCATTCCACAATTAGTCATATAGCTCACATATGACCACTTCTGTTAAGAGTAATGGGCCTCAAGAGAACAAGTAAGAGGGTCAGGAAATACAGAACAGAGAAAAAGGATGAAATTCTCAATTTTTTTTTTTTGTTGTTGTTTAAGATGGGCTGTTATCATATCAGAGTATGAAGAATTCTTAGGGCAAAACTAGATCTTTCTCTTTAACTGAAAAAAAGTGTGTGTGTGTGTGTGTGTGTGTGTGTGTGAGAGAGAGAGAGAGAGAGTCAATGGAGATTGCATATTGATTCTGGACTTCTGCTCCCAACAGAAGGTAACAGGGCACCACACTCCTGCTTTGCTAGTGTCATGTTAGATGAAGCCTAGTGGAGAGTTAGGACTTTCATCACCATCCCACAGTAATGCAGGCTTTTCCCCATGGTGTCAGTGGAGGCCACATGGGAAAGAGTAACAAGGAACTGCTCTCTTTCTCAGAAGGTGGTAGCAATGGAGGCCTAGTAGGAAGCCAGAACTGTCACTCCTGACCAACAATAATTAGCAGCCTTTCTCTAGGTATTGAAGGAAGCCGAGATGGAAACTTGGACTTCCACACCCAAGTGGCAATAACTCAGTCACTTCTCACTTCCTATGTTAGAGTAATGTCAAAAAAACGGTCTGCTAAAGCAAAATATTTAAATAAGATCCAGAGATTCATGATGCACCCAGTATATCCAAGATTCAGTTAAAAATTACTCTTTATACTATGAGCAGGGAAAATTTCCAAAAGAGGAAAACCAATCAACAGATGTCAACACTGAGACAAAACAAATAGTAGACTCGTCTGACAAGCATTTTAAAGCATCTATCATAAAAATGTTCATCAAGCATTTAGGCATGTACTTGAAATAAACACATATACAAAAATAGAAAGTCTTAGCCAAAAATTGAAAATCTGAAGAAGAACCAAAATAAAATTTCAGAACTAAAAAGTATAATGAATGAGATAAACTCAACAACAGGATGCAAAGTGCAGAGGAAAGAACCAATGAGCCTGAAGATAGAATAATAGAATTACTCAATCTAAACAGCAGTGAGAAAATATACAAAATAACAACAACAACAACAAAAAAACTAGAACCTGTGGAACTATTCTGCAAGATTAATATTCTTGCTATTGGAGTCCTGAGAGAAAAGAAAAGAGGGTGGATCTGAAAAGTGTTCAAATAAGTAATAGGTTAAAATTTCTCAAATTTTTCAAAAGACATCAACCTACAAATCCAATAAGCTGAGCAAACACCAAGTAAGAGTAAAACAAAAAATCTGTGCCAAGACACATCACAACTAAAGTTCTGAAAACTAAAGAAATATTAAATATCTTAAAAGTGGTGAGAAAAATTGAGCCCTTTCCCATAGAAGGAAAATGCTTTGAATGACAGATTTCTCATCAGAAACCATGAGGCCAGAAGGAAATAATGCTACAACAATTTAAAAGTGCTGAAAGAAAAAAAACTGTCAAGCCAGATTTCTATATATAGTGAAAAGATTATTCAGGAATTAATGGAAAATCAAAACAATCTCAGATAAAATAAAGGGAAGAGAATTTGTAGCCAGAAAATGAAATTTAGGCTAAAAGAATGGATAAAGGAGGTTCATAAAACTGAAAGAAAATGATCAAAAACAATTCTTGAAACATTAAGAAGACAGAAAGAAAATAGTGAAAAGATAGATAAGTAAACTATCTTTTTCTTCCTGAGTTTTCAGAATTATTCTGAATCATTAGGACAAAATTATAGCATTATTTGTCATGGTTCTTAACATATGTTGAGGATGAAGTGATGATAGTGAAAGAAGGTTTTTATACTTTGTAAAACCTGGTAAAATGTTGACAGCAGTGAATGTGATTATATGTATATATTATATATATATAATATATATGTGTATGTATACATAATATATAATGTATATGTATATATAAAATATATATAATGTGTATGTATATATAATATATATGTGTATATAATATATACATGCACATATATTATATATATAATATATATAACATAACACTAGCAAAGCAGGAGTGTGGTGTCCTGTTATCTTCTGTTGGGAGCAGAAGTCCAGAATCAATATGCAATCTCCATTGACTCTCTCTTTCACTCTCTCTCTCTCTCTCTCTCTCTCACACACACACACACACACACACACACTTTTTTCGAGTTAAAGAGAAAGATCTAGTTTTGCACTAAAGAATTCTTCATACTCTGATAATATATAGTATATATACATACATATATACACACATATGTGTAATATGTATATGCATAAACATACATACAAATATATTCATATATACACAAATATGTTTTTGTATGATTTGTGTGTTTATATGCACACATATATAAACTACTAACAAATTATAGAAAGAGATACACTAAAAATATGATAAAGTCAAGATAGAATTTAATAAATTTTCAAGTACTTCATAAGAAAGCATGAAAAAGGGAACAGTAAAATGAAACAGAAGAAACGGACATCAAAAAATGACATAGCAGACTTAAACCCTCACGTATCAATAATTTTATTAAATTTAAGTAGTTTACACATACACACACACACACACACACACACACACACACAACGCTGTATACTGTCTAAAAGAAACTCACCCAACTGTATGCTGTCTAAAAGAAACTTACTTCAAGTATAATAATATAGGTAGGTTGGAAATAAAAGTATGAATATAAGGCATTACAATGTAAATATCAATCAATGAAAGAAGTATCACTTATATGAATATTTGTTAATGTAGCTTTCAAAGCAAAGAAAATTACGAGAGACAGAGATGAACATTACATAATATTAAATGTCAATCCACCAAGAAAACAGTCATTGAATTTTATATGAACCAAACTACAGTACTGCAAAATATATAAGTCATAACTGATCAGAATTGAAAGGAGAGACACAGCATGTAAAATTGTAGCTGGATACTTCAACATGATTCTCTCAATAATTACTAATACAACTGGAGAAAATAATTAGCAAGGCCATAATAGAACTAAGTAATACCAACCACTTTCAGGATCTAATCAACATTTATAAAACATTCCCCCAACAACAGCAAAATGCATACCCTTTCAAGTACAGATGAAATCATACCAAGATAGAACATATAATGGTCCATAAAAAATTCATAACAAATTTAAAAGAATTAAAATTATACAAAGCTTGTTATTTAATCACAATGAAATATAAATAGAAATCAAAACCAGAAACATAATGAGAGTATCTCCAAACACTTGTAAGCAACAAAATTCAAAATAATCAATGGGCCAAAGAGAAAGTTTAAAGGGAAATTAAACAAAAACACATTGAAATAAATGACAGTGAAAATGCAATATATCAAAATCTGTTGGACCCAATTAAAGAGTGTTGAGAGGAAAATTTATAGCACTAAATGTTTATATTAGAAGAAAGAAAGGTCTCAAATAAATAACCTAATCTCTTATCTCAAGGAAGTAGAAAAATCAGAGCAAAATAAATCAAAGCAAGAAAGAGTGAGACTGTTAAGACACAAACAGAAATCAGTGAAATTGAAAACAATAGAGAAAATTAATAAAACTAACTGGTTCTTTAAAAAGATTAGTGAAATTGGCAAATCTTTCCTGTGCCAGTTACTTGGCTAAGATGTGGTACCCAGTTTTCTGTGAAACACCAGTCTAGATGTTGCTGTGAAGGTATGTTTTAGAAGTAATTACCATTTTAATTAGTATACGTTGAGTAAAGCAGATTCCTATCCATAATATGGCTGGGCCTCATTCAATCAGTTGAAAGTCTTTAGAGAAATGACTGAGGTCCCCAAGGAGAAAGAATTTTGCCTCCAGGTTACCTCTAAATTTGAGATCTCAATGTAGATTCATGCCTGGGTCTCTAGCCTGCTGGCCTGCCCTGCAGATTTTGGATTTACCAGCCTCTACTATTGTGTGCACCAATTCCTTCAAATAAGTGTTTTTCTGTATATATTTACACACCCTGTTTGTTCTGGTTCTCTGGAGAACCCTGACTGTACATCTAGCAAAACTGATAAAGAGAGAAGGAGAGGCACAAATTATCAATATCAGAAAAAACAAAGAAGGAAATAAAAAATAACCAACAGCTGTTGCTTTGAACTATTTTACATCAAAAGGATAAGAGAATATTATGAACGACTCAACGTACACATTTCACAAATTAGATGACATAAAACAATTCCTAAAAATACACAGACTATCATAAGTTATCCAATGTGAATTAGATAATTTATTTTTGAATAATCCTATAACTATAAAGTTACTGACTTCTTAATTTAAGAATTCATAAAAAAAGAAATCTTCAGGCCTAGATCGTTTCACTGGTGAATTCTGCCAAACATTTAAAGAATTAGCATCAATCCCACACATTCTTTTCCAAAAGATGTAAGTGAAAGATAACACTACAGATGTATTTTATAAAGCCAATGTTACCTTGATACCCAAACCAAAGATAGTACAAAATTAAATAAGGAGAAAAAGAAAACTACTTACCAATTCTTGGATTATTATTACCAATTTATGGAATAATAATCCATCACAAAATATTAGCAATTAAATTTTGTAATATATAGAAAGAATTACAGAACATAACTGATCGGATTTGATACCAGGGATGCAAAGCTGGCTCAATATTTGAAAATCAATGAGTGTAATCTATTATATTAACATGCCAAATAAGAAAAATCATATGATGATATCAATTGATGCAGAAAAATTATTTAAAGAATTTGACATCTATTCATGATAAAATCTCACAAAAAACTAGGTATGGAGTAGAACTGTCTCAACTTGATGAAGAACATCTATAAAAACCCTACAGCTATTGTGGTTCTCAATGCTAAAAGCCTGAATGCTTTCCCTCTTAAGATTCAGAGCGAGGCAAGGATGTTCAGTTTTATTGCTGATGTTTAGCATTGTACTGGAAGTTCTAGCCAGTGCAATGCATTGAAAGGAAATAAGAGGCATAGAAAACAGAAAAGAAGAAATAAAATCATTCCTATTTATATATGCCATGATGGTCTATAAAAATTTCCAAGGAATTCCCCAAAATCTCATAGAATTAATAAGTGAGTTAAGCAAGGTCACATGATGTAAGATCTATGCTCAAAAATCAACTATGTGTTTACACATTAATAATGAACACGTGGAAAAAAATTAAAAATGTAATGCATTCATAAGCACAAAAAAGCTACTTAGGGTTGTCTGAAAACATGTCAAATCACATATAGGAGTTACATACTGAAATGTATAAAATGATAAAAGAAATCAAAGAAGATCAAAATAAGTGGAGGGATATAGTGTGTTTGTGGATTGCAAAGCTCAACATACTAATTATGTCAGTTCTACACAAATTAATATACAGATTCAACAAAATTCTAATCACAATCCCAGCATGCTTTGTTGTAGAAATGAACATTTTTCTAAATTTTAAAATGAAGCCAAAGTATTTAGAATAGTGAAAAAATATTGTAAAAACAGAATAAAGTGGAAAGGATCATTCAATTTCAAGATATCATATACAATAGTAATCAAGATTGTGTGTGTAGGAATAAATACATATTAGGTTGGTGCAAAAGTAATTGTGACTTTTGTCACTTTTAATGGAGAAGACTTTGCAGATATAACATCAAAAGCACCATTCATAAAGAACAAAAAATCAACAAATTAGACTTCATCAAAAGTTAAAACTTTTGCCCTTCAAGACCCTGCTAAAATGATGAAAAGATAAATTCTGAGTGGGAAAAAAATTTGAAAACCTTATATGAAAAATAGAACTCATATCTAGAATATATGAAACATTCTCAAAACTTTAAAGTAAGAGCAAACAATGTAATTAGAAAATATTCAAGAGACATAAAGAGTCATTTCACCAAAGAGGTAATATATGAATGGCAAACAAGCGTGAGAAAACATGTTTAACAATAAGTTTAACAATAGTAGACTCTAGGAAAAAATGTAATGACACAATTAGATAGACCGTACTTTCCCCTTATATTTGGGGGTGATATGTTCCAGCGAATGCCTGAAACTGCAGATAGTACCAAACCCTATATATATATATAATATATATATATATAATATAATATATATAAATATATATGTATTTGTGGATTGCAAAGCTCAACATAGTAATTATGTATATATATACTATATATATAGCATATAATTTTTTGTATATTGTTTATATATGTAAACTATATAGATAATGTTTTTTTCCTATATATGTACCTATGATAAAGTTTAATGTATAAATTTGGCACAGTAAGAGAATAACAATAACTGACAAAAAATAGAAGAAGCATAATAACAGTATGCATCACTATTCGTGCTTTGGGACCACTATAAATAAAATAAGGGTTACTTGAACACAAGCAATGCAGTAAGTGAAACAGGCTAGCCAATAACTGAGATAGCTAATGGGGCTGATAGCACATACAGTGTGGAAATGCTGGAAAAGGGGATGAATAATGTCCTGGAAAGAGATGAGCAAGTTGGCTTGAGATTTCATCACACATATCAGAATGATATGCAATTTAAAATGCATGAATTGTTTATTTCTGGAATTATCCATGTAATATTTTTGGAACATCATTGACAGTTTCAGTTACCCATGGTTTTAGTTACCATGGGTAACTGAAACTAGAGCAAGCAAAATCACGGATAAGGCGACTACTGAATTATATGTCTATTAAAACAGTTAAAAATTTTTAAAGAGTGACAATATCAAATGCTGATGAGGAGGTGGAGAAAATGGATTGCTCGGACATTGATGATGGGAAACCAAAATGGTACTGAAATTCTGGAAAACAGTATGACAGTTTCTTAAAATGTAAATATACACTTGCCAACACACTTTTCTTTCCAGAGAAAAGAAAATTTATGTCTGCACAACTTGTACATGAATATTCATTGAAGCTATATTTATAATTGCCCCAAATTAGAAAAAGCTAAATGGTTTTCCCTGGGTAATTACTTAAACAATATGTGGTGTATCCTTACCATACAACAACTTGGATCTCAAGAGCATTAATCTGATTGCAAAACTGCCAATCTCAATAAGTCACAGGCTGCATAATTCCGTTTATATAACATTTTTGAAATGACAAAATTATAGAGATGAACAGATTAGCAGTTTCCAAAGTGTAGAGATGGAAGGAAATGAACAGACAGGACTGGCTGTGAATGTAAAGGGTATCAAGAGGGAGCTCATGGTGATCAAATTGTCCAGTATCTTGATTATGGCTATGGTTCAAGAATCTAAGCATGTGATAAAATGCCATAAACCTATACATACACATTTTACCAAAATCAATTTCTGGAGGTCTGAGAGACTTAGGAGTTTGAAATTTGACCTTCATTTAGGATAAGCACTGCCATCAGATAATTTCTTGAGTTTTCTTTCAGAATTATGACCAATCCTTTATTAAAAAATGAACTGAACTGAAGTTCAGAACATGTGCATCATTACCTTAATTAAAATTAAATGGAAAATCCAAGAGTCCCTCTGATGATTGCTGTTTGGCTCCATTTCTTCCATAATCTTTGTTCTCTTTCTAATTAAAGATTTATCTTAATGCTCACTTTTAAGATAGTTGGAGCATGGTATTAGTGCATTTATCTCCAATTTCTGTTAGAAAAAGTCAGAGTATAAGAAAATGGTTAGACAACACAGCACATTTTCCTTTATGTTCCCAGGCATAATTTTGTTGTTTACTCTTAGGACGCTTAATGTATACAGCATTCTTCCATCCCTCTCCAAAGCTACCTAGGGCTGCATAATTGACTATAAAGTAGTCTCAAGCTAAAGATGTTGCTCTACAAGTGTGAGAAGGATGTTTCTGACTCACTTGCTAATGATTCAGGTTAATTTGGTATTTAGACCATTAGTTTTCTCAATTTTTAAAGTGTTCTTTTATGACAAGTATAGGTTTGGTGGATAAGGAGATTTTGTTGTTGCTGCTGTTAAAAGTATGATTGGGTATATACAGTATTACTAAAGAAATATAAAACTGGATCTTGACAGTTCTACTACTGCACATAAAAGCTGTGTTGTGAGAAGTACGTGGAAAGAATAATTTTATTCAGTATTATAGAGTCTAAAATTCTAAGGTTAGGGGATTTGTAATTTTTCTCAATGAGATATTGCAAATATTTAGGTAACGAAGTGGTTGGTATCAGAATTCAGGTGAAAGGACTGGGATATTAGGAGGAAGACAGATTGAAAGTCAAGAAAACTAGAATTAAATCTCAGTTCTTCTCATTTTAATGGACAAGTCACTTAATCTCTCTGTGTCTCATTTTCCTCTGTGTTTCATTTGTAGACTGGAGAAAATACCCATTTATGATGAAGTATATTGTTAACTCTCACTAGGAATGAATCTTGCTTTTATTGGGTAAGAGGAAGGTTTTTAAGCTTGTATTTATTTTATCATTTCTCATTAAAAATGTAAAGAGCTTTCTTACAAAAACAACAACAACAAAAAACAAAGTAGGAAGTCTTCTTTAATTTGGCATAATATATGATTCATCAACATTGGTTGTTATTAATATACCAATCAGTGAAAATGTTCCAAGTTGGAGGTTGCTCAATAGATAAGCTAAAACCTGTAAGCCCTCATAAGAACCTGTATTTACAAACAGATGCACCTACTTCTTAATCAGTTTCTAACAAAGTATTGTTTATATGTTTCATGCAAATTGATTTGAAGTGTTGCTTAGACAATCTTATTATATTTAAGAATAAAAACTTCCATCGAGAAATTGTACAAAGAAAATGGACACACCAGCTGGATACATCTATCATGAGCAGGGGGAGTGGGGGAAGCAAGCACTTTTAATTAGCTGAGTGAATGCAGTTTGCTGAACACAGAAAGCACAGCCTTAGTCATATTAAAATGTGCCTAATTTTCTGTGAAAAAGTCCCATCTGAACAGGCCTGACCACAGTCAATCATACTAAAAGCCACTGGTGCTTAATTTGATTTACCAATATAAAATGCAAATTAGGTTATTAAGTGGAGTGGCAGACAGAGGAGGGCCCCTTTCAAACCATCAAGTTAAATGCAAGCAGACAGCAAACTGGCTGTGCAAAGAAAATTTTAGCATATTCGTTTGATTAGTGCTACAAAAATTTAATTAGGTTGGCTAATTACTTGACAAATTGCTCTACACGAGAGAAAAGGCAGAGGAGTTTTTTTTTTTTTCATTTTTCATTGCAAATATCCTGTGTGTATTTAGCCCAAATGCTATCTGCCAATTTGCAAAAGCCTTATTAAATGAATGGAAGATGGTCCCCAATAATAGCAAATCATATAATGCATATAATTAGACAAGGCCCACACTCTACCCATATGTTCATACTCTATCATGGCTAAAAATATTTAACACAGTATTTATGTGTACCTATTGTCAAAACAGATTATTACAAAGCAGTCAGTTCTTAAGAAAGAAAATATTGTGCATTATATAGAAAGTAGACATTTGTGACATTCCTACCTCCCAGAAGAGTTTGTTAACTATTAAATTAAGCAATGGTGACATGGTAAAGTTTGTCGTCACAGAACGGACCAGTCAGCCAAACCGTGGTTGACTGAGGCCAAGGCTAAGGTGGAGTAGAGAAGACTGTCTCCTTGTGATACATTCTAAACGTAAAGCTATTAATTTACAATCAGTGTTACTGATGTTTCCTAAAACAAAATTTATTTTTTCAAAAGCTATTCAAAAGGAAATAATTTCTTTATAAAAAGGATATTGTATCAATATTCAAGAGAATAAAACAGGAGATTTCATATAATCACAGCATTATTTAGAGACTTCCACAATTTTTTCAGATATTTTATTTGGTTTTCATTGATTTTCAACAGAACTAGTGAGCCTGTTCTAACTCAAACCCTGTGATTTTGCAAAGAGATAACCACTTTGCCTGTTCAAGTGGAAAAACTAAGTATCATATTTTATAAACATGTTTTGCAGTTAGTAATTAGATACTATATTTAACCTGTTCTGAAGCAACATTTTTATGAAAGAATGAACTGTAAGAAATATTTATGAACAATCATCTATGCAGGCTGCATTATTTTTATTTTTGCAATTACAATCTGCTCTGTTAGTTTAGAACCAGATATAGTTACACTGGACAGTGCAGATACACTTAGAATTTTATTTAACACCCTTATAATTACTGCCATTGTATCTTAAATTGTCTCTTTTACTCCTTTTAGATTTACAATTATTGCCAAAAGTAGACTAAAAATTTGTTACGATTATGATAGGATATGGACTATGTAGACAATTTTACTTATATAAAGTCCTGGGACAAAGTTGTGGCTTCCTGAGCAAACATTTGGCCACAAATTGCTGAGATTACATTTGAAGACATTGAGGATGTCATATACAATGAGGACACCATCTTCATATGTGAAGATAGGGTCTATAAACACAGAAAGTGCAAAATTTAGTAACAAAGTATTATATTTTAATATAAGAACAATACCAATCCCTTGAGGGTTTTTTTAAATTGATTGTGTTTACTCTCTCCCCTTATTTATTTTTAATTTGATAAACTGACTAGTATTTTTAAAAATATAGCAGACATAGTCTATTAAAAAATTGAAACCTGAGACATTTTGTTAAGGGTATGGGTATAAAATAGTACAATCATTGGCTTACAAACATATTAAGGTGCTTCTTATATGTTAATATTAAATGTTATACTTGTGTGTCCAATGGCAGCTGCAGTGTTAATTTCCAAAGAAACAATAATCTTTGATTATTATTTTTATCTGTTACCTAGAACAAATTACATGCATATAAAATAACAGTAGCCCCTTTTTATTGAGCCCCTACTTTGTGAAGATGCAGGGTTTGGTGTTTACATATGTTTCATTCAATTCTTCCACACAGCTAAAGATATAAGTATTATTTTTTCCATTTTAGAAAGTGTAAGATTGAGGTGAGATAGTTAAGTAAAGAATTCAAGACCAAAAACTGAGTAATGAATAAATCTAGGTTTGAATCATAGCTTGTCTGAATTGTCTGACAATTGTCTGAATCATAACTTGTCTTTCCAATGCCATGAATAATTTTTGGATATGCATTTTTAATATGATTTTATGTATGTATGTATACATGATATACACTGGTATGTTTGTATCCAATTTGAGAGTTGCCACTGTGATTGTATATACTTGAGATTTAAATCACTAATTGTGATTTGTATATTATACTTATGATATACAGGTCCATTTTCTATATTTCTATCCTTTTAAAAGGAAAAAGGATTTTCATAAAATGTGATCAACCATGGCCATTGATATAGTGTTAAACTCTAATTCGGTCATATGTCTGAACAATTTGAGGATGGCTGTAAAGAGATTCAAAGCCCACAGATTTCAACAGTTCATGAATTATAGTGATTCTGGCTGACAAAAACCTTTGGAGATGTCAAATCCTCTAAAGTTTTTTAGGCGGAATCAGATTATTTGCTAAACTGGAGATGTCAAAAAAAAATGCAAAATAAATACGGGGCTGGATTAAAAAAAGCAAAGTTTCCGTCTATATGACAACCAGTGTGTCAGGAAGAATACAGCAGTTCATAAGACGTGAGTTTGAAATCAGCTTCAGCCTGTTAAAAGGCTCTGTCTTTTTATGAATTAAGAAAAATTATTTGATTTCCAGATAGAATGAGATTTTTTTTCCTCATTAACATTTTAGATTACATTTAAGAAGGCTTATGTAAGACACATATATATCTAAAAATAGTAAAGAATGATTAGTGATTTGTGTGACTGTTTATGTTACTGACATTCCTGAATATTTTGTTTCAAAAACTTGATAGACAATAAATAGTTTTTATACTGAAATACCAATCATTTTGAAGTAGATTTGAATTAATGTTATGAATTCCCAATATGATTCTAATTTGAAAATAATTTCTCAGATTTTGAGCTGACAGATAATATAGGTGACTCTAAAATATATGCAGGATTGCAACCACTAATTCACTACATTTTAAAAGTCACTGCACTGTAAATTGCATGGTGATAATTCAATCATTAATATATAATAAAGTTATAAACCATAATGATTTTATTCTAGATATGAAAGTATTACATTCATATGTCCATACTGAGAAAAAAATCTCTAGATTTAAGTTGAAACTTAGAGGGAAAGAATCATGAAGAATTTTAGAATATAAAAAATTATTTAGTGTTTGGATCAAATTATTTTCTAGTCTAGTTTTATTCTTCAAGTTTCTCGGTTTTGTCAAAGAAAATAAACACCTTGTTATATAGAGCTCTCAAATTATAGTGAGAAGAATATTGCTGAGTACGAACTCCACCATCTGCTAGGTGCAGTGAACACTTCTTTCCCAATTCTGGAAACTTCCCTCAGAAAAAGTGGCCATTTGTTCATTGGTTCTTTTTGTGGTTACTAAGAAAAGGATCGGCCTATGACCTATAGTTTCCTGTGACATAGGTCACCTGTGATGCAAAATATAAACATAAAAGATGCTACATAGCAGAGTAATAGATGCCTGTACTTATTGAGTTGAGAATAAACCAGAAAAAAAAAAAAAAACCGCACAGTCTTCCCTGGTTAGTTCATAACCAGGCAATTTCCCCTGATACTTAAGTTCATAAACCTAAAGAAAAATGACTTTACCAGATGAAAGTAAACTTTAAGCATTAGAAAAATAGATCGTAAATTGAAGACAAATTTACCCAGATTCTCAATCTATAATGAACTAAAGAAGGTACTCTGATTTAAAAAAAAAAACCTAAAAAAAAATACATTAAGAAATATTGCAGTTCCATTTTTATTTAGATGTTCAAGTGTTTGCCTTATTAAGACTCAGACTTTCACTTCTGGTCATAAATGTAAAGTTAGCAAGAATGTTATTATATATTTGCAGGAGAATTCATAGTTCACTGCATGAGAAAGGATTATCTTTCCCTTCACATTTGAACAAAACTACACAATTTATTTGCAGGTCTAAGTATGTTGGACAGCATTCAAATGAGCACCGAATAAAGCATAGAAACAAGGACAATTAGGTCTCAGATTCTTTGACTAGATGGCTAAAAAGTAGTTTTCGGTATCACGAGACTTCATTTTAACCATCTGATTTAAGAGTGTAATAAACCACCAAACTTTGTATAATAAAAGCTATATGATACCCTAGAGCTCTTTATTAGGCAATAGCTATGCTCAGGATATTAGTATCTGTGGAGGCTTTGCAATTTGGCATTTTTAATCATGACTATAATAATAATTGTTGAATTTCTGAAAAATTTGATCCTAATCAATTCTAGTTTTAGAAAAAATTCTGAGGCTGACTTACTAGCTACTAGAATGATCAATAGATTCCTATGTTTGCATTTTGAACCCAAAGGATTTTTATCTCCCATATACTAAGCCACTTTCTGAAAGTGTCTGAAATGACTATGTAACACTTAATGTATCTGGTACTGAGTAATAATATAGTTCCTGCTCTTGCTGTAGCTGTTAGGCCCGTTTGTTTTTAAATAGTTGAGAGTGACTTAATTATAAAGAACCGAAGCTGTTAAACTGGATTGTCCAAGTTTTGGTGTATCTTTGTTTTACTAGTTATCATCTTGGTAACAATAACCATGGTTTAGACTTGTGCTAGTTGCTGTGTACAGTGCCCTGAGGAGCTAAAGCACTTTTCAAAAGTATGGTTAAACTTTTGGCTACATAGTATTAAACTAACATAATTATTACTAAATATTAACTCATGATATGGTCAAATGGATAAAAATTGTGATTTTGGAAGGGTAAAAACCAAAATATAGTGCTTTATTAAAACATAAATGTAGTAAAATTTTTGTTGCCAAAGAAATCCTTTCTTGTCTTTTTCCTCTCCCATTTTTAAACAGTAATTTTTCAATAGTAGTTGTTTTCTTTTTTCCTTGATTCTGAAGAAATTATTGCCTAAGATTAAACACAGCTTGTTCATTTGAAAGGTTTTTTTTTTTTTTTTTTCCCTCTTCTATAGATCCAAGTACCTTTGAGTTTTAATGAATTTAAAGATTCCCACGAGGTTTTTGCTGCATTGGAGCTGATTTTGTCTTTGTTTCTCCCAAGAGTTTAAAAACAGTTGGTACAAGTCACATTAACAAAGGCCCACCTGTACTGAAATTCTCAAATGAAATCTAGCTAGGTTTACTGTTATCATATAGGGCACACATTAATCAGCATGATCTTTCACTGCCTTGAGGAAACAGCCTTCTTTCTCAAAGGTAGTGGTCAAGAAAAGAATCATCTGAATATGCTGCTATAGAAAGATCCCTCTATAAAACCAAAACATTCACAATAAAACTCCAAATAGTCTCTGTTTTTCCCTTAAAAGTAAACCACTGATGGGAATGTATAAGAACAATATTTTATTTACAATGAACGTGCTATAACTTGATCAATTGTTCACTTCTAAAAATGCTGAAAAGTCTCCATGACTGATAAGATACTGGCTTCTTTTATTTCCTAATATTCTCTAAAGTATTGGTTACACATATGTGAAACATTCTTAGTTTATCAAGATACTAGAAGTCTAGCATTACCAGCAGTTAATATATTTTAGATACCTGAGAAAATAGGTACAATGTGCAGAATGACCATTTGACCATCTGGGTCCCAGTATGACTTTTTTTGCAAAGGAAGGAAAATATTGGATCTTGCTACAGAATGCTAACAACTCTATTTTCTTTTCTTGTTTATGGGGAAATTTTATTGCATATCAAAAAGAAAAATAGTCCAATAATATCAAGATAAGAAAAATAATCTCCCCCTCCCCAACTTGTGACAATTTAAAACCATTCGATGAAGAAGATTTTTTCAAAAATAAAAATCAATCTGCTCTGGCATCAAATTAACATATAAGCTTATCTCTTTTCTTTTTCTACTAGTTGACTAAAATAATTGTAAATACTAATGTTTTAAAATCCTAAAACAAAATTCTAAACTTTGATCTTAATTGGATATGCTTTATAGAGAAAGATAAGACTTTTTAAAATTCAAAAATTATTATCATGGCTAGTTTTTCTTGGTAAACACATTTAAATTATTTTAACCTGTTACATTTCCTTCTTTTCTAAGGCTAATTAGCCTCCTTTACACTTAATTATGGAGATTTTCTATATCATTCCTATCTTTGCCTACAACATAGGACACAAACCTTAGATATCCAATGTTTACCACATTTTGTTTAATATATTGGCAGCAAGTCAGTTTTAGATATACAACTATTTTTAAATAAACTACCAAATATAATAACTACAATAGGAGCAAGAGGGAATATATGCAAATTATTTATTTTAAGCTATCCTACGGTGAAGGCATCATGATTCTAAAATAACATTTTGATTAACATTTTCAAATATTTTTCTTCATGTTTTCCTCATCTAAAAGTAAACTTTTTTTGGAGAATCATATATATACATCTATAGACAAATGGTTTTTAAGTTAGGTTAAGAGTGTTCAGCCAGTTAAGTACTACGTAAATATTAATAAAGATTTTTTTAACCAGTTTCAAAATTTTCCTAAAACTCATTCCTCCCCCAACCCTACCAAACGGAGACATGATAGTGGGTCATTTGCAAAATTTCACTCTTAGAGAAAAATTGATCAATAAATATAAAAATATTTCTGTTTATTTCAAGTATAAATGTCTAAAATTATGTATATATATTCTTCAAAAAGTAGAGTAACTAGGCCTTACTGTATTTTTCTTATTTTTAAAGTCACTGAAGGAAGGATAATATTGGTGTCTCATATTATTTCAAAAATCTCATTCATTTATTATTCATTCATTCATTTATCATAAAAACTTATTTCATAATGAATTCATTCTTTTTACAAAACTTCTAATGAGTATATTAGGCAATGGGAAGCTATTAAATTGGTGAATGCAACTATGAAATATGATAAAAATAAATATACGCAATTTTAGATTATTCCAAATATTTGAGAGTAGCAAAAAATACATAATGCAAAAAGGCAAATTAAATAATTAATTCAACTCTTGAGGTTATTTGTTCAAAACTATGAACTCATTACAATGTATGCAATGAGAAATATATAAGAAATATAAGTTATTTCTATGTTGTCAAGGAAATTATATAAATATTATTCAATTGTGAACTATGAATTCTGGATGCAGACATTTCTGACAGTAGAAAATTCCCTTCTCAGGGAGCAACAAAACCATTCTCTAAAGACTTACAACCTGGGTTGGGAAGCTTTTGGGTCTGTTTGTCTCAAGAGTCCCCTGCTCTCAAATATTCCTTAAGCCCTCTTCATACTGAAGATAGACTTTTTTCCTCAGGTGAATATATGTTTATTGTCTTAAAATTTCCCTAAAGCAGGTAAATGAGTACTAACATTAGGCTTCAAAGAATTTCTCTGCATGCAAGCAATTGAGCTGTCAGAAAAGCTGTGATTAATGATATTTCATATGAAAATTAATGGAAAGTAACTAGATCCAGTTACAAATACTAAAGATGAGAACATTCTTTCTTGAACACTTGAAAAATTACATATGCTTACTCACAGATTAAAATAAAATATTTTGGCCAACTTATTGAGTTATGTGTTACGGTTGACAAATCTAATTTTACCTAAGGGTACTTATTAGGTCTTGTGATAAAAATTAATAAATAGGAAGTTTATTTTTGTTTAGAAGACTTGTATCACTCTCAGAGACAGAGAGAGAGAGAGAGAGAGAACTGAGACATATTTTGAGGGGACTTGGCTGTTGCTTCTGTAGAGAATATATTGTACAATTACAAACCAGGAAACAGAACTGTGTTTCCAAATAGAAAGAGAACATACATATGAACTTTTAGCTTGCTGTATCACAGAATCAGGTAAAGACTTTCCTGATTGTGGCTGCTTTGTGAATCAGAAACATATATATTATATGTTTTAATATGTTGCTTATATTTCAATATATTATTATTTATTTTCCTTCTTCATTTTTAATAGCTGAAGGGAAATAGTATCATAACACCCTTCTGGGTAAAAACAACAAAAGTATTAATTTGGCTGTTTTCAAATCCATCATCCCTTTTCTTGAGCAGAAAGGAAAAAGTTATATACATCAGAACATGTTGTTGTTTTAAAGAAACATGCACCAGTGTTTTAAAAAATTATCCTTATTATTATCTTCCATTCACTTTAGTAATACCTCACATATATCTTTCTGTGTGTTCATTCCAAACACTGAACAGCTTTCTGATGCTTTTACTACAACAGCAAGTGAGTCATAATTCCAAGTAGATAAGCATTACTGTTCTCAGGTTAGGCCTTTGCATCAACTTGAGTTTGCTTGTTGAAAGCTTTAAATACATGACTGTCCTGTTAGGTAACTTCACCTTTTGTTTTACTGTTATTTGTATAATTTTACAAAGGTTAAAAATAGAAAGATGATGCTTTCTAGGGACAATAAGTAACTTTTTAGTGGGCCCTCTATTATGGCTCTAAACATTTATAAACAATCACTCCTATTTGTAATAGTTTTGTTTTCCACAAATTATTGAAATAATAAATATTTTAGTAAAAAAACTCTAAAAATAGAGAAAAAATAGGGAAGAAATTAAAATAAACACGTGTTTCCATCCAGAAAGACTGTTAATATTTTGGGATAGTTTTTCAATGAAAGTGTCTATGTGTGCATTTTCTCTCTTATTTTCATATTTGTAAAAAATATTTAAGTCATATTATATGTGTGTGTACCCTACATTTTTCACTTGGCATCATGAGCATTTTCCATGTTATGGAATAAAATGAAGATGCATTTAATGATAGCATGATATTACAAGAGATGAAATACCACAGTTTATTTAGACTCTTTTTCAATGTTTGTATTTACAATTGTACTGAATGTTCGCGTGTCTAAAATATTGCATATATTACTGATTTTCCTTCAAATGGATTTTTATTAATACATGTTCAGAGTCCAGAGTGCTCACCATTACACCATGGAACCGCCTGCCTAATACATGTTCATAGGGAAAAATTCATAAAGTATAGACAGATTTAAGAATGAATAGGTGTTTTCTTCCCACCAGATACCTCATCTGACTAGCAGACATTTCTACCCTGTTAAGTTTTTTATGTATCCTTTCAGAATATTTTAAAAATGAGAACACTTTGTATGTGTTGCTCTTGTCTTTTTTTTTTAAACAAACAAACAAACAAACTCTCTCAATTGATCTTGGGGGTTTGCCACATTTGAATATAAATAAATTATTTCTAATGTTTTCATAATATTGTATTTTATGCACAAGCAGTGCCGTAATATATTTAATTACAGACTGAATATCCCTTATCTGAAATATTTGAGACCAGAAGTGTTTCAGATGTTGGATTTTGGAATATTTACATATCACAATGAGATATCTTGGGAATGGGACTCAAGTGTAACATAAAATTTATTCATATTTTAAATACACCTTAAATATCTAGCATAAAAGTAATTCTGTGCAATGTTTTACATACTATTGCACATGAAACAAAATTTTAATCACATTTTGGCTGTAACCTATTACATGAGGTTAGGTGTGGAATTTTCCTTTAGTGGAGTCATGTGGGAATTCCAAATATTTTGGATTTCAGAGCATTTCAAACATATTTCAGTCAAATTTTTAGTTTAGGCATGCTCAATCTGTATTTCTCTCAGATAATCACTGAAGTTCTTTTTTTATCTACTAAACAGTGCTGCAAAAGTATTCTAATGCATATATATTTTGCTCTAGTACCACTGTCTGTAAGATAAATTTCTAAAAGTGTAAGAAGCTAGACAGACATGTAAGTATACTTAACGGTTTGAGAGTTATTTTGTATTTTATTTCTAAAACTTTGTATTACTGTATACCTCTGAAACAAGATAGGAAAGTGCCTATTTCCCCACTTTATATATTTTCCCATCTGACACATATCTATTATTTATTTATTTTTATATGACACTGCTTTAATAATGAGCAAAGCTAAGCATTTCTCCCCTCCCCACCCCACAAGCCCATACTGGCTGAGCTAAGCGTTTATTTTACATTTTATTGGGCATTTTGCTCTTTTTTTTTCTCTCTCTCGTTTTCCACTCTCTCTCCCTCCCTCCCTCTCTCCCTCCCTCTTTCTTTTCTCTTTCTTTCTTTCCTTCCTTTCTTTTTTCTTTCTTTCTTTTCTTTCTTTCTTTTCTTCTTTCCTTCCTTCCTTCTTTTTTCTTCCTTTCCTTCTCTCTCTCTCTTTCTTTCTTCTTTTGTGAAACTTCATACACTATCTTTTATTCATAAAGCCCTTATTATTTTATAAGTATTTTCATATGTGTGTGTGTGTGTATGTGTATATATGTATGTCTATGTATTAAACATATACATATGTTTTTAATTCTATAGGTATCTGGGCAAACTCTCTCTATAAAATGTATTAAATGTCCTGAAAGACATTACCTTGAAAATATTCTTAAAAGTATCAAATAATAAACACAACAGTAAGAAATAATCAGGCCAAAATTTACATGGAGGAGAGAATTTGAAAGATTTAGAAGAACACTGAACCTTTTTATTTGTAGAACTGGGAGAAACTGACATTCATTTTCCAAGGTCTTGTGGGGAGAAAATAACCAAAAACTAAAGCCTGAATTCATTCAAGTTGGGGCCTTAAGTCTCCCTGTGTGAGACAGGACCTCAAAGCCTACCTTCGCAGTGTAAGTGGAAAGGAGAGGTAAAGCTCTCCACTTCCTCCTTACTCTGCAGGAAATTTGATTTAATTCTGAGCAGAGCAAGAAAGAAGGAAAATTCACAAGGTGGTGTAATACTAGCCAATCTTTATATAGACATGCAACAAACCACTATTACCTGGATGTAGCAAAAATATATCAAGGCATATATTTAAAAGAATTCCTTTGCTGGTAGTGGCTCCAAAAACCTAGCATAAGCAAATTCTAGTCTCTCCTGGAAGAAAGAAGCTATATATAAGACCCAAATAATTTGGTAAAGTAACTGAGCCCCTAAAAAGGAAAAAGAACAGCTCTAAACTCAGATTAAACTTAGATCTAGTAGAAAGAAGAATGCCATAAACCAAACCTGCAAATATTGTAGATATGGGAACTATCGGACACAGATTATAAAATAACTATATTTATTCTGATAAAAAATTTAAAGACAAACCAGAAAATATACCCAGGGAACAGTAAACTATAAAAGTGACTGAGAAATTTGAAAAATTGTCCAACAGAATTCTGGAAATTATAAGAATGGGGTAATTGAAATTATAAGCATAATGATCTATTTAACAGTAAATTAAATACAACTAGAGTGTCCTAGATGATGGGTTAATGGAAACCAATCAGAATGCAGCACAAAAAAATAAAACATATGAAAGAGAGGTTAATAGATGAGGAAAATAGAGCAAGACATTCTAATACTTATCTAATCAGAATTCCAGAGAGAAGAAAGAGAATGTGACAGGCTTTTTATATTTGAAGAGCTAATAACTCAGAATATTTTACTTTACATAAACTCAAAAATCTCCACATCTGAAGCAAGAGATATAAAGGTTAATCTACACCTAGATACGCCATAGGTATCATGTAGAATATGAAAGACAAACAGCTGTTGAATGCCATCAGAGATGATAAATTAACTCCAAAGAAGCGAAAGTTAGACCAACTGACCTCTATTACTGAAAATTACAAAGAAATGCTAAACTCAAAGTCCACAATAAACAAACCTATCTCTTAAGAATGCACTGCCCCCCCAATCAGTCCACCAATGTACCCACCTGAAAAAAAACTTCCATGAATGTACTCCATGCATAAGAAACATAAATCCAGGCCGGGCGCGGTGGCTCAAGCCTGTAATCCCAGCACTTTGGGAGGCCGAGGCGGGTGGATCACGAGGTCAAGAGATTGAGACCATCCTGGTCAACATGGTGAAACCCCGTCTCTACTAAAAATACAAAAAATTAGCTGGGCATGGTGGCGTGTGCCTGTAATCCCAGCTACTCAGGAGGCTGAGGCAGGAGAATTGCCTGAACCCAGGAGGTGGAGGTTGCGGTGAGCCGAGATCGTGCCATTGCACTCCAGCCCGGGTAACAAGAGCGAAACTCCGTCTCAAAAAAAAAAAAAAACAAAAAAAACAAAAAAAACAAAAAAAACATAAATCCAAATAAAGTTGTCATACGGAAGAAATAACAAGTGAAATAAATAAGTGGCACATACCTAAATAAAATGGAAATATAAATAATTTATCAAAGGGTTAATATAAGATTAGTGTATGCAACAATTACTAACATATAAGTATTCAAACTTAAAAAATGAAATTATATCCTGACCACACACCATACTAAAAAATCAACTGCTAATAGATTAAAAACATAAATGTGAAGGGCAAAGCTATTGGAATTTAGGAAATAATTGGAGTCCTCAATCTCATGATAGTAAAGGATTTCTTTAATATAATTTAAAAACTTTGCTAATATTCAGTAATAGTAATTTTACTTCTTGCTGTATACATACCCCGGAGAAACTCTTGTTAATGTGAACCAGGTGACATGCACATGAATTTTCATAGCAGAATTGTTTATTATAGCCCCCAACCCAGAAAAACTGAAATATCCATTAATAGTGGAATGGGGCTGGGCACGGTGGCTCAAACCTGTAATCCCAGCCCTTTGGGAGGTCGAGGTGGGTGGATCACCTGAGGTCAGGAGTTCAAGACCAGCCTGGCCAACATGGTGAAACCCCATCTCTACTAAAAATAAGAAAGAAAAAAAAATAGCCAGGCGTGGTGGTGGGCATCTGTAATTCCAGCTACTTGGGAGGCTGAGGCAGGAGAATCACTTGAATCCAGAAGGCGGAGGTTGCAGTGAGCTGAGATCACGCCGTTGCACTCCAGCCTGGGCAACAAGAGCAAAACTCCTTCTCAAAGAAAATTAAATAGTGGAATGGATGCATAATTTGTGGCACATTCAGAGGAATGAATGTTATGTAGCACATGTTAGATGTGCAAACTAGAGCTGTACATACAACATAGGTGAATTCCTGTTCCACAAATGTTATATAAAAGAAGCAAAATATAAACATATTAAATGACATTAGTTTAAAATCAAGCAGAGGGACTCTATGTCTTTCAGAAACACACACACACAGACACACACACACACATGCACACACACAAATTATCTTACTCTTTGGGCTGATTTAACAAAATGCCATAGACTGGGTGGCTTATAAACCACAGAAAGTTATTTTCTCACAGGACAGTCCAAGAGCAACACACTGACAGATTTAGTGTCTACTGAGAATTCTTTCTTGTTCAAAGACAAGGCCTTCTCACTGTGTCCTTCCTTGGTGGAAGGGGGTAGCTGGTTCCCTTGGGCCTTTTTTATAAGGACATTTCCTCATGAGGCCTGTACTCTCATCAAATCACCTCCCAAGAACCCTACCTCCTAATGCCATCACTTTAGGCATTAGAATTTTGACATAATGAACTTTTAGGAAACACAAACATTCAAATGAAAACATATATGATACACACACATATACATATGTGTTTGTAATATGTGCACATGTGTGTACTTATTTAGCCTAAGGATTAGTGCTTTCTGTAATATAAGAGCATGACAGTATCAGAACTCTGTTTAATATGTTATGATTTTTCTCTAGAAGAAAGCAAAGAAAGATTATATTCCATTAAGGGGGTAATCCTTTTACACTAGTCTTTTTGTAGAACACACATACACACATACACATACATATGTGATGTGTATATATACATATATATATTTATATGTACATCACATATATGTGTATATATACACATCACATATGTATGTATGCATAGGTGTGTTTGTGTGTGTGCTGCAAAATTAAAGTGAAAAGCAAGGGTATCATAATTACAAATGTTAGGAGACAGGTTAATTCTAGGGAGATGAAGAGAGAACTGTCCCAAATACGTTATGTGGTTTTTATACAGTTTTTCCCCTTTGTCTCTTTGCAGTGTCCTGCTCAAGACCTACAAGGGTGCAGGATGTATAAATTCACTTAGGTAGCACCACAAGATCAAAGAGATAAAATTATTTTGTCAATCAAATGCTGGAGCTAACATCAAGACAGTTCCAAGACAGCTGATTCCAAGACATTTAATTTCTTTTAATTTAATGAACTTAAGCAACCCAAAAGTATTATGACAAGCAGATGATTGGAGATGTGTATACAAATAGCACATGCTCTCATAATACATACGTTGGAATAATTTCTCTTAATGCCTTTTGTAAGATGTCTGGAAAGAATTCTCAGTGTCAGAAATATCTTAGATTGCTATTATTTTTAGGTTTAATAAAATACATTGTAAACAGGTATAATATAAATATAAATCACTTTATCTTACTAATAATTTAGTCATTCTTCACTAAATCATTCATCATATTTGTGGTGCTTAGACATTTCTTCTTTGATTTCATCTGATTAAAAATGTTTTCACCAAAAAAGCATCTTTTGAGTATTATAGAGGTGTATCTAAGAAAGAATATAAAATTAAAACTGCTAATTAAACACTTGGTATTTAATACCACTGGCTGTGACACAGTATAATTTATAGCTTTGTAATTCTCCTTGATGGAATATGGTCTTTCTTGAGAATATCACACTATATTAAACAGAGTTCTGATACTGTCACGCTCTTATTGTATTACAGAAAGCACTAATCCTTAGGCCATTCGTCTGACTCCCTGTTCCTAAAGTAATCCGTGTTGGGTCTTGGGCTGCTCTCTTGAGAGTTTGCTGTTTTTTGAGATTAGTCTTATTGTGCAAAGAGATCTTAGTTTTAAGCTTAGATCAGTCTTACTGTGCAAAGAGTTTTTAATTTTATGCAAAAGCTGTCTTCGTTCCAGATGTTTAATATGAGTTGTATTATTTCTTTTCTAGAAAATGCCTGCCAGGTGCTTGTAAATGTTCCTGTTCATTACTTCTCCTTCTTCCAGTGTCCTTTAACAGAGGACAATCAGAGAGATAAGTGACTTTTGCTGCCTTTAGAAATTTGAATAGGAGGTATAAGAATAGGAGCAAGAAAGAGTAAGAGAGGACAGAAAGAGAGAAGACTTAAACTTGATTTCATTGTTGACCCAAATGTCACAGAAATTTCAGACTTAAATATATTCTATATTTGTTTATAATCATCATGAAGTAATATTTGCACATGAGGGGACTCAACTCTTTTCTTTGGATCAAGACTGAATATTTCTGATAAAAATAATTCCTTTTGGGAACCAAATCAATGGAAATTTGAAGGAATTTGATCAAAGAAAATGACTATGAATGTAGCTTTAAAATGTTTGAATGAATGCATTCATTGTTACAAATATGATTCTTACAAGTATTCCTTTAGACAATATTCTTGGAAGTTGATCTATATTTGTTGGGTTAAAAGCTAGGCATAAATAGAGAAAGCCAGTTATTAAAAATAGCAATATTCGATTATTTACATGAGTAATAGTAATGGACATTTGAAAAGCAGTTCAGGATAATGAAACAATTTAGGCTAATGTGATAATTTTATTTTATGTTTTTTGTTTCATATTATGTAATATTAAATAATTTCATACTGACAAACTAGTGTATTGTTTTCTTCTCATTTGTTTTTAAACGGTAATTTAGATTCTGGGGTACATGTGCAGATCATTCCGGATTGTTGCATGGTTACATACATAGCAAGGTGGTTTGCTGCCTTCATCCTCCATCACCTATATCTGGTATTTTTCCCTGATTATCCCTCCCCACCCTCCCCACCCCAGGTATCCCTCCCCTAGCACCCCCCTACTGACCGCAGTGTGTGATGCTCCCCTCCCTGTGTCCACGTGTTCCAATTATTTTCTTATTTTTACATTTTAGGTAGGCATCTCAAAATTACTATAATCTCCCCTTTAGAGAAGATGATATGATAATCAATAGCTACTAATTATTTCCATTTCTGGTATAAAATACTTTATTTAAAATATGGGTTATTAAAATTTTACAACTTTGAACACTGAAAATTTCTTTCCTTTGTACTTAGATGTCAATTTGGTCCTGTTAGACTCAAATTGATGTTAGACATGATCTCATATCACAATCTCTGTTTCCTATTCTCTTAAGATTAATGTCTAGAATTTAAAAACTATCAACAAATCTGAACTGACACAGAATATGTATGCTGGGAATTAAACCACAATTGGGTTAAAGTCATAGTAGTCAGTTTTTAGCAAATTTAATATTTATAGAATAATTTCCTTAAAATTTAACAGGGATAAGTTGTAAAATTTTAAAAGATGAATCACATTTGGCAGGTGTGTGTGTTTGGGGGTCGCTACTGAGAAACACTATCAAAATGGCTTTGGGAAGAAGACTAATTATCATCTTTAAATTAATACTGCTGTATCATACTGTCTTGCTATACCTCTTTATATTTCTAGATGTGATGTAACATAGTTTTACTGTTTAATGATTTCATTAGAAATTAAATTAAATAAGCATTTACTGAATATAGGACATTATGCTAGGCTTGTGAGGGACACAGAGATCAAATATGAAAGTGCCTGGTGCATACTGAAGTCAAGTCGGGAGTAAATGATATATTTAGATGTTTTTTTTTTTGAGACAGGTTCTCTGTCACCTAGGCTGGAGTACAGTGGCATGATCATAGCTTACTGAAACAGACCTCCCTGACTCAAGTGATCCTTCCATCTCAACCCTCCCCTCGTAGCTGGAACCACAGGAGCATACTACCACACCAAGCTAAGTTTTAAATCTTTTTAGAGATGGCATTTTGCCACGTTGCCCAAGCTGGTCTCAAACTCCTGGGCTCAAAAGATCCTCCCACTTCAGCTCCCTAAATGTTGGAATTACAAGCATGAGCCACAATGCCCTTCTTGTTCATAAATGCTAATATTAGGTGAATTGTGATCAATTCTGTAAAAAATGTTTAAATTTTTATAAAAATATGTAATTGTTGAGCTCCCATAATTTTGGATACTGTGAGTTAAAGTATAAGACAATGAATGTGCAATCTAAATGTAAAAGAACAAATTATGAAGGAATACGGTATAAAGTCAAGGAGTTAGCAAATTGGTCAAAGGTAAAAAGATAGGGTTAGTATGAGTTGAATAAAAACACAAGAGGATGTAACAATCAGTGATAAACAACCAAATCTGTGTTAAATACTTGTGGACATAATTGACAGTCATGTTATAAAAGTAGACTGGACAGGGAATATGTGGCACATATACACCATGGAATATTATGCAGCCAACAAAAATGATGAGTTTGTGTCCTTTGTAGGGACATGGATGAACCTGGAAACCATCATTCTCAGCAAACTGACACAAGAACAGAAAATCAAACACCGCATGTTCTCACTCATAGGCGGGTGTTGAACAATGAGAACACATGGACACAGGGAGGGGAGCACTACACACTGGGGTCTGTTGGGGGGAAATAGGGGAGGGACAGCAGGGGGTGGGGAGGTGGGGAGAGATAGCATGGGGAGAAATGCCAGATATAAGTGAAGGGGAGGAAGGCAGCAAATCACACTGCCATGTGTGTACCTATGCAACAATTTTGCATGTTCTCCACATGTACCCCAAAACCTAAAATACAATTAAAAAAGAAAAGTTAAAATAAAAAAATAAAAAATAAATAAATAAAAAAGTAGTGATAGATACCTAACAGACAGCTACAGAATATTTTATCCAAACAGCTGGAGAATATGTTTTTCTTATCAGTGCATAGAACATTCTATGGGATAGACTATATGTTAGCCCAAAAAAGAAGTTTCAATAATTTTTTTTAAAAAATTGAAACCTTACCAAGTATCTTCTCAGAGCACAATGGAATAAAACTAGACATCGATAACAAGAGAAAGTCTGGAACTATACAAATACATGGAAATTAAACAATATGCTTCAGAATAACCATTGGGTCAAAGAAGAAATTAAAAAGGAAATAAAAACATTTCTTGAAACAAATGAAAGTGAAAACACAACGTACAAAAACCTATGGGATACAGCACGAGCAGTACTAAAAGGGCAGTAAACGCCTACATTTAAAAAGTAGAAAGATTTCAAATGAACAACATAAAAACACACCTTAAGAAACAGGAAACATAAGAAGAAACTAATCCTGAAATTAGTAGAAGGAAAGAAATAATGAAGATCAGAGAAGAACTAAATGAAGAAGACTATAGAAACAATACAAAGGATCAGCTAAACCAAAAGTTGGTTTGATGAAAAGATAAACAAAATTGATAATCACTAGCTAAACAGAAAAAGTGAAGAGCTGAATAAATAAAATCAGAAAAAAAAGCAAAAAAAGAGGCATAACAATTGATACCACAGACATAAAAAAAAAAAAGATTATCAGAGACTATTATGAACAACTGTTTGCTAACAAACTGGAAAACCTAGAGAGAATGAAAAAATTCTCAGGAACCTACAACCTACCACAGTTGAATCAAGAAGAAATAGAAAACCTGAACAGACCAATAAGGAATAATGACACTGAATCAGTAACAAGAAGTTTCTCAACAAAGAAAAGCCCAGGACTGGATGGTCAAATTCTACCAGACTTATAAAGAACTAACATCAGTTCCCAAACGTTTCCAAAAAATTAAAGAGAAGGGAAATCTTCCTACCTCATTCTATGAGGTCAGTATCACCTTGATGCCAAAATCAGACAGCAACAACAAAAAAGAAAACTATAGACAATATCCCTAATGAACATAAACAAAACAGTATTCAACAAAATACTAGCAAACTGAATACAACAGCACATCGAACAGATAATACATCAAATTAAATGGGATTTAGTTCAGGGATGCAATGATGATTCAACATACGCAAATCAAAAAATGTCATATACATCATATTAGAAAAATAAAATACAAAAATCATACGGTCATCTCAATAGATAAAGAAAAAGCATTTGATAAAGTCCAACAACGCTTGATGATAAAAACTCTCGACAAACTAGGCACAGAAGGAATATACCTAAACACAATAAAGACCATATATGTGTGCATGTGGGACACAGGGAGGGGAGCATCACACACTGGGGTCTGTTGGGGGGGGCTAGAGGAGGGACAGCGGGGGGTAGAGAGTTGGGGAGAGATAATATGGGGAGAAATGCCAGATATAGGTGATGGGGATGGAGGCAGCAAATCACATTGCCATGTATTTATCTATGTAACAATCCTGCATGTTCTTCACATGTACCCCAGAACCTAAAGTGCAATGAAATATATCAAAAAAAAAAAAAGAAAAAATAATGAGGGACCATAAAATAAAGAGCAGTCAGATAACAAGAGCTCTTAGAAATTAAAAAAGAAAAAATTAACATAAATTAAAATAGATAAGATAAATTGTAAAAGACCTTCCAAAAAGTACAAGTTAAAAACCATAAACTCAGAAGGCCCAACTTTCAACTAATGTTAGTTCCAGAAAGCGAGAACAGAAAAAGGAAAGGAGAGGAAATTATCAAATTATAAGATTTCCCAGTTTGAAGATCCCACCAATATTCTCTCAAGAATAATAATGTATGTTCCTAATAATGTATGTCAGTTGGATATTTCAGAATGTCATGGTCAAAGTGAATAACATTTAAAAAGATTGCAAAATGAATAAAAGGTAACATAATGAATTATAAATCATAATGTCATTATAGTACTGTGAGAATCTAGAGCAGGGATTGGGAAACTTTGTCAATAAAGTTTTACTGAAAAACAAAACAAAACAAAAAGACCATATATGGCAAAACCACAGGTGATTTCATACTGAATGGAAAAAAAGCCAACAGTCTTTATTCTAAGAACTGGAACAAGACAAGGATGCTATTTTTGCTGTTCCTAATAATGCTGGAAGTCCTAGCCAGAGCAATCAGGCAAGAGAAAGAAATAGAAGGCATCAAAATTAGAGAAGAAGTCAATTGTCTCTCTTTGCCGATGACATGATCTTATATTTAGAAAAACCTAAAGACGCCAATAAAACTATTCTTAGACATAAAGCTGCAGGATACACAACTAACACATAGAAATCAGTTGTGTTTCTATACACCAATAAGAAAGCAGCTGAAAAAGAAATCAATAAGGCAATCCCACTGACGATAACTCCAAAAAATAATAAAATACCTAGGAATAAATTTAACCAAGGAGGCAAAAGACCTCTGGAATGTAAACTAAAAAACACTGAGAAAGAAATTGAAAAGGACACAAACACATGGAAAGACATCTCATGCTCATGTATCAGAAAAATTAATACTGTTAAAATGACCTTCTGACTACCCAAAGCCATCTACAGATTGAATGCAATCTCCATCAAAATACCAACATCATTTTTCACAGCAGTAGAAAAAAAAGATCTTAAAACCGGTATGCAACCAATAAAAGCCCAAATAGCCGAAGTAATACTGAGCAAAAAAAGCAAAACTGGAGGCATCACACTACTTCATTTCAAAATATATTACCAGGTTATAGTAGCCAAAACAGAATAGTATTGGTATAAACACAGACACATAGACCAATGGAACAGAATAGAAGACCCAGAAATAAATACACATATTTGTGGGCAATTGATTTTCAAAAAAGTTGCCAAGAACATACATTGTTCTAGACACCTCTTTAATACATAGTGCAAGGAAAACTGGATATCCATATGCAGAAGAATGAAACCAGACCCGTATCTGTCACCATATACAAAAATCAACTCAAAATGGTTTGAAGACTTAACCGTAAGACCAAAATTATGAAACTATTAAAAGAAAACATAGCGGAAACATTACAGGACACTAGTCTAGGCAAAGATTTTACATCTAACACCTCAAAAGCATAGGTAATAAAACAAAAAATAGACAAATGGGGCAATATTAAACTAAAAAGCTTTTGTACAGCAAAGGAAATAATCAGCAGAATGAAGAGATAACCAGTTGAATAGAAGAAAATATTTGCAAAATATTTATCCAATAAGAGACTAAAATCCAGAATATACAAGGAATTCAACGCAACAGCAACAACAACAAACCAACCCCCACCAAAAAACCCACAAAGCCTAATAATCCAATTAAAAAGCAGACAAAATGTATGAATGGACATTTCTCAAAAAAGTGCAAACAAATGACCAACAGGTATATGAAAAAATATTTTCTTCCATTTACATTTCACTAAAAATCAGGGAAATGCAAATCAAAACCACAATAGAATATCGTTTTACCTCACTTAGAATGCCTATTATTTAAAAGACAATAAAATGACAACTGTTGGTGAGGATGTGGAGAAGAGGTAACTCTTTTATACTTTTGGCAGGGATGTAAATTAGTACAGCCATTATAGAAAAGAATATGGAGTGTTCTCAAAAGATTAAAAATAGAACTACTGTATGATCCAGCAGTCCTGCTACTTGGTATTTATACAAAGGAAAGAAAACCGTTATATCAAAGGGATGCCTGCACCCCTAGGTTTACACCAGCACTTTTGACAATAGCAAAGATATGGAATCAACCTAAGTGTTCATCAGTGAATGAGCAGATAAAGAAAATCTGGTATACATACACAAAGGAATACTACTCAGCCATAAAAAATTATAAAATTCTATCATTTGCAGCAACATGAGAGGAACCGGATGCCATTATGTCAAGTGATATATGCCAGGCACAGAAAGACGAAGTTTGCGTGTTCTCACTTATATGTGGGAGCTGAAAGAGTTCATCTCATAGAGGTTGAGAATAGAAAGACAGATACTAGAGTCTGGGAAGATTGTTTGGGGAGGGTGAAGAGAAATTCGTTAATGGGTGCAAACATACAGTTAGAATAAGTTCCAATGTTCAACAAGCAGAGTAGATGACTATTGTTAACAACAACGTATTGTATATTTCAAAGTATCTAGAAGAAAGGACTTGACTTATTCCCAACACATAAAAATGACAAATACTCGAGGTGATGCATATCCTAAATACACTGACTTTGATCATTACATATTGGATGAATATAACAAAATACCACATGTACCCCATAGAAACATACAAATATTGTATAACAATAAAATATTTTAAAAATAATCATAGTGGCTTATCTCATTTGTTCTATAATGTAACCAGTATTTATTGAGAAACTTCTGTGTGTCAAATATTGCTATGGTCATCCCCCAAAAAATGAAAAAGACATCATCCATGTCTTAAAGGAGCTTTTTACTGTAATAGAATAAATTAGAGAAGGATAAGGATTAGATACTTAATCAGGGTATACCAAAATGTAAATTGGTGGTCGTGTAGGAGAAGATGCAGAAGGTGATGAGTTGGGATGCCAGATGAAATACTAGAACTGGTCTCTATATTTTACTTTTATCAAAAATATAAGAAAGAACTTAGCCTTTTCAGTATTTAATGTGTTGATTTTTCTCTGGTGTCTTCTCTGCATAACTCTCTATGAGATGGCTTATTATGCTGGCTGTGATTAGGGAAAGGTGGGACTTCCATAAACGAAGAGGGTTTGCGAAAGTCACCCACACTTGTTAGCGTAAAACTTACTGCAATCTACTACAGTGTGTAGAAAGCTAAGTAAGTGCATGTGCGGATTGTATTACATACTTTTTAAACTAAACTAACACTTATATCCTGTACAGGGGGCTTAAAAAGATGTTTGCAATAAAATTGAAGATGAAAGATATTATGACAAAGCAAGCACCAGGCAAAATCCACAGGACAGCGAACTGACACTTCTCCTACTCAGCCACATGATGAACTTACTTAGGGCCTGACTGGAATGATAGGAGTCAGGGAAAAAAAGGAGAAATTATCAAGATGACTTGAAATTAGATTTGCCACCACTAATGTTAATGATGAACCTTGGCCTCAGTGTATGTACTTGTAAATACACTGATATTAAAAATTTATCATCAGAGTTAGTAAGTCATGAACTACTTATTGATTTAATATTTATCTCATATTTAAATATTTTAAATTATATTTGTTATAATACAATTAGCATATGAGTAGAATAGTACATTCATATAATTCAAAAACATTTTATTGTACGGTGTTTGATTTTAAAGTTTGGAAATATTTGTCCAAAATCATTAGAGGTCCCATGCTAAGATATAGAAACAGAGAGCAAAGGTTAAGTGAGACACGGTAAATCTGTAAAAGTAGAAGTGACCATAATTGAATGAATTACATAATTGAACTTCGGGATCAGAGACTAGGAAGAATAAAAGATGAGATGGAGTTCTTGGAATGTTTGGAGAAGAGGTATTTAAAATATATACAGATATTAAATAAGAAAAAAGAGTGCATAATAATTGAGGATTTACAGCAATGCCCTCTTTAAAATGTTTTCTCTAGAACAGCACGTTCCACAAGATGTTCAGCTGTGCCCCCTCCAAAAGAGTCATCCCATGATTAAATAAATTATAGAAAATATGGATAAAATAAAAATTTTGTTGATTTTGATTTTATAAGACTTCTGCTCATTCCCATTGTAAAGACACAAGGGTAGGAAATTGTGGGCAAAATTTTACTTGACCATTGACCAAGTGATAGAATTTCTCTCTATATATACTATCTCCATCTATAGATATATACATAGCTATGGGGATATGTATGTATGTGTCTATATCTATATCTATAGATATTTGGATATAGCTATAAATACACACACACACATAGAGAGAGAGAGAGAGTAGGAGAGAGTGATATAGGTAGATAAATAGCTAGATAACCAGATACATATATCAAAGAAAGGCAGACAGAGAGAGAGAGAGAGAGAGAGAGAATGCCTTGGTTACTATGCCTTGGTTCATGGCCAAGTAAAATTCTGTATGCTATTTTTCAGTATTAAGTCTTTACCAATGGTAGTGAGTAGAGATCTTACAAAATCAAAATCAACAAAACTGTTATTTTACCCATGTTTCCTATAATATATAGATCTCTACATATTTATAGATATATAGATACATTGATATTCTATATATGTATGAATATACACACACATATCAATAATTATACATTATATATATTTGTAATCTTGAATATGTATTAATGTCCTATGCAAAAGAGGGTTCTATGAACAACACTTTGATGTATTCAGACAAGTGCTTTCAGCAGGCAGTTCGGAAATATGTCTGGGGATATTCAAAGTTAGTGAGGAGTGTGGACTGAATTACCAAGAAAAGAAGTATAAACATTGAATCCTCTGAAAATGTAACTGTAAATAAATTTATGCATGGGGCTAAGAGGAGCAGCGAGAGATACTGAAGTATCAGAGTAGAAGGGTGCACCGGTGTCACAAAAGGAGAGAGAAAGGCTAGCCACCTCTGTTTACGCCATGGCAGGTAAGAGGGGAACATTTTGAACAGACGCTCTTCCATGTGATGATGAGAACGCTAATGCTGATCCACAAGTGAGCAGTTTTGGACAAATGATGGAAACAAGAGACCAGGCAGCAAATGGTAGATGACAGAATGTGTAGTTAGAAAGAAAAAAACCTTGGCCAGGCACAGTGGCTCATGCCTGTAATCTTAGCACTTTGGGAGAACAGCGTGGGCAGATTGCTAGAGCCCAGGAATTCCAGATCAGCCCGGGCAATATGTGGAAACCCTGTTTCTACTAAATGAATGAATGAATGAATGAATGAATGAATATCGCTGAGTGTGGTGGCCTGCGCCTGTAGTCTCAGCTACTTGAAAGGATGAGGCAGGAAGATCACTTGAGTCAAGACGTCCAGGGCTGCTGCAGTGAGCCAAGATCACGCCATTGCACACTGCACTCCAGAGTGAGACCCTGTCTCAAAAAAAAAAAAAAAAAAAAAAAAAAAAGAATAAAGAAGAAAAAGCAGCAAATTACAGCTGTTTTTTCAGTAAAATTATACTCTGAAGGATAACAGTAAGTGGAAGTAGAGAAGTTGTGAGCATGATTGCAAATGTAGGAGAATGAACCAAAGAAGTGGGGGAAATGAAAGAAGAAAGAGATGGAGATGGAAGAGGACAGCGGAGGGCCCAGGAAGAAGGGGAGCCACACTGGTGAGAAGGGAAGCAGCAAATGTAGGCCAAAGTGTCTTAGGATAGTTTTATTTCTCTTTTTGTGAATTCTCTGCATAGAAACTCATAAGCGTTTAATTTCACAGGTAAGGTAGCAGCTACTGCAGAATTTCTTATAACTAATATGGACTATGAGGTATAAAATTTTGTTTAAAGTTATCTTTTTATCATGCATTAATTTTAATTTATGCATGATAAAATTTAATTAATTTTAATTAAATTCCACATTTATTTATTGAGCAGTGAGATTTATACAGAGTGACCAATTATATCTTTATCCATATTAAGTCTATAATCTAGACTACAGTTCAAAAGGAAAACACCGCAGGATAAATGTGCTTTTGTCTAGACATTAGGGGTTAAGCCCCTGACCTGTATACATTCCTCATTCTGCCACTTTGTAGTTCTGTAAGTGAAAAATTAATGCATTTGGTTTCAATATCATTATTATTATCAATATTTTAATATCTTCTAAATAGAAAAAATATTAACACAGGACTTGATTTCATGTCTCTTTTAAGAGTTACTAATACATTTATTAAAATTAATCTATTTAGATTATAAAACCCAGGAACATTTGATTTCTTTGGAGTTTGACTGAGTTTTATGCAGACCTGATTTTACAAAGATGTGTTTAGATAATTGTCTAAGAATCGATGTTTTAAGTATTTTGATGGAATGACGGACTATTGTTGGTAATAATGAATACTTTATAAAGTGTCTCTGCAACAACCACTAATTAGTTTCATTAGAGCCCACAGTTAATTCTGGTGAATAACTTATGTAAATGATGAAACTCTAGTAGTTTTTCTGAATTTCCTGACAATGAGGTTTTGAGAGTAATAAGTGTGGCAAATTTCTGACAGCAGGTACATTTCTTTGTTGCATTTTGAGAAGGAAGTAATCCAAATACTAGAATTTACTTAGCTGTGGAGGTTTTTCCTTTTCCAAAAGCTTTGAAAGTATAAACTGAAAAAAGCAGGCTAGAAAAAGAGTCTTTTGATTTGCATCTTAAGAACAAAGAAATAAATGAAAATGTGACTATTGTCTTTATCTTCACTGTTATTGTGTGCAGTATCTTCTATAATCTTTTCTTGTAATGAGACTTAATAGCTGCTTTTGAGATATTAATGGAAATTGTCACAGACAAGGGAGATATTACGGCATCTAATGAACTAAAGTAATACTAAAAGGAAAGGAAAAGGAACAATAAGGAAAATTGACACAAATAAAAAGAATTTAACTAGTTTCTAAAATTTAACCCCATAGATGACTCTACCATGAAATCTAAGGATGAAAATGCATTACTATCCATTCTCTAAAATATCATTTATCAAACACATTTGACACTTTATTTTTTTGTTATTTTGCATTTAAGTGTTATTAAAAAAAACTTGACTTCAATTTTATGCAATATCTACATTTAAAAAACAATTTCATCTGTCTTAAAGGGCAAGTCAGATGATTGGGTTTGTTACAGCAAACAAAAGTACAGATTCCAAGCATTCAAGTAAAACACTGGGTAAGAATATAAAGAACAGTGTAATGATTATAGTTGAATTTAACTGTATATTGAACAGCTGGGAAAATTTGAAGTTTAAATCAGTTTATATAACAGAAACTATTGACTCTGATTCAGTGCTTACCTTTGGGTAAAACTGATATTCAGAAAAGTTGATGCCTAGGTAACATAATTTCATAAATGTACACACTTGCCCTTGTTTCTTGAAAGCTGAGTGGTGAGTGCCTGCCATTTAAGCAGGAGTGTATTGCCATCTAATTAAATGAAGGATGTACAATTGAGCTGTCAGGTAAAGAATTATGAGGTTAGGACATAAGTTATGATGGCAACCAGACTTCTTCTTTTTTTTCTTTTTTAGGGCATTCCCTAAGGAATGAATTGTAAATAACGCCATCCAAACTTCCTGAGAACAAGATGCATGCCAGGTTTCTGCCAGGATAGCAGTTGATGCCTAATTGAGCCTGGGATTGTTAAAATGTCTCTTTTTTATAGTCCTGAATAATGTAGAGCTAATGAACAGATTCCATTTTAGATCTGAAAGCATCAGCTCTCCAGCAAAGACTCCTTTTTTCTGATTTGGCTTACTAAAAAAATAAACAAATAAAAATAAAAATATAGAGACTTTTCTTAGCACAACATCTGTCTTCATATAGATGCTAAGATGCTAAATTTTTCATTAAAATTATATGTAAATTGCCATAGCACATACACAGCTATTCTAATAAAAACTAAATGATGAATTGATTGGTCTTAAAAACTGCATTCCATTTTAATCATATATTTTGGTTCAGGAGTGAAAAAAAACTGAATCCTTGCCTATTGTTGTCTTCTTTTTTCTCTGACTTTCAGACATGTAGAACATTCCCGAAATTTTTAGACAGTTAATGCTTATCCCATGCTTAAGAAGAAATACTTATTTTTTCCCTTCAATTGTGGATATTGCAAACAGAGATTAGTGGCCTTTCACTTCAGAGCTGTCAGTGTAGAAGTGGCATGAGCTATTAACATTCTATTGTAAGTGGTCAGAAGCTTCTTTTGGCATTCCTGTCCAAAGGCCACTAAAACCACCATTTTGTGCTGTTTTCACTAAGATAATCCATTGCCGTCTATTTTGATTGGTTGGTGCCGTTTAATATGCCACATTTACTAATAATCCTATGCAACTACCGAGTCTTTTCTACTAAAAAGAGAAATAAAAGATAAGTCTTAAATCCGGTTATACTCACATGACAGTTTTGATTTGATATGCACAGAAATATTTTATTCCAGGAAAATGAAATTAAATGCAATAAATAATTTTAAACTACTTTTGATTAATTAAATAGGACTAAATGTACAGTCTTTCCCGTGTTTCTTAAAAGCTGAGTGGTGAGTGGTTGGGTATTTGAACAGCTAACAAAAATAGAAGGCAGTTCATGTAACCACCAGGACAGTTATACAGAACACCCAATAGGTGGTCCAAAGGCCAGAACTGATCATTTTGTGGCTCTATCACTCCTCTAACTGGTATTCTCAGTACAGACTTTATAATAGGCCAAAACTGGCCCTTGTTTAATTGAGGGAACAAAATAACGATACACATTTGTAAGAAAGATATTCATATTCTCAGTCTTCTTTTTCAGTTAATTTTAAGTTATCATATATTTTTTCTCAAGTTTTCCAAATTTTAATCTAGGGTAGGAATCAAAAGATAGGATGAATTTTTATATTTTGAATATATATCTGTCATATGACTTCAGTCTCATGAACAATATACAATGTATTTTCTCATCAATCAATCAGTTAATAATTAATTAATTAATCTATTTATTAATGACTTTTGGCCTATATTGTGATAGGCATGGTGCTAGACATTGGAGCCAGAACAATGAATAATTAGGAACAAATTTCTACCCTATAGGAAACACACTGCAGAGAGAGGAAATACAGAATAGAGAATTTGTCAGACAAGCACCAGTGCTATAAAGAAAAATCAACTGCCAGCAGAGGATCAGAAGGGCCCCATGGGAGCAGGGCAGTGATAGTGGTGGAATTTTAAGGCTCATTCATGTAACCTAAAGAATCAAAGCTGAGAATTTCTATTTAGGATAGAATTTCTATTTAGGATTCACCCATATTTGATCCCACTCTTTATTTGTCTGAAGTTGATTTTTAGATATGAAAAATTTGTGGTGCTATTAGGTATGATAAGTTTGTCTTCACTCTTTTTTCAGGCTTTTATATGTGTTAATTATTAAAGCTATGATCAAAACTTCTCACTTTTGCATCTTGCTAACTTAGTGATATGAGTTAGCAAATAAAATTGTATAACCTCCTTCAGGGAGGACTCTTGAAGCAGGTAAACAAAAATCTGAATTTCATGTAGATTTAGTCCTCTCTTGAGTCTCATTGATCCATAAATCTTCTTTGATTCTGTTAGTTTAGGATGCATTCCAGTTTCCAGAGAGAGAGAGAGAGAAAGAGAGAGAGGATGTTATTTTGATTACTGTGGATATTTCCTTTTAAATATTAGAATTCTGATTAAAAATGTAACTCTTAATAAAACTTTCTATTTGATACTATCTTCACTGAAAGTTCTGATGAACTAAATCCCATTTTTAAATTAGTTTTATTGTGACCAGAAAAGGGTGGTTTTGTGGACTTTGAGGAGCCAGACTAATTGTGACCCAGTTAGAGCAGGATGGCTTTGCTTTTATTAAATGGTGTCTGAGGTGAATGTCAGACAGCATAGATCAACCTCAGTCCTCCTTTGGCTTTGATGGGAATTGTATGAGTATATAGAGTATGAGTTTGGCCCTACAAATCTAATAGACAGTAGAATAACCCAGATCACTATTTTAGAGTCCAGTGACTTTTTTAAAAAATTAATTAATCTCTTTGACAGACTCCATGTCCTTTTTTGTGAAGTGCAAGTGACTTTCCCTTGAGGGATATTCTTCTAGCAATTCCCATACACAGTTTTGTCTACCAAAATATTAGCCTTTCTAATAAGGTACACATTTAAAGATTTTTATCTTAAAAAAACTCATTTCATTGCTGATATAGATCAGTTATTAATTCATATCTTTCGAATTTTAAAATCTAAATTTATTTAATTCAAAAAATTTTCATTTATTTTAATTTATACTAGAAATATTTCATTTATTGCTAATTAAATAAGATTTTGAAATAATTATCAAAGTTTTATACTTTATAAATCTATTATTCTCCTTCCATATTCAAAGGAAAAAATTGTTACATAAAATTAAATTTTCTTCTAATCATAGCTAATTATATACAAGAAGTTATACAGTAATAATAATATGGTGCTGAGATTAGAAACATCATAGTTATATTTAGCTCATATTTCTGCTCATTTCTACTAACAGTCAATTTCTAATTCTTGACAATTTATAAATAGCTTTATATGAAATATATAACTATTCTGTTACACCGTTGAAGAAAAATTAAAAAGAGTTGAATTGTAATAAAAAGTAGACTGTTCAAATATATAATTGTTTCTCTAACAGTGCTTGTTCAGACACCTTCATCTCTATCCTCATATCAAATGAAAATAAAAACAATAGCATAATGTTTAAGGATCCTTGGAAAATGAAACTAATCTTATTAATGCTGATGCGTTGGTTTGAATAAAAAATCATATATATTAGGGACATTTTATAAGATAGATGACTGATTATGTTTGTTTTGATAATCTCTCTTTTGGGCTAAATAAAATATATTTTGAATATAAAAAGACAGTGTAGATCTATTCACAAATGAAGACACTATATTTGTTCATTCTTAGATTCAACAAACATGAGAATGATCTTTGTGCTAAGACTGTGGGTTTAAAACATGTATGAAGAGTTTCCTGCCTAATGTGAAAGACATGTATTGAAATTCATAATGAAGATATAATGGAATTGTGAATAGTAGAAATGTGTACAACACAGTACAATAATTTTCATTGAGCAAATTTGCATTGTGGATTAAAGAAGGTATGACAGAGGGAGGTAATATCTGAGCTATGCTTTGGAAGATAACTAGAAGTTCAGCAGGTAGAAAGTTGATCAAAAGAGTGCATATGGGAGACATCCCAGACAATGAGAGTGGGTATCAAGGTCCCAACTAAGGAGGGAGTGAGAATAACATATTTATGGAGCGCAGAGTAGTTTGTTGCAATTAAAAGAATCAGGCTTGGGCTAGATCACAAAGAGCTTTTCTTAATTTATTTACTCTAAAAATATTGGTAGAGAATCCAGGTAGGATCTCTAGTACTGTGTTCTTCATTATGATTGCCTTGTTTCCTTCAAAATTACACTACCACATGCAACACCTATTCCAGAGGTTCCCAACATTCAAGCAGAAAACGTAAGTATATAGATATTACAGTTCAAAAAAAAAAAGGAGAAACCACTACATTTATGTTGGTTGCACTGAACATTCAGAAGTAAAAACACTGTAATCCTTGTTCTCTTGTTATATTCAGTATAGATAAATGATGTGTCTAATAATCTAAATCAACTATATCATTGGCAAAAGCGATGCAATTAATATGTTGGGGAGAGCCCACAACAAGATTCAAATGGATTCAGTAAATAAGGATTAAATACCTTGCAAGTGCTGGAAGGCAGAGTAAACATATAGATAAGACACACTTCTTCCCTTGAGACTTTTATAGTCTTCCAAAGTAGACAAATAAACAGATAATTCAAGAATATCGTGGCAAGTTGTAAGAAAGGAGTACCCCATGAAGGATGTCTGGGAACACAGAGCAAGGTCTTCCAGGAATTGAGCAGGATGTCTTGGAGGAAGTAGGGCTCAGCTGTCTAGACGAATGAGTAGTGAATATCCTTCAGTATAGAGAGACTAACTCAAACACAGAATTTCTGCGGTGCTAGCAGGAGCACAGAAGTTTGTAATTCTTAGAGTATCAACTATGAAATAAATGGATGAGGCCGAAGTTGAAGGTTGATAAAAGTTGAAGCTATGTAGCTAGACAGGGACCTGTGAGGTCAGAAGGGGCCTTGTAGCCATCTTAGGGAATTTGGAATTAACGCTGCAGGTAATGGAGACATTACATGGTTTTCAGTAGGAGTAAGACATAATTGTATTTGTATTTTAAACTGATATCTCTGGCTGCATTGTTCTGCTGTCCTTGGGGAGTGAGGGTGCAAACACTCTAGGCTTCCGAATTGCAGACACAGTGTTTTTCCTATTCACTACCGTCACGATCACCTGCAAACTGAGGAGGTGCTCAATATATTTTTGTCGAATAAACGAACACACATTTTGGTGGTATTGATTAGAGAGCGAGGGAAGCCTGACTCAGGGCAGTGGTGGTAGAGGGTGGAGAATTGCGGATGGATATAAATATAGGAAAAAGGCCTAGGAATTAAGATGAACAAAAAATGTGATGATTGAATCTGAGAGGGAAAGAGAAATTTACATGATTCATGGGTTGTAAAAAGGAAACATTTTATTGGTCGTGTTAATTTTTTTAATCCCCTATGGAACACATAAATGGAACACATATGCTTTTGCTTCTAAAGATTCATTTATATTCTTGGCTCTTACACATCCAATAGTAGCAGTATTCCCCAGGAGTCATTGCTTGTTACATTTTTCTGAATATGCCCACTCTACCTCCAAAGAGATTGTAAAATGTCTATGGGCAGAAATTGTGTCTAATACCTCTCTAATCTTTTCACACAGTGCACAGCACAGGCTTTATTAAGCAGCTATCAATCAGTTGGCATTTTTATTTCCACTTAAGTTAAAACCTCAAGTAGTGGATTTTAAAAAATATATAATTTCATTGTAGAGGCAATAATATTTTCACAGAGTCTCTGAAATACTCTCTTCATCATGTATCTGATGGGAACAAGACATAATTAAAACTGTTCTATTTTGTTCCTTTTGGTACTTTGGTACCTCAGCCTCAATGATTAGTGCCTTAGATATTGATCACTTTTGTAATAAACTGTTACCTACAGGAATGAAGACAGATGTAGTCCCCTTTCCCTGCCCTGCTCATTCTCGTTCTCACATGAAGATTTGACTTGCAGAACCTAGATGGGCGGTTCTTGTTTGTTATTCTGGTTAGTGCTCTCTAGTTTTTCACTGTGAATTGATAATCTCCACTCAGGGCTCTCTGTCTTACTGCAGGATGACATTTTTTAACAAATACGCAATATATCTTAAAGAGTCTATTAATTTACATAGGTTCTGGTGATTACTCAGGCAGAATTGATATAGAAATAGCCTTTTTTTCTTAAGAATAATGAGGAGAAAATATAATTCAGGAAAAATAGGATTTTATATTATTTATGAAGTAGTATGTGCTTTCTTACGTAAAGGGAAAACTTTAATTACTTTTATGTATTGGTAAAGAGAGTCATGCATATTGATAAAAGAAATTTCAAAGGTGAAAAAAATTTTTTTCACCCATTTTCCTTTTGAAAAATTGCTTCAACTTTCATTAAAATAAAAATTCAGGGGTACATGTGAAGGTTTGTTATATAGGTAAACTAGTGTCACAGGGATATCAATAACTTATATTACAATTTAAAATTATAATATTTATAATTAATATGTACACATACCTTGCATTATTTTTGCTAGTAGAAACTAAGTATATTGATGAAACCTTAAAGGAATAAGAGAGCAACATTAACTACTTGATGTTTAAATTTCATGCTTATTCTAACACCCAAAATCATTGCTGTGATAGTAAGGCAGTCTTGTTTTTCCTGGGGTTCATAGGCATAAGTTCTGATAGTTTCTCCTTCATATTGAAGGAGGAACTTCCAATATCACAAAATCAATAATAGTTTATAGTCTTATAAATTAACTAATTCAATGTGTTTAACTTGGGAGAGCAATTTAAACCTACAATGTCTTTTTCTTGACTATTACATAAAACATAAAAAGGTATACATATAAATCCTGCTATTAGAGGTTGCTGATGAATAGATAATTCATTAATATAAAATTATTCTCCACTTACTTCTGAAACAGCTTAAGTTAAATTCAATGGTGGGAGTGAGAAAGATATAAGTCCTAAATATTTTTTGAATGTATGAATCAACAAATGAAAAAGGATTTGACATGGCCAATGCATACTCTCACTATACATAAAAGTTTCTATTTATTATAAAAGTTGAAAGCATAAAAATACACCTTCTTAATCTATAGATTTACACAGCTATTTGTAAACTACATATTATTTATGGTTTTCTCCAAAAATCTGATTGAATCTAGAAAGTTTTCTTCATTGTTTGAAATGCACATTATACAACAGTTCTTATAATTCTGTGAAGACTGTAAATAAGAAAAGAACTATAATTTAATACAACAAAGAATAATTCATGTGGAAGCTTAAAATCGGATTCATTCTTTATGTAGCAAGAAGACAGCCAAGTGTATTAAGAATGAGAAGTATCTTTTTAGCCTAGGAAGTTGTGTGGTCATAGAGTCATATATTTCTAATGGTGTAACTTGGCTCTGTACTCAAGAGAACATCACTTAGATGTCCTTGTCCTGAGCATTTTGATTTTTTTAAAAATATATGAGTCTCCTTTAAAAGCTTTCAGGCATGAGCCTAAAAGTAGTAAATCAAGTTTACCTGAGTATGCATTATAACTGTCTAATCCATGAAAGTGATACTCTATTTGTTTTGTGATATTTGATTCCCTGTTAAATACTTTAAAATGGAGGTTCCTGTCTGGCCATGTGGTGTGAGGGTACTTAATATCTAAGAGGACTCACTTGTCATTAATATATTTAACGGATCTTAAAATACTTCTTTAGAGTAAATTCATTTTGAAGATTAGTCTATTCATTGCCCATCTCGAAAACAGTAAAAGTTAGCAGTTATAATGTATCCATAGAGAAGGTATATTTCTCCTCCGCCTGTCAACTTCAAGTATAGGAGTGCGCTAAGAGGCGGATGTTAGGAAAAAATAGCCTCACATACTGTCTATGAGATTTTAGGATGCAACACAAACCAGGAGTAATTGCAATTGACAATCTCATTAAATGTCCTGAAATTCTCTCATTAGGCAGAACTCATTCTTTCAATACAATTCCATATGTTATGAAAGGAAAGGAGTGGTGGCTGAAGTTGTAAGTGAAATCAAGAAAGGATTTTTTAATGAGAAAAACTTATTTGTGGACTGATGAGAACAATCCAGAAACAGTAAAAAATTTCAGAGCACAGTCTCTGCTATCATGAAGGACATGAGAGAGAATAATCTAGCAGCTAAATAATTAAGGACATACTCTGATTCTATGATGCAAATAAAATAAGAAGCTGGGTAAGTGAAAGGATGAGGAGGGATTAGTTTTCCTGAGAGGTTTGTAACCAGCAAGAACCAGTTCTGGAAGTGGAATATTCTAGGCTGAGGAACTAACTAGTGTGAAGACTCTAGCGCGGGCATCAGATTGATTTCTCTTGAAACAATGAAGTTTCTTAAAGACTAGTGTAAAGAAGTTGCCAATTGTTCTAACAGCAGTAAAAGGCATGAGAGTTTTTCAAAGTCATGTTGATCTCTACGCAAAAAATGGATTTGAGAAAAGACGAGTAGAAGCGAGAGAACTCCTTAGAAGTGGGATGTTATAGCATGGATGAAGTTGACGGTGACATGGCTGAGAATAGCCATGGAAAAAGTGAGTAAGTATGGAATTTTCATTTTATTTACATAAAAACATTTAAATAAACATTTTAGAGTATACTTTACAATAACTTCGGAATCACAATAACTGGCATTTATCAAGCACTTGTTATTTTTCAGAGCATTGTGGTGAGCATTTTACAAGCAATATTTTCTTCATTTTCACATTACCTCTGTGAGAAACAGTAATTATCCCCAGATGGGAAAACTCAACTTTAGACAGGTACTTTCATTTGCTCAGAGGCGCACAGTAAGCACTTGTTGGAGCTGCTCACTTCGGAGTCCACATTAACAGACACCCCTCTATTGCCTTCCCAAGTGACCGTGTTTTATTTTCCCACATCATCACTACCATCTACATTTCACACCTCATGATAATGTTATTTATCGGTTTCAGTCTGTGCTTAAAACTCATGACTAATCAAAAGGGGGAAAAGTCTTGCCCTCTTTACCAAGGACTAGAAGATTCCTAAAACAAATTGATTACATCATATGATTATGCAAGTTACAGAGTAGTCAAGAGCCCATATGAACTAGTCTGCCTTAATTTGAATCTCTGCTCTGCCAGTTACTATTTGTATTGCCTTAGGTGAGTTACTTAGCTCAATTTTCTTATCTGTAATATGGATTTACAGTAGTGATGACCTCTGAAGGTTGTTATGAGGATTTAATAAATAAACAACTGTAAAATACTTAGGAGAGTGTATGGCATCTATTAAGAGCTCTGTGTGTATTAAATGTGCCATCTCTAATCATTGTTTTATGCTCTATTGATAGTTTCAGAGTGGTTCTGCATCTGTTCAGAAATGTTTGAAGCTGTAGAGATACAGGTTTAAGAATTCAGATCTAAGATGGTTTTAGCTGCTTACCAAAGCATTCCGAGGCTCTGCTCACCATAAGAATGTGACAATTTTTATCTGAATGAGATCTTCAAATTCATTTAGTCCAATTTTTTTTTATATAGACAATAAATATCTGGATCAGGTAGAGAAGGGTACATCTGGTCAGTGCTAAAGCCAGTACTAGAATTCAGGTCTCATGATGTCCAATCTTGCCTGTAAAAAAACCCTGAAATGTTTTTTAAAACTGATTACGTGGTCTCCTAGTCAAGACGCTACTGCAAGTTTATTCCCAGTAACACAAGTATTTGTCACTCTGCAATGCTTGCTTTACCATTATGACCTGGGATCGGGCATCATGCTTATGATCAAAGAGTAGCAAACCGCATCTTGGAACCAACGTAAAAGAGCTTCTCAAAATTATTAGATTTGTGCCACATGCGACATGTCTCATTATCTCAGGTTTTGCCACACATATACAATAAGAATTCCGAGTCTCTAAAACACAGTGTATAAAAGTGTAAGTATGTTGTACTTAACAAGTGTTAGTAAGAACTGCTTATTGACCTTGAATTCAATTATTCTTAAACATACAGTGGCACTCTGTTGTGGAGCATAGGGAGTTAATGCATGCAATGGATAAAACAGTTCAAAGAGACACTATGGGCTGAAAACAACATCACTTAAAAAATGTTTAAGTATATACAGTCCAAAATGTTCATGACAGATTATCAGTAAAGGAAATAGAGTTGTTTTGGGGGCCACATATAATATTTAAAGATGATTTCTAGAAGGATGAAATCTCTTTTTTTTTTGAGACAGAGTCTCACTCTGTCGCCAGGCGCCAGGCTGGAGTGCAGTGGCACAGTCTCAGCTCACTGCAACATCTGCCTCCCGGGTTCAAGCAATTCTCCTGCCTCAGCCTCCCGAGTGGCTGGGACTACAGGCACATGCCACCACGCCCAGCTAATTTTTGTATTTTTAGTAGAGACGGGGTTTCACCATGTTGGCCAGGATGGTCTCGATCTCTTGACCTCGTGATCCGCCTGCGTCGTCCTCCCAAAGTGCTGGGATTACAGGCTTGAGCCACCGCGCCTGGCCAGGATGAAATCTCTTTCTACAATAAAATTACAGTAGCTACCATGTGAAGAATATTGTCAGTGTTTCAGACACTGTGTGAAGTGCTTTATCAAGAATCCTTATAATAATTAATTCCCCCAGTGAATTCATATGGAAAGTATTATGATCAGGTGCTTGGCACATAGTAGCATTCAATAAATAATTGTTTCTCAGATGAGAAAACTGTGGCTCAGTGATACTTCTAGCAACTGGAGGAACTGGCATTCTAACTCAAATTGTCTGATTCCAGAAAGCCAAGCTCTTTAATCCTCAGTGTTCTCTGTTTCAGTATCTTGTTGGTAAGAACATTGGATGTTGCATGGGTTAACCTCACTGTGTTGAATGTTTAGGTTGATTACGCATATTTGTGAATGAATAATTTTTTTTTTTGAGACAGAGTCTTGCTCTGTCACCCAGGCTGGAGTGCAGTGGCACCGATCTTGGCTTGCTGCAACCTTCATCTCTCGGGTTCAAGCAATTCTCCCCACCTCAGCCTCACTGGCTTGTAGCTGGGATGACAATTATGTGCCACCATAATCTGGTTAATTTTTCTGTATTTTTAGCAGAGATGGGGTTTTGCCATATTAGCCAGGCTGATCTTGAACTCCTGAACTCAAGTGATCTACCCGTATTGGTCTCCCAAAGTGCTGGAATTACAGATGTAAGCTACTACACCCAATCAAATAAGTCTAAAATCCAGAAAGTTCACATAATTTTTTAAAGCGCATCTTATTCTTGCCAAGTGAATGTATTTGTAATACATTTAAGAGAAAACATAAATAGAAGAAGCAGGTTCTAAAATTAAAAGTCTGAAATATTTATTATGGTTATTTGTATATTGCATAATTTCTTCTGGTGCTTGTAGCTAAGGGTATGAGAAGTTAGGTTGGAAATTCTGTAGCTTTATAATAATTTGCTAATAAATATATGGTTAGCACCAAGAACTAGGAAATAAAACATTAAGAAGTTATCAAAAGCCATTTTAGGTATCAAATTGTTTTGTGCAGAGCTGAATTCCACAAATCAATTTGTGATATGAATACTGAGAAAAATGTAAAATACTCTCATATTATTCTAGGAAATTAGCCTCATTATTTGTACTTTTTTTTTTTTGAGACAGAGCCTCACTCCATCACCAGGCGCCAGGCTGGAGTGCAGTGGCGTGACCTTGGCTCACTGCAGCCTCTGCCTCCTGGGTTCAACCAATTCTCCTTTCTCAGCCTCTGGGTTCAAGTGATTCTTGCCTCAGCCTCCCAAGTACCTGGGATTACAGGGCTAATATCTGGCTAATTTTTTGTACTTTCAGTAGAGATGGGGTTTCACCATGTTGGCCAGGCTGGTCTAGAACTCCTGACCTCAAAAAACTCAGCCTCCCAAAGTGCTAGGATTACAAGCACAAGTCACTGCACCCACTGAAAATGATATGTTATTATGAACATTTCTTAAGCATGACATTAGGCCCTTCAGAGCTAACAATAATCAATACAGGCTGTCTCAAAACATAGTCATGCATTGTATAATGACATTTCAGTCAATGACAGACTGCATTTGTGGTGGTGGTCCCATAAGATTATAATGCAGCTGAAAAAGACCTATTGCCTAGTGATTTTGTAGCTATCTTAACATCTTAGTACAATGCATTACTCACATGTTTGTGGTGATGTTGCCGGTTGCTTAAGAGTCTAGCACGTACAATTACATGCAGTTATTAATACTTGATATTGATAATAAACAATTATGTTACTGGCTTATGTATTTACTATACTATACTTTTCACCTTTATTTTAGAGTACATTTTTTCTACATATAAAAGAAAGTTAACTGTAAAACAGCCTTAGGCAGGTCCTTCAGGAGGTATCCAAAAGAAGGCATTGTCATAGGAGATGACAGCTCCATGCATGTTATTGCCCCTAAAGACCTTCTAGTGGAACAAGATGTGGAAGTGGCAGACATTGATATTAATAAACATGACCCTGTGTAGACCTAGGCTAGTGTCCTGTATTTGTGTCTTAGTTTTTAACAAAAAAAGTGTAAAAAGTAAAAATAAAAATAGAAAAGCTTATACAATAAAGATAGATGATATTTTTGTACAGCTGTACAATGTGTTTGTATTTAACCTAAGTGGTTTTTTGTTGTTGTTGTTTGTTTTGAGATGGAATTTTGCTCCTGTTGCCCAGGCTGGAGTGCAATGGTGCAATCCCGGCTCACTGCAACCACTGCCTCCTGGGTTCAAGTGATTCTCCTGCCTCAGCCTCCCAAGTAGCTGGGATTACACAGGCACACACCACCACACCTAGGTAATTTTTTGTTTTTAGGAGAGACAGGGTTTCACCATGTTGGCCAGGCTGGTCTCAAACTCCTGACCTTAGATGATCGACCTGCCTTGGACTCCCAAAGTGCTGAGATTCCAGGTGTGAGCCACCTCATTAGTGGCTTGACACACATTAGTGTTTTGACAAAAGAATCAAAATGTTAAAAAAAATTTTTAGGCTCGGCGTGGTGGCTCAGGCCTGTAATCCCAGCACTTTGGGAGGCTGAGGCGGGTGGATCACAAGATCAGGAGATCGAGACCATCCTGGCTAACATGGTGAAAGCCTATCTGTACTAAAAATACAAAAAATTAGCCGGGCATGGTGGCACACGCCTGTATTCCCAGCTACTTAGAAGGCTGAGGCAGGAGAATGGCTTGAAGTGAGGCGGAGGTTGCAGTGAGCCCAGATTATGTCACTGCACTCCAGCCTGGGCAACAAACAAGACTCCATCTCAAAAAAAAAAAAGTCAAAATGTTAAAATAAATTAAAATAAAAAAAGTTACAGAGGTAAGATTAATGAAGAAAAATGTTTTGCATAAATTTAGTCTAGCCTACAGGTCCAGTGTTTATACTGTCTACAGTAATGCCCTAGGTCTCCACATTCATTTACCACTCACCCACTGACTCACTCACATAACTTGCAGTTCTATAAGCGTCATTCATGGTATGTGCCCGATAAGGGTATACCATATTTTAAGCTTTATACCATATTTTTCTGCAACTTTTCTATGATTAGATATATTTATATATACAAATATTTACCATTGTGTTACAGTTGCCTACAGTATTCAGAACAGTATCAAGCTGTATAGTTTTGTAGCCTAAAATAATAGACCATATCCTGTGACGTAGGTGAATAGTAGGTTATATCATTAACATTTGTGTAAGTATACTTTAGATGACCACACAACGACAATATCACCTAATGACACATTTCTCAGAATATATCCCCCTCTTTAAGTGATGCATGTTTGTACTGTGAGAACTGACAGATGAAATAGAGTGACTCCTGCCAACTTTTAATTAGAGTTAAGCTAACTTTAATTTAGTTCTTTAGGGGTGTGGTCTGTAAGCTCCACTCTACTGGTACTCCTCCAACCCATGCTGAGAATATGGACCATGATTTGTGTGGATAGTGTTAGTAGTTAAAAGCTGCCTGGCTCCAGGCCCAGTTCTTAAATCAATTCTTCCCAGTGTAATAACTATTAGATATTATAATTCACTTGGCTCCTGTTCTTCTGCTGTTCCTGGCTAGAATTCCTAATTCAAGTTAAAAAGTGGTGATGCATAAACTTTCAAAGATTTGCAGGTTTGGATAAAACCCTCATGAGGTCAGATTCTTATCCAGAGCTTATTCTAAATTGTATGAAAATTCTGTATCTCATCTCACTTAAAGATCAGGAAAATTATAAACAATTAATTTGGACAGAAATGAGAATTTTTTTCCACTCTCAGAAGTTGGACAAAATATTGCTCCATTGAAATAGTTAAATTTACAAAATTTAGAAGGGTTATCTATGTTATTACAGTGAGAACAATTCACAGCTATTCTAAAATGTACACTGACTTGTTATAGTATTTTATGACTCATATCTACAAATGACCAAGTTTCAGAAAGTATTTCCTAAATTTAACTTAAATTACTATAGCAGAATCAAATTTGAAAAGGTTTCAGATATCTGACAATGAACTATCCAGGTATGTAAAAGGCTTTTCAAGGCTCTGGAATAGGAGATCCTTGTTGTATACATTGCTGCTTGTTAGCTTTTAAATCGAAACACCCCATTCCCTATAAGCCCTCTAGGAGTGGGGAAGTTTCACAATGGCCTTGTAAATGAAATCAAGTAAGATCTTTTGAATGATGGATAAAAAAATAAATCTAGACAAAATCGAAATCTCCAGTGGATTTATTATATGGCCACTATTGTACTCAACCTGAAGCCTACATGTGAGATCTTATAAAGTGATCTAAACATTAACCAGACATTCTAGTTCTTTTTAATATGCTCTAAGAGAATATGTTTCAAGGAAATTTGCTGCTTGGAGAAAAGCCATTTTTTTCCCATTCCTTCTACTTGGGTCTCTGCTTGCTCATGGCAGTGGTTTTGATTCCAGGATCACATGCTATTACAGGAATACCACTTCTCTTAATTACGATGAAAGCCAAATCAAAATATTCTAGGCAAAGACCTGTACTTTTCAACTTTAAAAGCATGTTCAAGTTCAATTTGGCCTGAAATCATTCTATAAATGAAGTATTGATTAGCTTGGATGGACACAATATTGTAAAAGTGGTAGACTAGTGTGCTTTCTTAGCCATGAGACCACAGGAATGGGCTACAGAATGAATCGGGGGTTCCACTTTTTGGCTGTGGAGGTGATTAAAAAACAAGAAGTTTTAATAGTGATTAGAATGAAACTAACAGCCTTTTAAGAGTCTGTTTTTCCGGCTAATATTTTTCATATATTGAGTTGTATAATCATGGAGAAGTATTTGAGAACTTTTAAAATAATTTTTTATTCATCACAGTAGTCAAAAGGAAACGGTTTTGTGTTCCTTAACTAAAAGCCCCAAAGTATCGATTAGGACAGATTTACATGTAGGTTGAAGAATAAAAATCTTGAACCCTGTCACATTTCAGGGCACCTGTAAAATGTTCACTGTTTCTGTTCTGAAACCGTAAGGATTTAACTGTAGAACATTTGTAAAATCATGAAATTGTGGAGAAAATAGTGTCTAACTTGAGGATATAGTTTGACTTTTAATCATGCTAGGACACTGGATTGATAATAGAATTGAACAACTATTTATTCGTTTCTCTCCTGTTTTATTAGTTGAAGTCGAAATAGTATATACACAGACTCTATTAAGGGTTTATTTTCTGAAACTTTGCTAAAAAAAGTTGCTGGCACAGAATGACTTGTAGTTCCTGACGATCACCCTTTGCTCCCCACAATGGTAAAATGATTCTAGAGACACAGTCAGAATCATAAGCTTGAGAAGCTCTAAGGATAATTAACCCATCACCATTTTCCCTACTACAGAAACATAACACTACTACTAACACCGAGGTAAAGATTTCAAAAAGCTTTTGTGGGAGAACTTTGTTATCCACAAAGTCCTCTTAAATGGGGGCTGCTCATTCTTTCAATTGATCCTTTCTTTTAGAACTATTATGGTTCATTGTCTTCACTTCATTTGGTCATTGCTAGGCTGTTGCTCTGTCACCGTCATAAAGAAAAAGAAGATCTGTTCATGGTCTATGCTGTGGGGCTTTGGTTTTTAGAGTCTCATTTATATTTTGTTCTTGAAAGAATTAAAGATAAATGATTACTATTCAAGGATTACATTGTCATCTAATTGAAAAGTCGTCTTTTACTTCAAATCATGCCATCAATATGGATATCTATAATATCCTCATAACTCCTCTAATAAGCTTCTGAAATTTTTCTGCACCAATGACCTTAATTACTATTTTAGTGTGTGCTTTTTTACTTTGATCTGGACATTATTTGGAACTTGTAATTTTCTAGGTATGCTCTTTGAAAATCTTGAATTAAGCATTTCCAATTCAATTATTGATTTCTCTCTTTCTCACCATGTCCCCTCGTTCACACTGAATCTCTTTTACTTACTGAGAGCTACAATCTTCAAGTACTAGATGTATTTCCTAACCCATTTGTTCAAAGTCCAGCAGCCTTGTTCTCTGCCGTTGTTTCCTAACTAATTACCAGCATGAGTTATCCCAATTATCTATTTTTATTCTGTTTCTTCTCTTGGGCCATATTATTGTCAGATGAAATGGTAAAACCATTGCTAATCTGGCAACATAACAGACTTATGGATCCACGGTTATTGAATTTTTAAAACTGCTAAAAAGTACTTGTAGTTATTATTTTGTTCTGGAAAACTATAAATGGCATGGAATTTTTCTCATTTTTCCCTACAATTTAAAAGATGTCACCTGTAAAATCATTTTGTTTTTATTTTGAAAGATTATATTCTATTTCTCATTACAATTTTATGTGTTTGCATTTTATCTCTTATCTTGTGGGTTATAACAACTAGAGTGATGTTTGTTGCCTTTTTCTGTTAAATAAATCAATTCTACGTTTCCTGTTCTCTAATTTATTCATGTCTACTTTTATTACCACTTATTCTGCTTTCCTGAGGTCTGCTTTTGTTCAACTACTTTCATCCTTTTTATTTTGAATAAGAACACTTCGAGCTATAAAATTTTCTCTGTGATAACTATGACAGCATCCTATATGTTTTAATATGCCCTGCCTTTATTATTAGTAGTTCCTAATTAGGCTAAACATTAATTTTTTATTTCCTATTTACAGAAGTCATAGGTTATAATGTAGTAAAATTTACATGTTGCAGATCTAGTTGATATGTAAGGAGTTTTACACACACCACCTGCTCTCAAAACACACCCGCTCCCACACACTAACACACAGACTAAAAATACACGTAAATAATGAATAAATTATTGAAATGTCATTGTGGATATAAGAGAAAGTGAGCACTGTGATATGATTCGGCTCTGTGTCCCCACCCAGATTTTCATGATGAATTGTAATTCCCAGTACTGGAGGAAGAACCTGGTGGTGGGTGATTCGATCATGGAGGTGGATTTTCCCCAGGCTGTTCTCATGAGAGTGAGGACTCACGAGATCTGATGATTTAAAAGAGTGTGTCACCTCCCTCCCCACCCTTCCTCCAATATGTGAAGAAAGTACTTGCCTGCCCTTCACCTTCTGCCATGACTGTAAGTTTCCTGAGGCCTTCCAATCATGCTTCCCTCTTAAGCCTGCAGAACTGTGAGTTAATTGAACCTCTTTTCTTCATAAATTACCCAGCTGCAGGTGGTTCTTTATAGCAGTGTGAGAACAGACTAACACAGGCTGTCTGCTTTATATATGTTAGCATAAATCTGTCACAAAGTAGCCCACCACAAGATAATAACTCTGGAAAAACTCTAAATTGAATCCCTATTACCTGAAGGGACTGAGGAGAAAATGAATAGAGAAAAAATATGAAGTGGAGTTAAAACTTTGGACAGTTACTGGCAGTGTGTGAGTTTTCTGAGTTTTGTCTCATTTTGTTTAGTTTGGTTGCTTTGCTTTAAGTATGGGCAGCAGTTGCTGAGCACTATGGCATGGATGGGTAAAATTCTAGTAGAAATGAAATGCCTAAATTCTTCTGGCTAGAAAAAACAGAGAAAGGAACCCAAGTAACCAAGGGCACCGGAGAGCATGGGTAAATGCTGGAGAAGAAAAAGCTAGAGGAAAGGGTTCATTAACCTTATGTTTAAAATCTGCCGACATCTTAGGCTGACCACTAACTCATGCATGTATCAATAATAACTGCTTCAATGTTGAACCTCAATAATTGACAAAGAATTGAGCTACAAACCAGAGGAGCAAGAGTTTAAAATTTGAGTCTAACAAGGTTAATTTCTCCCTAAAACAAAAGTACCAACATTCTTCGGAAGACTATAATAGGACACAGAATCTTTCTAACACAACATGCATAATAATCAGGATATAATCCAAAAATACTTGACATAAAAAGAATCAGAAAAATAGCACACACTTCCAAGGGAAAAAGCAATCATTAGATTCACATCATGAGCTGATCCAATGTCTAAATTATCAAATAAGAAATTCAAATCACCTGTTAGGGTTGAAATTTGTCTCCCCAAAAGATTTTAAAGTCCTAACCCTCAGTGCCTGTGAACGTGACCTTATTTACAAATATGCTCTTTCCAAATGATCAAGTTCAGATTAAGTCATTACAGTGGGCCTTAATCCGGTAGAACCCCATAATTATAAAAAAGCAAAATTTAGACACAGATATATCTATAAATAGAGGAACAATGATGTAAACACACATGAAGAATGCCATCTACAAAACAAGGAATACCTGAGGCTATCAGAAGGTAAGAGGGAGGAATGGGAGGGATCACCCCTCAGAGTTCTCAGTAGGAATCAGTCTTACCGACATGCTGATTTTTGGACTTCTATCCTCCAGAATTGTAAAATAATATATTTTTGCTGTTTGAGTCACCCTCTTTGTGGTACTTTTAGCAGGCTTAAGAAAGTTATACAGCAGATTAAAAAAATATATACTGGATGGAGTAAAAGGAAATAACTCTAAATGAAAGAAAAAAAGAGAGGTGTGCTTGGCAGATAAATGTAAAGAACAAAACATAAGCTCATGGATATTTGGAAACTGAAAAGTACAATATTTGAATAGAAATTTTACCAGATGTGGTCAATAGCAAAATAAAAATGACAGAGGAAGGAGTCCATGAACTTGAACATAGGAAAATGAAAATTAACCACTCTTAAAAAAGAGAGAAAAAACAAACAGCCCCTCAGAGACTTGTGAGACAACATCAAAAGGTATAACATACGCATAATCAGAGTCTCAGAAAGAGAGGAGAGAAGAGAGCTAAAAATGATTAGAAGAAATAGTGGTTGAAGACTTTCTACATTTAGCAAAACACCTGGTTCAATAAGATCAACAACCAAGAAGAAAAAGAATCAAAGAAAATTACTCCTACATACTTTAAAATCAAACTGTATAAAACTAAAGATATAAAAAAAATCTTGAAAACAACCATATCAAAATAATACAATCTATATAAGAAAACATTAATTTAAATGATAACAGACTTCTTATCAGAAATTATAGAGGCAAAAAAACAGCGGAAGAATATTTTTAAATTGCAGAAAGAAAAAAATGTTTACTTAGAATTCTATATTAAACCAAGAATGAAATAAAAACAAATGTATTTTCAAATAAATAAAAATTCAGACAAATTGTTACTAGCAGAACTGTGCTATAAGAAATCTAATGGATAGAAAAGGTAGCAAAAGGATAGTTGGATTTTCAGGAATAAATGCAAAATATAGAAAATAGCAAATATTTGGGTAAATATAAAATAATAACTCATAAGTATTTCTAAACTATATAGTACAATTGATAGAAAAATTATAACTTTTTGATATTGTTTTCATATATATTATGAAATTGATAGAAAAATTGTAACTTTTTGATATTGTTTTCATATATATTGTTTACATGCATTATTAATTTTATTATAATGTGTGTAAACATAATATATATGAAAACAATATCAGAGAGTTTAGTATCATCATTAGTAAAAAATTATATTTTTGTAAATCTTATAATAATATTATAATAGCAACTGTAAAGAGCCTAGGAAAAGTTAAGAATGGATATTGCCATTACTACAACAATCATCAAAATAAATCCTTCTCCTTATGTCTACAGAGGAGAGATGGAGAATCTGGATTTCTACCTTCTCCTTGGCAAAAATGAGGCAATGTTCCCCTTTGGCTACTGAAGCCACATAGGCTAACACACATTTAGTTAAGAACCCACGTCTTATAATGCTCAACATATGCAGGTTCCAATCCAAAGTTAAATCTATGTACATTAATTATAGTAATCAATATTTTTGGTATGATATATTTAATCTTAATATATATTTTTCACTGTTTACTTTTTGTTTTCTTCTCTTTTAACCTCTGTGTTTTGCTAAAGTGTTCTGTTTTCTTTGATTATTTTTTTCCTCTCATTATTTGGAAAGTACAAATTCTGACAGTCTTCTTTTGAAAAAATTAATAGAATATTTTACATCCAGCAAAATTTATTTTTTTGAAGTATAGACCTATGAGGTTGTACAAATGCATACAGGCATATAACTACAGCCATGACTAAAACAAAATCATCCTCTGAAAAAGAAATCCTGGCCAGGCGCGGTGGCTCACGCCTGTAATCCCAGCCCTTTGGGAGGCCGAGGCAGGCGATCACCTGAGGCCAGGAGTTCCAGACCAGCCTGACCAACATGGAGAAACCCAGTCTCTATTAAAAATACAAAATTAGCTGGGCGTGGAGGCATGCGCCTGTAATCTCAGCTACTCGGGAAGCCGAGGCAGGAAAATCGCTTGAACCCAGGAGGCAGATGTGGTGGTGAGCCGAGATTGAGTCATTGCATTCCAGCCTGGGCAACAAGAGCAAAACTCCAACTCAAAAACAAAAAAAAAGTCCTCTTTGTAGCTAGTCACTTTCCCAACCTGCCTATCCCGACAATGATTAATTTATTTTCATTCCTATAGTTTTACCTTTCAAGAATGGCGTGTAAATTGACACATACAGGAAGTAGCCTTTTAAGTATAATTTCTTTTACTTAGACTTATACATTTGATTTTTGAATATTGTAATATATATCAGTAGTTTGTTCCTTTTAAAATCAATGAGTAGTATCCCATTGATCAGATGTGCAGCAGTTTGTTTATCCATTTACCAGTTTAAGGACATTTGGATTGTTTCTACTTTGGAGTATTAATGAATAATAAAGCTACTATAAATACTCATATAGAGACTTTTAAGTAAAAGTTTATTTCTCAAAAGTTTCAAATTTACAAAAAAAGTTAATTTAGTAGAGTTCCCATATATTCCACACTAGTTTCCTCTATTAGCAAGTTAAATTCGGACACATTTGTTACAACTAATTAATATTTATACCTTATTACTAATTAATGTCTATATTTTATTCAGATTTTCTTACTTTTACTTAATGTCCTTTTTCTGGACCATACTCCTATCCAGAATATCATATTGCAGTTAGTTGTTATGTCTCCTTAATTTCTTATAGACTATGACAGTTTTTCAGACTCTCCTTGTTTTTGATGACAATGGGAGTTTTCAGGAGTACCAATCAGGTAGAATGCCCTTGAATTTTGGTTGTCCAGTGTTTTTTTCATGGAGTTATTGGGTTTTGGGAAGGAAAACCACAGAGGTAAAATTTCATTTCTCTTCATATCTTGTAAAAGGCACAGTTATTAGGGAAACTTATCATTGTTAATTACTAGGCTGATGTACTGTTTGTTTAGTTTCTTCAGGATAAATGTTCCTGTTCTTCCTCTTTTCATATATTATTCTTTAGAAAGACATAGCTGTGCACAATCAATATGTAATAGCTAAGGTATTCTACTCTGTCTGTTTAATGGGGAAGTATTTATATAAATTATTCAGATTTTTTTTGCACAGGAAATTTTTCTGTTCATCCCCATTTATTTATTTATTCAATTATTTATTTGTATCAGTGCAGACTCATGAATATATATTTTATACTTTGTATTATAAGTTAATATTACATTATCTTGATGTTCATATTGCTCTAACCTTAGCCAATGGGGGCCCTTTAAGCTGACTTCTGTGTTCCTTTGACATACTCTTATTGTTACATTTTTCCTCTTTTTTTTTTCTTTTTGTAACTTTCTTGTTTTCCAGCTCTATACCATGTTGTATTCCTATCAACAGTGTTTGATTGTTCCAGTTGCTCTGCATTTTTTGCCAGAACATGGTTTTCAAATGTTATTTATTTTATTTTAGCCATTTTAATAGCTATGCAATGATACCTTTTTGGTTTTGAAATTTCGATTTATGATGACTAATGACTCTGTGCATTATTTGATGTGTTTATTTTCCATCTGTATATCTTTGGTGAAGAATATGTTCAAAATATTTTACTTCTTTTTAATAGAATTCTTTTCTATAACATGTGAGAGTTATTGATATATTCTGGATACAAGTTCTTTGTGAGAAGTGAGTTTTTAAAGTCTTGTTGTGGTATAACATGCCTATTGTAAGTGTACAATTTAATGAATCCTAGTAAATTTCTAGAGTTATATGGCAATTATTAGCCCTGTCATTTTACACTTAAAAACAGCACTCAAACTTATTTGAATATATATTATAATCAACACTATAGAGCTCTCTATTCAAAGATAAAAATTTTGCATGTCTCTATGTCTTTGTGCTTATCTCTTTACCAGCTAAAAAAATTTGGATTTAAATTATGATTTTGAACCAAAACAAGGCTTTGCAACCTATAATTTAGAAAGCTTTAAATCTTTTATTTAAAAAAACTAGTTTCATGTTAACTTTGTTTTATAAATTTATAAATGATGATATGAATTTAATTTGATGTTCAACTTATTTGTTTACAGTACTTTTTTTATATTTTGACTCTAACTGAATTTGCAACTAACAACTGCTATTAAACACCACAAAGTAAAGATGAAATAAAGGGACATTTAACAGTGGGTACAAATGTAGGTTCCTTCACCAATACTAAAAATTTAATCTTATCTATATTAAGCATAATTATTATGTTCATTGACTATAAGTCAGAGGAGAGATTCAATAGAAAGTCATTTATCAGCCAACAGTAAGCTAAGTTTTAGACTACCTTAACCAATTTGAATGATTGGAACATAGAGATGAAAATTCCTACTTCAGCATACACTGATTTGAGGCATTCTAGAGTGCTGGGTTCAGTTTGATTTGCCATTCTTTAAGAGAGACATTGACAAATTGGAGCTAATACATAGGGCAACCAAGATAGTAAAAGGGCTAGACATGGTGTCACATAAGAAATGTTTAGAAAAAATTGGAATGTTTAGTCTGCAAAAGGAAAGAATGATGGGGCTATGGATTGGTGGAGGAACATGATAGCCATCTATTTTTAAACATTTACAAGACCAACAAAATAAAGAGGATTTGTTTTGGGGGGTCACAAAAGGTCTCACTGGTAGTGGTAGATTAAGTTCAAAGGAGGCAGGGCTTGACTTATAAAAATAAGAACTTTTTAAAATTTAGAAATTCTAAAATGGAATAGGTTTTCTAATTTAGATGCGAGTTTATAAAAAAAAAAAAATTGGCTCCAAGGTCAATAGCATGCATGAATCCTTTCTAAATAATCTTGATGTTTGCTAATTGAGATTATTCATGAATGTATACTCCATCAAGCAGCATTTTCTATGACAATTGATAAATATGTGGTTTTGATAGTAAACCTGTTGCTCTGGACACTGAATAGAAAGTATGCTGCAGAGAATGGTTACAGGATAATGAGATTAGAACTTGAAAGATGCATAGCTTTTGATTAGGTAGAGAAATAACTATTTTAGATGGAGAATATATATGTCTAAGAGTACAGAAAAAGTCATAACTGAATATGTCATTTTAATAAGACACTGAGTGGGCAAATCTAACTGGAAAAAAAGCATGTATGTAAATGTTTATGAAATAATTGTTTGGCAGGAGAGATTGAGTGTGTCATTAATGGTCTCCAATGAAGTTAAATAATCAGAATAATCAGTTCACAGTCATCATCTTACCTGACCAAACACCAGCAATGATACACCTGATCACTCTCTCCTGTTTGAAATAAACTCATCATTTGGCTTCCTCACACTATCCATGCCTCACTTTTATTCTTCGTTCCTGGAAGCTCCTTCTAGTTTCTTTTACTGATTCTTGTGTACTTATTTCAGAGGTGGTATTGTTTCAGTTGCCCAGTTTTATATGCCATATATAAATTGATATCTCCTAAACTTATAACTCTACCCTCTACTTCCCTGAACTTCACATTCAGCTATAAAACCACTTACTTGATCATCTGTAACCTATCATCTCTTGAATATTTAATAAACATATTAAATGAAACATATCAAAAACTGAACTTCTGTTATCTATCTTACCTCCCTTCACCACTACCTCCTTCTCTTGTGTTCCCCATCTTGTTAAGTTATAACTCCATTATAAATATATCACTTGTACAGTAAACTGGATTTATTCATTTTCATTTCCCCTTATTACCACTTATTCAATCCATCAGTAAGCCCTGTTGAATTTACTTTCAAAATATATTCAGAATGCAGTCACTTTTCATCTCTTCTATAACTACCACCCAGATCCAGCCATCATTATTTCTTTCCTGAATTACTATAGCCTCCTAGTCTGCTCTTCCCTTCCACCTTTCCTCCTTCAATACATTCTCAACAGAGTAGCTTCTTAAATGAAGGTTGAGGCATCATACGGCTCTACTCATCATCTTTTAATGGCTTCTATCTCACTCAGAGATAACTCAACAAAGTTCTTTACAATAACCCCAACATTTTGAGTGATGTAGTATTCTTCACCTCTCTGACCTCTTCTCTCTGACCTCTTCTCTTAGTACTCTCCTTACTCATTTTACTCCAGTCACATGGTTCTTTCTACTTTTTTTCAAACACATACAGATAAGGTCTGCAGAATAGTGACCTTAGAGTAACCCAGTTCTTCCTTCTTTCTTACTTGTACTTCTCAAGAATGTTCTGGGGATGCAACATCTTGCAATAAGAGGGAGCTGGCCAGAGCAGCCCAGGCTTTATTCAAGTTCCCTGCAGAAAAGGATGTCCCTCAATGCTTTAGAGTTCTTTCACCCTAGGGTAGAAGACACGGAGTGGGCTGCTTTTAGGGGTCCCTCAGCTGCAGCGCAAATGGAACATAGGCAGATGAGATCCCATTTAACTCAGGCAGCTTTCCTGAGCTTTGGGAGATGGGTTAACAATGAATCTTAGGATTCTGTTACCCCTTGCTGTTTATGTGTTTGAAATAAACATGCTTTGTGTAAATTGTTTTATGTGGGTGTTCTAACTCATCAGACTCATACAGGTTGGTAACCAACGCACAGTGAACCTGCTTTACAAGTTCCTTTATCAGTACCTTTGAAATTACTGTTCCCTTTTCCTCCAGATATCCATATAACATGTGCTCTCATTTCCTTTAATAGTCTATGAACCTAATATTTTCCCTTCCAAAATTTATATGCTGAAGCCCTAAGTCCCAGTGTGATTGTATTTGGTGATGTAGCTTTTATGGAGGCAATTAGTCATGAGGGTGGAGCCCTCATGAATGGGATTAGTGCCCTTTTAAAGAGAGATATGAGAGAGATGATCTATCTCTCTCTCTCTCTCTCTCTCTCTCTCTCTCTCTCTTTCTCTCCTATGTGAGGATAGAACAGAAGAGGCCATTTGAACATGGGGGAAAAGGGTTCTCATTGGATACCAGATCTGCTGGCACCTTGATCATGGACTTTGCTGTCTCCAAAACTGTGAGAAATGAATGTCTGTTGTTTCAGGTACCCAGTCTATCATATTGGTAATGCAAAACAAACTAAGGCACCAACTGTGTAAAATCACAACCCTTTCTCCCAATACTTAATATCCTTTTTCCTGTTTTGTTTTTCCTCCTTAGTAATTATAAATATGCTATTTACATCCTAAATATTTTATTGTATCTAGATTATTGTGTCACTTTTTCAATAGTGGTAAGCAAAACTTTGTGTCCATGTTGCTCACTACTGTACTTCAGTGCCTGGAAGAGTACATGGCACACAGTGGTTGTTCAATTTTGACTGTGTTTTCAAAGTCCCAAGAATTAGGCTAAAGATTGAAAATTTTGTTTGCTTGGCTCTGAGACACCTGTGGGATCTTTTTCACAGTAAAGTGTTACGTTAAAAATATATTGAGTAAGATTAATTTCCCAAATTATGATTTGAATACACAATCATGGCTTGAATGCCCCAAAGCTGCAAAGGATTAAGAAAAGAAGCCCATCTTTGGGAAGTGTGTTAAGAAAATTTATCACATCTTGTGGTCAAGATGAAATAGAACAAAACAAACAATACAGTAATTACTAAGAATTAACATTTTATGGCTGGTTATTGGGTAAGAAGAAGAAAAAATACCACAATTAATTCTGGTGTGAAATTAGGTATTTAGGGATAGAAAATCCACTGGAATAAATAAAGGTATTTTGTGAAAGAACTCATAAAAGGGGAACTGAAAGCAGGGGCTAGCGTTATTTATATTAACTCATTTATAATAACATAATAATAACAATAAAATAACACTAGTTTTATCACTAATAAAATAGTATTGGTTTGCTGCTTTAAAAGTCTCCTACTGTTTTTAAATGTTTCCTCTGGGGTAATAGAAAGAAACATTCAAGTGAAAATATCCAACATGAATCTGGATATAAAAGAATCACCTAGAAATGTGTACTAGTTGGAGATGTCAATTTGGAATACTCTTCATATACCCAGAGAACTAAACTGCAACAGGATGAATCTTCTGATAGAAAGATAATAAAGAGAAGAATTATAAGGCAGGAGAAAAGTAGCATTTGGAGTAGGAAAAAAAATCCCTAAAGAGTATGAAACAAGAGTAGAGAATTTTTCAAGACGTAGTTCCTCAATTACGGACAAAAATGTTGAATGTTGAAAAATAAAGGTAACTATGATGTCTCAAATTTGTTTTAGTAGAATAATGAGGAAAGAATTATCAGATTATAAAAGATTGAGATAAAAATAGTGTAATGGATGATGTAGTGTAACGCTTAGGTCCCCTTTGGGATTGAAGCTCTAATTCCTCCAGCTGCTGGTAATATTGGTGGTTGACAATTCTTAGTTGAGCGCTTCTCTTAGAAATATCCTTGTCTGAAGAAAGTCTGCTCACCCAAAGTCATGCCCCCTCCTCTGTGGGCAGACTGCATTCAAGACACTTCGATGAGGAAGTATTAAGGCCAACCTCCTTTCCTTAAAGTGGAACAACTCTGGAGATGAAGGGCACTGTTTTTATAGTTTTTGTGAGGTTTTTTGTGAGGTCTTTTTTGTGACTGTGTTGCAATTCAACTACTTCTTCTATCCAATATATCCACTCTCCCATTAATGTATTCCTGAAGACCCCCCTTTGTAAACCGTACTTGACTCTCCGCTACAGGGAATCTCACCTATGATCAATGGATGTGTTAGACATCTGAGAAACACTGATGAAAATGAATGGGCTAAAAATTTGGGAATTAATAACATTCATATTTATGAATTCACCAGAAGTCCTTTCAATTCAACATGGAACTGTTAAAATCAAGTGTATATAGAATACTATACCATGTGTTACTAGAAGCATAACAAAAGCAAGATGGCCCTTGCCCCTAAACCTCATGATAAATGCATTAAACTTATGAAAGAGCATTGATCCAGACTGAGGCTGAAACCCTCCCAGATTACAACCACACTCATGATTAACAACCTGCAGATGTGCATAAACTTGTGAAAGAAGATGGGACTGTGAAGGATTTGAAATGACTCTAGTCTGTGTTTACAAGACATACTTCTAAAGATGTCCCCAGCATGTGTAGACTAGTATTTTAACTACCTTCTTAGTTTCTTAAACAGGTATGCATCTGTGGTTCCAAGGACACAAAAATAATGTAATTTGACTTATAGCCATTTCATCTTGTAAAGTTATCCTTTCTGATATTGCATTAAGGGAGTATATGGATGGACGATTCTTAAGGAAATTCTGAAAATGTTAATAAAGAATCTGAAGACAACTAATTACCACAACGTCTGGAAAATATATGTCAATTCTAACACTAGGAACATTCCCATGATGATATTGACTCAGGTTTTTAACTTTGAACATTCTCTAATAAAACAGTTCCTTTTTTTCCTTCCTAACAATTTAGGAAAACAGCAAGAACTCAGTGTCTGAACTTCTAGCATTTCCATGATCGCATATGTACGCTGCAAGCAATCTTTGTTACTGGATAGTTAAGAATTGTGTAAACTTGACTTGCAGTAAAACAAGATAAAGCGAGCACTGGCTGCTAAGCTGAGAGGACCTACAGCAAGTAGAGAAATCACAGGATTATATAACTGATAAAGTAGGAAATGGCATTCACAGGCAAAGATGTTGTAAAATACTTACTGCAAACAGCTATCCTCTATATTCTTAAATACTTTTCAGGAAAGAAACTCAGAATTTAATAGTCTCTGCCATCAGTCTTAAATAAATCCTCTATGACAATTGAAGTCCATTTCCTGTTTTTATATCTTTAATGCTTTCAGTGATCCACCTAGCAGCCTATAATAAATTTTCTATTTTTATAGAAAAAAATAGAACTGAGTAATCATTGAATCTATGGTTTTCTGTCTCCCTTTTCTGTCATCTCACATTCAGTGTGGATGACCTAGTTTATTTTGCCATCAGAAATACACATAAACCATTGTCATCTACACTGTTTTTATAGTTTTTGTCTACAGAAATCTTACATCAATGTTAATATCATGACTAGGATTGCTGCATCATGATGGGACAACTATAGGAATTATTTTCAAGCTAAGGACATTCATTCCACCATGATGCCATATTATTTCATCCCCAGTGAATTCCCGAATGGCTTCCTACCTACTTTTAAGTGAGAAATATGAAGGAAGTATAAAATATTCCATCTAAAGAAAGGGTTTCAAAATGGCAATGCTTTCTTTATTCCTGATTTTTAACCTGAGGTCTCATCTTTTGTTTTAAACCTGATTTGTTCCCCTTTAGGAGATAAACGAAGTGCTTCTATATCATCCCACTTTTCTCATGTTAGAAATGTTTACACAATTTGTAGGGAATGGTCTGGTAACAATTTCTTGATTAAATTTTATTTACAGAGTGCTGGTCTGGGAGTAAGATTGAATCAGGGAGTTTCCTAGGTGAATAAGCTTACATGGCTTATTCCTACCCATATTCCCCTTTTAGATAGCACATTATCTTAATCAGTATACACTATGTGTTTGACATTGTAGAATAATATACAGAAGTTCTACTTTTCCAGGTAGATATTTATTGACCATGATATTTAAGCAAGACAGATGCTTCTTTTGTTAGGAGGGTTAAGAATTGAGCTTATCATGACAAGTATAAATGTTTGGCCCAAGTATTAATTGATAACTTTTTCTTGTGAACATCTATAAAACAATATGATTGTGCTGGCAAACATCCAGTGGGAAATCCAGAAGAGTGATTAATTCAGCTCCACCTGGGGCTTTTTGTATAATCCCAACTTTTCCAGAAATATTTTATAACAAAGTCATGGTAACTATGAAATCTTAGTAACTGCTGGATTATTTGCCTATCTGTTCCTTTTTTCAAATATTCCTGGTTAGTGCATAAAATGTATATATTTTTATATTTGTCTCTGTAGTTCAAGAAAGAAAGGGATTTAAATGGTGGTAGCATTGCTTACTGCATATCACCATTATCTAAGCCATGTAATAAATACAAAAAGTGAATTATGTATGAAAAGATTGCAGATATATTAAGTTGACATTGTATGTGTGTATATATATACACACACACACATACACACACACACGTATGTATATTATGTAAAGGGATTGTTTTATACATAATGGGCACGCTGCTTGCTTTTTGAGCTTCTGAAATCTTACACACACACACGCGCACGTGCACACACACACACATGCATGTTATATTATAAAAGTAATATTTAAGTACCTAAAAATTGATCTTGCAGATTACTCATAAAAATATTGAGTGATTATTTGTGGGGAGAGAAGTGAGATGCAGTACAACTTGAAGGTGATACTACCATTTATCTACATAAGTCCTCAGTTTTTGAATTTTCAATATGTATAAAAATTGTTTTAATAAGCATAAAATTGTTTTTGTAACTTAAAACATATACAAGAATGAGGGCTGGACACATTGGCTCATGTCTGTAATCCCAGCAATTTGGAAAGCCAAAGTGGGTGGATTGCTTGAGGCTGGGAGTTTGAGGCCAGCCTGAGCAACATGGCATAACCTTGTCTCTACAAGAAATACAAAAATTAGCTGGATGTGGTGGTGCACTCCTGTAGTCTCAGCTACTTGGGATTCTGAGGCAGGAAGATCTATTGACCCTGGGAATCAAGGCTGCAGTAAGCTGCGATCATGCCACTGCACTCCTGCCTGGGGAACAGAGTGAGACTCTGTTTGGAAAATAAACAAACAAGCAAAAGAACAAAAAATGCAATGAAATACATCATTTTGCTGTTCAGCAAATGAGGAAGTGGTAGCCTCTTTACATTCCTTTATTTCTTTCATGTGGACATTTTAGCTAGGAGTCAATTTGAAGGATGATCTTTATATGTAACTTTTTTATTTTCTTCCTGTTTTGTTGATAAGTTTTTAAATTGTTTCCCTAAGATTTTAAATAAACTAACTGGAGTCATCTTTTCTAAACTGAGGCCAAAGAAATTAGTGTCAAAGTCTACCAGTTTTTGAAATTGTTGAATTATTTTTTAAGGTGAAATATTTAGAAATCTCCCAACAAAGAAATTAAAAATAGTCTAACGACCTAGGAAAACTCATCTGAAAAATAAATTTTTGCAGAATAAGATATACGTGTCCTCTAAATTATATTAAAACAACAACATAAACAATGCATGAGTCAGTATTACTGAAGCACTGACAGCCACAGCCCGTAAAACGCTATGAATTTTTTACAGCACTAGGTGTGAACATTATGAGGTGGAAAACAGCTTCATTTAGAATTCACAATGTGCTGTTAAATAAGCCAATAAAAAATCAACCTACTATCTTCTTTTTGCTACATATACTTTGGGTAACACTTTTCTTTTCTTCATTACAATTATTTCTTTGTCTACTGCTATAAGTAATTCTTCTACCTTAATGGTAACATGTGGTTGATAATATCCCATTGATTGAAGCAATGACTTTCTAATAGCAAATTCAGTTACGAACACTCTGAATTTTGGCCCAATGACCCATGACTTCCCTTTTAGGATCATTAGTTAGGACACAGTTGGTTTTAATGGTGGTGATAATTATCCATATTCTTGGAGCTGCTAACCCTTTGTAGAGACATTTTCACCTGTAACTTGTTCCCAGAGTCCCTAAAGAAGAGCAAAGCAGAATATGGGAGATTGTCACAGCTGGGTTCTTGAGATACCACATCAGATCCCCTAGAGAGTGATTCTCAAATGTTTTCAAGTGCTAAGTCATTTGAAAGATATCTACATCTAGATAGAAAGTAATAAAAGAACTAAATATTGTGTTTAATAAAAATATTGAATGATATTTTTGTATGGATGGATTTATATTTGTAGGCACATATATATTTTATATATAATTATCTATTGCCAGACTCTAATGCAGATAAGTGAAAATGCGAAAAAATATATTAAGATAACATAAAATCAAGAAGATTCTTGAATAAATCTTTCTCCCATTTATTGAATGAAGACCATTTATGTAATTTGTGCAATCATAAAATCTTGGTGTTCTGACAAAGCACCATTTGAGAAACTTCCATGAGGCATTAGTTAATTAATTTATCAATATTGAGATCTATATTTGCATATTCAACCACCTGCTTAGTGGTTTCACTTAGAAGTTTAAAAGGCACCTAAAATTAAATGTGGGAAAAAAACCAAGTCAAAAACCAAACACCTCCTGATACCATATACACAGTCCAACCCTTTCTCTACTCATGCCATTTCATAAATGATACAATACACTCAGTTACTCAAACCAAAAACCCTTTTGTGAACCTTGGTTTCTTTCTTTGTCATCTCATATATCCATGCAGAACATTAATTCCATGATATGAAACAAGCCTCTCTCCATCTCCTGTACTGGTACCCTAGTTCAACCTCCTAATGGCCCTCCTGGCTTTATGCTCTTCTTTTGTTTTGTTTTTCATTTTTTTGTTTTTTTTTCCTCCATTATTTGCATGCTCCTTTAATGCCTATTCTTCACGCATCAGTTAGAGTGAGCTTTGAAAAACATCAATCAGATCATATCTTTCTTGTTTGAAACTCTGATGCCTTCCCACTTCACTTAAAGTAATGAAATGTATTATTGCCTACAATACCCAATATGATTGATTCCTAGTCTGTCTCATCTCCTACCACTTCCCCTTTGCCATCTTTTCTCAAGCTACACTGGCTTTCTGTCACTTGAACACACCAATCTCATGCTTGGAACATATTTCATAATAATTATTTTTGGAATGGTGAAGCACTTTTTGATCTGGAGGAGACCAAGGTGATGAGCACGTAGATTCTGCTGTCAAGAAACGTACAGTGTAGTAGAAAGAGATGCACCAGTAAGAAACAAGGACAATATTCTGGGAGCTATGAAAAAGCTATACATAGGTTATAGAGCTACAAAGAGGAGTGATGATTTTACTTGGGGGAAATCTGTTGAATTAGGTTTCAAAAACCTGACTTGGTGGATATTTGCCAGGAAAGCCCAGACTCAGGAGGCCAACGGAGGCAGGTGTCATGCTTACTGAAGTTCACATGGGACTGAAATCACATCGTGAGTAAGGAGACACACAAGTCATTCAGTCTGGCTTGATCAAAGCATTATATGTAAATAAGAATCTTTTGTTCCATTTCATTATAAACAATATAGAAATGAAGAAAGATACTCTGTGGGCCGAGCAGCAATGTCACCAGATTAAAAATGTATTTCTTATACCCAAGCATTCGTTTGTTCACTGAATGGATATTTACATATTTATTTATCTGTTACAGTTTATACATGGCACTGCTCTCACTTGGAGATAGAAGACTGAGCACAACAGACTAAGTCCCTGCTCTCATAGACTTTACGGTTCAGTGGGGGAGACAGATTAAAAACAAATAAATACTTACTAATTCAAGCAGTGATAAGTGCTGAGAAGAGACAAGATGGGGTGAAGGGAAAGAGATTGTTTGGGGAGGGAAATTGCTGTTTTACTTGGAGTGATCTGGAAAGGGCTCTCTGATGAGACAAAATTTAAATAGAAACCTGAATAGTCTGAAGAAGAACGATGCAACTATCTGGGGATACAGCATCCTTGACTGCTGAAATGGCAATGGCAGAAGCCCTGACACACACAGGAGCCTGAGTAAGTAGAGGAAGAACAAAGACACAAGTACCCCTGAAGCAAAATGATCAGTGGGAAAGGGACAAAATCCTAGGTCAAAGTTACAGCCTGTGGAAGATTATATAAAGCATGGTAGAAACTTTGCTTTTATTTAGAGTAAGATGGGAGCTGCTGGAAGTCTTTGAGTAGAGGGAAGGTACTGTATGACTTACTTTATAAAAGAATGGTCACATAGAGTATAGAATGGAGGCCAAGAAGGGAACTTGGGGGCTGAATTCATCATAGAAGGAGTCCAAGCAACAGAAGATTGTGACTAGACCCAGGGAAGTACAAATTGAGATAATGAGAAGTGGATTGAAATGGGTTTTATTTTCAGAGGAGAGAATTCAGGATCGCTTGTGTGTAGGGAATGAGAAAAAGAAAAATCAAGGAATGGCTCCAAGTGTTTTTTCTTCTTCTTCTTTTTTTTTTTTTTGAGACGGAGTTTCGCTCTTGTTACCCAGACTGGAGTGCAATGGCGCGATCTCGGCTCACCGCAACCTCCGCCTCCTGGGTTCAGGCAATTCTCCTGCCTCAGCCTCCTGAGTAGTTGAGATTACAGGCACGCGCCACCATGCCCAGCTAATTTTTTGTATTTTCAGTAGAGACGGGGTTTCACCATGTTGACCAAGATGGTCTTGATCTCTTGACCTCGTGATCCACCCGCCTCGGCCTCCCAAAGTACTGGGATTACAGGCGTGAGTCACTCCAAGTGTTTTTGTTTATTTTTTTTGTTAGAACAAATGTCTGGATGGTTGCGCCATTTTCTTACATAGTGAGACAGATTTAGAATTGAAAGGATACATTTCTGTTTTAGTCATATTAAGTTCATGATGCCTATTAGATAGGTAAATAGATATATTCAGACTAGAGGCAGGGAGTCATTTTGGTGAATTTAAAATGACCAAGGTTTGCAAGTGCAGAACTTTGATTTTAAAGCTTTAGTCTGAGTTAACAAGATTTAAGCATTTGGGCACATATTCACCCGGGTCATAAGAATAGATTTAAAACAAAAGCTGAAGTTTTATGAGTTTTCAGTGAGGAGTATACTAGTCTGGTGGTGAGACTTCCCCAGGTCATTCCTTTTCAGTTAGCAGTGGCAACTGAATTAGCAATTAGGTAGCTGCACATTAAACCTGGAAAGTGATAAAAGGGCATCTAGTGGTTTTATGAAGATTTTTCACTAAGAAAAGCATGATCAATCATGCTTTAGTATGAAATTTTCTATGCTTCCCTCTGTTCAGCATACTAAATTTTGAATACATACCATATCCTTGGCTTGTGCCAGCCCAGATTGACTTCAGATCAGAAGAGATATAATTCATAACTATTCCTGTATAAGTCATTTCAGTCCCATCATGAAATTCATAACCCTATCCCTGATAAACCTTTGGTAAATCCTTCAGGATCAATAATCATAATAATAAAAAAGAGTAAATTAGGACGTCTAAGGACATTTGTTCTATTTAAATTTGACCAATCATTGATATTCAAAAGAGTGTCCTAGCTAGACTTGCCAATGTAGAATTCAGTATGCTTTTCTCAATATATCTATTTTTATATTCATTCATCAGGCTAATGAAACTAGAAAACTAGAAAAAATTCAAACTTGAATAATCTTCTATTGCTTAGATACTAAGGAGATTTAAAACTCATAGTAATGCATACACACAAAATCCTAACATAACTAGAATGTGATTTTGAGTGAAATTAAGTCAAATTTTTAATTAAAAACTAACATCTCAATGTAATAATTTTACTAGCTAAATATCTCTTCATTTTGTCTAAATTATTGTTTTTAAATTAAAAAGAGAAATTGAAGATGATTTCTAAAAATAAAACCATAATAGATGTGGCCTTGGAATTTTATCTCTTTATTTAATGAATAAAATTAATGTTCTGTAGGGGCAATTTATCTGAAATGACTATACTTATTATGCTAAATTGTCTCTAATTATTATTTTCAGTCCATTTGGCACAAATAGACCAAGTTCAAAATTACAATCCTCATGAAATCTATGGTGTTTGATAAACAGAAAGTTGTAACTTTACGTATGTAATCATGATGTCAAATAAGCAAGAGACTGAGTGGAACTCAATGGAGCTAGTACTTTCTAGTAGCTGGAATAGTGAGAAGGGATTCAGTAGATGTGCATTTCATTTCCACCTGGCCTCCTTTTGTGATACACAGAACCGCTCTCCTAAATGGGAATGAGCCCTGCTGCTTTACTCATGTAACTACCAAGATTAGATTCAGTTTTGAACTCATTAGCTGAAAGGAGGCACTTTATTGTGGTGGGATAATACAATTGTGTTCAGAACTGGAAAAAAATACAGCCAATGATACAGATATGTTTTGGTAATGATTGGTCCCATTAGTAACTCTAGCCACTACTGAACTTTCAGAGTAGAAAATAAATATTCTCATTGACTATATGACAGCTCTGGTTTGTATCCTGGGTTCACACTTGATTTCATTCTTTTTCTAACAAGTTGTGAGTTACTCACATTGACAGTGGGAACAAGGAGTCTAATAAAATAGACCTCCAGAAGAGGCCTTGCCTTCTCAGTACTGAAGAGGATCCCAGCCCTCAGAAAGGTCTTTTTATAATGGGAGCTGGCCCAACAAATGCTTTCTGCCCTAGGGGCCTGTCTTACAAATAGTAATTCAAAAGAAGTACAAGGAACTGACTGACAGGAGGGGAAAGAAATGTGGTTAGGTTCAAGGAAGGTTATGTTTAGTCAAAAAAAAAAAAAAAAGAACTGGTTTAAGAATTTCTTTAAATGCTCTAGAATCTAAAAACGCTGTAATCAAAAGCAATTGCAGAAATTTACTTTGACATTTGTTTTACATTTTGTAATCTGTGGAAATCACATTTCAACCTTTTATGATTTTTTTATTGAAAACACTTTTAAAAAGTCTTTTGGGAATGCATGCATTAAAGCTGTATTTCTATAAAGTCAGAAACTTAGAAGGTATATGCATATTTTGTTCAAATTAGTATGAAATCAATTTTTGTAAATCCCTAAATCATTCTGAAACTAGATAACATACATTGTTTATAATTTCTTACAAAGAATTTGAATATATATCATATACATATATGTACCAAATACACATCGACAGCTGAATTCTAGAAATGATACAGATATGAGGCCAAAGAGAATTCCATTCCAAACATTCTATCTTATCCCCCAGTACAGCTGGAAATGCTGATATTTTACACTAGTCAGTTCCCATCTAACACAATTCCACAGTCACTTTGCAAGCCAGACATAGTCGACTAATCACATTTAAATAATATTAGTCTCTGCTTATATCCTGGTTGCAGATTCTGAAGATTTTACCTTTTCCTTTGCAAAGCTCCATTCTAGGGCTGTCAGATTTTGGAGAATTCTCAGGACTCAGTCTGTAACTTAACACTTCTTGTGAAATCATTTCACTGGAGTGATTGTTTTATCTCCTCAACGATCCTAAGCCTGGCCCTGATCGCAGGAACATTTGTGAATGCCACCTTGCCCTTGCCCACCTGTTTTAAGTTTCTCCTCCTCCCTTTATCTACCTTTTCCACACAACAAGACAATCCAAAGTGTGTGTCATTTAGGTGTCACCAGGTCTGTGAGACGTGAAAAGCTCTGCCAGTTAACATTAAACAGAATCCCAGAGGTTTCATGGAATCACATTTCCCTACTGCAAAGAAAATTGAGAAGAGGGGCAAGGTAGCTTTAGAGTGGGAGTTTGAATGAGGACACTTTGTCCATGAATGGAAACTCTACATTCTTTGTTATTTTAACAGGCTGTGTCTGTTCTCCTTGAAAGAAATTGTATGAGAGAAGATTGGATTAAGTAGTTTTTATTTTATTTCAAAGCACTTGTACACTTTTCCAAAGATCAGCTTACTTAGCCAAGTAATAAGCTCTTGTTTTACAATAATACTAGTGTATATTATATCATTCTAGCTTACTACAAAATACAGAATTAGAGTTGGGAAACAAAACATTTGTTTCTTTGGTGAATGAGGCATATATCATTACCTATTCATTCTGTCAGATATAACTTGAACCTTTTAAACTATTCAAAGAAATACCCAACTAGTTAATCTGCTTTAGGAAGAAAATAGTATGCACCTACTCAAGACTTCTTTAAAAAAAGATTAGCCTTTTGCAGTCCAAAGGAAGTCTAAGTTTATATACATTTTTTGCATTTGTATCTTTTGAAAAGTTCAAAAACGTATTTGCATACCTCCCAATTCCATTTTTCACACTTTTTATAAGATTACAGTATCACGGGGAATGAATGAGTTAACTGGATCAAATATTTATTTGGCTTTTTATGTCTCATTACACAGATACCAGAGTATGCAGATGGTCAGATTGTAAATGACCTCAGATTGCCATACAGTTTACTTCTTTTACCGAAGACTATCCAAGCAGATGATGATTATTTGTTTTTCAAAAATTGTTAATGTCACTCATTTGGTCTGTTTATCTCTAAATCTTTATATTTAGAAAGGCCTCTGTTATTATGAATTTAACATTGTCTTAGATACTGACATATGAAGAAAACATATTTTTCTAATTTCTGCTTATTATTGTACTACTAGAATTTTTCTTTCTTGCTCGAAGATTGGAAAATTCTTTGATCATTTACTTTGTTTTTACTGCTTTGTATCATAGCTTCATTGCAGAAAAAGAATGAGATAATTTTCATACCTTTTACTAAGTGTTTTTTTTTCAAAAGAGATCTATGTATTTCTGGTTAATGCCATTTTTATTAAATTCTATTAACTTGCTTACTAATGCTACTCCCTTCGTGGATTTATATTCTATGGTGATCATTATAGCTTCATCTACAAAACACAGAAAAACTTGTGAGTTATCTTAGCAGATACATGAGTTAACCACTTAAGTTCTATTTCCACCAAATGCTTCAGGTTCAGTGATTATTTCAGTCAAAAGTGATGCTTGTCAGACATGTTACTACAGGTGAATTGACAACCAAGCGTCTGTTCAGTCTTTTATGCATGTTGTTGCCTACATAACTCAGAGACCTAATATCCCATCTGAGTCAAAAATGGTAACAATTTGTTTACTTTTCCTAATTGAAAATAGGTAGGTACTGAAATGTCTTATCATTCCAAATCGTTCTTTAAGTCTTCAGAAAATTTGAGGTATTACGGGGTTTTGAGGAACGCTGCCAGTCACAGGTCCAAACAGCTGGATCTCACCCTCAGGAAACTGCATTTCCCTGTTTGAATCTATAAAAAAGGTAACTTTTAGTTTTTATACTCTGAAACAACGTTGTGCATTTAAAAAAATATTTTCAGAACTCAAGAGAAAACACTGGAGAAATGACATAATATAGGATAAGGTGTGAGCTCCCCAAAGTTCTGCATCCAGGCTTATATCAGCTGCATGTGATTTTATTGTTGTTGTGGTTGTTATTGGGCATTCAGGGAACATACAAGGGCATATATACTACCACATCGACAGAAATTTTATTGGGGAGCTTCATCCTTGAAATCAATGAACGATCTCCCACTGGAGTTAGTAATTAAAACGTTATTTAATCCACTGTCTCCTAAACTAAGTTTGTAAATGAACTTACAGGAATGAAGAGAGAGGAGGTAGAGAAACAACGTAAGAGTGAGATACAAGGAAGGAAAAGAAAGAGAAAGGAGGAAACAATAAATAGTGATGGAAGTTAGTGTGCAAAAATTAACCAGATTTCCTTGGCATTTGTCTTAACAGTAAGTAGTGTGTGAATTAAAAACAAACGAAAACAAATTCTATATATCTCTCCCAAATTTGGTGAGGATGATTGCAAAGGTGAGTGGATAAATGAGAACATTCCTCAGCATGGATCGTAGTGTTGGGCATAGATTAGAAGCTTCAGAAACTGGAAGAAATAAAAAGAAGAATATAGCAAAATAACTCGAAGGGATTTGATGCCATTCTGGGACAATGAAAGAGAAGGTAGAGGAAAGCTTCCTGTTGAGAGTGTCCAAAGATGTAGTGCTCATGATAGCAGAAGAAGAAGGGACGATCATGGTGAAGTGGGGAGTTCACTGCCAAAGGGCTTTCCCTTCTCTGAATGTGTGATTTCATGAAACAAGTGAATCTAAACAGCAAGTACACGGTCAAATTTGGTGAAAATTGTGATCTTTTAAACGCAACACTCTTAAGTATAGGACTCAGTGTAACATTAATTTCAGGTAAAATTAGGTCAGATATTTGGGGCAGGCCTTCTCAGATAATTAATAATGTTTTCTTTGAATTATAAAATTTCAGAATAATAATGATGAAAATATCCAAAGATTTAATTTTTAATTATTTTGTGTAAATTATACTTTCAAAAACCCAAAATATGATTAAAAGAGAATCACACACATTTGGCTTGATATTATTGTAAAATGCCATACCAAGGTCCCAAATTAGGGCAATTATAATTTTAAAATAAGAAGTTTAGCAAATATCAAATAGATAAAGGCTTCTTTTTTTGCCTTTTTTTTTTTTTTTGAGACGGAGTCTTGCTCTATTTCCCAGGATGGAGTGCAGTGGTGCAATCTTGGCTCACTGCAACTTTTGCCTCCCAGGTTCACGGGATTCTCCTGCCTCAGCCTCCTGAGTAGCTGGGATTACAGATGCATGCCACCACACCCAGCTAATTTTTGTATTTTTAGTAGAGACAGGGTTTCACTATGTTGGCCAGACTGGTCTTGAACTCTTGACCTCATGATCTGCCTGCCTTAGCTTCCCAAAGTGCTGGGATTACAGGCATGAGCCACCACACCCAGCTGCTTTTTTCTTTCTTAAGAACATTTTCAGGTTCATAGCAAATTGAGCAAAAGTAGAGTTCCCATACTCCCCTCCCCTACACATTCACAGCCTCCCCAACCATCAATGAGCTAATACTGACTCATTATTATCATCTAAAGCCCATAGCTTACCTTTGAATTCACTCACTCTTGGTATTGTACATTCTATGGGTTTTGACAAACGCATAGTAATGTGTTTCCACCATTATAGTGTCATACAGAGTATTTCCATTGACCTAAAAATCCTCTGTATTCTGCTTATTTATCCTTCTTGCCCCACTAATCCTTGACAACTGATCTTTTTACTGTCTCCACAGTTTTACCTTTTCCAGAATGTTATATAGTTAAAATTATACAGTATGTAGCCTTTTTGAATTCGCTTATTTCTCTTAGTAGCGTGCATTTAAGTTTCTTGCTTTTTTTTTTTTCTTTTTTATTGCATTTTAGGTTTTGGGGTACATGTGAATAACATGCAAGGTTGTTGCATAGGTGCACACGTGGCAGTATGATTTGCTGCCTCCCTCCCCTTCACCTATATCTGGCATTTCTCCCCATGCTATCCCTCCCCAACTCCCCACCCCCCCACTATCCCCCCTCCCCCCCAACAGACCCCCGTGTATAGTGCTCCCCTCCCTGTGTCCATGTGTTCTCCTTGTTCAACACCCGCCTATGAGTGAGAACATGTGGTGTTTGATTTTGTGTTCTTGTGTCAGTTTGCTGAGAATGATGGTTTCCAGGTTCATCCATGTCCCTACGAAGGATGTGAACTCCTCCTTTTTAATGGCTGCATAATATTCCATGGTGTATATGTGCCACATTTTTCCTGTCCAGTCTATCATCGATGGGCATTTGGGCTGGTTCCAGGTCTTTGCTATTGTAAACTGTGCTGCAATGAACATTCGTGTGCATGTGTCCTTATAGTAGAACGATTTATAATCCTTTGGATATATGCCCAGTAATGGGATTGCTGGGTCAAATGGAATTTCTATTTCTAGGTCCTTGAGGAATCGCCACACTGTTTTCCACAGTGGTTGAACTAATTTACACTCCCACCAACAGTGTAAAAGTGTTCCTATTTCTCCACATCCTCTCCAGCATCTGTTTTCTCCAGATTTTTTAATGATCGCCATTCTAACTGGCATGAGATGATATCTCAATGTAGTTTTGATTTGCATTTCTCTAATGACCAGTGATGATGAGCATTTTTTCATATGTTTGTTGGCCTCATGTATGTCTTCTTTTGTAAAGCATCTGTTCATATCCTTTGCCCATTTTTGGATGGGCTTGTTTGTTTTTTTCTTGTAAATCTTTTTTAGTTCATTGTAAATTCTGGATATCAGCCCTTTGTCAGACGGGTAGGCTGCAAAAATTTTTTCCCATTCTGTTGGTTGCCGATTCACTCTATTGACTGTTTCTTTTGCCGTGCAAAAGCTGTGGAGTTTGATTAGGTCCCATTTGTCTATTTTGGCTTTTGTTGCCAAAGCTTTTGGTGTTTTGGTCATAAAGTCCTTGCCTACGCCTATGTCCTGAATGGTTTTGCCTAGGTTTCCTTCTAGTATTTTTATGGTGTTACGTCTTATGTTTAAGTCTTTAATCCATCTGGAGTCAATTTTAGTGTAAGGTGTCAGGAAGGGGTCCAGTTTCTGCTTTCTGCTTATGGCTAGCCAGTTTTCCCAACACCACTTATTGAACAGGGAATCCTTTCCCCATTGATTGTTTTTTTCAGGTTTGTCAAAGATCAGGTGGTTGTAGATATGTTGTGTCGCCTCCGACGCCTCTGTTCTGTTCCATTGGTCTGTATCTCTGTTTTGGTACTAGTACCATGCTGTTTGATTACTGTGCATTTAAGTTTCTTTCATGTCTTTTCATCGCTCGACAGCTTCTTTCTTTTCAGTGCTGAATAATATTCCATTGCTTGGATATACCACAGTTTACTTATTCATTAACCTACTAAAGGACATCTTGGTAGCTTCCATGTTTTGACAATTATGACTAAAGCTGCTATAAACATTCATTTATAAGTGCAGAGAGCTTTCTTTTTAAAAATTCCAATGGTAACAAATAAATTAATTTAATGGAATTTAAAATAATTAGTGAAAAAAGTCTTACGCAAAGACTTCACACCATCTACTGGTAGGAAATAAGTCATTTCAAATTCCTTTACATCAGTTTTGATAGCATTTTTATTATGTTATAAAACATAGATTAAGTTTTTTTTTTAATACTGGGAAGCAACATGGAAAGACTGACTTTTAATCTTGTTTACGGCACCCCCGCACCTAAAAGCTCTTGGATTTTGGATGAGCAATTGACTACTTTCTCATCTGTAAAGTGGGGGATGATAACCACAAACACAGAGGAAGCACTCTGTAGAAGGCACACACTTCTTAAAGCTGAACACACACACACACACACAGACATGCACACAAACATTTATTTCTTACATCAGCTATATAAGTAGAGAAGTTACCATTTTCATTTTCTAAATGAGGAAGTAGAGGCCTAGAGAGGTTGAATGTATTTAATCCCACAGTTTGGATTGTGAATTTATGCTCTAAGCCATGATTATACTGCTTTTGGCATGCTTACATGCTAGGAATAATGTGAAAATTAAATGAGATAATTCACATAATAAGGTTAGAATAATTTAGGACATGTAATCAGATCTCAATAAAGGTTAAATATAATTACAATTATGTGCTTATATAATTTACTCTTCCTCAGAACCTTGTCAGGTAAAGTATTTTAATAATGGGGAAATTAAAACTAAGAGAAATTAAGTGAATTATCCTTGGTCATCTAGCAGAAGTGTGACTGACTCGGGACTCAAATCTCTTTGGACTTCAAGTATTTTGATTCTAGCCTTTGATCTTCATAACTGCTTGAGGTTATAGCTGTAGATGTATTAATAAGTAGCTTTCTCTTGTATTATTCCTTTATTATTTTGCTAAGAATAAGATGAAGTTTGGAAGTGAGTTAGAATGATGTTGCATGCACAGATATGTTATTATGTTTTAATAAAGTAACTGGTTTTCTTTAAGATGGGACATTGAGATAGAGGTCTCCATAGAAACACCTCAGGCTCTTTTTTCCTCCCCGGCTGTGTAAAGATAGGCCGCCATCATGAACGACACAGTAACTATCTGCACTATAAAGTTCATGATCAACAGACTGCATCAGAGGAAACAAATGGTCATTGATGTCCTTCACCCCGGGAAGGCAACAGTGCCTAAGACAGAAATTCAGGAAAAACTAGCCAAAATGTACAAGACCACACCAGATGTCATCTTTGTATTTGGATTCAGAACTCATTTTGGTGGTGGCAAGACAACTGGCTTTGGCATGATTTATGATTCCCTGGATTATGCAAAGAAAAATGAACCCAAACATAGACTTGCAAGACATAGCCTGTATGAGAAGAAAAAGACCTCAAGAAAGCAACGAAAGGAACGCAAGAACAGAATGAAGAAAGTCAGGGGGACTGCAAAGGCCAATGTTGGTGCTGGAAAAAAGAAGTGAGCTGGAGATTGGATCACAGCCGAAGGAGTAAAGGTGCTGCAATGATGTTATCTATGGCCGCTGTGGACTTTTCACGAGAAGCTTAATAAACTAAAAACTTTCAAAAAAAAAAAAAAAAGAAAGAAACACCTCGGAATCATGGAAAGTGTAATGTTTGGAGTTAGATACATGCAAGGTGGTTCTCATTCCCCGTTTACTGGACACTTAATCTTGGGCAAGTTACAAGTGTTTTTTAACTTCATTATCTTGTCTATAGAGTAACACCTTGCCTGACTTTATTTGAGGATTCAGGGCATTAAAATGATAACTTTTATAATCATGGCTTCTTCAGCTTCTAATAGCAGTCCCTCTTCCTTGGCTCATGGCCTGCTCCTCAGTCTTAAGTACATCACTCTAATGTTTGCTTCTGCCATCATATTGTCTACTTGTCTGAATCTGACTTCTGTGTCCTCTTATAAGGACCACTGGGATTATCTTGACCCATCCAGATATTCCAGGATAACCCCTCTCATCTCGAGATTCTTAAATTTAGTCACATCTATGAAGTCCCTTTTGTCATATAAGTTAAGATTCACAGATTCTGATGATTGTGACATACATATACTTGGAGGGCATTAATCAGTCTACTGCAAAGGGCTCATGATGTCTCATTATTAGTTCACATCAGCCAAAGGCTGTGTAATGATACATATTATAGCAGGAACTCACATTTATGTATCCCAAAATCCTATGGACTTCCCATGTGTTCACATTTCTGACTCTCACGACAGCACTAAAAAATTCTCTAGATGAGAAAATTGAGGCACAGATAGGTTAATCAACTTGCTTTTGATCACTCTACTGTGAATACTTTGAGTTATTAATAATAGTGCCGCTTCAGGGCTGTGCTTTTCAAGCTGTTGGGGTTCCTTAGAGAATGGTAGGTATACAGCCAGTGAGTTGTTAAGTTAGGACTTTTTCACCAGTGGACTGCTGGCAAATGGTAGCTCTATGCTGAGGCCCCTGGAGGAAGGGCTACCCTGTTGACAGGCTGAAACACAGAAAGCTTGTCCTCAGCCAATATGATCTTTCCTCCATGACACCTTCATTGGCAGAGGTTGCTTGCCATCATTAAGGTAAGGCATTATCTCTGTGACTTAGTCTCAAAACTTCCTCCATGTGTAAACCATAAAACTCAACTTGTCTGTTCTCTTCTTTAGGACTCTGTTTCCAATAACCTGAACTTTCCTCCACATTCCAGCATTTGACGACAGTTATGTTAGTCATAGAATGATTCCAGAGGTTTTTGGTAAGGAAAGTTGACCAACAATAAGCACTCCAGCTACCATGAGATTTTTTTTAGAACTAGACAACTTACTTAAATAATTATACTCACCTTTGCACATGACGCTCTTTCTCAATGCCTACTGGATCCAAATCTACCTACAAGAGCCTTCAAACACTGATTCACTATATATTCAGCTTACAACTTTGATTACACTAGAGCACAGTCCTCTGTGTTAGCTGGACCAAGCTAGTTGCTGTTTCTTATTTCCATGAGGTTGCTGGGCTCATGCTTCTCACTCCCACCTGTAAAATCAGGTTGCTTCAAAAATCAGTAATTTGACTCCTCTGTTGGCTCTGTATTTTTCTTAATATATCCCTTCCCTGAGAAATGAACTTGGAAGGAGCTAGCTCTGTGAGCTCTGGAAAGGTCATGAGATACACATAATTACAGGCAGAAATCTGGTTGGCTAATATATCAAAATATTAGCCTGCAACAGTATTTGAACTACTTTTCTAAGAATAAAGACATGAAAGGCTTGCAAAAGAAAGAAGAGATGTCTAACCTGTTAGGTTCTTATCAGTGAGAATGCCAACATTTTCTCATAACATACTGCTACCTGAAAACCAAAATAATTGCCTCGATAGCTTCAATACGGCAATGCTTATGAGACAAACATATTCTCTTCATTCAAATTTTGTCCTGAAAGATTTTTATAAATGCAAGCTGTTTATCTGTGTGGTGAAGCTGAACATTTCTTAAAGGTAAGGAATACACAGTCTGCTTTCGTCTTTTATAAGCACATAATCTTGAGACAGATACAAGTAAGTTCTTGAAAATATTTTGCATATTTTCTCCTATGGTGTCCACTAATAGAATGATTACAAAAGGAGGGACAGCTGGGAAGCTACTGATGACCAACATTTCACAAATCTGCTGATTTCTTTCAATTAACTTGATGACAGTTATGTTAGTCATAGAATGATCCCAGAAGTTTTTGATAATCTTTGAGATAATCATGTGGTTTTTGTCATTGATTCTGTTTATGTGATGGGTTACGTTTATTGATTTCAACTAATAGATTTTTTTTCTGCCAATGTAAGTAAGTGTCAAATAGTTTTATTGTGAAATTAAAAGATTGTTAAGATAGATAATAAAGAAATAATATCACTGAAGAAACAATGGACTCACAATCCCTGACAGGCTGAAAGTAAATTTAATAGAACCAAATGAGAACTGATTTAACTTGTGTATTTTCTAATTAATTGTATGATTCATTCAATTTGTAGTAGAAAATAGAGCCTATTTAGATCACTTTAAGACCACAACAGAGATGCAAAATATAACCCCATAGAATTTTATATTTAGTGGAACAGAAAACCCAATTAAATAACTAAAAGCCTAACTTGAAGTGACTGCACTGGTGGTGCAGTTGAGAAATTAGAATAGGCCCTGAAACATAAGAATAAATGTAAAAGATGACAACATACTTCTGCCATAATGCACCAAGCAGGAGGGAGCATAAACATAGTCTTCCCTACTGGGGAGGAATATTTTGTTACTAAGATTGTTTAATATTACTAGCACATGGTATTAATAAAAGACAGATTTGTGCTTAGATGACTATTTTAATTTTCCATGTGTATAGATAATGCAACCCTTAATGCATAGATCTCAGGTAGCTTGCTTCCATCTCTCCTTTTTTGCTACACAACTGTCTTTTGGTCATCTAGTATCTGGAGTATGTGTTTTCTTAAATGTATGCCTTGCCAACACACAGAGTTGTTTCCACCATTGATCCAGCATCTTCTCTCTCTTCTCCATCAATCACTCTCTCTCCTCACCATCCTTGCCTTCTCTTCATACCATTTGTCACTACTTGGCATTATAGAGTATATTTATTTTATTTACTTGCTCACTATCTAGCTGCCACAGTGGAATGTAAGCTCCATGGCACAAGTCCCATTTATTTCCCCCACTGCTGGCTGCATTGACTTCTGCTAGAGCAGTGTTCAGCACACAGCAGGAGCTCAGTCAATATCTGTGGAATGAGCAAATCAGCCACTTTGACTGAATTCATATGGAGTTAGACACACGACTCAATTACACCCTAGGCAAGATAGTAAAGAAGGAACTGCTGTCTATGGTACTCCTTACATCATTAAATCTTAGAAGACAGATTTGAATGTCCACTATATTAAGATGCTACTGTTGCTCCTGGGAATATAAAGATAAATAAGAATCAGACTTAGTCCTACTCATTGGCCTAAAGGAGGTCACAATTCAATAGGAATAACAGACACCTGTAAAGAACTAATTATAAAGCACAGTAATACATGCTGTGATAATAGTGAATATAAAGCCTGTGGTAGCCAGCAAAAAGGAGTAGTTGATTCCTCTTGAGGTAGAAATACCATTCAGTTTGATATTGGCTATGGGTTTGTTATAAATAGCAATTTATATTTTGAGAGATTTTTCACCAATACCTAGTTTATTGAGTGTTTTTAGCATGAAGGGGTGCTGAATTTTATTGAAGGCCGTTTCTGCATCTATTGAAATAATCATGTGGTTTTTGTCATTGGTTCTGTTTATGTCATGGATTACATTTATTGATTTGCATATGTTGAACCAGCCTTGCATCCCAGGGATGAAGCTGACTTGATCATGGTGGATAAGCTTTTTGATGTACTGCTGGGAAAAAGTACAAAGCTGGAGGCATCACACTACCTGATTTCAAACTATACTACAAGGCTACAGTAATCAAAACAGCATGGTATTGGTACCAAAACAGAGATATAGACCAATGGAACAGAACAGAGACCTCAGAAATAACAGCACACATCTACAACCATCTAATCTTTGAAAATCTGAATAAAACAAGCAATGGGGAAAGGATTCCCTGTTTAATAAATGTTGCTGGAAAACTGGCTAACCATACACAGAAAACTGAAACTGGATCCCTTCCTTACACTATATGCAAAAGTTAAGATGGATTAAAGACTTAAACATAGGACCTAAAAACCACAAAAACCCTAGAAGAAAACCTGGGCAGTACCATTCAGGACATAGACATGAGCAAAGACTTCATGACTAAAACACCAAAAGCAATTGCAACAAAAGCCAAAATTGACAAATGGGACCTAATTAAACTAAAGAGCTTCTGTACAGCAAAAGAAACTATCATCAGAGTGAACAGGCAACCTACAGAATGGGAGAAAATTTTTGCAATTTATGTATCTGACAAGGGTCTAATATTCAGAATCTACAAGGAACTTAAACAAATTTACAAGAAAAAAGCAAACAACCCCATCAAAAAGTGGGCAAAGGATATAAGTAGACAGTTCTTAAAAGAAGACATTTATGCAGCCAACAAACATATGAAAAAAAGCTCATCATCACTGGTCGTTAGAGAAATGCAAATAAAAATCACAATGAGATACCATTTCATGACAATTAGAATGTTGATCATTAAAAAGTCAGGCAACAACAGGCCCGGCACAGTGACTTGCCTGTAATTCCAGCACTTTGGGAGGCCAAGGCAGGAAGTTCGCTTGAACTCTGGAAGCAGAGTTTGCAGTGAGCTAAGAACATGCCACTGCAGTCTAGCCTGGGTGACAGGGTGACAGAGCAAGACTCCATTTCAAAAAAAAAAAAAAAAGTCAAGATGTAACAGATGCTGGTGAGCTGTGAAGAAATAGGAATGCTTTTACACTGTTGGTGGGAGTATAAATTAGTTCCATCATTGTGGAGGACAGTGTGGCAATCCCTCAAGGATCTAGAACCAGAAATGCCATTTGGCCCAGCAATCACATTACTAGGTATATACCTAAAGATTATATATAAATCATTCTACTTTAAAGACACATAGACATGTATGTTTATTGCAGCAGTGTTTACAATCGCAAAGACTTGGAAGCAACCCAAATGCCCTTCAGTGATAGACTGGACAAAGAAAATGTGGCACATATACACCATGGCATACTATGCAGCCGTAAAAAAAGAATGACTTCGTGTCCTTTGCAGGGCAATGGATGAATCTAGAAAACATCATCCTCAGTAAACGAACACAGGAACAGAAAACCAAATACCACATGTTCTCAATCATAAGTGGGTATTGAACAATGAGAACACATGGACACAGAGAGGGGAACACCACATACCATGGCCAGTTGTGGGGTGGGGGACAAGGGGAGGGATAGCATTAGGACAAATACCTAATGCATGCGGGTCTTAAAACCTAGACGACGGGTTGATAGGTGCAGCAAACCACCATGGCACATGTATAATACCTATGTAACAAACCTGAACATTCTGTGGGTGTATCCTAGAACTTAAAGTAACATAAAATTTTAAAAAAGAAATACCAAAACAATGTAATTAAACTGGATTTTGAAGGGTAAAAATTACTTTGCCTGTTAAGGAGGATGGTCTGTTTCTGTATTGACAATTTAGGGAGAAAATAACTAGACAACTTCTTTCACGCCAAGGCTTTACTTATCTCAGAAGCAATGTTTGCCTTGCAAAAGAGGACATTTGATGATGAGATTGTGTAAGCCACAGAATCACCCAATGGTGTGGATACTCAGACAATGTACAAAGCAACATGTTTATTTTGGGAGAGTCTTCTGGTACCTCTCAAATCACATACCCTTATGCCATTACTTTTCTTATAGATGCAAAAGTCTGAACCAGGTGAGGATTCTCTAGTTGAGACATTCCAATAAAAAGAAAACATGGGATCATTTTTACTAAATAAATAATGTACTTTTAATGCTCGGAAAAACCTAATGAACATAGAGTTGTTTTGAAATGTATGGGTTTTGTTTTTGAAAAAGAAATCACCTCAGTTTCCCAACAGAGTTACAAAACACAAGTACTAGAAAACGTCAATGCAACTTGTAAAAAATTAGGTAGTGCTGGAATAACATATGTAATCCTGGTTTGCAGGATATCCATTTCAGGGAAATACCTATTAAGATTACTACACCGTGGGTCACTGACATCATTTTTCCTCTAACCTAACGCTGTATCAGGATCTCAGAACACAATGCAGGCACCGTTCTCAGTAGCACAGCTCTTCCCCATGGCTCTCTAGTGAGTGGTGATGGCCAGAGTACCTCAGTAATGATCTCAAGATGACAGTTGTTATTCTTCTTTAGAGAAAGTGAACTTTTTCAACTCACTTTAAAATTAAAAAAAAAAAAAATTTGTTATTTATTTTTAAAGATTTAATTGAAAAAATTATATATACTTATGTTGTACAACCTGATGTTATAAAATATACACAACTTGGAACAGTAAGTCAAGCTAATTAACATTGACTTGTTTCTTATTTCTCTTTCTGTCCATGGAATTCCAAGTGAGCGAACACAAAACATTGACAGAGAATTACCAAGAGAAAGTTCTCATTTTCACCCTTCTTTTATGATTTTCTCTCCATTTCGTTCTTTTCTCCTGTCTATGACCTATGTGATTGCTGCTTGAGGCAAACCTCACACATCTAATTCCAGCCAGCTCTTGGCAAGTGAAATCACTATTTAGATATTATCTCTGAACTGCTAGCATTGGCAGAGTCTATACTGTGGTTATGTCTATAGAGATGTTAGTTTTTATTCTCTGCTTGCTTTCTCATCCACAAATTCAAACTTATTAAGCGTTTGTGGTTCTTGCTGTAAAAGAATTGCTCTGTTGATATACAAGGGTGTAAATGCTTTTAAACTTGTAATTCTATCCAGTATGTTTCGAGATACCATTCAATGAATTTTTTTTTCATGGAAAATACAAGTAATTGCCAATCTAGCTTTACGCAGCAAAGAAAATCCTTTATTCAAAAACTCCTATTTTATTTGTTAGGCTTCAGGTGGATACTTCTGGGCCACAGCTGGTTTTAAAGCTTTTCAGCAGGCCATGTCTCAGAAAATAAACATTTCCATCAAACTGCTATTAAATGAGGAGTGAAATTTTATTCACTTCAACACCCTTTCCCTTTTTTAAGATTGATTTTATTTTTGTTCAGGTGCAAATGTCTCTGCATGGCTGTCTGAAGCACCCTTCAAAGAGTGTGGCAGAAAACAAAAATATTTCCCTCTTCAGTTATAGCCAAAAAAGAAAACAGAAAAATAAGAGAGTCTTGCCTTTTCTACCTTCTGAGCATGCAAGTAGCAATTCCACATTGTCCCCTCACGGGAGTCTGACCCCAAACATCACACCGCAGGCTGACTGCCAACCCATTTTGTGTCGAATTAGCATTGGCAGGAGTTCGCTTTGGCAAAGGAGGGATCTGTTTCTTTCTCAACCTAAGGCTTTTCCAAGCTTCTTGTCGTATCTGCTCCCTCCTGTAGGTTGCCTTCATTCTGCCCTGACCACCACCATATTCTGATCTACTTAGTTTATGAGGGGACTATAATAAATCCTTCAATTACTTTATCTTATCCCAGGCTGTTCTGCCAGTCTTTCTCTCTTTTTTGGAGGGTGGGGTGGTTGGGGACAGAGTCTTGCTCTGTAGCCCAGGCTGGAGTGCAGTGGTGCAATCTTGGCTCACTACAACCACTGCCTCCCAGGTTCACGCAATTCTCCTGTCTCAGCCTCCCAAGTAGCTGGGATTACAGGTGCGCATTACCATGCCCGGCTAATTTTTTGTGTTTTTAGTTGAGAAGGGGTTTCACTATGTTGGCCAGACTGGTCTCGAACTCCTGACCTCATGATTCGCTTGTCTAGGTCTCCTAAAGTGTTAGGATTACAGGCGTGAGCCACCACGCACGGTCCTTTCTCTGTTTCAAAGTTTGTCTCTTTGGTATTGGAGTTAGAAACTATCAAAAAATCAGTATGTCCTACTCCTCATCAATATTTAGGCAACCTTGTTACTAGCCATTCTTTTGCTCTGTGGCCCAGGCTGGAGTGCAGTAATGGGTTATCAGCTCACTGCCACCTCCGCCTCCTGGATTCAAGCAATTCTCATGCGTCAGCCACCAGATTAGCTGGGATTACAGGTAGATGCCACCACACCTGAACTGGCCTTTCTTGAGTGTCCATTGCCTCTCCTAAATCTGTGTAGTCTGCTTACAAATATTCAAAGTGAGCACAGATCTGGGAGTTGGGTCATTCTGGTCAGAATTATGATAGAAAACTTTTTGAAAACTCGTATTTTCTTATTTTGGCAACATTTTATTTAACAAGTTTGGTTTGAAACCCAGAACATTTATACTAATCCCAGTGCTTCCTTGAGATATTCCTCAGTTAATCAATGGTGTAACGATTAAGTACCTGGTCTCTGTAATCAATTATAACTGTCTAATTTCTGACCACATAAATTTCCAAGCAACTGTGTGCAAATAACCACTCCTACTTTCCACTGTGTCATCTCTAAAGATGGGGATAGAAGTGGAATTTAATGATACAGTTTACAAATGGTATTTAGCCATTACTTTAAGATGATGAGGGGGATGATGATGACGATGATAATTAAGTGATTCCAGTTAGAAGTAAAGTTAGGAAAATTACAAAAAAATCCCTCCCAATGCTTAACCGTACTTTGGTCACTATGTGGCAGAATCATAATGAAATAATAACATATAGCCCTCAACGAAATCTTTTGCCACTTCCTCATTTACAGGTAAGGAAATTAAGACTTCAAGTGAGACTCCCTGGTTTTGTAATTAGCCTCAGATCCAAGAACAAAACCCCAAATCCTTATCCAGGTATCTAAAGTTCTTGTTTTTCCTCTATATTGTGTTATTTCTGTTTGAAAACTTTTTTATACTTTGCTCCAAATATTTTAAATAAATAAACATTGCTAGTGGAAAACAGATAGTAAGTCCAAATTTAGACAAGGAAAAAAAGAAGACAGAAAGAGAGAGACGGAGAGTGGCAACAGAGAGACAGAATATTCTTTTGTTTTTTTGTATTTGGGCTCTGGGGTACATGTGCACGTCCTGCCTCCTGCAGGATTGTTGCACAGGTACATACATGCCATGGTGGTTTGCTATCTCCATCACCGCCCCCCCGCCCCCATTGCCTACATCGGGCATTTCTCCCGATGTTATCCTTCCGCATCCTCCCTGCCCACCTCCCGCTGTCCCCGCCAATCCCTCACCTAGTCCTGTGAGTGTTGTTCTCTTCCCTGTGCCCAAGTGTTCTCATTGTTCATCACCCACCTATGAGTGAAAACCTGTGGAGTCTGGTTTTCTGTTTTTGTGTCAGTTTGCTGAGAATGATGGTTTCTAGGTTCATCCATGTCTCTACAAAGGACACTAACTCATTGTTTTTATGGCTCCATAGTATTCCATGGTGTATATGTGCCACATTTTTTTTGTCCAGTGTATCATCAGTGGGCATTTGGGTTGGTTCCAGGTCTTTGCAATCATAAACAGCACCGCAACAAACATATGTGTTCATGTGCCTTTATGATAGAACGATTTATAATCCTTTGGGTATATACCAAGTAATGGGATTGTTGGGTCAAATGGAATTTCTATTTCTAGATCCTTGAGGAATCGTCACACTGTCTTCCACAATAGTTGAACTAATTTACACTCCCACCAACAGTGTAAAATGTTTCTTTTTCTCCACATCCTCTCCAGCATCTGTTGTCTCCAGTTTTTTTAATGACTGCCATTCTTACTGGCGTGAGATGGTAACTCAATGTGGTTTTGATTTGCATTTCTCTAATGACCAGTGATGATGAGCATTTTTTCATATGTTTGTTTGCTGCATATTTGTCTTCTTTTGCACAGTGTCTGTTCATATTCTTTGCCCACTTTTGGATGGGTTTGTTTGTTTTTTTCTTGTAAATCTGCTTTAGTTCTTCGTAGATTCTGTATACTAGCCCTTTGCCTGTTGAATAGATTTCAAAAATTTTTTCCCATTCTGTTGGTTGCCTGTTTGCTCTAATGATTGTTTCTTTTGCTGTGCAGAAGCTCTTAAGTTTAATTAGGTCCCATTTGTCTATTTTGGCTTTTGTTGCCATTGCTTTTGGTGTTTTGGTCATGAAGTCCTTGCCTATGCCTATGTCCTGAATGGTTTTGCCTAGGTTTTCTTCTAGGGTTTTTATGGTTCTAGTTCTTACATTTAAATCTTTAGTCCATCTGGAGTGAATTTTTGTATAAGGCGTAAGGAAGGGTTCCAGTTTCAGCTTCCTGCATACAGCTAGCCAGTTTTCCCAACACCATTTATTAAACAGGGGATCCTTTCCCCATTGCTTGTTTTTGTCAGGTTTGTCAAAGATCAGATGATTGTAGATGTGTGGCATTGCCTCCAAGGCCTCTGTTCTGATCCATTGGTCTATATCTCTGTTTTGGTAACAGTACCATGTTGTTTTGATTACTGTAGCCTTGGAGTATAGTTTGAAGTCCAGTAGCAACCTCCAGCTTTGTTCTTTTTGCTTAAGATTGTCTTAGCTATGTGGGCTCTCTTTTGGTTCCATATGCAGTTTAAAGTGTTTTTTTCCAGTTCTGTGAAGAAGGTCAGTGGTAGCTTGATGGGGATAGCATTGAATCTATAAATTACTTTGGGCAGTATGGCCATTTTCACAATATTGATTCTTCCTAACCATGAGCATGGAATGTTTTTCCATCTGTTTGTGTACTCTCTTATTTCATTGAGCAGTGCTTTGTAGTTCTCCTTGAAGAGATCTTTTGCCTCCTTTATTAGTTGTATACCTAGGTATTTTATTCTCTTTGTAGCAATTGTACATGGGAATTCGCTCATGATTTGGCTCTCTGTTTGTCTATTATTGGTGTATAGGAGGCTTGTGATTTCTGTACATTAATTTTGTATCCTGAGACTTTGCTGAAGTTGCTTATCAGCTTAAGGGGGTTTTGGGTTGAGACTATGTGGTCTTCTAAATATACGATCATGTAGTCTGCAAATAGGGACAATTTGACTTCTTTTTTTCCTAATTGAATGCACTTTATTTCTTTTTCTTGCCTAATTGATCTGGCTAGAACTTCCAATACTATATTGAATAGGAGTGGTGAGAGAGGGCATCCTTGTCTAGTGCCAGGTATTAAAGGGAATGTTTCTAATTTCTGCCCATTCAGTATGATATTGGCTGTGGGTTTGTCATAAATACCTTTTATTGTTTTGAGATTGTTTTCTTTTTTAGTTATGTCTCTGCCAGATTTTGGTATCAGGATGATGTTGATCTCATAGAAAGAGTTAGGGAGGATTCCGAGAGAGAATAGTCTTAATTCTCACATTGCCATGGGCTCATTGAAATCTATCCTCATTAGGTCTTCAAGAAAGGTGATCTTGGATAGGAACCAAGAGTAAGAATATCTTGGCTTTCATTTTTTGCTAGATCTGTATTGGGGAATTAGATTGGACCATATATAACCTGTAAAGCCTTCTTTTTCCTATTTTAAAAGCATTGTGAATGTGATTCTTCAACCTTATCTCAAGACTCAACCTGCTTTCTGTTTTGTCTTGAATAGTAGAATTGTTGGTTCACTACCAGAAAACCATACCATCTCTTTCTCCTCTACCTATTCACAATCTCTTTTTCAGCTTCCTTGAAGACAAAGAGTAACCAAGTACTGCTGTAGATGTGCCTACTGGGGAGCTTTTAAGAATGTTCTTGCCACCTTATAAAAGAGAAGAAGATGAGAAAAGAGCTCATTCTTCATTTTTAAAAAAGCTTTCAACATGAGAATTCTGTCTGGAGCTAAGGCAGCCATTTTTCCCCAAGAGGCAATAAAAATGCGAACAACCAGTCAACAGATAAGAATAGTGGAGTGGAAAGATAGAAAGAAACTGAATCCTTAATAATATCATGGAATTGCTGACCTATCTTGAGACTGCCTATTCCCAGACTTGTTAAGTAAAAAATAAATGTTGTATTCTAAGTTACTGTTAGTCAGTTTCTCTCTTGCTTTTAGCCAGTTAAAGGTAATATTTGTAAATGAAACTTTTAGATTGGGAGTGTTAGGCATGTGGATATCATCTGAATCTAAGAGGAAGAAGGTTCTGAGTTCTTTATACCTTATCAGCTTTGGGGAAGGGAAGAAGTTACGGAAAGCAACCCATGGAAATGATCTAAAGAAGATTTGGAAAGCAAAAAGGTTTCTTGCCTCGCTGTAGGTCTCATTCTAATATGGTTAATACCACCATTTAACCTCCCAGTGTACCACAATAGTTCGATGATCTACCCTTCAGGAGATAGCCTTGAACGTATTGCAAGCCATATAAAAATCAGCATGATAGGATTTTAAAGTTCAGTGATCTTTACAGATAAAGGAGAATTCTGACTTGTTTATCTTAATGTTGTTTTTTAATTTTCTGATTATACATAAAGTATCTATACCAAAAGTCACATTTCATGTGCTCAGCTGCATGTATCATCACAAACGGACTCTTACTGAGGATGTTAGATGTCCCTGAGGGCCACTCAGAGACAATCAACTCGTCAATGCATACATCCATTTTAAAAGAGCTCCTGAAGATTTCTCTGAAATTTGTTTCATACAAACTTTCTAGAAAGTGATTTTTTTTTTGATGTAATGAAATTATACTGCAAACCTAAAACTTGGTGGACCAAGGTGTACAAACAGGAATGTGGGTTCACACTGAAACAGCAACAACAAAAGGAACAAGAGGCAGGTGGTGGGGAGTGAGGGGGTGGGAAGGGAGGGAGGAAATTCTATTAAAAAACAAAAATGAAAACAAAAAACACAAGAACACACACACACAAAGTAAAAAATAAATGGAGTTGAAGATTCTGTTCTTCTTTCTTCCAAAGGCCAAAAAAAAAAGGAAAAAAAAAGGAAATGCAGGACCTGAGGCTGAAACCCTCAGAGCCCACTTCTGCAACAGGTGCAAAGGGGTGACAGGAGTGCATATGCCCTTTGACCCTGTAATTACACTTCAAGGTACTGTATGTAGACTTACAACTTAGGTTAAGTAAAAGAGGGTCACAAATTATTTACCATGTTTACGGACAGGCAGAATCTAATTCTCCTCTCCTTGGCTTTGGGCTGGTGTTAGTGGAGTTCTTGATGAGTACAGATAAAGAGAATTTAGAAAGTAGAAAAGTGATGTTATGGTACTTCTAAGGTTAGGTCATCAAACACCTTTCAACTTCCATCTGGACCTCTTAAGATATATATTTTATTGTATTCTGAGTGACCAACTGGGAAGTCCCAAAATACTAATACTGCCATACTGAAGAGATTACACATAGGTACTCTTATCAACAGCCTGTTCAGTGCAGCTTTCCAGGATTTTTGGTCTAGGTGCGAGGCCTAGGAGGGAAGCAACCTTAGACACTGGACCAACACATGTGCACCTAAATACCACTTAGTGATGTCCATTCATGGCATATGTAATAGAAGAATCACCCTTGAATTCCTGACACACAAAATCTTGATACAGAATAAATTATTGTTTTGAGTGACTAAATTTTATGGTAGTGTGTTTTGTAGCAATACATAAGTTAAAAAAAAGACATTCAGGAATCTTCATTGAAGCAATATCTGCAAAATATAAAGTCTGTGAACAGTTTAAATTCTATTTATAAGGGACTAGTTAAGAAATTTATAGAAAACCCATATAAAAATCTACCAGGTATCTGCCTATTGAAATGACTGGAATAAATATATGCAGTTTATGATATAATGCCCATGACATAAAAAGCCAACATCATTACAAATGAAAAAATAATATATATAGTATGAATTCAGACACACGGATATGTTTAAATAGATGTGTGTGTATCACATACATGTACAAGTCTACACACAAAATTGTTCATGGTTTTAGCATCATGGGAATGAGTTTTCTCCCCTATTGCCAGTTTGTTTAGTGTTATTGTTTCCAGACAATTTTACTGTTTTCATTTACCTTGTTAAGACGTCCGTATGCATTAACAAATTTGGGAAATCAACAAAAGGTAGAAAAAACCCCAGATGCTACAATTCTACTCTCCAACGACACACTTTAGTCTTTTTTTATATAGAAGTTTCCTTTTAAATGAGGTCCAAATGTTACATTGCTTTGCATCTGTACACATTTGGGATTTCCAGATTTAACATGATATCATCTGCAAATAATTACTTGCTTTCTCCTTTCCAAGTTTCACTAGCTAGACCTAGGACAATGTTCCATAGTAACGGTGTCTTCCTGCGATTTTGGGTTAAGTGCCACATTGTCTCTTGGTCTCAGGTTGATAGTTTTCATGTGGAGAAAGCATCGTGACTTCTGCATATTGAAACCTTATACTAGCTAATGGTCCTTGATCTTTGTTGTTGCCTTTTTGAGGATCCAATGGAAAACATTATGTTAATTTTCTTATTTAACTTATCTATGTGACAAATTTTATTAGTAGATTTCATAGTGATTAATAGTTTGACTCTTGGACTACAGACCATTTTGTTACAATCTGTTTAGAATTTTACATTTCTGCAGTTATACAGAATTGGATACACATATTTATTTTCCATGTATCTTTGCCAGCTTTAATTGTCACAGTAGTTATTGCTTTATAAAGTGAATTTGGTCATGTTCCACTTTTTAAATCTACGTTTTGCACTATTTCTTTAAGCATAGAGATCTGTGTCTTGAGAGTTTAAATAAGTCAAGTCTAAAAGCATCTGTCTCTGAAGATGCTAAGTTTTTGACTTCTTCAATTTTTTTTGCTTTAATTTTTCTTTCATTAAATTCTTGTTGAATTAGCTGTGGCTATTTGTATGTTTTTCTTTAGAAAATTATTTTCTTGACATGAATACATTAGCGTAAATTTTTCTCAGAAAAATCTTACCTTAAAACATATTTTATAATTGTTAGAATATTATTTTTCTCATTTTGAAAGTAATTTGGTTGATCATTTTTTTCTATATTATTTATCTCTCATATGGATCATATCTGTGGTTTTGTCATGTGATTATTTCTGCTTGCAGCATCATTACTTTCTTCTGACTTTTTTAGATTTTGCTTTCCTTCCTGTGTATTAAGTCCTTAATAAAATATTTCATTTATTTCAAAAATAGTGAAAATAACATTTACTCTGAGTGTAGCCTTGGTCACATCTCTTACATCTGATGCAAGTGTTTTTTCCTACTCATTCTGTTCATATAAACCCAATTATTTTCTTGAATGATAGTTATTTACAAAAGCTGAATAGAAAAATTGTGATCTGACAATCCTGAAATAGAAAAAGAAATACAGAACTAATGAAATATAGTATCTTAATTCAATGTAAGATATAAAAGAAAGTGACATTTGGGGTCATATAGGTAAGAACTGCTGGACTAGAGCAAACATTTTAAACATCTATAGATGGAAGAAAAATGCATGTAGACAATTACAGGCATATGATCAATTCCCAGTGATTATTGCACAGCAACCAAGCTCTCTGCTTCTATCTCTAAAATTTTTTAAAAATAGTTTAAATTTCCTTATGTTAAGTACAATGTGTTTTCATTTAATAATTCTGCTAATGATGGCCATACACTTAGGGCATCATTAAAAACCTTATTACTTTTTTCCAGGTAAATGAGATAATAAACCTTTCTTTCTTTTTTTTTTCATTTAATGCCAGATACAAATGAATTATTGAAATTTCCCAGATAATGCATGCAATTGTTTTGAATAGAGCAGTGAGATAATATTTTCCTTTATATTTAGCTATCAAAATAGATTAAGGGCAAGTAAAGTTAGGGAGATTGACTTTCTTTGTACTTTCTTTATAATTAGCCCAGAAATTTTTCTGTTAAGAAGAATTATTTTGTTATTTACAGGCCAAATATATGTTTTTTTTAGTGCTTATTCCCAAGAATGATCTTTCACATCAATAATAAAATAATTAGATTGATAAATTTAAGCACAATTTTAATCAAATAACTTCACTTCAATATGTGCATAAAGGCTAGATCTTGTCAAAATTTTCCTTTCCTCTCTTTCTCAGTTTGTGTGTGTGCAAAGCCTGAATGTATCAGTTATTCTATGATTTTGGAAGTATTTTTGCTGACAAGTTAAAAGTTTATCAAGTCTATTTTTCTGTTTACCTTATTGAAGAGTAAATGGTTATATAACTAGCAAAAGCAAGATCGGAAAAGCACAGCAGTTTCAAAAATTGACACCAACAATATTTAAACAGTGTGGTTCCTGCCTTACATTTCTAAACACCTCGATAGATGACTGTGAATTCATTGATTTGGTTATGAACCTTGGGGCATTCTTATTTCATCTAGAAAGATATTGTCAAATTTTCCCCCCAAGAACAGATTCAAGTGCAAATTTTACTGTATGGTGTGTACATCTTAACAGCCATTCACAACCAATGATATCATCAGCATTTCTTCTTTAATGATGGCTGAATTAAAAAATTTAAAAAGCTATCCAAGCTGTTATACTTCCAGATATAAACTATATATTTATATAACTAATAAAAGTCACAAACTTACTATAATTAGATAATGAAAATAAATGCTTCAAGAACAGCACAGATGAAAAATTGGATTCATTTGGTTTTACATATAAATTAGTATATTACAGTATTTTTCCTTGGAAGGCAATGCAATATTCAGGAATGATCTATTTTAAAGTAATATTCTGATATTAACTGTGGGATTTTGGATATATTATTTGAAGTTTTGAGCTTTGCTTTCCTCATTTGTAAAATAATAAGGACAATAATGCTCACCCTTTTGTGTAGAATAATACAATTATCTGCAAAGAATATCTTATATATAATAGTTGGCATTGGATAAATGGTGACTACTCTCAATGATTTAGATACTTGGAGGTTTTTCCATAAAACACAAAAATTTTTAAAAATTTTTTCTAAGAATGATTGTTTATAAACACAAAAATTGTAGATCAAGAATTGTGTCTAACTGAAAGCACATATATGCAATCTTATTTTGAAAATAAAAAAAATGCCATTCATATAATAGTCCTCTGCATGCATAAAAAATATATCACAAATTTTATTTTAGATTGATTAATTTTATTTAAGAAAGTAAAATTAAGTGGTTCTGAGTACATCTTTAAAACAGTATAATTAAAATATCACCAGCTGTTTTTCAATTGAAGTAGTTTTCTCCAGATTTGCCTGATCATGGGAGTCCTCTGAGTTGGAGACAAGATGGATTTCTTGAGAATATAGAATCCTAGACTCCCGTGTAGACTTGCCAAAAATATTGAGATGCGTGGCAGAGGTTATAAATTATCTTTAGCAGTATATTATATATTTCTAGAATGTTTAAGACTAGGAAAGTTGAAGAAAATTGAATGGAAAAAATACATCCAAATAAATATGGCTATCAATACAAATTAATGATTTTAAATGATTTTTAAAATTAGGTATCAGAAATGCCAAGAACTGTTATACTAAATAACATCATTCAATAGGTCAATTTGTCCTGGTATTCAGGGTCTCATCTCAAAGCTGGCAGGCCCATCAGAAGTCTGTGCTGCTCTTGCTTTAAACCAGACATTCCATACAACATAACTGATGTTTTCTATAGGTGACAAGATGGTATCAGTGCATGTTCTGAAAATTGTCTAAGTTAAATACTACCCATGCTTAAATAGAATGACAGTTTGGGGTCTCAATGAAGTACTTGTCTGAGCAGTTGAAACAAACCTTGATGAAAATGGTAACTTTGCCAGGAAGTATAACTGTGACCTTCTAGAAGGGTGAGAATTAGTCCTTTCAAAATAGAATTTTGACTTCTTCAACTGCCAGGCTTATATCAAAATAAGGACACGGTTTATCTCTTAAGTGATGGATGTAGAATTTTAGCACTGCTATTTCTGGGTGGGGAACTATAACAAAGTCTCAACCAAACATGAACAGAGACAAAATGCTTTCCATCTCATATGGTTTTCTCTGTGTCCTCACCCAAATCTCATCTCGAATTGTAATCCCCACATGTGGAGGGAGGGACCTGGTGAGAGGTGATTGGATCATGGGGTGGTTTCCTCCTGTTCTCATGAGTGAGTTCTCGTAAGAGCTGATGGTTTTAAAGTGTGGCACTTCCTCGTACTCTCATTCTCTCACCTGCCACCATGAAAGACGTGCCTTGCTTCCTTTAAGCCTTCTGCCATGATTGTAAGTTCCTCTCCAGCTATGTGAAACTGTGAGTTAATTAAACTTCTTTTGTTTATAAATTACCAACTTTCAGGTAATATCTTTACAACAGTGTTGAGAAGGAACTGACGCATTATCCTCTTTCTCTGAGTATTGTTTTGGTTCAACAATTCTACGGTACATATTATTCTAAGGTACTGGTCTCAACTCCACCTGAGAGTAGAAATGGGCTATGAGTGGGAGGACACTTAGGCAAAGCTTTTCCAGAAAGGAACATTGATTTTTGTGAGGAAGTTTAGTCTTGGTGGTTCAGTAGGTATTACCCCGGAGATCAAGGAAAGGTAGAGAATGGTCATACCCAAGGTAAGATCAGGTCACTCACAGCACGAGAAATTTTCAGAGCCTAGAAATAAACACAACCTCATGCATATATTCCTGTTTTTTGAACACATTTTACTTCCCTATACCAATTAAGCTATATAGGGTACAGGTATATAATAAAGTATCGAAAGAATAATCTGTGCTATTTTATATTTGAGTGTTACATTTTTCTCCAGAGTTTTAACTAACCAAAAACCACTGCTATGACAAAATTAGTGTCAAATGTCAAAAGTTGAAAAAATAGTATTCTTTACTTATTAAATCCTAATCTTTTAGCAATTTCTCCTAAATTATCCAATTTCCTGTTTTCGAGAAATGTAATTAGGCACTCAATGTCTTTTAATTTAAATCTTATTCATTCCAATAAATTATAATTTTTATTCATAAATTAATCAAAAGAGAAATGTAGGCACTATAATCTCTCTGTATCTAACAGTTATTCTTTTATCCTTTTATAACATTGTGACTCTCCTGGATTTCTATTTTCACTACAGAGCTTATTCCATATTAATGCTCTTCATTCTGATGTAGTATGTTTTATTTAATTAACCACCTTGCTGTTGTGCTTTCCCATATCATTTGATTTTTCCCATTGGTCATTATGCTTATTCATACTGCTTTAGACATTAGAGAAAACGCTTATTCATATTGCTTTAGACATTAGAGAAAATAATCCTGGATAAAAATTGTTTCCTAAGTGTGCTAATTATCCCTATTATATTTCTCTTCCCAATTCATTCTCCGTCTTTCTCTGAGTCATTGCACATGAAGGTGTGTTTCCAGTTGGGCTGGACCAATTGAGGAGGTCAGAAAGTAGGGGGAGAGAGAGGTATCAGGATACTTCTTCCCTGCCATTTCCCTGCCTGGAACTGCATTTCTGGCACAGGTAGCTCTGAAGACTTCTTACTCCTTGACTCTACCTGGTTTGAATTCTGTTAAAACCATTTCACACCCTTATTCCTTCAGCCCTGGCAGTGGTAATGACATAGTGTGGCTGCTAGTTTTTGTTCCTTGTTTTATTTTTGTTCCTGGTTTTGTTTTTGTTCTTAATCTTGCCTTTCATTAAATCTTATTTGAACCATCTAGGAAATATTCTTTCAATAGGGCCTCAAACTGATGCACATTTAAAAAAATCAAGAAGGCTAAAAGTTATAATAATGCAACGTTAATTTTTAAAATCTTATGACTATGTGGTTTATGTATACATTTTCAAATTAAATGTCATATGCAAATATCTACAAAATCTCTGTTTCATATTGACTTATGTTGATAATGTGTAGCTTCTCAGATAAAGTATACTTTACGAGAAAATAACACCAAAAGATCAATAATTGGTTTTCACTTTCTCCTTGGTTCCGTTTCAGATATTTCTTTTCGCAGAACAAATAGCTGCTGGTGGTAAGAGCTACTTCAGCTTTTTCAGGTTAGATGTTATCAAAACTTTATTCTCAATTATTTAAATTGAGTCAAAGATATTGAAAAATAAAAATATCCTTCAAAAGTAATATTTTGAAGTGTCAAAAGTAGTTTTTTTGAGTTTATCTTCTTTCTCCAAGTATTGTTTTGGTTCAGTAACTTTATTTGCAGTTCGCTTAAAATTGAAAGATTCCCAAAATCAAAAACTTAGAGATCAAAGAGGATTCAGGATTTTGTTGAGGCAATATTAAATATAAATAATATATGTAACCATCTTATCAACCAGCAGTCTCTAATGGACCTAAAAATAACCCATAAATAAAAGGCATATGTATAAATTTAAAATTTGTAATAGTCACATTTTTAAAAGGTAAAAAAGAAGCAGGTGAAATTAATTTTAATAATATAATTTATTTAGCCCATTGTGCCTAAAGTATTATTTCAACACCATCAACATCATTCATGAAATCCGTTACATTCTTTTTTCATGTTAAGTCTTTAGAATCCAGTGTGTATTTTAATTTCAGGTGCATCTCCATTCCGACAAGCCACATTTCGAGTTTTCAAGAGTGGTACGGTGAACAGAAGCAACTATATCAAACAGCACAGCTAGTAACATTCTGGGTGCCTACGACTCTAGGATTGGAATAAGAAAAATTGCTTTCTGAGATTTTTCCCCCTACTTTTTCTTTATTACTGTACTTATTTCATCTAGCCCTAAAGATTCTGTTTCTTCGAAAGCCTGTTACCCAAGCTCTTCTATTCTGTTTCAGTAAGAATCCGCAGAACTGATCTCTTTGTAAAGACAACAAAAAAGTTTTGTTCACAATACTTCCTACTGAAGGGAGTTAGTAATCAGAGTCTGGAAGGCTCTTGCTATCACTTACCCTGCCTGGCAACAGGTGGTAGGTGAACCATTAAACTGCACTTCCCCTTAGATCACAATATTAAAAGACACAGCCTTGAGCTGGCCTGAGGGTGGGCCAGCTGCGACCCACCCTACTCCCTGCATGCAGGCCACCTTTCTGACACCAGGATGAAGGGCTGCGTATGGATTCTAGCTGTTTTGCTTATTCTTGACTCAGGTTTGGCTATAATTCCATGCTTTTAATGTGTCCTTCTACACACACCACATGAGTGCTGCTCAGGACCTACTCATCAATTGATCCTCCCACAGTGTCTTCCCTTCCTTTAGTAAAAACATTCAGCAGCTTGCACACTTAATCTTACATTAAATTTTAGTGAATAAAAGTCTGTACCTTAATGTATCCACTGCTGTGAACTGTTTTTCACTTTTCACCCTGACAATCTGACGGCCAGGTTTCTGACAGCAGTTACTGATCATACAATGGTAACTCTAAACAACCAAGGAAAGAAAGGTGGTCGCCGCTGGAATAAAGTTAGGACACACTTATTCAAGCATAGTAAGCTCTCAATGAATAATTGTTTCTCAGTGTATCCTGAAAACAGTAAGAAATTGCTGAATATAATTACTTATAAATTAAGTTCAAGTCAGCCTCTGAAATCATCTAGACCTCAACCCAAATTCCAGCTTTTAAACTAATTAGTTGTGCAATAGTAAGAATTTTTAATTTTCTCAACTGTAATATACAGGTAATGGTTGTATTTAATATATAGTTGTGAATGTAAATTAGATAATAACTTTCATGTCCTTAACAAGTGTCAGGTACAAAATAGAAGTGTAGTGTGTATTGGTTATCACTATAATTTTATCACAGAGCCACCTATGGGAAATCTCTAGGCTAAGATAAATCCTTTATTCACTCATTCATTCTCTCAAAGTGATGCTCTCCAAAGAGTCTTTCCTGTTTTTCTTACTTTAGGTTAATAATTCCAAATGTACAGGCATACTTAATGATTTCTTAGTACTTCATATTCTGTTGCCTTGCTTCTGTGTGTGTGTGTCTCTGAGTGTGTTGAGAGCAAAGAGTACATTCTACATTCTATTTCTTTGTTTTTTCACGTATCTTTAGCACAGGAAACATTTTACAAACTCTTGTTGAATGCGTGTATAAACTTGAATGTTATTCCTAAATACATGAGTTATTTGCTTGGGGAAGTAAAGAATAGAGATGTATTTCTCCTTATTTCTGTTTCTGCACCCATAAAATAATAATATTGGCCAATTACATTCCAGTTAAACAGCTACCAAATGCTGAGGGCTTACCGCAGGTGCTAAGCAGTGAAGATACCAAAGTAAACAAAATAGACACTGTCCCTGCCCTCCTGAGTCTTATTCTAGTAGGGGATAGAGACGAATACTTAAATAGCCAAGCAAGGTGTTCTGATAGAGGATGCACAGGGTGCCATGATGGAACATCAACCCTAGATTTTGAAGGTGGCAGTGAGAGTCAAATCAGCTCTCTAGTGTCAGTGATACCTAAACTGAAACATAGGAAGTTATGGACCAATCAAAGGGCAGGGGAGAAGGAGCGGATGTTTCAGGCTCAGGAAGTGGTAAATACTCAGAAATAAACAAAGGTGACATGTTCTGGGAGCAAAAAGCGGTTCAGTAAAGCTGAAAAGAAAAGCACAGTGCAGGACTGGCAAGGTTTGATTCCAGAAATGTAAGCAGTTGCTTATTGCTTATCCGTATTAAACAAGGCAAGACTGAGTCCTTAGGCTGAGGAGGGACCTCTGCCCTTTGCTTCCAAGGCTGCCATTTTATTTGTGACTTCCTTTTCTCTTCAGGATCATCACAGAGACTCATCTGATACCAGGTTTTCTATTTTAGGGGATTTCCTTTTGCCCCACATTCTGCCCTTCTACTTCTTTGCAAGTGACAAGCTCGTGGCATCATTTGGGTTCTAAAAGACTTGACTGCCTCTGTCTTTGGAGCTTTTCTTTACCTAAAATACACTGCTCCATCTCATCTGTCTGAGGCTGATACCAAGTAACTGTTTCTTTCGAACAATTTGGGTCTGGTGGTTCTGTGTCCTGACTTGAGTGTGAGACAATCTTGTCCTGACAGGGAGTTTCTGGAAAGCAGCCACTTGAAACCAGTCTGATCAGATATAGACAGGAAAATCTCACAGGCAGTTTGTTGTCATGGTGGAGTGAACTACCAGAATTTACAGTTTAAGGGGACTTTCCACTCTTCCAGAAATACATAGAGTGGAATTGTTTCAGAATGCAGAAATTCATACCTCTTAATTACGAGTAAGACTATGATTTGCAGGTATAATGGTTAGGGAATATGTATAATAGCTTTTGTAAAACTTATGGCCACTGTGTCAAAAATTTTCTGTATGTTATTCAACTTCCTTTAATGTTCTGGCTATTAAAGTCACCTAAATTAATTTTGCTCAAGATAAAACAATACAGATAAACAATATTTAACTTCTTTATTTGCTTTTGTTGTTAGAATAATATTCATCATTAAGCTATATATTAAAGTACTGCCAAAAGCCTTTCAGGACTTGGAGTGCCTAATAGAGTTAGATAATCTACTGGAATGTGCATCGTGTATATGGTGAATAGTAGTGAAGTTTTATAAGGATGGAAATGGAATGTAAAAGATGAGGAATTTCACCCCCCCCTTTTTTAAACCACACAAGAACTTTGTTCATCTCTTTTTGTATCATCTTTCTTTGCCCTTTTAGAATATTTTCTATGTAAATTTCCTTGGCATATAAAATGTTGTTCTCCTTCCAGGCACAATCATTTTCTGTCTTTCGATATGCGTCAAATTCATGCTCTCCAAAGAGTCTTTCCTGTTTCTCTTACTTTAGGTTAATAATTCCAAATGTATAGGCATACTTAATGATTTCTTAGTACTTCATATTCTGTTGCCTTGCTTCTGTGTGTGTGTGTGTGTGTGTGTGTGTGTGTGTGTGTGAGTGTACTGAGAGCAAGGAGTACGTTCTACATTCTATTTCTTTGTTTGTTCACATATCTTTAGCACAGGAAACACTTTATAAAATCTTGTTGAATGCATGTATAAACTTGAATGTTATTCCTAAATACATGAGTTATTTGCTTGGGGAAGTAAAGAATACAGATGTATTTCTCCTTATTTCTGTTTCTGCACTAAAATAATAATATTGGCCAATTACATTCCAGCTAAAAATTGATTATGCTAATGACATAATAGTTTCCTCTGTGGGTATGTGTGGAAAAATGGGGGTTAGAGAGGAAAATTATAGACTCTTCAATTGTATCAATTACTTTGAAATACAGATGAAGCTCTTTGGGAGAAAAATTAAATTTCATAGTCCACATTGATCCTATTAGAATACTCTAGTAATCTTTCATTAATGATTTTTCCTTAAGATTCTTAGGGCTAATCAATGGACCTTCTAAGAACCTTAACTGACTCACGGGAAGAACTTGTTTGCTTTCACACATTATGACACTATTTGCCCTGTTCTCTAGTATATGCAGCAGAGTCCAGATCAGTGTGTAAACCTAATTAGAGGCAAACACTTCTTCCATGATACAGGCAATAGAGGACTTTCTTTCCCACACAGATTTTGATTTTGTATTATTGTGCTGTGAAGTTTGGGCTCACTAATTCAGCTGTACGCACTGAGTATTGGGTGAAAGGGTAGCCTCAGGAGTCAAGCATTCCTCTGTTTAAATCCTGATTCACTCTTCCAGTATGTTCTAGAGTAAGTTAGACATCTTCCCTAAACCTCCATTTTTCCTCCTATGAACTAAACTTAATAATAGTACTGACATCACAGTGTGAGGATTATAAAGAGTTAACCACAGAGTAGGGAAAATAGAAAATACTCAATTAAAAAAAACTATGACTAATACTTCCACTACTGCTACTATTATTCTTAGTATTCCTACAATGTTATTTTACAGAGAAACATAACCTTTCTTCATAGAAGAGCTCTCAGAGGTCATCTAAGTAAACTCTTCTGTTTCCATTCCAGCAAATATTTACATTTTTTCTACATTATTCCTGGCATATGATTTTCCAATATAGTTTTCATTCCTTGTTAAGTTTACTTGAAATCTGCTCTAACTGGGAACTCTATTTCCCCTGAAAGCAATTCTTATTTTTGATTGTTAGAAAGTATGTGCGTGTGCAAGTGTGTGTGTATGTGTGCATATGTGTGTATGCATTATGCGTATGTCTTTTGTGGCCTCTACCCTTTGAGTTCAGTTCAGCTGAATGAGGGTGTCACAGAAAAATTACAATCTTGCTTCTTTATGACAATCCTTTATATATGGGAGGGCAACAATCATTCTACTTATAGCTCCACGAATTTATTTTCTGCTCTTCAAAACTGATTTTATCCCCATTCTGATCACTGCCCCAAGCCATGACCCAGTATTTTAATAATTCTTAAAGAATGTAGTGCTTAAGACTTGATAAGTAGCCTAGGTTGTTTATCACAAATCAAGATTTATTTAGCTATTTGAGAAGTCCTTTACGTTGTTGATTCATACCAGACTCACAGTACACTAAAATCTCCATGTTTTCCCACTCTTAAATTTGCAAAGTTTTTGTTGTTGTTGTTGTTATTGTTATTATTTCTAACTTAATGTTTATAGCTGGGCCAAAAAGCAGAGTTAATATATATTCTCATCTAACCCATTTTTAAGATGTTGAGTAGACAAGATTGAGGGTAGAGTCCTGAAAAATATCTCCCTTTATAGTAAAAGTAACTGTAAATAAGCACTCTTTGGGAATGGTGTGGCTTTCAACTTATCATTTTACTACCTAGCCCACATATGTGGCTTGTGACCACTAAAATATCATCAGAAGTGTTGTTAAGTGTATTGCAAGAATTCTGATACACTGACTCTTTAGAAGTCTCCTTCTCTACTTTGTAACTGTACAAAATGAAATGTGCTCCTGATTTGTTTTCTCTTTGCTGACCTCCAGCAGTCACAGCTCCCTCTCAATGCTCAAAAAAGATAGTTTTAAAATCCAGTCCAGAGTTTTCTCTCAATATTGGTTATGAGGTCACATATTTGTGGTTCAAGAAATGTGTCATTATTTTGAAATTGGAACTTTTTTTTTTACATCTCAGAAAACAAATGTACCCTATGTTTTCTCCATAACCACTAAAATAGTTCAATACTACTATCAGTACCATTGCTATACAAAAATCACCTACATTTCTTTTATTTTACTGCCTTCAAATCAATACAGTTTTATCCTTTCTCATTGAAAGGTCACTTTCTTATAATAGAAAAATAGAAAGAGGAAAACATACAGACACACAAGTGGCTAAATTAAATACTACTTCATTTGGCCCTAGTTTTGGCTATGAGGTTAGCATAATTGTATTTTGCATTCTTCCTTTTCCATTTTTGTTATGGCACCTCTGTAAATATAACTCATGCTTCTCCAGAATCATGAGCATCTAACTCACTGTAGAAGTAAGGAAATACTATCTTTGAAACTCTTTTATATTTACTAAAATGAAAATATGTTAAAAAGAAAGAGAGAGCACAAAGAGAGACAATGCCTATTAACCTTTCCAAATAAAATATAAAATTTGGCAGTAATTTATATGCTAAATTGTTTCAGAAAATGTGATCATGTTAGGAATAAGAAATAAATGATAGACTTCTTTAACTGCGTTTAACATGACCTCTTTCTTCTACATTCACTCACAAAATTAACAGACATTTATTGAGTATCTACTATTTAGCACATACTGTTAGAAAAAATAACTAAAATATAATCTTGACTACAGCACATTCATAATTTAATAGAAAAAATGTCAATAAAGAGAAGTAGACTGTATTATATTATTTAAGTGTTAGAATGAATGTAAGCAGAAGAAATTATGGGAGAAATACAGGAGGATTCCTGAATCTAACTAGCAACTGCGGATGGCTAGAAAGCCTTCCTAGAACATACAGCATCCAAAATAAGAGTTAAAAGACCAGTAGAAAATAGCCAGACATTTGCAGAGGTGCTGAGGACACAGAAGCAGAGCATAACAGAATTAGTAAAGAGGTTGAGGAAGGGAATTCTAGGAAGAGGAAACTACATGTTTAAAAGCATGGAGCCATAATGCTATCAGAACGTTCAGGAAACTAAGCACTCTGATATGGCCAGAGAGGATGGTGGCTTTTTGATGTGAGGCAAGTCAGGGTGAAGAGGGTTTGGGGTGAGAGATGGATCTAGGTAGTGATCTGTGGCCTCATAATGAAGAAACTGTTCTACCATGTTTCATCTCGATAAGCTTTTAAGAAGGAGAATGACATGTTCAGATAGGTGTTTTAGGAACAACAAATTTGCACTACATTACTCAGGATGTATGGAATGTGTCTGAGGAAGTAGAAGACACTGACCTGTTTCACCCACACAGGTTCAGTTTCTACGACTCACTGTGGATATTATACAAACTTATTCATAGTAACTGCCAAATCTCAAGGTCAAGGGACTTTCTAAGCAGCAGATGTAAAATCTACGAGCTCAGCAGAATATTATATCATCTATGTGTACTCTATAGACAGAGTTTTTAAAGATTTATCTTCTGTTCTATTCTATGTTGACACAGTCAACTGACCTATTGTGAAGAACCATGTAAATTTCCAAACTGTCTGAGTGATCTCTACATGCCAGGAATTTTTGCCAATTTCTTTCCCCTCTAGAAATACTTTGGAAAACATCCATATAAGCTGATGTATAAAACAGTTTACAGAGTTATTTATCCCCTTCTACGAATATAATAGAAAAAAGATTTACTTTCAAAAACAAAAAACAAGTGATATATTTTCCAGACAAGCAACTTTTGTTGTTGTTGTTGTTAAACCAAAGCAAGTAGGTAGTTATGATTCATTCACTTGTCTGGAGTCATTCATCTGGTGTATTCACCTATATGTGTTCTGAACACAGCTAAGAACCTACAGATAAGGAAAAAATGTCTCCTGACATGGCAAATAAATCTTGTCACTCTCCACACCAAAGTTTGTGTAGGGTTCCCAAAACTTGTCTTCATACAAATATTCACCAAGTCCTACGAACTCAAGTTTTACTGAAAATCCAAAGAACTTTGGTGGTTATGATTTTCTCGTCCATAGCTGATGAATGACAGTTATGATTGTGAATGAACATATTTGTATTTAGAGGTCAATTGTATATGTGCTTTGGAGTTTACTAAGTTGAATTTTGGAGGGAGACAGACCAACCAGTATTAATGATTGGTGGGTAGCAAGGATGAAAGACAGAAAAATTCCTGAAATCAGACAAAAATCTTTCAAATGGCAGTAATCTGTAGTATTTATAGCATTACTGTATTTTTTCTCAAACAGTCACTCCAATTCATTATGTTGACTTTGTCATTATGAAAATGTGGTAGAGTATACATACTCTTACAAGAATTTTTCATACCAAATGGCCAAAAGATATTACAAATACTAAGATAACCTACAGTTATCTGCTAAAGCACTCACATTGAATACCTACTTCCAGATACTGAATGAATAAATGAAATTCTGCAGTTTGTGCTTAAATGATCATTTACGTTGGCTATGTTGAATGTTCCTTCTAATTAACATATTCACTAAACAGTAATGGTTTCATTTTCTAAAGCATTTTCATAATAAAATCCATAGTTCTAATAAATGGCAGAGAACCCAGAGCTAAACAACACAGGAAAAACATTATTTTCTGAGCACTCACTATGTGCTTTCGGATTTGTACAAAACATATGTGGTTTTATTTATTGTTTATCATCATCATGTAAGGCAGATGTCATTATTATTCCTAATTTACATATTTAGAAATTGAGGCTTGAGATTTTGGCTTCAAGTCACAGAGCTAGTTAGGTGATGAAGCCGATTTTCCAACCCAGGTTTTTGTTACTGAGCACTGTGTGTCTTTCACTGCACTGTCGTGTGTCTTCAAGGCTCCTGAATTTCAGTGATTGGCACGCCTGCAGATGACACACTGTAGCTCTTTAGGGAATATGGATCAGGTTGCAATTGGCTGCTACTCCCCAGCATCCAGTTATCTAGCCAAGTGCCAAGTTGCTCTATCTTTTATCTTTTTAACACTTTCCATTGTCAGAGTGTCTGTAATTTGCTGCCTGGCACTGGTTGGAAAAAGAAACATTTGTTGCTTTTGTTGCCACCAACCCTATTGTGAATCATTTTCCCTGTGGTCACAGCTACCGTCAGTTTCTCATCTCTATCACTTACCCAACCAATGGGCACTGTTCTTCCTTCTTGAAATTCTTTCTACTGTTTAGACATTGAATGTGCGTAGTGGATGTCGTCACCTAATGCAAAGTTCCATAGTATTCCTTAATAATGAAAATCTGAATTTATACAATTTAGTCTTTATTCATTCCATCAGTTTTGAACTGTATTTGTAATTACTGGGGATGTTAGGACCACTTCACCCTTGAAGACTCTCCTTCACCTGTTGTCATGGCAGGCTAGTTCTAGAAACCTGAGGGTTTCTGAAGGCTACATGGCAAGTACTTTGTGAGTGTGTGTGGAGTGTGTGTGTGTTTGTGTGTCTATGTGGTGAATGAAAGGCATAGCAATAGAGGAATGAGGAAATTCAGGCATTTACAACCAAAACTACTCAACTTTTAATTAATTAAACTTATTAAATTTAAGGAAACTACCACTTAAATTTATGTGACTCATTTAAACGCAGCTTAATTGCCAATAGTTTATACAGCCACACTATGATTATAAAACAATATTTAGGTAAACCTTATTTAGTTCTTCAGCTAAATTTCAAGTTACTAATGGCTGGGTGGAGTGGAGGTTGAGGAGCTTTTGAAAGTGCGACACAGAACATAGACAGTGACGTCTCCCATAGACAGCGACGTCTCTCTTTTGACTAATAGGGGGAATATTTTTGAGGTTGTAGATTCCAGCCCAGCTGGTGTTCTACTCCTCAGAGCCAAGGCACTCTATAAATCTTTCCTAATAACTAGATCCAGGCATACATTGTCCTGCCTCTCTTGCATAATTCTGGGGACAGAAAAAGGCAGGGCCATTGAGAAAGCATAGTTCAAGTCCAAACATAGATATTTGCAAACTTAGAGACAAGAATCCCTTTCATTGGATGACTTGTTCTGACACATGTTAAGGATCAGAGTGAAGAGAATCTCATTATTGTCTTCTTAGTTAAAGGAAAACATGAGGAACAACCAGTGCTGAAGGCAGATGAGTCCAGGTGAAGGACATCTCCTCATTCATATTTAGCTCAGGCTTTCGCCAACACTTCAAATATTAAAAATTAACACAAAAAACCCACACTGCGGTCACATTGTCACATCATTTTAGTTAATATGATTATTATCCTGAGAGGACCTTTTCTAACCAAGGCATATCTTTACTTTAACATTTGTGTAATGGCTTGACTCAAGTCAACTTTTCCTGAGGAGCTCTGATAAACATTCTAGGACATGGTGATTTCTATTTTCCTTATTCTCTAATTATATATTGTCTTAAAATATGTGTTCTCTTCAAAATTTACTATGATACTATGTAGGATAGATTTTGATAAGGGAGTAACTAGAGGCAAAGAGACTCCTTTGAAACATATGGTGTTAAGTATCTAATAAAGAGACATGGAAGTAGAGAGAAAAAAGGTAGTTCTATAAATCCCTGATGTTCATGATTTACAGAAATTAAACCAGGTCTATTAGTTACAGATTTTAACTCCCAAAACATTTTCTATAGCAAGGTCTAGTCCTTGGGAAAACTCTTTTGCTTTACATTTTCTAAGAACTGTAAAACCATCTGCACTTGACTGAATGTTTTCGTTCCAACTTCAACTTAATTTATGTATGTATAATTTGCCTCTATCTAGTACTAAAATAGAGTAGTATTTTCCAACATGAGTTTCATTGAATATTGTCCAATTAGAGTTTCTTTGAATAAAGTTTATAAGCCAAATGACTTTGGGAAATTCTTCATAGAATTCTGTTGATCAGCATTAAAAAATACCTGACATTCTCTAATATGATAATATGCATAACTTAAAACCACAGTGAAACTCTCCCTATAAGAGACTGATTTTCACTGAAAAAGATTAACTTACAAATACATAAGGAATTCATCATATTGTATATTTTTTGGTCAATCTTCAAGTCTGTAAGCCACATCACAAAGAGCAATGTATTTTTGAGGGAGGAACTTAGTGTCATCACAACTTTAAATATAACCCATAGAGATAGCCTGTTATCACCAGTGTAACCAGTTCCCTTCCTTCTATCTCTCTATTTCTTTAATCACTTTGGGAAAGCAAATCCCGATGGTGGCATGCCATTAAGACAAAAGATGATAACAACACTACTCAAGTAGAAAATGCTCGAAGTTTAAACTGCTTTTCCACTAGTCATCTCCCATTCCATTGCCAAAATGATGCCAAAATAACTGATTGATTCAAGGGGAAGAAATTCATTATTTTAGTTAAATGCTTTAAAAATCAAAGTTAGTGTTTGTGCACAGCATAAGTAGCTTAAAAGAGACATTTAGTAAGTTTGAGAATACCTTTCTTCCTCCATATGAAATACATTATAAAGAAAGGACATTGCAGCTTCCATAATATATTAAAGATAAATTGACAGCCTTAGCATAATTTGCCTTTTGTCTTTGATTTTAACTGAATTATGTGAGTGCTATTTTGTCAGTAGCTGTGGACAGGTGTATTATATCCTGGGTGTGGTTACATAAAAAAATTTCCAGAATACATAGTGGGAAATATGATAAAAAGAAAAAAGTATTTTTAAGAGCATATTTAATTCAAACATTGATGTCTGGTTCTTGATATAAATTTTAGCTTGACATACTTTTACCACTTACACCCCTTATACTCTCTATTTGTAGTACATTTTGGAACAATATTATAATGTTTCCAATGGATAGTATTTTTTTTTTTTTTAATTCAAGTACAGGAAAATAGGCAAAGAGGCAACATGTCTCTATGAACTTAGGAAGAAGCTTTAAAGAATAGGACAATGCTTAAATGATGGGATGGAGAGAGTATGCTAGAAAAATACTTTTAGGAGGCCAGCATGGTGGCTCATGCCTGTAATCCCAGCACTTTGGGAGACTGAGGCAGGTGGATCACCTGAGGTCAGGAGTTCAAGACTAGCCTGGCCAACGTGGCAAAACTGCGTCTCTACTAAAAATACTAAAATTAGCTGCACGTGGTGGCAGGAGCCTGTAATCCAAGCTATTCAGGAGGCTGAGGCAGGAGAATTGCTTGAACTCGTGAGGCAGAGGTTGTAGTGAGCCAAGATTGCACCACTGCACTCTAACCTGGGCGACAGAATGAGACTTCATCTCCAAAAAAAGGAAAACAAAAAGAAAAATACTTTTTAGGACTTTATTACCATTAGTATGAAAATTAGGTTTCTAGACACTTCTGAATATGTCTGGTAAAATAAAAGAATATAAAATAATATAAAATTTTCTAAGTTTAAAATTAAAAATCTCTGGCTCTTAAACATACTTCTGTGTTCCTCATGCCTCTGAGGTCATGGCTTTGCTGGTGAACACTACAGTTTTAGCTGTACTTACAGTAGTTGGTCACAGTGTTAAAAATGTCAATTGCTCTCATTCATTGCTCATTGGCATGAGTGGAACTCTCTGGAAGTCCACGTGTCTTCCATTCTTAACACTCTATTCCCAAATTAGTAAATAGGGTTGACTATATCTTTTGCCCATGTTGACATCAACTCTACCCAGAGAAATGTTTTATGTTACACATTATACAAAATAATTATATGAAATAATAATCATTAGTATTTTAAAATATGGTGTAATTTATTCTTTTACAAATTATCAATTCTCATATAATATACCCTCACTTATTGAGACATAAGGAACTACCAAATGTAACACCAAGATTAACAAAAACAACCTAATTTGCCACAGTTTTACTTTGCTGGTATTTTAAAAGCCAGACGATCTAAGAATACATACATTTGCTTATCTCACAAAGACATAATCACACTGTCATCCATATTTGAACCACAAAAGATGGATAGTATAATGTGTTCTTAAAATGGATTCATTAATTACCAAAATAGATAAGTGTTTCATCAGGTATATACAACAGATAACATTTATCTTTTCTCATAGAAGAAAAAGATTAAAGTAATTCTTCTATACATACTGGAAAGAAAAAATCCTGCTCTACTGGGACTTTAATAATGTGACACTAGATAATATGCTTTGCTGCAGATGGTAAAGTTACACAAACACGATACAGATGACTTATTTCACATTCAACTAGAGGAGCTGAATGCTGGGGAAAAGCCATTCATTCCCACCATAAATATTACACAACATTTATTTTGTGTCTTAATAAACATGTATTCACCTTTACAATCTCACATTTGAGAGAGTTTTAAAATCTGCCATTCCTTTTTATAAATTGCAGAACATTCTCCTAGGATGGGGGGTGCCAGTGGCAATGGGAGGGTAAAATGCAACACATCTGATCTCAGTGGCAACTGTAGTCATATAAGGCATTGGACTTATAAGGACAGGCACCATCAATACCAATATTTAGTGATTCTTTCTGTGTATGAAGGGTGATAGGCAAACAAACATTTTTTCTGAAAATTTAAATGGACTTATTAAATTCACTATATTGTTTCATTATTTTCTTAACAAAAACTTTTGCTTTTTTAATAAAGTGTTTAAAACTTAAGAATTTTAACCATTTAAGTATGTTTAAATGGATCCGAAAGGAAAGTAATAATATTCTTTAATTGTTAACAGTTATGATCAGAAATAGTTAATTTTGGGTAAAATGAGCAAATCTACTTTCTATTTGAAAACAGCCTGATGTTGTTTAACACAATACATGAACACAACATATTTCATATGAATTGCTAAGCTCATTGATAAAATAGATTCTGTAAATATATTCATTTTTGCCTTCACCTGAGCAGGCTTCAATTGCTCAATTCTTGATGAATACATGCTTCTTAATTATGTCTGTTCTATATTTCACATTGTTAGTTAAGGAGAACCCAGATCACATGACCAAATATTTCTCTAATCCCTTTTTAAGTGCCTTTACTTTGGGACTACAAATATTTTGCAATGTTTTCTAATAAGTTAAAAACAAATTTCATGTACAAGAATTGTATGAATCTATTTATGCAATTTTGAATCAGATTTATCTCTTGTAATATATTGTAAAATACTGTATTATATTACTTGTTTCTGCCATTTGCTAACAGTAAGTGATCTTATTATACAGGCACCCTATAGGAATGTTCTCTATGAAAGCTGAAAAATATTTTTCTTTGCCTATTAGTTTGTAAATATCTGATAGATGAAACATTTGTGTGCTTGTGGCATTTAGTTTAACCACATTATCTCACTGTCAGATTTACACTTATAAAATTCTATGCAATCAAGTAAGTTCCCTTAAACTTAGTGTATATTGTGATATTGATCATGCCAAACATTTTGAATTGTAACACCTTTGACTAGATAATGTACCGTTCTCCACATGCAGTTCACTGAATAATGCATTGCTGCTTAGGGTGGAGACATACGAAATAACTCAGTTGTTAGTAAACTACTTAAATGCACTTTGCCAACCTGAGTGAAACAAATGTGTAGGAATATTAAAAGGAAAATACCAGAAATGAAAGCAGTCAGATTTGTGTGTTGTTTAATTTTAACTGCACTCCACTAGCGGAATTCAAGTTTGCCCTTTTGAATCGTTATCAATTCATTTGAGGACTCATATAAACATTGATAAATGGCTCCAGGGAAACATAAATGGCAAGAGTGCTCAGAACAGGAATAGAGACTAAGGCCACTGTTTTGGGAAGACAAGCTCTTCTTGCAAACGTTGTGCTGACGGTTTGTGTTCCTACAGATTCTTACAAATGATTTAATGGCATTAAAAATATAAAGATAAATTAACTAGGTTAAAGAAAGAAAAGGCAGTTACTCTTTTGCTTATTCTGCTAAAGCTGAGATAATATTTTTTAAAATATGATCTTAAAGTTATAGGACTTCAAGTGCGTAATTCTTACTGGGAGCTAGAAAAACAATTATATAAAAATTAAATAATTTTTTAACATTCTGTGGATAACCAGATGTATTTTGGTCAATGCCAATCATCTCCCCCAAATGAAAATTAGTCATGATTTACCCATCAAATAGGATTTCCCACGTTGAACTAAGTTTAACTGAAAATGTTCAAAAGCCAATTTTGTGAAAAATATTTTTAGAAGACTACTTAAAATAATTTTTATAAAAATAATATAAAAACATATAACAATTAAGAAATTTGCTTTAAAATAATCTTTCTAAAAACATTAAAACTTTTTTTCAGTTTTTATCCTTTTAAAACATTAGGTTATACTCTTTATCCATGTGTGCTTAGCTATTTTAGTTCTAATCCACGGGTTAATGTGCATAATGTTGTGAAGATTTATAAGAAGTGGACAGTTATTTTATTGATTAAACTGCATATTTTTCCACAGCAAGTATATACTTTCACTTTAAAAGTCAATGTAAATAACAAGTTAGTACTAAATTTACTAATTATGTTAGACTTAGCTTGCTGCAAATTTGAGTGACAGCCATTTTTCTGACTCTGTCTCCTCTAGCCTCACTCCAGATTAGAACTGGCACTTTCCCCTATGCAAATGAACATCTAATTAGAGACACCTCCCAGTCAATAAGCCACTTTCTTATCACCAGTTATATTACCTGACAAGCCCTTTCTCTGCAGTCTTGGCCCACCAAGAATCTTCATTCATTTTCTCTTCTTCTTCTCTGCAAAGTGAACTGATCCCGCATAATCCCTGGAATAATGTAGCTTCTCTGTGGAAGAGCAGCTTCCCTCGCCCCCTTTTACATCAAGCTAATGGAGCCAGTAGGTATCCTATTGATCTTTTCTCTATATGGTTTCCACAGGATTTGACAGACTTCCTTACAGGTTAAACATCCAGGCTTTCTGAAGTGGCTATAAAGCTTTGTTTTTGATTTTTCTAACTTTTTTTTGAAACCCTTGCTCATCTGTAATCTTTAAAAGCTCAGTTGATGCCATGCACAGCAAAGCCTTATTTCTTTGCAGAACTAATCTCGACACTGTCTAGTGTTGAGTACAGTTGTCTGATTCAAATCTTCTGTTACAAAGCAGATGACATCTAGCTAGATGTCATGAGAAGAGTCTAACAATGACAATTCACTTATCCCTTAGAAAGAATCAATTCTCCCACAATGCATCTGTCAGAGAACTCTCACTCAGTAAAAGCAATTTTTCTAGCTGTCTGACACTGTAATTGCTCTTAAATTTTCAATGAACGTTTTACAAGGACTCCCCTGAACCATGATGAAAAACTTAACTTTTTTCTAAAAATGAGAGGCTGACAGGATGAAAGAGGTCTTTCTCTTTAAAGCCTTGCTTGCTTGAGTAGGAATTCTTTCATATCATCAACAAGCTGTTGAATAGAGGATAGATTACTTTCCATTTATTTCATCAATCAGATTAAAGGCTCTCCTTCACAATGCCCTTTAAACAAGAGCTGTTTATGATGTCCTCCCAGGTTTGACTTTAATGTAGTATTAAATCACTATGGACAGTGGAGTCGGTAGAGAATATAAATATGACGAATATCTGACAATATTTAAGTATTGCATGTATTTGGGTCATTATTTTCATTCTTGCCACCAAAGAGATGTAAACAAAAAAGAAAAACAACCATAGATTTGCTATTCTTCAGTCTGAAAAAAATTCAACACAATTTTCCTGTATGTATCAGTAAGCAGAAATGCCAAGCATATTAGTGATTTTTCCCTCGCAGACGAGCAACTTAAAAAGAAAAAAAAGAAAGACATAGAGATTTGTTCATTTGTATTTTATTCTAAATATGTGTTTACAAGCTTTAAAAATAGAACTCTGAGTCCATGCTCTCTTTGCAAATTCAGACAAAAAGACTGAGTTATAAGGTAGTTTGGATAATCCTCTATTTTTAGATTTTCCAAAAACAAAACAGGGCCAAAAAGCCATTTACTATCAGCAATATAATAATCTGTTCAAAGAGAGAGGAGGATGTGTCAATTAGGTTAAAATAATTGCTTTAATATGTAAGTATGTGTGAATGTATTTGCTGAGTAAATTATTTTTTTAATTAAATGCATCAAAAGTTTCTGTTTTAGGTGTGTGGTAATACAACTGTTGTAAGATAAAAATAAAATTTAAATTTCAGACTAATAGGAATTGTCTCAAATGGGAGGAAAAATTTTTTATCATAATTGCAGAATTTTAAAAAATCAAATTGTGAAAGGGAGTTTCACAGCCATCTTACCTTTAACCCTGTATAAGCAGTTCCTGAACAACAGCTCTGGTAATTTTCCATCTTCCACTGGAATGCCTTTGACAACTGGAATCTCACCATATTCCTGGGCAGTTTTTATATTTTCACACAATTCTATTTGTCAGACAATATTTTTTTCTAACATTGAGTCCAAATATTCATTCTGTGATATATTACTATTGCTCTGTAAGTCATTGTTTTTATATAAACTAAAACACTAAGTATATACATTTTAAAATGTGTGATTTGAAACAATAAGTATTTAAGTATTAAGATCATTAATTTTTTGGAGACAATTCTATCGTCCTCTCTACATTTTCTCTTGGAGGCTAATTACTGTCAATTCCTACAACACTAATTCATGTAGTCATTACAACAATTATTATTTTTTTTTAAGAGACAGGGTTGTGTATATTTTCCAGGCTGGAATGCAGTGGCTATTCACAGGCATAGTCATGTGCACTTCAAATCTGAACTCCTGAGCTCAAGCAGATCTCCTGCCTCCTGCCTCAGCCTCCTAAGTAACCAGGATTACAGGTGAGCACCACCATGTCTGGCTGTCATTGCAACAGTTTAATAAGAACAAGTTCCTGGCTGAGCATGATGGCTCACACTTGTAATCCCAGCACTTTGTAAGTCTTAGATGGGTGGATCACTTGAGCCCAGGAATTCAAGACAAGCCTGGGCAGTATGGTAAAACCCCATCTCTACTAAAAATACAAAAATTAGCCAGGTGTGGTGGCACATGCCTATAGTCCCAGCTATTCAGGAGGCTAAGGTGGGAGGATTGGTTGAACCCAAAAAGTTGAGGCTGCAGTGAGCCATGATGGCACCACTGCACTGCAACCTGGGTGTGGGTGGCAGAAGGAGACCCTGTCTGGAAAAAAGAAAAGAAAAGAAAACAACAACAACAACAACAACAAACCAAGTCACCTAGGCATTTAATTAAGATAATCTCATTGAATCCTATATCAGGATATCTATGATCCACGTGTTCTTTATTCAGAAAAGAAAGTGAGGCACAGAAAGTTTAAGTAAATTGACTAAGTCACACAGTAACTGGAAAGTCAAAATTCAAGCCCACATCTGTCAGGCTTTCCGGGCCATCATCTGTACATGATTCCAGACTGTCACTCGGCCTTTTTGTGCCACTATCTTTTTTCTGTTTACCTTCTGAATTTATCATCCTCTAAAATGGAGAACCATAAAAGTGGAAGCAGGAAAGTAGTTAAGGTGATATTGCTGTCGTTCAGACAAGAGCTATGACGGCTATGATCAGGATGGTGGCAGTGGGTATGAAGTCTGAAGACGAACAAATTTCACATTCATATTAATCTATGAACACATTTCTCTTACTTCATTCCTTCCTCCCTCCTTCCCTCTGTCTTTTCTTTCATAGTTACTTGGACTCTGCACAGTTTCGTTAGTTTTCTCTTCCCATCAGAAACATGCCATGTATTATGACATCAAGTCATTGATAAAATGTTTACAGTGGGTAAGGCTGAAAACTGCACTCTTCAACATTCCACTTAAAGACTTTCCTTCTGGCCAGTATTATTGTATTAATTGGCCATCTTTCGGTCAGTAACCAATTCCCCTGGATAAATATAGTCATCAAGTCCACTTTCCTCAACTTGTCAACAGGAATCTCATTAAAGCCTCTATCAGATGCCTGTATTTCATATACTTTGTATATGGCATTACCTTAATCGATCCTTTAGGAATACCGGAGAGTGTGGTGAATTTGGTGTGATTTGTTTTATTGCTTTAAAAGAAAAATCATTTCTCATTTTTAAAATCTTATTCAAGGTATAACTTGTATAGACATGAGTCATTAGTTTCTGTCTGCTTTTAGTTAATCATGTGATTTGTACTGTCTACACATGCTTTTTTAAAAAATCAGAATTTATCTCAGAGACTCTTAGGCATTGATCTCTTCATGGGGAATTGGAGTTGGAGGAGTAATTTTCAGAAATGGAGTGAGAATTTTCTTCTTGAAAACCTCTTAAATTTTAGAAAATATGTTTCTGTTTAGTGTCTCATTTTGTAAGTTTATATGTTTATTTCTTTTTTCTGTTTACCCTGGATTTTGATCATGCTTGGAGAAACCACTTGGGGTAGAGAACTCATTTAATTTTATTTCCCTTCCTTTAATTTGGTCTGTTCCTTACTGATTCCAGAGCTTCAGCTGAGATCTCCCTATTTCCTTTACGAATACTTACAAAGTTATGTGCATATACACGTCTAAGACTCATTCTGCCGTGTTTGCTATGGCCACCATGCTTCTTATTCTCTGGAGTACTTGTTTTATCGATTATTGCTCTTAGTAAGTAAACTAGCCTAAGTCTCTACCATTAATAATATATAAAACCTGCGCAACAAAATGTCCACTCTCTGCAGTTACTCTCCCTCTCTGCCTAATTAGTCAAGATTCTTTAAGTACGAGACCAACCTCAACATCACCACATTTCCTCCCTTTCAGTCCTCAATCCAGTAGAATCCAACTTCAGATCTCTTCCCCTAAACTATCCCTGCTAAGATTATTCATAATACTCCTATTACCATGTAGTCATCTCTTCTCGCCTGAATTTTTCTTTGGTGTTTGACACTATAGCTCAGAATGTGGGATTCCAAGATACTAAATGTTCTGATTACTTGTTAGTAGGCTTTTTTTGGGGGGGGCTTGAACTTAAAATATGCATTTCTTTGGGGTTTCATTTCCAGCTTTCTTCTTTTATCATACCATAGCCTCTCTCTGGATTACCTCATTCAAATCCAGGACTTTAACCACTAAGTATAAAATCTTCATCTCTATCTCAGGCTCTTCTTTGAGATCCAAATATTTAACTGCATATACTTTATACTTTTACCTAATTTTTACTGCTTGAATGAATAAAGCTGATACTTCTCTTTTCATTTGGCTCCCAATTCTTATTTTTTCTGGATTTGAACCCAGAGGAGAGGAAGTATGACTGACACCTAATGAGCATACCAGGAAATTATCTTAAATATAAACCAAAAGCTTACATTCCTGGGCCATAGAATCAGCAGAAATAATCAAATGAACCCCTTTACTTTTCCAACCCTACGATACCTAACAACTTACCTGAATTTGCCGGATTCTCTACCTTTCATCCAGTTACAATGGTTAGGTAGACCTCCTGTATCAGCTCCTATACAAAGCAATGTTATGAGATGCCATCTGTTCTCACCTTCCCAGTAGTTTCACACCTTCCTGTATTTCCTTTCTTCTGCATCATCAATTTCTCTTTATCTGCACTGGATTATTTCCATCAGCATATTCACCTTCTTTAGTACCTGCCAAACTTAGAGCATGATTTTGACTTCACATCTTTTTTCAACTGTGTCTTGAGATTTTTGTCTTTCAAAGCTAACCCTGAAAAGATTTTCTGCAATAACAATCTTTAATGTCTCATTTTAAAAATTTATCCTCAGCTAGGTGCAGTGGCTCACGCCTGTAATCCCAGCACTTTGGGCGGCCGAGGAAGGCAGATCACCTGAGATTGGGAGCTCAAGACCAGCCTGACCAACATGGGACAATGCTGTCTCTACTAAAAATACAAAAATTAGCCAGGCATGGTGGCACATGCCTGTAATCCCAGCTACTCAGGAGGCTGAGGCAGGAGAATTGCTTGAATCTGGGAAGCAGAGGTTGCAATGAGCTGAGATCATGCCATTGCACTCCAAACTGGGCAACAAGAGCAAAACTCCATCTCAAAAAAAAAATTTTTTTTTAAATTTATCCTCAACCTACTCCATCTGTACCATGCTCTGAAACTGCTCTTATAATGACATCTGTTAACTCAAATCCAGAAGTAACTTCTCTGTCCTTATTTTAAAAAAAAATCTTTTAACAGGCTTCAAATACATTGATCATTTCCTTATCTGCCCATACTATTTGAAATGCAAACCAATCCCCTCATGACTCCCAGCACTCCAGATCCATGCTGACTTGCTTTACCTTTGAAAATATTTTCCACAGAAAAGTCACTCTCTATAGTATTCTTTTCTTATTTATTTTGTTTATTGTTTTATTGTCTGTGTTCCTCGGTAAAACATGACCTCTAAAAGAACAGATTTTTATCTGAAGTGAAAGACCTCCATTTGAACGCCTGTTATTTTGGTTTTCATCATATTCTGTTGGTTTTGCTTCTGCCTTATTGGCCTTACCTCTTAGTCACTTCTAAATTTTACAAGGCCCAAGTACTGAATTCTTAGCTATTTCTCTTTTTTAGCCATAGTTTTTCCTTAAATATTCTTCTCCAATTTCATGGATTTAACCATCTCTAATCCATAGACTCCCTAATTTGTAAATATTCTCTCAACTTATCCCTGAGCTTTCCTCTCATATATGTGGCTGTCTACTTGACAACTCTTGGGTATCTGGAAGAAACTTTTAGGTTCAAGTGTACATGTGCAGATTTGTTATATAGGTAAATTGCATGTCGTGGGTGATAACTGTAGTACCCAATAGGTATTTTGTTTTCTTTATTTTTTTAAATTATACTGTAAGTTCTGGGATACATGTACAGAACATACAGGTTTGCTGCGTAGATATACATGTGCTATGGTGGTTTGCTTCACCCATCAACCTGTCATCTAGGGTTTAAGACCATCATGGATCAAGTATTTGTCCTAATGACCTCCCTCCCATAGCCCCCAACGACCCAACAAGCCACACTGTGTTATGTGATATTCTCCCCCATGTTTCCATGTGTTCTGATTGTTCAACTCTCACTTATGAATGAGAACATGTGGCGTTTGCTTTTCTGTTCCTGTGTTAGTTTGCTGAGAATGATGGTTTCTGGCTTTATCCATGTCCCTACAAAGGACACGAAGTCATTCTTTTTTGTGGCTGCATAGTATTCTATGGTGTATATGTGCCACATTTTCTTTATTCAGTCTATTATTGGTGGGCATCTGGGTTGGTTCCAAGTCTTTGCTATTGTACATAGTGCTGCAATAAACATACACGAGCATGTGTCTTTATAGTAGAATGATTTATAATCCCTTGAATATATGCCCAGTATTGGGATTACTGGGTCAAATGGTATGTCTGGTTCTTGATACTTGAGGAATCACCACCCTGTCTTCCACAATGGTTGAACTAATTTACAGTCCCACCAACAGTGTAAAAGCATTCTTATTTCTTCACATCCTCTCCTGCATCTGTTGAATCTTGACTTTTTAATGATTACCATTCTAACTGGCATGAGATGGCATCTCATTGTGGTTTTGATTTGCATTTCTCTAATGATCAGTGATTATGAGCTTTTTTTCATATGTTTTTTGGTGGCATAAATATCTTCTTTTGAGAAGTGTCTGTTCATATTCTTTGCACACTTTTTGATGGGGTTGTTTTTTTCTTGTAAATTTGTTTAAGTTCCTTGTAAATTCTGAATATTAGAACTTTGTCAGATGGATAGATTGCAAATATTTTCTCCCATTCTGTAGGTTGCCTGTTCACTCTTATGATAGTTTATTCTGCTGAGCAGAGCTCTTTAGTTTAATTAGATCCCATTTGTCAATTTTGGCTTTTGTTACAATTGCTTTTGGCATTTCATCCTGAAGTCTTTGCCTATGCCTATGTCCTGAATGGTATTGCCTAGGCTTTTTTCTAGGGTTTTTATGGTTTTAGTTTTAAGTCCTTAATCCATCTTGAGTTAATTTTTATATAAGGTGTAAGGAAGGGGTCCAGTTTCAGTTTTCTGTATATGGTTAGCCAATTTTCCCAGCATCATTTATTAAGTAGGGAATCCTTTCCCCATTGCTTGTTTTTGTCAGGTTTGTCAAAGATTAGACAGCTGTAGATGTGTGCTGTTATTTCTGAGGCCTCTGTTCTGCTCCACTGGTCTATATATCTGTTTTGGTACCAGTACCATGCTGTTTTGGTTACTGTAGCCTTATAGTATGGTTTGAAATCAGGTAGTGTGATGCCTCCAGCTTTGTTCTTTTTGTCAGCAGCACATCAAAAAGCTTATCTACCATGATCAAGTCAGCTTCATCCCTGGGATGCAAGGCTGGTTCAACATATGCAAATCAATAAACGTAATCCAACATAATTGCTTGTTTTTGTCAGCGATGTTGAAAATCAGAATGGTTGTAGATTTGTGGTGTCATTTCTGAGGCCTCTGTTCTGTTGAACTGATCTATGTATCTGTTCTGTTACCAGTACCATGCTGTTTTGGTTAAGGTAGACTTGCAGTATAGTTTGAAGTCAGGTAGTATGATTCCTCCAGCTTTCTTTTTTTTGCTTAGGATTGTCTTGGCTGTACAGGCTCTTTTTTGGTTCCACAAGAAATTTAAAGCAGTTTTTTCTGATTCTGTCAAGAAAGTCAATGGTAGCTTGACGGGAATAGCATTGAATCTATAAATTACTTTGGGCAGTACGGCCATTTTCATGATATTGATTGTTCCTATTCGTGATCATGGAATTTTTCCCCCAATGGGTAGTTTTTTAATCATTATCTTCCTCCCACTCTGCACTCTCAAATAGGTCCTAGTATCTGTTGTTTCCTTCTTTAGATATTACCTGATTTTGCTTTCATCAGAGCACTTACAAGACAGATTTTTTAAATTGTTAGTTCAGTGGTAGTTTTCCTAGATAGAATATAAGTTCCATGAAATCAGAAGCCTTGTCTGTATCATTGAACACTGTCTCCAAATCCTAAAGCAGTGGCACATAGTAGGTACTCAACATTTTACTTTTTGGTAAATGCATGACTTTTTCTTGACTATTCTGGTTGGTTAAAAGCATTTTTCATTTTTCCGTTCTTGGGCATTCCAGCTGGCATTGCCATGGTTTGAAATCCATTTCCACATGCACTAGATCTCCTGGTACAATCTCACAGATCGTTAAGGTTTTGTTTTCCTTTTCAGTCCTTTATTTGTGTTTTTATCTGTATCATATTTATAGTTCTGTCTTATAATATCCCAAATTCTCTGTGTGTGTGTGTGTGTGTGTGTGTACCTTTGCTACTAAACCCATCTAATAATTTTTAAGTTGATATATATATTGTATTTGTGTATATTATGTATAGGGTTCTAGGATTTCCATTTGGTTCTTACTTACAGTTTTCATGTCTCCTTGAAGTTTACTATCTCGTCACTCATTGTATATCCATCTTTTCCTGGAGATTCTTTAATAGATTCATCATAGTTATTATAAAATCTTGTTCTGCTAATCTCAATATCTTGGGTATAACTTCAACATTGTGACTTCTGGGTCTGCTCCTTTTTCTACCCTTCCTCTTATCCCACTCTGATCTGTGGTGTAAATTTCTATTTTGTTCCTATGTCTAGTATTTTTGAATTTTTTACTGAGTAATGTGAATGATAGATGGAAGAAACTGAATTCTATTATCTTCCTTTGAAAAATATTAAATTTTTTTTAGCAGGCCATTAAATTACTGGGTACATAAATTTAGTATTATGAAGGCTTGCTTTAGGCTTTATTAGAGTTGAGTCTTTTCCAGTTGTGCCCTTACTTCTAGACAAATTTCCTTAGTTTGGGGGCTTGGTCTTTATTCTTTATTTATGGCCTTTTCGGAGTTCAGCATAAAGCCAACTTTATCATACTCCTCTAACTAACTGAAATTTTAAGTCTACACTCTGTCTTCTCAGAAGCAGGCAGTTTTTGAAATGTCATCTAAGATCTTTCAGCCTTCCAGCTATTGTATTCTTTGGTGCTTGGAGTCTCACCCATGCATGGATCATTCAGGAGCCAGCTTTTGAATTAAAGAGAATTTTTTTTTTTTCCAAATCTATTCCTTCTTTGTGCCTATCTCTTTTCTGGCATTGCCCTTTTCATTTTCCCGCTGTCCTAACTACCCTAAAGTCTACCTTCTGATTCCTCACACTTTTTCTGTATGCAGTATGAACTAGTAGTGGCCCTGTGACACCAAAAAATGTGTAAGCCTGCATCTCACCTAAATGATTCCTCCTTTTCCAGGGTCACATTATCTCTAGTATCTGTTTACTGCTGATTAATTTTCAGTGCCTTTAAAAAGTTTTTTTAACTTATTTTTTTGAAATTTTCTTATGTTTTCAGTGAAATATTTACTATAATACAGACTACATTAACATTACCCTATTATTGGTTTATTAAATATGTGATTTTTAGCAATTATAACTCATCAGGAATTACTTTTAATTCATTATTTTTTATTATTAATCATAATACCTTATTTACAATTCTGAAATCTCTAATGCTCTGTAAAGCAAATGTTTTTATTTAGCTTATTTGGTGGCTTTATATGTTAATTTGCTCTAGTTGGTACAAATATCTATACACTTATGTTGAAAACATTAATATTTTTCATTACAATATCCTACCTCACATCCTGCTGGGACTATTATGAAATGTAACTATATATGGAAAACAATTTATTTCTAAAATGCAGAAAATCCAAAATTCCCAAACATATCTGGCAAGGGTTTCAGATAAATGATTGCCAAATTATATAAAATTTTAGCAGGAAAATAAATGTCTTGCTTCTGATCTAGATTGGAAACATAGATAAAAGTGTCTTTGGGAGGAGGTACTTATAGTTTTGTCCAAATAATCAGCAAGTAATTGATCTGGAAAGAGACAGTGATGAGCTGATAAAAAGCTAGCGTTAATATACCTGCCCATTAAAAAAAGTCTTTGCTAATAGAGTTAGTTGTAAGCTACCCATTTGAGTCAGGCAGTTTGTCTATACTACTTTATTTTTCTGAAAATGATTGGGGTTTAAATGGACTAGATATGTGGGACTAAGTTCAATAAAGTCTGCTGACCTCTCCAGTCTGAAGTCATTAATTTGCCACTCAGTGAGCTATTGTCTATTAGCATTACTGCCTGTGACTTTATGTTCAGTAGTTATTATTTTATCTTTTCTTAGGTGAAGTATAATTTATCTGAACAATCTCTGTTGGTTGAACATTTTAAATCAGTAATTTTAGAGCACCTCTACAATAAACATTTCCAATTGTTGAACATTCATAATGAGTATTTAGGGATCTTGGATAAATTTCTGTTTATGATCTTTTATTTATCATGATGTGAGGACCATTTCTGAGATGTCCTTTTGCAAATGCAATGTGTTTTTATGTTTTGAAATTTCCAATAAGATTCTCAGTGCATTTATATTAGGGCATTTTCCAAAGTCAATCAGGAACATTCTAGAAATGAAAAATGTTTAACTCCAAATCCCCTCATATTACTGTTAAAAAGAAAACCTACAAAACTGCAGACCATGCAATTAGAATGTTGCAGCCCTTAAAATATGAGGCCATATTTCTACTACAGTTAATTGATTTTACATCTGGCATGTTAAAAAAATTTATGAATTTTTTTGAATAGTGTCTTTGTTTGTACTTTAAAGGCTGGAAATGAATTATCTATTTCACCATTCTTGAACAGAAATAATCTGCTTTGAAAATGTAATGTGATTTTGTAAGTAAATCTGAATAAGTATTTCTTAAGCTGCTGAATAGGAATGATTTCTTTAAAATGTATGGAGAGTTTTAGAAATCTTTCATGTATAGAAAAATAACAATGATTTATAACAATAAGTTAACAAATTGTGATAAGAAAGAAGACCACTGGCAAGTGTTTAAAAGAAAAATGACATTTAAGTGTATTAAAAAGTATTAAAAAATTCACATTTATAATCAATAAAACACCTCCTCTTTTAGATAAGCAGAGAAGGAAGAGGGGAAAGAAAGGGCTAACATGTATTAAGTACCATGTACATAGTAATAATAGTTAATATTTATTGAGCCCTTATTATATGACAGGTGCTTCTCTAAACAGTTAACATGGATTTATTATTTTAATCCTCACAAATGCTCTATGAAGTCACTTGATTATTATCCTCACTTCTCAGATGAAAACAAACAAACAAAAACTGAGATGCAAAGAGGTTAAGTACTTGCCCAAAGTCATATGAGAAGATGTGGTAGAACTGGGATTCACACCCAGGCAGTCTGGCTCCAGAGTGCGTGCACTTAAACCTTATGATATATGGCCTCTTCAGCATTGAATGCTTACTCTGCTAAAACAGTTTTAAAGGATTTACATCCATTATATCTTTTAAATTCAATAGGAAAGAGGTAAAGCGCAGACCCACTGGACTATCTTACATCAATGTATTAGTTAGCTGTCTATGTCTGTCAGGACTGCCACTCTGCCTTCTACCACAAAGCAATTAAGATACAAGTAAGATATTTGTAGAATGATGAGTTTCTGATATTCCATGATCAGGAACTTTTCCTGAATATGTATCTGTGTAGTTTTAGCTAAAATATACAAAATATCTCCAGATGCCTCTCCACTAAAAATACCTTTCATTTTGCCGTAGAGATCAGGACATCTTTATTTTGGGGGAAAAAAAAAGTCTTTGGCTCAAAGAAACATATTAAAATCAGCTTATTAATTTTTCTTGGCATTCTTTTAAAATTTACTTAAAGATGAGATTGAATGATTCACTGGGTACTGATTGGATTATAATGTAGAGTCTTTGTACAAAAAGTAGAATATCGTTAATTAACTTACATTTTTTCCTAAATCATTTCTTTGGCTTGAATGTTTATTAGAACCGTGTATTATTAAGACAACTTAGAATTGGATGCATGTGCACATAGGTTTTTATAAAAACATTTGTATATATAACGTAGTTAACATAGTTTATGTTATTTTCTGCCTTTAATATTTTATAGATACGAAAAGTATGTGATAGAGGAAGTTCAATGATCTTTTCAATGTATTACTCATTCTGAATAGTCCATGTTTTACTTTAATGTTGTAAAGTTATAAGCCAGTGTGATAATCACTATTATTGTTGTAATCATGAGGACTATATTATATAGGAGGAGCCTCTGTCTTAAACTGAGAATGACCAGAGAAGTGTACTAATTGGAATTCAGTCAGGAAAACAGAAAGCATTATAAGGAAGAAGGAGCCGTAGCAAGAATGAAGACAAAAATGATGACTATCTGAGTGAAGTCACTGGCAAATTAGCTGAAAGAAAGAAAGATGACAAAATACAAAGGAGAAATATTTGTCACCATAATACGTGAATGATTCAGGGAATGGCAAGGGCTTCTGGTTTGGCAGCTGAGCAGGTGTTACCATTTACCAAGATAGGAGCATAGGAGGAGAAACAGACTCGGGAGGAGTGAGGAAGGAAACACAGTTTGAATGGGAGCCTCTTTCCTTTTGGTCATCTGTATAGACAAGCACAATAGATAGATAAATATTTATCTGGATATGGAGCCACATCAGGAGAGAGGTTAAGAGTCAAAATTATGGATAAAATGCATCTCTGAGAGAAAAAGAACCAATTGTGTGTGTGTGTGTGTGTGTGTGTGTGTGTGATTTATTTTTAAAAATTGGCTCACAGAATTGTGGGAGCTGGCAAGTCCAAAATCTTTAGAACAGTCTGGCAACAATCTGGGAACTAAGAAAGGAGTTGATACATAGTCTTGAGGCTAAACTTCTATTTCTCTGAGAAACCTCAGTTTTTGCTCTTAAGACCTTTCAGCTGATTGAACAAGGCCCAACCACATTAGTAGAAGGTAACTCCTTTAGTTAAGTCAACTGTTTGAAGATGTTAACCACATCTTCAAATTACCTTCACAATAATACTGAGATTAGTGCTTGATTAAATAACTGTGTGCCACATGCTAGCCAAGTTGACACATAAAAACTAACCACCAATCTATGGAAGCAACAGATGAACTCCTCAAACAGAGAAAACAATGAGTAAATATCAAGATGGTGAAAAACTTGGGCTTTGAAACAAAAAGAGGCCTGAGCTCAAATTTCAGTTTTACTATTTTGTGAGTATGGCTTGCTTTTGTACACCCAGTTTCAGCATCTATAAAGTGGCGATAATATTTTCTATCTCAGAGTTATTGTGAGTATGAAATGAAATGATATGTAAGGGAATTGTTACAATGCCTAGCATGCATTAAAGTACTCAAGTGATATTAGCCACAAAATAGATTATGTTTATAATGGGAAATTTATAAAGATAACTATATGCTGATGAGTAAAAATTTATAATTAAGAGAGAAGTTGAAGTTAGTGATGTAATAATATATATATAATAACATACATAATAATAATTGAAGAAAGTGATATATATTATATATAAGTAATAATAATGATTGAAGAAAGTGAGACTTGGCAACACAACTCAAAGGATTAATTCTGAACAAAAAGATGGGAGAAAAGTTGAATATGGTCATACGTGCTAGCCTGAATTTTCTCAATGAAAAATGGTGAAAGGTTATTTGCTGCGAGACTTTGATAGCTTAAAAAGTGGTGGTGATTCTCTGAGGAATGAAAGAGTTTAAGAACATAGATATTTTAAAAAGACATGTAAAATAACACTTAGGGTCAGTTAAGATGTGTGTGGTTGGGTAATTGTAAACACCTTCAGGTCAGGGCACATATTTTTCCTATTTGTGATTTGGCAAACCATAAGTAATTGGTAAACATTTCCTGGAATGTAATACTCTTTTCTCTACCTGCCAAGCAGCTGGGTTATAGAAGTAGAATGTCAGATTAACTAATTGACCCAATTTTGAGGCATTGTTTGATGAGTGCAGTTGAATCCTGTAAGAACCAGAATAACAAACATACTAGTGTTTATCTTTAAGGAAATATAGTGTAGGTTCAAAAAAGGAAGAATACCTGTAAGAGCAAAATGGACAGACAAAAGGGCATTCTGGGAGGAAGTGTGTTGGAAACCAGAAAGGATGGGAGGTAGCGGTTAGAGACTGAAGTTGGAAGACATCAGAAGAAAGTGAAGAAAATCAGTAGGTAACACTATGGTAAAAGTGAGTTGAGGGGAAGGAAGGATGCTAGTGTTCAGAAAATCACTAAACTTACGCACAAGTCCAGCCAGAATGAAGATCAGTGGAGGACTTGGGAGAAGCCTTCTCTAGGGATGGCAGGAAGAGCAGCAAAAGCTACATGGGATCTCGCCTGCTAGATGATGCAGAACCCTTCAGCATCAGGACAAAGGGCACTGGCCTAACCTCAGTCTTGTACTCCCAAGAGCTGTGGTTTTTCCAGAAAAAAACATAAGATTTATTATCTAAAGTGAATTCTTAATAAAATCAGTGGGAGTACATAAGATGAGAACACCTAGAAATTCTATCTTCTTCCAAAGTCCAGTTGGCTGACAAATATTCCCTCAATTACCAATTAACTTACATTTATGAAGCCAATCCCAGAACTCTTCCCTGCAATATGGTGAGTCCTTTCTATCAGAAGTTTTCATATAATGCTAGATCTCAAAGAGAAAGACTTTTGTTTCCAGTCTAATATGAATGACAATAAGTGGCTGAGGGTAATAGAGAGAATTCAGTGAAGGTTTCCAATAGAGAAGAGGAGTAAAATATGTAGTGCCATACTGAGAAGCTGGGAAGATACAATATCTACCCTAGGCAAGACAGAAGATCCTCAGGACAAGTCAGGTTTTAGCTAAACAAGGAGCGGGGTGGGGGTAGTCTGAGAGGAGGGTGGGAATCAAGAAAATATTATTTTTAAATTAAATCTGAGCTCAGAAAATATCATGGAAAGAAAGGGAAGCAGTGGTATAATCAAGGAACGAAATCGAGGAGAAAAGGTATGAGGGCACTGCATCATTAATAGTCATATCATTTCAATAATATTGTAGAACAATGTAACTTCATACTAGGTGCTGGAAATGAGAAGGCTATGTGTCAAGATTAATAGTCTACACAGACAATAAAAAACCTGCCTTATATATTTGTATGTAGAATCTTCCTTGATTAATAGATATGCTTCTTATGTGGATGAATGTTAATACAGAATATATATATATATATAATATGCATAATATTATTCTTTTCTTTTTTTGAGACAAAGTCTTACTCTGTCACCCAGACTGGAGTGCAATGGCATGGTCTTGGTTCGCTGCAGCCTCTGCCTCCCGGGTTCAAGCAATTCTCCTGCCTCAGCATCCTGAGTAGCTGAGACTACAGGTGCCTACCACCATGACCAGCTAATTTTTGTATTTTTGGTAGAGATGCGGTTTCTCTGTTTTAGCCAGGCTGGTCTCGAATTCCTGACCTCAGGTGATCCACCCACCGTGACCTCCCAAAGTGCTAGGATTACAGGCGTGAGCCACCATGCCCAGCCATGTTATTCTTTTCATATCTTTATTTTTATTTTATTTTTAAACATTATACATTTTATTTTGAAGTATAACATGGATACAGAAAAATACATAAATCATAAATATACAGATCAGTAAACCATAACAAAGTGAACACTCATGTAAGACCACTCGGTCAAGAAATAAAACATTGTGAATACACTAACAACCTCACTTGGGCTCCTTTTGACCACTCCCTTTTTCTTTTCTTTCTTTTTTTTAAAATTATACTTTAAGTTCTGGGGTACATAAGCAGAGCGTGTTTGTTGTTACCAAACACCACATGTTCTCACTCATAAGTGGATGTTGAACAATGAGGACACATGGACACAGGGAGGGGAACATCACACACTGGGGCCTGTCAAGGGGTGGAGGGGTTGGGGAAGAATAGCAGGGGGTAGGGGGATTGGGGAGGAATAGCATTAGGAGAAATACCTAATGTAGATGACGGGAAGATGGATGCAGCAAACCACCACAGCACGTCTATACCTATGTAACAAATCTTTTCATACCTTTAAACCACAATCAACTGTATAATGCTTGAATACATTTGGACTACTATAGAATTAGTTTCCATTTGTTAAGTAGCACACTGGTGATCTGAAACAGCATCAAGATAGTCTGTGAAAGCAGTTAATTTACAACCAGCAGGTAGTTAGAAGAATTTGCCAGCACACGTTCTCAACAATGTATTTAGTAGAAGAAACAAAAAAAGGAAAACTACGTCATTTTCCATAAGATGGCAACCAATGAAAATCAACACATATATTGGTTTGCTCATCTTATTGGTAATAAATATAAAGTTTAAAATGTGTTGCTCATAGAAAATATGCATATTCCTTAATCAGCAGGTCATTTTCTCCATTTGTAATTCCCTATTACCTCCATTTAATCATTTATTTACTTATTTACTTTGCATATGTGTGAGTCACCTCATCAAAGCAACTATAAACTTGTTTAAAATCTAAGAGAATTCCTGGAGTTAAACTAATGTAACTGTGGATGGAGGTAAGACTGGAAAAGTTGTGAAGCAAGGGGCATACTTAATATCATGCTGTGTACACATGGTGCCTCCAGTTTGGTATTCTGTCTGTGCAAGGAACCCTCATAGCTGATTTGTAGAAAGCCAAATAGGATTTAAACGATGACATAAAGCAATTAAAACTTGATCACTGAAGTCCTCCTACCCTCTGCCAACAGCTCTCATGCTATCCATGTACATTTTTCTCATCATTTCATAGTTATGAGAAGTTGTATATATTTGCCTGTTTAAGATGTGATGTTACTTCATTTTATTTTCCACTTGAGTGTTTTGAGCCTATACAAATCTCCCCTGCATCTCCTTTCATAATGTTACAGGTTGCGGTGATAACCTACTTCCGTATTTACCTTGTCCCAATGTGCTGAGCCTATCCTTTTATGGATGGCCCTCATTTGTTGATCATATTACTTTCTCCTTTTTGGGTGATTTTCAGTTATTTCAGGTGCTGATGCATCAGAGAGGACAATGTTTTGTCTTTTGTTCCTGTCATCCTTCCAGATGCTGCCCAGGAATCAGTGTTCCCTTTGTACTCACACAGCCTTATGCCTCTGGAAGCAGCCTATTTCATCCACATTGTTTGCCAGGCAGTAACTGATTACTTGGACACCACTGAGTTAGAATGAAGTTTGGATTCAATTTCGTAAATATGTATGCTAATATTTGTCTGCCTTGATCTTATTTTCTTCCATCTTGTAACTTACAGAGCCTTCTCAGGAATGAATGGAGTAAAGAGAATCCCCATCAGCTTGATTTTTCTCAAAATTTTTAAAAAGTGAATTATGCTGAATAAAAGCCTGTAGTAAAGACAAGGTTACAGAATGAAATCTTTGCTTTTCTTTTCCCATTTAGTGGAGGAACGTTAGTTCTATAAGAGTTAACCCCCAATGATTATCTATGTATGTAATTTCATCATTGATCAAACCTGTTCATCAGTAAATAATTTGTTTATTTTATAATAAATAATATATATTATTTAATATACATTAATTTTATAATATATATTGTTTAATATATATATTAAATATTTAATATATATATTAAATAAATATATTTTATATATATATATATATATATATATATATATATATATATATATAAAGAAACTTCCAATAATTATAAGACCTTTCTCTGCAGTGCTTCACTGAAGTGCATCAAAGGATTGCAGGACTCAAGAGTAAAGCGTGTACTCAAGAGTTAACGGCCCAGCTCCAAATCCTGGCCAAATCATCACGTGTCTTTTGTGGGGAAGAAACTTACCTTCTCTGTACCTGTATTCTCCCATTTGTAAGAGGAGAAATACTAGGTATGTCCACGGGCGTTATAAAGCTAAAATGAATTGAAAATTAGTCCTTTAAACTCTGCGTGCCACACAGTTAGTATTCAATGTAAGTATGACTCTTACCAGGTTGATGAAATAACACAGAGTAATTCTACAAAAGAAACATTTATAAATACTACACACACAGTTTTTATGTCCTGGTTGGTTATCTTACTTTTTGTTAAAGACAAAAATATTCGAAATTCCAAGAGGTTTTCAGAGTATTTTTTGCATAAGGGTATAATGAAATGAAAGTAATATAGCTCACCTTGAAATGGGATAAAAATTATGTAGTGATGATTATGAGCAGTGAGCACCCAGAATAAATTCTTTATTTATTAACAAAGATTTTCCTAAAATAATGCAATGTAAAAACTTAGTAGTGATTTTGGAGTTAGGCGTGTTACAGTATATAACAAATGAGTGATTAAAACACCATGTAGCTCTAAATGTAATAACTTTTATTTAACTGATGATACAAGATGTGAGGGAATAATACTTTACCAGAGGGAGGAATTGAGATCTTAAGCAATTAGCATAAAGAATAAGGCACCTATTGAGTTAATATCAGCCTCAGAATACTTTTAAACAATTTACTAGGCAAAAAAATGGCACCATGGGGTTTAAACATCTTATTAAAGATCAGAGTAGATATTAATTTCGTTTTGTTCTTTCATATCAATAAATCAAAAGGCTATTGTTGTCTTAAGAAAGTTAAGACACGATTTTAGTGGGATATTTAGAGTTTGCACACTTTTCTTAATAAACTGAAAATATATGAAACACACACACATGTATATTTCAAAATATTAGTCTCTTCTCCGAAGGTACTGCAAGGACACCTACAGGTGGCAAAGACGAAAGCAATAAGCCATTTAATTTGAGATTATTTTGACAACTTCCTGACATTCAGTTATTTTTTTCCTTAAGTTATGAAATCATTTTTGTTATGTCAAATACAAACATGGAAGAAAATTTATAGATACAGAACTGTGATGATGAATAAGCATCTTCGTTTTCAGTTGCAACAGTGAAAGGAGGTATCTGGAAAATTTAGAGTCTATACATTTTCCTTGCCTATCTAGTAAGCAGCTTCTTACCTAGGTATGTAAATTTTCCTCAATGAGAAAGCAAATGCATTTGTGTGGTCTTGCAAACCCATTAGAATTTATGTTAATACTCTTATCATAAAATAAGATTTTGGTGGGGAGGAAATTTGCAAAAGAATGTTAGGGAAATACAAGAATGTGCTGGAAGGGAGATTGAAAATGAATATAATTTCTTGATAAAGGAATGGACCAAATGTGTAACACGGTTTTGAAGTAGAAGAAATTCTACATACTGTAAGCAGCTTACAGATATTGGCACACTGTTTAAACAAAAAGAGTGCCTGCTAAAACACTACTATGCAATAGATTCGAACATTTCAGTTTCAATTAGCAGCCTCATTTATTACTCACCAAGATGTGAAACTGCAAGGTGAGGTTAAAGTGTCACTGAGGGTGTCTTCATCACTTCAATATCATTGCCTTAAAAGGCACTGACCAGAAGAAGCAGATGACCTCATTTCAAAATTATTACAGTACAGAGAACTCAGTTTCAACATTATAATTCATTTTACCATGGAATATTTCAAATTTATTATCAGTTTCCTAATACATAATGGTTAATCGTTAAGGATAGCCACTTTAACATAATATGAATACGCATTTCTCCATAGGTAATACAACAGTTCCTGCATTAGCATTATTGACTAAGGTACATTTAACTTCTTCACTAATACTTAATGGAAGGTTAATGTATAAGTCAGGAGATTAAATGGCTTTTACTTAAAACAAGTATATTGATTAAAATAACAGTGAGATTTTTAAGGTTGATGATATAAAAACAGTCACACGTTTTAATATTTTATTTAATATTAAGAGCAAATTGTAGGGTGGAACAGATGAAGATTAGTGGAAGTTATTGCACTAATTACTTGTGGAACTAATTCTTGCTCACTGTTAACAAATGGATATTGTATGCTGAAAGGCAACAAATCATGCTGGTTATTTCTAGTGTTAAAGGAGTTCCTCTGTTTAAGAATTCCTATTGTTTCTTGCAATGTCCTTCAGGAATGTCTTCCTTGTGTCTTACACCTGGCACCATTAAAAGATAAAATAACCTTCCCAAAACAGAGCTACTATTCAATGTCATTGACATGTAGCTCCATTTCCTTTTTTCCATCCTATTATTATTTAAATCTGTGTTAAACCTAATACATGGAATACTTGCAGCGAATTAACCAATGTTACTTTACCATTTCCTTTCTTTGCTCAGAACCCAATATTCCACCAAGTATAGTAGACTGACAAATTGGCCTTGTAATAGTATGACATATGATGCCCCAGATCATTTGTTTCTTTGATTCTGTTTCTGTCTAGACATACTCAGCCACCTCATCTATTCATCTCTTTTGTTTAGGTAGCACAAAGTTACACCTGCAGGGTCTTGCTCAGTTTTAACCTCAGCTTTGCATTAAAGGGATTTGATTGCAAGAAAAAGTGACCAGGGCTGGTGTAAACATTGTGCCAGTGTAACTGCAGAGTGAATAACATATAGCAAGTTTGCAGTATATTCTAGAACTGAAAGCAGAGTGGTAAATTAGGCAATAAAAATTTACAATGCTAAATATATAGCATAATATGAAGGCAATCTATGTGAATAAAAATGCTAACACTTACATAGTACTTACCAAAGCCAGGGAATAATTCTAAGTGCTTTTGGTGTAGCAAGTCATTTATAACCCAGCACAATCTCATACATGGGTAATTCTCACTGTCTCTAATTTACAAATGGGAAACTAAGGCACAGGAATGTTAAGACACTGAGGTTTAGAACTACTCCATAAATTGCCCCATGGCCATGCAGCTAATAAGAGGCTTAAGCAGGAGTCTAACCGAGGCAGTGTGGTTCTGCAGGACAGACTCTTAACAACTGTACCATAGGAAGTCTCAAGATTTGAAAACAGAAAGACTTCAGTTCAACAGGACTGCTGTTTATTGTTTCAAATCTGATATCATTATCTAGTAAATAGTTAACGGTAACATCTCTAATATAAGGTTGTTGTGAGAAGAAAGCAAAGCAGTCTATATAACCAGGCTAGCATGCTACCTATCACATAATAAGGTCTCAGTAAATTAGAACTGTTCCTACTATAATTACTATAATTATTTTAATTGCATGCATTCTTTTATTCATCCAACAGACTTTATTTAGTTAATGCTAACCATATGTTTGTGCTAAGTGTTGGTAAATAGGAGCCCTTGGGCTCATAGTATAGTAAGGGGCAACAGGCATGCAAACAATTAATTCTAGTTAGATAGATAAGTACTGTGTTAGATGTATTCAGACACAGCAGAGAAAGTAAAACATCTGGTAGCATCAAGGAAGGCCTCACCGATATGGTATGTGGCATACTTACATGGTTTAGCATCCTGTACATTTTCTCAGGTTGAATAATTAATAAGCCAGATAGAGACATTATAGATTTATTCAGTTCACTGCTAGATTAGAAAAATCTTAGAATAAAAGGAAAAAAATTTAAGTTTTGTATTTATCAAACAGATGAATTTGATAAATACATTTTACTAAAGATTGTAGTGAGCTGAATTTATGACACTCTTTCTTAAAACATGAGAATCTGTGAAATATATGAACAATAGCCTTCCTCTCATAATTTATTCTCATGGTTATGATATAAATTATATTCTGCCTGGTGAGGCATTTTCTTTAAATGAGAATTAATGTAGCTAAGTTGGTGTGAAATTTAAAAAATTATAGACACAGGAATACCACTTTATCAGAAAATTGTATAAGATGGAACTTTTAAGATTTAAACATACACAAAGTATGTCCAAGGTAATTAATGTTGAAATATTATTAAATATCTATCAAACTGTTTTAACTTTTTTGCTTTCTTCAAGTATGAGGGGGAAGAACCGTGATTCAATTCTTAATGTGTCCTAATAAACAGGACCAGGGTTCTGTGTTAACCAAGGGTGATTGTTCCTGAGAGAGCAGAGAATAGTCCCCTAAGAGCTATGTTTAATAAAATACAGTTTTAAATGAGCGTTTTAGAAAAAAAAATCACTTTCATTATTCAACGTGAATTTCAATGCATCCATTAAGCACTCTGAATTGGAAAACATTTTAAAATATGGTTCCAAATTTATTCTCTTCTTTTTTCCTGTTTGGTCTACATTTGAATATTAGAGAAGGAGATGAAATAACACTTTTAGGAGTTTAGCTATCTCACTCACATGCTTTCTTTTATTTATCATACCGAGATTTAGTTCAGTAGGAGTAGGAACCTTGGCTCTACTGAGATTTCCAATATCTATGAGAAGCTGCAAAGTGTTTCAGGTAACTACCTCTTAATTCTCATAGTGGCAATATGAAAGCACATTTAAATTGCAATATTTCTTATTCATAATCTAAATGCCATATTGGTTCTCATTTTTTTCATTGCCTGTATCTCATTCTCTTCTTCCTCAGTCTTTTTCATATCTTCTTTTCAATACTTATAGGCTATATTGTGTCCTCCCCCTGCCAAATTTTATATATTGAAGTCCTCATCCTCAGTGCCTCAGGATGTGACTGTTTTTTAAGGCAGGTTCTTTACACAGATAATTGTGTTAAAGTGAGATCATGAAGGTGTGTTCTAATCCAGTATAACTGGCGCCTATTGTAGGAAGAGAAAATTTGGACATAGACATATACAGAGGAAGACAATGTGAAGAAACAGGAAGAAGACAGCCCTGTACAAGCCAAGGAGAGAGGGCGAGAACAGATTCTTACCTCAGGGTCTTTAGAAAGAACCAACCCTGACAATACTTTGATCTTGGATTTCCAGCCTCCAGAACAGTGAGAAAACATGTTGCTGTTTTTAAGCCTCCCAGTATGTGGTATCTTGGTATGGCAGTCCTAGCAAACTCATATGCCAACTGATATTTTTTGTTTTTGCTTATAGATACATATGTTCCTGAGACCTTCAAAGTTTATCTACCATATTGTGTGCATTTGGAATGTGTCGCTTTGAAATAATTTCTAATACAGATTCTGTATAACAATGACTAAAACAATGTATGTATATTTATATACATATATTATACTGATATGGTTGCCAGATATAATACAGGATGGCCAGTTAAACATGAATTAATAGAAAATATGTTTTTAGCATAAGTAATACCAAATATTCATGAAACATGCTTGTACTAAAAAAATGTTCTTTATCCAGAATTCAAATTTAATTAGGAATCCAATACTTTTTATTTGCTGAATCAGGCAACCATATTTACTGTCACATTTTTGAATGATGAATTTATGAATTCTTTGTTATTTTTACTTATTGGTATTTATGATTGATATGGTTTGGCTGTGTCCCCACCAAAATCTCATCCTGAATTGTGAACTATTAACTTCTTCATAAACAATAGAGTGGCTATAATTAACTCCCACAATTCCCATGTGTTATGAGAAGAACTCAGTGGGAGGTGATTGAATTCTGGGGATGGGTCTTTCCTGTACTGTTCTTGTGATAGTGAATTAGTCTCACAAAATATAATGGTTTTAAAAAGGGGTGTTTCCCTGCACAAGCTCTTTCTTTGCCTGCCATCCTTCACATAGGATATAACTTGCTCCTTCTTGCCTTCTGCCATGATTGTGAGGCCTCCCAAGCCATGTGGAACTGTAAGTCCAATTAACCCTCTTTCTTTAGCAGCATGAAAGCAGACTAATACAATGACCTTTCTCAATTAAGGGTATTTTTCTTTTTTCCATCCTCTTTGTGTAATGAATGAATCTCAAACCCCATCGTAGTACCTTTGCTGTTTGTTATACCTTCCTCAAATTATAACTTCTACAGAGACTCCAGTTTGTTCTATATAATTATTTTATTAAAAAAAAACTTCATGGGAATAAGTAATATTTGACAAATTAAACCATTCAGAAGGTATTGATAATGTAGTTTAATAATTAAAAAATATGTTCCATAAGCTTTCATAAAACATGAAAATTATTTTGAAACATAATGCCTGAAAAAATGTTTAAACATAATTCTTATCAAAAGGTAAATGGAACCATACAAATATTTTATACTATAAAAAAGTATAATTTGTATTAGTTTGCAATCATAGACTTTATAATTCATTGCATTCTACAGGATTTTATCCAGCAGAATTAAAGAAAAAGTAGAACAATAGACTTTAGGTTTTAGTCTATCAAAAGATTGAAAAATAATAATGGCATACTACTTCATAACCAATAGAGTGGCTATAATTTAGAAAACTAAAATGTTATCTGTTGGGAGGATGTGGAACACCTAAAACTCATACGTTTCTATTAGAAGTGTTCATTCAATCACTTGGAAAATTGCTTGTTTCATTTATATAATTAAGCAGATACCTTGTGACCCAGCAATTCCACTGATATTTAATTTAAAAACGTAAAACATATGTTCACACATAGACTTGTTCATGAATGTTCCTAGTGCCTTCATTCATAATAGCCCAGTATTGGAATAAACTCAAGTGCCCAGCAGAATTTATCAGCAATTAGTGGTATATTTATACAATGGAATACTACTTAGCAACATATAAAGAGGAATGGACTATTCATATATTCATCATGTGGGTGAATCTCAAGAATTGTGTACCAAGTGAAAAAATCAGATACAAAACATTGCAATTTGTTGATTCTATATGAAATTCTGTAATAATTCTGTAATGTGTAAAATGAATCTGTAGTAACAGATATCAGGAAGTGGTTACCTGGAGTAGGTATAAAGGGGATAGGAGACAAAAAAGAGGAGGAATAATTCTGGTGTAATGGAAATTTGGGGTTATTGGCGTGATAGTGAAATGGGTGTACATAGTACATATTCTCTACAATTTAACAAACAACACACTTAAAATATGTGCGTTTTACTGCATGTAAATTATGTTTCTATATAAAAGAAATATGGGGTTAAAAAATCAAAATAAAAAGAGGTAAAGAATTTTAAGCTTTGGCTTTGTGTATCTACACATCAAAACAACAATTTTGGTTTAAAAAGACTCATATGAAACAGTTTAAATAATCAGATCATAATGCACACAGATGGGTTCTTTCTCTCCTGGTCTTTTCACTGGTCAATTCGATAGGGATCACAGGCTAGGCTAAACTGAACGCCTTCTAAGATGTGCTTTCCAAGTATTTTAATGCATTATAAAACTTGCCATAGTGCTGTAAAAGGATCTTGAATCCACAGAATGCTTTTTATGGAAAGTTTGCCTTCAGAATGAAAGGAATGTTTCTGGTTTATAGACACTCTCATTTAGTCACTCTTCCTGCTATTTGTTTTACCAAGCCAACATAATTCAATACTGTAAAGTAGGTATTATAGATTGTATCTTTCTTGTTATGTACATCAATTGCTCTCAAGTAGTATTTAAACACTGCATATTCATGAGTCTATTGAGAGTTCTGCATAAAGGTTCTTAGGTAAAATCTCTGGCCTCTAAGACTTTGTGATCTGAAACAAATTATAAATATTCAAAATCCCTTATAAATGAAGGTGTGAACATAACATTGAAAATACTCCCAAGACAACATGCTTAACAGAATAATTCTGAACTTAATTCCTGGGGCTTTTTTGCCCAGGCAAAGTAGGAAGTTGAACCATTCTCTTTGCCTGTATTTCAGTTGCTTTGACAAAAACAGAAACTCTAATTTTTATATAAACTACTAAGATTTTCTGTATTATGTTTATATTATAGCCAACATTTGCTGAGCACTTATTCTGTGCCAGGTACAGTTCTAAGCAGTTTACTCATACTTATTTATTTTCAACTAACATCAAATCCTAATGAGATGTTACTGTCTCCATTATAAAGGTAGAGAAAATGAAGAATAGAGAAAAAGAGAAGAAATAGACTATAATCTTTGGAGGAATATTAGGTGCCACTTAGAATTTTTTTAAACTGCTGTCATATTATCACTTTTTAGGTTTCTTTTAATTTGAAATCTTAATTACAAGTAGGAAATTATAATTGCCACTCACAACTTGACACTTTGAACTGGAGCTTTGAATTATTTTTGTCCTGGTCAAAAAAAAAATCAGTCACCAAAGTTATATTTAAAATATTTTATCTCAGAAACATCACTAAAACATTTGTGACAATTTGTATATATTATTTACATTTTAGAAGTTATGCTTAACATGTTATAAACATTATATTTTAATAATACATTTTTATAACTACTCATTCTGAATTAAAAAGAATCTAAGGTCTCTAGCTCATTCATATATACTTTCTTAAGATGAAGTTCCAGGGGACCCATCCAAGCTGGCCAAATAGGAGCAGCTCTGGAGTGCAGTTCCCAGAGAGAACAACGTGTAGGGTGAGTGATCACTGCATTTCCAAAAGAGTTATTACTGCCCACAGACCAGGAGATTCCCAGGCTGAAAAGCACCACAAGTTTCCAGCACGGCTGTTTCAGCCAGCACAGAGGGTCTCTACACAAAAACTCACACAAATCTGGGTGGCCATTTCAACTGGTGCATGGAGTGCCTGGGAGACAGAGCTGCCCATTCAACTGAAAAAAGGGGGTGAAACAGGGAGCCAGGTGACCCGGCTCAGCGGGTCGCACTCCCACAAAGGCCAGCAATCTGAAACACTCTGGATTGAGAGTTTCACAGCAAGTGCAGCTGGACCCTGGACGGTCCAGTTCTGTGGGGGGAAGGGCATCCGCCATTACCGAGGCAGTCTGCCACTACTGAGGCAGTCCGCCATTACTGAGGCAATCCGCCAATACTGAGGCAGTCTGCCATTACCAAGGCAGTTCTAACTATACCTCTATAAACAAAACTGCAAGGAAGTTCACACAGCAGCTGGACAGAGCCCATGGCAGCTCAGCAATGCCTCTGCTGGCAAACTGTGACTAGGCTACCTCCTAGCTGGGCAGGGCATGTCTGAAAAAAGTCAGCAGCACATCAGGAACTTATAAATAAAACCCACCTTCCCAGGACAGAGTACCCGGGAAAAAAGGTGGTTATGAGTTCTGCTGCAGTAGACTTAAACGTACCTGCCTAGCAGCTCTGAATGAAACAATGGATCTCACAGCTCAGCACTTGAGCTCCTATAAGGGTGAGACTGTCTCCTCAAGTAGCTCCCTGATCCCAGTATATCCAGAGACACCTCATAAAGGAGTGCTCAGGCTGACATCTGATGGGTATCCTTTTGGGATGAAGATAACAGATGAAGAAACCAGCAGAAACCCTTACTGTTCTGCAGCTGTCACAGGTGATCCCCAGGTAAGCAGGGTCTGGAGTAGACCTACAGAAGTCCGACAGCAGAGGGGCCTGTTAGAAGGAAAACTAAAAAACAGAAAGAAATAACTTCATCATCAACAAAAACGACGTCCACTCAGAGACCTCATCTGAAAGTCACTAACTACAAAGACCACAGGTAGACAGATCCACAAAGATGGGAAGAAACCAGTGCAAAAAGGATGAAAACACCCAAAACCAGAATGCCTCTCCTCCTCCAAGGGATCACATCTCCTCACCATCAAGAGAACAAAGCTGGATAGAGAATGAATCTGATGAATTGACAGAAAGAGGCTTCAGAAGTTGGGTAATAACAAACATCTCTGAGTTAAAAGAACATGTTCTATCCCAATGCAAAGAAACTAAGAACGTTGAAAAAAGGGTTGATGAAATGCTAATGAGAATAAACAGCTTAGAGAAGAATATAAATGACCTGATGGAGCTGAAAAACACAACAAGAGAACTTTGCACAGCATACACTAGTTTCAATAGCCGAATCAACCAAGCAGAAGAAAGGATATCAGAGATTGCAGATCAACTCAATGAAATAAAATGAGAAGGCAAGGTTAGAGAAAAAAAAAGTAAAAAGAAATGAACAAAACTTCCAAGAAACAGGGGATTGATTATGTGAAAAGGCTGAATCTAGGTTTGATAGGTGTACCTGAATGTGACAGAGAGAATGAATCCAAGCTGGAAAACACTCTTCAGGATATTACCCAGAAGAACTTTCCCAACCTAGCAAGGCAGGCCAATGTTCAAGTCCAAGAAATACAGACAACACTACAAAGATATTCCTCAAGAAGAGCAACTCCAAGGCACATAATTGTCAGATGCACCAGGGTTGAAATGAGGAAAAAATGCTAAGGGCAGCCAGAGAGGAAGGTCAGGTTACCCACAAAGGGAAGCCCATCAGGCTCACAGTGGATCTCTCCACAGAAACCCTACAAGCCAGAAGAGACTGGGGGCCAATATTCAACATCCTTAAAGAAAAGAACTTTCAACATAGCATTTCATATCCAGTCAAACTAAGCTTCATAAGAGAAGGAGAAATAAAATCCTTTACCAACAAGCAGCTGCTCAGGGATTTCATCACCACCAGGTCTGCTTACAAGAGCTCCTGAAAGAAGCACTAATCATAGAAAGGAACAACCAGTACCAGTCACTCCAAAAACACCAAATGGTAAAGAGCATCGACACAATGAAGAAACTGCATCAACTAACAGGTGAAACAACCAGCTAACATCAAAATGGCAGGATCAAATTCACACATAACAATATTAACCTTAAATGAAAATGGGCTAAGTGCCCCAGTCAAAAGACACATACTGGAAAATTGGTTAAAAAGTTAAAACCCATTGATGTGCTGTATCCAGGAAACCCATCTCACATGCAAGGACACACATAGGCTCAAAATAAAGGGATGGAGGAAGATTTACTAAGCAAATGGAGAGCAACAAAAAGCAGGAGTTGCAGTCCTAGTCTCTGATAAAACAAACTTTAAACCAACAAAGATCAAAAGAGACAAAGAAGGGCATTACATAATGATAAAAGGATCAATGCAACAAGAAGAGCTAACAATCTTAAATATATATGCACCCAATACAGGAGCATGCAGATACACAGAACAAGTTCTTAATGACCTACAAAGAGACTTAGACTCCCACAGAATAATAATGGGAGACTTTAACACTCCACTGTCAATATAAGATAGATCAATGAGACAGAAAATTAACAGGATTATCCAGGACTTGAACTCGGATCTGGACCAAGCAAACCTAATAGACATCTAAAGAACTCTCCACCCCAAAGTCACAGAATATACATTGTTCTCAGCACACATCACACTTACTCTAAAATTGACCACATAATTGGAAGTAAGTCACTCCTCAGCAAATGTAAAATAATGGAAATCATAACAAACAGTCTCTCAGACCACAGTGCAATCAAGTTAGAACTAAGGATTAAGAAAATAACTCAGCACCGCACAACTTCATGGAGTCTGAACAACTGTCTCTTGAATGTTGACTGGATAAACAATGAAATGAAGGCAGAAATAAAGATGTTCTTCAAAACCAATGAGAACAAAGACACAACATACCAGAATCTCTGGGACACATTTAAAACGGTGTCTAGAGAAAAATTTACAGAATAAATGCCCACATGAGAAGCAAGGGAAGATCTAAAATGGAAACCCTATTGTCAAAATTGAAAGAGCTAGAGGAGCAAGGTCAAAAAAACTCAGAAGCTAGCAGAAGACAAGAAATAACTAACATCAGAGCAGAACTGAAGGAGATAGAGACACAAAAAACCCTTCAAAAAATCAATAAATCTAGGAGCTGTTTTTTTTTTTTTTTGAAAAAATCAACAAAATAGACCACTAGCCAGATTAATAAAAAAGAAAAGAGAGAAGAATCAAATAGATGCAATAAAAAATGTTAAAGGGGATATCACCACTGATTCCACAGAAATACAAACTACCATCAGCGATTACTACAAAAAAAATCTATGCACATAAACCAGTAAACCTGGAAGAAATGAATAAATTCCTGGACACTTGCACCCTCCCAAGCCTAAACCAGGAAGAGGTTGAAACCCTGAATATACCAATAAAAAGGGCTGAAGTTGAGGCAGCAATTAATAGGTTACCAACCAAAAAAAGCCCAGGTCCAGATGGGTTCATGGCCAAATTCTACTAGACATACAAAGAGGAGCTGGTACCACTCCTTCTGAAACTATTCCAAACAGTCCAAAAAGAGGGAATTCTCCCCAAATCGTTTTATGAGACCAACATCATCCTGATACGAAAACCCGGCAGAGACTCAACAAAAAAAGAAAATTTCAGGCCAATATCCATGATGAACATAGATACAAAAATCTTCAATAAAATACTGGCAAACCAATTGCAACATCACATCAAACAGCTTATCCATCATGATCAAGTAGGCTTCATCTCAGGGATGCAAGGCTGGTTCAACATACTCAAGTCTATAAATGTAACCCACCACATAAACAGAACCAAAGACAAAAACCACATGATCATCTCAACAGATGCAGAGAAGGCCTTCAACAAAATTCAATAGCCCGTTATGCTAAAAACTTTCAATAAACTAGGTATTGATGGAATGTATCTCAAAAGAATAAAAGCTATTTACAATAAACCCACAGCCAATATCATACTTTATAGGCAAAACTGGAAGCATTCCCTTTGAAATCTGGCACTAGACAAGGATGCCCTCTCTCTTCACTCCTATTCAATATAGTATTGGAAGTACTAGCCAGAGCAATCAGGCAAGAAAAAGAGATAAAGGGTATTCTGTTAGGAAAAGAGGAAGCCAAATTGTCCCTATTTGCAGGTGATATGATTGTATATTTAGAAGACTCCATCATCTCAGTCCCAAATCTCCTTAAACTGATAAGCAACTTCAGCAGTCTCACAATACAAAATCAACTGCAGAAATCCCATTCCTATACACCAATAACAAACAGAGAACCAAGTCAAGAATGAACTGCCATTCACAATTGCTACAAAGAGAATAAAATACCTAGGAATACAACTAACAAATGATGTAAAGGACCTTTTCAAGAAGAGCTATGAACCACTGCTCAAGGAAATAAGAGAGGGCACAAACAGATGGAAAAACATTCCATGCTCATGGTTAGGAAGAATCAATATTGTGAAAATGACCACATTGCCCAAAGTGATTTATAGATTCAACGCTATCCCCATCAAGCTAACTATGACCCTCTTCACAGAATTGGAAAAAACCACCTTCTACTTCATATGGAACCAAAAGAGAGCCCACATAGCCAAGACAATTCTAAGCAAAAAGAACAAAGCTGGAGGCATCATGCTACCTGACTTCAAACTATACTATAAGGCTACAGTAATCAAAACAGCATGGTACTGGTACCAAAACAGAGTCATAGTCCAATAGAACAGAACAGAAGCCTTGGAGGCAACACAACACATCTACAACCATCTGATCTTTAACAAACCTGACAAAAACGAGCAATGGGAAAAGGATTCCCTGTTTAGTAAATGGTGTTGGGAAAATTGGCTAGCCATGTGCAGGAAGCAGAAACTGGACCCCTTCCTGACACCTTACACTAAAATTAACTCTAGATGGATTAAAGATTTAAACATAAGACCTAACACCATAAAAACCCTAGAAGAAAACCTAGGCAAAACCATTCAGGACATAGGCATAGGCTAGGAAAGCTGAAATAGAGAAATGGGATCTAATAAACTCCAGAGCTTCTGTACAGCAAACGAAACAATCATTGGAATGAACCAACAATCCATAGAATGGGAAAAAAATTTGCAATCTACCCATCTGACAAAGGGCTAATGTCCAGAATCTACAAAGAACTAAAACAGATTTACAAGAAAAAAAAACAAAACAAATCCATTCAAAAGTGGGCGAAGAACATAAACAGACACTTTTCAAAAGAAAACACATATGAGGCCAATAAACATATGAAAAAATGCTCATCATCACTGGTCATTAGAGAAATGCAAATAAAAACCACATTGAGATACCATCTCACATCAGTTAGAATAGCGACCATTAAAAAATCTGGAGACAACAGGTACTGGTGAGGTTGTAGAGAAACAAGAACACTTACACACTGTTGATGGGAGTGTAAATTAGTTTAACCAATGTGGTAAACAGTATGGTAATTCCTCAAAGACTTAAAAACAGTACCATCATTCGACGCAGCAATCCCATTACTGGGTTTATACCCAAAGGAATATAAATTATTCTGCCATAAAGGTACATGCACCTGTACGTTCATTGCAGCACTCATCACGATAGCAAAGACATGAAATCAATCTAAATGCCCATCAATTGTAGACTGGACAAAGAAAATGTGATGTGTATACACCATGAAATACTATGCAGCGACAAGAAAGAAAGAGGTCGTGTCTTTTGTAGGAATATGGCTGGAGCTGGAGGTCATTATCCTTAGAGAATTAACATGGAAGAGAAAACCAAATACTGCATGTTCTCACTTGTAGGTGAGAGCTCATGATGAGAACCATGGACACATAGAAGGGAACAACAGACACTGGGGCCCATCAGAGGGTGGAAGGTGAGAGGAGGGAGAAGATCAGGAAAAATAACTAATAGGTACTGGGCTTAATACTGAGGTGACAAAATAATCTGCACAACAAACCCCCATGACACAAGTTTACCTAAAAAATTTAAGGTAACCGTGAACTTTTTTTTTTGAGACGGAGTCTTGCTCTGTCTCCAGGCTGGAGTGCAGTGGCACAATCTCGGGTCATTGCAACCTCCGCCTCCTGGGTTCAAGCGATTCTTCTGCCTCAGCCTCCTGAGTAGCTGGGACTACAGGCGCGTGCCACCACACCCGGCTAATTTTTTTGTGTGTGTATTTTTAGTAGAGACGGGGTTTCATCATGGTGAGGATGGTCTCGATCTCTTGACTTCGTGATCCACCTGCCTCGGACTCCCAAAGTGCGGTAACCGTGAACTTTAAAGAAAGTTTAAAAATTTTGTGATTCCATGAGTTTGAACCACGCCTGCTTTTGGAAGCCCATCCTGATTGGCTCTTGCCCCTCATCTTCATCTCTGACTGGATTAGGTTTCCCTCCTTGATGTCCCCACAATGGCCACTGACTAACCTATGAGCTTATTCAGTTGTACAGAAATGTCTTCTTTCTTGATTTGTCTCTTCTAATAGCATGTAAGCTCTGTGCGTATAGGTTTGACTTGTTTTCTGTTAGAGACACAGGACATACTGCAAGGCCTGGCACATAGTCACCACCTAAAGCATGTTTGTTGAATGAATACTTAAATCATGCCTTCTCAACCCTAACAAAACTTGTGCTTTTAGATTGCAGGCTTAAGAAGACAAAGATGACAGGGCTGGGTATGTGTGTATTGATCCTTCCAGACTTTACTGGCCTTACGAACAAAGAAAATTACCCTTCTGTGAGATAATTAGAGAGAGGACCCCATGTCCCCAAATACCACCTGCAGCATTCAAGCTCCATTTCTTGGGTTCAAATAGTGATTGTTGGATTTTTAGGAGACCTCTGTCAATATGTACGGTGAGAAAGTTCACACAAAAATCCCTTTTCAGCTAACACTTCTGTCTACTTTTATCAGTTAATGCTTCAGTAAGCATTTTTAGAAATTCAGTAGCAGCCAGAGAGTGCCAGAGAAAGAACAGGCACGTGAACAAGAGACACAGGAGGACACCAAGACAGTTCTCACTTCCTCTGCAATTTAGCTCAGGTGCGGCCTTGCTTCTAAGTATCAGCCTCCTTCTGAATTTGTGCATGGGTTCAATCTTTTGAATTGAAGCATCCAAGTTTTCAATTTTGTAGAAAGCAAAATTCTCCCTTCTTCTTTTAACTCTTATCAGATGTGATCCTAAAATCTACACAAGTAATCTTTGCCATTTAGCAGGTGTTGGACTCATAGCTCCAACTAACTGCAGAACATTTTTAAATGAATATACTTCTTTGCCTTCAAATCCAGAATGAAAAAGAACAGATTTGCAATCTTCCTTTCCAAATAATATTTTGGCTAAAGTACTTAGACTAGAAAAGTTTACATTTATCTTTTCCAATTCCTTTTCCTGAAAGCTCTACATGTACTATTCTTTAAAGTAGCTTTTGATTTTGCCTTATTTACCAGTTTCAATTAATTGCCAGTTCTGAGATTGCACTCTCAAATGTCCCTAATAGCCAGACAACCACAGTAATTCAATAACATCGTCCATGCAAATAAACAAATTTGTATTTTTTCATGTAAAATTTTCAAATGTTATTCATAGATGAAATTTTTAGGAAAGCATTCTCAGGGCCTCCATTTTGTGGCGGCATTGCATTACACCCTACTCAGGGCCAGCTTCAAGAACAGGTGACCTGTACTGATCAATAGTGCCCCCAGGTTACAAACACAGACACACACACACACACACTCTCTCTCTCTCTATTAGTTCATTTTACACTGCTATAAGGATACTACTGGGTAATTTATAAAGGAAAGAGGGTTAATTGACTCATAGTTCTGCATGGCTGGGAAAGTCTCAAGAAACTTACAGTCATGGCAGAAGGTGAAGGGGAAGCAAGGTAGTCTTACATCGTGGCAGGAGAGAGAGAGAGAGAGGAGAAAGTGAAGGGAGAAGTGCCCCTTATAAAACCATCAGCTCTTGTGAGAAATCACTATCATGAGAAAAACGTGAGGGAAAGCTCTTTCACGACTCAATAGCCTCCCTTCCTCCACATGTGGGCATTACAATTCGAGACAAGGATTTGGGTGGGGACTAGAGCCAAACCACGTGAACACACATTTGGAAATCCCTCTGCTGTTACTGTCATGAATCACCTTATATGTTTTAAACAGAAGCCTCATATTTTCATTTTGTAGTAGATCCTGCAAATTAGATTGTCGGGTCCTGTATACTCAAAGCCATTCTCATTCTCCCCCTGAATTACTGAAACGGTGCCTCAGTTTGTACCCCTCCCACTGGGGTTTCTGTTCTCAGGCCCTCCTACATACTGCAATGGGACTGATTTTTACAGTTACCAATTTACAGTTACCAATTTCATTATGCTGGCCCGTGTTCTATAGTTTATGTTCTAAGCTTCTCTGCCTGGTATAGACCTCACTTCAGAACGTCGCACTTCTCTGCATTATTTCTTGCAGTTTCTGATATGATTCTGCAGTCGGGCTGGCCTTACCATTATCCCCTATTTAGAGAATCTTAACTCTATATTAAAGCTCATGCTCCTGGTTAAACGAAAAGTGTGATCTTCCTTCTTTTCTACATATCCAGCACCATCTTCAGCTGATCAGCCCCAGTGCTTGCTTCTGCACAAATCTTCCTAATTATTCACAACCTAAAGCATTTACCTTAACTCTGATTTCAATATTTATTATCTGCTGGACACTAATTAACACATGTGTTATCAAATGTGAGTATACATGAGAATCACCCAGACCTAATGAATCCAAATAATTGAGGAAGTTTCCAAGGAACATCACATTTTAAATAAGCAACCAAATGATACTGATCTAGGGGGTTCAGAAACTATACAGGTAGATACAAATGCTACTAGTATTTAGTACATACTCTGTGAATGTTGGCCTTGTCTATTTTTCTGTATTATAAACTTCCAGAGCAGAAGTACTATGTGTACAGCTCCTATAATTCCCAGCACAGTGCTAAACTCACAAGTATTTACCAGTTTGACAAGTTTTCATGTGTTGTATTAAAAGTATTTTGGTGGCCAGGCAGGGTGGCTCATGCCTGTAATCCCAGCACTTTGGGAGGCCAAGGCAGGCAGACCACAAGGTCAGGAGTTCGAGACCAGCCTGGCCAATATGGTGAAACCCCATCTCTACTAAAAATACAACAACAACAACAACAACAAAAGTTAGCTGGGTGTGGGAGCAGGTGCCTGTAGTCCCAATTATTTGGGAGGCTGAGGCAGGAGAATTGCTTGAACCCAGGAGGTGGAGGTCGGAGTGAGCTGGGATCATGCCACTGCACTCCAGCCTGGGCAACAGAGCAAGACTCTGTCTCAAAAAAAAAAAAAAAAAAATTTTGGCAAGGCACAGTGGCTTACACCTGTTATCCCATCACTTTCCAAGGCTGAGGTGGGAGGATTGCTTGAGGCCAGGAGTTTAAGACCAGCCTGGTAAACATAGTGGGACCCTGACTTTACAAGAAGTAAAAAAAAAAAAACTTGGATAAATATGGTAGTGTGCATCTGTAATTCTAGCTAATCAGGCAGCTGAATCAGGAGAATTATTTGAGCCCTGAAGTTTGAGGTTAGGGTAGCTATGATTGCACCACTGCATTCCAGTCTGGACAACAGAGTAAAATCCTATTTCTTAAAAAAAAAAAAAACCCACACACAGTATTTTGGCAAGGCCAGTCTTCTCTAAAATATCAGTATAGAACTCAACTACCATCTCTCTTAGAAATTGGACCTAAGTGAAACAAACTTTTCTGATTCATAAAAAAGAGCTAACGAAAGTGATCTTAAGCTTTAAAAAGAAAACAGCTCTACGGAATATCTCAATCTCAATGATTTAAATATAAATGAATTAGAATAATATGAATTGAAGTCCCCTTGAAATATATATGTGGACTAATACTTGGGAAACTGACTTTCAAGTTTTGGTAGTTCTACGTGTCTAAAAAATAGTTCAAGATGCTTTGGCAAAATTTAAGCACCATAGAATTGTCCAGAAGTGTAATACCTATTTGCCAGCATGTATGTCTCAAATGTGGTCCTTATCCATTCAATATACTAGGCACAATAAACCAGTGTAAATAGTCACCAAAGAGCTCATAAAGTCTGTACGTTTCTTGCCTTTTTACTTTTTTATTTTTATTATTGTTTATTTTTATTTTTTTAATTTTACTTTAAGTTCCAGGATACACGTGCGGAACAGGCAGCTTTGTTACATAGGTATACATGCGCCATGGTGGTTTGCTGCACCTATTGACCTGCCCTCTAAGTTCCCTCCTCTTGCCCCTCACTCCCAAAAGGCCTCAGTGTGTGATGTTCCCCTCCCCGTATCCATGTGTTCTCATTGTTCAGCTCCCACTAATGACTGAGAACATGCAGTATTTGCTTGTCTGTTCCTGTGTTAGTTTGCTGAGGATGATGGCTTCCAGCTTCATCCATGTCCCTGCAAACTATTCTTTTTTATGGCTGCATAGTATTCCATGGTGTATATGTATCACACTTCATCTTTGATGGGCATTTGGGTTTGTTCCATGTCTTTGCTATTGTAAATAGTGCTGCAATAAACATATGTGTGCATGTGTCTTTACAGTGGAATGATTTATATTCCTTTGGGTATATACCCAGTAATGGGATTGCTGGGTCAAATGGCATTTCCATTTAAGGAACTGCCATACCATATTACACAATGGTTGAACTAATTTACATTCCCACCAATGGTGTAAAAGCATTCCTATTTCTCCACAGCCTTGTCAGCATCTATTGCTTCTTGACTTTTTAATAATCACCATTCTGACTGGGATGAGATGGTATCTCATTGCGGTTTTGATTTGCATTTCTCTAATGATCAGTGATGCTGAGCTTTTTTCTCTCCATATGTTTGTTGGCCACATAAATGTCTTCTTTAGAGAAGTTTCTGTTCATATCCTTTGCCCACTTTTTTTTTTTTCCTCTCTCTAGCATTGTGAATGGGAGTTCACTCATGATTTGGCTCTCTGTCTATTGTGGCTGCATTGGAATGCTTGTGATTTTGCACATTGATTTTGTTTATTGAAGTTGCTTATCAACTTTAGTAGTTTGGGGACTGAGATGATAGGGTTTTCTAACTGTAAATCATGTTGTTTGCAAACAGAGATAATTTGACTTCCTCTTTTCCTATTTGAATACTCTTTATTTCTTTCTCTTGCCTGGTTGCCCTGGCCAGAACTTCCAATACTGTGTTCAATAGGAGTGGTGAGAGAGGGCAACATTGTCTTTACTGATTTTCAAAGTGTCTTTGCTATTTTTGCCCATTCAATATGATATTGGCTGTGGGTTTGCCATAAGGAGCTACTTTTATTATGAGATATGTTCTATTAATACCTAGTTTATTGAGAGTTTTTAACATGAAAGGATGTTGAATTTTATCAAAGGCCTTTCCTGCATCTATTGAGATAATCATGTGGCTTTTGCCTTTGGTTCTGTTTATGTGATGGATTATGTTTCTCGATTTGTGTATGTTGAACCAGCCTTGCATCCCAGGGATGAAGCCGACTTGATTGAGGTGGATACGTTTTTTGATGTGCTGCTGGATTTGGTTCGCCAGTATTTTATTGGAAATTTTCACATGGATATTCATCAGAGTTATTGGCCTGAAGTTTTCTTTTTGTGTGTGTGTCTCTGCCCCATTTTGGTTTCAGGGTAATGCTGACTTCATAAAATGAATGAGGAAGGAGTCCCTCCTTTTCAACTGTTTGGAATAGTTTCAGAAGGAATGGTACCAGCTCCTCTTTTTACTTCTGGTAGAATTTGGCTGTAAATCCATCTGGTCCTGGGCATTTTTTGGTAAGTAGGCTATTAATTACTGCCTAAATTTCAGAACTTGTTATTGGTCCATTCAGGGATTTGATTCTTTGCTAGATTAGTCTTGGGAGGGTGTGTATCTCTGGGAATTTATCCATTTGTTCTAGATTAACAAGGATATTCAGGACTTGAACTCGGCTCGGAATCAAGTAGACCTAATAGACATCTACAGAACTCTCTACCCCAAATCAATAAAATATGCAATCTTCTCAATGTCACATGGCACTTATTCTAAAATCGACCACATAATTGGAAGTAAAACACTCCTCAGCAAATGCGAAAGTACTGAAATCATAACAGTCTCTCAGACCATAATGTAATCAAATTAGAACTCAGGATTAAGAAACTCACTCAAAACCACACAACTACATGGAAGTTGAACAACCTGCTCCTGAATGACTCCTGGGTAAATAATGAAATTAAGACAGAAATCAAGAAGTTTTTTGAAACCAATGAGAAAAAAGAGATAATGTACCAGAATCTCTGGAACACAGCTAAAGCAGTGTTAAAGGAAAAATTATAGTACTAAATGCCCACATCAGAAAGCTAGAAAGATCTCAAATCAACACCCTAACATCACAATTAAAAAAGCTACAGAGACAAGAGCAAACTAATGCAAAAGCTGGTAGGAGACAAGAAATAAGATCAGAGCAGAATTGAAGGGGATAGAGACACAAAAAACCCTCAAAAAAATCAATGAATGCAGGAGCTTTTTTTTTGGAAAAAAATAACAAAATAGATAGACTGATAGCTAGACTAATAAAGAAGAAAAGGGAGAAGAATCAAATAAACACAATAAAAATAATAAAGGGATATCACCACTTACCAGAAATACAAACTACCATCAGAGAATGCTATAAACACATGTATGCTTTTTTAGTTTTAAAAACCTGTTATTATAGGTTAAGTGTGGAGCGAATATACTGACCAGAGATTTCAGAAACTGAGCAACATGAATGCAGTCCCTAAAGCTGATACTCTTTGCAAGGATCTTGCAACTACACATAGACAACATATCTTTCTACAAGCATTGAATAAATGTGAAAAAATGTAAAGCATCAAGCAGAGTGTAAGGTTAAAGTTCCTGCCCCAGAACTAACAACAGGTGGCCCCACCATAAGGTGTGCATATGGCTGAGATATGGTGCTACTATGAATTCTGTTCACAGAAACGCATCTTGTAACCCATGGGGAATAGAGTCTCTGTCATTGTGAACAAAATGTGAATCTTATAGGCAACAGATGTGATGGCTTATCAGAAAATCTTAGCAAGGAAGTGACTTTTATTCTTCTAGTCCATTCCCCTTCTTAGTAAGGAGGTTTCTTTCATGACATTCTTATCAGATTGACTACTTCAAATTAACTAGTACAAATACATCTTTTATTCTTGTATGTTGAATATTAATTATACCTTCTTGCATAAGAAGAAGGTTTTAAGTTTTTTAGATAATTATTTACATAGACAATATATTTTTTATACAACAGTAATTAATGGAATGCCAACGTTCATTTATTTTAAAAGGTGTGATTATATATGTATATATGTGTATATGTTCACATATGTATATAGAATTTAGAATAAACTCAAATTTTACGTTTTCAGCCACTGACTCTTAAACAAATAATTATTTTCTTGTGTGCATTGATCACTCATGTGTATGGAATCATCCTCTTTTTCACTTCAAGACAGGTGACCATTTATTCATGCGTTGCTTGAATCTGTTTCTTGATGTCATTATTTGTTATCTCAATTTGGACAGTAATTCATATACTCACCTAAATTCAAAGAAGCATTTCACGTATTTGATCATTATATAGACACCTATACTCTCTGTCTACTTTCCATATCCCAACAAGAAATAAAATCTGAGGTGCTAATAATAGACATTTACTTTTGTTTTAATGTTTTAAAGTAGTGTCTTAGACACTTTAAACTAATTTCCCTTCAATTAAGTCAATGTATGTTAGTGGAGAAAAATGGCAATGCGATTTCTTAGCAAATATTACAATCAAGCTGTATAATGTTGGAGTAATGATATTACATTTTAAATCTATTATAATGAGGACAGGGAATTACTTTTTTAAGAAAAAAATTAAGATGTAAAACAACCTAATAAAAGTATAATAATAACTGACAACCACAATCCAGTTCTCCTTCACACACTTGTCAAATATGCTTGCCATTTCTGGTAGTACATTCAGATCATATGACAATAGAACTTTTTCAAATCACTGAGATTTAGATTCAGGTGTGTTCTTCTGAAGTTTCTCTCAAAATCTGTCAAATCTCTAGAAGACTTTTGGAGTCCTCCACACTGTCATTTTAAATTATTTAGACATCCACTTGCCTGAAGGTGAAGAACAAGAGAAGATGACCTCTGGAGGGACTTTCTGGCTTTATGCTACTATTTCAGATACCCAAGAAGGAAGCTGTAAATTATGAACTTGTTCTCTGATATTTTCTGACTTACTCGTTAACCAGTACATACTATTATTTACAAACTTCCATGCCTGGCTTAATCCTTTCTTTTCAGGATTCTCTTGTCTATTTCTTCTGCATTTCAGAATTAATTGCTTCTTTCTTCATTCTCTTTGTGGCTTCCTTCAATATCCTGAATATTCAAATGAAAGGAATGAATAAAAAGAAATCTCTTCAAAAGCTAAGACAGAGTCAATGGGCTCCCATATTAAAACCTCAGCCATTAAATAATACAGTCACCTAGCCTAAAATAAAAAAACCTCATAGTTCTTTTCTTATCTGCAGAAAGAATAGTAAGTTGACATTGAAATGTTTCAGTTATAGTATACATTCACTGTACTTGAAGAAAAATCAGGTATGGCATAGATCTGCAAATTACAGCCCTTGGGCCAAATTAAACCTATCTCTGTTTTCATAAAGAAAGTTTTACTGAAACACAGTGATGTCCTTTCATTTGCATATTGCCGATGGCTTCTTTCTGCAGCAGAATAGAGAGTAGTTGCTTACAGATCTTATAGCCCACAAAGCTGAAAATATTTACTATCAGGCCCTTTAATAAAAACTTTGCCAGCCCCTGAATTATGTTATACCTTGTTTTAAGAAGACGTGTGCCTTGTGCAAGGTAATAGTTTGATATGTTTGCAAAATTTAGGACTTTTCTTAAAATTCTAAAATAATTTAACAATATTCCTAGTTATTACAGTCAATACCAATTAATAAGGCATTTTATTATATTTACATGGAAACTTTTCCCTTGAAGCAATTAATTTTGTTTTTAAATTAGTTCATGCAGTCAAACTTTTTACAGGGAACTATTTTTTTATCACTATGTTTTTCTCAGCGTTCTCCTTGTTTTCACTATTATTTACATTTTTCATTTGGATCAGTAATATGTGGTGTGGTCAGTGGGGATTGAAATTGTTATCTAGTCTGTGACATTTACTTTACTTTAAAATTATTGAATAAACTAGACACTCAAATATTTATTCAGTGTATAGAGATGTATTCCATTTATAGAAAAAAGAGTTACTTTCAGTCTGTGCTACTACAACCCATTGTGAAGTATACTTTAAATTGTAAATTCTTAGGATTATTTTTGATATTAATCTTAGGAATTATTTATTATTTTTTGTATTCCATGACTGTACATTCATGTGTGTTTGAAAAAGAAATATGACAAAATATGCTTTTAAATACAAAAACAATCAGTAGGTTGGAAATTTATTGGTAAGCCAGACACTCACAAGAGAAGACTTTTCTAAAGGTTATTGGATCCCTTTGAAGAAGACAATTTGCCTTATTTCCTTAAATACCTTTCTAATCTGGAATTCCAGCCCTTGTACTATGCATTTCTTTGTATTTTACTTTTATTTCTCTTTTTATTTCTATTTGACAATAATTTCTTTGAGAGTCATCAATACGTATGTGATTATTTCTGTTTCTTTCAGTTCCAAGAGACTTCCATTCTTAACAATTCTCAATGTTAAATTAAGAGATAGTTAGCAGTCACCATTATTAATTATTATGCAACACTTCTGGTTAGTTTTATAATTCTAAAAGTCATATGTTAATTAATCCTGTTCAAAAATAATATGCACTCTGTAAGTACCTCTTCTATTAATTTGTGGTATATGGGCTAACGATATGACAATATTTTAATAAAAACATATTTAACACATGTAATGGAACGAGAAATCTATAATAGCTTTATGTTTATGCTGTAAATGCACTTTGTTTATTACTGTTGGTTCTCTACTCCTATTTAAGTTAGATGTTATTTTCTTTATTTTACATTTGAAGAAAGAGTCTTAGAGAAGATGCTAGACCTAAGATTCAGATCCAGTTATTAGATACACACCCATTTATCTTCCAATGGTTCATTCTCAAAAAACAAACAAAAAATCCTGCAATAAAAGTTTTATGGCTCAAAGATTTGTCAGTTCAATTCACGGACACATGAAATGATAGAACTGGAAACTACACCTTAGAAAGGATCCAGCTGAGTCTCTTTATTTTACAAATAAGGATATTGAAGTCCCATTAAATTTTTAAGCAAACAAACAGACAAACTTATCTTTGGTTAGGGAATCAATTCCTGGCACAGCAAAAACTAGAAGGCAGTTCTCTTCCCTCCAATGCAGAGGTCTTTTGACTATACAGCAAGTGATTCTTTTCTTACCCAGATGCCCTCTATATAATCCAAGTTACCTAAATGCAAGTCTAAAAGGTGATTTTGGTCTTGTTTCTATTTGCTGATAAATTTCAGATGCATATGATGATGTCACCAATATGTACTTAGTGGGGAGGTAATTTGTATTGCCATATCCTTATTAGATTTCATATTTCTGTGACTCATACAATGAGAACAAATTGCCTGTTTTGAAAATTGTAAGCCAAGAAAAAATAAATATGGCCCTAAAATTTCTTCTTTAAATTAGAGACTTAAGAAGATATTTCTCACATTCTGAACTTTATACTCAAACTAAAGGATAAATATATTGTCTAGAAAAGAAAAAACTTACCGAACACAATGGAAACATTTTTGTGACATTTTTCATTCTAAGACTAAGAATATACATTGTTTATATTTTATTCATTTTCAGAATTCTGAGTTCTCATGATGACTTAGAAAACTAAAAGATATTTAAGATCTTTCATTTGGTAGCACTATTCCATTACCATTGATGTTAACATTTGGCAAGTTGCTTAAGCTTTTGACAAGATTTTTTTTTATTGTAATGAAACAAATTAGGAATTAATTGATAGTACAAGATTCTGCATAAAGTTAAGTTTTCTGTGAAAGTTTTTACTTGAAAAAAATCATAATCACAAGTCATTGTGAAAATGGAAATAATATAAGCAACTATCATCTCAAAACACTTCTTGCTAATGAGGCATTTAAAACAATGTTGCTTGTGCGATGGTGAATTACATAGTTTCATGCAGAAACAACATAAATTTGCTAGCTATACACATACAGACACAAACAACTATACATGTATGTGTATATATATTGACATCAGGTGCAAAAAATGAGATAACTATTCTTCATTTTTTCATCATTTTTCAAGGTCCTTCTGTTTCACTTATATATTTTTTATCCACACCTCCAAGTGCACTCCTTCCATTCATAAAGAATGTTTCTAATGTGTTTAGTATAATGTCCCTGAAAAAATATCCATTACATAGATGGCATTGTATTTGTTCTATTTATATATGTTGAATGTATATATTTACATATATATAAATATATATATTATACATATGTATGTGGAATATATATGTGTATATATACACACACGTGGTATGTGCACACATAGACATATATATACACATATGTGTATACACATTCCACATACGTATAGATGAATGAACATATATATACACATCTGAATAAAGTCTTGTGCAAAAGCCATTGTCATATTTCTTAACTTTTTATGATATCTTAATAAAATATGGCTAAAAGAAACATTTAATAAGGATACAGAATACAGGCTTGAAGAAATAATACTTAAGTATTCAAATAACATATCCTTGGAAAGAAAAACTGAAAATATAAAGATGTTAATTCTTCAAAGTTCAGGTCAAAGTGCCAGTATGAATACACTGAAATTGCTCATTTTACTTGAAACAAAAGAAATACTGAAAGAACTATTGAAAATATTTTTAAATGTCTAGCCATCTTCCAAAACTAAGTGAAATTTTTTTGTAAACTCCACATAGGAGGAGATTCAAATAGTGCCATGAACCTGACCACCCTGGTTAGAGCAAGGTTTCAATCTGAGAAGGAACAGAGCGTTAAAAAGTGCCTCTGGCAGAAATGGGATAGAAGCTGGCCTTCTAGTATGACCACCTTGTGTTTTCCAGAGGAGTTAAATACATATATTGATTAACATCTGAATTTGTCATAGAAATAAATTTCGAGTGTATATATTTTCGAGTGAAACCTGTACATATAATTTAAAACTATAAGAGTAATTTCAATCAAACAGAAGGCAGAAAATGATTTTAAAATAAAAAAGACAGAAGAAAATATGGTTAAAATAAAATGCAAAAGAATATGGCAGAAATAAACTCAAAATTTCAACATTTACCATAAAAGTAAATGGCTTAAAATTAACTATTGAAAGCTAAAGAATATAAGGTTAGATTTGTAGAAAGTCAAATATAAACATGTCTATTGGCAAAACAATGGGATTGTTAGAGAACAAAGAAAGAAATGAAACCAATAAAAACAGAGAAAGGTAGTAATGTTCCCCAGAGAAGGCAATGATTCAAGTTTCTGGAACCTAAACCCTACCCAGAATTCTGTTCAGCTGATGAGTTCATCAGACCATCAGGAACTACAATTGTCTGTGAGCTAGGCTCAGCTCTGTATACATAGGCTAGAGCTGTTCTGCATATGGACTAGGTTAGGTATACTTGGGGACCTCTTTATTTGGAGGAGATGGAATTTTATATGTAGGTCATCTGCCCCATAACACCCTCCAAGATATTTTTCCCTTAATGGCAGTCCTTTCTGCAAAAGTGTTTTTGAAAGGACTTTAAAAAAAAAAACCTTTAAGCATTTCTTGCCTTCACATTGTTGAGCCCTCACATTTAAACATAATTTGGCTATATGGAAAAATCTAGCTCCAAAGATCATTTCTTCAGACTCCTTGTAACTAATCCCTCGTCTTCTCGTTTCTAGTGCCTCTGTTGAGAAGATGGCCATCAATTTAATTATGTTTCATTTGTGGGTGATCTGTCTTTTTTACTAAAACTTTTAGAATTTCTCTTGGTCTTTGCTGTGTATATATTACACTCTAATCTGTCTAGATGTGGATTTTTTCATCTTTCTACGTGACACTGCGTCATGTCTGTGTTAGGCATTCATTATTTTTCTTTAGTTCTTTGAAATTCTTAGTCATATTTTCTTCAGATATTCTTCTGATAATTTTTTTCTCTCTATTTTTCTAGGTTTGTAACTATTGCCACAGCTACTCTTATACTCAAACATTTGTTAACATTTTTAAATAATTTATATCTTTCCTTTCCTAACTGCTTCCTACAATTGCTCTTCCATTTCCCAAATTTATTTGTATAGTATTTCTAATTTGTTTCCGTTTAGCTCATGTGTTGTGTACCCGATTTCAACTATTGTAATTGTTATTACCAGTATATCTTCTTTTTGTTTGTTGCTTTTTGTTCGTTTGTTTATTTGAGATCGGGTCTAACTTTGTCACCCAGGTTGGAGTGCAGTGGTGTTGTGATCACAGCTCACTGCAGCCTCATCTTCGCCAAGCTCATGTTATCCTCCCACCTCAGCATCCTGATTAGCTAGGACTATAGGTGCGTGCCACCATGCTCATCTAATTTTTTATTTTTTGTAGAGACAGGATTACACCACATTGCCCAGGCTAGTCTCAAACTCCTGGGCTCAAGCGATCCACCCACCTCGGCCTCCCAAAGTGCTAGGATTATAGGTATGAGCAACCGTGCCTGGCCTATTACCAGTATACCTTCTTAAGGTATAGGCCTTAGTGACCATTCCTTCTTCAATTATCAGTAGCTCCATGGATATGGTATTTTTGTGTGTCATTTTCCTTTTTTAAAAATTCTTGATTTACTTGCCCTATTAATGCTGGTTTTTCCAGTATAGTATATATATTCCTCTTTTATTGGTTGTGCCTCTCTATATCTGGCTATTTTTTTCTGTGAGGATATTTCCCCTGAGGATATCAGCCATCTTGACTATACTTACACAGAATATGACTGCCAACAAGTAGCCCAGCTTGAGATGTTTTGATGGGTTTGGAAGTGCAGCAGGCCCCAGGAAGTTGTCAGAACATCATAAGATGGGTTTGACATTCTATTTGTTCTCTCCTCATTAGGTAACTCTGACCCTCAGAGAACTTCCCTAGCTATACGTGACACTGCTCCTTGTTGAAAGAGTTTTTTCAGCTGATTTTCATTTCCAAGTTGCAGAATAGGAGTAGAGTGAAAGAGGAAAGAAAAATCAGTAGCAGCAGGTCTTCACACACCAACTATTCTTGGCAAAGGCTGCTGCATTGACCCTGCTACTTTTCTACTTTGAAATAATAATCTAGTAGTGAGTGATTCCCACAGGAAATATGGCGGAGAAACAAGCACGCAAAAGCACCTCCATCTTATTTCCCGCTGAGAATGCACTAGGCCTGCTTCCGTTCCCGACTTCCATTGTCCTTACGCTGGGCTTTAACAGCATTCATCTCTGTTCACTTCCTCCAGTATTTCTCACAGCTTTACCTTAGTTCTTCAAATCAATATACTTTTTCCCACTTCTGTGATATTTCCAGGTTGGACTGGGGAAATTAAGTCAGCAGCTGCTGACATAATCTACTTATTAATAACTGAAAGTCACAGTCAAGTTTTACGCATAAACAGGCACACACACTCAGACATACACATTTAGGAATAGGTATTGTAATATTATTGTGAAGTAGAAAAAGAAAACCAGAAGCAATCAAAACGTCTAACTGTAGGGTTGTGGTTAAATTAGTTAGCTTAAATTCAGTCACTAGAATAAGATGAAGATTTTGATATCCAAGTGTTAGTACAAATAACTCAAAAACATCATTGAAGAGGAAAAAAATCAAAGTGCAGAACACTATGATGAATGTGGAAGATGAAAGATACATATATACTGATAAATATACTTTTTAAAAAACGTGTCCAGAAAAAAAATCAACTGTGCTGACCTTTTTGGGAAGGGTCTCTGTAGAGGGGAGTTGATATATATTACCATGTAATTTGAAAATTTAAATGGACATATATATGATTTGTAACCTTTAAAATTTACTTTCCTAACACCATATAAAGAGAAATGTTTTCTAAATATAAAGAGAATGTTTTATAAATATTGTATATGTTCTGACACACGTGTACACAGACACATTCTCTTTTTTTTTTTTTTTGAGACAGAGTCTTGCTCTGTTGCCAGGTGCCGGGCTGGAGTGCAATGGCGCTATCTCGGCTTACTGCAACCTCCGCCTTCCGGGTTCAATCAATTCTCCTGCCTCAGCCTCCCAGGTAGCTGACACTACAGGCGCATGCCACCACACCCAGCTAATTTTTGTATTTTTAGTAGAGACGGAGTTTGACCATGTTGGCCAGGATGGTCTCGATCTCTTGACCTCGTGATCTGCCTGCCTTGGCGTCCCAAAGTTCTGGGATTACAGGCTTGAGCCACCGCACCCGGCCCACATTCTTATTTAGAATCGTATATTCCAGTGGAAGATATTGTATAGGATTGTATTAAAACCGTTATGCTAATAGATAAAAATCATAGAAAGAAATGTTAAACAGAAGGACAGATTAAAAATATTATTTGAATGATTATGTTACAATGATGCATATTTATTTGATTAGAAATTATTAAAGATTAGTGGAAGCTAATACTTTGCTTCATTTTAATTATATGTTTAAATTTCATACTAAATAATTTATTCATCTTATGTAAAATTTGTGTAGAGAAACAATCTGCATGCTAACGTAAATGAGTTTGTGAAAGGTGTCAAGTGATATTATTGAACAGAAAAAAAAAAAGATTTGTTGAGATTAGAGAAACCGAGGCATCAGTTGTCAGTTCATCTATTTAGAAAACGTAGACAGAAGGGAAGACAAAAGCCAATATTCAAATTATCTGCATGATTTGTTCTTTTTCTGACTACAAATTGTCAGTGTGAGAAGGATGTGAGAAGAGACAGTAAAATCAAAACGTCACTTTTGTTAGCAGATTAAAATCCTGTTTTTAATGGTATGGGAGCTATAGGGAGCTGTAACAATGGAGCCACACTTACCTCCCCTGGCTTGTCAGTTTCCATTTTGAAGTATTGTTTTTAATGACCTATCTAGAGAGTTTGGTTTTAAAGAACATGAATATATTTAGGCGTTTCATCTATCAAAAACTCACTTGCTATTTCATGATCAGACTGTATTCTGTAAGTGTGGTGGACCTTGACAGATAGTGTCAGTTAATACTAAGGTGATGTCTACAAGGATAATAATACAACGTTTCCAAAAAATGCTCTGACTTTAATCAGAAGTCAAATCAATTAGTGCTATATTGCTATATACTGATTCAATCAGAGCCTATAGTTTGAGTTTTCATACTAATTTCACTGATGTGAAATGAATGAATTTTAATGAAAGCAATAGTTATGGAAAGATCTTTGCAAATGTTTGCAAACACAAGTAGACACAATAATATTAAGTTAAAATTAAAATAACTCTAAAGTCAATTCATATTCTTCAAGTGTATTTACAGGTGGAGGAATAGAAATCGATTTTTTCCTAAGAAGTTTCTCTCCTGCTTTCTCCTATTTCAGTTTTCAAGAGGTGAATCACTCTGGCAATTGCATTCAATTATTTACTTTTTTACCTAATTTAGGTATTTTTATATTTATTTATTAGACACAGGGTCTCACTCGGTCACTCAGGTTGATGTGCAGTGGTGCAATCAGAGCTCACTGCAGCCTTGACCTCCCAGGCTCAAGTGATCCTCCCACCTCAGCCCTGCAAAGTAGCTGGGAATACAGGTGCACACCACCATATCTGGCTAATTTTTAAAAATTTTGTAGAGATAGGAGTCTCCCAGGCTGGACTTAAACTCATGGGCTCAAGCAATCCTCCCTCCCAAATTGCTGGGATTGCAGATTTAAGCTGCCTCACTCTGCCGAAATATTTACTTTATTTCGAGATTGAAGTTTCAATATTGAAGAATGAACCCAACATAGAGCAATGTAGACTTCAGAGCTGAGAAAACCTAGTCAATAATAGAGGAATGGAGTGGGAATAGGGAAACAGTAAAAATGAGAAAGAGAAAGAATAGATTTTGAGATTCCCAGCAAAACATTTAAACGAAAACCCTAGCCTTGTCTGAAGCCAGAAAAATTCCTGGGCTTTTAAATCTTTGAGCCATTAACATTGTTATCCAACTATAATCATCTAAACCTGAAAATTTATTTTTAGTTTGATTTTAATTGATACACATATTTATGTGTGTATCAATTAAACAATTGATAACCCATAAATAACACATATTTATGGGTTATTTGTGATATTTTGATACATTTATGCAATATGAAATATTCAAATTGGGCTAATTGGGATATTCATCACCTCAAACATTTACCATTTCTTTGTGTTGGAAACATTCAAAATCATCTCTTCTAGCTATTTAAAAATATATCATGAATTGTTGTTAAACATCGTCACCCTACTGTACTGTGGAACACAGCACTATACTATAGAACTAAGTTGTTCTCTCTAATTTTGTATCCATTAATGACCTCTTCTTGTTCTCCTCTCTCCACTCCCCTTCTCAGCCTCTGGGAACTACTATTCTGCTGTCTACTTCTACTTCTATGTACTCTTACCTTTTTTTTTTAGCTCCCACATATGAGTGAGAACATGCGGTTGAAACTCTTTCCCAAACATGTAGCCAACGACTGAAGTTACTCCTCAACTGTGCTGAACTGTTGGGAGCTGGTCACCCGCTACTATACCTTGAGATACCCGATCAACTTTATTTCCCTTGTTAAGTCAAAAGGCAGTAGTCTTCATAGTTACGTGTAGTTAGAATGGGGAATGGATGCCCCTGCCAGGATGCCTAAGCACTCACTGTCATAGTGTTCAGTGAAACAGCTCTTTCAGTCTGCTCACACAGTTCCTTCTTCTCTCGGGTATATACACACTGCTAACTGCATGTAGTTAGTTTTGGTGTCATCCAGCAGAATATATTGAGATCTTCCAATATCCTCTAATGTTTTTGGAAAAATTATCTCTGCTATTTTCATACATACAACCTGTCATTGCAGCTTTGCCGAGCCTTACCTTCCCTCTTTCTCATGTTCCTCATCTGCACGGCATCGGTCGTCATCCTTACTACCTGTGGATGAGAGTGAACTGAGTTAATCCATGTGAAGTGCTTAGAACAGTGTCTGGAATATAGTAAGCATTCAACAAATGTTAACGATTACTACTATTATTTCATTGGTGTTACTACTGTGGCTTAGTTTTTGTCGTTGTTGTTAATTGTGAGCCCTCGGAGCTCAAGAGATCTTAACCTGGGTTCTCTAGAACACAGAGCCTGAGGCCAACTCTGTGATAGTGATTTATTTGAGGAAAGGAAGTTCAATACCAAGAAATCAAGAATAAAGGAAAAGGAAAGTGAGGAGAGGAAGAAAAGATAGCAAATAAAAAAAGAGTGTGCTAAACAGCTGTACAAAGCTTCACAGCATAGTTGGTGTCTTCAGACATCTCTAGAAAGTCCTTTCAAATTGCATCTTGAAACATTATATCACGTGAGGAAGACTGAACTTGCCACCGCTTAGTCAATATTTGTTATATATTTTGTCAACCCTATCTCCCTCCTGGATTGTACCCGCAGCTCCTTTGGAAAATGACAGGAAAGATGCCTAAATAGCAACAGCAGCAGCACCCCAAGGTACAGGATACAGGTAAGCCAGTAAACCAGGGGCAGTCTTCCCTCGTGCACCTTCAGCCTGCAGCTGAGCAAGACCTGGAGGGCCAGTATGTAGGATTGGGTATTGGAGTGAATTACAGGACATTTTGAACTTCAGCAGCATTGGGAATCCCTGAGGTAGAAGGCAAGAGGCATACCCCACAAGGTGAAGATAAGGCATAGTGTGTTGTGTCTTAGCCTACAGTGGCATGACAGAATTAATACATACCATGTTCATCTTGAATCTTCAATTAAATAGTATTTCAAACAATGCCATTTTCTCCCTCTCTACCCTACATAATGGCCAAAGGACTCAAAGAGCTCCCTTAATAAATAGAAAAACTATTTGTGTATGATTACAAGAATGTGGTTGGGGCCAGGTGATCTTCCTGGAGGGATATCAGAAGTATCAAGCAGAAAGAATAGCAGACAAATCTGGAAAGTCAAAGAAATAGGTCCAGGAAAATCAGACAAGGAAACTGAACACTAATTGTGGCTTCTGCCACAACATTATTTGTACTTGATAATGAAAAAAGAAAAACATTTCCTCTTCACAGCTCTCATTCATCTCTAAAGAGTCTCTGGGCAAATCTACCTGGGTCAAATACCCACCTATGGGTAGTTCCATTCAAGAGAATGGAGCTTTCTTACAAACCAGATTGATTTGTGTGTTCAAATTCAAGAACACAGAATCCTGGACTGACAACACATGCAGAAGGGCGGTGCTCAAATAAAAGGGATATAAGGTTCAATAACAAAATCTATAGTTCACCTCTTCTCTGTCTCCCTTTCAGAATTTTGTTAATATTTCTGTATTTTCAAACATCTGTATGTATTTATTGAATTTATTTACTTTAAAATTATTTATAAAAAGAAGTTGATGGGTTATTGTTACCTTAAGTCTTTCAGGAAATATTCTATTATTATTTTTCTGATTATGTTGTCTTTTAATCATCTCCTAGAATGAACACTAGTGCCATTCAATTTTCTGTATCTGGCCTTAGTATTTTCTAAATTTTTCATATTTTGTTTTTTTCTGTATTTTCAATTTTTATTGGATTCTGGGAAAAAAATTTCAGCTCCATTCTTCAGCTCCATAATATTGTCTTCAGCCATGTTCATTCTGCTATTCAGCCTATCTTTAGAAATTTAATTTTGGCAATCATTTTGAAACTATTTTTCCTATGCTACAAAGGTTATACCCTAATGTATCATTATGGGTTTACTAGGTATCTCTATTATCAGCCTTATTATTTGGCCTCTTCTATTATCTCTGTTTCCTTGGAGATTATTTATTCAAATAATAATCTAGAGATTTCTATGATGATAATAATAATCTGGAGATTTCATAATAATTTTATAATGATGGAGATTTTAGTCATCATGAGTTTAACTACTGTTTAATTATTGTTGTCATATTAAGGGTATTATGTCTATTATTTAATCATTATATTGGTGTTTTCCATTAATGCTGTTTGTTTAGAGAGCTCTGTTCAGGCTAGTAAATGTCTTTTGTTTAGAATGTTAAATGCTATTGAAAACCTGTTAATGTTTACTGATTCTTGGTTATTTCTTTCTTTTTCTAGGTAAGAAACTAGGTATATATATGTGTATATATACTATATTATATTATACTGTATTATATCATAATAAAGTGATTACTTTAGCTAACTGGAGAGTATTTCCTTAGCACAAGCTAAGCACAAGCAATAAATGCTGATTATGAATAAAGGTACTAAGATTTCAGGGTTGGTGTAGATGAGAAGAGTATGTGAGTAGTTTGACTTCTAATTGTCTGAACTCTTTCTACTTTCCTCTTTGTTCTTTGTCCACACCCTGTGAGTCTCCCTCAGCATATGTCCCATTGCCTTTGTAGAACTCTAGCTGAGTTTGGTCCTGGGGCAGATGCCATAGCAACTGCTGTGAAAATGGATCCTAGTAAGGCTGTCCTACTGCCCTTTAACCCAGTATGACCTGATAACTACATCATTGATCACTGTATTATCCCCTGTGCATCACTCCTTAGAATATTTTCATGTTTAGTTTCCTGTAAAAATGTACTTATTTGAAACCTTTATTTGTTCCCTGTTTAAGATTCTTAGTCTTTAATTTCTGTGGCGTTTTACCACCAGCCAGATCCCACTTGCATTATATCTTCCAGAAACTCCATAATATTCTGGTTTGCTTTTCACAATTTTTTGAGATTTTCAGAAATATGTGGTTTTCTTCTCATTTTTATATTTGTCATATAAGCCGGGATTGGGGAGAGTAGGAGGGCTAAGTAATTGTGTTCAATAGGCATCATGAGGCAATACATTCTAGTTTAACTTTGAAATGCATCAAACTGTTCTTTTTTTTTTTTTTTTTTTTTGAGACGGAGTTTCGCTCTTGTTACCCAGGCTGGAGTGCAATGGCGTGATCTCGGCTCACCACAACCTCCGCCTCCTGGGTTCAGGAAATTCTCCTGCCTGAGCCTCCTGAGTAGCTGGGATTACAGGCACGCGCCACCATGCCCAGCTAATTTTTTGTATTTTTAGTAGAGACAGGGTTTCACCATGTTGACCAGGATGGTCTCGATCTCTTGACCTCGTGATCCACCCGCCTCAGCCTCCCAAAATGCTGGGATTACAGGCGTGAGCCACCGCACCCGGCCCAAACTGTTCTTTTAAGCAAGTACCCAATAGTAAACACATATGAGGAATTTTTGTAACCTAAATATACATTTTTTAATTTCTAGATTTTCTGGTTATTATATTTAATACTGATTTACAATTAAGTTCACTGATAAAATATTTTAGCTTATAGTTTCTCTTTTGTGCACAGTCATTCTCAACAGCAGAATCACAATCAATGGGTGCAAATGGGTATCATTTCACCACAAATGGCCGCCATTATGTTGTCAAAGCACAATTCAACAACTGTTTATTTAAATCTATACAAAAATGTCATTATAAATATTCCAGCTTTAACAACCTGAAATAAAAATAGATTGAATATGAATGATTTTTTTTTTTACAAAGTATCTTATAAATCCAGCAGATAGGAACAAATCAAATTTCTCTTTGGATCTGAACTTCAACAGTTCAATTTACATGCTGCTTAAAATATCCTAAAGAATAACTGTGAAAATATTTTTAGAATACATTTAGGAGACAAAAGTTATAGCAAAATTGAAATACATGAAAAACAATTTCTTGCATTTAACTGAAAAATAAAAACTTGAGACCTTATGGAAGAACTGCAATGATTTTCTTTCGATGTTATGGTAGATTTGTGTTTTGTGAAGTTGACTTCTCACATGCTGTATTCCATTTACTCTAGGAACTATATCACTAACATTGAGCAGAATAAACTGCATTGTATTTTCTGTAGGAACAATTTTGTAATTTGATAATTTCAGTTTGAATTCCAGACTATGAACTCAAAATTAAATGTTAAAAAATGTGAATTTTTATTAATCAAGATATTAATATCATTAAAAGGATAGAATTATAATACATGTAACAACTAAAGAATCTCCAAAACATTTTGATAATTGAATGAAGCCAAACATAAAAGGCAACATACTGTATGAATCTACTGGTGTGAGATTGCAAAAAAGGAATAACTATAGATGGAATTTTGGAGAGATAAAAATGTTCTACATTAAGATTCAGGAATGGCTCCATGACTTTATACTTTTGTCAAAGCTTATTAAATTGTACACTTAAATTTGGTGAATTTAGAGTAAGTTATGCCTCAACCAATATTAAAAGAAAAAAATTTTTAAACTTCCCATTGATGGCTTACAGTCATTCAGACAACAAAGATCAAATCATTTAACATGCCTGGAGATGGATTTGCATTTTTGTTTCATGTCGTTCCTGAGACTCATCTTACTTAGTGCTCTCTTTTGTTGTTTGTGCTCCTGTAGTACCAGCACTCCTCCTCCCCCAGCATTATAGGTAGAAATGTGGTTACCTCTTTCTGAAAGGTATGAGAGCAAAAATCACTTCCACAAGAGTCTTCCCTGAACACTTATATTAGGTTAGTTCTCCTTGTAAAGGACCCTCGACACCCCCTCTCTTCCTTCTGGAATGTGTTCCATAATTAACTTGCATAAATTTTGCTTTTGTTCTGACAGTTCTGTACCCCTTCCTACCACGTACATTTACAACGATAAGAGTAGAAGGTTTGGTAATGTGAAGCAAGGCTAATCAAAGCATAAATTTGTTTAGTACAAAACCACCCAAGAAGCAGCTAATCTTGGCTGTGTGAAAGGTTTATCTTGAGGCTAAATTACTGAAGATTCCTCTCCTTTTCCTCCCATTTCCTACTCTGGGGGCCCCAGGTAAAAATAGATAAGTAAATAAGTAACACAATTCACAAAAGAAGCTGAGCAAAAAAAAAAAAAAAAAAAAAACATTGCAGGGGGTCGGAGCGGTGGAGGTGGGAGTTAAGAAATAAGAAATGAATGTAGAGAGTGCCCAAAGAAGATAGTTTTTGTTCTGGCAACAATGGAGTGTTGGTTATATCGGGGCATCCCTAAAGTCAAGAATGAAGACCACCTGCCCATTGAGGGAGCAGCAGGCATGTGGTATCACTGAATAGAGTCAAATATTTGACTCTCCATCCACGTCTGATTGTGTACAGAATGGAGAGAAAACTCACATTCAAAGGAAAGAGCTCTGTGGACATTGTGCAGGATTTCCCTTTTGTGTTTGTCGAGCAACATGAATGTGATGAAATGTATTATTTCTTCCTTGAATAATAAAGAAGGTGGAGCAGAGCCAAAGGTTATTAAATAATTATTTGTTAAATGACTATATTGTTGTTTGTCACCCTGAAGCTATAGACTCAAACTTTCTTGTTTGCTGTGGGGTACTCCATGCCTAGCACCTTTGTCCTGCATATAGAAGACACTAATCAATGAATAGTAATTAAATTAACAAATTACATTTTAAAGGACTAGAGGTCATTTTTAACACTTCTGGGACTGTGCTTCTCTATTCCATTGCTGGATTAGACTATGAAGGCTCAAACTTGTCTCTTTCCTGGGTAATTAAGAAAAGATGTGGCGAGTCAAAGAAAGTCTAGTTTTACTTCATTATGATTCAATTGTGTTGGAGATTGGGCAAGTCAAAACCTGTCAGCCTTGATGCTTATTTAAATATTCAGGAGATATATTGTTTTAATTAAACAAATTAAACAAATAAACAATACCTCTGAAAAATCAGATGCAAATACATAGTCTGAAAAAGGGGACATGAATTAACTGATTGATGGTTTGAATTATGCCTTTACAGTATGTGTGTTTTGTTGCAATTAAAATGTCTTTCTTAATTAGTATGTTAAACATCATATTTTCAGCAGCAGGAACTGATGATATTTTATAGAAACTATAAATTTTTAAAAAATTGTAAATTTTTTGGTATGGAAAATTGAAGAAATTATTTTAGTTTTCAACATTAAGATTTTCTTTGTGTAGCTCAAAAATGATGAAAATAAGCAAATTTGTAAGATACTACCTAATACTATTGCCCTCTCTCATAGTACCACTAAAATTACCATAAACATATTTTCTAAAAAGGCAAAACCAAACAAAACAAAAATATAAATTAATAAAATCATGACCAGAGAGAAGAAGAGGGTCAAAATTCAAGCAGAGGGGCAAGTCCGTATATTATCATAACAGTAAAAACTGAATCCTTAACTTGCAGTTGGATCCCTCAGTGAGGTTATAGTTTTGTAAGAAACATAGACACTCTATTCCGAAGTAGCTATTCCATTTTTCATTCCCATCTTCAATAAATGAGAGTTCCTGTTGCTTCACAGCCTTGCCATCATTTGATGTTGTCAGTGTTCTGGATTTGGGCCATTTCAAAAGGTGCGTAGCTCATTGTTGTTTTGATTTGTATTGCCCCAATGACGTATGCTGTAGAGCATCTTTTTAAATACTTATTTGCCATATGTATATATTTTTGGGTGAAATGTGTGTTCAGGTGTTTGTCCCATTTTTAAAAATCAGGATTTTTTGTGTTGTTGAGTCTTAAGAGTTCTTGGTATATTTTGGATAAAATTTCTTTATCATATATAACTTCTGCAAATATTTTCAATATTTTCTCCTAATCTGTGGCTTGTCTTCTTATTCTCTTGACATGTGTTTTGCAGAGCAGAAGGTTTTCATTTTAGGAGGTTCAGTCTATCAATTATTTATTCATGGATTGTGTCTTTGGGGTTGTATCTAAAAAGTTATCTTCATGCACAAGGTGATCTATGATATTGCTTCTGTTATTTTTTAGAAATCTTATGGTTTTGCATTTTATATTTATGTCTATGATCCATTTGAATCAATTTTTGTGAAGAGTGTAAGGGCTGTGCCTGAAATCATTGTTTTATATCTGCGTGTCCAGTTCTTCCCGTACCGTTAGTTGAAAAGACCATCCTTTCTCCACTGTATTGTCTTTGCTCCTTTGTCAAACAGCAGTTGACTAATTTGAGTCTATTTTTGGTCTGTCTATTCTGTTCCACTAATTTATTTGTCTGTTCTCTTGCCAATATCATAATTTCTTGATTATTGTAGGTTTATAGTAAGTGTTGTTCTTCTCTTTTAATATTGGCTATTCCATGTCTTTGGTATCTCTGTATAAACATCACAATCAGTTTACTGATATTCACAATATAACTTCTGAGATTTTGATTAGGATTGCTTTGAATCTACAGATTAAATTAGAGAGAACTAACATTTTGTCAATATTGAGCCTTTCTAACCATGAAGATGGGATGACTCTTCATTTATTTTGTTCTTGTTTGATTTACTTTATCAGAGCTTGGTAGCCTTCTTCAGATAGACCTTATACATATTTTTAAAAATATATATCTAAGTATTTCATTTTAGGGGGGATTCTAGTGTAAATGATGTTATATTTTAAATTTCAAATTTTACCTGTTTATTGCTGCTATGCCAGAAAGTGATCAACTTTGTGTATTAATCTTATATCCTGCAATCTTACTTTAATTTCTTATTAGTTCCAGGAGGTTTGTTTTTGTAAATTCTTTTGGATTTTCTAAAATAATGTCATCTGCAAACAAACACACTTTCATTTTTTCCTTTCTAGTATTTATGCCTTCTATTTTCTTTTCCTACCTTATTGCATTGGCTAGGACTTTCAATTCAATGTTGAAAACAAGAGGTGAGAGGGAACATCTTTGCCTTCTTCCTGATCTTAGTGGGAAAGTTTTAGTTTCTCAACATTAAGTATGGTATTAGCTGTAGATTTAGTGGATATTCTTTATTAATTTGAAGAAGATACTCTTTATTATTATTTTGCCAGGAGACTTTGACATGAATGAGTTCTGGACTTTGTCAAATGCTTTTTCAGCAAATATTGATATTATCTTGATAATTTTCTTCTTTAATCTGTTGATGTGATGAATTACATTAATTCATTTTTAAATGTTAAACCAGCCTTGCCTACTTGGAATAAATCTCAGTTGGTAATATTGTATAATTATTTTTATACATGTTGGATTTAATTTGCTAATATTTTGTTGATGATTTTTTCATTCATTCTCATAAACCTGCAGGATAAAGTCAACAACCTATACAATTAAGTCTGCAGAACTTCCAAAAGGGCTCTGAAATTGGCAATACTGGTTACCTTTAATTAGAGGTCAGGAAGGAATAATGTTGATTAGTTAAACATCTAACTGAGCAAATTTTAAATCCCTTCTTCCCCTTGACCATTTTTCTAGCCAGGTAATTTCCTTCACTATAGAAGAAAACTACATGTCTACTTTTATAGAGAGTATAAAACCAAGAATATCACTTTCCTGGATTTCCCTGTGTACTTTTGAGGGCAAACACACCATGTTTACAAGTAAGACATTGTGTGAATATATGCATATCAGATGCCGAGCACCTTTCCCTTTACATTCTTAACTATGCTACTGGAAAGCTGAAAGCCAGGCTTCTCCCTCTGGACAGGAGAGAAAAAAGTCTTTCCAGAGTGATTTTGACAGCCTTAGAATAAAGACAGAAACACACTGACCCTCAAAGGGATTCCTTAAGGAAACTTCTCATTGCACTGTTGTTATAGTAAGGATCTCAATCGACAATATTTGTGCTCAGAGATACCAATTAATTTTTTAGCATTCTATTCCTAAATATTAGCAGACAACTGAGGCTTATTAGGCAACTGAGGAAACCCCATAATCAAAAGTACAGATACCAAAACCAAGAGATGAACACCACAAACAAATGCACATCAACAAATATTTTAAACATAGACAAAACAGGCATGGACAAAACTGTGGAAGAAACAAAGCACCTGTAGAAAGAAGCAAACTTTAAAACATATGTCAAAAATATTCTTACAGGGTAATAATTGGATCATATCATGATGTATGAAGAATAGGGTGCCATAACAGGGAACATTTAAGTTAATAAAAATTGTAAAGAACACTGGATTGCATAAATTAAAAAAAAAAAAGATTCAATAGAAGATTTGAAAAAACAAGGGGGATTTTTTTTGCCAAATTAATCAAAAAGACAAATTGATAGAAACATAGAAGATAAAATATAATTAAAAGACTACTTTAGGATACCTAATATATAAATAATAAAAATTTCAGAAAGAAAGATATCAGAAGACATCAGAGGGGAAAGAATGATCAAAGAAATAATTCATAGAGAATGTGCCAGAAATGAAGGATTTGTATTAGAATTAGAGATTGAAAGTATACAAAACATTCCTGCATCAAAACACATAATGGAGCAATTATAAAAGCCTTCAAAGAAAAAGAAATCATATTGGCCTCAGACTTCAGAGTCACATAGGAAGGAAAAGGACACTGGGACAATGACTTTAATAATTTCCAGCCTAAAATTCACCATCAATGAAATTACCAATGAAGGGTGATAGTAGAACAAAGATATTTTTTGATAATTATGAGCACAAACGTTTCCTCTCCATTATTCATTTCCTGGTAAAAGTACTGGAGGATAGAGCCACCAAACCAAGAAAGTAAACAACAAAAAATAATCATAGGGATAAAATAAATTGAAGATCCAAAATAGTAAAAAGATAGAGGTGTTCTCAGATGACAACTGTTCATCTGATATAGAAAGGATAATTGTCAGCATAAATTGGGTCATATTTGCAAGTTCCCAGAGATGTTTTTACAAGAAAATTAATTTGTAATAATGCTTGATGCATCTGAATGTCTTCCAAATTTAGAAAATTGGAAATTTAGTTTGACATTAAATTTGCGTTAAGAAAATAGAAAAAAAAGACTAAAAGCAACAACAGCGAAAACAAACAATTAAGAATTAATTCCATGGGGGAAACCTGTACAGAAAAAAAGAATTCTCACTAGTCATTAGATCTGCTCAAAAAATAGCTGGTTCTTTCGTTCTGGGTGCATAGTAGTCAGGGGCCTTCTCCACTCACTTAAACTCAGAGTGGTAACGTGAATTGATTTGCCCAAACTAATATGAGAAGTGATGCATGTTACCTTCAGGCAGAAGCTTTGAGACCAAGCATGTTCTTTTTATTCATACAATCAAATAAAGGCAGGCAGTACGATGAACAATTCCCCAAGGCCATCACGATGTCCATGCCCAAGTAACAGCCATGACAACATGGAGCAGTCTCAGCCAACAGTCAGAGGACATGTACAATGGGTGTAAAATAAGCCTTTGCTCTGTTAAGCCTCTTTTTCTGAATTACTTGCTATTGTAGTATAATCTAGTTTATCCCAACTCACAGAAATTTGTTCAGAATTTGTATTATTGGCATTAAAACATTAAAATATGTTGCAAAGGCTATAGAATAGGGAATGAGATGGAGAGAAATATGTATCAGGCTTGTAAATGAAACAATTTATATTACGCTATGGCAAAACATTTGGTAACATTGTTACTCATGATACCTTAAAACGCAGATAACATACTTAAATATCCTGTAATTTTAGGAAATATGTTGAAAAGTTAAATATTGATAGCTTGAGTTTATTATTATTGCCTGCATTTTAAAAAGTACTCAAGGAACCAAGGAAGTAAAGGAAAATTGGCTGGTTTCCAAGCATGTATGAAGGGAAGTAGCAAGAGTTCAGAATTGTGGGGTTGGAAGACAGAATTCTCATCCTTACCCATTAAATAATAAAACCTAGAACATGCTGGCTAACAAAGGCCAATTAGGATTTGGTTTTGTGGCAATGATAAAATCAATGATACAACTGTTATACTCTTTGTTACAATCTGGGACTAAATTAAGATGCTTCCCAATGAAGCCTTTCATCTGGAAGAGACAAAAAGTTTAGCTCTATCCTAACAACTCATTCAGTCAAGATAACCGTAACTGAGAGAGAGAGAGAGAGAGAACAGAACGAGAAATATTGGAAAGAGAAGGATGGAGAGAGGTTGGTCTAAAAAAAGTGTATGTGATTAGCACATGGTTTGAAATAAAATACATAAGCATCTGAATAAATTTGTAGGAAGCATAATCAAAAGAAAAATTCATGACAAGTAAACAGGCTAGGAAAAAAATGTTCATTTCCCAAAGAGTGCATACATCCCAATATCCATTCCATATGTAACCTAAGACGATAATAAAAAATAAGGGGCTTACCCAAGGTTGGAAGTATGGGCCATGGAGACCAATGGGCTGAACCACTCAAGGAAGACCTCACTCCCTATTCTCACAACTTTTGCCTGAGAGAATTTGAATTCCTTTAAATTAATGACTGGTGTATTTTTCTCCTTGTTCCTGTTTCTCAAAGTGTTGATTGAGTCATTCTATTTCTATTCCACAATTGTATATTGGTTCTTTCTCTCTCTCAATCTCTCTTTCTCTTTCTCTCTCTCTCTCTGTGTGTGTGTGTGTGTGTGTGTGGACATGCTTAGTGTAGCTGATAATTTGTTTTTATTTTTTGTGTTCATAGGTTTCACAATTGGGAGAAGTCATAGCTGTACCAGATGTACACTATCACAAGATTATTTACTTCATGCTCAATACTATGAATGGCAAGAATTTTTGAGTTTGGGGAAAAAAAAGGAGTTAACTTCTCTCAGTGATTGCATTGTGTCTCTCATTTTCCCACCATTGAATGACAATGCTCTTACATTGAGTATACACCTATCCCAACATTGTATGTTGAGTATATGGAGTGGGACATGTTTTGATCAAGTTGAAGGATACCAAAAGAACTATATTTAGAGAATTATGCCTGAGGAATGGAAACCTCATCTATATCTAGACCAGATTTACATAATGAAATCCTAGTTCTCAGTCTCAAGCTTGATGCTATAATGTGATGAGAATTTGGGGATGCGGGATTGTCCAGAGGGGTGAGTATATTTTAACAATGGTAGAAACATAAATAATTTGTATAGGGTGAACTGGAGACTTTAACATGGTGGATAGAAATTCTTTGTTACTTCTTCCTTGAGTCTTGATGGGCTTTTGATTTTTTTTTTTTTTGACCCATAAAATATAGAGTAAAAGATGTTATATGAGTTCTGAAGCTACATAATAAAAACCATGCAGCTACTACCTAGCCCTATTCTCTTGGGACATTATTCTGAGCAAGGTCTACTGTTATATAAAAAGTGTAGACTATTATCCAGGAAAGGCCACATGTCAGCTCAAACTGACCTCCAGCCAATAACCAGCATCATTTCCAGCCATCTGAGTGAGCTACCCTTGTTATCCTGCCCAGTCAGGCTTTCAAATGAGTGTGGCCACAGCCATTATAGATGTGCAACTGCCATGAGAAATCCCAAATGAGAACTATCCAGTGGAGAGCTTCCTGAATTTCTGACCTACAAAATCATGGCAATTTAAAATTGCTGTTTTAAACCACTAAACTTTGGAACAATCTGTTGTACAATAGTAACCAGAAAATCTGTCTGCAGTTTATTCTCAACATGGGAGTCAGGGTGCTCTTTTGACAAATTAAGGGGAATTATGATACACCTGCAATGAAAAACTGTGCAATGAAGTAGCCCAATTCTCTGACTTCATTAGCCACTGTCCTCCTCTGCTTACTCAGCTTACAGCCATGCTGGCCTCCATAATATTTGCATATCCTCTCCCTTGATATACTCACCCTAGGGCCTTTTCTTCACCTGCTTTCTCTACCTAGAACCTTCTACATCCACAAGTTTGCTTGCCTAGCTTCTTCATATCTTTTGTAATTTTGCTAAAATCTCTCCTCTCATTGAGGTCTATGCTAAACCTCCTCCCCCGTTCCTCCTTTGTTCATGACACACTTGGTATACTTTATCCCCAGCTATACTCTCTTCATTCTATTTACCTTTTGTAACCCTTTGCACCTTCTAACATATCCATTTGTTATATCTTTTACCTATTTACAATCTCTTTTTGCTAAAATATATCAATGAAAGGAGGAGAGTGTGTGTGTGTTTGTGTGTGTGTGATTGCATCCCAAATGCCTGTAACAATGCTTGGCATATATTATGGCTTATAAAGTTTTGTCAAAGTGTAAGTGAAGATACAGAAAAATGTTTTAGTAGGCAAATCTATTGAAAATTAGCATTTCTTAAGATTAATCTGTTAAATTTTTTTATTTTCCTTACAATTTTAAAATTCAAAGTTTACTTAATTTTTTACATAACCAATTTTTATAGTAAGAGCTTATTAATTTTAATTATTGCTTTTTTTATTGTACTTTGGGCTCTGGGGTACAAAAGCGATATTCAAATCCCAACATTATGAATCATTCAGAGTTTTAGATCTCAAAATCACAAATTATTGAATTGTTTAATACGAAGTTAAATGATGCTATTCTGCTTTTGAACATTTTGGAGTTAAAGTCTGCCTCCTCATTTTATGATAAACTAGGAAAAATAATAGTCCAAATTCAGATTTTTGGATCTTATGAAGGGTATCATTCATCTTCTATAATTAAGAAAATTCCAAAGCAATGCTGATACACTGTCCTCATCTCACTCTGTTAAGTTACAGCCATGATATCATTGTAAGCTAACATAGTTTTCACTGATAGTAACGCTCCCAAGAGTATCTTTCCAGAAGGTCCTATTTTAGGTTATTGAATATGTGGTAACTGAGATTTTTGATAATTTACTCAATTTTATTCTGATGGCTGTTTATAAAAACGTGTTTAATTAAATAGAATAAAAAGCCTTTGCATTCTTCATTAATCTATTTGCTCACCTCACAGACAAAAACTTGCAAAGAGAATTTTCATGTATCTCAGACATATTTTTAATTCACTTCTTAAGATAGTTTTGAAGACTTTGCAATATGTATATGATGATTACTTAGCAAGACTATAGGTGCTGGTAGTGTAAACTCAACCTAACGCTTCATTCTATAAAATAGAAACATCTATCAGATAGCTAAGAGAATTTCCATAGAGAATACGTCCACTGAACATCCACTTAATTTGCAAGAGTTCAAAGGATATTCATTCATAACTGAATGACATCAAAAAGAATTGTAAAAATATCTTGTCAAGCAGCATTGTTGTGCTGTCTAGCTTTTTAATCATAGCTTAATGTTCATACTATTAATGCTTCTGCAAAGACACATAGAGGTCAAGGATGCAGAGAGAGAGAGAAATAGAGAAGGAAAGAATGTGTTAATTACATTTTCTGGGAGTTTGGTAAGATGCTGTGACTGCCTCTAGTAAACTATATTAATACTATATTTATAAGCATATGATCTCATTTTAAAATAATTCCTTGAATTTAAGAATTTAAGAGATTGGCAAGACAAGAGTCAGTCAAGGTTTAAGTATAAAGAACTTAATTAATATTTATGAAAATACAAAGAAGTATATATAAATAAATGGAATTGATATATTAAAGAAGAAATTTAGTCAATAATCTGTATAGTTGGCATTCAAATTGTGTATCTCATTTTATTTTTTATAATCTAATTTTTAATACTATAACAATAATATATGTAATTGAATATGAATATATTTATCAAGGTGATTAGAATTAACATTTGAATTTAGGCATATTATGTATATTTCTATATAGCTATATAGTGAAAACCTTCACTATCCTTCAAAAATGTATATACATACATGTGGTCATGTACAGGCACATTTTAACATTACTCAAAGAGAAGTATCAATTACAAGTGTTCTGGTTTGCATTGCTCAGATAATTTATTATTTACATCTAAATGAAACAACACTTCCTTCCCTTTTACTTAAAAATCTTTCTACTTACAAACATTAATTCTAAAATATGTTCACAGATGTTTAAATGTAGATGCAGTGTCAGGATTTCCCTCGAGTACTATAAAAAGACTCTAATAAAAATTTTGTATTGATATCTTGTGTATTTTAATATTGAAAGTAACAGATAACAGTATCAAATACACGATATGGCCTAGAGTTAGCTTTCCTGAATATCTAATGTTCAATTTTAATGAAGAGACACCTTATTTTTGCCTTCTTTTATCAAAAATTTCAAGAGCTATAATTTTCTTGCTGTTCTCAGAGACAAAGCATGTCGATCTCATATAGCAAGTGTACTCCGAAGGCTATAAATATTTGCTATTCAGGAAACCTCAATGAGGGTTTAGTTATTTAAAACTAAAGAAAGAAAATTACTATTAATAATTGGTTTCAGCTAATTAAATGTTTTTATGCAAATAGGTGGACCCTAAATGTGACCTGGAAACAAAAGACTGCTTAACAGTTACTATTAAGCAATACATTAGTAGATCAATTAAACAGAACTTCTTTTTAATGAATGTGCTGTACCCTCGTTGCCATAGTAACCTGGAAAGAGAAAGCTTCAGAATGCTAATAACATGAGAAACACAACAAAATGTTTGTAAACATACACCTTGAAATTTGTACGATCAGTGAAGTAATAAAAGGGTGATGCAAAGAATTTCCCAGCACAAGAGAAAGGACACAATTCAGAATTCAAGGTATTACATCATTTTTTTCAATATGCAGATCAGTTAAGAAACTGCCAACATCATGGGTCTCACTCACATGCATTAGCTGATATAAGAAACAGTCTGCTTTCAGGGTTTGAAAGCAATAGCTAAAATCATGTGGTATTAAGGATTAATGAAAAATCCATGTAAGTTATTTTTCAGAGTGAAGATGAAGCTAAGATAGGGTTAAAAAAATAAATTCATCACATATGTAACATTTTTACCCAAAGATATAACCTGTATAAGCCTTTTTTCTCCTTTACTTTTTTCTCCCTCTAATTCTCTTGTGTGAAACCTCTTTTACTCCTTTGTTTTGGTGCATGCATTAATAATATTTGATTTGACTTAAACAATTCCTAACAAACTGAAATGTCTGGAGCTCTATAGACAAATACTGTTATTAATGCAAGTACAATTACTGAATTGAACAAGAAAAATAATTTGGGCCACTTTAGGTTCCTGACATCCAATGATAATTACTCCAATTTAGGTTATACTTTAAAGAGAAACAAAGCAGCGAAATAGCAATTCTATTCATCCAAGAATTAATTTCTTTGCTATTCACTATTATGACAGAGTATTGGATTCTTTTAGAATCTAATAAATCAGAAATTCCCCAACCATTTTGTACCGAATTTCATTCATGATTATTGAGACAGTAGTTGGGACAAAGAAAACATTCCGGTGTCAGTGAAAGAAAAGCTAAGATAAAGAGTGTGGCATTGTCCAAGGACATAAGGTTTGTATCCTGTCTCAGGAGCCTACAAATCTGACAGAGTGTGAATCTCCCTGTATAGCAGGCCCTGGCTGCTTCCTGATTGGCAAAGAGTGAAAAACCTTTCTCTATCCCTTCCAATTCGCTCAACTTCTGTTAACTAATAGAGTATCATTGCATATTGTGATTTCATGTCAATTACATAAAGGTGGTCAATGTGTTTGCTGCTTCAAAGAACTGTGATTAGAAATGTACTTTATAATGAAACATTCCTTAAGGAAAATCATATTTCTCCAGAATCTTGTCCTGGGACATAGGAAGAAAATTATATATCCCATGTTCTACTGTTAAGAGGTCCGTATTTTCTTCCTGCCCGCATATTTATTCAGGCTCCTCTCTCTAAACATTTGATTAGAAACTAACACTGTTTTGATGAAAATCATTAAACATTTATTACCTGATTATTCTAGATATTAAAAACTGGGATTAATTTTTCAAAATTCTGAAGGAAATAAATTTTTTGACAAAGTTCACATTAAGTAGATTTTACTGAACAAAAACAGCAGCACAGATTACTGCAAGTGTTATTACTCTTCTAATTTAAGAAAAAAATCATTATATGAAAAGACCCATCTCCCAAATAACCAAAATAAATAAATGTTAACTTGTGTCACATTTGCTTTAGAACTTTCCTTTCATGTGAGGAAAAAATAAATCATCACATAGTTCAATTCCTTTTATCATTCTGAGGCTTAAACATTTCTTCTGTGCCAGCAGTCAGCCATGATCTTGAATTTAGCTTGTAACAATTTGAGACATATTTTCCACAAAAAATGAATTCATAAGTAGCATAGGGAATGTTTTGATTGCCATATATGTTGTACTATATCTGGATGCATTACTGTGTTTTATTGTTTTAAAATCTTTTTATGTTTAAACAATGAAATCTAATGTGGTCATTCTAACGTAGTATTTCTGAACTTGACATATGATATTTTATTTATCCCTTAACCTGTTATGTTTAGATAATTTCATATTTTACCTTATGCAAAAATGCTGCACTATTTAACATAGCCCTAGTATTGTCATTTCCTGGGAGTAAATTATCCCATTTGTTGGATTGTTTGCTTACTTATTTTTTTCTTGTAGATTTCAGGTTTGAATTGACTAGTATTTCTTTCTGGGTTTTCAACAACTTTTTCTTCTCTTACCTGTACTTGTCCTTCTGGACATAGCAATTATCTGTTGTCTCTGTCCTCCTCAGGTACCTATTTGAGACCAGGTAATATATTGGTGATTGGGGTCTCTGCTTCTTTGTGTACACTGCAAATCCATCACATATTTTGTCCCAAGTTAACGTTTTTAGGCTATTTTTCCTTCCTTCTTTTCCCCAAGTCAAGTACCTGTAGTTCCACACTAGAGTGCCAGATATTGACCATAGGTTGCTTTGGGTGTTAATTACAATGGGAGGCTTTTCTGAATGTCTAGCTTTTTTGCATCGAGGGTGGCTGGTTATTGGAGGACAGAAAAGTACTTTTGATCTCTAATAGGAATTTAACTTCATCTTTTGGAATAAAGGGTTTGGGGAATGTAGGTAGTAAACTCTAGTAGGCTATTGATATTTGTAACAAACCTAGGCTATTTGACAAGACATGTGGGTCAGAGGTAATCCTAGCAAGATATTAAGTAGAACAGATGATCTTCCTTAATGTAAGAGTAGGTCATAGCTAAATGAACAAGGCATTCATTCATTCATTCATTCATTTATTCATTCTTGCATTCACTCAATAATTATTTACTGACCATGGGCTTTATGCCAAACCCTGGGATAAAACTAGGTCTAGTAATATGACAAGATGCAGCCTCAATCTTCCTGGTACTTATGAAATTGACCTATTGATAATTTGTGAGACTCCCTTATAGCCACATGATAGTTTTAATAGGAAATACAAAGGAAAATGCATTATTTTTAGTCTCTCTCTCTCTCTACAAGAATATACCTGTACCTTCCAATTCAGGAGATTAACATTATAAAGGCTTACTTCTGTTGTGGGTCTGAGAAGTCTCCTTGGTGGGGCTCTCCTGTATGAAATAATTCAGAAATCCAAACTTCTTTAGCTTGTATTGTTCCCATCTTAAAAACATGGTCACCACAGATGTCACACTACAGAAGAAGAAAAAAATATCAGAGGTTTTAGATAGATATATTTCCAGGGCCACATACAGGTATGGGTTACATCATTCCCATGCATAATATATTGCCAACAACTTAGTCATGTGGCCCCGAACCTGGCTGCAGGAAAATGTAGCCTTCTATGGTGCCCAGGAATTGGAATTACATTTGTAAGCCCCTTATTAATATTTATTATTTTGTGATTATTTCTGTAAATAATATATTTACAGATTATTTCTGTAAATAATCACAAAACAGTAAGGAGAAAAATGAGATGTGTAATGATATAAATATGAATCACTATTTTTAATACAGGAAGAACTCAGTTTGTCATTTTCATTAACTTTACTGTATCATAAGACAATGTTTTAAGTCTTTCATTGGTGTGAAGTTTTAGAGGACATTTGAAGATGCATTCAACAAGTGTTCAACCTGGATTTTTTTAAAAGTTGTGGTAATTTTGTTTCAAAGTGCTGTGGGAAAGAACTCACTTCCGGGCTCCTTATGTTTAAAGACTTGTTGAGGGTCTCAATGATTGAATAACCCACTTTATTTTCCAAAAAATGAATAAAAGCAATGATATTGTATTAGTTTTCTGTTGCTGCGTGATAACTGTATTAGTCCATTCTGACACTGCTAATATAGACACACTGGAGACTGGATAATTTACGAAGGAAAAGAGGCTTAATGGACTCATAGTTTCACGTGACTGGGGAGGCCTCACAATCATGGTGGAAGGCAAAGTCACATTCTACATAGAGGCAGGCAAGAGAGAGAGCACAAGCAGCAGAACTTCTTTTTATAAAACTGCCAGATCTCTTGAGACTTATTCACTATCACAAGAACAGCATGGGAAAGACCAACCCTCATGATTTACTTACTGTAAGGCCGGTTGCCTCGCTGGGAGCTTCGCCACGCCCATCCCTCTCCGCACCTAGAAACTACATCATCACCACACGCCCACTTTTGCACTCAGCGCTAGGCTTTGCACTCAGCACCTAGCCAGCCATTGGAAAACCCTGCCAAAATGCAAAAGCCCAATAGCATTGTGCATCCTGCCAATGGCAGCTTGCCCCGCCCATGTCCTGCTCTCCCACACCAATCAAACACCTCCACTCCCTGTAAAACCCCACGTCTGACAGGAGTCCGCGTGACTTCTCCAGCCCCTCCTGTCGGACCGCAGAACCTCGCCCGGGAGCTGAATAAATTAGCATTGGATCTTCTTGTGCTGGCCTCAGTTTCCTCATTTTAAACTCAGCAATAACCCTTACACTTACCTCCCACCAGATCCCTCCCATAATACATGGGAATTAGGAGAACTACGATTCAAAATTTGGGTGGAGATACAGCCAAACCATATCACATGATAGTTGTTACCACAAACTTTGCAGCTTAAAAAAACCTCCATTTATTAGGTCACAGTTCTGTAGGTTCCAAGTCTAGGTACACTTGGCTGGATTTGTTAAGGTTATTACAAAAATCAAGGTGTTGGCCAGGCCAGACTCATATCTGGACACTGTGGGAAAGAACTCACTTCCAGGCTCATTAAGATTTTTGGAAGAATCCAGTTCTTTGTGATTTTAAGCCTTAGGTCTGGTTTCCTTTATTGCTGTTGGGGGAGGCCATTCTTTTCCCTAGGAGGATGCCCACATTTCTTGCAGTTTGGCCAACAACAGCATATTGAGTCCTTTCATGCTTCAAATCTTTCTGCCTTTCTTTCCTGACTTCCTCTTCTGTTTTTATGGGCTCAAGTGATTAGGTAAAGTCTACACAGAGAATCTTCCTATCTTAAGGTCAACTGGGCCAAATAGCTTAATAATATCTCATCAAATTCACCAGTTCCAGAGATTAGGGTGGCACATCTTTTAGGGTGAGGGTAGAAGTGGGGAGATTTTTAAAATTCTGCTTACCATAAATATATTTAAGGAAAGTAATTTTTTAAATTCTTGAAGAAGAGGGTAATGCTCTAATAATTTTCTAGGAGTACTATCTTAGGGCAAATACGGATATAGTCGTTTTCTAGAAAATCATTAAAAATCCACCATCTTTATTTGCTTGTATTCTCTGTACTGCATTTTATTTATATAGTAACCTAACTTTATTTCATGATTAACTACTCTCATCACAAGGAGTATAATATAGTATTTTCTCAGTAGGAGATAAACATAACACTTGAGAATACCTGGATGTTTTCTCATGTGCAGTAAGGGCTTGGAATAAGCAATAGATACATGACAAATGCACAGATACAAAGTCTGTATGTTGTCATTTATATACCAGAACCGTGGTACAGGAAAGAGTCTCTACATGTAGGTCCCTCATTAATGCCATTTTACATGTTGAATGTTAACAATGAAAAAGTATTCTCTCCTTAAAGCTTTGAACACAGAACTATGAAGATCAAGAAATATGTGGATTGAATTGTCACTGCCAAGCACACAACTGAGGTTTATATACAGGAAAAAAATATATAATAGTGGTGCCCATGCATATTTTGTAAAAGCCAAAGTTAAATGGTATAATTTCAACTAGAACAACTTCAAAATTTAACAAAAAATGTAAACAAATACAAGTAAATCATGTTTGTTTTTTATTTTTACACAGAAAATTATGAAAACTTTCATAACTTGTATTGATGGCTGGCACACACAGAAAATAAAAATTAATTCTATTTTTTGTTTCTCTATACACATGATAATTTCTCTATACACACAACATCTGTGTTCAGTAAAGCCATTTTCTGTGGCTTTTTTCCTTCTAACATTTAGCTGTAGTTTGCACAAGAAATGCAAAATTTTTTTATAACAATCTAAAATATATTAATTGGCATTGAAATTATTCAACATTACCAAAAAGTATAAGGTCTTATACATAAAATCAGTGAATTCATGGTAAACAAATTTGGATTTATGTATTCAAGTGAATCTTCAAAAAGTTATCTAGGATTTGTAAAGAGTTATCTTTATTAACACTGCTTGCTATTAAGCAATGCATTTTTGTAAAGTTATAATTAAGCAAAATATTTTTGTAACATATCCATTCAATGAATATTTATTTGTCCCAATTACATTGTGCTTTTTATTTTTATTTTTTCCTGTTGGTGTGTGTAGATGTTGCCCTTAAAACCCACAGGGCATTTGTGTTGAATGTTCTCACCAGTAGGGACTATTTTTCTTTTGATTGTTTATTTGATCTACTAAACATTTACAATTTAACTTGCTGTTAAGTCTAATTCTAAGGTAGATGAAGAAGACATTCTTGCTCCCAATATAGCATATTAGCACTAAATATTCTTCACTTGTCCAAAGCAACTTCTAGATTTCAGACTATTTTCCAATATCACATAAAACCGATGTTTTCCTTTATAACACACTCTCCTTTACTCAACCAACCACATTATTCCTCCTTCTTCCTTTATACACTAAAAACCTTACTAGTTTTGTGACGTTGGGCAAGTAAATATTTCTATGCTTCATTGAACTAATTGTAGGGACCACATATGGTTACTGTTTCCTGGACCATGGGTCTTCTTTCCAGGATTCAAAACTGTGATGAATATTGCTAATATGGTTTCAGTTTCACATGGGGTCCCTTTGTGTGCAAGTGTGCCCCTAAGACTTACAGGTATACCTCAATGATTTGGTGGGTTGGATTTAGACCACAGCAGTAAAGACTGCAATAAAGGTAGTTATACAAAATTTTTGGTTTCCTGGTGCATATAAAAGTTATGTTTACACTATATTATAGTCTCTTAAGTATACAATCTCTAAAAAAATTGCATACCTTAATTAAAAATATTTTATTGCTAAAAATATTTTGTTGATAAAGTTAAGGAACTTCCATTATTTATCTAAAATTACTACTTTAGCTTTAAGATTCTATATGCACAGCAAGATAGTCAATTAGCTTCACAAAGAAATCACTACCTTATCCTTATTAAAGAATAAGTAGCCTTTGCAAGGAAAAAAAATAGAGCTATAGTGTTTCTCCATTTAACATGAATAGGAAACCATGGAAGTAAGATGAAACAGTGAAAAAAGTAAGTCCTCAGGGAACATAATAACCTCAGTTTATAAGAAAAGATTAATTAAAGTCCAGGTTATTTGTTGATAATAACAGCTGATTTTCTCATTCCTTTGTTTATCAAGTCTTTACTGTGAAACTTTCTGTGTCCTTTGGATTATTAAGTTTTAACTTGACCCAAGTAAAGATAAATAGTTTCAGATTTTCAAAGAACATCTCCATCATTACAAATTTTATTCAACCTCTCAAAAAAAAAAAAAAAAAACCACGCAAATGCATGAAAGAGTTTACAATTCACCCTAAATGTATTTAACCCTCTTAGTCTTTAAATAATACATTTTAAGTGAGTTGTTTTAATAGTCCAGCTATAGCACTATGAATATTGGTAGCCTGAGACAGAGACATTGTGTTTTCCTAGAATACAATAGTATATCTGCTCCTCTTCTCAAGAATCTAATATGACCAGCTACAGATTGCAGAAAAGAAAGAAATGCTGCCACCACCATGATAATTGTGCTAGTTTCCTGATGTTTTCTACATGGCCGAGGTTCATTCAACATTCTTCTGTTACATCTGTTCATTTAGATACCAATAAGGAATAAGTAGAATGCACCAGATAGTTGGGTATATTAAAAGACTTTAGAGCCTTCAGAAAAGCCAGTTTCTAAGTACTAAAACCTACAGGAGGGGGTAGCATTTCCTCTTATGTCTCAGTTTTATGCCAGCATTTAATATCCCTTTGGTAATGTATTTCACCAAATACTTTGACTTACTTGCCTCTCTTAAAACAGACAACAGTAAGAGGAGAAAGTAATGTATAGGAAAAATTATTCTGTTTATAATTAAACAAGAAAATATTCATAACACCAAATATTAACCTGGGAAAGGAGGGTGGCCAAAACGGTGAGATTTTTAAGTTGAAAAAGTAAAAATGACAAGGTCACAAGGCAGATGTTCTTAATAATAAAAGCACTTGTGAAAGCTTACCCAGTGATATTTGCCCTAAAGTAATAAAATATACGGGTATGACAGAACTGCAAAAGAAGCTGTGAATGTTCATTTATTTAAATATCCAGCTACACATTCCAGAACAAGCAGGGGGATCTGCAGAAGAAACTACTTTGTCTTGTGATTTGTGCAAACCGTAAGCCAACATGGTACTAATGGAGATGATTAGAGGCGAATAAAGTGAAGGAGAAAATTGAGAAAAGAACCTACGAAGATAATGTAACACACATAGACCATTAATTCTATGTAACTGTTTCTAAGAACTATGTTCCAGCATTGACTTCTATGTCAGACAGTCCTGAATCCTTTATTTTCTAGTGAAGAGTTCAGCATAAATCAACCTAAATTTATATTCTTTATCATCTTGCTCTAACTATATTTTCCTGTAGGGCTTAATGATATCATACCTCCTAGTCATCAAAGCCTGAAGTCTCTGTGTTATCTTATTCTCCTGTTTTCTCTTGCTTCTAGAACATGGTTCTAATATGTTTCTCTCCCTCTCAAGAACTTCTCTTAGGTGATATTAAAAAAACAAAACATTTAATTTGCTATGAAAAGATCTATCTTATGAAACTTCCAAACCATTCACTTCAAACTGTTTGGATTTTCACCTAGGAGAGACATTTTTATGGTACAACTTTCAAGTTTTCTTGCTCTTTTTATTTCTGGTTTAAGGTCTATTATTTATTTGTGAAGTATTTCCCAAACATTTGCATCCATAATATTGTCTTCCTGCTTTGAATTTCAATAGACTATTTGGTTGATACTACTGATATGATACCTATAATATACTTTATTTTTAAACAAACAATCTTTTTATATTAATCTATTTTACATTGCTCTAAAGAAATAGCTGAGGCTGGGTAATTTACAAAAAAGAGGTTTATTTGGTTTTGGTTCTTCAGGCTGTTTATTTGGCTTATAGTCCTGTCATCTGCTCAGCTTCTGGTGATGGCCTTAGGAAGTTTTTACTCATGGCAGAACACAAGAGGAGCTGGTGTGTCACATGGCAAGAAGAGGATCAAAATAGAGAGTGGGTGTTGGAGGCACCAAGTTCTTTCCCACAACCAGCTCTCCTAGTTCTGTAAACTAAGAAAATGAGAAGTCACACATTAATGCAGGACAGCACCAAGTCGTTCATGAGGAATCTGCCCCCATGACCCAGACACTTCCCACTAGACTCACTTTCAACACATTTTAACATGAAATTTGGAAGGGACAAATATCCAAACTATATCGCTTCATTAAGAGGTTAATATAACCTATATTATACAAACAATAAATGTGAATAACCCACTATGTCTGCCCTTCAGGAAATTACTTGTTAATGTGCAAAGAAGAGTGGCATAGGCAAGTAATCCAGTTGTTATTATTTATTGAACCATGTTTTTTGTGTTCTATAACTACTTTGTGTATCTATATAAATGTATATCAAAATATGCTCTAAGTTCATTCAAGGTTGGGGCAGTACATAATAACACTGATTGTGGTGGATGACAATGATATGCTTTTTACTAATTGAAATAACAAATATTTATTATCTATGAAGTTCTGTGCTTTCTGGCTTTACTGTGCTACAACAAAAGGACATGGTGTCTTGTGTTTGCGTTTGCTTTTGAGATGCTAATATACAAAATTTCTGTCTGGACCTTCCTTTTAGTTTACTTTAAAATGAATAGTACAAGGGCTTGGAAGAGAGTGATGAGAGGGAAGGGAAAGAGAGGGTGGAAAAAAAGAAGAGGGGAGAGAGAGAGAGCAATAACTAAGCACCCCATTATGTAGACTGCAGACTGGGAAACTACTCCAGACAAACCTGGAGGAGGACAGTGTCTAAGGTGTCAGGCTACTGCTGCATATTCCTTTATCTTTGTCAAATATAGCTCTAGTCATCCATTTTGAAGTCTACCTTGTGAGCCAGAGATTTCCCCTAGGAGGCGGCTAGAAAGCCCAGTTGGTGAAGAAGGAAGCTCAGGCTGTCGCTGAGACGGTGCCTATCAGCTACATCAGGTCAGACACACACTTGACCTCTCTTGAGTAGTTTCCCAATTCAGGTTCCTGGTGTAGATCTGTATTACATTTACTTTTCCCTTATTTCACTGTCCTCTCATTTATTCTTAGGGTCATTGCTCCAGATTTAGAAAGGTGAGAAATATCAGGTTGCAATGGAGATTAAACAATTCTAGCTACACTTATTGGAAAAGAAACTGTGCAACCAGCAGATCCTCAGAAAGAAAAGATATTCATTCATTTCCAAGGGGCTGTGGCTGCCTTTATAATAACGATATCCTATTTCCCATCTGCACACATCTCTTAGTCAACAAATTGACTTTTGCTAGTCCCTTCTGTACTGCAATGTGCTTAACTACATTTCTTCAGTATGGAGCATGGGGACAGAAAATATAATTTAATGCAGCCTGTGCTTATTACCTCAGGAAGGAAAAGCAGTATATGGAAGTCCCTTGGGAGATGCAAGTGCTGCCATGTCAAGCTTCATCAGAGCCCTAGTTTTCTTCATGTCATGGCAAAGTGCCAGTTTAGCTTTAACTCAATTCTCTTGGGTTGAGAAGCAATTGGCAAGGGATGCATTTCAAAACCCAGAACGCATTTCTTTTGTGCCTTTGCTGTTTTAACTTTTATATGTGCTTTAAGTTCACCTGTCAAATCTTTTTATATACATGTATATATCTCATGCAAGTGTTGTCTATTTCCATATAGTGCCAAATCAATAAAAATAGACTGTTGGTTTACAGGTGCACGTGCGTGCACACACACACACACACACACAGAAACACACACGAGTGATTCAGTAAATGAAAACAGACTTAATTTTGTCAATTATTTTACATTCCAGCTACATTAAGCCATATGTATGTGTTTTCCTGTTTGCTTTAAATAATTTTGTCAGGTACTTTACAACCAACTTATATGTCCACAGTGTTTGGTACAAGTTTTCCTGAGGTGAAGTATCACATTAGCAATGATCTTTTTTTTTTGTTTCGTTTTTGAGATAAAGTCTCACTCTGTCACTCAGGCTGGAGTGCAGTGGCACAATCACGACTCACTGTAACTTCCGCTTCCTGGGTTCAGGCAATTCTCCTGCCTCAGCCTCCTGAGTAGCTGGGATTACAGGCATGTACCACCATGCCCAGCTAATTTTTGTATTTTTAGTAGAGACAGGGTTTCACCATGTTGGTCAGGCTGTAACTCCTGATCTTGTGATCCGCCCACCTCAGCCTCCCAAAGTGCTGGGATTACAGGAGTGAGCCACCGTGCCCGGCTGCAATGACATTTTAAATTTCTCACCAAGATAAATAAGCAGATGGATGGATAGATAGATAGATAGATAGATAGATGACAGATGATAGATAAGTAGATGGATAGTTAGATAACTTACACAGTGAGAGAGAACAAACATGATAGAAAGCAAATATGGCAAGATGTTGACAAATGATGAAATGAGTGAAGGTTATACAGTATTCATTTTACTCTTTTCTTCACCTTGTAGATTTCATTTTTTCCAGTAAAAGACTAGGGAAAACAGTACTTCCATAAACACAACTTTGGATCTTCTTAAACTGTTAAAGGACAGATATTGTATGTCTAGAGCTGAGTTTTTATGCTTGCTTTGGATTGAGTTCAAAGACTTCCGGAAATTCACCTAGGTTCTAGTGTGCCTTTGTCTAGCTGGAAATCTGCAGGCCTAGAATCAAATATAATGTGTGGGTCAGAACATCACTAGGGTTTGGAATAAAACAAAGGCGTTGCAAAGAATAGATTTTCCTTTAAGTCAGAAAGAGCCAAATTGGCTATTATTTACAGAGCAAGAGAAAAGAATGTTTTAAAAGCCTGGCCAGCAGTGAAGTGCAGAAGAAAGGAAATAAAAATTGACTTCCACTCAAACTGGCATATGATTAAACTATCCCCTTTCCAAATCTGTCAACTATTTGGAGGATGGAAGGAGGTTACATGGGGGTGGGTGAAATGGAAAGTGGGTAAAAAATAGTCAAATTGTAAAGGGTCTTTGGTAAGAATAAAATGAAAGGGGGGGCCATTGTGCTCTCTAAATAAAATTGACAATCAGTCAATGCTGTCAAATTCACCCTAATAACAGCAAGGAATGTCAAGGAAATGAAAGTTCTTGTCACTTTTGTGTTTGAAATTTGGGGCTTTTCTTTAATGCCTAGATTCTGAGTTGCTCTCAGAATAAGTAAAGGAAGTAAGAATAATAGCACAATTCTATGTTCTGGGAATCACTTTGCTGCTCTGTGGGAATCAGGAGGTATCCTAGCATATGAACCAGCAAACTTACACTGAGTTGACTGTGTCGATAAAATCCGAAAGCACCAAGTTTCCATAACTTAATTGTTGGAAGAAAGAACTTCTCTTAAAATGACTATGTAGCTGCACAGAGAGTGAAGATTTTATTTAGGGAATACATGAATAATTAAATTTATTTATAAAACAATTCAATAAACATATATTGAGGGTTAATGTGTTCCAGGAGCTCTGCTAGATACTGAGGATATCATAACATGGTGGCGGCAGGTTCTGCCCACAGGGAGGGTAGTAAATCTGCTATTTGAGCAGGTTCAGTATTTAACAGGAAGCTTTTTCTGAGTCATGGCCTCTCCCATGAGGTTCTCACAGGTCTGTAAAGCATCCTGGTTACACCTAAATGTCCCATTGGCTTGCATGTAAATAGAGTATATGATTGATAATATCTTTGAGAAGCTCTAGAAAACCTGAATTTAACCTAAACCCTCTAGAACCTCCCCGGAATGGATTAGAGCCTCCAGATAAGATCAAATTAAAAAACACAAAGATCAAGACCTCTTTTCAATTAGAAATGCAGCTACACTCAGTGAAGCAATTTATGTGGATGTTACCAAGTCCCTAATTCCTTTAGAGATCCATCTAGCCCCATGGTAATAGGTAAAAGTTCTCTCAATTTATGGTATTCTTGGTGGGAAGGGGGTGGGGAGATAGGGTGAGGTGGGGGGTTATTGCAAGAGTGGCAGGTGATTGTAATTGAAATACTAACTTGGTTTATGTTTCCCAACGGTCTCTTTTCTTCCCCCGATTTTTTTTTTTCGCCTCTATTCAGGCAGCAGGTGGCATTGTCTATTTTTGGGCAAAAGATATGGTATCAAAAAGTAGTAGAAAAGAGAACATCTCTTCTTGTCCTTTGAATTTGAAAATTTTAAAGATTTTAAATGGAAATTAAAGATTTTAATTTGAAATTTTAGAAAGGAGATCATAAATAATAGCAGCCTATCCACCTATAGATCAGAAAACTAGCTCCTATTTTGTAGGGGAAAAAAAGACATTTATTTGTGTCTTTAATTCATTTTCTCAATGTTTCTAAGCTTTCAGTATACAAGTATTTCACTTCTTGGGATAAGTTTGCTCTTAGGTATTTAATACATTCTCTGTTCATGGACTAGAATAATGAATTTTATTAAAATATCTATATTACCCAAATCAATATGCAGATTAAATGCTATCCCCATTAAAATCTCAATGGCATTATTTATAGCAATAGAAACAACAATCTTCAAATTCATATGGAACCAGAAAATATCCAAAGTAGTCAATGTGATATTGAGAACAAAGCACAAAGCTGGAGACATTACACTTCCTTATTTCAAAATATATTATTGAAACTACAGTAATCAAAACATTATGGTACTAACATGAAGGAAAACATAATGACCAATAGAACAGAATAGAGAGCTCAGAAATAACTCTCATATATGTGATCAACTGATCTTTGACAAAGATTCCAAGAATACAAAATAGAGTAAGGCTATGCTCACCAACAAGTAGCATATCCATGGGCAAAATAATAAAAGTGAACCTCTATGTTACACTACACACAAACATTCAACTCAAACTAGATTAATGAATGTAGAAAATATAGAAGAAAAGCTTCTTGTCACTGGTCTTGGCAATAATTTCTTGGCTATGACACCACAAGCACAGGCAATACAGATAGGTGAGTGGGACTACAGCAAACCACAACGCTCCAGCACAGTAAAGTGTCCAATCGCAGAGTGAAAAAGCAACCAATGGAATGAGAGAAAATCGTTGTAAACCATTTACCTGACAAGGGCTTAAGATCCAAAATATATAAGAAATTCCTACACCTGAATGGCAAAACAAACAAAAAACCCCAAACGAAATAATTCAATTTAAAAATGGGCAAGGATTTGAATACCGTCTCTTCAGAGAGGGCATGCCTATGGAGACCAGTTACATGAAAAGGTGCACAGCATCATCAATTATCAGAGAAATGTAAATGAAAACCACAGTGAGTTTTATGGATAACTTTTAAGGTAACTTAACTTTGAGGATAACTATTATCAAAAAGGCAAAGAGATGACAGTTGTTTGTGATGATGTGGAGGAATTGGAACCCTAGTGCATTGGTGAGAATGTAAAATGGTACAGCCACTATGAAAAACAGTATAGTGGTTCTTCAGAAAACTAATAATAAAACTACCATATAATCCAGCAGTCCCACTTATGGGCATATATCCAAAAAAATGATATCAGGATCTCAAAGAGACAACTGCACCCCAATATTCATTGCAACTTAATTCACAATAGCCAAGATATAGAAAAAATCTAAATGTCCCATTGATAGATAAATGAATAAGAAGAATGAAATACAGATGCATGCACACACACACACACACATACTGGAATATTACCCAGCCTTAAAAAGAAAGGGGAAATCCTACCATTTGCAACACCATATATGAAGCTGGAGGACATTATGCTAAGCAAAATAAGTCTGTCTCAAATGAGCAAACACTGCATGATTCCACTTACATGAGGTACCTGAAATAGCCAAACCCATAGAAACAGAGAATAAAATGTTGGTTACCAGAGGCTTGGGGAAGGGGAAATAGCAGGAAGTTGTTCAGTAGGTACAAAGTTTCAGTTATGCAGGATGATTAAGAATACAACATAGTGCCCATAGTCAACAAACAACACAATATTGTGCACTTTTATTTATTAAGAAAGTAATTGCCAGGAGAAGTGACTTGCACTTGTAATACCAGAACTTTTGGAGGCTGAGGCAGGAGGATTGCTTGAGCCCAGGGGTTTTAAAACAGCCTGGACCACATAGCAAGCCCTTGCCTCTTTAAAGAATGAAAAAAGTTACCTGGCATGGTTGCTTGTGCCTGTAGTCCCAGCTACTGAGGAGGTTGAAGCAGGAAGGTTGCTTGAGCCCAGTAGCTTGAGGTTGCAGTAAGCTACAATTGCGTCATGACACTCTATCCTGGGCTACAGAGTGAGACTCTGTCTCTTAAAAATAAAGGTAGATCTTATAAGTTTCTTAGCACAATAATACACACACACAACACACAGGGACACAAGAAAACTTATAGAGGTGATGGGTGTGTTTGTGTGTTTGTTACTTTGCGGTAATGGTGTCATGAGCATACACATATGTCCAAACTAATCAAATTGTACATACAGTTGTGTATAGTACATAAAACTTGATAATGATAAATGACTATTTTACTGGTTTATGTATCTACTATGCTATAATTTTTACCTTTATTTTAGACTGTATTCTTACATATTTTAAAATATAGTTAAGTGTAAAAAACAGCTTCTGGAAGTATTCCAGAAGAAGGCATAGTATCATCAGAGATGACAGCTTCATGCATGCTCTATGAAAATTCTCCAGTGAGACAAGATATGAAGGGGGAAGCCAGTGATACTGATGATCCTGACCCTGTGTAGGCTTAGGCTGGTGTATGTTTTTGTGTCTTAGTTTTTAACCAAAAAGTTTAAAAAGAAAAAAAATTATAGAAAAAAGCTTACAGATAAAGATATAAAAAAGAAAATAATTTGGTACAGCTGTATGATGTGTCCATGTTTTAAGCTAATGTTATTACAAAATAGTCAAAAGGTTAAAAAAGTAAGACATTTATATGGTAAAAAGTTACAGTACACTAATTTTAATTTATTCTTGACAGAAAATGTATTTTTCTAAATTTAATGTATATACAGTATTATAAAGGCTACAGCAGTGTACAGTAATGTTCTAGGTCTTCACATTCATTCACCATTTACTAACTTACCCAGAGCAACTTCAAGTTCTACAAACTCCGTTTATGGTAAGTGCCCTATGTTGATGTACCATGTCCAATATTTTACATTATATTTTATCATACCTTTTCTATGTTTATGTGTGTTTTGATACACAAACACTTACCTGTCTATTAAAATGACCTATAGGTCTGTACAGGTTTGTAGCCCAGAAGCAGTAGACTACACCATATAGCCCAGGTGTGTAGTAGGCCATACAATCTAGGTTTGTGTGAGTATACTCAATAATGTTCACACAATGACAAAATCGCCAAGTGACGCATTTCTTTGAATTTATCCCTGTATATCTTTGTATGTATCAGGTGATTACCAAAAGAAAAATTTCTACTTGGTTGAAAATAAACATAATATTTATGTAGTAAATCTTGCCTTTATGTTTTCATTTTTGTAATATTCTATTTCCATTATAAAATTATACTAATACTGAGTTGCTCTTTGCACTAAAATTTTGAAATATTCCCTGGGGTAAAATAAATTGGAAGTGTAACTTAGCTGTATCACAAAACACACTCACTATGAGACACTGCAGAAGCAAGTCAGAGAACACTTGCTTTATTGACTGACTGATTGATCAATTGATTGGCTTGAGGCTTACTGTGCTCACCTAGAATAAGGTAAAACACCATAGTCACAGAAAGACTTAGCTACATAGAGGTCTAGGGTTCCAGATATGTGAATTCAATAATCCAAACCCTCAACTTGCACATTCCAAAGCAGTCTATTAACAAGAAAGTCCTGTCCATTGAGAAAGCTGTTTGTTATCATATTCATTCCCACTATCCCACTATTATTCCCACAAAGCTGTTTGTTATCATATTCATTCCCACATAAAATTCCACTATTCCCAGTGGAATTTTAAATGCAATTATTTACTAGACAATCCCCTTTGTGTATTCCTTAAATAGAGAAAGACAGAAAATAAATAATATTTGTATGTGTTAAAATAAAAAGGAAGTTTTTAAAAATAAATTTTATCTTCTTTTACAAATGAAATCCATAGAAATACTCCCATCAAGATGTTTAAGGATTAATTTAATTGTGTGATAAATGATGACAGTAGTGACATGGATAATACAAACATGCAAACAGTTTATTGGCAAAAGACTACAGCAGACAAAATTGAACTTAATGATAGACTCCAGTTAGACTTAGCCTGAGATTTACTCCCTTCAAATCTCCCTGGTTGCTCAAATGTGGCCAAAAGAGTGTTGAGCCTGACTCCTAGTTGCCATTTCCTCCCTCCAACATAGAACCAGACCAGTAACCTGACAGGTGCATCCTAGTACCAAGGAGCATCAAAACCTAACTATAGGAGGATTAATCAGTGATGCTTTCAAGGAAGATCTTGATCAAAAGAAAGAAATGTAAAAGCTGTTGGAATAAAAATGGAGTCACTTGTGTTAACTTTTTTTTTTTTTTAAACAAGTCTGATAAATAGAACTGGGCCAGGCTCTAAAGGTTCTTATGCATAAATGCCTGAAAACAAAAACTATTACAAAAAACTCTGCAAAAACCACAAACTTGCAGAAAAGTCATTGCAACCTAATACTAAAAATATTTTTGTGAAGACCTCTGCTCAGCAACTGTCTGTTCCACTTCAAACTAGCATCACCCCTATTATTGATCCATGTAGCCAAGGATTATTATCTCAAAACAATTATATAATCCTCCTCATTTTCCCTCCTTTGTCTTTCTTCCTTGAATATGCATAGTTTACTACAGTCTGTGTCTTTCCTATTGCTATGCCCTATTCCTAATAAATGTTATTTTCTTTAGAGAGTCTCTCATTGTTTATTTATGTTGACTTAATGGCTTCTGAAATGGAAACTGGAACAAGATTACTTTTAGAAAGAACTGGCAATTTTTGAAAGTGGTGTGCAGTACTCACTTCCACAAAGAGCTGAGCTCTCTTGTTCCGTGGCTCTCTGTTCTCTGTTTCCATGGCTTACCTTTCTATCCTCATGAGTCTTTTCTCATGCTGAGCCTTCCTCTCCTTGGTAGAAGCTTTTGACTTTATTCAAGATTTGGTTTTCTTAGAAGGCAGCCTTAAATAAAGAAGTTTATAATTATCCTAGGATAATAAAATACTTTTTGCCTTCTCTAGCAAGTATTTTTGGTATAAAGACTAGTGTAAGGTCTGTTCTTGCCGAGGATAAAATGAAGAAACTGAGGCCAGCACGAAAATAATCCAATGCGAAGGGTTTTATTCAGGTTCCTGGATGAGGTTCTGCGGTCCCAAAGGAAGGGCCAGAGAAGTAGCACAGACTCCTCTTAGACGTGGGGTTTTATAGGGAGTGGAGGCACCTGATTGGTTGTGCCCAAGGTGAGTGGGACAAAATGGTGGGGAGTGGGGCCCGGATGGACAAAATGGTAGGCAGGAAGACAAAATGGCAGGCAGGGAGTGGGGCCTGGATTGGACAAAATGTTATCAGGTAGGTCCTGGTGGGGCTTTTCTTCCCAGGCTCCTGGGGGGTGGGGGTGTGTCCGAGCTCCCGGCAAGGGGAGGGGGTGTGTCCAAGCTCCCCGCGAGGGGAGGAAGTGTGTCTGAGCTCCCGGGGAGGGAAGCGGAGGTGTGCGCAAGCTCCCGGCGACGCAACCAGCCTTACAACTAGTATCCTGGTTTAAAAGCTCTGCTACCTACAGAATTTTCATTCTGTCTCTGAGGCATGTCTTTTCTTGTGAATTCACTTTTTGTTTATTTCCATGTACCTAGTTTAATATTTTGTTTGATCTGTATGCCTGGGTTAAAAATATTTGTGAACACTATTATCTTAGTTTCATTTTGCTTTGGTTACACACATTATAAATAATTTGGTTCTTTTCCCTTGCTTGTTTCTAAAAATCATCCAAAAGCAAAAATAAACATCCTAGATGGTGGATGTAGGACAACTAATTAAAAGCCACTAAGGTGATCACCATCTAAAACTCCAGTCCAAATTGCTGACACTCTCTGACAGAATATATGGGATTTTCTTTGCTGTTTGCTATAAATAAAAAAAACAGCAAATTTGAAATAATAGAATAATAATAAATAAAAATGAAATGGGATTCTCAAACACTAAAGCCAAAGTTTCTGGGAAGCCAGATGGCTGTATATTACAGCCAATTTTTGTGCATACTTTTAAACTAGTGAGCAAACAATTTCAAGAAAAATTCAGAGCACTAAGGGTCAGAATTATATTCTCTTTAAAAACTCTGCAACTTTAAAGTTAACATGTATATCCTTCTGCAAAGTTATCTGTCTATCTCTCTGTTTTTGTCTACCTATTTTGAATCTGTTGACTTTTCTACTAGTGTTCAGATAAAACTCAATGCTTATGGCATTCCAGATAATATTTTTAAAAAGTCTTAAGTGTCTTTCAATTAATGACTTTACAGATTACAGCAGCTTCAAATTAATCAACCACCTAAATATCTTTTGAAAATGTAAATTTACTTTTGCCTGAATAACAATTGCTTAAGGTCAATGAAACAGTTAAGAATTGATAGTCGGAAAGGAAATAACTAAATAAATGTTTAGAGAAGTTAGACTCTCAGATCAAACAGGTTATAATCTGGAGACTCAGAAAAGTGGCATAAGATACCTCTGCCTGACATAAATTTACTCTTTTTGCCACATAAGGGCTGAAAAGAAAAAGCAAACAAATCAAAACTAAACAAGAAAACACCTAGTAAAATACTTCCCTCCCATATTGACTATTCAAGCAAACCAGATTGGCAAACAAAAAATAGACTTGTTACTAAAAATTTAAGGTCAGTGAGAGATTTTGCTTTTCTCATATCATTCAGCCAGTCCCAGCTAAAATGTTGAAACTGAAAATTTACTTCTAAACTCACTCAAAACTGAGCAGTTTTGTTTTTAAAATCAAACTGCTATGAAAATTACTTCACCCAAAAGTTTAGTCCACAGCTTTCATTATGTTACCTATTAGAACAAATCAAGTTTGGTCCTGTAAACATGTCCCAGTTCATCAGAAATACAGTTTGTATCAAGCTATCTTTTGTAAACTTGTGATTTTGTGTTCCTATTTAATTGCTAAAATTCTAAAATGGAAGCCATAAGATCTTTGTGTGTGTATATGTGTTTAGGTGTATTTATACATATGCACACGTATTATGATGTATGTTTTGCTTACATGGTAATATCTAACATAGCCAGAAATCTATTTAAGTATTTTATTCAGATTGATGTAAATAAACAAGTGCTCATATAAGATATATAATAATTAATCCAAATGCATTTTAGTTCATGTTATTTAAGTAAATCTTTACTAAAAGTGCTAATTTTAAAATAGTTGATAAATAAAAATGTCTTCAAAATTTTCCACATACATTTTTGCCTGGGCTTACTGGTAGGAAAATTTTATATATGTCTCTACTAGATGTTTGAAGGTATTAGTGTTTGACATAAAACTTAGAAAACTGTAAACCAGCCAGTAACAAAATGAAGATTTGTTCAGTTCTTTGATAAGCAATTCTAATTTAGTACTGTGAAATTAATGGAAAAAATTATCAAGAAATAGCCATATATTTCACTTGAAGCATCTTTCTTAAGTGAGCATCTGATATTCATGGGCTATAAAATGATTAACAGAAAAATAACTGGAAATAATGATTAGCTCTGTCTAATATACCAGTTTTTTATTCATTTATTTATTTATTGAGATGGAGTTTCATTCTTGTTGCCCAGGCTAGAGTACAATGGCATAATCTCAGCTCACCGCAACTTCCGCCTCCTGGGTTCAAGTGATTCTTCTACCTCAGCCTCCCTAGTAGCTGGGATTAAAGGCATGCACCACCATGCCTGGCTAATTTTCTATTTTTTTAGTAGAGATGGGGGTTTCTCCATGATGGTCAGGCTAGTCTCAAACTCCTGACCTCAGGTGATCCTCTAGTCTTGGGCTCCCAAAGTGCTGGGATTACAGGCATGAGCCACTGCACCTGGCCTAATATCTCAGTTTTTATAAGCAATCTGGGTAATTTATCTAATAAATCTAATTTATTTATGATTTTTAAATAATACAAATGCAAATGAGATGAACACATATATGTACACTTTTTATATAACCGAAAAGTTTGAAGTTATTTTATGTTAAATTAAATGATAGATATTCATTAAATATTTGGGTCATTTCCAAATAAATTAAATGTTAAAACAAATTGCTGAATACAAATGTTTGTTCCTGATTTCTTAAATTTTATAAAAAGAGGAAATATTTTTCTTGGAGAAATAAATAAACAAAAAAAGGGTAAATAAAATTTTAATAAAAATTGAGTACTAAGAGTAAATGGGACTGTAAATGCACATTTAAATAAGACTGTTAATAAATGGGACTGTTAATGCATATTTTAAAATTATATTATTAGAAAACATGTTTCTGAGAATTATAAAAGGGTTCTCATCTATAAAATTCTTGTATGTGACAGTTACAAACTACTTGCTAAAAATCAAGATTATCAAGTGTTAAAACTAGCACTAATATATATAATTCTAAATACATTGTACCCCAATTGATATATTTTTTATTTAAAAGGCATAAAAAAGACACTAAAATGTTTTCTTAATTTTATAAATTGTGTTTAAATTCAAAGGTTATTAAAGCTGTTTCAAAAGTAAATTTAGGAGAGGATTAGAAACAAAGGAAAAAAGAAACCAGTAGGTAAAGAGAGAGAGAGAAATGGAAAAAAAGTTATAGGTCTAAATTTGTATTTTTGGTAAAAAAAAAAAAAAAAAAAAAAAAAAAAGAAAGAAGATTGAAAATTATTTTTATATAAAAATAACCTCATGTGGTAAATTTTGTCTTAATGTAAAATAACTAGTTATTTAAGAAATAAAAAGTATAAGGCAAAGCAAAGTGTTTAACCATGTTGTCAAAGTTCTAAGCCTTTATAAACTTCATGAAGGATAAATTTATGGAAGGAATTTGTGTAATCACGTTGGCTATCATTAAGAAAAAAAGTAAAAATATTTCTAAAGATTGAGCTTTAATATTAAAAATACACTAATACAAAACTAAAAAATTTGCCCCCCCATTAAAACAGCAATGTTTTCTTAAAATAATGATCTTTTCTTATTAAAAATTATGAGTCATTTGATTTACAGTTTTCATTTAATTTTATTAATTTCAGTTTGCAAATGCAGTGTTTTCTACTCAATGACTTTGTTTCTTGAGGTAGTTTTCATCTTAAAGCTACTCAGATTTATATCTCAAAAGTTCAACTTCTTTTGTATGTTGCGGCACATGATTTTTAGGCCATGCATCATTGGCTCAGCTCTTTCTTCCCTTGAGAGGGTATAAGATGATAACTCTCTCAACTTTTTAATCAGTTCCTGTAACTTTTTTCTAACACTATTGTTCTCATCAGATGCTGAAATGTTTATCATGGTTTATACACTACCAGTGGTTTCTATATTATAACTTTATTCTGTATTATCGACTTTTCTTGATATGTCAGAATTGTTTCATGTAACCAGGAAGCTTTTCATGTTGTTACTGGAAGCCATGCATTTTCCTATACAGGGTACTAGTTTTCTCATTTACACTCCTCTATAATATAGTGTATGCTCATTACCTTGGACACATATTCTTCTTGTGTCTAGTTAAATTCAAGAACCCTTTTCAACAGGCTCAACTTCCAGGTTATCTAAATGACCTTTCCATAGGAAGAAGTAATCACACTATAGGATGTTTTGCTTTACCTGTTTAGTTACTGACCTAAACAGCAAATATTTTCTCTTTTATCAAGATAATTTCCTGTGTTGTCATTATTAGGTTTTTGATCACTCAGGAAAACTGAGCATTAAATGGGTTAAGGGTTATTTTCTTTAATTCATATAACTTTCTGTATTTCTTATGAAGTCTTTTAATTATCACCCTGATTAAATGAATGCCTATTGCTTCACAGTTACCTGGAATCCTGTTTTGATCAAATGTTTTGAAGCTTTCGACATCTTTGGCAGGCCTCTCAGTACCAAAATTCTATATTATGTCTTTTTGACTAAAATTAACTTTGAAATTTGTCAGTTGGGCCTTTTGACAGTCTCAAAGATGTATCGCTTATATAATCTTATATATGTATTAACTCATTAGACTTACTTTGTAAATAGTATAAGAAACATTGTCAAAAGATAAGTGATACAATGTCTTCTTTTATATACATTTATAAGTATGGTATTAATAGGAATTTTCCAAAATTGTACAAAACCCTCAGAAATCTTTCATTAAATTCTAGATATCACTTTGTATGCCACAAAATGACAAAGTTTTTGTCTATTGCTAATTTTAATGAACTTTAATCATATTTTAACCATGGCTAGTCTAAGTTTTGTCATCCACAGTTAATGTTTTTATTTTTCTTTAAAAGCATCTGAAATCAGTTGCAGTCCAAAAATTTTTTTTATGGCAAGGACCTAACAAATACTCTTGAGCCTGGATTTCTAATAACTTTAAGGGTAATAAACTAAATAATTGTTTTTCAAAACTCCAATGAAGAAACTGATGGGTTCATGAAGCTACTAATCAAGATGAAGCAAAACAAAAACTACATGAGATTGAACAGTGATGTAGATAATGCTTTTGTGATTTTTATTTAAAACATTGTTCATCTTTACTTTAATGTTTTATTTTCCATATAAGAAAATTTTCTCTTTAGTTATCTATAATTCACAGCTTGATAAAGTATACTTTGTTAACAAAAACGAAAGCATTTACTTTTTCTCCCTACTCCATTCCTTCAAAATTCAAAAACTATTCATGAGTATTCGTATAAAAATATGGTTATTCACATACTAGTAAAAGTCTGCTCTCTCTTTATAGCAAGATACAATATAACACTGATTATATTACCAAGGCTTTCACTAAAATAGCACATTTGAAAATGTATAGAATGCCTGGCTTCAAGATTTCTGTGCCTTATAGTGAGTAGATAAAAATTGTCACTTTCTGACAGGCTTAGAAACCTTGACTCTAGGTATAATCTACAGCCTACATTGGTTTGGCTGCCTAGGTTCAAGAAATTTTAAATCTGAGAATCATATGTGATCGATGAAGAGAGGAAAAGTTATGTTTCTAAAGCAAACTATAATACGTTATTAAATTGCAGCTCCGTACATTGTTTTCAAGTTTTTGTTATCTATGTATAGACAAAACTGGATACTGAATTCTTCTAGATTCCTCCAATCCAAATTTCTTCCATGAAATTACTAAAATTAGTAACTGCTCTGTTTCTAAAATATTACATGCTACAACTAGATACATATTTACGTCTTGTGCCTGATGTATGGGCCACACAGAAAGTTTACCAAAATGCCCACAACCATAACCAGAGATATTCAAACTGCAAACCAGGATGAAAAGTTGATGTTTTTACATGTAGACAGGTTTTTCCAACATATCAGAACAATACGTCATATAACAATGAGACTTATCCTTGTTAATGAGCCACCGTTTTTTACTTGACAGGATGACAGTCATTTGGTTCATTCAGTTGGTTGCCTTTAAACTGAAGTTCATGGCTCAAAACCATTTGTAAACTGGGTTGTTATATTACTACTAGTTTTACTTTGTATTTTCTTTTTTTAAACCTTATATTTGTTACTTGTTAATGTTTTTATAGAAGTAAAACTCCTAACAGAGTAATGCTGGTCCAACACTTAAAAATGATAGCAAAAAACTAGGAAACAGACAAAATTAACTTTAATGATGGACTCTGGTTAGATTTAGCTTCAGAGTCATTCTCTTCAAACTTCCCTTCTTGTTCAAATGTGGCTAAAAGTGTTTTGACACTACTAGTGCCGTTCACTCTCTCCAACATGCAACCAGACCAGTAATCCTGGACAAATTGATCTTGGCACTGAGGCACATAAAAACCTAACAACAGGAGGATTGATCAGTGATGCTTTTGAAGAAATATCTTGATCAAAAGAGAGAATTGTGAAAGCTGTCAGAGTCAAAATAGAGTTACTTGTGTTGAAAAGAAAACAAAACAAAACACTTGACAAATAGAACTAGGGAAGGCTATGAAAAGAGAGTTTTTATGCATAAATGCCTGATAACAAGAGCTGTCACCAAAGACTGCACAACCCACAGATCTGTACAAGGTCATCACAACCTTAAACACAAAATATTTTCCTGAGGCAACTGTATCTAACCTCAAACTACCATCACACTTTTTACTGATCTGTGTAGCCAAAGATAATATTCTCAAAACAATTATATAATCCTCCTCATTTTTCCTTTAAAAAGTTTGGTTTTTCTTCCTGAATATGCATATAGCTTACTATGTAATGCATATTCCCATTGCTGTGCCTTATTCCCAAATATATGGTTTTTTTTTAGTGATCCTTTCTGTGTTTGTTATGTAGGTTGACAATGCAAATCAAAAGACCTAGGTTTACTTCCTCCTCTAATATCTCAATATGCAAAATAGGCTGGAAAGAAAAGAGGGACATAGACAGCTGCTGAGTCTGAATGTAACAGAGTGAAGCACAGTCATCCTCTCACCCTTACATATACAAGTCTACTTATGAAATTTAGAAGATCTGAGGAGCTGGTTAGATTCACACATACACACACACACCCCAACACTCATACACAACACACACACACACACACACACACACACAAAAAGAGAGAGGAGAGATTTTTTTTTTCATATGCAAAAAAAAAAAAAAAAAGATTGGGGAAAATGCAGCAAAGGCTAGTCATTGCTGGAATGATTAATGTAAAATCCCTATATAAACTAAATCTGTAAGCCAATACATAGTAGTACTGAATTGGGACTTATATACCTCTTAATTGGCTTTTTACACCTTACAGAACTAAATATGATATAACCTATGATTTTTGCTTTCTACAAATATACTTATAATGAATATGCTGTGAATAAGAGGGATTTGCTTATTTTTGATACTTTGATATTTCTTATGCCTTTAACATTATTCTTTCTTGCTACTTATCCTTTTTCTATTACTATTCTTCATATTTATTGCTTCAATCTATTCTCAAATTTAATTCAATAGATTAATAATTTTCGTGATCTTTTTTATATTCCTAGTCAATATTTTTGAATGATTATTTTAAAATATATGCATATCAGGTTCATATGGTATACATTCATTGTACAAAATTTGAAAAATACAGAAAAATATAAAGAGTATAGAAAAAAATCCCAGTAATATCTTACTCAAAGACCATTTTGGTGTATTTCATTTATTTATTTTCTATGAGTTCATATATATGTATCTCCCCTCAAAATTCTATATTAAAGAATGTACATAATTTGGCATTTTGCTTTTAAGATATGTTTTCATCCATATTAAAATTCCTCAAAATTACAATTTTGAAATGGAATATTATTTTATTTTTCTTTGGGTTTTGGACATTTAATTTTTTTATTGTTTATTATAATAAGTAATATTATTGTAAATATCCTTGTACGTAAGTCTTTTTCTCAGTCTTTGATGCTTTATATATTGTGGGTTCCTAGGAGTGGAATTACTGGAATAATAGATAAACATACCAAGCCATTCTCCCACAAGCCATACTTGAGAATGTCCTGCTTACCAGTTGTGGAAGACATCTATTATTAAATGTAAGTTTTAATTTGGACATTTTGATCACTGTGGAGATGAAATATTTTCAAAGTTGCTGATTATATGTATTTTTTAATTGTCTCCCATGTCCTCTACACACTTTAATTGTCTCCCATGTCTGAGTGGACTTGTTTATTGATTTATGAAGCATTAACACTCTCTTCTATCATCATTGTTGTGACTGCTCTTTCCTGTAGATGATCCATCCCCACCCATTACCCTAGTCCCTCAGCACCTTTTCTTCTCATAACACTTTTATTTCCTCATTCTGAATTCAGCTAACCATTTTTATGATCAGCATTGTAGCTTGCCATGCCCAATAAAACTGCCACTTCAGGAAAACCAATTTTGAGAATTATTGACATTCTTCACATTTTGTGTCATCTACTCTCTGAATATGTGACCTTTGAACATTTCTCAACTATGCTGTGTCTCAGTATCTTCATCTGTAAAATGGCATCAATACTAGTCATACTAGTCCTTTGTTACGGCATTGTTATGAGTCCAGTCGGCACACAGTAAATATTCAGTAACTGTTACCTATTATTATCACAGTAATACTACTTAGGTAACAGTTTTTCTCCTTCATTAAGAAATTCAGCATAAGTCTACATCTTATATACTCCCCAAAACTTTCTTCCCCAGTTCTAAACTTAGATCCTGCAGTCCAACCTCATTAAAAATACACTTATTCCTTAATCTCTGCCACTTTTTTTAAATACATAATCCTTTTAGTTAAATTAAACTATTTATTTATTTTATTATGGGCTGAACTGATTCTTCCTCAAAAGCCGTATGTTGAATTTCTAATCCCCAGTGTGACTGAATTTGGAAGCAGGGCCTTTAAGGAGGCAATTAAAGTTAACTAAGGTCACAAGAGTGGGGCCCTTTATAATGACTGGTGTCCTTATAAGAAAAAAGAGAGAGAGAAGGAGAGAGAGAGACCATAGAGAAAAGGCTATGTGAGGACCTGGCAAGAAGGTAGTCCTCTACTAGCCTAAAAGGGAGGCCTCAGGAGAAACCAAACCTGCCATCAGCTTGGCCTTAAAATTCTGCCTTAAGAACTGTGTGAAATACATTTCTGTTGTTTAAGCCATGCAGTCTGTAGCATTTTGTTATGGCAGCCCTAGGAAACTAACACATGTGGCTTCACTCAAGCAAGGGAAATTAGGAATAGAATTTTAATTGTATATTTTATATCTATAGGAAATTATATAATTAGGTCAACTAGTATCACTTAAGTTTATGATTACCTGTGCCTAATGTGTATTTATCATTAGCCAAACAGTCATATTGCATTGCTTTCTATGTTCTTTTCTTCCACTGAAATTGTCTTGTCAATCGCACCATTGGTTTTCATTTTGCTTCATCTGATGGTCAGTTTTTTTGTCTCAATAACCTACCTTAACCTCTCAGCAATGCTTGACACAGTAGACCTTCATCTATGAAAACATTCCATGTTTGTTTGTTTGTTGATGCTTCCCTCTGTTAATATTTTCTTCAGTTTCTGTAGTTATCTCTTTTTGGGTTGTTTTTGTTGTTAGCTCCTTCTCTTCCTCCTCTTCCCCTATCTAAGCATTAAACATTGAAGAAGTGAGCTCAATTCTGGCTGTCGTTATTCTCCCTATTTTCATTTTCTCTCTCTAGAGTCTAATCTTACTCTATAAAAACAGTAACATCTACAAATTATCATTTCTCAAATTTAAATCTTTACTTGTAGCTTCTTCCCCTTAACCACAGACTCTTAAGTAAGCTGCCTAATTGGTGTCACCATTTGTTTAAGGTATTGGGAGATTATTTCCTTTCCATAATTTGTAAGGTCTTAAAACATTTGGGAGGCCGATGCGGGTGAATCACGAGGTCAAGAGATCGAGACCATCCTGGTCAACGTGGTGAAACCCCGTCTCTACTAAAAATACAAAAAATTTGCTGGGCATCGTGGCGCGTGCCTGTGATCCCAGCTACTAAGGAGGCTGAGGCAGGAGAATTGCCTGAACCCAGGAGGCAGAGGTTGCGGTGAGCCGAGATCGTGCCATTGCAATCCAGCCTGGGTAACAAGAGCAAAACTCCGTCAAAAAAAAAAAAAAAAAATACATATTTTGGTATGTTTAGAATGAGGAAGTTTCTGTATATGTTCAATCTGTTTTTCTGGACTGGAAATCAGATGATTTGGTAAGAAAGGAACAACAGTAAGAATGGAATCTCCAAGATAAATTTTCCATAGGCTTGCCCAAGTGCTAGATCATATACTTAAATTGTTTAAGGACATGTTTATATAAGCTTTCCACAGAATAGCCTGTGAAGTATTACTTAACTGTCTCTAATTTTATATTATCTTTGAGAAAAAAAGATGGAAAATGTAAAATCTTAAATAATATTAGGAAAAAAACATAGTGATTATTCAAAAATGTATTCATTTAACACAAATTAATGCTATTGCATTATCTCTGCATATTTGGCCAGTGTATTCAGACAAATTGGTGAATTAGTTTTAGGTTGTTTTATTATTTTTTATAATGTTTCAACAATAAATTGTTTTGGGAGTCTCCCAAATTCTTTAAACCCAACTCAGTTAATGTGGGAATCTGTTAAAATGTTAAAAACGTGACACATAAATTACTTTTTAGAAATGAATAAAAGAGCATATGTTAGTCTGTACATTTTTCTATAAAATATAAGCAAAAAGCCTCTTAGCACTTGTAGAGTTACATGCATTGATCAAAACAGGATATGCCCTTATGTATTTATTTATTTGATCATTCTTACAAGTAAATTGTACATATTTTCATAGCTACTTTATGTAATAATATCATATAACTATTATTTATACCACTAAAACAAATTTAACTGACAGATGAAACAGCAGCAAAAAGCTCTTGAGGTTTTCAGATAAAGAATTTAAAAAATGACTATATATTTACTCCATGGAATTTAATGGTATTTCTCCTGTTTAAAATATACATAATAAATATGGGCAGTTACTTTATCCAAATGTGTACACGAAAATGGGAACAATATTTTAAAAATATAACCAGAAAATCACCCGATATATACTTATCAAATCTCAAGTAGCTGTATTCAAACTTTTCTCTCTTTCAAGTTTCTTACTGGAATAATGTAAAGTGTAAAGCACTCCAAAATTCATTTTTGCATAATCAATAAATTGAGTAAATTCAATACAAAGCTCTGCATTATGAAAATAAAATGTTATTATTATACCAGAAACCATAAAAACGGAGATTTTTGAAAATTTCTCTACTACTTACAAAAATGTCTGTCCCCAGAGCTAGTTCAATCACATTTATAACTGAACAGCATCTCAGTCATTTTGGGTGTACCCCTATAGGCTGAAATATATCTAGATAATAGAATCATAAAAAGGATTAGACATGTTATCTAATTTAGTACCTGTACTTCAATGAAAATATTTAGTCAATTATTTTCTTGTTAGACATTTCCCAAGGTCCCAAATATTTCACTTTTTTGTTATTCTGATGATCAAGAAGTTCTCATTCATTTCCAACAAAACTCTCTCCTAAATTTATTATTTTTGAGAAGCTATATTTGAAAATAGAAATGGAGTAAGTACATATAGTTAATGTGAGTTTTCTACATGGAAGGGGAAGAATTGCATAAAGATATAAAAAAGATTTCCTGAGTATGGCACATACAGATGTACAGTTCTGCACGGCACAAAGGTCTCTGTCAGAGCAAATGAGAGGGGCCTGATACCTAACCAGCCTTTCACTTGCCAAGCTATGTGACCTTGTACAGAACTGCCTCAGTTTGGTGGAAGGGAGGACTTTTTGTTTGCTTGCTTTAATTGTTTGGTCATGAAGCAACCAGATGCTAGCCAAATGAAAAGCCTGAAGACTATGTCTGCCTAGAAAAGGTGATTTTTTTTAAAAACATCATAAATTAGGATCTCCACTTGCAGGATATTGGGTAGCAATGGTGATCACTTGACCTATCTGTTTTTATGCAATTATGAAAGGAAGGAGTGAGTAAAATGAAAGCAGATCCAAAAAGTTTTGTAAAAGACTCACCTTAATCTACTTTAAACATTATTTAGCCCAGAAGAATTGTCAGTTGATTAACTTACACAAATGCTGAACATAGACAATGCAAAGTTATCTATGGAACAAAACAAAACAAACAGAAGAAATAAACATTAAAATCTGTCTTCCAAAACTTCACTTTTGGGAGGAAAGAAGAGAGGACTGGTTTGGTTTGACAATATGCTCAGTCTAGTAGCAATAGAATTTCATATTTAGCATGGACTTTTGAGATAAGTGAAAACAGAATTTCTAATTTACGATGAATAAAATCATCTGGAGAAAAAGAAAAAAAAAACTCAGGGATATTATGAGATTTTTAGGCTAGTTAATGGAAAAACAACTCAGATACAATCTTTCTCTATTTGAAATATTCATTCCATTGTTCCTTCCTATATACCCTTATAGTAATTGCTGCATTTATTAACCATTTATATGTATTAAAGCTCAGAATGCTGATACTTTCCTTATCATTTTATAGATGAGGACACTGACACACATATAATTTGTTAGCTAAAATCCCTTGTTAGTGCTTACGACAGTATTTATGTAAATCAGAAAACTTGATTATGCATAATATACTAAAAAGGATTGAGTCAATGATTCCATATTTTTAAGTATAACTATGTTAAATTTTGATTAAATTATTATTCAAAAACATATTCACAATTTAAAATACTCTTGTAATTTCGAAATGTTATTTTTACTATAACATTACTAATAAGTGTCAATAGCTTTTATTGTCATTTATACTGTCTGAAATGTGGAAACAATAATTTTAGAATATAAAAATGCTTAACGTGAAATGCAAACAATTCAAAAGTGTCAGGTAGGCACGAAGCCTGCTAGGTATTCCTACGAGGTTAATTACAATTGTGTGTGTCTTCATTATTTTATGAAGAAATCATCACCTTAAAGCATTCTTTAAAATACAGTATTATTTTAATTTGCTCCAATATACATTAAAAAAACTTTTGAAATTGAAAGACATTAGAATTTTTTTTACTTTAATAGTAAAATAAGTAAAATACCATAATTATAATGTGCTCTTCTTTTTTTTTAATTGTACTTTACTGGGATACGTGTGCAGATCTTGCAGGACGGTTGCACAGGTACACACATGCCATGGCGATTTGCTGTCTCCATCCCCCCACTGTCACCTACATCAGGCATTTCGCCCAGTGTTATCCCTCCCCAATCTCCCCACCCCCCACTCTCCCTCCCCTAGCACCCCACCCTCCAATAGATCTGAGTGTGTGATGTTCCTCTCCCTGTGCCCATGTGTTCTCATTGTTCAACACCCACCTATGAGTGAGAACATGCGGTGTTTGATTTTCTGTTCTTGTATCAGTTTGCTGAGAATGATAGTTTCCAGATTCATCCATGTCTCTACAAAGGACAGAAACTCATAGTTTTTTATGGCTGCATAGTATTCCATGGTGTATATGTGCCACGTTTTCTTTGTCCAGTTTATCACTGATGGGCATTTGGGTGGTTCCAGGTCTTTGCTATTGTAAACAGTGTCGCAATGAACATATGTGTGCATGTGTCTTTATAATAGAACGATTTATAATCCTTTGGGTATATACCCAGTAAGGGATTGCTGGGTCAAATAGAATTTCTATTTCTAGATCCTTGAGGAATCACCACACTGTCTTCCACAATGGTTGAACTAATTTACACTCCCACCAACAGTGTAAAAGTGTTCCTATTTCTCATCTCCATCATCTGTTGTCTCCAGATTTTTTAATGGTTGCTATTCTAATTGGCATGAGATGGTATCTCAATGTGGTTTTGATTTGCATTTCTTTAACAACCAGTGATGATTAGCATTTTGTCATATGTTTTTCATAATGTCTTCTTTTGAAAAGTGTCTGTTCATAACCTTCACCCACTTTTGAATGGATTTGATTTTTTTCTTGTAAATCTGCTTTAGTTCTTTGTAGATTCTGGATATTAGCCCTTTGTTAGATGGGTAGATTGCAAAAAAATTTTCCCATTCTGTTGGTTGCTGGTTCACTCTAATGCATGTTTCTTTTCCTGTGCGGAAACTCTTAAGTTTAATTAGATCCCATCTGTCTATTTTAGCTTTTGTTGCCATTGCTTTTGGTGTTTTAGTCATGAAGTGCTTGCCTATGCCTATGTCCTGAATGGGTTTGCCTAGGTTTTCTTCTATGGTTTTTATGGTGTTTGTTAGGTCTTATGTTTAAGTCTTTAATCCATCTGTAGTTAATTTTAGTGTAAGATGTCAGGAAGGGGTCCAGTTTCGGTTTTCTGCACATGGCTAGCCAGTTTTCCCAGCATGATTTATTAAACAGGGAATCCTTTCCCCATTGTTTGTTTTTGTCAAGTTTGTCAAAAATCAGATAGTTGTAGATGTGTGGTGTTGCTTCTGAGGCCTCTGTTCTGTTCCATTGGTCTATATCTTGTTTTGGTAACAGTACAATACTGTTTTGATTGCTATAGCCCTGTAGTATAGTTTGAAGTCAGGTAGCATGATGCCTCCAGCTTTGTTCTTTTTGCTTAGAATTGTCTTGGCTATGTGGGCTCTCTTTTGGTTCCATATGCAGTTTAAAGTGGTGTTTTTTCCAGTTCTGTGAAAAAGGTCAATGGTAGCTTGATGGAAATAGTGTTGAATCTATAAATTACTTTGGGCAGTATGGCTATTTTCACAATACTGATTCTTCCTAACCACAAGTGTAGAATGTTTTTCCATCTGTTTGTGCCCTCTCTTATTTCCTTGAGCAGTGGTTTGTAATTCTCCTTGAAGAGGTCATTTACATGCTTCCTTAGTTGTATTCCTAGGTATTTTATTCTCCCTGTAGCAATTGTAAATGGGAGTTCACTCATGATTTGGCTCTCTGTTTGTCTGTTATTGGTGTATAGGAATGCTTGTGTTTTGTGCACATCGATTTTGTATCCTGAGACTTTGCTGAAGTTGCTTATCAGCTTAAGGAGATTTTGGGCTGAGACAATGGGGTCTTCTAAATATACAATCATGTCGTCTGCAAATAGAGACAATTTGACTTCCTCCTTTCCTAATTGAATACCCTTTATTTCTTTTTCTTGCCTGATTGTTCTGGCTAGAACTTCCAGTCCTATATTGAATAGGAGTGATGAGAGAGGGCATCCTTTCCAGTGCCAGATTTCAAAGAGTATGCTTCCAATTTTTGCCTGTTCAGTATGATATTAACTGTGGGTTTGTCATAAATAGCTTTTGTTCTTTTGAGATACATTGCATCAGTACCTAGTTTATGAGGGTTTTTAGCATTAACAGCTGTTGAATATTGTTGAAGACCTTCTCTGCATCTATTGATATAATCACATGGTTTTTGTCTTTGGTTCTGTTTATGTGATGGATATGTTTATAGATTTGCATATGTTGAACAAGCCTTGCATCCGTGGGATGAAGTCTACTTGATTGTGATGGATAAGATTTTTGGTGTGCTGTTGCATTTGGTTTGCCAGTATTTTATTGAAGATTTCTGCATGGATGTTCATCATGGATATTGGCCTGAAGTTTTGTTTTCTAGTTGGTTCTCTGCCAGGTTTTGGTACAGGATGATGTCTATATGCTTATTAGATATTTATGTTTTCATTTTTTCTTTTAACATTTAACTGCTTGAGCTAATTGCTGCTTATTTTGTATGGTATGTGCGTTTGCTTTTTTTTTCTAATGGAGCTTAAGGCGTTTTCTCTTCCCTGGAAGAAATTTTTTTTTTTGCATTGATATTTGCCACTTCATTATACCACTTTTTGCAAATGTCTAAGTCCTATTTCTCCCTATCAAAAAAGCCCAACTCTTCCATTTTTCATCTCCTGATAAGACCTCTTTATTAATTTCTACCTGAAACACATGGTTTTCAAGTTTGTCCACCATTTGGGATTGATAACCACTTTGTTGACCAAAATTTCTTTAAGCAATTACATTATTTATGTTGGCCAACATATGGCATTTTGGTTTTTGCAGTATGGGAAATTCATGTGTGTATTTCAAAAAGCTTTTATCACATTGTACCTGACCTTTCACTTCTAAAATAACCCCTCACAACTCCTTTAAGCAACTCAACCTGTTTCAATTGATTGCAAAAGAAAAGCTTCTTTTTTAAGCTACTGCTTTGTATTTTTAGTAGAGACAGGTTTTCACCCACTTGGCCAGGCTGGTCTTGAACCTCTGACTTTGTGATCCACCTGTCTTGACATCCCAATGTGCTGGGATTATAGGCATGAGTCTGTAATCCCCAACCTTTATACTTCAATCTATTTATTGCCATATCAAATCATATGTTAAATTGTATTACGCTATACCCAAATTTAGAATTTTCTATTTTTTTTTCCTCTCTTTTTTTTTAATGCTTTGGCAGAGATGTCTCAAAATTAACTCCAAAAAGTAGAAATCCCAATAACCCTGTTGATCATTGTTCCTTTTTCTTTTTTTAAGTGAAAGCAAGTTTATTAAAAAGTAAAGAAATAAAGCATGGCTACTCTACAGCTAGAGCAGCTACTTGAGCTTCTTGACTAAGGATACTTATTGTTACTTCCTGATTATAAGCTAAACAAGGTGTGTATTATTCATGAGTTTTCTGGGAATAGGGTGGGCAATTCCTGAAACTGAGGGTTTCTCCCCTTTTTACACCATACAGAGAAACTTTCTAATGTTGCCATGGCATTTGTAAATTGTCATGGAGCATACTAATGTATTATAACTGCATATAATGAGCCATGAGGACAACCAGAAGTCACTCTTGCTCTCTTGGTTTTTGTGTGTTTTGACTTGCTTCTTTACTGCAACCCATTTTATCAGCAAGGTCTTTATGACCGGTATCTTGTGTTGACCTCCTATCTCACCCTGTGACTTAAAATGCTTGACCTCCTAGGAATGCAGCCCAGTAGGTCTCAGCCTTGTTTTACCCAGCTCCTATTCAAGATGGAGTGGCTCTGGCTTGAGCACCTCTGACCTATTTTCCCCTTCTCTTTTATAAGAGAATCCTTAACCCTAAGGTTTGTAGAGGGACGATGATTCATTTTCAGTAACTTCCTTGGGCTGAACAGGAGCAATGATATTCCTGCCTAATAATTAGGGTCTCTGGTATTGGGATAGAAAAATGCTCAGTCAGAAAGTGTCGGTGTGGGCTGGGCCTGGTGGCTCACACCTGTAATCCCACCATTTTGGGAGTTCAAGGTGGACTGATCACTTGCAGTCAGGAGTTTGAGACCAGCCTGGCCAACATGGTGAAACACTATCTCTACTAAAAATACAAAATTAGTGAGGCATGGTGGCAGGTGCCTGTAATTCCATCTATTCAAGTACTTGGGAGGCTGAAGCAGGAGAATCGCTTGAACCCAGGAGATGGAGGTTGCAGTGAACCAAGACCCTGCCACTGCTCTCCAGCCTGGGTGACAGAGTGAAACTCCATCTCAAAAAATAATTAAAAAAAAAAAAGAAAGAAAAGAAAAAAAAGGCATCAGTCTGTCAAGGGTCATTCATAACTCTGAGTACCAACCAAAGGTGATATATGGAAGATTAATAAGTATCAATATAAGAAAATGTTGAGTAAGCTTATGCTGCATTCATACAAAAGAGTACAACAGCAATATAATCCACAGCAGTAAAGCAAAATTATCTCCAAAAAAACTAAGTTAAAAGGCTTTCTATGAACTGGACAATGATTGGAATCAAGCTCATATGGGGTGGCTAGCTAATCCCAATATGTGCCCAGAATCAGAATATTGATTTCAATTTTTTTACTTTGCCAATCCCTCTTGTTTCTTCTGAGCAGCAGTCGGAGGTCACTGGTTGGTTTACAGAAATAAGCAAAGTTAGTCTAAATTGCAGGAAAAAGACTCAAAAACAATTGTGACTGGAATCTACTAACAGTTGTACCATAGCTCTTGAAACAATTTTTTTTCGCTCTCTAGTCTCCCATTTTTACTAAAGACAAATCATGGTAAGATTGATTAGCTTTATTTACTTGACCTGATTATTTATATGTATAAAGTGCAGCAAGAATAATTATTTTTCACATGGGCTTTTAAAATTGGCTTTGATGGAAGTTTATTTCATAAGGAATCTCAGATAAGACTTTTTTAAAGCCAAGCCCATCCATAGGTTTGTACCCTCAAATACCTATATGAGTTTGGCCAATCCCTCTCCTCTTGAGGTCCCAAGATAACTTGGGGCTTCTGGACCTGTCAGAAAGTGACATTCTTTATTTAGCACAGGTCAGGAACCCTGTACAGGGACTGTGTAGACAAGGTATGAAGCCAGTTGTCCCAAGGGACTTTTATTAGCTCTACAAGTCAAGTTTGATTCCTTAAAGAGAAAAGCATGATGCATGAAGCACCATCCCCTTCAAAGCCTTGGTAAAATAACCACTTTCTCCAATTGTATCTTGTTGCAAAATAAAATATTCTTATTGCACTTATGCAAATAACCATATTCCTATAAGTTAAGAATAGTCACAAGTAGTTTCTGAATTCTGGAGCAATCATGTAGAGAGAAACAAATATGCTCCAAATTTTGTTCACAGGAGTATAATTTGCTAAAATGTTAAAAGCTGTAAATAGCTCAAAAGTTTTCTTGTTTCTGAAAAACAAAACAAAAGATCAACAATGTTTTAAACAAAAAAAGTCAAACAAGGTTACTTCAGTCTTCTATTAGTTCAGTCCACGCAGTTAACTCCTGTTGTTGATATTCATGAATATTTCAGCTCTCCATGAGTACTGAAAGTTTATGCCTCTACTCTAATGTCAGTCTCCAGTTATCAGAAACCTGCATTCAAGAGCACCTGTCAAAGTCCTATAGCTGATTATAAACCACTTTTTGAAGAGGTTTGAAACAAGACAATTGTTTGTGGATGAAAAGAATCTAAGTTAGGACAGTCACTATTAATGCCATAATTGACAAAGACATTTGGATTACTTCTGTGGTATACAACAATTTTACATAACAATTATAACTCTTAATAACATACACTAAGTTATATCAGGATTATAGAAGTTTCTCATAATTTTGGAACTTATACCAATAACATATTTATACAAGCACAGCCCAAAGAAAGCCAAATATCATTTCCTGTTTGACAATGCTTCCCGTATGATGTTTATACCAAATAATCTGAATATGTCATTTTTGGAGTGTAGGGGACCAAATATCTAAAATCTTAATTAGGTCAGAAAAGATATAATTTATAATCTGATTTTGCAAAGTTTAAAACATCTGATATTATAAAATCAAATCCCAGGTCACCATAAGTCATTTACTTAGCCAAAATGACAACTCAAACATTTTAAAAGGCAGAAACCTTTACTCATTGATAAAGGGAAGAATTAGCTTTCCAGAGAATCTGTCTTTTTTATTTCCCTTCTTTTTCCTATAGTTCATTCAAAAGGCAAACAAAAATCTTTTTTTTAACATAACATGGAAATCCTGTTCAATAGAGAAAGCCAAATTTCACCCTTTGCTTTAGTGCACTATTGATGTCAAATCTAATTCTTAATAGTACCTTATAGACAAATCTATCCAATTTTAATGTCTGACTATAAGGTAATATTTTCAAAATCCTTTTATAACCTTTTACAATGTTTGTTAAAGTTTGGATCATTGCTCTCAGGAAACCCTGTTGTGCTTTTATTCAAATGCTCAAGTTACACATAAACTGAATGACACCCCTTTGATTTTAGCCAATGTGTTCATACATATAATTTCTTTTACAAGATTAATTTTTCACAAACCTTCCACAACTTGTTCAAACCTTCATCTTTATCTTATCTAATGTAAAACAACCATTTAATGCTTTAATCTAGATAGAAAAAATTCACATTCCCTTGACTTCTTATAATCTTTTACCAAAAACACATTTCACTTTCCTTACACAACTTGTATGTAAAACAGTTTCTGTGTAATAGAGATTACTTAATTAATGTGAACTAAAAAGCATTACTATTTTGATTTTTCTGATAAAATATTTGATTTTAGCTCTTATTATTTTAAAGCCAGTTAATCAATGCTTTTTCATGTTGCACACACACAACACATATAAATACACAGACACACAGAAGAAGAGCCCGTAGCTGTAAGATTTTTAATTTGCTGGTTTTTTAATTGGATTACTGGTCTCAGGATAGATCTCTTGAAGGAAGAGAAGCAGGGAAACATGAAGTTTCTACAGCCTAATAAGCAGGTACAGTTAGAAGGCAAAACAGATCCCCAAAAGTTAAGGGTTCCCTTTCTATACCAGATCCTGGATCTCAAAAAGAGAAATGCTATGGAGCAAGACAGTACAAAGATTTAACCATGCAATTACTGCAAAGCAACCCAAAGCTGATCAACCCATTCGGTGATCAGCCAATCCCCCATGGAGTCTTATCTCTCAGTGGTGGGGTGGGGACATCTCCATACCTTCCAAGTATCCAAGAGCATGCTTCTCTGATCCTTATGTGAAAAGAAAAGAGCTGAGTATCTCTCTATACTGCCATTATCTATGCCCAAAAGTATATTTCCTACATAGTTATTACCCATCAAATCTCTCTCATAGTGTGAAATAATTTCTGATACCCCCAAAAGTAAAAAATGTCAGATAATCAATGCAAAACAGAATAGAACCTCAGATTTGAGAAGGAACAATTCAATTCCTATTCCTGGATTTTATGAGGAAAACAGAGGTTTGTCAGAAAACAGAGGTTTGTCCCAAAACAAGATCTGTGAAAAAACTCCTTATTTTTCCCAAAGAGTCCCAGGCTGTTAGAGCTTAAATATAAGCTTTTAATTAAGCTGACTTTTAACCATAGCACTCTTCTAAAAAGTTCTTTAACTTTCTCACTACTTGACATTAGCCAAGCCACATGGCTGATATTTCTGACATTTAAACTCTATCAAAAGCAAACTCACAGGTGAAATCAATAAGCCTTAACTAAGGTTATGATTTAACCACAAATGCACAAGGCATTTTCAAAGAGGTGGTATGTAATGTTTACAAGACATAATGGTAGCTCAGAGAAAGGAAAATTCAAGATGGTTCATGGAGGGGAGGAGAATCAACAAATGGTTCACACAGATATCAACCAGAAAATACTTATTCCTTAAGCCAGGATTGCACCCCAGGCTGCCATTTTAAAATGGCAAAGTCTTAGCTGCTGAGCTACAATATTGGGAAGTTTCCATTGCCATTTTTAGAAGGAGCCTAGAGCAGCTAATGCTGAGTTTATAAAGGCTTTCAACTACTCAAGATAATTTTTAGGGCTAACTATGACATGAACCTCCAAATTCTTGTCCACTGGATAGTGGAAATCAAGAGAAAGTACCACCACATGGTTACAAGATTGAGCTCCCACGGGCATTTTTCAACTTGTGGTTTCTGGGCAAGATGTTCACCCTGTGTAACAAAAAAGATAGGAATGGTAGAGGAGGGAATGAACTAAAAGCATTGCCTGCAGCAGGATGGGAAGGGGAGGAGCTCAGGGAGGCTAGCGAATGACCCACCTATTGTAGTGACACTGAACAAAAATTCAGGTGACTGCTTGTTATTTGTGAAAGGATCTTTTTCCAGGAGTCCCATCAGCCCTCAAGTTTCCCCTTTTAGGGAGGAAAATGCTCCCCATGTCCCACAATCCTGTAAATACCTAATCCTGTCACTCACAATCCTCAGCAAAGACTGCAAGGCAGATTAATCGAAAGAGAATAGCAGTTAATATCCCATAGTGCCAAACCTGTTTTAAGCCAGCAGGGACTTTACTCAGGACAGGTGGTCTCTCACATCCTCAATCTTAACAAGGACTCTAACCTTCCTAATTTGGGCCCCAAACACAAGTTTGGCCAAGCATCCTTGCCTTTTTTTAAGAGGGGTCTTTGACACTCCCTGTCTTAGGAGAGACCAACTCCTCTAAGTTGGGCCTGTAACGACATCCCATTTTTTACCTGTGTACCTCATCACTTACCCAAAGTCAGCCAATTTGTGCTGTAGTCTATTTCCTTTGAGTCAGGAGTCTCTTCAGTATCATCCCTTCAGGGTTCACCAGGAAGATGTTACTGGAAAGGAAAGGGGTCCTGATCCAGACCTCAACAGAGGGTTCTTGGATCTCACACAAGAAAGGATTTGAGGTGAATCCATAGAGTAAAGTGAAAGCAAGTTTATTAAGAAAGTAAAGGAATAACGAATGGCTATTCTGTAGACAGAGTGGCCTGATCACTTTTAATAGCATGCATAAATAGAAAGGAAAAAGTAAATCAATATATCATTTTACATAAAATACTACAAGTGAAATTATCATTCTATAACTAATATTCTTTTAATTTTTTTCTTTTTTTCTCAGTGTATGATAGAAAACTAAGTAATAATAAATATTAGAAAGAAAAATACATTTAGGTACTAGCTAAAGTCCTTCATTAATTTTTCTGTTTTGAAACTCATTATTTAAATTATCTTTCCAATTTATGGTTTTCCATCTGCTAGTGCTCTGTGTGTGTGTGTATGTGTGTGTGTGCACATGTGAATTTAATGTGCTTTTATTAATTGATCAATCTCAATTGGTCCTAAGTCTCTGTTACCTCAGTGTTGTATCATATTAATTTCCTACATTTATCAAGGTTTTACAATATACAAATTAATATTCTTAGTTGTAAAAGAAATATGAAAATTATAATTTGAGAACTATCTTTTAGACAAAAAACCTAGAAAAAATTTGTATCAGTCTATGTCATTTGTTTTATTTTGCCTAAACTGTAGTACATAAAAATCTGTTAACCAGATATATTTCTACTACATTTCCTAGCACATTAACCCTGTGGGTACCATTGTCAGCAATTCCAAATTGACTTGAACTCCTCACGAAAACCTGAAAATTGAAAAATAATTTGTGATGCTATTAGGTATTGTTTGTCTCATACATTATATTGTACTGATACTTAATGACTCATTGATTTCTAAAATATCTAATTTACTAAATTTGTTACTTGTTTAAAAAGCTTGTTTTAGTGATATCTGTGTTTTTCTTTGAATGGATAATTAGTCTATATGCTTTTTACTTTTTAATGGTAATATTTTCTTTTGTTTATAACAATTAATACCTCCCTATCTACCAAGCCTATCAGAGCTAGCATAAGCAAAATGAGACCTAGGATATATTGTAATAAGACCCCAACTACTTTTATTTATTTATTTATTTATTTATTTATTATTTATTTTTGAGTCAGAGTTTCACCCCCCTGTTGCCCAGACTGGAGTGCAATGGCACAATCTAGGCTCGCTGCAAGCTCTGCTTCCTGGGTTCAAACAATTCTCTTGCTCAGCCTTCCGAGTAGCTGGGATTACAGGAGCCCACCATCTCACCTGACTGATTTTTTGTATTTTTAGTAAAGATGTGGTTTCACCACATTGGCCAGGCTGGTCTCAAACTCATGACCTTAGGTGATCTACCTGCCTTGGCCTCCCAAAGTGCTGGGATTACAGGCGTGAGCCACCACACCCAGCCTATTTGCTTCTTTAACCTTATGATACATCAATGCCCATTCTCGTTCTTTTAACCTTTACATCATTTTATTTTAAATATATCTCCTATAAACAGCACATAGGTGTATTCAAGGTTTTAAGTGAGGTTGAAATTTTTAAGTTACAATAAATGAGCTAATCCTTTAATATTCATTTTCACAACCAATATATTGCATATAATTTATATCATACATTATACTCAACTCTATTTTGCATAATTTATTTTCAGAAATCATAATTGAGCTCAAATATTTCTTTCTTTGTTATACTGATTTGATTAAATTAGATCCTGACTCACTCTTAGTGATTAACCTTTCATTAAAATTTTTAAACAATAGAAACTACAAAGCAACCAGCTAACAATTTCGTAAGATTAAAATCTCATATGTCAATATTAACCTTAAATGTAAATGGTTGAAACGTCTCATTTAAAAGGCACAGAATGTTAAGTTGGATAAAAAAACAAGACCTAGTTGTCTGCTATTTTCAAGAGACCCATCTCACACATAATGAAACCCATAGACTCAAGTAAAGTAACCCATAGACTAAAGTAAAGGGTGGAAGTAAGATCTGCCACATAAATCAAAAATAAAAATGTTGTAATACCAAACAGACTTCCAACCAACAACAGTAAAAAAGGACAATGAAAGGCATTACATAACGATAAAGGGTTCAGTTCAACAAGAAGATTTAATTATCCCAAATAAATTCACACCCAACATTGAAGCACCCAGATTCACAAGACAAGTATTTTAGACCTACAAAAAGACTTAGCCACACAAAAGTAGTGGGTGGGGGAGGGGTTTCAGCACCCCACTGACAACATTACACAGATCATTGAGCCAGAAAACTAACAAAGGAATTCTGGACTTAAACTATACCCTTGACTAATTGGACCTAATAGACATTTACAGAATACTCTACCCATCAATCACAGAATATGCATTCTTCTCAGCTTCACACAGAACATGCTCTAAGATCAACCATACACTCAGCCATAAAGCAAGTCTCAAAATAATTTTTAAAAAGTAAATAATAACAACCATACTTGCATAACACACTGGAATAAAAATAGAAATCAATACCAAAATGATCTCTAAAAAATATACAAATACATGGAAACTAAATGACTTACCCCTGAATGACTTGGATAAACAATAAAATCAAAGTAGAAATTTAAAAAAATTTTTGACATAAATGAAAACAGAGACATAACATCACAAACTATCTTCAATGCAGCAAAATCGGTGTTAAGAGTAAAGCTTATAGGACTAAATGCCTACCCTGAAAATTAAGATGATCTAATATCACACCTAAAGGAACTAGAGAAATAAAAACAAACTAACCCAAAACTAACGGAAGAAAAGAAATAACTAAAATCAGAGAGAAACTTAACAAATCGAGAGCTAAAATTCCATATAAAGAATCAACTAAATCAAAAGTTGATTATTTGAAAGGATAAAAACAAGGTTGATAGACTACTATCTCTAGTGACAAAGAAAAAAATAAAGATCCAAAGAAGCACAACTAGAAATGACAAAGGTGACATTACAACCAATCACACAAAATACGAACACACACACACACACACACACACCCCAAAACTCAGAGATAATTATAAATGCACACAAGTTAGAAAACCTAGAGAAAATTGATAAATTCCTGGAAACACACCACTTTCCACGATAGAGTTAAGAAGAAATTGAAACACTAAACAGACCAACATTGAGTTTCAAAATTGAATTGGTAATAAAAGAACCTACCAACTAAGAAAAGCCCTGAACCAGACAGATTTACAGCCAAATTCTACAGAAGTACAAAGAAGAGCTAGTACCAATTCTACTGAAACCATTCCAAAAATTGAGACAGATAGACTCCTTGCTAATTCATTTTATGTAGCTAGTATCAATCTGACACCAAAACCTGGCAAAGACACAATGATAAAGGAAAACTACAGATCAATATCCCTGATAAACTTAGATACAAAAATTCTCAAGAAAATACTAGGATCTGAATTCAACAGCACATCACTAAATTAATTTATCATGATCAAGTATGCTTCATTCCTGGGGTGAAGGGTTGTTTCAACATACACAAATCAACAAATGTGATTCATCACATAAACAGAATTAAAAACAAAAACCATATGTTCCTTTCAATACACACAGAAAAATCTTTCAATAAAATCCAACATTTCTTTATGATAAAAACTTTCAAGAATCTAGGCATTGAGGCCGGGCGCGGTGGCTCACGCCTGTAATCCCAGCACTTTGGGAGGCCGAGGCGGGTGGATCACAAGGTCAAGAGATCGAGACCATCCTGGTCAACATGGTGAAACCCCGTCTCTACTAAAAATACAAAAAATTAGCTGGGCACGGTGGCGCCTGCCTGTAATCCCAGCTACTCGGGAGGCTGAGGCAGGAGAATTACCTGAACCCAGGAGGCAGAGGTTGCGGTGAGCCGAGATCGCGCCATTGCATTCCAGTCTGGATAACAAGAGCGAAACTTCATCTCAAAAAAAAAAAAAAGAATCTAGGCATTGAAGGAACATATCTCATAATAATAAGAGCCATCTATGACAAATCCATAGTCAATATCATACTGAATGGGCAAAAACTGGAAGGAAGCATTCCCCTTCGGAATAAGACAAATATGCACATTCTAACCACTTGTATTCAACATAGTATTGGAAGTGATAGCCGGAGCAATCAGGCAAGATAAGTAAATAAAAGGAATCAAATAGGAAAAGATAAAGTCAAACTATCTGTCTTTGCAGCTGATATGATTTTGCACTTAGAAAACACTTAAGACTCCACCTAAAGTTTCCTGAAGCTGATAAACAGTAAACAACTTTATGACAGTAGCTTCAGAATACAAAAGTAAATTTCAATACAGTTTAGTATACAAAGTCAGTGTACAAATATCAGTAGCATTGCTACATAACAATAAAGTACAAGCTGAGAATCAAATCGAGAATGCAATCCCATTTACAATAGACACACCAAAAATTACCTAGGAAAACATTTAACTGAAGAGGTAAAAGATCTCTACAAGGGAAATGACAAAACACTTCTGAAATAAATCAAATGAAACAAAAAAATAGAAAAATATTTCATAGTCATGAATAGAAATAATTAACATAATTAAAATGGCCATGCTATCCAAATAAATCTACAAATTCAGTGTAATGACATTCAACTACCAATGTCATTTTTCACAGAATTGGAAAAAAATTATTCTAAAATTCATATGGAACCAAAAAAGAGCCTGAATAGTCAAAGCAATTCCTAGCAAAAATAACAAAGCTGGAAACTTCACATTACCCAACTTCAAACTAAACTATAAGGTTATAGTAATCAAAACAGCATTGTCCTAGTACAAAAACAGACATATAGACCAATGGAACAGGATAAATAACCCAGAAATAAAGCTGCACACCTACAGCCATCTTGTCTTTGACAAAGTTAACAGAAATAAGCAATGGGGAAAGGGTTCTCTATGTTATAAACAATGCTGGGATAGCTAGATAGCCAAATACAGAAGAATGAAACTGGACCTCAACCTTTCACTATATACAAAAATTAACTCAAGATAAATTAAAGACTTAAATGTAATACCTTAAGCTGTAAGAAACCTAAAAGAAAACCTAGGAAATACTATTTTGTATTTCAATATTGGGAAGGAATTGATGACTAAGTCATCAAAAGCAATTACAACAAAAATCAAAATTGACAAATGGGACCTAGTTAAGCCAAAGAACTTATACACAGCAGAAGAAACTATCAACAGAGTAAAGAAACATTTACAGAATTGGAGAAAATATTTTCAAACTGTGTATCTGACAAACATCTAATATCTGGAATCTATGAAAAAATAATTAAGAAAAAAAATCCTTAAAAATGTGCAAAGAACATGAACAGACACTTCTCAAAAAAAGAATACAAGTGGTCAGTAAGCATATTTTAAAATGTTCCACATCACAAATAATTAGAGAAATGCAAATCAAGACCACAATGAGATATCATGTCACATCTGTCAGAATGGCTATTATTAAAAGTCTATAAACAACAGAATTGGCAAGGCTGCAGAGAAAAGGAACACTTCTACCCTGTTGGTAAGAATGTAAATTAGTTAAATCACTCTAAAAAGTAGTATGACTGTTTCTCAAAGAACTTAAAACAGAACTACCATTCAACCTGGCAATCCCATTATTGGGTATGTATCCATAAAAAACAAATTGCTCTACCAATAAGACACATGCACTCACATTATCATCACAGCACTATTCACAATAGCAAAGATATGGAATCAATCTAGGTTGCAGTCAATGGTGGACTGGATAAATAAAATATGGTACATATACACCATGAATACTACACAGTCATAAAAATGATTAAATTATTTATTTTGCTGCAACCTACATGCAACTGGAGGCCATTATCCTCAGTAAATTAACACAGGGACAGAAAAAAAAATACTATCAGTTCTCATTTGTAAGTGGGAATCAAACATTGTGCACTCACGGATGTAACGATGGTAACAGTAACTGCTGGGTACTATTAGAGGAAGAGAGAGAGAAGGGTCAAGTGTTGAAAATCTGTTGAATACTTTGCTTTGTGATGGAGTGATAAGATCATTTGTACCCCAAACCTCAGCATCATGAAATATACACTGGCAACAAACCCGCACATGTACTCCCTGAATCTGAAACACTAAACTGAAAAAATGTAAACAATAGTTCGCCACTTAGCAAGTTATTAATGAAATATTACCTTTTGAAATATTTTTTATGAAAGCTGCTTTACTTATCTTTATTTCTGATACAGTTTATTTCACTTAGAAGTTTAAGAACCAAATGAGTATTTTATGTTTTACTTTTATGTTGTTCAAGTTTTTCCATTTTAGTATCTAAATTTTGTTCTCAAATTACATATACAAAACTAATCTTCAGTGAAAATATGGCTTTTTCCACATTCATTGCTAGTCCTTTTCTAATATAGTTTTCCTGCTTTTAACTTATTTACTTTCTTACCCAGTCAGTTACACTGAATCTTTGGGACTTTTTTCAGGAAAGGCATTTAGGTGGAATACTTTCTGAATCCTCATAAAATTCAAGGTGCCTTTCAATTGCTTTATCCTGTAACAAAAGTATTGCAGAATATTAAAAATTGAGTGATAGCATTTTCTCCTTTAGTTAATTCATTGTCTTCTGGCATTTAATGTAATAAAAGCTAAGTCTCAAGCAAGTTTAATTTATATATATATATATAATGGGATTGCTGGGTCAAATGGAATTTCTATTCCTAGATGCTTGAGGAATCACCACACTGTCTTCCACAATGGTTGAACTAATCTACACTCCCACCAACAGTGTAAAATGTTCCTATTTCTCCACATCCTCTCCAGCATTCTGTTGTCTCTAGATTTTTTGATGATTGCCATTCTAACTGGCATAAGATGGTATCTCAATGTGGTTTTGATTTGTATTTCTCTAATGACCAGTCATAATGAGCATTTTTTTCATGTTTGTTGGCCTCATATATGTCTTCTTTTGAAAAGTGTCTGTTGATGTCCTTTGCCCACTTTTGGATGGGTTTGTTTGTTTGTTTCTTGTAAGTCTGTTTTAGTTCTTTGTAGATTCTGGATATTAGCCCTTTGTCAGATGGGTAGATTGCAACAATTTTTTCCCATTCTGTTGGTTGCTGTTTCACTCCAATGATTGTTTCTTTTGCTGTACCGAAGCTCTGGAGTTTAGATCCCATTTCTCTATTTTGGTTTTTGTTGCCAATGCTTTTGGTGTTTTACTCATGAAGTCCTTGCCTATGTGTATGTCCTGAATGGTTTTGCCTAGGTTTTCTTCTAGGGTTTTGATGGTGTTAGGTCTTATATTTAAGTATTTAATCCATCTGGAGTTAATTTTAGTGTAAGGTGTCAGGAAGGGGTCCAGTTTCTGCTTTCTGCACATGGCTAGCCAGTTTTCCCAACACCATTTATTAAACAGGGAATCCTTTCCTCATTGCTTGTTTTTGTCAGGTTTGTGAAAGACCAGATGGTTGTAGATGTGTAGTGTTGCCTCCAGGGACTCTGTTCTGTTCCATGGGACTATGATTCTGTTTTGGTACCAGTACTATGCTGTTTTGATTACTGTAGCCTTATAGTATAGTTTGAAGTCAGGTAGCATGATGTCTCCAGCTTTGTTCTTTGTGCTTAGAATTGTCTTGGCTATGCGATCTGTCTTTTGGTTCCATATGAAGTTTAAGGTGGTTTTTTCCAGTTATGTGAAGAGGGTCATAAGTAGCTTGATGGGGATAGCGTTGAATCTATAAATTACTTTGGGCAGTATGGCCATTTTCACAATATTTATTCTTCGTAACCATGAACATGGAATATTTTTCCATCTGTTTGTGCCCTCTCTTATTTCCTTGAGCAGTGATTCATAGTTCTTGTAAAGGTCCTTTACAACCTATGTTAGTTGTATTCTTAGGTATTTTATTCTCTGTAGTAATTGTGAATGGCAGTTCATTCTTGATTTGGCTCTCTGTTTGTCTGTTGTTGGTGTATAGGAATGCTTGTGATTTCTTCACATTGATTTTGTATCCTGAGACTTTGCTGAAGTTGCTTATCAGTTTAAGAAGATTCTGGGCTGAGACTATGAGGTCTTCTAAATATACAATCATGTCATCTCAAATAGAGACAATTTGACTTCCTCTTTTCCTAATTGAATACACTTGATTTCTTATTCTTGCCTGATTGCTCTTGCTAGACCTTCCAATACTATATTGAATAGGAGTGGTGAGAGAGGGCATCCTTGTCTAGCACCATATTTCAAAGGAATGCTTCCAGTTTTTGCCCATTCAGTGTGATATTGGCTGTGGGTTTGTTGTAAGTAGCTTTTATTCTTTTGCGATACATTCCATTGATACCTAGTTTATTGAGAGTTTTTAGCATAAAGGGCTGTTGAATTTTGTTGAAGGCCTTCTCTGCATCTATTGAAATAATCACGTGGTTTTCTCTTTGGTCCTGTTTATGTGGTAAACTATGTTTATAGACTTGCGTATGTTGAACCAGCCTTGCATCCCCAGGATGAAGCCTACTTGATTGTGATGGATAAGCTTTTTGATGTGCTGTTGCAATTGGTTTGCCCATATTTTATTGAAGATTTTTGCATCTATGCTCATCATGGATATTGGTCTGAAGTTTTCTTTTTTTGTTGAGTTTTTAATCAGGTTTTGGTATCAGGATGATTTTGTTTTCATAAAATGATTTGGGAAGGGTTTCCTCTTTTTCTATTGTTTGGAATAGTTTCAGAAGGAGTGGTACCAGCTTCTCTTTGTATATCTGGTATAATTCGGCTGTGAACCTATCTGGAGCTGGACATTTTTTGGTTGGTAGGCTATTAACTGCTGCCTCAACTTCAGCCCTTGTTATTGGTATATTCAGGGTTTCAGCTTCTTCTTGGTTTAGGCTTGTGGGGGTGCAAGTGTCCAGGAATTTATCCATTTCTTCCAGGTTTACTGGTTTATGTGCATAGATTTTTTTTGTGGTAATCTCTGATGGTAGTTTGTATTTCTGTGGAATCAGTGGTGATATCCCCTTTAACATTTTTTATTGCATGTATTTGATTCTTCTCTCTTTTCTTTTTTATTAATCTGGCTAGTGGTCTGTCTGTTTTTTTTTTAATCTTTTCATGAAACCAGCTCCTGGTTTTATTGAAATTTTTTGAAGAGTTTTTTTTGTCTCTCTCTTCTTCAGTTCTGCTCTGATGTTAGTTATTTCTTGTCTTCTGCTAGCTTTTGAGTTTTTTGGATCTTGCTCCTCTAGCTCTTTCAATTTTGATGAAAGCATGTCCATTTTAGATCTTTCCTTCCTTCTCATGTGGGCATGTATTGCTATAAATTTTCCTCTAGACACTGCATTAAATGTATCCCAAAGATTCTAGTACATTGTGTCTTCATTCTCATTGGTTTCGAAGAACATCTTTATTTCTGCCTTCATTTCATTGTTTATCCAGTCAATATTCAAGAGCCAGTTGTTCAGTTTCCATGAAGCTGTGTGGTTCTGAGCGAGTTTCTTAATCCTGAATTCTAATTTGATTGCACTGTGGTCTGAGAGGCTGTTTGTTATGATACCCATTCTTTTGCATTTGCTGAGGAGTGATTTACTTCTAATTATATGGTCAGTTTTAGAGCCGGTGTGATGTGATGCTGAGAAGAATGTATATTCTGTGGCTTTGGGGTGGAGAGTTCTTTAGATGTCTATTAGGTTTGCTGGGTCCAGATTGGAGTTCAAGTCCTGGATATCCTTGTTAATTTTCTGTCTCCTTGATCTGTCTTATATTGACAGTGGAGTGTTAAAGTCTCCACTATTATTATGTGGGAGTCTAAGTCTCTTTGTAGGTCATTAAGAACTTGCTTTATGTATCTGCGTGCTCCTGTATTGGGTGCATACATATTTAGGATCATTAGCTCTTCTTGTTCATAGATCTTTTAACCATTATGTAATGCCCTTCTTTGTCTCTTTTGATCTTTGTTGGTTTAAAGTCTATTTTATCAGAAACTATAATTGCAATTCCTGTTTTTTTTCACTCTCCATTTGCTTTGTAAATCTTTCTCCATCCCTTTATTTTGAGCCTATGTGTATCCTTGCATGTGAGATGGATTTCCTGGATACAGCACACCAATGGGTTTTGACTTTTTATCCAATTTGCCAGTCTGTGTCTTTTGATTGGGGCATTTAGCCCATTTATATTTAAGGTTAATATTGTTATGTGTGAATTTGATCCTGCCATTTTGATGCTAACTGGTTGTTTTGCCCATTAGTTTGTGCAATTTCTTCATTGTGTCAATGCTCTTTACCATTTGGTATGTTTTTGGAGTGGCTGGTACTGGTTGTTCCTTTCTATGTTTAGTGCTTCTTTCAGGAGCTCTTGTAAGGCAGGCCTGGTGGTGATGAAATCTCTCAGCAATTGCCTGTTTGTAAAGGATTTTTTTTTTTCTCCTTTGCTTATGAAGCTTAGTTTGGCTGGATATGAAATTCTAGGTTGAAAGTTCTTTTCTTTAAAGATATTGAATATTGGCCCCCACTCTATTCTGGCTTATAGGGTTTCTGCCAAAAGATCTGCTCTGAGTCTGATGTGCTTCTCTTTGCGGGTAACCTGACCATTCTTTCTGGCTCCCCTTAGCATTTTTTCCTTCATTTCAACCCTGGTGAATCTGATGATTATATGCCTTGTGGTTGCTCTTCTTAAGGAATATCTTTGTGGTGTTCTCTGTATTTCCTGGACTTGAATATTGGCCTGCCTTGCTAGGTTGGGGAAGTTTTCCTAGGTAATATCCTGAAGAGTGTTTTCAAACTTGGATTCATTCTCTCTGTCACTTGCAGGTACACCTATCAAATATAAATTAGGCCTTTTCACATACTCTCATATTTCTTGGAGGCTTTGTTCATTTTTTTTTACTTTTTTCTCTAATCTTGCCTTCTCATTTTATTTCATTGAGTTGATCATCAATCTCTGATATCCTTTCTTCTGCTTGGTTGATTCGGCTATTGAAACTTGTGTATGCTTCCCAAAGTTCTCGTGTTGTGTTTTGCAGCTCCATCAGGTCATTTATATTCTTCTCTAAGCTGTTTATTCTCATTAGTATTTCATCAAACCTTTTTTCAAGGTTCTTAATTTCTTTACATTGGGTTAGAGCATGTACTTTTAGCTCAGAGAAGTTTGTCATTACCCACCTTCTGAAGCCTGTTTCTGTCAATTCATCAGACGCATTCTCCATCCAGCTTTGTTCCCTTTCTGGTGAGGAGTTGTGATTCCTTGGACGAGGAGAGGTGTTCTGGTCTTGGGGTGTTTTCATCCTTTTTGCACTGGTTTCTTCACAGTTGTGTGGGTTTATCTACCTGTGGTCTTTGTAGTTGGTGACTTTCAGATGGGGTCTCTGAGTGTACATCCCTTTCGTTGATGATGAAGTTATTTCTTTCTATTTCTTAGTTTTCCTTCTAACAGTCAGGCCCCTCTGCTGTAGGATTGCTGGAGGTCCACTCCAGACCCTGGTTGCCTGGGGATCACCTGTGGCAGCTGCAGAACAGTAAAGGTTGCTTCCAGTTTTTTCTTCTGTTATCTTCATCCCAGAAGGATACCTGCCAGATGTCAGCCTGAGCTCTCCTTAATGAGGGATCTCTTTTGATATATGGGGGTTGGAGAGCTGCTTGAAGAGACAGTCTGTCCCTTGTAGGAGCTCAAGTGCTGAGCTGTGAGCTCCGTCATTCCATTCAGAGCTGCTGGGCAGGTATGTTTAAGTCCACTGCAGCAGAACTCATAACCGCCTTTTTCCTAGGTGCTCTGTCCTGGGAAGGTGGGGCTTTATTTTTAAGTTCCTGATGTGCTTCTGCCTTTCTTCAGAGATGCCCTGCCCAACTAGAAGGTAGCCTACTCACAGTCTGCCAGCAGAGGCATTGCTGAGCTTCCTTGGGCTCTGCCCAGCTGCTGTGTGAACTTCTTTGCAGTTTTGTTTATACAGGTATAGTTAGAACTGCCTCAGTGATGGCAGTCTGCCTGAGTAATGGCAGGCTGCCTCTGTAATGGTGGACTGCCTCATTTATGACGGATTGCCTCAGTAATGGTGGACTACCTCGGTAATGGTGGACTGCCTCAGTAATGTTGGACTGCTTCGGTAGTGATGGACTGCCTCAATAATGGTGGATGCCCTTTCCCCCACAGAGATGGACCATCAGGGGTCCAGTTGTACTTGCTATGAAACTCTTAATCCAGAGTGTTTCAGATTGCTGGTCTTTGTGGAGGTGGGACCCTCTGAATCAGATCACCTGGCTCCCTGTTTCAGCCCCTTTTTTTCAGTTGAATTGGTATCTCTGTCTCCCAGGATTTCCAGGTGCCAGTTGAAATGGCCACCCAGATTTGTATGAGTTTTTGTGTGGAGACCTGCTGAGCTGGCTGAAACAGCCATGCTGGAAACTTACAGCACTTTCCAGCCCAGGAATATCCTGGTCTTTGGGCATAATAACTTATTTGGAAATGTGGTGATCACTCACTCTTGTGTTGTTCTCATTGGGAACTGCACTCCAGAGCTGTTCCTATTTGGCCATCTTCACAAGTTTAATTTTTATTATTTTAAAGACAACTTTTTGCTTTTTTATAAAATTTTAATTATTGAATTTCAAAAAATATAACTAATATATCCCTGATTTAATTGTGTGTGAATAAATTGAATACTTGGATATTAATTCACCCTAGAAAATTATTTTCTCTCATGACTTTATTCTATTTTTTATCTCTAATTTAAGAACATCAACTTTATTAATCTTTACACTTTAATATCTCCTGTATTTATGATGTTTGTTATTGTTTAAATCTTTTTCTTATACAACATTTTGATGTTCTATTTTTTACTATATTCCTTGATTTTCTTTAGTTTTTTATTTATATTGTTTCAATTTAATGTGATTTGCCTATGATTAAATTCAGTTATGAAATGTTTTAAAAATGGGAAAAAATGTGTAGAAAACTATGAAAATAACAAAGATCCCATATATAATTTAAAACTGGTACTAATGTATCACTTTTTTTTCAGAATATATGCAATATAAAGGTCTCTATAAAGCAGAGCATTTACTTTCAGTAGACTGCAGAGTGAAGATTAAATTTTTTTTTTTTTTTTTTTTGAGACGGAGTTTCACTCTTGTTACCCAGGCTGGAGTGCAATGGCACGATCTCGGCTCACCGCAACCTCCGCCTCCTGGGTTCAGGCAATTCTTCTGCCTCAGCCTCCTGAGTAGCTGGGATATAAGGCACGCACCACCGTGCCCAGCTAATTTTTTGTATTTTTAGTAGAGACGGGGTTTCACCATGTTGACCAGGATGGTCTCGACCTCTTGACCTTGTGATCCACCAGCCTCGGCCTCCCAAAATGCTGGGATTACAGGCTTGAGCCACCGCGTCTGGCCCTGAGTGAAGATTAAATTTTAAGAATGTACAGAAAGAAAGACCAGAAGGTTGATAAACCTGGAGAGCTAGTGTCATAGGCAGAAGGCTGAGAAATCTATGCTAACTCAGGTACAAATGCTGGTAGAGGTAATGAGGGACTGTGTTAAGGAAAAAAAAACAAACTTCTCTTCCGGGGTCCATGATGGGTGTGGTTTCAAAGGCAGCAGTTTCCCAGTAGCATGCCTCCATCCATGCCTCCATCCAGGAATGTAAAGTTCTTTGTCTGAGTTTTCTGGGCATGTGAGCTAGGTAGAAAAATCCAGGTGGGCTTCTTTGTCCAAAAAGCCTACTGAAAGCTCTTGGGGGAGGAGGCTCTGTTGTGGACCAGGCAAACAATCTGGTATCAGAGTCAAAGATCAATCACTTCAGAGGAAGTTTGAAAGAACTCCTCTCATTGGATGAGAACATGAATGGGGAGGAAATAACTCAAGGGTTCAAATCCTGCTGCTCCCTCCCTATACAGACTGCTTCTCTGGATCCCCTCCCACGGCAGCATGGGAGCTGTCTCTCCTTCTCTCTCTCTCTTTTTCTATCTCTGCCTAATAAATTGCTCTCTGCAAAACTCTTTGCGTCCATGATATTTAGAGGCTCACCTAGAGGCTCACCATGCCTCTAGGGCCCCTTTCCCCATTCTTTGGGGTAAGAGAGGCCAAGGACCCCAGATTGGGGAATTGGGAGTGTCTTCTGGATGCCCTGCTCCCTCCCCTAGTTACAGTAGGATATTGGGGTCAGAGAATCAAGCAAAGCTTTAGAAAGATATCTGGGGTGGGGAACAAGCCCACAAGACGTATTTCTCTTCAGCCATTTACCAAACACAAGGTAGGCACATGTAGGGGGTCAAAAAACCAAAGCAGAACGTTTTTGAAAAGCTGAGTAATTTATTTTGGCAGTTTTGATTCAGAAAATTTGAGTCTTACTGGTAGGAATAGTCTCAAATAAAGCAGTAGACAACTCTTCAGGGTCAGTAACAAACCAGAACTAGAATAAGCCTTACTGGCATTAAATCTTAACAGCATCAGCACATACTTCAGGACAGAACCTTAATTGATTAAGGTCTTCAGAGACAACATTGTCTTTCTGCAAGGCTAGAAGGGGGAATTCTTACTATTTAGAGAAGCTATCATGTGGATGCTGCAACATTTTTAATATACAACTCCTGGCATTTATTTACAAAAACATTTTGTCAAGCAAATATATAACAAAACAACTTTTAAAAAGAGAAAGAAATAGGAACATATCCAAATATGATCAAAATATTTGGATTAACCAGCAAAAGCCTTACAATAACTGTGTAATATGTTCAATATAACGAATGCATAAAATAGTCAAAAATAAACAAAAATATGAAGAATTTTACCAGATAATGGAAACTACCTAAGAAAAGAATCAAGTAGTCATTCTAAAATTGAAAAACAAAAAAAATTAAGAATTAACCAAACAGGATTAATTTAACAATAGATTTGAAACAGTAGGAGATAAGATTAATATTCTAGAAGGTAGGTCAATAAAATACTCAAACACAGACAGAGAATAAAAGAAAATACAGGAAATATATTACATATATGTAGCTGTTAGTGAAAAAGTCTAATATGTGCATGATGCAATATCAGAAAAGGAAAAGAAGGAATAGAGTAGAAGCCAATATATTTTGCAAACTGGTCAAATACATGAAGCCACAAAGAGGAGAAAGACTATGAATCATAAACAAAATACACAAAAAGAAAACTACACAAAGATATTTTATGAAACACCATTAAGTACCAAAGACATGGAGAAAAGCTTAAAAGTAGCCAGAAGATAAAAATGTTTGTCTTTCAATGAGCAACAATAAGACTTACAGATGACCTTGCAACAGAAACACTGGAAGTCATTATACTATGAAATAATATTTTCAAATTGCTAAAAGGAAATAATTGTAACTTATATTTCTCCTTGCAGTCAAAAATATCTTTTAAAAGTAAAGTAGAAAAAGACTTTAACAGAAAAGCAGAAATAGAGAAAATAACCCGATCTGAACCAAAAAAAAAATAACTAAAAAGACATAATTTATAATCAATAAAAACCATCAAATATCTAGGAGAAATATTTGTATTTGTTTATATTTGCTGGGTACTAGTACACTTTGTACCATGCATAGATTGGATAGTGGTCATGTAAGGATTTCTAGGCATCCATCAACCAAATAATGTATATATTACCCATTAATTAATTTCTCATCATCCAAGCTCCCTCATCCCCTCACTTTTTTGAATATTCACTCTCCATATCCATGTTTATGCATATTTTAACACCCATTTCTAAGTGAGAACATATAATATTTGACTTTCTGTGTCTGGCTTGTTTCACTTAAGATGCTGACCTCTAGCTTCATCCATGTTACTTCAAAAGACATCATTTTATTCTTTTTCATGGCTGAATAGTATTCCACTGTGTATATTTGGACCCTATTTTCCTTATCGAGTTATTCACTGATGGAAACTTAGGTTGATTCTGTATCTTTGCTTTTGTAAAAAGCTCTGTGATAAACATAGGAGTGTAGGTATAACTTTAATGTATTGATTTATTTTTCTTTAAGTAAATACCCAGCATTGGGACTGTTTTATCAAATAATAGTTCTATTTTTAATTCCTTGAGAAATCTCCATACCGTTTTCCCTAGAGGTTTTACTAATTTACATTCTCATCAACAGTGTGTAAGAGTTCCCTTTGCTTCATATCCTTGACCACATCTGTTCTTATTTTTTTGTCTTTATAGTAATAGCCATTCTAATTGGTGTAAGATGATACCACATTATGGTTTTAATTTGCATTCGATGATGCTTAGTGATGTTGAAGATTTTTAATATACCTGTTGGCCATTTGTGTGCCTCTTCTGAAAAATGCCTGTTCATGTCCTTTGCCCACTTTTTAATGGAATTTTGTATTTTTTTGTTGTTGTTGAGTTGATATCTTTGTATATTCTGGATGTTAGTGTCTTTCTGGATGCATAGTTTGCCAAAATTTTCTCCAAATCTGCAGGTTGCCTGTTCACTCTGTTGATTATTTCTTTTGCCTAGAAGGAAATTTAATGAAAGTTATACAAGACCTTTATACTAAATAACATAAAATGCATAGAATTTTAATGAGAGTTATTTAAAATATTTAGATAAAAACATATATGAAGTTCATAGATTATAAGACTATATTTTAAGGCTGTCAATTTTTTTTTTACTGATAAATTCAATACAATTTTATTTAAAATCAGAGCTGTGTGTGTGTGTGCATGTGTGAACTGATTCAAAAATTCACACTGAAATGGAAAAGACCAAGTAGATGAACAAATCTATAGGACTTACATTACCAGTTATAAAGACAAAAAGCTATAGCACATGATGGTGTTAGGTCAGTGCAAAAATAATTGGCCTCTTAATGGCAAAACCGCAATTACTTTCACACCATCTTTCAAGAATGGACAAATAGATCAATATAGTAGATAGAGAATCTAGAAACAGATCCATATATGTTTCCCAATTTATGAGAATAGTGATATTGGATTGTAGTAGGGAAGAGTAAACTTTTCAATAAATTGTGCTGGTTGAATTGATATCTACAGATATAATATGTACGTGTGGATGTTTGTGTATGGATAATACCTCTAGCTCATACAATATACTAAAATAAAAAGTAACAGATTTTAGATCTAAAATGAATGGTAAAATCAATAGTAAAAAATCATTTTTGGTCTGGGAGTAGGGTAAATATTTCTTAAGATGTAAAAAGCAATTATCCATACATTTTTAAAAAAGCTAAATTGGACTACATTGGACTAGTTTAGTTTTAAATTTTTAGTTCATCAAAAAGCAAAACCAGGAAGTAAAAAGGCAATCTACTAGATGTGAGGACAGATATTCAATATTTATATATTGAAGTACTTATGACCTGAATATAAACAGTATGTCTACCAATTAACAACAAACAAAGCAGACAACCACCCATTGGAAACATGGACAAAAACATTTTTCGGGCCATTCACGAAAGCATATATCCAAATGGTAAAAAACAAAGTCATTAGAGAGAGCAATTTAAATCTAAGATTATTACTGACACATCAGCAGCTAAAAGGAAAAAAGACAATATCAAGTATTGGTGAGAATCTGCAGTAATTAGAACTTCTGCACTCTCCTACTGGAAGTTAATTAATATAGCTATTACAGAAAAATATCTGGTGATACTGAATAAAGCTAAATAATGTGCATATCATATAACTCAGCAATTCATAGCAACAGTATTTATAATGGCTAAAACTATTCATACAAAAGAAATTACATAGTATTGAAAATCTTTAAATACATTCCAGAGAAAATAAAAAAGCTAAAGAAAAGTAAGCTTATTCATTCAAGATGAGTAATAGAGCAAACTCAAAAAGAAAAGGAATACTTAAACCAAGTGAAGAAGCAAAACAGATCAAAACACTCAAAATACAGAGAATACTAAAACTACTAAAAGCTATTTTAAAAGATTAATATAATATACATTATGTTTGAATTACTTTATAGTTATCCCAAACATTGAAAATATACGTAAAGGAGATGAAGATACTGGTTTTATGAATACAGCATGCCTTAGCTTTCCTCTGAATGCCAATCATGTATTTTTAAATTTATTATTAAATTTGTATGTTTTATTATCTTATTTTGATTTATATTCATTTAGACTTATTATACTAAATTACTCATCTCATTACTCATCTCATTTTTTCTCTTTTTTCTTCTTTCAATGTAAACATTTCTACCTCGGGCTTTTTTATCATGGAAAATATGTCAATATAAAATCATCTCACCCCAAAATCCTTTGAATAACTATTATTATATTATTTTATAAGCTTGTTTAATACAGAAAAAAATCTTTAAGATCTCCTTAGAAATCTTTTTAAAGAATATGCTTTCTTACATAGTCACGCCATCTCATTTATTTTTCTAAATATTTATAGATTTTCTATGATTTTTAAATCTGTCTAGTTAACATCTCCCTATGTGAAGTTTCAAATAAAGGATTATGTTTAAGATAAACAAAAGTTTGGAAGCAATTGTTTATCATGGGGGCACTGGGTGAATTGTTTAGCTCGCTCAGGATGGCAACATGACTGAATCTGCATTGGTACTAACAGGTGTTACAGTATGTTCGTACTTACTGGCAACACTGATACTGCAATTAAGTCATGTCAAAACTGCAAAATAATATTAGATTACTCGTGACAAAAACATTTCATTTAAAAATATAATATGTCACGGTTCTAAAATGGAAAATTATATTTCAAGTCATAATGATCTAAAGTTAAATTACCAAAATAACTGAAAAGCTTAAATTGGATAGCAGTGACTATGCTATTCATGTATTACCTATGCACAGAAGTGCTATGACAAATACATTTAAATATGCTTGATGTTCCAGAACCTGCAAAGGCAATTAGTGGCAATAAAATTTGTATTGAATTTGGATAAATTTTAGACAATTAGCCATCTTCTAAATGTGATTTTAGCCAAGTAATCCAATGGGACACGTGACTTATCCACATTTATTACTCATTAGAGGAGAGTAATTCCTGTCATAGCGAAACATCAAGGGATTTATTGTCATAAATTCAGATCAGCTAATGGACTCTGTAACCCTTTGTGCCAAAGTACAAATCCCTAGGTAAGATATATGAAATATAAATTGATCACAGATATGCGCTCTAATACAGACTGAATGTACACAAATACCTGAGATTTTCCAGCCTACATTTCTAATACTTTATAGAGTTTATATGTATACGTATCTGAGTTACTTCAACTCACGTGGCACATATTTATCACACATACACACACACAGAGGAAGGCAAATTATAATATTTCTCCTCACAAAACATGCTCCAATTGTTTCTGACTAGAAGACTCTTAAGTGTTTTAAATGCAGTATGTAAATGTTCATTTGCGTATCCCACATACATCTTTTTCAAGTGTACTTCAATATCACAAACTGTACAAAAATGTCTCCTGGCTACTCTTAAACTGCCCATGAATTTGAAAACTATCACCCCAGAACTCAAACAGTATACCCCCTTGACTATTTTTCCTTCCCTTATAATTTTTGCCCCTGATTATTGCTTATTTTCTAATAATCTGCTGTACTGTTTTTAGGAGCAGAATACCTTCCCCTAGATTCTTTCAATTCCCTTCTAGCCAAAAATGACACAAACAAGCTCGGGGAAGTCACACATATTCATCCAGGGCACAGGTCACATTTGTTTACACATGAGTCCCTTCTCCTCATCTGTCTCTGAGGTGCTGATACTTTGGAGACGGCAGCTAACTGCTTTATTTCCTAGCAATGACATTTCCTGTCAGCAGCAGAAATGGCGAACCAGGTTTGATTTTATGAGAATGGCTTGTGGTTTTTCATCAAATTTAAACCGTACTATGCTCGACTGTGGGGAAGGAACTTACAGAACTTTTTATTTTACATTTTCAACTCAATTATACCATCTGACGTCGCTGGATATCATCAACAAATAAGGGCAAATAATTGAATTACCCTCTTTTCTTTTGGAATTTTTATTCTATCACCCCTGCAAGAAGGTGTTTTCATTCTAATTTATTTGATGTTTTATTCAACTTGAATAAAATTTTTATTTTATTTAGTAACGATGAAATATTTGTGATTTTTATGAAATATTTGTGGGAGATTATCACTAAGAAATTTCTTTTCAATGCTAATAAATTCAAGGTATATATTTGTGTGAGTACAAACACCACCCAAAATTTCAAGCCATTAATGTTACTTCTCTTTCAAAAATAAATTTAATACCCATAACAGAATACTTATCAAACTTAAAAGTATTTGTTCTATGCACAGGTCAGGGAAAGTTACAGATATCTGATAAGGAATGGGAATGTCCTGTTTGAAGGCCAGTACAAAAATTACCCTGATTTCTTGGTACTCTCCTATAATCATAAGACAGTTTAGCTTTTCACTGAAGAAGAATGAGATATTCTTCCTATTTCTCAGAATGGGAAAACAGGCTCACTTAAGCTAGTTTAAGGCTATGCAAATATTTCAGCAAACCAATCACGGTATCCATATGACCCAAAGAAAACTTCTCGGTCTACCCTCCCTGAGAAGGCAGTCTCTTTTCATCCTTATCTAGGACCTCACTCAGCTTTTCATTGGTTTATTTTATTGATTTTCATTGAGTTGACTATGACCTGGAATATTTCCTTTAGTTACGTAGTGTTTGATCTCCCCTATAGAATGCAAAAAATCCATGTTCCCAGGGATTTCACTCCAAATCTACAGCATCTAAAATAGGACCAGCACATGCTAGAGCAGTTACAAATATATAATGAATGAATGAAGGAAGGAATGAATAAGTAAACAAGTTTCATTTCTATAGCTCCTTGCAGCTTAAAAATTATTTTATCCACTCTACCTTTTAAATTAAATTAAATTTCCTATTTTTTTTGTTTATTTTGTTATTTTTCTTCCTATTTATTTCTGCCCAAGCAAGGTAAACATAGAATATTCAAGTAATACATATGTGTTATCCTCAAGAATAAAAAAATTGTAAATGGAAAAGAATAATTTTTTACAAAATAAATGAGTTCTACAAATATTAATTATAGTCTGGAGAATAGTGACATAATTTAGGAAAGTGAAATCTGGGCAGATTTTGTAAAAACAGGTGAACTGGGTTTTGAAAATTGGATAATATTTAGATAGGGGTTAAGATGTTAGAAGGGAACTAAGTACATGCATAATTTATAAACAAGAAAGCTCAGAGATAGGAAAGAGCAATTAGGGGCCAAGTAAAAGAGCTGTTTGCCTAAAATTAAACATTGTAAAGGCAGGAAATGATAAAAGTTAAATTGGGAAAGACTTGTCAAAAACTAATCACAAAAGAAAATTTCTCAGCAGAGACCATTCTCTGAGAGAATTAGATGTGAGACAGACATATTTTGGATTGACAATGAAGAAAAATCTTTAGTACTGGGCATTACCAGGGTATAAGTAAGTTTCTTGGTGGTGCTTCCTGAGCAGCATGAGAGCCATGGAATTAAGGTCCATGAATGGAAAGTGCTAACAGTGTGGAAGACATTGTTGAACAGATAATCCACTTTCTGCAGCTTCTACTTAAGCAAGTCTTGCATATCCACTTCGCAAACGAGAATGACCTAAGAGATCATCGCCTTCAGCGATCTTCAATGCTGGCTGCACATTAGAATCACCTGGGGAGCCTTAAATAACTACCAAAGCCTCGCCCCACTCCCAAAGACACTGATGTAATATTGGTTTGCCGTAGGTACCAGGCATCAGTAGCTTTAAGATCTCCCCAGGTAATTCTAATGTGTAGCCAAGGTTGAGAACCACTGATCTAACCTAAGGCTCACTCTTTACAAACGAGGAAATTGATACCCAGAGAAATTAAATGTGGCTCAGGGCCACACAGATTTTAAGTGGTTAATTTTTTCTCATCAATTCAGATTTACCTCTCGGATTGTCTTTTCTAAAAAATACGTATCCAGTGAGTCAAAGGTAGGTATACTTCCCATAATATCCTCTTGTCTTGGCAGATGCTGTCCCCACTCTGTCTTCTTCCTCACTATTGGGATATTTCTTTAAGGGTGGATACGTGACATTTTTTAAGTCTTGTTTTTCCCAAATAAACAGTGCAGTGCTCAGTAAACATTTATGAATGAAAGAGCAATACGTGCAAACTAGCCCTGCTCCTGAAGGTTTATTTTAGTGTTTTTCCCATGTTCTCTTCCAGTATCCCTATTCGTCAGATTATGACTCCAAATTTGAAGGGCAGGGAGAAACTCACAGTTCAAATCTTCTTCTTTAGAATAACTCAAGGCCATTGTTGACTGGCTAGCTCCTCTCACCTACTCTCCTCATTTTCTAGAGAATAAAATCTCAAATGCCATACATGGGATTCAATGTTCTTAACAATAAAGTCACTATCTTTCTAAACTTATTCCCTAGAATCCATCTTCAGATGATTTCTTATTTCTTTCAAAAAAGGCATATGCTCTTAAGTCAGTTGCTTTTCCCTCTCCCTGGAATTCTCTTCCCTCTGGCCCTTTTTTTATCCAACTAAGACCCATCCATCCTTTAAATTGAAGCTCAAATATCATTTCCTCTGTGTAACCTTTCCCTGACCTTTCAGATAGAACAGATCACTTCCTATTTCATGCTCTCTTAGCACTCAGGACATTGTGCTGCAGTGGATGGGAGGCTGTAGGTGGGAGCCCCTCCTCCATACAGCCCTGTATTTTGCCTCCAGGAAGAGAAGACTCCATAGTTTTATTTATTTTCTACCCCCAGCACTTGGAACAATGATAATATACTTGGCACTTAATAAATGTTTGTTGGTTGAGGTCAAGTAAAAGCTTGTGAATTTTTTCTTAGGTGTTCTTCGGGTTTTAATAGTTTAACTATATAAGCAACCAAACTCAAATGATAAATTAACAACAAACCAAAGAACTATACTTTGAAATCCAATCTTGATACTATTAACTGAAATTTAAGACATTCACTATAGTGACAAAATTCTGGGTCTCCAATTCTAATGAATTTCTAAACAGATTAACTCTGGTTCCTAGTTTATAATAGTGTGAAACTGATGTATTCTTTGATGTTAGATTGTTAGATTTTTTTTTTCTTTTTTGTTTCTTTTTTTCTTTTTTTTTTTTTTTGAGATAGAGTCTTGCTCTGTCACTGGGGCTGAAACGCAGTGGTGTGGTTGCTGCTCATTTTACCCTCTGCTCCCAGGTTCAAGCAATTCTCCTGTCTCAGCCTCCCAAGTAGCTGAGTCTATAAGCATGCGCCACATCTGGCTAATTTTTTTTTGTATTTTTAATAGAAACGGGATTTCACCATATTGGCCAAGCTGATCTTGAACTCCACCTGCCTCGGCCTCCCAAAGTGCTGGCATTATTACAGGCGTGAACCATCCCAGCTGGCCTGATGTTAGATTTTAATGTCCATCCAGGATCTAACTTCAAATTCTGGCCACTATGCTCTTCCCTCATAATGACAGAAATACTGAGATTTCTAATCAATTGTGTGTGTGTGTGTGTGTGTGTGTGTGTGTGTGTAATTTAACTGGTGGAGTAAATTAATCCATGTATATTTAAGAACAAATATGTCAAATATATCAAATTTTGAACGTAAGGAATGAGTAGAAAATGAGTTATTCTTTGGTGCCCAGCTTCTTTTATAAACATAGATAAAAATGCCACTACAGCAGCTAATTACTTCATTAGCGTTATTTCAAAGTTACAAATAATCTCATTTAAAATGATGGTTATGTAGTTGAGAAATAATTAATTGAAAAGCAACTGGAGCATGGCCCCAATATTCTGCAAAAGAGCTCAATTCAATGAAAACATCAGCATCACCATCATGAGATGTAGAAATTGAGAGAGATGGGCAGGATCTTGGAGATACCTTTATAAGTAAGGAAACTAAGTCTTAGAACCATCAACCAAGTCACTGAGAATCTCACAGCTAGTTCTCAGTATAGTGGGTGCTATAGCGCAAGCTGGGTGGTTGCTCTTTTTTCCATCCCATACTGCTTCTTTTTGTAAAGCTTTATCTTGCAATTCTATTTTCATTGCAGATCAACCACTTGAGTTCATTTTTATAGTTCCATTAAATCCAATATGAAGAATTATCTGAGACTATTTCTTTGAATATTTTCTTTAGTGCATACTTTTGCACGTTTCAGAAATGATAAAATCTCATCAAATTCACAATAAAATGGTTTTGTTCCCACAAGAGCAAACTGTCTCACTACCATGTCATCTTTCATGTCTGTGAAACACTGGCCCCTCTTGGTTGTGCTTCCCACCTCCCTAGGTAAAAGTTACCATTCTTGAATCTCTATCTTAGATGAAAATTTCTCCAGGAAAATACTCAAGACTCTCAAAGGTTATGTGCTGTTATTATGCACATCATAAGCACTCTACATGCTGTCTCTGCATCTTCACATATCTGAGGGGCTTTCTGGTGCATATGTGCCCGTCCCCTAGTTTCCCTGAAACCTCTCAAGCTAGATAATGCATACCTATTCACATGGCTACCTAGGAAATCACTATATTCTTATGCGACCTTTATTATCAATTAGTTTCGAGTGGATACCTGATTCTTTCTGAAACTATTGTAATGCAATATTTCACCTTCTTATAGTTGATCTATTCATCGATTGGTGTGCTTTTGACCCATCCTGACGTTGTCTTCCCTCCGTTTTTTAGGTAAATGGTCTGTATTCATCTTATGGGTAGAAAATTGCTAAATATTGAAGTAGATGATGTTATTTTCCAGAATGAGACAATGGTGGGAGGAGTACAGCATATTTGGTTGCAAGATACATTTTCAGCTCTGGTTTGGAGTACTGGGTAGTTATGTGCATGTGGTGGTTAAAGCCATGATGGAACAACACATCTGCTGTCTCAGCACGTGATTTAGTAGATATTAGGCTGTGTAATAAATTTCTCTCCCACCCAAACTTTCACTGGTGAGCTATATCTCTGGTTTTGCAGCAGGATGTTCCTGGCATTCTAGAAAATAATTTTTAAAAATGTTTAGCAGAAGCCTCTTGACTGTTGGAACTTTTCCATTTTGGTGATAGACTGGATCCTTGTAGCAAGATTGAAACAAGTTTAACAAGACACAAAGCCCAACTGTCAATTCCCTGGGGCCATGTAGTCAACATATGTTCTAATTAAAAATTAATTTTTGTCCATTTAAATTAAGTTCTTATTCATACTAATTGTCTATTTCTTCCCATTCTTTGTCTTTCAATCCACTGACCTGAAGTTCCTGTGTCAAAAGATTGGACACAAATACATCTTCTAGGGTTGGGGGATGTGGCATTTACCAAGGGCTGACAAATGGGAAATAGAACAGAACAGGAGGATAGAAGATTTGTAGGTCATTTATTGTCAGTATTTGTTGCTTTAAGTACTCACTGTGAAAGGTGCTGGGGCAGACTGATCCCCATATAGCCATATAAGACTGACTGGAGAGTTTTGTACTCTTTCTAGCAGCAATGACCCATCATGTATAAATGCCTGAAGAGGAGCTTTTAAGACTGGCTTTGTGTAGTTAGCTCGGGAATCAAGAGCAGGAAGTCAGAATAGATTCCTTCTTACAACTTTCACCTGTAAATTATTCACTTATCCATAGATGTGTTTACTTTCTAATTTGAGTAAATGTGAAAAAAATCCTTTCTCTGACCTTTCTGATTTGTTCAAATACATGCAAGTTTGGGGAAAGAGAGGATTTAAGTCTTTTCATAATGATTCTGCTTAACCTCTCTCAGCCTCAATTTTCTCATCTGTAAAAATGGCATAATAATATATTTTGGGGAGGTGACAATGAATAAATGAAATAATATGTGTCGAGCTCGTGGCATATTGCCTGGTTTTTCATAAATGCTTTGTAAATTGTTGCAATTAGTAAGCAGCATATTGGCACTGCGCCCTAGCACATTGCAAAAGAAAGAGCTTCATATCAATGTGACCTGGAGAGTGAGCAACGAGGTCTTCCTCTCTAACTGCTTCATAGTCACAAAAAAACAGCCAGTAGTCTTTGGTCAATTTTCAGGGAAATGAGAGAATGAGAGAAAGAAAGAGCAAGTTGAAACTTCCAGACTCAAGAAGAAAAGTTGCTGTTTAGTGCTTCCTGGGAAGGTATAAAAATACTGAATTTCTAAATGCCTTCAAAATTTAATGGTATTATTTGATTATGTTGAATATTTTTAATTTAATTCATGCCTTACTTAATAGCAACAATAACAGTTTATAATTCAGATCTCTATAATTTTCAAAACCCTATTATGCAAAATTACCCTCTTTACCACAATTCTGTGGGAACAGCAAGGGCTGCCTTCTGTCTCCATTCTCCTGAGAGAGAATTTAAGAGGCTGCAAGAAGGGACGGCCTCCCTATTATTCAGATCAGTATTATGACCAGGAAAAGCACCCCAATTGTTTGGCTTCCTGGCCCCTGTAGTAGGCTGAGTCATCACTTGCCAATATTGTTATGGACTCTGAGGCAATAGAATGTAATAAAGTATAACCACAATTACTCATCCATAATACAAATAAATTCGTTTGGATATGCTGCATGGCATGATTTCAAACAGCTCACAGACATCCTGTGCCATCTCATTCACTCTCACAGGCCTCTGAGGTTGGGGAGATAACAGTATTAGTATTGTATGATACTGATACAAATCTGCTCTAAATACTGTGGGGATGCTGGTGGTTTTATTTCTGGACTCCAGTACGGAAGTTCCATGAGCCAGTGGAAATCAATCACTCAAGAATATCATTTAGAGTTTAAGTAATTTTTAAATTTAAAATTAAAAAATTGACTACCCTCTATTGAATTGAATATTTTGCTTAAATGAAATATTTATATCCTAACTCATGATCAGGGCAAAGATGTCACCTGCTGTAATTATTTTTTTCATGTTATAAATTTTTAGGATATGTTTTTAGAAAGTTATTTCCTTTTTTTGTCACTTCATTTTAGGATCCTGGCTGTAAATCAGCAATGCAATACAACATGTATTTGGATGAAATATCACAGGAATTTTTCATTTTAGTTAAGGTTATATTAGTTTAGTTATAACTTACAAAAGTTGTGTCCATGTCACAAAGCCCTTTTTAGGGTTTGTCTTTCAAATAGTTATAACTTAATTGATAGCAAAACATATTGCTTAAACAGATAACAACATTATAAAAAATGTCCTGGAACTAGAATATTCTAGCATGAAATAGTATCAATCTTTTGAAACGACACTTTATAGTAACATAAATATTTTAAATTATTCACTTTCAGCATTGAAAATCATATTTAGTTCTTTGGGACAAATATATTTTATTTTTAAAATGCCTTGTAAAGATTTTCTTTCATTCGTTTGATCCTATTAACTTAAAATTTATAGAAATTGGAAAGTAACATTTGTTTCCTGTGTGATAAGACACAAAGAGAAACAACAACCATGTTTCTACTAATATTCTCTCCAGCACAGTGCCAGTAATTCCCTATCTTCTGTAATACCTCTAGTGACTGGAATCATTAATCCCATGTTTTGAAAATTATTTAAGATTGAAGGTGCCACAGTTGTACATATTGGTTCAGTCTCTAGAGCCCTAAGAAAAGATTTAGTGCATTTTCAAAAGAATTTTGCAGGTAGGAGCCCAAATGGATTTTCAACTAGGCCTCAACCTTTTTGAAACCTACTGATGTTGAATAGTCTTTTACTGGTTGCCATGCCAACTGATACCAGAGGAACACTCTGCAGTGTGTTCATCCCCTAGAAAGCTTCACCAGATGTCTTCAACAAATTGCTATGAAAAGACTTTGGTCTGTCAGTCTTGTTAGGAGATAAAAATCAGGCTAAGAGACGTCCCTGCCTCCACTTCTGATAAAACCAACCCATAAAATATGTAGACTTGTTCCACTCTCACAATAAACCAGTAAAATCTCTCACCCCCACCCTAACCCTCCTTACTTCCTGTAGCAGGATTTTTAAAATATTTATGCTCTTATTTCTACATGAAGCAGAGGCCATTATGTGTTGCAGCTGACATTGTCTGGCCGAGCAAAGCGAGAAGCATCTGGCTAGCAGCAAGGAAAGACAGCAAGTTGATAAATTATTGATTTACATAAATCAACACCCTTTAAATATTGGTCTTTTGAAGAAAAAAGCTTTTATGTTATTTCAGGTTGAAAAGTGTTAAGATGATAAACACAAAGTCAGCTGTGTCATGATTTTATATTTCTAATCAAACATATACAGGCATCACATGAATATATACAGTATATCCTATACATTTAGGATCAAATGACTAAACTTTTCTTTAGTGAAGATTAAATAGGCAAAAAGGAATATTTTTTCAAACATATTTAAATTTTAAAATATTTTTCCTGCCTAAATATTAATACATTTTCTGCACTGAAAATGAAAGAAGAAAAATTATTTAAAGGGTCATTTTCTTCAGGAAGAGATAAAAGAAACCTGGCAAAGAAGATCCACATGGCATATTATTTACATGCACCAGTTGGCATCTGTATGTTTAAATCGTGGGTTTGCACGTGCAAATGAATCATTAACTGTCAAATTACCTGTTTGCATATGCAGTTATTCCAAGCAGTATAAAAATGTGTGGAATTTGCATATACAATTGAGGCGTAGGTATTTACAAAGCTTGATTTTCAAACAGGAATTTTAAATCTTACTGCTAATTAGAAAGAAAAGGAATTACCAAATTGAATCTAACATGTATTTTGGACTACATTGCTGTACTGCAGTTCAAATTCAAAGCCCAGACAAATCACCTAAATTTAGGATTAATCAGCCATATAATGCTATCTATTTGTATTTCCAGGATGATACAACCCTTTGTCATTCTGTGTGTGTGTGTATGTTTCACGTGAATGTGAGCATCTATTTGACATGTTTGCATTTTGACATGTACAAGAGAAACAGTTTTAGAAATGTAGGAGACAACTCATATTCATATTTTTTTAATCTTTCCTGGAATTCAGGTATTTTAGTATCACATTATCCAAGTCATCTGATTAAAAATTCCATTTTACTTCAATTTTTTGTTTTGACAGGTCTATAAAGTCAGATCTATTGAGTTTCTTCCCAGATTTCAAAGTGAACTAGAAGCATGGACATTCCTGCCATGGCTCCTTATCAAAGAACAATAAAATAGGAGTTTAACAAAATATCTATAAATAAAAAAAAAAAAGATTTTCAACATGGAGAAGAAAATTTGCTTTAAAAATTTAGTTGATTAAAGACATTGCTTTACACAGAGAGACGATAACTTATCACTGTCTGTCTCCGGATAATGGATTAGAAAGAAATTAATAGAAAATACTATACCATGTATAAAATATGAGGCATTTTTACAAATGAAATTAAATTTTTGTGTTGTTATAGATTCCATGTATATAGATGTTTCTGTCTTGGATGTTTTAAGAGAAGTCCCGCAAGTCGTTTGTTTGGGAGTTAAAGAAATTGTAGAACTGAGGGATAAAGGAACAGGGACAATACAGATTGGGTTATCAAGCTAGCCACCACTTTGCTGAGCTGGAAAAAGTCCGTGGGCTAGTGTAAAGCTTGTCTTAAAGTTATCTAAGGTAATCCGTGTGATGCATCACGCTCAGCAATCAGTGGCAGTTGGAAGCCAGGTCAGCATGCACTAAAGTGGAAACGAGAGGATGTGGACTTGTTGCTGCAATTATGAATATATGAATACATTAGTCCCCCTAATTTTTCTCTCTATTCTATACAAACGTTTTAGTAACTTCATTAAGATACTCATACTCACTAAAGCAATTTTGCGTTGCCTATATTAATGTGTCTATAATCCATCACATGAATTGATTTTACTCTTAGCAACACTAAATAAATCGATTTCTACAATAGCTACCCAACTTTTGTGTGTGCATTAAAATCACCCTGGGGCACTTGACCACTTGGCTTACCAAGCCCCATTTCCAGGGATCTTGATGCAGGTGTTCATATGGATCATATACTGAGAAAACTACTCTACAGAACACTCAGTTAAAATTTTATTCCAAAAAATATTATCACATATAAGGGTCATAGTCAATATTTTTTCTGACTTATGGCTGATAGACCACCATGCTCTTTTAAGGTAACAGAATGACACAATGAAAGAACTCTCATCTAGTTTTTGAAAGCCTATATTAAACCCCTGGCAATACCAGGTATTAGCTGTGTGAGATACAAAAAACACTTAACCTCTCTAAGCCCCAATTTCAACACCTGCAAATAATACAATACAGCAACTATATTATTCAGAAAATCAAGTGTTTCTAAAATTAAAAAGAAATTTTTTGGTTGTTGTCCACCTTCCTTCAAACTATATGTACACCAAAACTCGTATTTAGGAATTATAATAATTTAAATTTATTGGCCTACTTAAGATGGAATACTAATTCAACTTAAAGTTTCTGTCACTTAGGACAGTTTACTTGACCTCTTCAAATCTTTTTTTTTGTTTTGTATTAAATGAAAACAATGGGTTAGGGTTATTTCTTAAGTTTCTTATAGCTATGACATTCTATGAGTCATTTGATTTTGTTTTTTAAAAAATACTAAATTGCACACAGTTAGCCCCACATTTCCTTGTATAGTTTGTATTCTCTAGAGCAGATGCTGATATGGAGTTTGGGGTACAAGACATTTATTAGAAATTAACAACCATGGAAGGAGAGGGATAAAAACAATCTGGGGGCCGGGCGAGGTGGCTCAAGAATGTAATCCCAGCACTTTGGGAGGTGGAGGTGGGTGGATCAAAAGGTCAGAGATCGAGATCAGCCTGACAAACACGGTGAAACCCTGTCTCCAATAAAAAGTACAAAAATTAACTGTATGTGGTGGCACACGCCTGTAATCCCAGCTACTCAGGAGGCTGAGGCAGGAGAATCGTTTGAACCCGGGCAGCAGAGATTGCAGTGAGCTGAGATCGTGCCACTGCACTTTAGCCTGGGTGACAGAGTGAGACTCCACCTCAAAAAAAAAAAAGGATCTGTGGCAGAAGTCAAACTGCTATTGGACTCAACCAATCCAGCAACCTGGATTGAGGTTTGCCTGTCAGTGTTTTCCCATGAGGGCTGAACTGACCGAGCCTTCACACACCACTCCTCCCAGTTTGCTTAGTCACCTGATGCAGGCTATCCTGAGAGGAGCCTGATCCCAATCAAGGTGGCTCTCTATAGCAGAAACAACCTCCTTCCTCCTCTTGAAGGTGACAGCTGGGGGTTGTCTGCCAACTACACACATGGTGATGTTTTGCAAGTCCTTTCTTGAAGAGAAATCTGGACAATGCATCTCTATTTCAACCTTCACTGCATTTCCCAAAGACTAAAATACATGGCCTGTAACTTCCCTACAAGAGAAAAATGACTGGTTGTCAAGATTGCTTTATAGACAGTCCAACATTCATGTCACACTTATTTGCAAACCCTCTCTGGTACTGATGTTTGCATGAGTGATTTTTAAGTTGATAGTGTTTGTGGCCAAAAATGTGGACGTAGAGAGCACAAGGTGTTGCTTCTCAAGGTGGGCCAGCACATTTACCTCTTCTGGAATCATTAATACTTGGATGCTAAAGCAAATGTGTGTTATATGAACATGAAACATGTAAATTATTCATAGAGGTGTTATAAAACAGCATGTCTGCATGTGCTACGCTCGACAGCGAGGGTGGAGGATGGTAAATTCAAGCCCTGCTTCAACACCACACAACATCTGGACTACTCTCTCTTCCCTGAGCCCCCATTATATTTTGCAATAAACCTCTTATTTGAGTGTATCAGTTCCAACAAGGCAAAGTTCATGTTTAAACACGTTCGTCTCGTTCATCACCATAGTAGATATTGCTCATGGCCTGCCTCATATCTCCTCTGCCCACCTCTGAGTTCATCTTCAGCTGTGTAGAAAGTTTCCTGGAAGGCTGACATCTTCCCACTTTAAGTGCCTGTTTTTCTCTACCTCCGTGCCAGAGAGCAACTAAAAACAGCTGGCAGAAGACACTTCCTCCCCTCCAGCAATCCTTCTCCCATGGCAGATGAGAAGCGGTGTTCATATGTTCCCCCCACCACCACTATCTCCAAGTTTCAAGGGGTTCTCAGTGTGTCTCCAACAGAATGAAGCGCCAATTGCCCCCTTAGAGATATTCTAATGTTTCCTGTCTCACTTTCCATACTTTCTTTACTTGTGCTTTACATGGTCACCTACTAAATCAACTACCTGCAACCAATTCCTTGTCTCAGGATCTCCTTTTGAGAGAGCCCAAACTAAAACAACCACTGTATGTCCAGTAACTTTGTGTCTGGGGCTTAATAGTCCAACAAATGAGTGCTCCATTCTCAGAGTGTAGGCGTCCAGTTTTAGCTGAAAGTCTTGGGCCCAAAGCCAGAGGACCCAGTCTCTAGTTCTCACACGACTATTTACTGTTCCTGTGACTTTGGGCTCTGGGCTTCACCTTCCTCCTTTGCAGTCACCTTCCTCACAGAGTTAGTATGAGATTAGAGGGTATGATGCACACACATGAAGGCATCTCAGATTATAAAATGTTCCACTTGGCATTTATGTAACTTAGGTAAATTTCCTTTAGTAAATTCTAAACTCCTGTGGTGGGGATCATGCTTCAATAAGCTGTATATTCCTAGATGGTCATAGGGTACAGCCTGAAAATTGGAACATAATTAATAATTGAAGAGTGTATTTTAAATAGCCAGTGTCATCCCCAGGGCTGTAAAGGGTGATGAGCAATAAATGTTTTCTCTGTCAATTGCATTATTGTCCAGCTGAGAGAAAAGACTTAGCACAGGTACAAGAATCAGAGAGCAGAGCTCTGTGGTAAGCTTCTGACTAAGTGCTGAGGGGGTGAAGAGAAGGGAGACATCGTATTTGCTAGGTTAGTTTTGGCAGGTTATGGAAGAAGTGAGACCTGGCGAGCACTGAAGCCTGGGCAGGAAGAAGTCTGTCTAAAGAATCTGTAAAGAAGTGAGAACAGCATGTAGATATGCCAAAGGAGTGAGCAACTTTGTGTGTCCTGGAGACAGGGTATGAGGTCACAAGATCATAGAATGCAGAAAACCAATGTAGGATATGGCCAAGAACACGAGCTTGCAGTCTGTATGTCTGTGTTGCAATATCACTGGGTCCTGGCTACTATAGATAACCCCCCATTTCCATATCTACATTAATGGGGATGATAAAATCAACCCCCAATGTTGTATGACACTTAAATTGTATCACTTATGGGATACATTTACCATGTATTACACATTACTGCTACTACATAATCTTATATAGTAAGCATCTTACTATATAATCTATAATTATTATATTCTTAATAATTTCATCATTATTCTATGGGTTAGTAGTAAATACAGCCATTCTATATGATTCATGTCTGAAGACTCTACTAATGTATTTGAATTTTGACTCTCCTCGTCAATTCCAAATTCAGCCACTTAAATAGGAGAAAAACTAATACAAGTAACAACCTAAAAAGTCTACTGAATTTTCAGTACACCTACCGTCATCATATATATTTTTCCAGAATTTAAAGAAAAAAGTGTGCTGGCAAAGGGGAATGTTGTATTCCCTAGAAAGTGAATATTATTTAATTTTCTGGGTTTATAACATGGCTTTCACTTGCAAATTACATCTCTCCATTCTGGAAAGTTTCAAGAAGAAAAATTTTGGCTGAGCAGGCAAGTGCTTCCCAGCAATGTCCTCGTTGCATTGGTTTTATTGTCACTAAATGTATTTATTTTGGGAAGAAATGGAATCAATGCACTTATTTTGAGAAGAAACAGAATCAATGCTCTATTTGAATTTACACAAATGAAGTGCCAAGCAATCAGGTGGAAGCTTGTTCTGCCTTTCAGTTATCTTCATCATCATCTTATGTTGGAAATTTTGGTCAATTGTTTTCAATCAGACACTACGAAAAACATTGACTTAATTTTGTTTTATGTGAGATCTTTGATGTGAGACTTAACCCAAACAGCTTCCTGTATTCAGAAATTATTTTCTAGTCATTTCAAATATATTTGGAAAACAAATACTATTCTCATTAGAAACAGTCAATAGTGTGAAAGAGGAAATAGCATCTATGCAAGTATTCATTCTACACTTTTAATATACAGAATATTCTGCATGTATTTATATTTTCATTGGACTAGTGATATTCTTTGAGCTTTTATTTGAAGGCTATGAAAGTTTTCTAGGTAGCCTCTTTTATTATTGTTGAAAATGAGCTTATCAGTTAAGTTTTTTTTATTACTCTTAGATTAGAAGTTATGGGTGACACCACTATAAAGAAAAGCAAGGAAATGATTACTAAAAATAAAAGGGTAAAGATCACCTTTAGGGAGAAAAGAGAGAAAATGTTAACAGGGACACGTGACATTGTCTCCTACAAATAATTATTCTCTTGCATACATCATCTACTCCTTTGACCCTCTCTACTTCTGATTAATTATCAGAATAATTCATTCCTGATTAATTTTTATTCAGCTCTATACCTGTATGGAAGTAGTAGGAACTATCCAAAGAAAGCATTAACCATCCATTGTCTTTTTTTGTATTTATGACGATAGACCCAAATGATTCCCCATGGCTGCGCAGTAATCCTTCCACATTTCCACATTTGATTCACCCTCCCTTAGTCTTTGAGGGTATTTTATACTTTCCCCTGTCTTCTTACACCTTTCTTCCCTTTTAGCTGAGGGCCTCATTTCCTTGGAGAAACCAAGACAAGTAGATGAAAAACTCCTCATTTTCTCACCTCTGAATCTATGAATCTGTATTGGTGCTCATATATCATGCCTTTCTTGCTGCAAGAAAAGAAACTGTTCTGCCCTTCTCTAAAGCCAAGCCTCCCATAAATATTGATTTCAATTCCTGCTTATCATTTGAGATTATTACTTTGGTCTCTTCTGTTTTCTCAGATACCCTACCAATTTTTTCTGTACTGGATAGCTTCCATCATGATAGAAACATACTGAAAGTTTCTCTTTTATTTATTTATTTTATTTATTTATTTTTATTTTTTGAAAGAAAGAAAGAAAAAAAATGAAGAAGAGGAAGAAAAAGGAAGAGAAAGAGAGAGAGAGAATGGGAGTATTGCTTTCTTGCCCAGGCTAGAATGCAGTTTAGAAATGGGTATTGAAAACCTCTTTTATACCAATAATTATACTTAATGATGTAGTCAGGAAGGAATAAGGGAAGAAAATAACAAACAAGCAGCCAACCAATATTTCATTTAAACCTATGAAATGCTATGCGATTACTGAGGAGTGATTTACTTCCAATTTTGTAGTCATTTTTGGAATAGGTGTGAGGTGGTAATGTATGTTTTGTGAATTTGAAGTGGAGAGTTCCACAAATGTTTATTAAGTTTACTTGTTCTGGGTCTGAGTTCAAGTCCTGAATGTCCTTGTTAATTTTCTGTCTCGTTGATCTATAAAATCGTTAGCTCTTCTTGTTACATTGATCCTTTTGCCATTATATAATGTCATTCTTTGCCTCTTTTGCTCTTTGTTGCTTTAAAGTCTACTTTATCAGAGGCGAGAATTGCATCTCCTGCTTTTTGTTTATTCGTTTATTTTTACTCTCTGATTGGTTGATAAACCTTCCTCCTTCTCTTTGTTTTGAGTCTTTGTGTATCGTTGCATGTGAGATGGGTCTGGATGCAGCATACCAATGGGTTTTGGCTTTTTATCCAATTAGAATATATATATAGGTTTAATACTGGCATTTGATGCTAGCTGGCTGTTTTGCCCATTAGTTAGTGTAAATTTTTCATTGTGTTAATGCTCTTTGCTTTTTGATGTATTTTTGGAAAGGCTGATATTGGTTGTTCCTTTATATGTATAGTGCTTCTTTCAGAAGCTCTTATAAAGCAGGCCTGGTGGTAGTGAAGTCTCTAAGTACTTGTTTGTTCACAAAAGATTTAATTTTTCCTTCGCTTATAAAGCTTAGTTTGGCTGGATATGAAATGCTGGGTTGAAAGTTCTTTTCTTTAAGGATGTTGAATATTGGTCCCCACTCTTTTCTAGCTTGTAGGGTTTCTGCTGAGAGATCTGCTGTAAGTCTGATAGGTTTCCCTTTATGGGTAACCTGACCTTTCTCTCTGGCTGCCCTTAGTATTTTCTCCTTCATTTCAACCCTAATAAATCTGGCGATTATGTGCCTTGGGGTTGGTCTTCTTGAAGAATATCTTTGTGGTGTTCTCTGTATTACGTGGAGTTGAATATTACCCGGAGTTGAATATTACCCTGCCTTGCCAGGTTGGGAAAGTTTTCCTGAATGATATCCTGAAGAGTATTTTCCAACTTGGATTCATTCTCTTCGTCACATTCAGGTACACCTATCAAACGTAAATTAGGTCTTTTCACATAGTCCCATATTTCCTGGAGACTTTGCTCATTCCTTTTCATCCTTTTTTCTCCAATCTTGTCTTCTCATTTCATTTCACTGAGCTGGTCCTTGACTTCTGATATCCTTTCTTCTGCTTGATCAATTCGACTGTTTAAACTTGTGCATGCTTCGCGAAGTTCTCGTGTTGTGTTTTTCAGTTCCATCAATTCACTTATATTCTTCTCTAAATTGTCCATTCTCGTTAACATTTCGTCAAACCTTTTTTCAAGGTTCTTAGTTTCTTTGCATTGGGTTAGAACAAGTTCTTTTAATTCACAGAAGTTTCTTATCACCCACGTTTTGAAACCTGCTTCTGTTATTGGAACACACTCGTAATCTATTAAGCCTTGTTCTGTTACTGATGAGGAATTGCGATCTCCTGTAGAGGGAGAGGCATTCTGATTTTGAGTATTCTCTGCCTTTTTACGCTGGTTTCTTCCCTTCATTATATATTTATCCGTCTGTCGTCTTTGTAATTACCGACTTTCTAACTAGGTCTCTGAGCTGACGTCCAACTTGTTGATTCCCAGCACCGAAATCTGAGCAATCCACTGCGCCGGCCAAAATAGCGGTGTTAAGATTGATGGTGCTTTTCTGCCTGGGAATCTCCGGACTCTGCACCAAGAACTGGCGCGCTAAGGTGCCAGCAAAACCGCCACGCCGGCCACAAGAGTCGCCCTGGTGACCTGTGGGGCTCCTCTGCTGGGAATCTCCTAGTCCGTGAGCAACAAATATTCATCTGAAAGTGTGGCATCCTCTCGTTCTCTGCGCTTTCACTGGGAATTAGGAACCCGAGCTGCTAGTGATCAGCCATCTTGGATCTCTCTCCTCTCTTTTATTAAAAAGAAAAAAGAAAACCTCAACCTCTGCCTTCATCCTTAACTGTTTCTGATTCCTTCTAATCCAAAATTTACTGTCTCCATTTTCCAACTCCTCTCTGTTTTCTCATCCACTGAATTTAATTAAGCTATCATTTCCTTTATTCTACTGAAAATGTACTTACAAAGGGAGTGAAACCCCCCATAAAGCCCAGTCCAAAAGTCTACTCTCAGTTTTTGTTTCATGTTATGCTTTAAGCAGTATTTGCCATGGCTGATCAAGTTTTCAGAGTACTACCTCCTATATTATCTTCTCTTCCTGACTGTAGCTCTATGCATATTACTTTCACACACTGGATCTCTCCTTTATACCTGGACCTCTAAATTCTGGGGTCCCAGTATTTTAGTCTTCTGACTCTTTACTTGTCTCTATGCTCACTTTAGTGATGCATACATCCAAGTTTATAACTTGAAATACAATCTATATACTGAAAACTGAACATTTGTATAATCAACCAAGACCTCGCCCCTAAATGCCAGACTGCATTTCTCTATGTTAATTTTTAATAATTATGTCAAATTTATTAAATACCTAGGTCAAAACACAATTCTTAATTCCTTCATCCCTCCCCACTTTCTGATTCTTCCCGGGTTCTTCCCAACTTGAACAATGATATCACAATTTACACAAATGCTCAAGCCACAAGCCAAAGAATCCTTGTTTATTCTTTTCTCCTTATATTTGCCACATGCATACTATAGTATAATTCACTACCAAATGCTATCGATTCTATCTTCAAAATATATCTTGAATCTAAGCACTTCTTTCTTCCCGATCAAATTTTTTTTTCTTTTTTTGAATCTAAGCAATTTTGTCCATTCACAGTGCAAATCACTCTCCGGTCGAAACCTGTCTCTTGCCGCAAGTTCTGCAATAACCTATTAACTGATCTTTTGCATGTACTCTTCCCCCATCTTTCTGAGATCTATTCTCCACATAGATTGAGCAATCTTTAAAAATCATCCTAAAAAAGCCAGGTGTGGTGGCTCATGCCTGTAATCCCAGCACTTTGGGAGGCCGAGGCAGGTGAATCACCTGAGGTCAGGGGTTTGAGACCAGCCTGACCAACAGGGAGAAACCCTATCTCTACTAAAAATACAAAAAATTAGCCCTAGGTGGTGGCACATTCCTGTAATTCCAGATACATGGGAGGCTGAGGCAGGAGAATCACTTGAACCTGGGAGGCGGAAGTTGCAGTGAGCCAAGATTGCTCCATTGCACTCCAGCCTGGGCAACAAGAGCAAAACGTCGTCTCAAAAAAAAAAAAAAAAAAAAGAAAGAAAGAAAATAAAGAAAATCATCCTAAAAAGAAGTCAGTAATTTTATGTGTTGCTGTGAAAGAAAGGTGAAAGACAAATTATTCGTCACCGCTGCTCTTATTGAACATTGAACCGAGTCATAACCAATTGATAAAAGGAGTAAAGGGAAGAAGTACATAAGGATTGGAAGGGAAGATGCCACCCGTACTTATTTTCAAACACTATGATTTTCTATATAGCAAAATCACACAAAATAATGAAAAACAGCCATTAATCATGTACAAATACATATGACAGAAATTGGTAGTTGTCCTCCAATAATTGTTCTCTGTCTTTTGCATAATAATAAAATTGTTACACTGGGCACATTGTCACCCAAGTAAAGACATTTTCCAGTATCTTTTATGGCTATGGTAATCATGAGTCTAAGTTCTGGAAAATCAGATACAAATAAAGCGCATATGTGTTTTTTCTAGGTTGTGCTTTTAATAAGAATAAACGTGCCCTCAGTTTTCCTTTCTTCCTCCTGCTGGTTGGAATTCAAATATGATGTGGAAACTGAAGTATTTATCTTGGCACAAGACGGCATCCACAAATGGCAGAGAAGTTACATAGAGCTTCGCCCTCTGAACACCGTGTAAAGCCACTCTACCAGCCCGGAGATTGAATATGACCCTCTCATCCTGCTATGCCTGTTATAGTAGTGAAATGTAGTGAATGTACAAATACATCAACAAATCAATTAGGTAAATATTAGCATTATTTTGTAATTGCTTTGACACATTTTTAATACATAAAAACTTTAAATTGATATGTCCCATGTACTCCTTATATATTTTCTTATTTCTCTCAAAAGGTTATTATTATGGTAAAATATCTCTGTCAAGAATATAATTTATATATTTATTAAATATTAACATATCCACAAACCATATAAGATGCCATGTTGGTTGTGCTGGTCTTTAAATGTTCCTTTAAAATTTCAAATAATATTTAACATTCTGTAACATACTTTTTCACTCAACATTGTTTTCAAAGTTCTAATTATTTTGTTGTATATTCATCTAGTTCATGCATAAAAATATTTTATAGTATGATAGTCTATGAATGTAACACACGATGTATATTTTGAGGTTGTGAATTTCTCCACGTAGTTCAGTGATTTATGAATGTCTATTATAGAGTTTGGCAAATAGTAAACACTCAAAATTTTTTTCTAATAAGTGAGTTAATTCATGTCCCTGATTATGATCATTTGAGTTGCTCCAAATTTTCATCATTACACATAAGGCTACAGTGAATACATTTGATCAAGTCTTTGTGTTCAAAATATCTATGAGATGAACTACCTCCTGAAATACAATTGAGAATTTGCAGGCTACAAGTAACTTCAACTTTAATGTCAAGTTAGTCTTTAAAGTTTATAAGAACTTCCTTGTCAACACATTTTCACCAACACTTGATATCGACAAACATGTCTTTTTTGTTTAACCAATTGGATGGGTATGAAATCGTATTTTCAGAGTGTGTGTGTTGTTTTAATTTCCCTATCAATTCAGAATTATTTAAAACTTTAGTAAAATTTAAGTATAAAACAAGAACATGGATCTTTGTCTAAGTATATTGGCCATTTCAGTTTTTTCTTTTGTAAATTCTCTTTACATCCTTTGTCTAACTTTTATCTGGCTCTTTGTCTTATTCTTATTGATACGTAGTGGTCTCAAATTAATTAGATGCTAACCCTTTACCTAATATATATATATATTTTTTTCTTTTGCCGAAGCATTATTTCCAGACATTCAAAATTCTGATGTAGTCACATTTATTGATCTTTGTCTTAGTGATTTGTGAAATTAGTATTTAGGTAAGAAATTCTTCTTGAATCCTATTTTATTCTAATAATAGTATGTTGTATTTATCACTTACAGATTTTTAATCCATCTAAACGCAAGTAATCCACATTTTACACTAATTTTTACATGCCTTTACTATTATATACTGAAATTTTACATGTATTTGGATATCTATCAGCTCTTTATTCTGCCCTATCAGGATATATTTCAATTTATTTATAAATGCAACATTATGTTAATTACTATAACTTTATAAAATCGCTTTCATTTTTAGTATGGCAGGTACCCTTCATTATCAACATTTTTTAGAATTGTCATAGATATTGTCAGACATATACACTTCCATATTCTTTCAAACAAATGTTTGAGTTTTAGGAATAAAACGTGGAGATTTTGAGTAGAATTGTACTGAATTTATAGCTTGCTTTGACACCTTTAGAAGCATATATTATGATTCCATTTTTATATATTTATACCTATCAAGCAATCTATTGATACAAAAATATTAATGATTACATTTTGGGAAGTGAGATATTTGATGCTTTTTTACTTTTTATTTGTACCTTTCTCATATTGCATAGCATGTAGTATTGTTACAAGAAAATAAGCCATCATTCTAAAAATTCAGAATGTATACATTTTAAATTGATCTTAGGATGAATAGGCAAATAGTAAACTACACTTCTTTGTAACTGCCTACATGACATGTTAGGGTCGACATAGTTGATGTTGCTCAGAACTCTAGGATCCTATTTGACTTAATTCACTTTGTGTTTATTGCCTCTAATGCCTCACACCTGAAACTCTTTCTGGAGGATGTGTAAGTGGTTATGAGGCCCACTTTGACTGCATCTGCAGAAGCTAAGAGATATATGAGGCTTTAGGCATCATTACCTCTTTAAAGGCCAATGGCCGGTGGTTCAAGAAAGCACAGAAGCCGCAGTTTCCTTTCCTGAGTTGGGACAAACTTGAGTCGTATTTCACACTCCTGAGGTCACAGCATGATCAGGATGGGGCTGAGGTTTGTCCTGATCCGCGTCCTTTCTTAGTATTCCCTCATTCCTCTCCTGTTTCCCCCAATCCCTTAAAAGTTTGTTTTAGTAGCACTTTGTTAGTAAGTAATTTGCAATAAATCCTCATCTCATGTTCTGCAAGTGTCTTTTCTTTATGCCTTTAAAAATACCATAGCGTTATTTCAAAAACACAAAACAAACCAAAACCTGATTACAGACCTATCTATCTTTGGAATCACATATCATGCTAGTGGGAAAGTAAGTGTAAAATATGATCATGGATTATCTTTAAAGTTTAGTAGATTTTACCTTTGTCCCTAAAATAAACAAATGCAAATATTTTTAAATGTTATGACATACACGTAATATTTATAATAGAAATTCTGATTTATAACTACATGAGTCCCATGAATTGTGTTGTTTCCATCAAGATTTCAGTTTTCTTTATTATGAAAGCACTAGACATTTAACTTAAAATATAGAAGATGTGGTGGGACTATAGCTATAAAATAGATTAAATGTCTCTCACAAAAAGCAATGTTAATCTTAAAAGCAAAATCATATACAAAGTGTGTGATTATGGAATATTTAAATGTTCTTTTATCCCACATAGATTTCTCAAAGTTTCTAATTTTAAAATTAGGGTATAAAGATACCATTCAACCATTTTCTCAGTGTCACGGTTGAGACAGTGGTCCCCATAATCCACCACTTTACTTGATTCTGGGATAGAAGAATAAAGCAATGAGCAAAGATAACTGTGGGCAAGGTGCTATTCAATTCTATAGTGTAATCTGTCTCCTGCTGCTTTTGCTTATCACTGCCCTTGCTTCTCTTTATTTCCCTTAAGAACCTGCATGCAGCTTGGTCAGGGTAGTAGAATTATCACTGAAATCAGCCCCATTGCTGCTTGACCAATGAATAAGATCCTGATGATTCCTTGATCCCTGTTTGGATTTATACATTTTATCAATTGCTAATGTGGTCTCTGCCTGGTGTTTCCCATCCCCCACCTTTACACCTTCTTAGAAAAAAGGCACATCAAGTTTTAACATAGAATGGAAATTTTCTGTCATTCTTTCTCTCTTGTTTCTCATTTCTCTTTTCTGAAATCCACCATAATGAAGGCTATAACTTAGAAACAATTATTTGGATATTATGCTATTTTAAATGAATTAAATTTGTTGACTTGATAGATTTTGACTTGCCTCTCATTCAATCTTCTACCTGAGCTAAATTCTTTTTTTAATATTATAGAAATTATAATTTCTGATAGTACCTTATAAAATCTTTAGGGGTATGGTTGTTGACAAGGTATTGGTTTCTGTTCTATGTGGTAAAAATTTGTAAAACAAGGAATCTGGAGACAGAAAATCTGGATTTGAATTTCTGTTCCTATGTGATTTCATTTAAATTAGTTCACATCTGTGTAGCTCTGTTTTCTCATTGGTAAAATAAGAATAATAATAGTATGTATGGAAAATGTTTTCATCAAGTTGTGAGAATTAAATGAGATGAGCACAATGTACGGCACATAGTGACCAGCCAATATATGTTAACTATTACTTTCGTTATTAATACTAAGGGCTTTTAAAGATTCATTAATCTTTTATTGAAACATTGTGTGCTAGGCATTTGGCTTGGTGCTGAAAGTGTCTAGATGAATAAGACACAGGATATTTCCTGGGAAAATAATTTGTCTAAAAGAGGAGTCAGATAATGCTAAAATAATTGCAGTATAACATATATCTATGACAGAGGTTTATGTGAAGAACTTAGCAGGTGACCTGTCTATACTACATACTCTCAATATGATACTCCCTATATAGCTTCCTTGTTTATTTCTCTTCATAACATCATTAACATGTTAACGTATTTTTGTTGTGTATTTGTTTATTACCTGCATATTCTTACTAGAATGTAAGCTCACAGAACAAAAGGGACTTCTGTCATTTGCTTTACTGCTGCTGCACAAATACCTAGGGCACTGCTTGGTACATAGTAAGTCCTCAATAAATATTTGTTGAAAGAATGAATTATCAAAGTTCCCCAATTATACACTACTCTTGCCAAATGGCCAAAGAGCTTCCTCCTTCAGGCTCTTCTGTTGTCCTAGAGGATAGGACTTAAGGTGTACCTTCTCAATTTAAAGCACTGTTAGATGAATTTCAGAATAAATAATAAAGGGCATGCATAACAATTTTTCTCTTTCAATGAAGATAAATAAATCAAATATGAAACCACAAGCCAGGAGTAATAAGATAGAATCTAAAGGAGGTAAGTTTATGTTCCTACACTTGCGGTCAAACTAAAAAAATATATACATAGAACAGGGACTCTTTGCTTAATAGCAATTAATGGAAAACAAATGGAAAAATGTAGGATAGTTCATTTATTGTAAATATATAAGAGGCCAAGGGCTTTCCGAAATAAGCGATGCTGTTGTCTTCTTAGTACCGAACTAGGACTTACCATTCCTATTCTGGTACGTACTGACTGGCAACATTTGAGCAACTGTGCTGACTTCCGGTGTCAAAAGTGGACAGCAGCTCTAAATGGTCTGGGAAAAAAGTCACCTAAATACTGAACAAACTAAATGTACTTGGTCTAAAAAGGAAAAGATGTAGGGAAAAATATAATTGCTGCTTTCAAATATTTGAATGATCATTTGGCTTAAGAGCTTACAATTGTTTCCATAAAGTAGTGGTTGGCATGATGCAGAGGACACATGCATTCTAGTCAAACAGAGCTGACTTCAGTTCTAGCACAGACATAGACCTCCTGTGTCGTTTGGTCCCTGAACACTCAGTTTCTCAAATTCAAAAATAAAAATAGTTAAACTTACATTATATGGTTGTTGTGATGATTGAAAATACCACTGGTTAATCATGTGTCACCTGTTAAGTTTTCTAAAAATTATCATTTTTTGGCATGGCTCTCAGTAGTAGAAGTAGTACTAACAGAGTTACAGCAATATTCAAAACAAAGAGTTTGTTTAAATGTGGAATCAGTAGCCTTCTCAATGAGTTCATTATTGCTGGAAGGGCTTCATGGCTAAATTGGCACCAACAGTTTTGTAGGTCTTTTTATTCAATAATTTAAACACTTAATGTAGTCTCTACCACTGCAATGGAATCTATTCTAGAAAAAAATGAAATGATTTAGAATGTTTCCAAATAAATGCAATTATTGTACCTATAGATATTATTGAGTACAGAAAAAATGGACTTTTATGCCTCAGTATATCTTCACAGATTAGTAGAAAGTTCTTGAGACAGGACAGGCTTTGAATCCCAGCCGTGTCACTTAGCAGCGTTGAACACTTAGATAATTCTTAATCTCTCTTAAACTCAAGAAACAGCCAATTATAAGTGATATCATCTCATGGAGTCATTGAGAGATAATGTCCTACATGTGGTACAGAATCTAGCACATTGTAGTCACTCAATAAATAATTATTTCTCTCTTGCTACTGCCCAGAAAAGAACAAATTATGACATTTTCTTGTTTTTCATTCTATTTTCTAAAATAGTAACTGGAATGCAGTACTGACATTGGAGCAAAATGAGATTCGAGAAGAAATGGTCATAGCTGTTTGAGACTAACAGTAATCAATCTATAGATGGGCTATAAGAAACAATGAACTAAAAGTCAGGCAATAAAGATTTAGTGAAATAAGGACTGCCACTATTTCTGTCACTTTGAGCAAGTCATTAAACTCCTACCTCTCCCTACAGGACAATGAGACAAGTGTTCTTGACCAAGTAGGAGAAAACCACAAAATATATATGAATGGTATGATGAATTGTTAGTTTCACTCAATACATTTTACATTTTTTTTCAAGGTGGCCAAGTATCCTATTTCTCCAGAATTACCAGAAAGACAATGACAATAAATAGAAATAGTTGTCTATAAAATACCTTGTTACTTCCATCAATAACATAATCATCAAAGTCCTTGCTTTTATGGAAAAAAATAAGCGAGCACATTAAAGTTTTAGGTAAGTTCTCAAAATAGTGCTATACATTTAGTAACTATGTGATTAGTTTTAGAGTCTTTCTTTCCGGATGGTAAGTAATACAATGGGTAAGGAGGTAGGGGAATACCTCTCTTGTTTGCCTCTGTATCTCGAGTGCTATGTGAACACAAGTTCAGTGATTATATTTTGGACAAATGAATACATGATTCAAGCAGGCCACCTAAAACTTTGTTCAGAGAGGACCGAACACTCACCCCTGCTTTCTCCCTCTCATCCCCACATCAATGTGCACTTCATATACTCTGCCCCCACCATAAACTTTTTAATGTTAATTGTATCTTGTTTTTCTTGTTTCCACTTTTTGAAAAAAGACTCATTTTATTATTCTTACATTCACAGTATTTAGGAAAGAGTAAACCATTAAGAAGTGTTTAATGAATGACAGAGCAACACCCCACAATTGCAGGAAAGAAAATTTTTCATGGTGACAAACAGGCTTCAGGCAATATTTCAACTCTGACGGTGAGATATCTCAGCTGCTTCAGCGTTGGATCATTATGGCCATCTTTCCCATATTTCTAGTTCCGTCACCTGTGCCTAGAAACATACTTAGGTGCAAGACTTAGATTCGAAGTATTCAGCAATTGCTAAAGAGGGGAGCTAACCAATCAAACCAGGAACAATTCATATGCTAGCTAAGGCAAAGTCCTAAATGCCCCTTCTGGTGCGACACATTATTTTGTAGATGCATAACAGTACGTTGGGCTTGGGTGGTAGCGGAGGTGATTGACTATCAAACTGGGATAAGGAAGGAGATACCAGGAAGAAGAGAATGGTAGCCATTTACCTACTGAAATGTTAATATTTCAGAATGTTAGCAATCAGTTTGGCTGTGCTAGAACACACCAACTGAATATGAGCTCTGCTTAGCAACATGTATTAATAAAGGAATTGGCAGAACGTCAACAAGTTTTAAAAACTGGAATTCTGCCAATTCTTTTTGACTACCACAACTCTTTACAACCTCTGCTAACATCCCTTTTCTTGAAGAATGCAGACTGGAAAATAAACGGGGAATCTTAGTATCTGCAGAAATGTGAATGGTATAACAGTATTTTACAGAAGTCTGATTTATAGGAGGAGAATGGGAAATTATGTGTGACATCCAAAATTATGTTCTCTTGGGATCTTTTCTTCTTTTCAAACAAGAGTCATATCAGGTCAGATTTTTATTATTTTTGGCTAAAGGCCAACAAAAAATCTTACAGTGTGATCTTAACATGTTATAAAAGATCAAATCAGAATAAAGTTACAGTGAAATTCTGAGCATAAAACTTGATAATGACAGTTGAGAATTTCATAAAAAGAGACAACACCCTAATACTTCATTGTTTTTACTTGTAATGTCCTAACGTTTCATTTGCTGCTATAAATATCAGACATAAGGAGAGACTACAAACTCTACCAGTAGAGTCTGAATAAAGAATTTCTTCTTTCATAAATTCCTAAAATCAGAGCTTCAAAGAAACTTGTTACATAATCACAAATTCATTCTGTAGCATCCATAGCTGTATAAAGGGACCTTAACTCAGGGACTCCATCATCACCAACTTACTGGTTTTGATGAATCCCAGGTACTTGTCTTTAATTAGGTAATTTGCCATCATAACATTTTGCAGCTGAAGAAAGTTAAAACCAGCCAAGTACAAGTTTCTATTTCGTATTATATCTAAATTCTTTAAATCACATATATTTGGATGATTAAATATTTTATGTGACTTTAAATAGCAGTTATTCTCATGGTGGTAATTGGAGCATATGCAAATCCTTCATAATAAATTACTAACATATAGACAGTGTGTCTTATTTAAATCATATGTGTTCTATAAACATAGACCATAATTCAATGTATTTATAAAATATGCAAGCCCTTTAAATGTTAATTAATCTCTTCCCTCTCCATTAAAAACAAATAAGCACATAAACCAAAACTTTGACCAAATGAGAATAGTTCGACCAAATGAGAATAGTTCAACAAAATGAGAATAAGATAATTTGTACGAATTAGAACATTCTCTAAAGAGTTAGAAACATACATAAGCTGGTTTTAAGGGCATTTTAACAAACTTTCTGACAAAATAAGTTCCTGTCTCCCCCACTGCCACACACACAAATAAAGGCAAATTATGGGCTCTTAGTTTATTTTCTAACATAGAAATAGAGTCTTTGGACCAGGCGTGGTGGCTCACGCCTGTAATTCCAGCACTTTGGGAGGCCGAAAAAGGTGGGTCACCTGAGGTCAGGAGTTGGAGACCAACCACCCAGGGCAACATAGCGAAACCACGTCTCTACTAAGAATGCAAAACAGATTAGCTGGGAGTGGTGGCACGTGCCTGTAGTCCCAGAAAGGAAAAGAAATAGAGTCTTTGAATATAATATTTTCATTATTTATACCTTAATTTTTCTCAACTGGTTAGGTAGTCTCTAAACAAGCAAATTTTGACCACATTATCCCCTTACATTAGGAATAATAATGGCTACTTGCTGCTCAGATACCACATATCATATTCAAATATACATTCCTTATAACTGTGAACATATATCCAATAACAAATGTAGGGAATGTTCATTTCCCTGACTTACTCTTTTAACATGTTATAAAATAACTCACTATTTCTTTTGGTAATAATGACAGTATAGTGAATTTTTAAATTATGGCAGAAAATGGGCAATGATATGGAAATGGAGCCCATCTAGGAATGACCTGAATTTACTCCCACTTTCACAGAAGGAGCCATGTTCATTTGAGAGGTAAGTAGGAAGGGGGCTTTCTCCCAAGCATTTCACTCCTGATACACTGGGGCTATAAAATCACTGCGTAGAACTGAAGTTTGGGGAGGAAAATTGATGTAATGCCCAGTTCTTATTACTCATTTCATATTTAGGGAATATGGTCTCATATTAACAATATCTCTCATTTTAAATTCTATATACCTGTAATGATTCTTTTTCACAGTTTCTAGAGTTATGGAGCCCACAAATCTGGGTGTAGTTTCATGTTTTTTGGTCTTCCCCTTAATCTTCCTAAATTTGTTTGTGATTAATAGATTTTCTGAGTTCTCCATCTCATTCAAATTGGTCTACTTGCCCTATTCCTCTCCATTAAAATGTGTCTCATCATCTCTAACTTTTTTGCCAAAAATACCCTCGGAAAACAATGGACCAGGATCTGTGGTGTTAATTAGTCTTATATTAAAGAAAAAAAATACATTTCTTTTCCAGTGAGGCTTTCCAGCCTTCCTTAGGTTTGTTGCACTTATGTTATGCTTTTACATCACCAGTTTTACCAACTGGAGTAAGAACCACCCAATAGAGGTTCTATGTCATGGGTTTTGCACCATAGCACCTTCCTAAACGAAATGCAAGAATATAGACGATGCTTAATGAAACCTGGTTTTCCCTATGTGTTCCTACATTCCTATCTGTGTATAATTAAAGCAACAGTGATAGAGGAGGGCATGATAAGAGTAGAATTGCCTCTAATCTGTAAGTATTTAAGATACCTTCTATGTTTTTAAGAAAAAAATATAAGCAATACCAAAAAAGAATGAAGAACGTATCAGCAATTGCTCTCTACCTGTGGTAGTCATTAGGCTGCTCACCATTATTTCTGGCTCTGCATCTTTAAGAAATGTGACAGGGTTGCATTTGCTGGCTATTTTGTGGTTGAAAAAGTGACAGCACTGGCCTGTGGGTTGTGAGTGAAAGTATTACTTCCTGGCCACAGTATTTAATTGACGTTAAGAGTACAACTTTTCCTCTGCCTCAGAAATTGGCAGCATATGAGATGGTGTATGTTCCCTCATCATGTTCCAATATGCTGCCTGTCATCACCAGCAGAACTCTTCTGCAATCCTCCGTGGAAGAGTAGCAAGAGTGAGAAGTGTCTTTGTTGTTTTTAAACTTTGAGCTTTGGGGGCCACTTGTCACCTGAGTATAATTTAACCTATCTGATGCATCACTTCACCTCCATTTTGAGTTCTCATAGAATTAGTTTGATGTGTATCTTTCCACATCTTGGTTCACATTCAGGCAAACAAATGCAAACATATACACACAAATATAGAACACTTTTACAATCAAAATGGAATTACATGGTTTTCCTTGATTGGTAGATTTTTACTATGATAAGATTATATTGTATATATTTTGATTGTACATAAGATATTTCATAGAAACAATTGATATACTTCTTCATTTAATAATACAGAGAAATTCTCACTTTATCATTAGGGTAAAATGTTCATATAAGTAGGGAAACTTTCAGGCAAATGTACATCTTTTGTAAAAATTGTTCACAATTTGGAAAAATGATTCTATTCGTAAATAAGGTTAATTGGTATAGCATTTCTCTTCTGTTCACTATATTCTTTTCTATATTCTGAATTATTATATTTTGCATTCCTTGTATTTTAACTATATCAAAAATAAACAAAGAAATGTAATTTTCAAGAAAACTTTTATGGATGTTTCCAGAATCGCATCTAGTAAATGGAATACTTTACAATAAAACACTACTTAACTTCCTTATATTCTGAGGCTATAATTTTACTATTTCACTTTGCTAATAATTTTAATCTATTGAAGTTTCATATAAGTGCTAGATTACTTTATAAATAGTTGCTTCTATTTTCACAAGTTTAATAAGTACTTTATGTAAACTATTATGAAATTCTGGGCGAGGTGCAATGGCTAACACCTGTAATCCCAGTACTTTGGGAGGCCAAGGTGGGCGTATCACCTGAGGTTGGGAGTTTGAGACCAGCATGGAGAAACCCCGTCTCAACTAAAAATACAAAATTAGCCAGGCGTGGTGGTGCATGCCTGTAATCCCAGCTACTCTGGAGGCTGAGGCAGGAGAATTGCTTGAACTCAGGAGGAGGAGGTTGTGGTGAGCCAAAATCGTACCATTGCAATCCAGCCTGGGCAACTAGAGCAAAACTCCATCTCAAAAAAAAAAAAAGAAAAAGAAATTATGATCAGACCAAACACTGTTTTAGTTCTAGGAACAGAGCAAGTTGCTTATATACATCAGATTAGTGTATGAGCGATGGCTGGAAAAGTCCCTGTTTCCAAAGAATTTAAAATAATTTCAGGAAGATAAGACCCACATTTCAAGTAATTGAAGAGCAGAAGATTATATAATTAGACACTAATCTTATCAGTGTATTTTAAAATAAAGTTATCTCATATTTTAGACAAAACTTCTGGTTATATCAGTCATCTCCCAAAAAAAACAAAAAAGAAATGCAAAGTTGATGTAGCTTCTATAAAAAACAAAATAAAATTAAAACACTTTCAAGAAGACTGATTTTATGAGAGTTTACATGTTTACAATATGATTTGTTCAAATAGGAAGTATCTCAGTACGTATTATATAACGACAGAGTAAAATTAATCTTTATTAATCATTATTCTTTTGTTATTGAGGTGACCCAAAAATAACTGGAAACTTCAAGTTGCAAGTTTATCATTTCTTATTACCTATAGAAATAATTAAAATGTATACATATATAATTTTACTTATTATTTGCCATTGATAAAGTTAAATGGTTATGTATAAATATAAACAAATTATATTTTTAACTATATCTCAGTGTTCATTATGCATGTACTTCATTATGTTCTAACATTGAGATTTTGTTACACATATAATTTATTTTTATAGTATGCAAATAGAAATGCAATGACCAGGATATCTTATTTTATAATACTACATGTTTCTTGTACATGAGAAACCCAGGAAGAGAGAAAGTATAAAGACTTATTTTCTTATATGTTAATCATTTTGAAAGTTATTTGAAACAAAGAATGGTTTTATAGGAATATAACCCTTTATTCTAGCACAATATTTTTAGCTTCACAGGGAGCAATGTACAATAAGAAGAGAAACTTTGTTGGTTATTTCTGAAAGTTGATCTAAGGTACTAATTCTTAGAGATGAGGGGAGATAGAGATAGTAAAATAAGTAAGGAGATGTTCATAGGCCCGAAAGCTCTGCAGAAGGAGCCATCAGCATCAAAGCAAAAAAGAAAAAATTGTGATCACAAAATTACTATGGTAATTTTAATAAAATGATAAAATATTTGCATATATTAATTTTGCATATAAATTATGTTTTATAAAAACTTAAATATAACCCAGATTCTCACTTAGAAGATAAAAAATTAAGTGACCTACTTCTTCAGAAGATCCCACTAATGGCTATGGATTAATGTTGCAATTAAAAATCAACGTGAACAAATCATTTTACATCCAGGACAGTGCTAGTATTTTAACTTCAAAACAATGTAATAATTAGCAAAAGAATTATTTCTATATTTCAAGGTGGTTTTAATTGAAGATGCATTTCTTATCGAAAATGAGCAAGCAACACAATCATATAAAAAGGTTTAGCAGAGAATGCTGAATTGATTACACATTTATAAAATTTCCTTACAGGTAAGAGCCATGAAGTAAAGAAAAAGAAGTCTCAAGACATAAAGTCATAAACAGTTACTGTCCAGTGCTTGCTCTGAATTCAGTTTTTCTTCAGTTTATTTAAGATGAACCCCCAGATTAGGGTGCCCTAACAACAAAGTCAAAGTTAATTAGTCTTAACTTACAGACAAGTAGTAAACTTCTTGAGGTCAGTTCCATCCTCAAGAAAGCGGACATCAGGGAGAGATTTTAAAGCAGTGTCTGTTTTTATAGGCAGTGCAGGGAAAGGCTAAGCCAATAAAATGTAATGGTTCTATTCTATATTTTAATAGCAACCTCCAAAGGACAAAACACTTCCCTGTGATTTGAAGGCAAAGCCTTGGACCAGGTTAAAAACGATCTGTGAGCAAAGAAAATTACTGTCATTTTACTTTCTTTCTACGTGCTGAATGTAACAAGTGAATAGCAATCAAACACATATCCATCATTGGCTTTTTGCATGCAGGATCACTCATGCCTTAGGCCATGTAGGGACCCCAGAGGCCAGCTTAAGGATTCCTCAGTTTACCTAGTTGATACATCATAGGAGGTTCGCATGGATCTGTGTTTGGGAGGAAAGAAGAAACACCAGTCGAAGAATCTTGGGATGCTGTTGGGAAATGCTAGGCATGAGCAGCTGTAGTCAATTAGAGGTTCGTTTTCTCTCTCGTCGTCTTTGGTTGCATGCCACAACTGCACAGGGCATGGAGGTTTATGACTCTAAAATAGCCTTGTCATTTGTGAAGCCTAACAGAGCAAAGAGGTTTGATAAATAGTTTTTAAAAATGTTACTTAGAAAGCCACTTCAATCAGATTAGTTTTCTGTTGTTTGTTTTCAGAATCCCAGTAGTCTTCCAGCATCTAGTAGGTAAACATAGATGGCACCAAGTTGGTGAGTTAAATAAAAGCTTTTAAAAATACACGTCTTTATTTGTTTACAAGGTGTTTATGTGGCATACTATGCTAAATTAATTCAATCAATGGTGAATTTAGTTTACCCTTGGAAAGAGCACTTACATGGAACACAGTGGCAAAGATGTTACAAATTGGTCACAAAGAAAACAGGTCCCAACTCTCAAGAGTTCAAAATTTTTATTTTATTCCCAGGAGGAGACACTAACGATTTGTTTTTCTGCCATATTTTTCATTTATGTCATCACTTAATACATGAGAAAAAAGTTATAAAATAATACGCAGTTTGTGTATTTCAGCATCAGTAGGCCCATCAGCTGTTACACACTATTGAATGCTTACAATTGAAAAGGGAGGCGAAGAGAGTATTTTAAAACAGAGTGCTTTCTAGACGCAATCATTTAATTTACTATTCAGTATACGTATGTAAATACATGTCAATTTATTGAAAAATAAATCGTCTGGAATTCTTTAAGCCAGTGGCCTAGAAAAGTCTACTAATTTGCAGCCGACTGCAGAAGCAACAGGGCATTTTCCTACTGGTGTTCAATGTAATTGCAACAGTGATGGGATTCAGACTCTCCTCCATGTGTGATTTGTCTTTCATTCAATCAACGCAAACAACTAATGCACTGTAAGGTATATTATATTCCATCCACTTCCCAATAAAGTCAGTGGTGTCCAATCAGACACCTATTGTTAGCAGAGAATCTGAAATTGATACAATCATCACATTGATCCAAAGTTGTCAATCATCTTTACTTCCTTCTTTCACTTCTCTCAGAATTTATGAATTGCAATGAATATTATCATATTTATACCAAATTTTATAAAGTAATTGTTGAAATCATAGGTTTTTCAAAGTATTTGTAAAGATAATTTTTAAAAAATGCTTCGTATATTTTTTCTAATTGGTACTTAAAACTTTGACAAATGTTAAATACTTTTCACTGAAAACTAGTTTTACTTTAACCTGTTGCATTTGATCTATTCCCTTTTAAAGAACCATAGAAAGCCTATACTGCATCATAAAACTTGTGACTTAAAAAGAGTAGAAATACTTACTTGTTACGTATTATATACTCATTAAGCTTTGTGAATGAGCAGATTGTAAGCTTCTTAAAGGCAAGAACCTGAATTATATATTTTTTGCAATCACAATTCTAAATGTTCCAGATATTTTGGCATTATGCTTCATAGTGGAAGAATAAAACTTCTATGGTAAATAAGCATCTCCTTTACTGTCACTTATTTCTGAAGATATCTGAATTTATTATCCATAATGTTTGCATTTAATTTCTCACAGTGTAGTTGCTTCAGTTCCTTAAATGTCAGAGGATGTGAGGGCAGTGGTTGGAGCAAATTAAGAGATTACACATGAAAGATCTCTGGTCCTAAAATGGTAGTAGAAACGTTAAAATGCAGTATTCTCTTTGTGCAAATGAATTATGACTTTCACTAATATTTCAGCCTCTGTTTAACTGGTCGTTCTATATTATTTGCAGTGCAAAATTCTGTTCTTGTGACATAAGTTTGTTGTAAGATAGTATTTTCTTAGGCTTGTTCATGTCAAATCGAAATAATACATAAAGATCTAAGAACATAAGCAAATAACTAGAACATAGTTCCAAATAATATACTTAATGAAATAGATCATGTTCACAATAATATTAAGATTGAAATAAACATTTTAAAAATTTTGTGATGAACTTTAAACATAAAAATGGAAAGCAAGAATTGCAGGTCAAGAATGCCAAATTTGTACATTCAAAACCCTTGGAATATTTATACTATTCTCATTGAGAGCAAAACGCATGAAATATCTGAAATTTCATCTTATCTATGAGTCAGTGCAGTCAACATTTCAAGAAAATATCACTAATCCTGTTTATAATAAACACTTGATTAAAAAGAGAAAAACCAATGTATGTGTATAAATACAAATGCATTTTTAATATACTCATATCTATGTCACAAATAGATAATTACCATTTCTCAGATTCTGAATTCCCCACCCTCAACTACAGTTGCTGTTTGTTACAAAAATGGTTGCTAAGAATACACACACACACACACACACACACATCAATGACATGGGGACCAGATGCCACCCATAGGATAAATGATGTCACTGCCATTTGAGCTATTAGATAGTAAACAGCAATAAAATTAGGTCATTACTGACCAGGACTATGCATATGTGGCAAAATTGTTTCACCAAGAGAATTGTAGCACCTGTTTACAGAGTTGCTATTAATATTCATATATCCATCCAGAAAATCATATGTAAGCAGATGGGTGAAATTTGAAACCTGTCAAAGCACAATTTCTTAATTGCTTTAAATAAAACATTGCTACAGTTGGTGGAGAAGCAATTAGATGCATGCTATATTCATTATCATTTTCCAATTTTTTTTTTTTTTTTTTTTGAGACTGAGTCTCGCGCTGTCTCCCAGGCTGGAGGGCAGTGGCACCATCTTGGCTCACTCCAACATCCACCTTCCAGGTTCAAGCAATTCTCCTGTTTCAGCCTCCAGAGTAGCTGGAACTACAGGCACCTGTCACCATGCCTGGCTAATTTTTGTATTTTTAGTAGAGGTGGGGTTTCTTTCACCTTGTTAGTCAAGGAGTCTCAAACTCCTGCCTGACCTCGGGTGATCCAACTGCCTCACCTCGGGTGATCCAACTGCCTCACCTCGGGCGATCCAACTGCCTCACCGCAGGTGATCCATCCGCCTAGGCCTCCCAAAGTGCAGGGATTACAGGCATGAGCTACAGCACCCAGCCCACTGTTACTGTTTTTATAATTAGAAAAAGTAATATGGAAGATATTTGTCACAGCATTAGTGATTGGTACAAAATTTGACTTCTAAATCCTCAATGATACTTGCAGAGCATCCAAGTACTATAAACTTAATCAAATCATGTCCCTTTATTTTACAGATAAACAAACTCATGATGGATATAAATATGAGATAGTATATTAATTAAAACTACAATTTGAACCATATAGAGAGAAATTTGTGTCTTTTTAACTAGAATATACAAAATTATGCTCATAAGCTGTACATTATATTATCTTTGCTTAGTGGCACAATAACAATATAAGCAATATCATAGTTAATAGTATGAGCTTAACTCCATGATTCAATTACCTTTCCCTGGGTTCCTCCCACAACACATGGGAATTCTGGGAGACACAATTCCAGTTGAGATTTGGGTGGAGACACAGCCAAATTATATCTTTGCACCCCTGGCTGGCCCCTTTCAAATCTCATGTGCTCACATTTCAAAACCAATCATATCTTCGCAACAGTCCCCCAAAGCCTTAATGCATTTCGGCATTAACCCAGAAGTCCATAGTCCAAAGTCTCATCTGAGACAAGGCAAGTCCCTTCTGCCTATAAGCCTGTAAAATCAAAAGCAAGCTAATTACTTCCTAGGCACAGGTTTTGGGTAAATATAGCCATTTCAAATGGGAGAAATTGGTCAAAACAAAGGGTTTGCAGGTCCAAAATGCAATGAGGCAGTCAAATCTTAAAGCTCTAAAATGATCTCCTTTGACTCCAGGTCTCACATCCAGGTCATAATGCAAGAGGTGGGTTCCCATGGTCTTGGGCAGCTCTGCCCCTTTGGCTTTGCAGGGTACAGCTTCCCTCATGCCTGCTTTCATGGGCTGGCATTGAGTGTCTGTGGCTTTTTCAGGCACATAGTGCAAACTGTCAATGAATCTACATTCTGGGTTCTGGAGTTATGGTGGCCCTCTTCTCACAGTTCTACTAGGCAATGCATCAGTAGGGATTCTGTGTGGGGGCTCTGACCCCCCAGTTCCCTTCTGCAGTGTTCTAGAAGAGGTTCTCCATCAGGGCCCCACCCCTACAACAAACTTTTGCCTAGGCATCTAAGCAATTCCATACATCTGAGATCTAGGCAGAGGTTCCCAAACCTCAATTTTTGACTTCTATGCAACTGCAGGCTCAACGCCATGTGGAAGCTGCCAAGGTTTGGGGATTCCACCCTCAGAAGCCACAGCCTGAGCAGTATGTTGGCCCCTTTCAGCCATGGCTAGAGTGGCTAGGACACAGGGCATCAAGTCCCTAGGCTGCACACAGCACTGGGACCCTGGGCCCAGCTCATGAAATCACTTTTCCTCCTGGGCCTCCAGGTCTGTGATGGGAAGGGCTGCTGTGAGGTTTTTGACATGGCCTGGAGATATTTTCCCCATAGTCTCAAGGATTAGCATTAGGCCCCTTGCTGCTTACACAAATTACCTCAGCTGGCTTGAATTTTTCTCCAGAAAATGAGTTTTTCTTTTTTATCTTATTGTCAGATTGCAAATTTTCCAAACTTTTATGCTCTGCTTCCCTTATAAAACTGAATACCTTTAACAGCACCTAAGTCACATCTTGCATGTGTTGCTACTTAGAAATATCTTCTGCCAGGTACCCTAAATCATTTATCTCAAGTTTAAAGTTCCACAAATCTCTAAGGCAGGGGCAATATGCTTCCAGTCACTTTGCTGAAACATAACAAGAGTCCCTTTACTCCAGTTCCCAACAAGTTCCTCAAGTTCCTCATCTCTATCTGAGACCACCTCAGTCTGGACTTTATTGTCTATATCGCTATCAGCATTTTGGTTAAAGCCATTCAATAAGTCTCTAGAGAGTTTCAAACATTCCCACATTTTCTTGTCTTCTTCTGAGCCCTCCAAACTGTTCAAACTCTGCCTGTTACCCAGTTCCAAAGCCACTTCCAAATTTTCAGGTATCTTTTCAGCAATGCTCCACTCTACTGGTACCAATTTACTGTATTAGTTCATTTTCATGCTGCTGATAAAGACACACCTGAGACTGGGCAATTTACAAAAGAAAGAGGTTTAATGGACTTACATTTCCATGTGGTTGGAGAGGCCTCATAATCAGGTGGAAGGTGTTAGGCATGTCTCACATGGCAGCAGACAAGACAAGAGTGCTTGTGCAGGGAAACTCACCATTTTAAAACCACTGGGTCTTTTGAGTCTTATTCACTGTCACAAGAACAGCACAGAAAAGACCTGCCCCTGAGATTCAGTTATCTCCCACTTGGTGTCTTCCACAACACATGGGAATTCAAGATGAGATCTGGGTGAAGACATAGCCAAATTATATCAGTTTCATTAGGCAATTCTGTCATTGTGTGAACATCATAGTGTTTAAACAAAATAAAATGATATAACCTACTACATGCCTAGGCCATATTGTGTAACCTGTTTGTACTGAGGTTATAAATCTCTACAAAATGTTACTGTAGTGAATATTGCAGGCAATTGTAGTGCATATCTAAATATATCTCAACAGAGAAAAGGTACAGTAAATATATGGTATAAAAGATTTAAAAAATTGTATATGTCTATAGCGCATTGCCATGAATGTTGCTTCCAGGACTGGAAGTTGCTCTGGGTGGAACAGTGAGTGAGTGGTGCGTGAATGTGATGCCCTAGGACGTTATTGTACACTAGCACTGTAGCCTTCATAAACACTGTACATTTAAGCTACACTACACTTATTAAAAAATACTTTTCTTTCTTAAAAAATAAATGATTCTTAGCTTACTGTACCTTTTTAACTTTATAAACTTTTTAATTTTTCAGATATTTTGACTCTTTCATATTTAGCTTAAAACATACATTGAACAGTTGTACAAAAATTCTTTCTTCATATCTTTGTTTATAAGCTTTTTCTATTTTTATTTTTTATTTTTTTTTTACTTTTTAAACTACTATGTTAAAAACTAAGACACAGCAAGACACAATGGTGTGCACCTATGATCTATCCCAGCTTCCCAGGAAACAGAGGTAGGAGGATCTCTTGAGCCTAGGAGCTCAAGACCAGCTTGAGCAATATAGGAAGACCCCATCTACAAAAACAAAGAAACAAACCAAAATTTAGGACACAAGCACCCACCTTTGTCTAGGATCATCAATATTAGCCTTCCACCTCCACAACTTGTCTCACTGGAAGCTGTCTCCCTGGAAGGTGTCCCACTGGAAGGCAATAACACACATGGAGCTGTCACCTCCTGTAATAACAATGCCTTCTGGAATACCTCCTGCAGGACCTGTCTGAAGCTGTTTTACAGCTCACTCATTTTTTTTTTTCAAAAGCAGAAGCTGAATACTCTAAAGTAACAATAAAAACATAGTGCGATCAATACATAAGCCAGTAACATAGTTTATTTTCAGTGTCAAGTATTATGTACTGTACATTTGTATGTAGTATACTTTTATAGGAGTGGCAGCACAGGTTTGTTTACACCATCATCACTACAAACACATGAGTCATGTGCTGTGCAATAATGTTATGACAGCTACATCACTAGAAAGATGATAGGAATTTTTTGGCTCCACTCTAGTCTTATGGGACCACCATCATATATGAGTTATGTGTAGATCACAGTGTCATTATGCCATGCATGACTGTATATTAAAAAATCATAGAAAACCAATAAAAAGACCCTTGGAATTTACAAAAGTTATTAAGTATAAGATAAATACAATTTAATAGGGTTTCCTATGTACCAGGAAAATCAGTTTATACATTTTATATAAAGAATAATACATCGAAAGTGACAAAATGTATAAAAATACCAGAAATCATTCAAATGGCAATATATGGAACCTATACGTAAAAATACAAAATTAAAATGTGAGTTATAAATATACATTAGACTAGGTGTAGAAATATCTTGAAGTGATAGTACAAGTATTCTGGAGAGCATGAACAGCAAATGCAAACATGCCTCATCTTCAGAAACAGCATACTCAGGGGCAGAACAGAAAAATAAGGCAATATTTCTTAATCTTTAGTCATGAAGAGTGGCTTAAAATAATGCTGGAGAGGTGGGTAGTGACTATGATGAAAATTTTACATCTTCCATGAGCAGTAATTCTCATGGAAGAATTTAAAGCAGTGGTAGCACAGATCAAGTGTTACTTTTAACAATAATCACTCTTCTTGTGGAAAGAATTTATTGAGAAGTAACAAATGGAGGTGGAGTGATCAATTAGGATATTCTTTCAATTGTTAAAGAAAAATGGTGAAGATTTGGGCTAGGTGTCTGACAATATATGCTGAGAAAAAGGTGTCTATAAAATATTTAGATAGTAGAATCTACAGGAATTTGGCAGTTGCTTGGTGTGAGAGAAGGGCTTTATGAGAATTACTTCCATTTTTCTTGCTGAAGTATTTGGGAGTATATCTATTGATCAAATAAGAAACCTTGGGGGCAAAAATTTAAGGAAAGAAAAAAAACTGAATTAGGTTTTGGATATACTGGGCTTGGGTATTTGTGAAATATCTAATTGGAGAGTTGAGTGAGCAATTAGATATATTTGTATTGGTAGTCCAGCCAGAAATATAAATTTCAGAATTAACAAGAATGGGCTGGGCATGGTGGCTCATGCCTATAACCCCAGCACTATGGGAGAACGAGGTGGGAGAATTACTTGGGCCCAGGAATTATCCCAGAAGTTCAAGCCCAGCTTGAGCCCAGGAATTGGAGACTTGTCTCCACAAAATAAACCACTTAGCTGGGTGTGGTGGCAGACACTTGTGGTCCCAGGCACTTAAAAAGTCAAGGTGGGAGGACTGCTTGAGACTGGGAGGCTAAAACTTCAGTGAGCCCTGATCACACCACTGAACTCCAGCCTGGGTGACAAAGTGAGACCTTGTCTCCAACCCCCCACCTGCACCACACTGCCCCCTCCCACCAAACACACAAAAAAAAACAAGAATGATAATATTTAGATTCATGAAAGCAACCTTGATCACCTATTTGTATAATGCAATTAAGAAGAAAACTGCCCCAATTAATCAAATCCTGAGCGATCCTATGAAGGGGAGAAAGAAAAATTGGAAAAAGAGTCCAAAATTGGAGAACCAATGAGGTCAGAGGAAAACCAGAAACACATGTCCTTGCAGAAGCTCAGAGTTGAGAATGTTTTAGTAGAAAGAGAGAAAACCAAATTCTGAGGACTATTGCTGATTTATCAAGTAAGACTGGAAATTAACACAGTTCATTACATACTTAGCCTGTAGATCATTCATAGGTTAAGAATGTTCACTTTTGGTAGAATACTAAGGACACAAGTCAAATTAAAGTGCTTTTAGCAGTAAGTAGATAGTAAGAAAATGAGTAGACAACCCAGGCAAATTGATAGAGAATAATTTTTAAATAATGGAATTTAAAATATGTAGTGAGCCCATGATTTTAGACAAAGAAGATATAATAGAGAGCTTGTGGTTCAATAGAAACAGAAGCATGAGAGTCCCAGAAAAGAAAAGCCTTACGTGTTGTGAGCACCATGAAGGACATCAGAGAGGACTTTCAATATTGAAATACATTAGAAAATGCAATTAAAATTGTGTGGCACAGACCCAAGATATTAATTTTTCTTGAAATATATCTTATTACATAAAAAGATTTAAAATACTCTAGAAAAAAAAAACACAAGAAATAACAATGAGAAAGTCTATTTGTCATACTTTCAAGAAAGACTGGGTTAGCTCCCACTACGTGCTAGGTACCATTATGAAGGTTGAGACATAGTAGTGAACCAAGCTGAAAATGTCCTCATTTAACTTACATTTCAATGCAGGGAGAGGGGAGAATTTCATTCTCATAAATGAAAGTAATAAGTAAAAGATACCATGTGTTATACTACAGAGGGGGAAAAAAGCAGGAAATAAAAATTAGGGTTATTGAAGGAGAGGATATTTTAAATAAATGGCCAAAGAGATCCTTTAAAAGTGTAAAACTTGAGAAATGTCTAAAGGTATCTAGAAAATGAGCCATAAGAATATTTGAGAATGGCAAGTAAAAAAAACCAAGATGTAAGCATTTCTCGGGTGTTTGAAGAAAATAAGGAAGCCAATGTAGCTAGAATAGAGTGAGCAAGGAGAGATGTTTCAAAAGAGGTCAGAGACTGTGAGAGTGAGTGGATTAGGTATATGGAGAAAAGCAGTGCCATTTGTACTGCTGTAAAAATGTGGATATCGACTCTGAAACAATGAAGCTATTGCAAAAGTCCAAGCAAAGAAGTATTAATATCTATAGCAGACGGATAACAGAAGAAGCAGGAAGACCAGTTGGGGGCTCTTTCAATAATCCAGAGCAGACATGATTGTGGCTGGGACAAAGGTGGTTTCAGGAGAAGTGTTGAGAAAGCAATCAGATTCTGACTATATCTAGACATTTCAAATTAGAGCTAGCAGGATTTGCTGAAGAATTTCGTGTAAATGATCAGGATGAGTAAAGGAGAATTTCCAGGCTTGGAAGCCAGCAAACATAGGAGGTGGCATAGCGTGGTGATTAAGCTCATAATCTCTGGAGCCAGAGTCTTGGCTTTGCAATTCTTACTCAGTCACTTGTGCACCCTTGGGCAAGTTATTTATCTGTTAATGATTCAATTTCTTTATCCATAATGTTGAGGCAGAATCATGCTTATTTTATAGAGTTGTTATAAAGTTTAAATTGGTTAATAGTTTCACAGTACTTAGATCAGGAAAGATGCTGAAATGAGTTTTTTTGGGGGATGATTGGAAGATAAATTCTGGGTTCTTTAAGTCTGAATGATTATTAGACATATATGTGGATAACATTAGGAGAAATACCTAATGTAGATGATGGGGTGACGGATGCAGCAAACTACCATGGCATGTGTATACCTAAATAACAAAGCTGCACGTTCTGTACATGTACCCCAGAACTTAAAGTATAATAATAATTTTAAAAAAAGAAATCTAGTTAGGTATCTGTCTTACTACACAGACAAATCAATTCGACAGAAATAAAACAATTAAATGAAAAAAATTCCAAAGCATATAAATTGGTTTATACTATTTAAGCAAATTTTGAATTATTAAGAATTTTCCTAGCATGAAAGCAATTGAAATAACCACTCAGAAAAGATTAATATGACTACTACCAGGTGCAGTGACTCACACCTGTAATGTTAACTACTCAGGAGGCTGAAACAAAATCTCTTGAGGTGAGGAGTTCAAGACCAGCCTTTGCAACAAAGCAAGCCTCCTGTCTCTAAAAAAATAAAATAAAACGAGCCAGATGTAGTGGTGCATGCCTGTGTCCCAGCTATTCCAGAGGCTGAGGTAAGAGGATTGCTTGAGTCTAGGAGTTCGAGGCTATAGTGAGCTACTATTGTACCATTGCAACCCAGCCTGACTGACAGAGCAAGATCCCATCTCTAAAATAGTAAAAATAATATAATAATAATAATATGAAAAAGAAGAAGGAGAAGAAGAAGAAGAAAACTGCGACTACCTAAAAACTTGGAACTAATATTTACCACAGATAGGGAAATAGCTTATAACCACAAAGTATATAAGACTCTTATAAATCAACAAGGGGAAAAAAGTCCTCCTAGAAAAAAAATTCAAAAAAATTTCCAAAAATGTTTAAGTTTTTTAAGTGTAGTCATGATAATATGGTGGTTAAGAACTTAGTTATGAAATTAAAACTGTTGTAGGCATAAGTGTCAACCTGCTATTTATCTGCTCAGTAACTTTGGGCAACTTTTATAACTTCTTTAAGCTTCAATTAATTCATCATTGTAAAAGGATGAAAACTGTAGTACTCTACTTACCTCATATGGATATGTTATGTTTAAATAAGATAAAGGCTCAGTGCCTGGCAAAAAGCAAACCTTTGCTAGTGTTAGCTATGGTTCTTATGATACTAGTTGTTGAGGTTGTTATCATTACTATTGTTAATAGAAGTATTTATATTAGTATCTAAGTACAGCATTTTATTCATCTATTGTCATTATTAAATGCTTTACAACTGTACTCCATACAGTTTTATTTGAATAAATTGTTGCCCCATCTACCTGTCAAGTACAACATCTTAAACATTATTGTTATCAAACTCTTCATTGCTTACTCAGAGATTGATGGCCCCTAACCTAAGTCCTGTGTAATCGTGGGCCAAGTGCTGTGGAATGAGGGCCTCTGATAGGTTTGACCTAAAATTGACCATATAAACCATATGAAATTAAAACAATAGAGGCAATTATGCACTAATCATGCACTAGCCACACAAGAATAAAAATTAATGAGAAACATAACATCTTGGATGTCTATTATTTACAGTTTCCACAGAAAACTCTGAGAGAGGACTATTTCCAAAATGACAAGATTGAGGGAACAAGAAAGAGATGATGAGACACTCCCAAACTGGCAGCAGAGAAAAAGCTGTCTCCACTCTCAAGGTTCAGGGGGACAAAGGAAGAAAGCGGTGTTTCCAGAGCTCATGGAGAGCTGAGCCACAGAGGAGTGCACCCAACAGGAGAAGCGGTCATGGGGAGACACAGACAGACTCACAGTGTTGAAGCAGGAAAGACTGGGGAAGAAAGATCCCAATCTCTTTCTCCCTCTGATCCTCATTTTTTGCCAGTCTTTCCATTGGCTTAACCTAAGGGGAGTCAACCAGCAATGTTATTCTCCTAGGGCGTAAGCCAGCATTGCTAAGGCTGAGAATGGTTCTGACAGTATAATAGGGGTGGAGATGGGGAATGAAGTGGGAAAGAAGCCGAACAGGTGCACAAGCACAATGCTTAAAATATACTGTATTTCTACTAGTTTTCAAATTTTCCTTATAATTTTCATTTATATGACTCTGCCTCAGGGCATGATGTGCTCTGTTGTTTTGGAACTATGAAAAATGAAGAGTTAACATGTCAGTAAACAGTGACACTGGCCACATTGAGAGGTACTAATAAAAAGCTCATGTTTATTTTAAACTTGAAGACATCAAAATAGTACTGACCTTGTTTTTCAGGCTCTCGAATAATAACATTCAATCCAGTCATGGTCAGTAATAATGTATTCATGTCTGACCTGCAAAATTCTGTCACTCATATGACTTTGGTTTCTAGTCTCCTCGAATTCATCTCAAGTGTTAGCATTCCTAGAAGGCAAACATCAAACTCGATAACCTTTATACTCAGACATATTCTAAGCAAATTATAAGGAAAATTATTATTACCCTTTAACTTTCCAGGGTAAACAATGAAAACAGTGGACATCGAATCTGAATATTTATGCCAGCACTTCATCCTCTTGGAATATATGTGGGCCAATCAACTGAGAATGATAAAGATGCTAGACCTCTCCGAATGTGAGAAAGAGAGACAGAAGAGCTGTCTGTGTGTTTTAAAATGTTTACTGTGGATATTTTATAATCTTGACTAAAGTGGGTAATAACTATACGATCCACACATCACTAATACATGGTTAATTAATATCACATAAAAGACTTGCTGTGGTTTTTTATGCAAATAGGACCATAAGTATATCTGTAGGTTTTCTTTTCTTTCCTACTTCTCTCTTTTGGGGTTTTGCTCTCCTGAGGTACAAATCTGAGCAACAAAATTACCTTAAAGAGGGTTTATGAATCACAAAGGAGAATTCTTTATGTACCTTGTTTCCATATGAAAGTAGCAACATTCGCGCATAAATGCCTTGCATCATTTTTTTATGAATTGGGCCTTAAGTGCTCATGATTGTCCTTGGTATTCAGTTTTTGTCATTAAGTAGCGTTGAAACAACAGGAGGAGAAAAAAGGAAACATTTTGTACCTGTGGTACACACTTGGACAACACAGCTTTAGGAAAATAGCTACACTCTTATCCTTTTATATGTATAAATTATGCAGGGACAAAGACAAGTGTGAATTGATGAAAAGGCAAATAATATATTTCTGGAACATTAATAGTCGAAGCCATACTCAGGATTTTTTAAAAAATGCATTGATTTTCTTATTTGGTTCACATGCACTCTCATATTTTGCCAATCTACATGGCTCCGTTGACAGAATTGGGTTTGCTCTGGATGAAGAAAGGGATAATTCTCTTTCTAACGGCAGGGTAGTGTGTCACCTCTCTTAGAATACTACCTAATAATCATCCTCAGTGACTGAGGAAGAGGGGCATGGCATGTAGATTTTTTTAAACATTGGTGTTTAGTGCTTTATTGGCATATATTACACACAAAGGTGAAATGTTTGAGACGAGGAATAGTTCTTTAAAACATTTGAAAAAAAAATGCAAGGGAAAAATCTAGAGATTATCTATTTCTGTACCTATTTCTATTATAGACTCCATTGTGTTCCCCAAAGTTTATATGTTGAAGTCTTTACTCTTAGTATCTCAGAATGTAACTGTATTTGAAGATAAAGCCTTTGAAGTGGTAAAAAAGGTAAAAAGAAGTCAGTTTTATGGGTGGGCCCTAATCCAAATGACTGCTGTCTTTATAAAAAGAGAGATTAGGACACAGACAACCACAGAAGGAAGACAATTTGAAGATACAAGGAAAAGATGGCCATCTGCAGAACTATGATTTCAACCGGATTATTTAGTTTCATATATAATACACTTTCTCATTTCGTAGCACAAGACAATGGAAAAAAATTGTGGAAAAACATAGCACATTGCAAAAGTATTAACTTATAAAATTAATGAAATCAATAAATCATAACATTGATAATAATAGCAGTGAATTAATCCAAATCCTCTGTGTAGTTGATGAAGATTGAGGGCCTATGCTAAATTTCCCAAAGCCTATGTTGCTATCAAATTCAGTTCCATCTTGTTCCTTCAAGTTGACAATGAAAGACTTCTAAGAGTAACTGTTTTAGGAGGAGCCTTTTCTGTAGATAATTTTAATTGATATGCTTTCTATTAAAATGTCAATTAACCTTGATTTTCATTCTTTATTATTTAAAATAGGTACTGAATAAATTTGTTGCAAATATAAAACTGCAAACCTATAATGAGGCAAATTGCTTATGGAGTTCCTGCTTAATGAGCTCAGTCACTTACTGTCACTCCTAATTAGATAACTAAATTTCCTACGATTGTAAAATATCACATTTGGTATGAATTTAATGCTGAAAGACATTAGTTTAATATCCCAAGGCTAATTCTGTGAACTTAGTTATAAAAACTTAGCTTTGTAAACATTTTTCATTCACATATTAATTTCAATGGGTAACATTATTTTTCTTTAGTTTTCTGTGTCAATTTATAGTTTATTCAAAATTATCTTTATGAAATATGATTTTGTTATTGGAAAGTGGTCTTGATCCAAACCCCAAGAGAGAGTTCTTGGATCTCACACAAGAAAGAATTCAAGGCAAGTCCATAAAGTGAAAGCAAGTTTATTAAAAAACAAAGGAATAAAAGAATCGTTACTCCACAGAACAGCCCCAAGGGCTGCTGGTTGCTCATTTTTATAGTTATCTCCTGATTATATGCTAAACAAGGGGTAGATTATTCATGCCTTCCCATTTTAGACCATAGAGGATGACTTCCTGATGTTGCCATGGCATTTATAAACTGTCATGGCTCTGGTGGGAGTTTAACAGTGAAGAAGACCAGAGGTCACTCTCATTGCCATCTTGGTTTAGGTAGGTTTTGGCCAGCTTCTTTACTGCAACCTGTTTTATCAGCAAGATCTTTATGACCTGTATCTTGTGCTGACCTTCTATCTCATCCTGTGACTTAGAATGCCTAACCGTCTGGGAATGCAGCCCAGTAGGTCTCAGCCTTACTTTGTCCAGCCCCTATTCAAGGTAGAGTTGTTCTGGTTCAAACACCTCTGACAATCTTTTAAAAAATTAATTGCAATTGATTGTTAGTTATTGGATTTCTTTTCTAGATCTTTATCATGCAATAATTTTTTTTTTAAAATTTTCCTATATTTTTTTCAAGAAATCCCCTGGGATAGTCACATTATACTTGCTAAGCACAAGTTCCTGTGTACCTCCTTTGATCTTTTAATTTCTGTCCTTTGTATGTGTGCTAGATTCAAATCTTAGCCTACTAACTCTTCTCAAACTCTTATTCATTTCAGCTTTATTATTGAATGTAGCTATATCTCACATTCTAGGTCTAAATTGTAGGAGAGCTGCATTAGGTTAAATGCAACTCATGAAAGGAAATGTAGACATTGCTCTCTCATAGTTTTCAATTTTGGTATTTCACCATCAGCATAAAGAATAAAGAGATTACTTTTCAAATTTGAAGCTGATTTTTGTTTCTTATGAAAAGACAGAGAAGAACCTGAGGGTAATATCTTGACTGTTATGACATAATTGAGAGTTCTAAGGATCCAGCTTATTCTCTCTAGCCATCATTGGTCTTGTGTGCTGGAAACACTATTCCTTTTCTCTCTAAATTTATCAAATCAATCACTTAATTACTTACATTTTTGAACTTAGAGTCTATATTATTTATCTATCTACAAAAACAAAAATGTGCTTATCACTGCTTTACAAATTCTCACCCTCCACATTGGTTGAGAAACAAAATTAAGGATGGACAGGATTCTGAAATTATGTGTCAAACATAGTTTATAAATTAAATGGTAAATTTTATTTAATGATCTTAAATATGAGTTCTTCACTTTTAGATTACATAGTATCCTTATCGGTTTAAAGAGAAGCAGTAGGAAAAAAATATCTTTCAGAGTTAGAGACAAAAGTTTCCAGATAAAGAAGTTTCATGTATATTTTTTACTCCATATTTTATAACCTCAGAATAACTAAAATATGACATATTCATTTGTAATTAAATATTTAAATACCTCTAATACAATGTAGATTGATGTCATTTATATTTCTCAATCCAATTCCAAACAGAAGAGCAATTTCGAAATTACTTGGCATGGATTGTTTGTAACAAAAATGCAGAAATCAAAATTTGACTTTGATTTTCTGTACCAAACAAAGTATCTGGAAACTTTTGTATACTACATTTGTTCCTGACCTCTTCATACTTAAGAAAATCAATCCTTTTGTGAAACCATCTCCCGTTTGCAATCACATCAGGCTGACTATCCTCTACTACCGCTTTGAAAGCTTTTAGATTTAGAACGATAGATTGTGCCCAGGAAATGTATTCATTATGCCCATGTCAATCATTAGTAAAATGGAAGGCATAACATTTCTAACTTAGAAAGTAAAATTTTTTATCAGAAAAATTACATGTACGTACATACTTATGTATAGTTATTTTTACCAAAATACTAAAAGAAAATTGGGACAGAAAGCAGACAAGATGGAAAATGAATTATATTATCAAACTATCTTTATGGACAATAATGAGACTGAGTTACAGTGATGAAAAAAAGAACAAAATATTTAAATCTTATTGAGAAAGAAATGATTTTGATTATATCAATTAAGCATTTGCCTTAGGACAAGAGTTTGAGTTAGAAAAAAATGAAAACATAACTGACAATTCTTAGAATTTCATATCCCATCTTTAAAGTTCAAAAAAAAAGAATTTCATATCTCATCTTTGTGTCAGGATTTACTGTAAAAGGTATGTGTGAAACAACCACAATTTGGCATCATGATCACTGCCTGTCAGATTCAGTTCCAGCGTCAGCTACTTACACGCAGTTTATATAAGAGAAAAAAGATTCATCTTGGGTATTTCTTTCTTTGGTATTGTGTTTCCTTTTTCTAAACAGAGAGCTTCTCAGTAAATAGATTGACTTTATTGAAACAATGGATATTTGGTGAGCCTCAGATTTTAATGCAAGTATGTGAAACTCAAAATACAATTTTCGATAACAAACACCAAGTGATAATAATTTGTCAAACCAAGTTTTGTTAAGAGAAAACTAAAAACCTAAACGTCTTTTATTTTTACTAATTATCACATAACAATTTCCTCACATTTCTACATGACCATTTTTCCCATGAAATCACCCAGATTTATGAAACCTATGTGCAAAAAGCAACAACACAAGTCAAATTCTCTGACTTAAAGAAAATATCTACATATTTCAAATAAAAACACCTACGGTACTTTAAAAAAGTTAGTGATAGTGCAAACAACTGACAATTGTGTTAAAATATAAAAATAAATGTAATCAAGTCGTTACACACTGGTATCAGAATTTTAATTATGTTCTCTATTGAATGAATGTTATTAATATTCTATCAAATTTTCTACCTACAAATTAATTCACTACAAAGCAATCAGCTCGTTGCAATTTAAAATTTCAGTTAAATTTTTTTTTTCAAAATATTGGGATTCTCATTGTTTTCTTAAAGTAAAGCATCATTAAAGCTTTCTCATTTTAAAATGATCGTTATTTTCTTTATCAATAATAACCATTTAGCTGTACTATATCATGTTTTAAATATTTTTGGACACAATTTGGCAATTTTTGTAAAAAGAGTCTTTCTGGTGAGTAATAAATATAGGTGGCAATTTAGTATTTTTTACAAACTTTTCCAAAAATAGCAGTATAAATTTGACAATGTTAAAATACCCGTGTGTGTTTAAAATGTGTAAACAACTTTACAAATACATACATATGCATGGTATAAACATAGGCAATGTTAATTATCTTGCCATTTTTGTCAAATTAGAAGTGTGTATTGTGATTAAAAAGGAAGATATGTATAAAAAGAAAAACACTGAAATGTCAAGAATCCTTATTGTGGGTTTTTGTAATTATGGGTAACATTTGTTTTCATTTCTGTTCCTTTGAATTTCAATATCAATATTTCTCACATTTTGAAGACAGATTTTCTTGGAGAGACATTGGACAGCACAGCAGATCAGGATGTCAAATTAGCCTTTAAACGTTAATTTGAACTTGACAATGTCTGAATGAGGGGCAGAAGATCTTTCTGGGGCACCTGGGTCTCATTTTGCCATGAACTACAGTGTTTACATTGCACCACAACGCTGAAGCAAAGACAGAATCAAAGGATGTTTAAAATGAGAAAGTGAGGTAAGAAATGGCCTCCTATGAGGAGAACTGAGGTTTTACTTGAATGAGCATACATAGCAGAGTTTTATTTAAGGCACTATGAATATACCATGGGAAAAAAGTGCTTAAGGACATTGCACTTCCACATTGGGAGGGTATAGTTTGAGTTTTTTGTTGCTATGGTGGTTGTGTTTTTTTCTTCTGTTTTAATTTTATTTGTTTTTCCACTTATGTGGTAAAAAGTTTATAAATGAATACATTATATTTGTACCTATACATATTCTTAATGGGGCTTAAACGTGGTGGGGAGAGAATGGAAAGGTGAAACACAATTTTTCATTTCTTACATTATTTAAACAATTTTGTATTTGATAGCAGTTTGACAAGATCACAGTTGTGAAATGCAGGCCAAGTTTACTTATTTCAATAACTCTATGTACATTTACTTTGAAATAAAAATTAGAAGATAATAACTGTAATGACTTGTGTTTCTACATCACGTTATTTTGCTTTCAGTGAAAAAAAATCAAACTTTACAAATTTAATATTAATAAGCTATTTATAAAATGAACTTTTAGTGCTTTTGAGAACACTCTTTCCTTCCATCTTTTGTTGTAGAAAAATAATTCAGAAATTCAATACAAAAAAATCCCCTTTAAAATATGCATGCATTATGTATATTTAAAATGTCAGCCATTTGTAAACTACTTCAACATAAAATGATCACGACAAGACTGAAGGTAAATTGTTGGTACAGAGTGAAAGCTATTTTGAGTTCTGCAAATATGTACCGTGTGTCTGAGCTCAACTTTTGATCTAGTTTCTCTATACAAGTTGTATTTAACATCTTTGATCTCTGAGTTAGTGATCTAATCTGCTGTATAACTTAGCTTTTATTGATCTGTTCTCATGCTAAGCAAATCAAGTCTCACTTTTATGGGGTAGATTGAAAAAGATAGTAAAACTGCCTCTGAGACAGCAGTTTAAATCTGTGCAATAACAGTGAAAGCAAGAGATAAGACTTTTATTACACTGCCAAACTTCACATGAACTCAAAGTGTCATTAAATAGGTATGTGTCATTTGCCACAGATATTTATTTTACTAGAGATCATGGTTACCACCCATTTGGAAGCAATGTAGTATATTTTCTACTGTCATAAAATACATTGTTTGTCCAGGTACCTATATTTATAGTGGCATTTGGTGCATAGCATAGCATTCTTTTTGAATGAATTATTTATTCTGATTGAACAATGTCTGCATGTACTTTTTTTCCTTTCAGTATGGTATCAAGAATAACAGAGAAGAGGTTTATGTTGGGTTGCCTTTGTAATATTGATTTTTAAAAACCATGTTCAAGAGAATAAAAGACTAATAATATGCATCGGCTACTTTTAGTTACCCCCTATAATATTATTCCTTCTGTTCCAACTGATATTTTATCGCAAAGATGGAAGAAGTTGATGTAAAAATTGAGGCTCAACTAACTAATATTGATGGATTATCACTTGCCCTGTAAAGAACACTTTTCCCTTTGAGCTGTAACTAAAAATTCAAAAGACGGAGACGTAGAAATGATGGTAGTTCAAAGATACAATGGACTGTAAAAACAACAGACATATTTGAATGGGAATGCACTCTAAACATTATAATTCTACATTAACAAATTATAAAACATGATCATAAAGCAGTAGCTATTACTGAATGGTGTACAATGAAAAGAAAATATTTACAAATGAAGAAATGCAGCCAACAGCAAAAACCATGCAGTTAGAACTTTATTCATTAGCAATTGAAGGAAGACAATAAAAATAATCATGAGCTTTCACTCATCCAAGCAACCTTAGAAGGGAGGAAAAAACAGAGGATACTGTTTTAATTCTACTGTAATTCTAAATTTCTGGGGAAAAAAAAAAAAAAAAACTACCATTAGACATTTAACCATTTAATTGAAATAGAATTAAATATTTATTTTAACTTTCAGTTTAAATTTACTTACTTAAACATACAGATTCTTCAAAGCTCTATAATATTCTATCATGTGGATCCTAGAATCTGCTTTATCATTAACCTTATGTTAGACACAATGATTATTTTCAGTTAAATAATGCTACAATAAACATTGTCATGTCAAAATCTTTATTTAACTACATTTCATGTTTTTACCTTAGTGTAGATTTTTAGAAATGAAATTACTGAACTAAAGACTATACATTTTGATATATTTTGCCACATTTTTTTCCAAGAAAAGTTATACCAGCTGTTAATACCTTCAGCCTTTTGTGAATGCCCATTTTGCCCTACCTTCCATACATTGTACATAATCATTTAAGGTTCCTAATTTGAAAAGCAAAAGGAAGTGTTTTATTTTCAAGTTAACATTTCTTTTGCTAATATTAAGCTCAATAATTTTATATTTTCATAATTTCATTAGCTATACTTTCTCCTTTATGTGAGTTACTTTCGTTATATACTGGAATCTCATATATACTTATAAATTTTTTGTTACTCTTATTTTAAGAATTTTAATTTTGTTCTGTTTCAAATATTTTCATTTTAATGTTTACTATTAATTTTATTTATATTTTTGTTTGACAATCAGAAGTTTAAATATCAGTATATTTATGGACAATATATTTTTCTCTGTTTTAGCACTTTAAAGCTCAGCAAATATTTTTCCATCCAATACCCAATTGATATGGTGCTATATTTTTCTAGCTTTTATGCTTTATTTTTTCCCCAAATACATTACATGATGTCATTTCAGTTTATTTTCTTGTATTATATGAGTTATAGAATCAACTTACTTTGGCTATTCCTAGTGCTAATTTTAAATAAAAATATGTTAGCTTTCTTCTAACATAGCAATGTCCATAGTTTGCACTTCATTTGTATATATGTTTTCATTTCCTATTATTTGAAACCGTCAGTTTTAATGTCTATAAGGTGTTTCTTATAGCTATAAAGGATATAAACAAATTAATAGACTCCCGTGTCTGACCATTTACATTGCTTTCAGTTTTCCAACATTATAAAAATTGTTGACATTAACAAATTTCTAAATGTACTTTTTTCTCATTTTTGTATCAGATTTATATGCTAACTTTCCAGAGGTGGTATAATAAAAATAAAGTATGCTTGTTTTAGTATTTGAAAGATATTCACAAAATGTGCCTGTAAAATTTTATATTAAATATACATATAAAAAAAATGAGGCGCTGGCCAAATTGAGGATTTGATGAAAAATGGAGTAATTATTAATTACTTCATAATGTTCCTGCTTCAAAATATTAAAGGATGTCAGAAATGCTATAGTAGATGGTGTTGTTTGACAGAGGTATTGCTTTGGTGTTTTTTTCCAATTACATAAAAAAAAAAATCTATAATTCTCCCAACCTCTCAAAAAAAAAAAAATACTACCTGTTTTCTCATTCCTTGAATCTGAATTAGCCATGCGACTTGTTTTGACTAAGGGAATTAAGCAAAGAGAGATTTGAAAAGACTTATCCATTGGGACTTCCTCTTTTGCTCTTCAAACTCCACCACTGCTATGTGAGTGAACTCAGTGGACCCTACTAGACAGAGATTATTGGGAGATTATTGGCCCCGTTACCGCTGTTGCTCCAGTAAACAGCTGGACTACTCTCAGACATTTAAGTAAGGCCATTTCACAATATCCAAGTCCCAGCTGAGCCATCAGAGGACTGCAGACACATGAAAAAAGCCAGCTGATATGAGCTGAGTCCAATCCAGTTGAGAGAATCACTCAGTTGTCCTGTAGATGGATGAGTAATAATAAATGTCAGAGATTTAAAGCCACAAAATTTTGGGTGGTTTGTTGTATGTTATCAGATAACTGATAGAATTCAGCCCTTGCCCTAAGAAATAAAACACAGAGATCATTCCAAGGGAACCTGGAAAGATTTTTCAATCATGAGAGATTTTTTTTTTTTTTTCTTCTCTATTAGTGTATAAATAACCTTGCGCAAAACTCCAGGACAAGATTCTTCTAATGGGATAATTCTCATCTCATCCTCTTTAGTAAGGATTTTCTCTATCATAAAAAAAATCTACACTTTCTCATGGACACAGGTTGTTCTTCCTATTGAATTTTCTATTCATTATTTATTTATTTAGAGACAGGGTCTCTGTCACCCAGGCTGAACTTCATTGTCATGATCATAGCTCACTGCGGTCTGGAACTCCTGTACTCAAGAAAATCTTCCCACTTCAGCCTCCTGACTAGCTAGGACCACAAGCATATGCCACCGTGCCTGGCTACTTTTTTTTCTTTTTTTTCCCAGACATAGGAGTCTTGGTGTGTTGCCGAGGCGGGTCTCAAACTCCTGGCCTCAAGTGATCCTCTGCCTTGGCATCCCAAAATGCTGGGATTACAGGCATAAACCACTGTGCTTGGCCCCTATGGAATTTTGTAATGTTACTTGCTTATAAGAAGTATTGATAATTTTGTGTTCTTTTGTGTTTTGTAATGCAAGTAAAGGACATACAAACAAAAATCTTACTGTTACCTTGACATTTGCCAACTAAGGCTGCTTTAAACAAATACTGAGGGAATGTGTTCTCGTTCCGGGTCCATGAGGGGGCGTAGCTTTAAGGGCAAGAATTTCCCCTGCGCCATGCCCCCCTCCCATCTCTCTCCATCCAGGAGATTCAATGGTTTATGTTTGAATTTCGCGGGCGCAGGAAGAAACTAAAAGTCAGTCACACCAGCGGAAGTTCTAAGGAACTCCTTTCATTGGATCTTGGAGAAGGTGGGGGGTTTCTCCCTGTATAAAAGTCCTCGCTCCCTCACCTGGGCGGGATTTCCAACTTTTCTGGAATCCCCTCCCACATGGTGGGAGCTCCCTCCAGGGTTTCCCCCCTGGAATCCCCTTCCACACTCTTCGTGGAAGCCTTTCTCCTCTTCTTTCCTTCTCTTTTCTCTACCTAAAGAAAATCACTTTTCTGCAACACTTTTTTGGGTCTGATATTCACTTTGTGAGCATACCGTGCAGCTGAAGCGGCCCCACCACTTATTCTTTAAGAGGTTGGAGGCCAAGAACCCACAATGATTACCGGCATCCAAGAAAAAATCCGGTTACAATACCAGAGGTCAATAATTATTGGCAGAATATGTTTTCTTTTACTCTTATAATAGGAAAGTATATTCCAACATCAAAGAAAAGAGATTGTGATTGGGAGTTACTTGGCTATGTATAACCAAGTCTCACACCACCTCTTTTGTCGAAGAGAAATAGTAATGCCTTATTTGCATAATATGATATGAGTTATTTTTAGAAGATAATTTTCTAAGTAACAAGAAGTATATTTGAAGGAAAAACGCTTTTATTTTTTACATCCAGTTCACAGATGCTATGACATTCAGTCATAAACCACAGGTTAAGAACTTACCAAAATTGACCATTAAATAAAATGTTGACAGTAAGTTTGAAATATGTTCCATCACAGAAGAGTAGGAATAGATGAACTTAATATAAATTATCATTGTAAAGTAAACTAAGATGATAATATAGTATATTCATTTCATTTTTAAAAATTTAATACTTGCAAATAGCAAGACATCCTTAAAATACAGACAAGGTCTTCCCAACTCATGGTAATTCACTCTTTTGATATAGTTCATGTCATATTTGCTAGTATTTTAGTCATTATTTTCCATTTATTACTTTTTTCTATATATTTACCATCTTAGATCTTTTATACACTCAAGGCAATATTTGCTCAGTGAAATGAATCCGTTAGTTTTCGTTAATTTTAATTGACCAGAATGATTTTTAAGCATTGTAATTATCTGTTCTTAGGCTGCTCAAGTTAATCCATTTAGAAATAACTTGGAAATATGCTTTTTCCATGTTTTTATTTTTACTTTCATTGCTATAATGGAATTCATTTATTTTTATAAGATAATTGAAGTTTTCAAATTTATCGGTATATAATGTTGCCAGTTGTACAGAGTTCTTTAATTTTAATTATTGCATTATAAAGCATACATTTTCTGTCCTATACAATTGCATTTTAAATTTGTTAGCTACAGTTTTCTCTATGAGTACTTGTGTGTGTGTGCGTGTGTGTGTGTGTATTTCTTTCTACTTATCTATATTTTTATCTGTTATGTATCAATCATCCTATGTATTTATTGATTTTGTTTGTATTTCACCAATTTCTCACCTTCCTATTCTACTTTTATTTTGATGTACCTTTTGTTCCTTAGAATTTTTTTCTTTATCTAATAAGTTGAGTTTAACATGTTATTAGGAAGGTTATTCTCTATACATAATTATATGTCATTGATGCATAATAGATGTACATATTTTCAGCATACATTGATAATTAAATAAATTTATATAATGTGTATAGATCAAAATCAGAGTATTTAACATACCCGTCACCTTAGAGCATTCTAAATTTCAGTTCATACATTTTTTTTATTTTTAATTGTGAAATCATAGTTGTCTGTTAATTTAAATTTTTAGTACAGGAAAGCTTTCTAGAAAATTATATGTTAATCAGCCAATCTGCTGTTTCTACCACATTTTCTTCTCCTTTTTCTCAGGAATACTATATGGCTGGCTTTTACTTTTAAATCCAAATATTTGTTGTAGCTTTTCAAACTGTAAAAATCTTTCCCCAACTTGTATATACTTTCCCATATTTGTCATTCCTTTATGTTGGTATACATTCTACATTGTTTTCTGTTACAAATGATACAAATGCATGAGCAAGAACTGATGGCTGACACTCTCCTGGACTATCAACTTGGCTCAGATTGGGTAATTTAACAGTCTCATTTGGTAGATAGCAGAAAGAATGGGAAAGAGGAGAAGTTAAAAGGGTGAGAAAGACAGTGTTTACAGAATATGAGTGTGAAGTAAGGACACATTTCATGCCTATGAAATATGCAGAGAAAAAAGATACTCATACTTAAGAGGAGAAAAAAGTAGAAAGTCAAGGTGGGTACCAAATGACTACGTTCACCCATTTTATGATTTTTACATAGTCCTACAAGCTAATATACCTATATACAGTTTACTCATATATAGGAAGCTGTGGTATGACAATCATATTTCAACCATAAAATACTCTACAGTATCCTGGGTCTATGAAAGGATAGAGCAAAATGTTGCATTAATTAATAAATTAATGACCAATTTATTTTCTACATTTATTTACTCATTCATTCTCACATAAATATGCATGCATTAGAATAATTAACAAAGTTTTGTTGTCTTTCACAAGTACTGAAAATCACTTATCTGGGTGTCCAAAGTGTCAGGGAAAATGTTTCCAACTGTTGAATGTATAAATTATTCTGTGTTCTGCCTGCTGCTGTTGGAGAGCCAATAAATGTGTATGGCAACACTAAGTCTAGTTACTTTTATTAATCAATTATAAAGCACTTTCAGTGCTTCTGACACTTGACAAAGCACTTGTAGGTTACAAACTTAATTGGCTTTCACACATTTTGAAGCAAATATTATATTGTGTATCTTAAGCTCCTATAAGCAGTCCATCTCCTGCAATTACTAAAATAAAGATCTATAGATATGACATAATAGGCAGTACAGTTTAATAGAATAAAATTAAAATAATTTATTTTAATAGTGAAATGGAGTTTCATTTCAGGTTTACAAAGGTTAATGAAAGTGGCATATTTAAAAATTTATAATAATGTTTTAGTCAGACCAATACAGTAATTTTAATTCTAAGTACACATTAGGGTTCTTAATGAATTAATTCACAAGTCATTTCTGTGAACCATAGAAATCTTATTTCTATTTCTAAGGGGGTTATAGATTACAATTATCAATTATTTCTGAATGAGATATAACTAGAATTTTATCATAATTCAGTACATTTGTTTATTTCTCTATTAAATTTCCTAGTGACAATATCTCACCCTCTCTAGCAAAGAAGTATGTCAAGAGTGATGGAATTCAGAAGGGTTTAAACCAGAGGAGAAGATTGTCCTTTCATCGGAATTCAGAAGGGTTTAAACCAGAGGAGAAGATTGTCCTTTCATCTAACCATCTGTCCATTCCTATAATAAGACCAGAATCTGAGTGTAAGATTAGCAGGTTTTCACCAGTACTACATCCAGGTGGAAACTGCAAATATCAAGGCAATTCTGAGCAAATATCAAGGCACTCTTTCCAGTATTTGCCTAGTGCATGGGTAAATTGCCAAGAATTTCCACTGAATGATTTCATTCTGATAATAGACAACCCATATTCTTTGTGCCAATAGTCAGATATCTTATTCACAAAATCGTGCAGCAATTCTCTTCATCCCTCCTTGGCAGTTAATTTCTCTGTGCTCTAGTGCTTGCAGTTCAAATGATCTTCCTAAAATGTTACTTGTGCCAATTTCCTGTTCAAAAGTCACTATTCTAGGTGCCTTCATTTAGCTATGAAAGTAATCTATCATCTAGCTGTATGTTTTATAATCTAGTGTATCAGTATTTCATTCTTTTACCTTGTCGAATAATATTCCATTATATGAATACACCAAAATTTGTCTATTCATCTTGCTGTCACTGGCATTTGGCTTCTACAGATGCTTGAGTTCTTTCTGTTTTTGGCTATTGATAATAAAACTGTTATAAATATTTTTGTACAAAGGTTTTCATGGATATATGTGTTATTTTAATTTTCCTTGGTAAACAAATAGTGGAATTGCTTAGCAATTGAATAAATGTATGCTACCCTTTGTAAGAAACTGCCAAAGAACTTGTTCAAAATGGATGTATCATTTTACATGACCACAAGCAAGGTATAAGACTTTCAGTTGTTCCACACACTTGCCAACATTCAACTTTGCCCATCTTTTTTATTTTAAATTTTAGCCATTTATTGCTGAATAGTGTTTTCCATTTTCATTTATCTGAAGACTAATAATATTGAACGCCTTTTCATGTGCTTGTTGATCTATACCTGTATTTGCTTTTAATTGTTTAGTACAACTTTCTCCATAAAGGGACAGATAGTAAATATTTAAGTCATGAAAGCCAAAGAAGATCCATATAACATATTATTTTTAATTTTTTTAAACTCTTCAAAAATGTAAAAAGTATTCTTGTTTCTTGAATCACACAAAAACAGACTGCACATCATATTTGGCCTGTGGGTTGTAGTTTACCAACACTTGGTCTAGTCTCTCATCTATTTTTATTGGGTTATTTGCTAATTGATTATTGATTTAAATTCTTTATTATGAGCATGAGTCTTTTTCTGAGTATATGTATTATAACCAAATATTTGAGGATTTTATAGACTTCTTATTGTTATTGATTAAAATTTTACTCATAGACATATTGAATAATACATTAAACACTCACAATTTACTGCAGATTCTTAAATGGGCTGTCATATGCTCTGTCTTTGTAATTATATTTATGCTTCAAAAGAAAGTATATTCTGCATTTAGAGGTGTAATTTTCTGAAATATTATATTTGGTTGGTTGATATTATAGTTCAAATTTTATATATTCCTCTTTATTTTTTTCTTTAAAAGACTTATCTATTTAATAAGAGAAAGATATAAAGATCTCTATGTATGGATATTAATTTTGTTATTTCTTCCTTTAGTTCCTTCAACTTCTATTTCATTATTTTGAAGCTTTGTTAGTAGACACACACAAAAAAGAAGATGATTGTTATACCTTCCAGATAAATGATCATTTTTATTAAGAAATGTCCCTTTCTTATGTCTACAAAGTCTTAGGCTATTAGTATCTATTTTGTCTGATATTAATATAGCCATAGTAGCTTTTTTATACTTACTGTTTACATATGATAATGTTTATATTTTAATAGTTTTAAGCTTTCAACCTGTGTCTTTATAAAGTTTACCTCTTGTTAAAAGCATGTACCTGGATCTTGCTTTCATATTTAGTCTGACAATCTCTGACATTAATCAGAATACTTAACTATTTACATTTAATACAATTTTAGATATAATTGAATATAAGTCTACCAACTTATTATTTGTTTTATTTTTCCCTCAACCTTTTTGTTTTGTTTGTAAATTCTTCCTTTTGGAAATTTCTATTTTCCTTTGTGCATGTGTTGGGGGGATTCGTATGGGTGTGTGTACAGGAGTGGTAGAGTTAATGTTATTTATTTTCATATCATTTCCTTTATTGGTATTTAGTTATACTGCTTTATACCTTTATTGTGATTACTCTAAGGGATTACCACATAAATCATTAACATTACCTATCAAGTATAATTAGAGCTAAATTTAACAAGTCTTCCATTTATGAAATAACCCATTATGCCTTCATTGTTATATTTTACTTCCACATACATTATAGACCACATAACACATTGTTATTATTTCTTTTCTTATATATTCAGTTTGTTCTTTAAAGAAATTAAGAAAAGATAAATTTGAGTTTTATATTACTGACATATTTACTATTTCAGTGCTCTTTTTGTGGTATTTATTTTCTTTAACTTGTAGAACTTTAGCATTTTTTTATATTTCTATATCAGCTGTGACTAGACTCCCACAGTTCTTGCTTATCTAAATATACTCTTAATTTTGAAAGATATTCTTGTTTGATCTCCAATACCATACTGCCTTGATTACTGTAGCTTTATAGTAAGTCTTGATGGCAGATAATGTCAGTCTTCTGACTTTGTTTTTCCACATTGAGTTTTGTATTGGTTATTTGGGATCTTTTGCCATTCCATAAAAATTTTTAAAATAATTTGTTAATATCCACAGTGTAAATTGCTAGGATTACATTGACTCTACATATCAAGTTGGAAAGAACTGACATCATGATAATATTGAATCATTTTATCTATAAACATCAAATTGCTCATTTAATTAGTGCTATGATTTACCAGGGTTTTGTAGTTTCCCTCATTTAGATTTTGTACATATTGTGGGACTTATACTTCTGTTTGCTATTTTTTGGCATGCTAAAGTCAAGGGTATTGTGTTTTAAACTTCAAATTCCATTTTCTCATAGCTAATTGATATGGTTTGGCTGTGTGTCCCCACCCAAATCTCATCTTGAATTGTAGCTCCCATAATTCCTACATGTTGTGAAAGGGACCCAGTGGGGGATAATTGAATTGTGGGGGTGGTTTCCCTTAGAATGTTCTTGTCTTAGTGAATAAGTCTCACTAGATCTGATGGTTTTATAGGGGGTTTCCCCTTTCTCACTTATCTCTCATTTGTTCTTGTCGGCCACCATGTAAGACGTGATTTTGCCTTCCGCCATAATTGTGTGACCTCCCCAACCATGTGGAATTGTGAGTTCATCAAAGCTCTTTTTCTTTATAACTTACTCAGTCTCAGGTATGTCTTTATCAGCAGCATAAAAATGGACTAATACAGAGTCAATTGGTACTAGAGTGGGTGCTGCTGTAAAGATACCCAAAAATGTGAAAGTGACTTTAGATCCGGGTAATCAGCATAGGTTGGAACAATTTGGAGGTCTCAGAAGAGGAAAGAAAGGTGTGAGAAAGTTTGGAACTCTCTAGAGACTTGTTTAATGGCTATGACCAAAATGCTGGTAGTGATATGGACAATGAAGTCCAGACTGAGGTGGTCTAAGATGGAGATGAGAAACTTGCTGGGAACTGGCGTAAAGGTGACTCTTGCTATGTTTTAGCAAAAAGACTGATGGCATTTTGCCACTGCCCTAGAGATGTGACAAAATTTGAACATGAGGGAGTTAATTTAGGGTATATGGTGGAATAAATATCTAAGCAGCAAAGCATTTAAGAAGTGCCTTGGGTGCTGTTAAAAGCATTCAATTCTAAAAGGGAAACAGAGCAAGTTTGTAAAATTTGCATCCTGATGATGCAATAGAAAAGAAAAACCAAGGCAAGCACATTCAAAGTAGTGTCTAGAGGGCAATTATAGCAAAAAAGCCCACATGAGAAATGAGGAAAGATCTGAAATCAACACCCTATCATCAAAATTGAAAGAGCTAGAGGAGTAAGATTAAAAAAAGAAAACTCAAAAATTAGCAGAAGGTAAGAAATAACTAAGATCAGAGCAGAACTGAAGGAGACAGAGACATAAAAAAGCCTTCAGAAAAATCAATAAATCCAGGAGTTAGTTTTTGGAAAAGATCAACAAAACAGACCACTAGCCAGATTAATAAAAAAGAAAAGAAAGAAGAATCAAATAGATGCAATAAAAAATGATAAAAGGGAGAACACCACTGAATCCACAGAAACACAAACTACTATCAGAGATTATTACAAACAACTCTATGCACATAAACCAGTAAATCTAGAAAAAATGGACAAATTCCCGGGCACCCTCCCACAACTAAACAAAGAAAGAAGTGGAAACCGTGAATAGACCAATAACAAGGTCTGAAGTTGAGGCAGCAATTAATAGCCTTCCAACCACAAAAACTCCAGGTTCAGATGGGTTCACAGCTGAATTCCACCAGAGGTACAAAGAGGAGCTGGTACCATTCCTTTTGAAACTATTCCAAACAATACAAAAAGAGGGAATCCTCCCTAACTCATTTTATGAGACCAACATCATCCTGATAACAAAATCAAGCAGAAACTCAACAAAAAAAGAAAACATCAGGCCAATATCCATGATGAACATAGATGCAAAAATCTTCAATAAAATACTGGCAAACTGATTGCAACAGCACATCAAAAAGCTTATCCATCATGATCAAGTAAACTTGATCCCAGGGATGTAAATCTGGTTCAACATATGCAAGTCTATAAACATAATCCATCACATAAATAGAACCAAAGACAAAAACAACATGATTATCTCAATAGATGCAGAGAAGGCTTTCAACAAAGTTCAATGGCACTTTTTGCTAAAAATTCTCAAAAAACTAGGTATCAGTGGAATGTATCTCAAAAGAATAAAACCTATTTACAACAGCCAACATCATACTGAATGGGCAAAAACTGGAAGCATTCCCTTTTAAATCTGGCACAAGACAAGGATGCCCTCTCTTACCACTCCTATTCAATATAGTATTAGAAGTTCTAGCCAGAGCAATCAGGCAAGAAAAAGAAATAAGGGGTATTCAATTAGGAAAGGAGAAAGTCAAATTGTCTCTATTTGCAGACGACATGATTGTATTTAGAAGACCCCATCATCTCAAGCCCAAATCTCCTGGAACTGATAAGCAACTTCAGCAAAGTCTCAGGATTCAAAATCAATATGCAGAAATCACAAGCATTCCTATACACCAATAACAAACAAAGAGCTAAATCAAGAGTCTACTCCCATTCACAATTGCTACAAAGAGAATAAAATACCTAGGAATACAACTAACAAAGGCTGTAAAGGACCTTTTCAAGGAGAACTACAAACCACTGCTCAAGGAAATAAGAGAGGGCACAAACAGATAGAAAAACATTCCATGCTCATGATTAGGAAGAATAAATATCATGAAAATGGACGAACAACCTAAAAAAATTTATAGATTCAATGCTATCCCCATCAAGCTACAAATGACCTTCTTCACAGAAATGGAAAAAAACCACTTTAAATTTCACTTTTTCTTTTGAAACCAAAAGAGAGCCTGAATAGCCAAGACAATTCTAAGAAAAAAGAGCAAAGCTGGAGGCATCATGCTACCTGACTTCAAACTATACTACAAGGTGACTAATCAAAACAGCATGGTACTGGTAACAAAACAGTGACATAGACCAATGGAACAGAACAGAGGCCTCAGAAGCCACATCACACATCTACAAGCATCTGATCTTTGACAAACCTGACAAAAACAAGCAATGGGGAAAGGATTCCCTGTTTAATAAATGGTGCTCAGAAAATTGGCTAGCAATATGCAGAAAGCAGAAACTGGACCCCTTCCTGACACTTTACACTAAAATTAACTCCAGTTGGATTAAAAATTTAAACATAAGACCTAACACCATAAAAACCCTAGAAGAAAATCTAGGCAATATAATTCTGGACCTAAGCATAGGCAAAGACTTCATGACTAAACCACCAAAAGCAATGGCAACAAAAGCCAAAATAGACAAATGGGATCTAATTAAACTTCAGAGCTTCTGTACAGCAAAGAAAACAATCATTAGAGTGAACCTGCAACCAACAGAATGGGAAAAAATTTTTGTAATTACCCATCTGACAGGCTAATATCCAGACTTTACAAAGAACTGAAATATTTTTACAAGAAAAAAACAAACAAACCCATTCAAAAGTGGGTGAAGGACATGAGCAGGCACTTTTCTAAAGAAGACATATATGAGGCCAACAAACATATAAAAAAAAGCTCATCATCCCTGGTCATTATAGAAATGCAAATCAAAACCACATTGAGATACTCTCTCACACCAGTTAGAATGGTGATCACTAAAAAATCTGGAGACAACATATCCTGGAGAGGATGTGGAGAAATAGGAACACTTTTACACTGTTGGTGGGAGTGTAAATTAGTTCAACCACTGTGGAAGACAGTGTGGCAATTCCTCAAGGACTTAGAAATAGAAATTCCATTTGACTCAGCAATCCCATTACTGGGTATATACCCAAAGGATTATAAATCCTTCTGTTATAAAGACACATGCACATGTATGTTGATCATGGCACTGTTCACAATAGCAAAGACCTGGAACCAACCCAAATGCCCATCAATGATAGACTGAACAAAAAAAAAAAAAATGGCACATATACACCAATAAATACTATGCAGCCATAAAAAATAATGAGTTCATGTTCTTTGTAGGTACATGAATGAATCTTGAAACCATCATTCTCAGCAAACTGACACAAGAAGAGAGAATCAAACACTGCATGTTTTCAGTCAAAGGCGGGGATTGAACAATGAGAACATATGGACACAGAGGGGCAGGGGGCATCACGGACTGGGGTCTGTTGGAGGGGCTAGGGAAGGGTCAGCTGGGGGAAGGGTTGGTGGGAGGGGATAATGTGGTGAGAAATGCCAGGTATAGGTGATGGGGGGATGGAGGCAGCAAACCATCTTGCCATGTATGTACCTATGCAACAATCCTGCATGATCTGCACATGTACCCAAGATCATAAAGTACGATAAAAAAAAAAAAAGAGGAAAACCTATTTTCTCAGAAGAAATTTAAGTCAGCTGCAGAAATCTGCATAAGTAATGAGAAGCCAAATGTTAGTCACCAAACAATGGAGAAAATACCCTCAGGGCATGTGAGAGACCTTTGCAGCAGCCCCTCTCATCACAGGTCTGGAGGCCTAGGAGGAAAAAGTGGTTTAGGGGCTGGATCCAGGGCTCCCCTGCTTTGTGCAGCCTAGGGACTAGGTACCCTATATCCCTGCCACTCTAGCCATGGCTAAAAGGGCCAAAGTACAGTTCGGATCATGGCTTCAAAGCCATGGCAGCCTCCATGTGGTATTAAGCCTGCAGGTGCACAGAAGTTAAGAATTGAGGTTTGGAAACCTCCACCTAGATTTCAGAGGATGTGTGGAAATGCCTGGATGTCCAGGCAGAACTTTGCCACAGGGGCAAGTCCCTAATGGAGAACCTCTACTAGGGCAGTGCAGAAGGAAACTGTGGGGTTTAAACCCCTACACAGAGTCCCCACTGGGACACTGCCTATTGGAGGTGTGAGAAGGGTGTTACCATCCTCCAGCCCCCAGAATGGTAGATTTACTGACAGCTTGCACCATAAACCTGGAAAACTGTGGGCACTCAATGCCAGCCTGTGAAAGCAGCCAGGAGGTAGGCAGTAGCCTGCAAAGTCACAGGGACAGAGCTGTCCAATACCATGGGAACCCACCTCTTGCATCAGTATGACTTGGATGTGAGACATGGAGTCAAAAAAGATTACTTTGGAGCTTTGAGTTTTGACTGCCTCGCTGGATTTCAGACTTGCATGGGGCCTTTGGCCCCTTTGTTTTGGCCAATTTCTGCCATTTGGAATAGGTGTATTTATCCAATGCCTGTACCCACATAGTACGAAGTAACTAACTTACTTTTGATTTTTCAAGCTCATAGGCAGAAATTGAGCCTTTAGACTGTCAGATGAGATTTTAGGCTGTGGATTTTTATAATGTTGAAATGAGTTAAGACTGTGGAGGACGGCTGGGAAGGCATAATTCGTTTTGAAAAGTGAGGATATGAGATTTGGGAGGGACGGAATGATATGGTTTGGCTGTGTTCCCCCCAAAAATCTCATCTTGAACTATAGCTCTCATTATCCCCACATGTTTTGAGAGGGACCTGGTGGGAGATAATTGAATCGTGGGGGCAGTTTCCCTCATACTGTTCTTGCAGTAGTGAATAAGTCTCAGGAGATCTGATGCTTTTATAAAGGGTTTCCACTTTTTGCTTCCCTCTCATTTGCTCTTGTCTGCTACTTTAACTCCTTAAATACATTTACATGGGTCACGTTGAAGTCGTCTATCAATGAACTACTATTTGTTTCTTGATGTGGTCAGTTTTCATTTTTTCTAAAGTCGAGTAATCTTTTGTTGTATGTGTGAAAATGTAAATTAAATAACATAGAAGCTTTTATTATGTTACCTTAAAATGTTCAGAGTTTTGTTAAGGCTTGGTTTATTCTTTGTTAGACTAATTTTATGCTTTTCCCCTTTTGTCACCTTTACGTACGTCTTAGCCCTTAATTTAGGGCGTGAGTTTTACCATTAAAGCAGTCTATCTGTGGGATCAACTGAGTGCCTGAGGTACTGGAGGAGGGGGTGGCATCTACATATGTCTTCTAGCCCTGTACTATCTCTAGTCTATTTCTCAGTATACCTTTGCACATGTGCAGCTCAGCCGTCAGCCAGGACCAGAGCACTATACCCCACCCCCAACATTTGGATTCATTCTCTGTGCAAATTTTTTCCCTGCTTTTCAAATTCCATCTGCTTCAGAAGCATCAAGCTTAATATTTGCGTCTTCAGCACAATGAGTCTGTCTATTCTGCTGGGCTTCATTGATCTGTACTCATTTCTGAAAGAATCTTGGACAGAAAGTTGCAGTTTAAATGTATCTTATGCCTTGTGTTTCTCCTCTATCAGGCACCCAAGTCCTAAGATGATTGTTTTCCAATGCCTAAGAATAGTAACCTTGTATTTATTGTCTCCACATATTTTATAGTTGTAGAGTGAGTCTAGCACCACTCACTGTCTCACACTCAAAGTAGAATTCACTCCATTCATTCTTGCAAGAACATTTTCATTACTCCTTCAGCAATAGACGTGCTCATTCTTTCAACTTCCTTATGCCCCCGAGTAGTAATTCCTCTGGTTGTTAGTTTTAGTCACTGGTGTTGAGTTAGTGTTTAACTCATTTGACACTAGGTCCATCTTGATATTAATTTTCTTAACCAAATAAATAAACCTGATTAATTATTACAACTACTGATATTATAGTTACAGTTCTAATATAACCTTGTTTCATTTTCATATACACTAAACCCTCACTTAATGTCATCAGTACCTTCTTAGAAACTGACTTTAAGCAAAATAACATACAACTGGTCCTCAAATGAAGTCATTTTCTTCAACACTTTTTTGTCATAACATTGAAAAGAAGAAAAAAAACTAGCTTCCTTAGCTTCCTTATAAATTACAGTATTCAAGAACCTACAAATGATGTTAAGTGAGAACTTATTGTGTATGTCTATAGATACTCATGCTGCTTATAGGCATGCAGATTTAAATGTATACGTACAGATTTTAAGAAAGAAACATATATAAAGAGAAATAGAGAGTGAAAAAGTAAAAGAAAGATCATCAAGGTAGTTCCACATATTAAATTACATCAAAGACCTCGTCTTATTCATCTAAGTATCTTCCAAGAGATAGCATGATGCTTACATAATGCGAAAGACTAAACAATTATTTGTTAACATATGCAAATACTCTACCTGAACAATTCTCAAAAGGGGGTAATTTTTCCCCCAGAGGACACTTGACAATGGTTAGAGTCATTTTTACTTGTTGCAACTGAGGAAGTTATACTGGCAGCTAATGGGTGGAGGCAAGGAAAGCTGTTAAAGGTCATATAGTACTCAACAGAGTCCCCTGCAAGAATTATCCAGGTCAAATTCATAATAGTGCCAAGGATGAGAATCCCTGTTCTACTTTAATATAAATATCTTCTCTATGTACAAACATATATACTTACACCCATATAAATATATATTGATTCAAATGACACCCTAACCTATCAATGTAAAATAATACTGTGGAATACACAATGCCTCTTTCTCACACTTATTTTATATATACATAAAATTGTGAGTATGTCTGTATAAAATGTTTTCAATATTTACAGTTTTCTCCTCTAACTTAAAAGTAAATTTATAAAAATAGGGGCTTTGTATGTTTAGTCAGCAGCTACATTCTTAGTTCCTTTGGCACTTAGTAGGTATTCAATAATGAATGAATGTGCAAATAAATGCATTACTATATTTGTCAATTTTCATAGATACATTTTATCTGTTTTAATTTCTGTTTCTGAAGGGTTTTATGAAAAGAATAATTTTTTAATTCCAAAAAATAAAAACTTAAACGGTTTGTGGAAACCTAAGTAAAAATTTTAAATAAAGCAAATGTCATTCCAAACTACTTTTCATAACTTACAAACGTAATAAGTTGTAAGCATTTTTAATAACCTCTATATCTGCTATTCCAGTCTAGATTAAATTAAACATTATTTCTGTGCTACTCTTTAGAAAGCAGAATTATCTCTTCTCTGCATCTGGCTAACTTTAAGATCATGGGTTTATATGTACACAAATATATACAATCTACAGATGTGTGTGTGTGTGTGTGTGTGTGTAAAACTGCTCAGTGCCTTCATTAAGAGCTATTTCCAATTAAATAGATCTGAGAAAGTTTATATTACACTGCTGTTAAGTTGATGCTGATTCAAATGATTATTTTATTGAAAGCAATATATAATATTTAAATATTAAAGGAGAAAAGCCTAAAAGAGAAAAAAAGCCCCCAATGGGGATAACTATGTGAAAGAAAAATCATCATATTTAATACGCAGGTGTGCTGATTTCATAACTAAAAGTATTGGCATTTTCAGAAAGATATTGCATATTTTCAAAGTTATAAAACCCTACCTCATGTTGATCAAAGATAAATTAATATCAGGACATGATAAAGCACCCAAAGGCAGAATTGAAATTACTAAAGGCTCCTTCGTGTTTCATCAACTTGGTCCCATTTTATGAATTCCATCTAGACCAAGAAAGTAAGAAATCTTGAAAAGACTTTTGAGATTTCTTAGTTTTACCCCTTAAAATATATTTTAAAATGAATTTACTGAGGTGTAGAGTGTTTCATGACATGCTCAAAACTACATTGCTAGCTAGAATCCTCTGATTTCATTCAGTTCTTCTACTTTATTAAATTATACTTGTGGAATATATTCTAAAGCACAAATTTTATTTAAAGAATAAGTAACTGCAAGGCTAAATAGATGATAAAATATACAATCTAGATGGGATTTTTGTTTAGTGGAAAGTATAAATCAATACATGCTTTCAGAATATTTTTCTTTTAATGTGACAAACACAAATAAAATGATCTGAAACTATCTATTTATCAAAATAATTTGTTGACTCTTTTTCCACAGACCTTTTTCATAATTGTTTGTTCTGTGTTAGGGTAGAGAGAAAAAGACAGGGTCTTAAATAGAAAGTGATCTGAGAAATGTCTTTTTGCTAAAGCAAAGCAAAACAAAAAAACCCAAGTCCTTTAAATGCTCTAATTAAATTGAATTGATGATCTACTCATTTTAAATTATAATAGCTATAGGAATGATAAACCAATCATCAATGTCTATGTGAAAGAAATCCTTTTTTAGTAGATTTATTTTGTTTGCCTAGAAGCTAACCCTCTTCAGTATGTGAGTGAGAGTTTGGAAATGGAATTATAAATGTAGGGGTGAGGATTATTTGTGGTAGGAGGTTATACTTCCCAAGGAGCATAAATGAATGGCAAACCCCAGTTGGATATTTTGAGGTGACTTGTAAAAACAAGTTTCAGGATTATAGAGATGCTGTTTATAGCCATATTTATTTCAGAGACATTATGAACAGGTGGCTCAGACAAATTTTGCTCAGTCTTCAGAAGAAGCATTCCATGAAATCCTCCAACTTCAGATAAGTGAGATGCTGAAAGTCTTCTCGGAGAAATAACATAGTCTTCACAGAGAAATCTACTAAGGCTCACTTAAAAATTCTGATTAAATTATTATTTAACCAATTATTCCTGCTAGCTTGAATTTCTGATTTTCGTAAATCAGAATTCTTGTAGTCTAGTAATACAACTTTTGAGGATGTTATTTGGAAACCTACTGATATTTTATTATAGGGCTCAGATATTTGTTCTCTTCTAGATGGGATAATATTTGATTTAAAAGGCTACCTTGATGGGGAGCTTTCAAATGCCTCTAAATCATGTAGGTAGAATCTCTGACTTTGTTTAACAATATAGCTATTTATTGAAAGTATTACTTAAAAGAATGAATCTCATTAACTCATTAACTCATATATACCAAGTACCTAGAGAGTATATATATATATAGCATTACTACAGGTTTTGAGGGATGTTGCAAAACATCTAAGATAAATCTCTAAAGGCACTTATCTACTTTGACAAGACAAAAGGACATGCAATCTCAGTAACCACGTATACACAATAGGCTCTAAAAATATCTTAACACAGGGTCTGTGTTAGCAAATCTCAACGGTTTGCTAGTGAAGCATGAGGAACTTCTGTCCGAGAGAAACAGGCAAATGTTTTGGTTTTATTCTTTAAGGTAGTCTGTACATTCATCAGTGACAACTCATCTGATGGGCTATTTCAAGCCTTTATTTATACACAAGAAACAGCCTTGCCTCTTGCTAAACGTATTTGAATGCTACATGCAGCTCTGCTTTGCCTGGTTAAAGGAGTTCTTTTTTTATGTTAACAAAAAGTATGTGAGTTTCAGGGGTAATCTTAAAAAGGGAAAGGTCAGAGTGAGATTAGAATTTAGGAGCCCTGGTCATTTACAAGAGATCAAGAGAATCTTGATCTTCAGAAGCACTAACATACTTTAGAAAAGATGAGTGGAGGAAGAAGAGCAAAACTTTAGAAACAACATCTTGAAAAGAAGATCTAAAAGCCTAGTATGATGGTTTGTCTAATATTCTAGAATTGATTTTAGGAAGCAAAATATTATGGCTAGCAAAGATGTGCAGCTTATCAGTTGAGAAATGTGAGATGGTAATGAGTTTAGTTCAATAAAAGTTTGAGATAAATAAGAAAAGTAATATTTCCCAAAGGCTATTTTAGTTCTTTCTGCTTAACCCTTTGTTTACAATCAGTCATTGTTATTTGGAATGCTCATATTCTTTTTTTTTCCTCTGCCTGTAAGATCGTATCTCTGTACTCTGAATCTTGTAAACAGTTCCTGAAGTACTAGTTAAAATACCCTTGATCCTACTCTGAGACAGACCTGAAAACTTAAATGAATGGTGTTTAGCCATCTCAGCTCAGTCCCCAGTAAATGTCCACATCACAAAACCACAACACTTAATTTTCAGTGATTGATTATCTCTGCTTAGCTTAAACTCAGGGTTGAGTTAGCCAGAGGACTTTATTACCCTCCATTCCTGTGAGGGTGGTCCAGCCAGGTCAAAGTCGAGGTCAATAATAGGGCAGGAAGGTACTGCCATTGCCAGTAATCAGGACTGCTCTTCACAAGAACAAAGAACTTCACTGCCCAGAGACATGTTTTGCACAAACAGATGTAGTCTTCACTAATGATAAAAGGCTATACTAAACCTAAACAGCATATCTGATCAAATAAAAGTCTTTCCATGATCCAGGATTTGTTTATATCTTAATCTAGGAAGTAAAGTATTAAAAGTTAATAATTTATTGGATGGTTTAAAAAACCATTGAAATTGCAGTAATTGGTTCATCAATTAAAATATCGATTTATATACTAAAATTGAAGATACAATTTTAAAAGCAGCTTTTAATTTAAAAACGTAGTTATTAATAATAGACTCAAATTTAAACTTAAATGCTACTATATTATGAAACACAAATAGGTTTATAGGTTTTTTATAAAAAGGAATTTTGTATTTACAGTTAAATGCAAAATCAAAACATCTATACAGTTTAATTTTAAGAGTCACATTTGAAAATAGAAATATATACTGCTCATTGTAGGAGATTTCAGATTTTAGAACTGCAGCAAAGTAAGATAACCCATTAGCACTGAAGATATATAATCATTTTATGTAATTTTAATGGGAAATTATGACAAGAGAAATATTGATATTAATAGTGACATTAAAACCAGACTCTAAAATATGTATAGCAAGTTATCCAAAAAAGTAAATTTGGCCCTTAAGTATTCTTAATTAAAAACTTTCACACAAATTACTCCATTAAATTGTGAAGAGTAAATGCTTCAGTAGTTTTTTGCACCTAAAGTCATATTTTACATAAAACATGAGTTCAATGGAATTGGATTAAAAATTGTAAAAATAATGTATCAATAGAGAAACATTTAATGGGCAGCCAAGTGGGGCAATGTGTTCTGAACTCCCTTAGGGGGCAACCAAACAGACCTTCATTTAAACACCACTGTTAACCTTTCATGACAGTGCAGCCTTGAAGAAGTTATGTAATCTTTCTGAACATTCCCCACAAGTTGGTGAGTTGGGTAGAGAATGTGTAGAAATAATTTCTACCACGTAGCATTGTTGTAAAGAATCAAATTATTTAATACATATAAAACATATGAAAAACATATGACATATGTTTGTTCATAAATATTAGTTTCATTTTCCATACAAAGCATTCATATAGATGGCTTTACAAAAAAGGAGCTAAAGACTTTAAGTCAAAATGTAGTGAATGTTTTCCAACTTTATGATCTCACCTTTTTCAGTAGTTCATTTTCTACATAACACTGAATTGAGTGGACATATTTTAATTTTGTATTATCCATCAATCTGAAGCTTTGTTATAATAAATTACGTTGGTTGGTAGGGAATGAAAATTATTTCCTGTTGCCATGATTTGAGGTGGTGTGGCTGTATCCACAGGGATAGAATAAATGAACCCAGGTCTGCCTCTACAGTTCATCTCACCATATTAGTCTGTGTAGATCACTGCAAATGCAGCTTAGCAGCAGCAGTGAAGGCATAGACTTGTGACAACCAAAATGGATCAATAATGTTCTGATTATCTTAAGAGACGCACAGAGATGATTTTTAAAATTGTACTTGTTTTAAAGGAAAAGCAGGTACATCCTATCAAGGTTTTCCAACTCCATTTGATATATAACTTCATTTGATACCAAAAGTTCTTTTACTTTTTGTCTATTTTTGTGTGTTAAACTGAAAAGTAAAGCACAGTTGCAATAAAAGCTTTATAAAGACATTACAGAGGTGCAGAAAATAAGACGTGAGAGTCCTATAACTTCCAACCTTACTTTCCTGGGATAAATATTATATTATGTAATATTTATCTCTCAGTATTTTAGTGTGCATAAAAATATATATTCTTAAGTATTTCATGCAAATTTATGATTACATATGTTTGTGTATGAATGTATATGTGCATATAGGGGTGTGTGTGTATACATACAGAACTATTACAGAACTTTACAGTATTACAAAACTTTGGTCATTTAATATAAATAAGGGGCTGGGTTGAAATCTAGGGTTCTTCTTGTGGTTTGGGGTAAGTTACTCAACCTCTTTGTGTTTCAGTTTACACATGTTATGATGGTATGATAATGAGAAATTTCCTGGGGTAGTGTAAAGTTTCTAGCATATGTTTGCTCAGTAATATTAGCAATTATTGTTATTTAATATTAGTATATGTGGCTTTTTAAAAGAAGTTTGCTTTCAGACTTACCTTTTTAATATATTTATTATATGTATATATAATAGTTGTACATGTTTGTGTGATACATGTGATATTTTGATGCAAGCATGCAGTGTACACAATTACACATGTATTCTGGTATCAGAATGTCACATGTATTCTTATCCCAATCATGGTAATTGTGATATCCATCATCTGAAGCACTAATAATTTCTTCGTGTAAGAAACAGTCCAGTTTCACTTTTTTAGTTTTTTAAAAATATATAGTTTTTGTTATTTTTAAGCTGCATAGTACTGGATAGTTATACCATATTTGTTCATCCAACCTTCTACTGATGGGCCTTTGTATTTGATTAATTATTGTGTTATTATAAAGAAAGTCATAATGATGTAGGTGAGGCAAAATTTTACCTCTGCTTTTTTCGATGTCTGGGCCTGGGAATTAAATTAATATAAGAGATAGGCTGAAGAAAAGCATACATTTATTTGATACAGCTTTTATGTGGCATGGGAGCCTTCATAAGGAAATGAAGACCCATAGACAGAGCTGAACACTTACACACTGAAGGGAACAAACAATAATAAGTTATGAAAAAGCAACAAAATTGTGTAGGAAAGTATATCAGTCAGGGTTCTCTTGAGGAACAGAACAAATAGGATATATCTATATCCCATTGGTTGTATGTGAAAGGGAGTTTATTAAGGAGAATTGACTTGCACAATCACAAGGTACAATCGCATGGTAAGCTGTCTGCAAGTTGAGGAGTAAGGAAGCTACTGGCAGATCAGTCCAGGTCCCAAAACCTCAAAAGTAGGGAAGCTGACAGTGCAGCCTCCAGTCTATGGCTAAAGGCCTGAGAGCCCCTGGCAAACCACTGGTGTGAGTCCAAGAGTCCAAAAGCCGAAGAACGTGGAGTCTGATGTTCCAGGGCAGGGAGCATCCACTACAGGAGACAGATGAATATCAGAATACACAGCAAGTCTAGTCCTTCGCTTTATTCTAGCCACACTGGCAGCTGATTAGATGGTGCCCACCCAGACTAAGGGTAGGTCTGCCTCTTCTTGTCCACAGACTCAAATGCTAATCTCCTTTGGCAACACCCTCACAGACACACCCAGAAACAATAGTAAGTTATGAAAAAGCAACAAAATTATGTGGGGAGGTGTATTAGTCAGGGTTTTCTAGAGGGACTGAACAAAGAAGACATATGTATATTTGAAAGGGAGTTTATTAAGGAGAATGGACTGGAATGATCACAAGGTAAAGTCCCACGATTGGCTGTCTGCTAGCTGAGGAGTAAGGAAGCTAGTGGTAGATTGGTCCAAGTCCCAAAACCACAGAAGTAGGGAAGCCGCCAGTGCAGCCCTCAGTCTTCACATCCTTCAGTACAATCAAGTTGACACTCAACTATCACAGGAGGCTATAAGAATAGATATATACAAAAATTTTTAACGAGATATATACAAAATTATCTCTGTCTCAACTTCCTGCTGTTGATGATAAGAATATTGCTTTCCTTGTAGTATAGAAAGGGCAGCTTGTCTGTGACGATACCACCCTGACTGTGCCTGATCTCAGAAGCTACTCAGAGTTGGGCCTGTTAGTACTTGAATGACAGAGGGTATCTTTCACATAAAGTCTCATCTCTTGCTTTCAACAAACAAGAGGAAGGTCAGAGAGCTTTTCTTTCACCTGCTGTTTTTAAAGTGCCCTTAGTTCAAAATTATTCTTATGCCAAAGTGGTGTGTTTTGGGGCAATGTGTTCTGTACTCCTTTAATTAACTAATTTGAAGATAATTATTTGCATGTTACAGTCAATGTGCCAATTTATTACAATTTACTAAAAGTAGAATTGCTAAATCAAACAATATGCACATTTATAGTTTTGATATTGTTGAATTTTCCTCTCAAAGTGTACTGTATTAGAATACCAGGAACTGTGTAGAATATCTATTTTCCCAAGCTATCCACAACTCTAATGTTGATAATTTTAATATTTAATATTTTAACTGATTCAATATTAAATAAAATTTAATATATTACATGAAATAAAAATAATTGGTTTATTATCTATTTTATTATTAGTTATATCAAATGTCTGTTCATGAATGTATTAACAATAGCCACTTGCCTTTTTTTTCTTATTTTCTTATTTTCTTGTTTTTCTAACCCAAACACTGTCTTTTACCCTTTCAGATTTTTATCTTTGTATTCTTATTAATTTGTCAAAGTTCTTTATATGCTACTTATTCTTTAATTTAAGAAAATGAACAATCTTGGCAGTATTCTCAGTCATTTCTTTCCTCTAACAATAGTTAAAATAAACTTGAGGCCCCCCAGTTAAAAAATATTCCATATATGCATATATATATTTAATTAAAATCACATAACTGTTCTGTATATTTTTTATTTTATTTTATTTTTTGCCTAGAACTGATCCATTATTTCCTTGGTCACTTTTGTGAAATCAGTATGAAAGACCTAAGGAATCCTAATATTCCAATTTTCATAGTTAATAATTTTATTTTGGCTTATTTAATTTTTTGATTTGAGTTCCATAATAGGGATCATTTATTTTATATTTTAAGAATTTGATTTTTCTCTGCTTCAGGAAAAAAGATTTCATACTGTAGCCAGGGTGATCTTTTTAAACCACAAATATGATTTTTGTGTACAATCCTTTAGCCACTTTAATTTGCAAATGCTTAAGATGGTTTAACAATGGTGGAGCTACTCAAAGTGCTGTACAAGAAGGGGCAGCAACAGCATCATGTGAGGTCTGATTGGAAATGCCAGTTCCAGAGCCCTACTGCAGACTCGCTGAGTCAGAACTGATGCTGAAGTTTCAGAAGCATTAAACAGGATCTTGAATGAACTGAATGCCCACTCTTTTTTCTGGCTTCATTTTAGCTTGCTCACTTGTTGATCACTGTTCTCCAACGATACGGGTTTTCTTGCAGCTAAATATTCCCTTCTATTTCAAGTTTTCATTGTATTTTCCCTTTGCTGGAAACAACATTTTTCTCCTTTTGTTTTACTCAATTTTAGTCCTAATTTAACTTACAACATAAATGTTACTTCCTCATAGGAATCTTCCTCCACCATGAAATTATGCCCATCTTTATTCTGTGTTCTAATATTTCCATATACCTTTGATTAGCATTTGCTTTGGGGTTCTTAAATCTACCAACAGCTGACCCCTTGCTAATTGCTAATCATAAGAGACTGTGCTTTATTTTGGTTGATGCTTAAATTCTCTGATTCATCAAAGTGCTTGACATATTGAGCCTATAAAAAATATTGCTTGATTGAATGAATGAATCAATCAATGAATGAATGAACACATCCTCCCTAAAGTGTTTACTCACAATTTTGGGAGTAACTGAGCTCAAGGGTCACTTCCTGGATAAAGTCTTCCTCCTTTTTCTCAGGATGTTGGGCACATCTCATTCTATGTCTTTTTGGCATTCCTGGTTCTGATATTTTCTTTTGCATCTTATTTTAACTAGTGGTTTAACCACTTTTTCTGTTTGTCCTTGAAAGTAGAGAGGCTCTTTCAGTCTCTTCCTCTCTCAACTCCTTTTATTTTATTCTTAATACAAGACTGTAGCATATCAGACCTTCAAACATGACATTGTAATTAAATACACTTTAAGCCAGTTTTTGTTATAAGCTTGTTTTGACAGTTAGCCCCTGCATTTTGATTTGCTTACTTTTAAAATGGAAGCAACTTGAATGAACTTTTTGGAGGAAGATGTCCTATATTTCAGTTGTGGTGGTAGACACCTAATGTTACAAGATGAACAAAATTCATCAAACTGTGTACTTAAAATGGGTATTTTTATGTAAGTAAGTTATAATTCTACACAGAAGAAAAATAAAGACAAGAAACTCAATCATGAAATAGTGACCCAATGATTATTTTTGGTGTGAGCTTAGGGTGAGTTTCAGTTTTTTTATTTGTTTTAAATGAACCTGAACACCTTTAAGCCCAGTGCTCGGTTTTGTCTCCTGCAGATGCCCCTCTAGGACTATCTTACACCAGATTAGAGTCTCATTCTCATTTAACTTCCAAATTCAATGCTCTTTTTTTTTTTCCAGTCTCTTATAGAAATATATTTTTACCATTTTGCTTCTACAAACATTAGATCACAGTCAAGGGTCACTGCTATTTTACCTACCTGAGGATTTTGTGAATCAATGTTCTAATTAAGAGACTTTACTAAGGTTATATGCCTCCTCTCCCCCACATCCTGAAGTCTTGTTTGTATTTAGTCACTGTGGTCCAAGTGCAACTTTGAATAAATGAACTGTATTTTAAAATTTAGCTACATGTTCACATTATTTTTGTATATTATAGAAAGACCATCAATATATTCTTTTCCTATGATGATTAAAGTTTAAGTCTTGTCAGGATAAGAATGTATTATATGCATACACATATATTCTTTTATATATACATATTATTATATATATAGGAATCTACATATATATGATACTCATGTATACTTTTTATATATTATATATATTCATTCTAACACAATCTATTTCCAGTTCATATTAACCTTTATTATTAATGTAAGAAGTTTGTTTCACATCACATGTGGTATTATTTAGAACTCAAGAGACACCTGTCAGGTTTTGCAGGTGGGCTATTTTTAATTTTATTATGCCAGGAAATTGTTTTTCTTTCCACGTGCTTGTCCCCCTATCTCTCATCCCATCTTATGCTTCCAAATACATCCTGACTCTAATAGGCTGAGATGATTAATCATCTTAGAAGCCGGCGTGCAGAACACAGAGCAAGCAAGAGAAAAGAAAACAAAGGGGGTCTGAGTGCTACGCAATCACCTTTGGTAAGTACGAGAAGGGGACACCTCACATTTCAAATTACAAAAGAAGAATTTTGTTGTAATCCTACAAAGATACTTTCATGCCTATTTATTAATTATCTTGAGAAAATCATCCCCCTGACACAATCTGGGTAACATGGATAATAGCATATTGCACGTAAAAAACTTAAAATATAAATAATTTATGAATCAGTCTTATTTTCCTTCACAGGAAAGCCAAATAGTAATTCCTGTGGTTAATAATGTAAAACATTCATTCTACATTACAAAATAGATTAGTTTTTAATTTTACTAAGAAAAATATGTAAACTCAATTTATTCTATAAAATATCTTGAAATATTTTCCTATTAAAGACGCTGGCGTTAATTTAAGCAAAAACAAGAGAGGCATTTCCTGCCTGCCTATAAGATATTAAAGAAGTTATTCTAGTCAGTAACAAGTAATTTCACTTCTGAGGTTTAAGTTACTTATCTGAAACTAAAAATACTGGTCCTATTTTCTCTACGAGTATGTTATTAACTTTACACTCTCTCCAGGATTGGATAGATTCAGATGTCTTAAAAGTGATTCCTGAACTTGGCTGCATGCCAGAATCAACTGGCTAATTATGAACAATGCAGATTCCTGGGTTCTCTCCAGCCTCACAGAGTCAGCATTTGAATGAAATAATGTTTTTACACAAGCCCAGCCATCGATAATGAAGTATTCTTGGTCTCAGACTAAAACTTATAAACCATGTTCATTATGGAATACTTAAGAAATGTAAAGACCTGATCTCAACTCTCAAATTTTAGAGTAGTAACAGAGTGAAAAAAGAGGGAAAAAACACATGTAAGTGAAATAAGCCAGACTCAGAAAGACAAATATTACATGTGGCCACTCATATGTGGAAGCTAAAAAAAAATTGATCTCAGGGAGATAGAGAGTAGAATGATGGTTACCAGAGACTGGGAAAGGTGGAGGGAGGGGCATAAGGAGGAGATGGTTTATGAGTACAAATATACAGTTAGAAAGAATAAGATCTAACGTTTGTAGCACATTAGGAAACTATAGGTAACAATAATTTATTTCAAAAAAATTAGAAGAGTGAAATTGGAATGTTCCTAACACGAATGATAAATGCTTGAGATGATACATGTCCCAATTATCCTGATTTGGTCATTGCACATTGTATACATGTATCAAGATATCAAATATACCCCATAAATATGTGAAACTATTATATATTCATAAAATTTTTAAAAATGAAATATAAAAAAGAGTAGGAAAAATAAAGAAGACTAGGCACTCAAAATTGAAATTATTAAAGACAGAAGTAACAAGGACATTGTATCAGCTATTTTTAAATGAGTACACTTGTCTTGGCTGGCTGCTTTGCATTCAGTGACAATCATTTGTAAAGATGGGGCACCAGTAAGACAATACTACCTACTTCAACTCTTCTTTGTGATGATTCACAAATTTACCAGCAGAGATTTTTTAAAAAATAATTTCATACAAAGAAGGGATGGGAATAGAAGAAGAAAATAACAAAGAAACAGTCTCGTATGCTCAGGAAAAAAAGAAAAGAAACCAGTTGAGATAAGCCAAATACTAAAAGAATAACACATTATTCATCAGTGAGCATGGCACATTCTAATCGTTGACATAAAAGATAAAAGCCAAGCCAATAGTTGAGTATGTGAGGCATGTGTGTGTCATTCACTGAGTGAATACGGTGTGTGAATGAACCGAGTGGGTGTGTGAATGAACCAAGAAGCCAGAGAAGCTGGAGGAGAGAGAAGAGATGAGAAAATGAAAAGCCAAGCATAGAAAGAAAGCAGAAAAGGGAACGGGAGAGAGATGAAAGAGCTACGGCACTGTGAGAATGCATGTGAAAAGAGCCTTTAGGAGATAAAGAAAGAAGGAAAAATCCAGAGAGTAAGAGAACCCTAAAGAGAAAGAGAAGGCTTCAGTTTCTATCTAGTGATGGTGGTGCAGGTGTGGTGAGCTCCCCACAACTCCCTGCCTTTGACTTAATTCATAACAATCTGCATCTTCTTTGGAGCATGTACAACACAGGCCTAACCCTGAATTTGTTGTGTCAGCGAAAACCAAATCTTTCTTTTTTCTTTCCTATGTGTGTAAGGGATGCCTGGGTACCACCTATGAACCGTTAGAAAACGGAGTATGTTTAATTAACTCATTCGACAAATGTTTATTGAGCACTTACTAGGTGAGAGAGACTCTGTGAAGCCCTAGGGTATGCTGTGAAGAGAGGCCAAGTCCCTGCCCTGCTCTGAAGGTTAAGCCCACTGGGACAAGCTTGAAATCTGGAAGGTCCTTGCTGAGCAGTTAGTGTTCCTGAATTCTCATCTGGTTGTGGTTTTTTTTTCACAAGATTGATTAATATTTCATGTCTTCCAGCCACAATTCAGAAATGTATAGACCATACTATTATGTTCTTAAAGTCTTTCAACTTAAGGAGAGTAACATAAAAAAACAATGACTCAATATAGTATTTGTCTTGTGTGATACAAAGTCTCTAAATGGGAAGTTTTTGAAATCCACACAGATTGAGTAATTTGTTGACAAGGAGTAAATCTATATAATTCTGCTACTTTATTAAAGCACTTGTGTAATATGTCATAATACTTGCATACAATAATGACAGTCCTTAATTATTGGGTCCTAATAAATGCCCAGTATTCTCCCAAACATGCTTTATTCTTTAAATTTTCTTAGCAATATAGCTATTATGGTCTCATTTTTTAAAATGTGGAAACTGAAATTCAATGATACAGTAATTTGCCCAAGTGAGGTAGGTAGGAAGTAACAAATCCAAAATTCAGACTAAAGACTGACTTCGTAGTCTGTGCTCATTCCATCGTATTAAGCTTTCTGATCAAGATAGCTCAAAAAGTTAAGATATTTATTAACATAGTCAGATAATGAAGGATTGCTATTTCATGTTGACATAGCATCATATATGTGCATATAATTAGTGATTCAGAGTTAACAAGTTGTGTGCCTGTAAAATTGTTTTGTAACTTTAGCAGAAAAATAATTTCTGTGCAAATCTGTCATCTAAAATAATTTACTAAGTTACTACGACTAAATTTGAGGATAAGGGTACAGCTTTCCAATTTCCAGCTTGGCAGTTGATGGTAAATCAAGTAATCCTAGGTTTAAGCAAAATCAGAGCATAACTTCTATTATTTGCTTATTATTGTTATTATTTAGTGTGTACTAATACCATTGTCCCATATAAATTAAAACCAATTAGAAAATGTTAAAGACCAAAAGCTTTCAAATATCTCACACATTTTACTGTTGTTTTCCAAAATAAAGGTAAAATATTTGGTCAGTACTGTCGTCTTTTAAAATCTTAAATATTAATAAAAGATTACTCTGCTCAGGCATAGTGGCACATACCTGTAACCCAGCACTTTGGAAGGTCAAGGTGAGAGGATTGCTTAAGACCAGGAGTTTGAAACTAGTGTGGGCAACATGTTGAGATACCATCCCTAACAAAACAAAAAAATTAGCTGGGGAAGATGGTGGCTACTGGTAGTCCTAGATACCTAGAAGGCTGAGGTATGAGGATCATCTGAGCCCAGGAGTTTGAATAAACAGTGAACTATGATCGTGCCACTGCACTCCAGCCTGAATAAGAAAGTAAGGCTCAGTTTAAAAAAAATAAAAAATATAATCTGTCATCTTTGAGTGTATAAAAACTTTCCTATTATTAAGCAACAGTAGATCTTAACCTAAAGAAATAAGATTAAACTATGATTAATTTTTAATATTTTTATGTCAACTGCAAAGGTTATGTTGTTGAATCAACTCACATAGTTATTAATCAAACTGAAAATGTTATTACAGAAGACATTTTATGAGACAGTCGATCCATAAGAAAGATCATCTGCTGTACCTTCAGTCCTTAAAGTACTGACAATAAAATTCTGAATGGTGTTAATGCTGTAATTTGCTTTGAAGTGGGCATCCAGCAAAACTCATGTTAAAAAAGTTAGTTTGTATACAAGTCTTTAAGAACATATTGCATCCATAATTAAAAAGTCTCTATGTTAACGCCAGTATCTTCCTTAGATTTATTAACATAATTCATTAGTTGAGTTTCTTCAAAATTATTCTAATTATAGGTAATATAGCAAAATGTATAAACTGCCTTTATAGATTTCAAATTCAATATGAAATTTGGGTACAATTGCATATTTAGCATTTTCTTTACCTGTTTTTTTAAAAACTGCATTTCAGGATGTGACTTTGATACTAGTTTTCTTATAAAAATTTAGATGTCCTAGATTTTAGCTGTGGGATTTAATTTAATAAACACTGGCTCCCTATGTTCAAAGACAAAAACAAATTCTCTTTGCTTTATTCACTTTGAAAAGATAGATTTTAACAATTTGTTGTAATGTGTATGAAATATATCTCATAATGTAGATCAAGCTTCCTAAAGAAATGTTTTTAAAATAAAGATTTTAAGTAATACCATTTCAAATTCATTGTCTCACTACTTTTACTGGTGTACTATCTATCTAAAATAACCTGTGTGTGGAGAACAATACTGCATTCAGGTGGTTTGTATCAATAGTAGCCCAGTCTAACGGTGAAGCAGTGAGGAGGGTCCAGTCTAAAATGTGGTGGTCAGACAAGGTCTTCTGAAGAGGTGACACAGGAGTAACAACCTGGCAGAAGGTGAGAGAGCAAACTCAGGTTGGAAATAAGTTCTAATACAATCAATTCCTTCGTCTGGGCGCGGTGGCTTACTCCTGTAATGTCGACTCTTTGGGAGGCCGAGATGGGCAGATACGAGGTCAGGTAGCTGGGTGTGGTAGCGCGCGCCGGTAATCCCAGCTACTTGGGAGGCTGAGGCGGGAGAATGGTTTGAACCCAGGAGGCGGAGGTTGCAGTGAGATGAGATCGCACCATTGCACTCCAGCCTGGGTGATGGGGCAAGACTCCATCTCAAAAAAAAAAAAAAAAAAAAATTATTTCAACAATTTTAAAGTTCGATACACGGTACACAGGTTGTCAAATGCAAAGGTCATGTTTTTTTGTTCTTTAAAGGAATTATATATTTTCATACTTTTTTTGTCCTTTTACAAACATTTTCACACATAAACTTTCTATATTAAAACACATTTTAGCAGTAATTGCCATATATGTAACATACATATAAAATCTTCACTAAAAAATTAAGTAAATACAATTCCATTCCTAAAACAAATAAAATAATTAGAATATTTATTTTCAAATAGTTTGGTGGCAAAGTGTTCGTATTGACTATTATTTATTCTTGAAATATTTAACATATAGTACAGCATACATGTTTACATAATGCTTCTAATATATATGAGGAAAATATAGCGATACAAAATATCTTTTCCACAACACGAACCTAGAGGTACAGACTATATAATTATTCAGACCTGGAACAGCATGTAAACATTTGTATATATGTTCAACCTCAGAAATCTAGGCTTATGTGTCTGATGATTTAAGACTTCTTTTTAACCTCTGACTCTTCATAGCATCTGAAAGTACTCTGTAAAGCAATAATTTACTATAAAATAGGATTACATGGGGCTTTCAAACAACAAATGAAAGAAAGAAATGAGTGGTAAGATGCAAGGAAGATTAAATACTGTCTTTCATTTTAAATTTTAGTCTCTGGTTGAACATTTCTTTCCTGCTATTTGGTAATTCTAAACATCTAGAAAGTCTGTAGACATTTTATTCAAAGTAAATCTTAAAATAAAAACCAAAATGGATATCTGTATGATTTTATATTATTTGAAGAGGCTTTCAATGCATTCTCAAAGAAACCCTGAATTTCTAAGAAATAAAACTGTAAGTGAAAATAGGAATTAGGAACATAAGAAGTTGAAACTATTATACTGCTATTTGTTTACGTTGTTTAGTTTTGACTTGATCTGTTTTCCAAAGGCATGGTAGGTGAAATGAGAATCTGACTAGAGCCCACATGCTCACACTTCCTCCTTCTCTTGTAGGGTAAACTGAGTGTTTCCTCTTACAAATCACTCACATGGATTGCAAAATAAGGTAAAAAGATGTTCAACAAGTATGGTAAAGTTATCCAATTAAATATCAAAAACACCATATTAAAACATTAGTTTAAACTTCTTTTAACTAAGATTTCAGAAATTATAATTGTATTACCAAAGACTTTAGCCCTGATTCTCAATCTCTAATATGGAAGACATTTTCCAGATGACTTTTATTAACACTTTGAAATCCTTAAGAACACGGACCTAAGGTAATCAAGGAATGCCAACTTACTACAAACTTTGTAACAACACAAAAACAAATGTACCTGGGAACACCACAAAAGGAGTAAAGCCCTTATTATCACTGAGCTTCAGGTAATTCCACTATTCTTGTTTCATGCTTTCTGGCAACATGGCAAGGTAAGAGTCAGTATTCCCTTTCTATAGATGAGAAAACTGCCAGGGAAAAATCAGTAACTTGCTGTATATTAGTTTTCTGCGGTTGCTGTAACAAAGTACTACAAACTGGGTGGACTAAACAACAGAAATTTACTGTCTCAGTTCTGAAGGCTAGAATTTCAGTATCAAGGTGCTGTAACAAAGTACCAGATGGCTTTTCAACAATGTAATTGATTTATCACCATTCTGGAAGCTGAAAGTCTGACGTGAAGGTGCCAGCGTGATTGGGTTTTGGTGAGACCTCACTTCTCCTTATATCCTCACATGGCCCAAATGAGCTAGCTCTCTGCCTTCTTTTAATAAGGGCACTAATCCTATTCACAAGGGTTCCACCCTCATGACATAATTACCTCCCAAAAGTCCCACCTCCCCGAATACTATCTAATTGGTGATTATATTTCAACATTTGAAGTCTGGAAGGACACAAACATTCAGTCTATCATGCAAGGTATCTGCAGGATTGGCTCCTTTCAATTCTTCCAATGTGAGGAAAGATCTGTTCCAGGCCTTCTCCTTGGCTTCTAGATGGCCATCTCTTCCCTGTTTCTTCATATCTCCCCTCTGTGTCCAAATTTCCTCTTCTTATAAAGACATTAGTCATATTAGACACCCAAATGACCTCATTTTAATTTGATTAACCCTGTAAAAACCCTATCTTCAAATAAGGTCAGATTCTAAGATACTAGAAGTCAGAACATCAACACAGGAATGGGGGATGAGAGCCACAATTCAACCCATAATGCTTGCCAGAGTAGCTTTAGTAAATAGGCAAAGAAGTTGGAAGTTCAAACACAGGTATGCCTAATTCCAAAGCCTATGGCCTTCACACAACAGAGCAGTGTTGTGTGAAGTATGATACATTCAGTAGATAGTTATGCATTTGGTAGATAATTGTTTGGTAGATAAATGACAGTCACTTATTAGTCCTAGAGTCAAGAAGCTTACTTCTCTGCCAAGGAAGGTGCAAGGCTGGTTGCCTCGGCCGGGAGCACGGACGCAGACCCCCCCACCTTCTTTTCAAAAGCTCAGACAAGCCCGGATGAGCTCAGGCAAGCTCAGACATGCTCAGGCTTTTTCCCTTCTCCCATGCTCACACAGCCTGACCTTCCCTTAAAAGAGCCCAGTATGCAAACAAGGTGTGGTAACCCTAGCGTCTTAACAACCAATAGCAGCCAAGTCTTAATAACCAATAGCAGCCGAGTCTTAACAACCAATAGCAGCCGAGTAATTCCAACCAACAACAAGCCAAGTCCTAGGTAAAGGCTTGTAACTTACCCAATAACAGTCCTGCTCTCCCACAACCAATTGAGCTGTTTCACTCCCTATAAAACCCCCTGTCTGAGAGGAGTCCATGCGACTTCTCCGGCCCCTCCTGTCAGACTGCAGAACCTCATCTGGGAGCCTGAATAAATTCCTTCGCATCAGATCTTCTTGTGCTGGCCTCAGTTTCTTCACTTTAAACTCGGCGAGAACAGACCTTACAGAAGGCAGTTGCCTAAGTGACCTGTGATACAACTTAAGAGGATCCAGAATGCCATTTGCTCACATAGGTCAGCCCAAATGCTACCTTCACTTGGTTGGACTTTCCTAAATCCTTTATTATAACTAATAAGTATTTTTGTGTTTTCTTCAACTTACAGCATGAATAATACTTTCTGTCTGACTATACCAACAAATTATAAGCTATTTGAAAGTTTGTGTTCCAATAAAATAAAAAGAAAATGAAACTCAAGAAAATGACAAATGAAATCTGAGGAAATGTACATTAAAGCCACCATAGGTTACCACGACCCAACTACTGGGATGATTAAGATTTAAAAATACTGACAATCCCAGCTGAAAGTCTCATACATTGCAGATGACAATGAGAAATTTTATAGCCACTCTGGGAAACAGTCTGGCTGTTTCTGATAACATTAAATATACACTTACCATATGATCTAGAACTCCCACTCCTGGATATTTACCCCAGAAGAAAGAAAACATGTTTACACAAACATCTGTGCAAAAATGTTCATAGTAGATTTATCTATAATAATAACCTGAAAGTAACTCAAATGTTCTTCAAAAGGTGAATGAATAAACAAATTATGATTCTTCCATGCAATGTAATAATACTCATTAGTTTTTTAAAAAGAACTACTGATACATGCAACAGTTTGAACAAATCTGAGTAAACTAACCTAATAACAAAAGTTTATACAGCTGACCCTTGAACAATGTGGAGGTTGGATGCCAACCCTCTGCAAAGTAAAAAACCAGTGGATAACTTTGGATTTCCACAAAACTTAACTTCTAACAGTCTACTATTAGAAGTAGTTGACTTGAAGTACTGTTGAAGTTTTACCAATAACATAAATAGCCAATTAGCACATATTTTATATGTTATTGATATATGTACTATATTTTCATAACAAAGTAAGCTAGAAACAGAAACGTTACTAAGAAAATCATAAGAGAAAATATATTTACTATTCATTAAGTGGAAGTGGATCTTCATAAACATCTTCATTCTTGTCAACTCCATGTTCAGTAGACTAGGGAAGAGGAGGAAAAGGAGGGCTTGGTCTTGCTGTCTTAGAGGTGGCAGAAGTGGAAGAGGTAGAGGAGGTGGTTGAGGCCAGCACACTCCATGTGTAACCGAAATCCAGATTCAGTAGCTCACTGCTTGCAGAATCCAATTAACAAGAGCCAGGTCTGGTATAAAGAAAGTGACATTTCATTCCAAAGCTGGCTTAGGGAAAGTGAGGCAGGAGAGTTCCCTTGACCCCTTCACAGGGCTTGCGACACAGGTGTGTGCTTTAAAACCTTTGTGGGAGGGGGAGCACACAGGTGAGCAGGTACAGGAGCCAGGGCAAGTACCTACGGGTGCCGGCAGGAATGAACCCTGAACCAGCCTGCAGCAGTATCTAGATGTTGCCCACAACCTCTGGAGCCCCAGAGAGTGTGTGTTACAAACAGTGGTCCTTTAGCTTTGTTGTCTGTGGATGGCTTAAGGCTCAGTGAAGAGTCAGTGTGACAGACTTTTTGGGTTCCTGCACCCAGTGTGTCCTGAATTCTAGTCTGGCAACCAGGAAGAATCAGATCACATGAACAGATGGAAGGGTGGTGTATGCAGAGGATTTTATTGAGTGATGGACGTGACTTTTAGCAAGATGAGGAACTGGAAAGAGGATGGAGTGGGAAGATAATCTTCCCCTGGAGTCTGGCTGTCCTTTTCTGACCTCTTCTCTGACCATCCCCGGCCAAACTCCTCCTGATGTTCAGATGTTTCTGTTCTCTCCTTCTCTGCTATGCTCAGAAGGACTTTTTTTTTTTTTTTTTTTTTTTTTTTTTTTTAAATGAGTAGAAGGTGAGCGATGTGGCAGGCCAAAAGGTAACATTCAGGTGGGAAAACAGAGTGAAGTATTCTTTCAGGGATATGGGCCCAGGCTTGAGGGTGGAACACTTTGCCAGGAACCCTGCCCTTTTCTACCCAGTATTTCCCTGCCTCCCGCCAATATTAAAAGGAGTAAAGGCTTCCAGACCTAAGGGTACCACCTCACTTTTGGAGCAGAAAGCAGGTGCTTTTAAACGTGGGGATGGGGCATGGCTGGCATGAATGGCCTGAAAGGAGCAGGTGGGGTCCATCCACCTGCTTCAGTGCCTTATCTACTGGGTGGGTCAAGTTGGCATCTTTATGGGCAGAACTAGGTTGTAAAGGTGGCTGAAACTCACCAGGTGAGAAAGGTTCTTAGTAGGCATACTTAGGTTGCAAATTGACTCTTATTTCTCAAGGCGTTCCCTTGGTTAGAGAGAGTTCTGCCTGGAACTTCTAAGCACATAGTTAGATGAATTTGTCCTGTAAGGAATGTCTAGTAAAGGGGAGAAAAATGGTTATAATTGCATTTCTAAAGAGTTAAGTAGGAAGTGGGCAGCAGGGGGAAACAGAAAAGAAAAAAGAAAATAATAATAATAATAAATAGTAATGTATTCTCTTTTTCTTAGAAAATAGGAGTACTCAGTTACAGGCATAATTTTTATTTAAGAAAATATACATAAAAGTAGACCCACACAGTTCAAACCTGTGTTGTTCAAGTCAATGGTATACATATGATTACGTGTATATGATATCCTTTAAAGGGAAAATAACATTGATACATAACAGATGAATAGTTTCAAGGACTCATGCGTGGATGTAGAGTGTGACTATAAAAAAAGAGAATAAGGGAGCTTCTTGGGTGATGGAATTTTTCCGTATCTTAATTGTACAGTTGGTTACATGAATCGATGTGTGTGTTAAAATTCATAAAGTTGTACACCAAAATAAAGTCAATTTTATTTTTTATTTTATTTTATTTTTTGAGACATAGTTTCACTCTTGTTACCCAGGCTGGAGTGCAATGGCACGATCTCGGCTCACCGCAATCTTTGCCTCCCGGGTTCAAGCAATTCTGCCTCAGCCTCCCGAGTAGCTGGGATTATAGGCGCGTGCCACCATGCCCAGCTAATTTTTGTGTTTTTTAGTAGAGATGGGGTTTCACCATGTTGACCAGGATGGTCTCGACCTCTTGACCTCGTGATCCACCCACCTCAGCCTCCCAAAGTGCTGGGATTGTAGGCGTGAGCCACCACGCCTGGCCGTCAATTTTATTATATAGTAATTCTTAAAATAAAATTAAAATGTCTTTCCTCTTTCAACATCGAGGGATTAAAAAATATTAATTAAATTGTATTCCCTTATCTTCATTATAAGCCCAAAGATTTCATATTTCCTACCCGTACTTGGTATTTGCCTTTTTATAAAACGAATAGATTACATCTATATGAGAGTACTAATGAAAAGGATGTGATTAATTTTGCAAAAGATGCATTATAATTTAAAAATGGACTTTTTTTTTTTTGATGGAGTTTGACTCTTGTTGCCCAGGCTGGAGTGCAGTGGTGTGACTTCAGCTCACTGCAACGTACACCTCCCTGGTTCAAGTGATTCTCCTGCCTCAGTCTCCTGAGTAGCTGGGATTACAGGCATATGCCACCACACCCGGCTAATTTTTGTATTTTTTTAGTACATGTTGGCCAGGCTGGTCTCGAACTCTTGACCTCAGGCGATCCGCCCACCTTGGCCTCCCAAAGTGCTGGGATTATAGGAGTGAGGCACAGTGCCTAGCCTAAAAATAAATTCTTTTAGTAAAATTTAATTTTTTGAATTGTTTTCTCGGGTATTGACAAGGTTCTTAGAATGGCACACACTTAGTCTTAATGTGAAATATCTTTTGTCTCACATCCTCTCTTAAGACTAGAAGTTAGATATGAAGAGAATCCTAGCTTGTTAGTAATTTTACCTTAGTATCTGTTATTGCTGATTAGAAGACTGCATGAGGAGGAGTAGAATTGTTCTTTCTTGTAGGTCAGTTTATCTTTCCACGTTGTTGCTTATAGAATTTTCTTATTGTTTTTGTTCTTCTACAGATTCAAAACGCTACAGCTGGATTGCTTGCTCATTTTTCTTATTTAATCTTTCCCAGAACTCTGATTCCTCAAATTAAAGACTCAGCTCATCCTTAAATTATAGAAAATTCCTAGCCATTATCTCTTTGAATAGTTCCTCTTCTCTACTCTTTTTTTTTCCTCTAAGAAATCATGTGTTTTTCGGTTTCTTTTTTCTCCCAACTTAGTTTCAGGCACTAAATTCCTTTACAGACATCAAGTTTTCCCAATTCTTTTCTCCATTGGTGAGTGGGCTTTTCTAGTTTCTCAATAAAGAACACTTCAAGGCTTCAGAATTTATGTAGGGACCCAGTTATAATTTCCCAAATATTCAGAGCTGTAGCCCTGTCTCCTTATTCTGTCTTGTCATTAGAGCCTGAACTTTTACTGCCCAGAACCTGGGTCTTTATTTGGTCTCAGCCGGCTGCTGCAGTTTCAGCCTTCTCTTTACTATACTAGCTTTGATTTTTCTCCTTCATTTTTAAGAATTCTATATTTTTATTCTTTTTTTAGAACTTAGAAATATATAACTTATTATTATATTTGCTCCAGTATTTCTATATACTTCTCTCTCTCTCTCTCTCTCTCTCTCTCCTAGTGTGTGTGTTGTGTGTGTATGTGTAGGGAAGGGGCTTTGATTGCCCATCTGTATCAGCTCATTCCACCATAATGACAAAAAGCATTTCAGATATTTACTAAGGACTGAGAATAGCCTTAGAAAAAAGTAAACTGTAGATCCATAGAGGATAGAATAGCATATTATATTTCAGTTAATTATCCACTTGCATTATCCAGAGAAACACAAATAACCAGAGAAACCCAGTGTTCTTACAGTTTTAAGGGTTTATGCTTGGGGGTGCTCAATAAATAGTTCTTCAATGAATGATTATGAATGAAGATGTCTAGGATATTGTACACTGATGTGTGGAGTATGAGCCATCAACATTTTCCTAATTTTTGTTTGTGGTGGCACAATTACTCTCACTATTTATTGAAAAAATAGATCCATTAAATTTTTTCTATCTGCCAAAGCATCACTAATCTTCAAAAGTTTACTATCTAGTGCAATACATGTTTGTGTGTGCATGTTTGTTGAATAGTAATTCCACCAATATGATATATGCCTTCTAAAAGCCAGGGGTATAGCAGTCATTGTAGAAACACAGAATAAAAATATCCTTGGTCTTCTCAGAGAATATTAGTGAAGGCTTCCTATAGACAATTGCATTTGAACTGAAACATAATGGATGAATATGAAGCTGATATTACAGTGACAGTCAATAAGGAAAGACCATTTCAGACTATATATACAATACAAAATCAAAGGCAAAAGAGTTTGAATGAGGAAAAAAGAAGTAAATGCACTGGAGAATTGCATATTTGTTTTGGGGTGGGAGATGACCTAAGAAGGCATTGTGGGAGGTAAATTTTAAAACATTAGCAGAGTCAGATCATGAAAGTCATGTTGTGTCTTCCTAAGAGGTTTGAATTTTATTGTGTAGAAGACACCATGTCATTAAAGGATTTTAAAAGGGAAATGATATGATCAAATTAGGGATTTATAAGGCATGTTCTTCAAGCAATGTGGAGATGATTTGGAGGTAAAAAAGGCTATTTAACTGCCTGGCAAGAAAGTAGAAGGCCCTCATCTCAGGTATTAAAAGCAGGCCAGTGTGGAGGAGAAAGATTACAGAAATAACTAGGAAGCCAAATCCAGAAGGCTTGCAAAATCTGGAGTATATGAATGCATTGAAAATACCAGTTCAGGCCAGGTTCGGTGGCTCTTGCCTGTAATCCCAGCCCTTTGTGAGGCCAAGTGGGCGGATCACCACGTCAGGGGTTTGAGATCAGCCTGGCTAACATGGTCAAACCCCGTCTCTATTAAAAATACAAAAATTAGCTGGGCATGGTGGCGCATGCCTGTAGTCCCAGCTAGGCTGAGGCAGGAGAATCGCTTGAACCCGGGAGTTGGAGGTTTCAGTGAGCCGAAATCACGCCACTGCACAATCTAGCCTGGGTGACAGAGCAAAACTCGTCTCAAAAAAAAAAAAAAAAGAAAAAAAAGATAAACAACAGTTCAGTCAACTGGAAGCATTCAGCTCATGTAAATTGTTTATTCAATATGGATGGCATCTAAAAATTGGAATTGTCGATTCTATGATGAAAAGAATAATCATTATTCACCCAAGTCCTAAGGTATTCGTTAAATCTTTAGCTAATGCATTTGCAAAATTTTTTCTAAATTATCTGAAAGAGGCCATACAATATGCCAAACTTAGCATACTATATAGCCAGCTTTTCACCTAGCCAAGATAGTATTCTCCTACAACACTTTTTAAATGGCAAACCAAATGTGAATTATGGACATATTTCTTTCACCAAATTCAGGCAATTTCATTTAAAGTAGCAACATCTGTGGACAATGTTTAATTGCTTCTTTTCAATCTAATTGAAAAAACCTAGTACAACTTAAGAAAGAAGGAGCCAAAGCAAGGCACGGAATTTTTAAATACAGCTTTTGTAGTAACATTTTGAGCAATTTCTAGCAGTTGAAAAATGCTGATTCGTTGCCTAGAGGGTTATGCTAAGGAAAACAAGACAGAAATTTAAGCTGTAGAATTCATGAAAACCTTTATCATGGCAAACAATAGTGAAACCCAACATTGCCTGGAAGGGGAAATTCGAGTCTGCAATCTGTTAGACTTTATGCACTGATAAGTGATAAGATTCTGTGCTGCATTTGAAAAGAATACAGTAAACACAATTCTAGACAGACCTGCCTTAGGCTTAACATGACACTTAAGTGCTCTGTAAGAAAAAAAAAAAAAAAAAAAAAAGCTCTTCTGGACATTATAAACTGATTTTATTTTATTTTCCAGCGTTAAAGCTAAAATGTCAACTAATATCTATTAACAGGAAATCAGTCCTCTTTACTGTGTTTCACCCAGTCTATATAAACTTTGATGCGAACAAAGAAAATAATTATTGTTTGAAGTAGCAATGTATGTGAATATTTTAAAATCCCATCACAGAAGCCCTTTAGTTTTTTCATGTTACTCCCCCTACAAACAAATAAACAAACTAAACTAAATGCAATTAGAGTAGAATAAATAAATACTTCTAGGTAAATCCGAGTTGAAAGTCATTTTCCACAATGAAAAAGCAATGACTAATAATTATGTAATCATTAACATTAATAATCATATTTCTTTAATATGTAGGTTTCCTGTAGGAATTCTCAAACTGGGAGGGAGAGAAACAACAGTGTCTTTTGTTATATTGAGCCACACATTGGATGACCTAAAATAAAAATTATTTGGCTTTCTGAATGTAAAGCATTCTACCAATGCCTTGAAACTGTTACCAGTGGCAGAGATGTGAGTTATCCAAAGTTACTGGCGGAGTATCCGTATGAGTCCCTAGCACCTCAGTCCTTGCCTCCTCAGAAGAAAGAATTTGACTGAGGGACATAAAGCAGAAAAAGTGACAAAGGCAAGCTCCAGAACGGGAGTGGAAGTTTATTTAAATAGGCTTTAGAACAGGAAAGAAAGGAAAATGTGCTTGAAAAAGACTCAAGCAGATGACTGAAGGTTCAAGAGAGAAAAAAGGGCAAAAGAAGACAGAAAAAATGAAAGGAGCCTTTAACCTTGATCCTAGGACTTAAAAGCTCACCTCTTCCCCATGATTCTTTCCTTAGGGTTAGCTTCCCACATGTGCAGAGCCCTCCTTACCCCATTACCTCCTTACCCTTGGGAAGTGAGCAAACAGTGTGTTCACGCAGTTATACACATGCCCATCTGAGGCTTTCTTCCTTTTTCCAGCAGAGTGTACCTGGAACATCATACTTCACCATTTTTGTCTCTTAACAGGTATGACCAGGAAGCTGTTTCTCCCTGAGATCTGCATTCAGTTAACATTTTTAATGTTAACAGGGGTGAACCATCAGGAGATTTCTCCCTGGTAGGTGAATTACTGTTTTTAGAGAGGCAAAGCAATAATTGCAGAACCATCACCCAACATTTCTAGTGGTTGGGGGTAGAGCCCTCTCCTGCCCCACTCATGCTTAACTACCAGCAACAAAACTAGGGCAATCTGTGAAAATGTACATGGCACTTATTCAAAAATTACACTTATAATCCCAACACTTTGGGAGGCCAAGGCAGGAGGATCATTTGAGCCCAGGAGTTTGAGGCCAGCCTGGGTAACATGGTGAGACAAAAAATAAAAGATTTAACTGCATGTGGTAGTGCACATCTGTGGTCCCAGCTGCTAGGGAGGCTGAGGTGGGAGGATTCATTGAGCCCCAGAGGTTGAGGCTGCAGTAATGTAGGATCATGCTACTGCACTCCAGCCTGGGTTACAGAGTAATATGCTATCTCTAAAAAAAAAAAAATAATTAAAAATACCAATTACAAAGAAGAAAATAGAGTGATTTAAATACATTTACTAAAGTGTTATTCACTATTAGAGCATATGAATTTTCATACAATGGAATATAATATGAAACATATGGCACTTGTCTTAAAATTATGGAGTGATTTTCGGTTGGAAAATTAAATTAATTTCTACAGTTTAACACTGGGGCACATTTTCTTTCTAATAATCCTACATACATGGTATTATCCATAAAATTTACAAATACATGTACATAATATAAGTAATAAGAGAATTTTATCAGTCACATGGCTTGAATTTAAAAAGCAGAATTATAGTTTTTCTCTTATCATCTTGAATTATGTAAACTTTAACACGTTTTCTCTTTTGTATTAGCTTAAAGGGCACATTTTCTAATTATTAACAAATTTGCATTTTGTTCTTTGGCATTTTCAGATGTAAGACTTAGAAACCTATAAAAAATCTTTACTTTTAATATATTAAAAATTATTAAAGTTGTCTTTCCTTATTCACGTTTTCACTATCCAGGGTTTCAGTTTCCATGGTATCAGTTACTCATGGTCAACCATAGTCCAAGCACTGTAAATGGAAAATTTTAGAAATAATTCCTAAGTTTTAAATTGCCTGCCATTCTGTGTATGTGATGAAAATCTCATGCTGTCTTCCTGCTCTGTCCTGCCAGGGATGTGACCCTTCCCTTTGTCCAGTATATTCACACTGTCTATACGCTTCACCTGTCATTCACTCAGCAACCGTCTCAGTTATTAGTTTGACTGTCACCGTATTGCAGTACTTGTGCTCAAGTAACCCTCAATATACTCCGTACTGGCCACAAAGCGCAAGAGCAATGACAGACACCATGCGAAGTGATGGAAATGCAAAAATGAAAAAAGTCTTCATTGTAAAAGCCACAGTGAATCTATTTTTTAAAAACCACGCATATAAACAATTATTAAAATGTGGAAAATTCCAGTAAAAAGAAGAAAGTATCAAAGATTGAGCAAACATATTTCAGGTATAGTAGGGACTATTCTGGATGTAGGCACTTGAAAGAGAAATTAACAAATAAGAATACTGTTAAGGTCAGGTGCAGTGGCTCAAGCCTGTAATCCCAGCACTTTGGAAGGCTGAGGTGGGCGGATCACCTGAGGTTGTGAGTTCAAGACCAGCCTGACCAACATGGAGAAACCCCATCTCTACTAAATGATACTCGGGAAGCTGAGGCAGGAGAATCACTTGATCCTGGGAAACAGAGGCTGCAGTGAGATGAGATAGTGCCACTGCACTCCAGCCTGGGTGACAGAGCAAGATTCCATCTCAAAAAAAAAAAAAAAAAAAAGAATAGAGTTAAAAGAAAAATGGAAGCAAAATGGGCCAGTGATAGAGCAAGAGGATCTTTCCCATCAAAAGTCAAAATGTATGAAATTATTTGACCTTTTGAGAACATTTTTTCAATGTGGTATTGCAATATTTGATAAGAATAAAAGTGCTTATACAGATGGGGTTGAGAAGAAACACAGGGCCAAATCTTCCATGTTAAGAATTTGAATTATTTTCTTTTCCTTGAAGGTGACAGAGTCAAATATGAGTTTTAGCCAAGGAATGACATAGTCGAATTTTCACAAAGAGAAAAAAAACTGAAAGTGGTTTGGAGAATGAAAGACAAACGCTAAGGACATAAACTGCAGAAAAAGCCAGGGGCCTATAACTATGTCTTGGAAAGCAAAGATACTTTTAAAGACTGTGAAGTGAATTCAATTAGGAGGGAAAAGGTGTTTCATTTCAATTTTCCAATATCAATATTTAAAACCATGATTTTTTTCCACTCATTACATTTCTTCACAATCAGAAGAATAAAAATGACACTAATGTTTAAAACAGCCTATTATTTTTTTCAATTTAAGCAGTAAAAATGTTAAGTACCTGCACTGGTCTAATTTTCTTAATCATTAGCTAGCTAATTATACCTTAATTAGTTTAAAAAGTTTCTAATTAACTAAGTTTCTGAAGAAACTTAGTTTACTCTTTACTTAGTTTACTGTCTTACTTTATTCCTGAAGAAACTTAGTTTACTGGGGAATATCTGATTCTCAATTAAAGTAAGTCATATAAAAAGTAACAACTTTCGGCCGGGCGCGGTGGCTCAAGCCTGTAATCCCATCACTTTGGGAGGCCGAGGCGGGTGGATCCCGAGGTCAAGAGATCGAGACCATCCTGGTCAACATGGTGAAACCCCATCTCTACTAATACAAAAAATTAGCTGGGCACGGTGGCGCGTGCCTGTAATCCCAGCTACTCAGGAGGCTGAGGCAGGAGAATTGCCTGAACCCAGGAGGAGGAGGTTGCGGTGAGCCGAGATCGTGCCATTGCACTCTAGCCTGGGTAACAAGAGCGAAACTCCGTCTCAAAAAAAAAAAAAAAAAAAAAAAGTAACAACTTTCTGTATCTAATCAGAGATAACCGATACTGTTTGGCTCTGTGTCGCCACCCAACTCTCACCTTGAATTGTAATAATCCCCACATGTTGTGGGAAGGACCAGGTGGGAGGTCATTGAATCATGGGGCAGGTTTTCCTGTGCTGTTCTCGGGAAAGTAAATGTCTCATGAGATCTGACGGTTTCATAAAGGGAAGTTCCCCTGCACTTGCTTTCTTGACTGCTACCATGTAAAACATGCCTTTGCTCTTCCTTTGACTTCGGCTATGATTGTGAGACCTCCCTAGCCATGTGAAACTGTGAGTCCATTAAAACTCTCTCCTTTATAAATTATCCAGGCTTGGGTAAGTCTTTAGTAGCAGCATGAGAATGGACTAATAAAATAACTGACTGTTATTTCCAATTTGGTATATTTCCACATATATTTGGTTCACAAATACATAGGACATTGTGTTCCTGGGAGGTAAAGCATTTCACCAACCAATTCTAATTGTTCTGCACTAAAACTTGTTTTGATATTTTGAAAATTTTCATAGTACTATGGTAAGCATACTTGTGTAAAAATCACTGGAAACATCTCTGATGATTTCTTTGTGATAAATTCTACAAAAGGCAAAGGCATTTTCAAGTCTCTTGAAGCTGCTCTAAGGAAAGCCTGTGCCCATTGCATTGCTCATTTTTATCATTAATGCTCGGTATTATATTTTAAATATTCAAAAATATAACAGAAAATAACCATTATATCTTTATTGTTTAAATTTATATTCCTTTGATTACTAACAGAGTAAAGATGTTTTTCCATAGAATCTGAAGAGATGAAAATTTTTATCTTTTTGAAACTTCAATATACAAAATATGCTTATTCTTTCAAAACATCCAAATAAAACACCACTAATAAAAGTACAAAACTATAAGGCAAGACATTTTTCTCCTTCTTTGTATTAAAATTTAAACAGATACAAATTAACTTTAGAAGTAAACCTTTTTAACTAAAGAATTAAAATTATGAAATAAATTAATCAGGTTTAGTCACCATTTTTTTGACCAGAAAGAGATTCATTGGGAATAGAAAGAAATTAATGAGACAGTTTCAGATTTTCTTGCTATTTTATTAATAAACAAGAATATGAGGCAATTTCTGTCAAACATACTTTTAAGAAATAACCACAAATTGCTATTTACTGTATATAAGTCTAAGATTGTGAATCTCCAGCTTTAAAACAAAAATACAGAGATAATTAGGCTCTATACAACTAAGGACCCATGAAACCAGGTGTCAAGACAAACTTTCATGATGCAGACCACACACAGTCACCTTGAGTTATTCAAAAATATAATTTCAATTTTATAAATTGTGTTTAGAAATTGGCATGAATTGATTGTCTGTACTTGATCAATGAGGTTCTGAAAAATTGATAACTTGTAGTTTCCAAAAACAGAGGAAGTAAAGACAGGAAAAGTTAAGTGGTAAGGGAACTTGTTGAGAAAATGACAGTGTGATCATACTTACTATTTGAAGATTTCCACAGGCCTAGAGATATTATGATAATTTAAAAATGTTGAATGTGGCATTTATTTTCAACAAATAAAAATGTATCAGAGAATTACAGTACAGATAGAGTCATTTTTACATTTATAGACCTTCTGAAGTTATGCACTTAATTATTTTGTATTTATCAGCAGAACAAAAGAGCAGCATTTCATTCCCTTTGTGGTTCCTGCCATCAAATGTTGAATTGATAGAATTAAAAAAATTCTGATAATTTCTGCCCTTGAATAACGCTAAATTTAAATAGACAGTCTTTCATTTAATATCTGTTCAGATAGTATTTGTTTGGAGTCAATTGAATTTAAAGACTTATTATTTTGTACTGAAAGTCTAAGCTTGCATTTTCTGCTATGCAACAAGGGAAATTCAGGACTGATTCGGTAGCATACTTCCAACATTTATATTCACTCCTAGGGCATCCCATTAATATTGCAGAGATTATATTATTGTTCTATTCAATTTTTATATAAAATATAACTTAAAAATCAAATCAAACAAATACTACCATCTGTATACTAACTTTAATAGAAAATCATTGAAGAAAAAATGAATTACATTTGTAATTAACTAGCAAATAAATTCTTATTTTAATGCAGCCTTCATGTAGTTTTTAGCTCAAAAAAAAAAAAAAAAGGCAAGTAGAAGCTCGAGGGAATTTCAAAGCTGTCTTGGTTATCAGCTTATCCTTGTAAGCTTCTGCTTATCTTATCAAGTAAGGCATCATTTTTGCTTCCTTCTGCTAATAAGGTCTGGAGCAGAGCTTTCCTCTAGCAATTTAGTAATTCCTTTTGCAGACAGAAGTGTTCAGTCTGCTGGCTCTCCCCTCACTTATCTCTCTATTTAGTTGTAGTTTTTTCTTTTTCTTTCTTTTTTTTCCCCCCAGGGCAGCAAGAGATTCAAATTCATTTCTTTTCCTGGATTTTTAAGATTCTAAAGATCCAAAAAAGTATATCTTCTCCCCCAAAGCATTGATTCTAAGTAAATTTTGATTTTCTCAAGGTCTGTGTTGGAATATATTTTCTGGGGTAAGTCATAAAACATGCTTGAATCATGCCTGAATTCACTTTTATACAAAACAATGAATAAATTACTTAGGTCTCAGTACCTCAGTTCCTCTTTTTATAACCTTGTGATGCAAATGAGTAATTCACAATGTAGTTGCAAAGATAAATGAGTTAATATAAACACCATAGTTGCATGTTTATTGCCACGACTATTAATATTACTCTAAATAGTGATATCTCTTTAGAGTATTTGGCATAATAATAATTATTATTGTTATATTAAAAAGTAACCATTTTAATTTGCAAATGGCAGCTTTAGAAGACAAATTTCCAATTCAATATTTAGTAAATATGAGGGCAGTCAGATATAAACAGATTATGGCTTCATCAGGATAAAGTGAAATTAGAACAGTTGATGAAGATGGAAGCAAAAGAAGGAGAAGGCGTTAGTTCATTATATTTGGAAGCAATGGGGAAAAAAATCAGAATACAAAAAGGTAACCAAGTGCAATGGATTGGCAGTTTAGGCATCATCGTTTGAAAGGTGAAGTTAAGGCTGGAGTACAAAATGAAGAACATAATGTGTACAAACTATGAGATAATCTTCCTAATGAACAAACAACTCGTCAAACCTTTCCTGGAATTCTGCAGCATGGCAAAGACTCCTAATCTTAAGAGGAATGTGAAAACTTGAAGAGGGTTCAGAGGACAGCCACAAAGATAATGAATTGGTTGTAAAGTAAGACCTACAAGAAAAGGTGAAAAGATCTGGAATTATTCAATTTGGAAGCAAGAACTTAGAGGTTATTTAAATCTTCCTGTTAAAAATATATGGTCTCATCTCATGCTTCTTCATGAATTAAAAGGAGGAAATAAATTTAAATCTAAGAATAGAGAATTTATGGAATTTAAACAATAATTTAACAAGCTGGTTTGTTACACATCATTAAAGTCTCCTGAGAATGGTCTACAAAATGTACATGCTCCTTGAAGTTGTATAATTTAATTATGTATTTATTTTAGTTAACTGCAAAGGTGCAGTCTTTGATGAAGAAGAGAAATGGCTCTGATGACCTAGAAGGGGTCTTTCTAGCCTTAAATTTCACTGAAATCCAGAGTTAAGTATTAACAGTCTACTAAATCATTGCCACATTTCTAGCCTTGCCTCTAACTCATTTGTTTTAGGACTGTAGGATTGAGATGGAAGGTGAGGTGATTTGGACCAAGGTGAGTCTGGAAGAAGGGGCCAGTATTGGGGAATGGAGAGGAGGAGGGAAGGTGGAACAGTTGAGAGAATGGCATTCCACACAAAAAGATAGCAGTTTAAAGGCAAGGAGTGTCAAAGAGAGTTTATACATTTATGGGGCATAATTTGGGTATGATCAAGAAATATTATACATGGAAAGGATGGTAGGAGATGGCATGCCGAAGAGCTTAGCTGGCAGAAGACGATGAGAAGGTTTTAATTTTAGAATAAAGCTGGTCTTCAACTCTTAGGAATGTTGACTTGAAGAGTACTTAGGAGGGAGATTCTCTGATGAGATTTCTGGTTCAGGAAAATCACACTTGCAAAGATGTGAATGATGGATTACAGACAGGAGGCATTGGAGGCAGGAAGAGCTGGTCTATATTGAGCCAGTCCATTTGAGAGACAACAGAGGTTCAAACTGAGCTATAGTGGGCATACCGAAGGAGAGCAAAAGGAGGACATTTAGAAAGTTGAGTTTGAGATAATTCATTAGTTTGATGTCTACAGTATCTAGGAGAAAAATGATGATTAAAAAGAGAATAGTTAGTTAAAAAAAAAAGCTTTCATTGAGTCATTTTCTTATCAATGTATTCAACAAACGGATGATTATTATGGATATGGATTAGGCATTGTATTAGGTACTAAAGATACCAAGGTTTTTTCAGTATGTAAACACAGGGCCTGGTTTCCTTGGGACAGTTCTGGTTGACACTGGTTATCCTCATCCACTGATGGATAAATGGCTAAACAAAATGTGATATATACATAAAAAGGCACAGTGTTCAGCCTTAAAGGAAGGGAATTCTGACACATACTGCAACGTGGATGAATCTTGAGTCTTTCAGTCTCTACAGATTTGACTCCTTTAGATACCTCATATGAGTGACATTGTGCAGTGTTTGCCTTTTTGTGATTTACTTATTTTACTTAGCATAATGTCCTCAAGATTCATCCATATTGTAGTATGTGTCAGAATTCCCTTTTTTAAGACTGAAAAAAGTCATAACTTGAAATTCCTTTTTAATTTTTTGATATAAAAAATAATGAATGTATGATTATATGTATATGCTCTCATTTTTCAATCCCCCAAATTCTTCCTGCAGTATTTGTGGTTAATAATACCCAATCATGTGACTTTGATGTTCTAAAGAGCTATAACATTCAGTGTGGTCCAAGAGTAATTTTATGTTGGTATTGAGGGACTGTGTAATAGAAGCTTCTCTTCCTGAGTCCGCAAGGGGCGTGGTTTCAAAGGCAGGAGTTTCCTGGCTCCACGCCTCCATCCGGGAACCAGAGGGGTTTCAAATATAAAGTTCTTCGTCTGGGTTTCCAGGGTGGGCTATGTAGAGAAAGCCAGGTGAGGTTCCTTTGTCCTAAAAAACCTGAAAGCTCTGGGAGGAGGGGGCTCTGTAACTCAAAGTCAAAGATCAATCACTCCAGAGAAAGTTTTGAAAGAACTCCTCTCCTTGGAGGAGAACATGAATGGGGAGGGAATAAATCAAGAGTTATCTTAATAAATCTCCAGCTGCTCCTACCTATATGGATTCCTTCTCTGGGTCCCCTTCCACAACAGCATGGGAACTGTCTTTCTTTCTCTCTCTGTCTAATAAATTGCTTTTCCCCAAAATTCTTTGGGTCCATGATACGGCAAACTCATGGCACCTCCAGGACCCCTTTCCCCATTCTTTCGGGTTAGCGAGGCTAAGAACCTCTTCAGAACTGGGAGCTGAGTACACTCCCCTGTTACAGTATCAGTTTCCGTCGTCAGGTGTCCTGGCTGCAAAGAAATTTCCTTCATTTTATGAATGAGGATAGCTCAAGAAAACCAAGTCATATGTAGTTTATACTTTGGAAAAGCCACCTGAACCTATTAATGATAAGTTTGGGAAAAACACATTAAACCTCTGCAATGTTTGGTCGTATCAGTCTCTTAAACAGCAAGATCAAGAAGAAAAGTTAGGTCCCCAGACACATGGGCTATCTGGAGCTCAGTTCATGTGGATATTGTTTATGAATTCCTATTAGAGTTGACCCAATGGCCATGAAAGCTAATAGAAAAGCCTTTGGGCATGATTATAACTAAAGTTTCTCAGACAATTTTGAGAGCTTCAGTTTTGATGAGTCAGACATTCCTTCTGTTTTATCTGAGGACTGAGGATGGTAAAGGCAATGATGTTTCTGAACTACAGCATTTCTTAATTACCCTTCCAGTGAAATGCCCACCTCTATTATTAGACCTACGGGAGAGTCTTCCCCGAGTGTGAAATGTGAGGTCTAATATTGCTTTGCTTTACTCAAAGCAGTTATTATTAGAGATTCTAGGCAAAGGACAGAAGGAGCAAGAAAAGGCTTCTGGTCAACCAGAAAACGGGTAGGCAAATATTAAGAACATTTTCCTAACCATATGAGGAGAAGGGCTGGAATAAGCATTATTTGTAGATTTTCAAATGTGTCTAATATATTTTTAACTTACATGTTTATCTCATTTTAAAATTTTCTTGGGATTGTGGGCTTGAAAGATAAAAAATAAACATTCTGTGAAATCTCTTTGAATTTTCTGTCAGCAAAACCCATTTAGGATGTTTATGAGGTTTTCCTACACACAATGGATTAAACGATGTACCGATTTTCATAGACTTTATTTCAACCTATTTAGGAAGACTATCTTATTGCCACTAGGTGGAACAAAGAATGCGATTTTCACCAAAGTTGTATTTTTTCCTCCCATAATGAGGTGCCTAAAACTAGCATTGAGTCAAGACTTGATAAAAACAGTCCCGATTTAGTTTTTGTTTTGATTTTTGACCTAGTTAGACAATTTGGATTTTTTTTAATAGCAATTCATTCGGCATTTGAATCTGCTAAAGCATTATTCCTTGTTGAGGCTGTGTTTCTGTATGTGCATCAAACTTAGTTATAATGTATTCCTTTGTAAGAAGCAAGGCACTTATCTGGGTTTTTATACAGTTGCCATGTTTACCTGTTGTACCAATGCCAGTGAGAATCTGGGTTGCTTCCAAAGCACCAAAACCATTAGAACCCAAAAAAATAACTGCTACTGGCATTGGTATTTTCTCTCCTATCTATACTTCTGACAGGGTCTAGTAACCCCAGCATCAATTAGAAATGAAACATTCTGTTTCTACCACTGTCTGGTGATTTCTCCTTATTTTGTAAAAGGAAATTTGGGTCAAGCATGAGGTATCATTTGTCAGACAAAGGTTGTTTTGTTTTGTTTGTCTTTTGTGATTTCATTTTTCAAACTAAGGCAGGACAATTGCTCTTTCAGTGTCGTTTGCACTATCCATATTGACAGGCGTGTGTTTTGCTGTTGTTGATTTGTTTTGTTTTGGTTTTCAAGAGTAGTCTTAGAGATGTCCTTGTACTTTGGTTTATCTAAGGCTTAATCTGAAGAGTTATTCTTCAAGATGCTAAAGAAGTTTTGTAAATTAGAGAAGGGAAGTCTATCATCCTTCTTTTGTATTTCTTACTAAATCCTCTATCGCAGATTTAAGAGAACGAACAACAAATGTGAATAGGACAGTAGTAACATCTTCTTACTAGCTGGAACCAGAATATTTTCTGAAAGTGTTAGTGAGATAGTCTCTAATATCTAGTGCACACTTTTCCCCCTTGCTTATAGGCTGGATTATTGGCTGATCAATTTTTACAGGAAATACCTAAGTGATGGTTTCTAAGAGGTCTTGTTCTATACTCTTTTCATATGCATCCTTGGCCAAATTTTGAATTGTATCAAAATTTTGATACCATTTGGTAACCAATTCAACCTGATTTTTCCAATCAAGTTTGAGCATCCTCTGGTCCCAAGAGGATACTTCAGGACTGTGTCTCAATAGCAAGACTAAATTCTCAGTGAAACTTTGTCTTTACTTTTGAAAGTTAGGAAAGTCTTTAACTAAATAGAGCAACTCTAATCTTGATGAAGGCTTAAACCATAAAGCCAGTAAGGCTGGTCCTTGCCTGAAACTATGCTATAGGACATTGTGAGTGGGTGTTGACCTGGACTGTGTGTGGAAAAGCCTGACGGAGGGAAAGGAAGAGGGTTTGGAGAAGGATCAGAACAAGGAGAAAAAGCAAAACAAAAGGTAATGTGCAGGCGATGGGGTTCGAAGCAATAGAAGAGGCCAGAAGAAAGGCCACGAAAAAGTCAGTCCAAAGTTGTGTGTGAAGGATGGGACAGTTCAAGTTCGAGTTTTAGATCCTCCGTTGATAGTTTGGATATTTGTCCCCAACCCAAATCTCATGTTGAAGTATAATCCCCAGTGTTGAAGGTGGGGCTTTGTGGGAGGTGTCTGGATCATGGAGATGGATCTCCCATGAATGGCTTGGGCCATTGCCTTGATGATAAGTGAGCTCTTTCTCTGAGTTCATACAGTATCCACTTCTTTAAAAGTGTGACACCCCCGCTTCTACACTTGCTGTCTATCTCTCTTTCTCTGGCTCCTTTTCTCACTATGCAAGGCACCAGCTTTCCCTTTGCCTTCAGTCATGTTAGTAAGCTTCCTGAGGCTTCCCTAGAAGGCAAGCAGATGCAAGCACCATGCTTCCTGTAAAGCTTGCAGAACCATGAGCCAATTAAATTTTCTTTATAAATTATCCAGTCTCAGGTATCTTACAGCAATGCAGGAACGGCCTAATACATCCATAAGTTCCTTCTTTTTTCAGAGTAGCATTTCAGAATTTTCCTGGCTTTTAAAAGCCTCTTTCTTTCTTTCTTCTTCTTTTAATTTATTTTATTTATTTATTTTTGAAAGAGAGTCTTGCTCTGTCACCCAGGCTGGAGTGCAGTGGAGCAATCTTGGCTCACTGCAACCTCCATCTCCTGGATTCAAGCAATTCTTCTGTCTCAGCCTCCAGAGTAGCTGGGATTACAGACACATGCCACCATGCCCGGCCAATTTTGTGTTTTTAGTAGAGACAGGGTTTAGCTATGTTGGCCAGGCTGGTCTTGAACTTCTGACCTCAGGTGATCCACCCTCTTTGGCCTCCCAAAGTCCTGGGATTACAGGTGTGAGCCACTGTGACCTGCCTAAAAGCCTCTTTCTACCAATCAAAATTCAACTGGTCATGGGATATTCCAAGTCTAGAATCTTTTGCCTTCCAAGATGCACACAGTTCAATTATTTTATCCATATCCCAGGTTCCACAAATAGGGCACTGAAGTCTTACATGATACTTGGAAAAAATATATTGCAAGAGAATCAAATATTTGGTGTTTTAATCACCATACTGTCTCTATGTATAACGCAATGACTCATAGGTGCATTAAATAACTGATGATTGTCTATTTATGTGATGAGAATAAACAGGAGACAACTCACCCAAGAACCATCTTGGTGAGAGCTCTGAGTAATAAAACAAATCCATCTATACTTTTCATCAAGGGGAATTAAAAGTAAGAACAAGGGCTTAGATGATGCACAATGTAAATAAATGAGCAGGACATCCTCAGTTGTCCAGTTCCTGGGAGTTTAAAAAGGGGAAATGTCAATGACCTCCCATATTCTCTGTTCTTGTCAAAATGGCCTGGGAGAAGTAGCATTCAGCACCCTGGGAGGGTGCATTCAGAAACAACAACCATATTTGTACAAGATAGTGAGATATATTTTTGAATATACCTTCTATAATTTTCTATACTTTAAACATGAAAGTAAATGCATTTTATTCATTCATCCAATATAAAACATTGCTGGACACAGTGGCTCACACCTGTAATCCTAGCACTTTGGGATTGAAGTGTGATTGAGTACTAGTTCACTTTCCTGTCCTCAGCCTCCATGTGTTCAGCTCTCAAGAAGCTCTCTGAACCCTGTCCTTTTGGGCTTTTATGAAGGCCTCATTACATAGGCATAACTGATTAAACTATTGGTTGATCAAATGTTCCAGAGGTTCAGACTTGTGACTAATGGGAAGAAGGGGACCTTCTTGTGAGACTGATCCCTCAATGTGTGACTATCTGAGGCTATCCCCTGGTAGACAGCATCAGAACTGTATTGAATTTAAACACGCTGGCTGGCATCTGCTGCAGAATTGAATGCTTACTCACTGTGCAGGCAGAAACCCCTACACATTTCATGGTAGTCTATTTTTTTTTTTTTTTCTGAGACAGGGTCTCGCTTCATCACTCAGGGTGGAGTGCAGTGACACAATCTTGGCTCACTGCAGCCTCGACCTCCTGGGTTCAAGAAATTCTCCTGTCTCAGTCTCCCACGTAGCTGGCACATGCCACCATGCCCAGCTAATTTTTGTAAGTTTAGTAGAGATGGAGTTTTGCCATCTTGGTCAGGCTTGTCTCAAACTCCTGACCTCAGGTGATCCGCCTACCTCATCCTCCCAAAGTGTTGGGATTACAGGTGTGAGCCACCATGCCCAGCCTGGTAATAGTAGTCTTCTGTGATGATTGTTGTAGCATGGTGAGAACAGGAAAAAACTACATTTGATTTTTTCCCAGTATAACACAGACATCCTAATAATCTGAAAGAAAATTATTGAACGCATTTATTATTTATTTATTCATAGAAATGTTTACTCTCTCTCTCTCTTTAAATTTTTTGTTTAGAGACAGGGTCTCATGAGTGCAGTGGGGCACAATTATAGCTCACTGCAGCCTCCATTTCCTGGGCTTCAATGGCCTTCTCCCCTCAGCCTCCCAAGCAGCTGGGAGTACAGGTGTATACCACTAAGCCAGCTTATCTTTTATTTTTTGCTGAGACAAGATCTCACTATGTTGCCCAGGCTGGTCTTGAACTCCTGAGCTCAAGTGATCCTCCCACCTTGGCCTCCCAAAGTGCTGGGATTACAGGCATAAGCCACTGCATCTGGTGGAATTTTTTTCTTGAAGTAAGAATTTATACTTTTCCTAGCATAAAAGAAAATGAAAAGAACAATATTCAATGAGGTCAATGCCTTAATATAACACAAAATAAGTTTTTACAAGTTAAACAGAAATCTCTAAAACCAGATATACCATAGTTAAAAAATACATAATAAAAATAAAAAATAACTGGAAATAGCATATAGATTAACATTCATTGTCACTAGGAAACAATAAGTGTGAAATAAAACATAAGTTAACCATTTTCTTCCTGTGAAATAGCCAAGCACTCAAAGAAACTGGCTCTCTTTTTACTTTTGGCCAGGGGTGTTATTTTTTTCCTAAGAGGAAATTTAGCAATATGCATTAAGAGCTTTAACATATATCTTTTGTCCATATAATTGGATAAATCTACTTTTAAGAATTTATCCAAAAGAAAACAAGATACAGAAAAACTGTTTTCTTAGAAATATTTATGTTGCAATATAAAAAGTAAAATGGTTTTGAAATATACTGAAATATGTAGAAAATTCTCACAGTAAGAACTTTAAGTTAAAATCAGAAGACAAAATTCTATGTTTTACAGTTCCTCAAATTTTCAAACATATTTCATGTAGTTTTAGAAAAGCCTCTAAAACGAGATACCAAAAAGTTGAAAATAGTGATTTTTGTTTTGGTTTGGCACTATTGGCTATTTAAATTTTTAATTCAGACCTTTATGAACTTTCTAAATTATTCAAACATGTTAAATATTATTTCTCAAATTATAAAATTTTTAAAAAATGAAGTTCCATCTTTCTATATATTTTAATTAGGTGCCATGTATTATATGCAATAGTGCAAAATTCTCCTGTCTTCGAATCCTTTGTAGCATTTGTCAGCTGAGTCATCCTTTAGTATTTAAAAGAAACAGTTATATGTGTTACACATATATAATTATATATGTATATACATGTATATATGTACATATACATGTGCATGCTTATATACACAAATATATACACACATATATGCACACATATTTAAATTGGAGGCAAATGCCAAAATGGTATTGTGACATCAGCATCTTAATAATTCAAATGGCTACGACATCATTCGTATTTCAGAATGTCATTCAGTGAGTAATTTCAAAATCACTGACATGTCAGATATCTTTAAATTACAGCCAGAGAAAATGTGAACAAAACAAACCAACAACCAGCATATATAAAGTCAACATACATAATGGAAGTGTTATTTCATGAACATTGTTGGTTGTTCCTAATTTTTCTATGAAATAATGTAAAGCAAGTCTCCATTAAAGTCCAAAAGCCAGAACGGTCTGTGGTGTAATCAAATGTTAGATGGGAAGACATTAAATTCTACACCAAATAGCTAGTAATCAATTGCAAATTTTATCTCTAAAAGAAGAAACACCTTAAATAAGATCTATAGCGGTAAAAAATTCTGCCAATATCCTTCAGAGTAGGGAGACTCCTCCAGCAGTTTTTACTGCTAATCACAGTGGCAAATATTTTCATGATCTGCTGTTAACTTTACAGTGTTTGAATTAACTTGGCTCTAACACATTCCTTAGTTTCCTATTACCAGTAGGATGAACTAGTTGGTCAGGTCATGCTGTGTCAAGGTACTAAAGTGCTATATATACATTGCAAATGACACCTGTTTTAAACATGCTTTGTATTCTTTTCATACACAGTAGAACAAATAAAAATTATTTGATATAAGAATGTGAAAGGAAGAAACACATATGAATTCAAATTTGTGAATAATGACAAGAAATAATTTTGTTGAAGCATTGTTTGCTATTACAACATTAAAACCAATTTATTTTCCTCATCTACTACTTTTTCTCTTTCCACTACATCTATAGGTAGAAATTTCAATTAGTTTGTGTTTTTTAAAATGCTTTAAGAGTTACAAATTATTTTCACTTTTACTCAATATGAAGATTTAAAGTGAAAATAAATTAATATACTTTGGTTTTATATACATGTATAAACAGGATCTAGATTTTCTTCATTTGTAAGGTAATTAATACTTACAAATTATCTAAAAGTGGAATACATAATTATGAATAAGCATTAATAATATTTCTGACCCAAAAAATTACCTGCCTGATGAATAAAAATTCATTTATGTAGTCTGTTGTATTTATTTTTGTTAATTTTAACTTTAAAGCAATTTTTCAATAACTTTTATTTCAACTTCAGATATGTTTATATGAAAAGTCATTTTTAAATTCTAAACATGATACATAACAAAACAGTTTAATTCTAATTAATTAATTCTAAACATGATACATAACTAAACATGATATATAACTAAACATGATACATAACAAAATAACTTTCATTTCAACTTCAGATATGTTTATATAAAAAATGTCATTTTAAAATTCTAAACATGATACACAACAAAACAAAGCAAGTTAGTGTCTTCTACTAGCTCAGTGAAAATAAATGTGGTAATTATAATACTTTGCAAATAAATATAAATTTATTCCAACCACTTGTATGATTCTACTGACATTAAAAAATCCAACTGGGAATAAACTATATATTTCTAAGAAATTTAAAATGTTGCAATTTTGATCAATTATAAACTGAAAAATCGAAGATGGCGAATATGTAAAAATGAAACAATTGCTTTCTTAATGTAGGTAAATTATTGGAAAATAAAAACTGACCCCCTTAAAATGTAAGATGAAGTTGGATTTTACACTCATTAACTTTCATTAATGTTTTATAAGACAAACATCTTTTATTGTGCAATGCTAAAAACTTGTTGAAACTTTAATTGTACAATCATGTTTTCAATTACCATTCACTTATTTTCTTGCAAGTTAATAAGTTTACACTGAATACTACAGCGAACAAATTCCTTACCGTGTTACAAGAGTATTGGGATTTGCTAAAATGCTGTGGATTTCCAAACTTAAACATGATAGGATGATGCCTAAAATAAATGCTGTTCTCCCAAGAGTTTAAATTCTGTGTTAGAAAAGTGTTAGACTTTTTTTCCCCATATAATAGTGTCAATTAAATTGTTTTTCTTTTTAATTTTATGCCTTGGTATAGTTAAGACAGACTGAAAGAGCAAGACGAAAAGATAACATACACAAGGACATACATGTACTATACTTAGTAGCAGGCTTGTGCTTGAGGGCCAGCACTGGGCCCAGGATAAGGGTTAAAGGGCTACCATATGGAGCCTCAAGTACTGTAGAGCTTTTCATCCTAAATGGTACCGTGGGGCTCATAGTAACCTTCATTGTTGAAAAGGAGTCACCAGCTGGATCAAGATTTGTAACAACATTAGAAGCAAGTTTTCTAGCTGTTAGTGCTTAGGGCAAAAGATTGTAAGAAGTGAACAGCTGTGTCCTTAGAGGAAAGAGATCAACTATGGTGAATTCTGTGACAAGTTTGTCACTGATAGAAGGGCTGAGAGGGGTCATACAAATGAGGATCTTAAAATGTAGCTTCAAGATCAAAAGGGAAAAATGAAAGTCAATTTTGAATACTACAAGGATTGTTCAGTTAAAGGAAACTGATGTAAAAAATAATTCTTGCAATGTGTGTTTGAAGAAAGGCAACAGCACACAATTTGATCACTATTTGATTATGATGGCATGAAATTAATTGTCACGTAGGGTCCAATCTTTGCTTCTAATGTGTGCAACCAACCACCACTTAAGTAATAAATTTGTCATCCTGACCCTAAAATTATAAACTAATATTCTTTGTATTAATATAGCTATGTGCTATATTCATAGCTTTACATAAAGGAAAGAACAATATTATGAGAATATACATCTCTAAAAGCATATAGTATAAATACTATGCTATTTTCAGGGAAGATGAATACTGCATACTCGATAGGGTGGTAAAAAATTTAGAATAGGGTCAACAAACATACATACACCTTTAGGACAGACAAATGACTCCAAATTGATCGCATATATATTTTTTTCATTTTGTATTGCCAAATTCATGACCTAAAAGAAGAGCATGAAAAAGGCAAATGTAGGCAAGATAAAGGTTTAAGAGTTCCTTTGAAGCAAGTCAGAAATAACACATGAAAGACGGAGGTGGAGATGAAAGAGAGAGACGGAGCGTGTGTGCCGACATCGACTAAGGAACTGAGAGATGCTGCAAAAGAAACAATATGAAAGACGCAACCACTGAATGTTAATTACTGGTATTGAGGGACTGTGTTAAGGAAAAAACCCTGTCGTCTTGGGTTCACAAGGGGCGTGGTTTCAAAGGCAAGAACTTCCCAGTGCCAGGCCTCGGTCCACCTCCCCATCCGGGAACCTAGAGTTCTTTGTCTAACTTTCCTGCACGTGGGCTAGTTAGAAATTCCAGGTGAGCTTCTTTATTCAGAAATCCCTCCAAAAGACGTGGGAGAAGAGGCTCTGTTGTGGGCCCAAGCAACCACTGTGGGATCAGAGTTGAAGATCAATCACTCGAGGGAGGTTTTTAAAAACTCTCATTGGACAGGAAGATGAATGAGGAGGGATTAACTTCAGGGTTAAAACCCCACTGCCCCTTACCTGTGTGGCTTTCCCTCTCTGGAATCTCCTCCCACAACAACGTGGGAGCTGTCTTTGTCTCTCTACCTCTTCTGATATCCCCTTTGGATTCCCCTCCCACAGCAGCATGGGAGCTTTCTCTCTCTCTTTGCCTAATAAATCACTTTCTGCTGAACTCTTTGGGTCCGATATTTACTTAAATGGTAAGCCAGGGCCCTTTCCCCCATCCTTGGGGCAAAGAGAGGTCAAGAACCTTGGGCACATCAAATCAGGGAGGGAGCTGAACCCTATCCCATCCTGTGACCTGGTTACAACTTTGGTGAGCCAGCTAGAAGACTTCAGAGTGGTGAGTATTATCAGACCCCTCTCACTTGCTAAAATTTATCCTATTTACTTCTTTTAAAACCGTTAAGGAGAAACACCGGGCACAGAAGCCATTGGGCCTGCCCTAGGTGGCAGAAGTGGCAGCCTGGCATGCGCAGTGCTGCCCATGCCCTGGGAATGGCTGCACCATGGCTCTTCAGGAATAGAGGCTGTGGGGCAGGTGTGACTGGGCTGGAGGCTCATGGTAGCCTTTGCAGGCCCTGCCCACTTTTAAATAGCACAGTGGCCAAGCTTAAAGGTACAGGCAATGGCTTTCTCCGAACTAGTTCCCTTTTCTTGCAGTTTCTTGTTTCTCTCGACTGAATCACCATACTGGCATAGATCAGCAGGGAGGGGCCGAACACAGGCACATGGACTCAGCAGCCGCCATGGTGGACAGCAGCATTGCAGGGCGGGGCATGGCGTTGGTGTTATCAGCACAAGAGACCCATGCCTATGGTGCCTATGTTAATTGAACTCTTGCTAGGGAATATTGGCATCCATTGCCCAAGCCTCACTGGTCTAGGTTTTAAGGACATGCCAGTATAGGGCCACTGATCTGGGCAGTCCCCATGATCTTATGGTGGCCAATGAGGACATTTAGACAGTGAGTGTGTGTCCATGACGTCAACAAGCCTGATTAAACCTGGCACATGGGGGGGCCCAGAAGATGATCATGCATTTTGAGCCAAGGAAATTGCAAGGTGTTATAACTGGGGGACGCCTCAAGCCTAGCAGTTGCAAGAAATAACCACGGATGCAGGCATTCCTGTGTTCATTTTCAGATGGGTGCTACTCTTCCCAAGGCAAAATCACCCTTAAAGTTTATCCTGGATAACTGGAACCAATTTGACATGTGATCTTTGAAGAAGTGGCTCATTTTTCTCTGCCAAGCAGCGTGGCTGTGACACCCTCTGCTGAGTGGAGAAACCTGGCCTCCTAAGGGAAGTATAAATTATAACACCATTGTACAATTAGACCTGTTCTGTAAGAGCAAAGGTAAATGGATTGAGGTCCCCTATGTGCAAATTTTCCTTTCTCTAAGGAATAATCTTCAGCTATGTAAGACCTGTACCCTATACCCTATTGGCCTCTCCTCAAGACTACCCCTACATTTAGGACTCCCTGTAGCTCCTTCCTCCACTGAAGCTAACCAGATCTCCTAAGCTCCTGCCACCCAGGAGGAATCAGGGAAGGCCAAAGTGGCATAGGCACCTCAATCTACTGGGGTGCCCCAATTCTACCCCCTACAGGCAGCGAGAGAATTTGTCCCAACCAAGGTGCAACTCCCTTTTCACTTTCTGACTTAAAGCAAATCAAGGCAGACAGGAAAATTTTCAGTTGACCCAGACAAGCACATAGATGTTCTGCAGGGCCTGGGTCAGTCCTTTCAATTAGATTGGAAAGATATCATGTTATTGCTTAGTCAGACCCTAACCAGCAATGAGAGAGAGACTGCTCAAGAGTTTGGGGACACCTACTATCTTAGTCAAGTACATGATCAAATGACACCAGAAGAGAAGCATAGATTTCCTATGGGTAGACAAGCAGTCCTTAGCATGAACCCTCACCGGGATCCTGACTCAGAACAGGGAGACTGGAGTTGTAGGCACCTATTAACCTACATGCTTGAGGGATTAAGGCAAACTAGGAAGAAGCCCATGAACTATGCAGTGTTATCCACCATAACTCAGGGAAAGGAAGAAAACCCAACAGCCTTCCTTGAGCGGTTACAGGATGCCTTAAAAAAGTATACTCCCCTGTCACCAGACTCCATTGAGGGTCAGTTAATATTAAAGGACAAATTTATTATGCAGACATTAGAAGGAAGCTCCAGAAAATGGCCCTGGGGCTAGAACAGAACCTAGAATCATTACTAAATCTAGTAACCTCAGTGTTCTATAATAGAGACCAAGAGGAACAGGCTGAAAGGAACAGGAGAGAACAGAGAAAAGCCGCAGCTCTAGTCATGGCCTTCAGGCAAGCAGACTTAGAGGGCTTAGAGGAGAGAAAGGCTTGGGTTAGCTGCCAGTCTGGTGGAGCTTGCTACCACTGCAGTCTAACAGGACACTTTATGAGAGATTGCCCCAAGAGGACTAGACCACCTCCTCATCCTTGCCTGCTGTGCCAAGGAGATCACTGGAAAACACACTGTCCCAGGGGATGAAGTTTCCCAGGGCCTGAGGTAGCTAACCAGATAACCCAACAGCAGGACTGAGGGTGCCTGGGGCAGGCGCCAGCACAAGCCATCACCCTCACTATACCCCTGGTAAAGCTAGCCATGGAGGGCCAGGAGGTCAGTCTCCTCCTGGACAGTGACTAGCGTGGCCTTCTTCGTTTTCCTTTTCTTTCCTCGACAGTTGTCCTCCAAGTCTGTAACTGTCCAAGGAGTCCTAGAACAAGCAGTTTCCAGATATTTTTCTCAGCCCCTAAGCTGTAACTGCAGAGATTTGCTCTTCTCCCATGCCTTCTTCATAATGCCAGAAAGTCCCACTCCCTTACCAGGGAGGGACCTGTTAGCCAGAGCAGGAACCATTATCTATATGAACATCATCAGGGAAGAAATCCCTCTGTGCTGCCCATTATTTCAAGAAGGGATTAATCCTGAGGTTTGGGCAATGGATGGACAATTTGGATGGTCAAAAGATGCATGCCCAATTAGAAGAAGGCTAAAAGATCCCACCTCTTTTCCTTACCAAAGACAGTACCTCCTAGGACCGAAAGCCAAAAATGGGCTACGGGATATTGTAATGAACTTAAAAGCTCAGGGTCTAGTAAAATCCTGTAACAGCCCTTGTAATACTCCAATTTTAGGTACACAAAAACCTAATGGACAATGGAGGCTGGTGCAAAATCTCAGGCTTATTAATGAAGCTGTGATCCCTTTATACCCAGCTGTACCCAACCCGTACACCTTACTCTCTCAAATACCAGGAAAGGCACAATGGTTTACAGTCCTGAATCTTAAGGATGCCTTTTTCTGTGTTCCATTACATCCTGACTCCCAGTTTCTGTTTGACTTTGAAGACCCTTTAGACCAGAATTCTCAGCTCACCTGGACAATGTTACCCCAGTGCTTTTGAGATAGCCCCCACTTGTTTAGCCAGGCTCTAGCTCAGGATGTTAGTCATTTTTCATATCCAGGTACCCTGGTTCTTCAATATATGAATAACTTACTTTTAACCACTAACTCAGAAACCTAGTGTCAACAGGCCACCCAGGACCTCCTAAACTTTCTTGCCGCTGTGGATATAAGGTTTTCAAACCAAAAGCCCAACTTTGTAGGCAAGAGGTAAAATACCTAGGGCTTGTCTTGTCTAAGGGCACTCAGGCCCTTGATAAAGAATGTCTCCAACCCATACTGGCTTTCCCCCAACCAAATACCTTAAAATAGTTGCAGAGATTCTTAGGAATAACTGGTTTCTGCTGATTGTGGATTCCCAGATATGGTAAAATAGTCAAACCCCATAGACTTTAATTAGTGAAACCCAAAAGGTCAGGAAATGACTTCTCCCTATATATTAAGGGGGTTCTCACCCAGACTCAGGGGACCACACCACAACCGGTGGCATACCTAAGTAAGGAAATTGATGCAGTAGCCAAAGGCTGGCCACACTGCTTGTGGGTCATAGCCGCGGTGGCTATACTGGTCTCGGAAGCTGTTAAAATAGTGCAAGGGAAAGTTCTAACTGTCTGGACTTCACATGATGTAGCTGTAATTCTGGCCTCTAAAGGAGGCTTATGGCTGTCCAACAACCCTTACTCAAATATCAGACCTCAATACTCAAAGAGCTGTACTTCAGCTACACACATGTGCAGCCCTCAATCCAGCTACTTCTCTTCCTGAGGAAGGGGCAGACAAAGAACATGACTGTCAGCAGGTTATAGCCCAGAACTAGGCAGCTCGAGAGGATCTCATAGAAACTCCTCTAGCCAATCCTGACCTTAACCTATACACTGACAGAAGCTCATTTATGGAAAATGGAGTTCAAATGACAGGATATGCAGTAGTCAGTGATCAAACAGTGCTTGAAAGTAATTCTCTTCCTCCTGTAAGTAGTGCCCAGCTGGCAGAACTAGTAGCCCTTACTCTAGCTCTAAAATTAGAAAAAGGAAAGAGAATAAACATTTACACAGATTCCAAATATGCTTACCTAGTTCTGCCTCTGCTTGCTCATGCTGCCATATGGAAGGAAAGAGAGTTGTTAACTCTGGCAGGAACTCCCATTTGGTGTCATAAGGAAATTTTAGACTTCTGACAAGCTGTCCAAGAACCCAAAGAGGTAGCAGTTTTGCACTACCCAGGTCACCAGGAAGGAGATGAGCAGGAAGCAGAGGTCAATCACCGAGCTGACCTAAAGCCAAAAAGGGCAGCTAGACAATTTATAGAAGGACATTTAATATGAAAAAACCCACTCCATGGAACTTAACCTCAATACTCATCAGAAGAGATAGAGTGGGCAATCTCCCAGGGATCTGATCTTTTTCCTTCAGGATGGCTAGCTACTGAGGAGGGAAAAATACTCCTACCTGCTGCCAGCCAATGGAAAGTACTTAAAACCCTGCATCAAACCTTCCATATAGGTATAGAAAATACACATCGGATGGCCAAATCTATATATATAGAAAAAGGTCTCTTCAAGGCTGTCCAACGAATAGTCAATGGACGCGAAATATGCCAGAAAATAATCCTCTGGCACATCACAAAGCTCCTCCTGGGGAACAGGGAACTGATCATTACCCAGGTGAGGACTGGCAAATGGACTTTACCCATATGCTTAAGTCTCGGGGATATCAATGTCTGTTAGTATGTGTAGATACCTACACAAACTGGGTTGAGGCCTTCCACTGTAGAACAGAAAAAGCCCAAGAGGTAATAAAAGTCCTGACTAATAAAATAATCCCTAGATTCAGACTCCTTTGCTGTCTTCAAAGAGATAATGGCCCTGCTTTCAACGCTGCAATGACCCAAGGAATTTCCAGGGCATTAAAAATACAGTGTCATCCCCACTGTGCTTGGAGACCTCAGTCCTCAGGGAAAGTGGAAAAAGTGAATAAAATTCTTAGGAGAAACCTAAAGAAACTGGCACAGGAACCCCACCTCCCATGGCCTTCTTTATTACCAATAGCACTCTTAAGGGCTCAAAACTCTCCTCAGAAAATAAGACTCAGCCCCTATGAGATGATTTATGTATGGCCCTTTCTTACTAATGATCTTGTATTAGACAAGGAAACAGCAAATCTAATAAAAGATATAACCTCTTTGACCAAATACCAATAGGCTCTTAGGACCTTACCTGAAGAACACCCTAGGGAAAAGGAGAAAGAGTTGTTCTGCCCTGGAGACTTGGTGCTTGTTAAATCTCTCCCCTCAGAATCTCCCTCTCTAAGCCCATCTTGGGAAGGACCATTTTCAGTTATTCTGTCTACTCTGATGGCAGTTAAGGTGGTGGGAATTGACTCCTGGATTCATCACACTTGGCTGAAGCCTTGGACACCCCCTGAAGAAAACTGTAGGCCCTCCTCTCCACAGCCTGAAGTTCCAGGAGATGACCCTTCATACACCTCAAACCATTAGAGGATCTACGTTTGCTCTTCCAACAAGATCCCCAGGAAATTAACTATTCATAAGTCTAAGTCTAATTTACAACCTGTCATGAACAGGACTATCACTCTTAACTTTGCTATTTGCAACAGGACTCTCAAACTCCCATTATGCCTTTCATAGGTGGTGGTGGGAGTGCAAAATAATAGGAGAACTTGATACTGGCATTAAAATACTTACTACCTCTACTCAGTTACTATAAGCTATCTCAGGAATTAAACAGTAACATGAAAAGATTGCTAATTATCTCTGTAGAGGCAGCTCACTCTGCAGAAGCAACTTAACTCTTTAGCTGCCGTAGTTCTTCAAAATAAAAAAAGCCCTAAATCTGGTAACAGCAGACAGAGAAGGAACCTGTCTCTTTTTTGGAAAAGGATGCTACTACTCTGTAAAATCAATTGGATATTGTCTTAAAACAAAAGTTTAGGAACTCAGGGATCAATCAAACACATGCCTAAAAGCTCCCAAAAAACAGTATCATGTAGCTTGTTTAACAACTGGCTGTCATGGATCTACCCTCTCCTAGGCAGTTTATAACCAATCTATGATTTCTGGCCTTTGGGCCTCTCATCTTTACCCTTCTTGTCAAATTTGTTTCTTCTAAAATTAAAGCCAAAGACCACAAACAATCCTGCAAATGGAACCCCGGATGTCCTTGGCTCATGAGTTCTATCATGGACCTCTAGACCAACCTGCACCCCTAGAAGACTACCCTCTGGAGGAAACCTCAACTGCAGGGTCCCTTCTATGCCCCAATTCAGCAGGAAGTAGTTAAAAAGTGATAGGCACCCATGTCCCAACAGCAGTTGGACTTTCCTGTTCAGAGTGGGGACTGAGGGACTGTGTTAAAGAAAATTCTGTCTTCCTGGGTCCACAAGGGGCACAGTTTCCAAGGCAAAAACCTCCCAGTGCCATGCATTCATCCACCTCCCCATCCAGGAACCTAGCGTTCTTTGTTTAACTTTCCCATGGGCAGTCTAGGTAGAAATTCCAGGTCAGCTTCCTTTGTTCAAAAAGCCGGCCAAAAGCCTGGGAGGAGGGGCTCTATTGTGGGCCCAAGCATCCAATCCAGGATCAGAGTTGAAGATCAGTGACTCCAGAGGAAGTTTGAAAAAACTCTTCTCATTGGACAGGAAAATGAATGAGGAGTTAAAACCCCACTGCCCCTTACCTGTGTGGATTTTCCTCTCTGCAATCCCCTCCCACAGCAATGTGGGAGCTGTCTTTCCCTTTCTACCTCTGCTGATATCTCCTTCAGATTCCCCTTCTACAGCAGTGTGGAACCTTTCTCTGTCTCTCTCTCTCTCTCTTTCTCTCTCTCTGCCTAATAAATTTCTTTCTGCTAAACTCTTCGGATCTGATATTTACTTTAACAGTAAGGTCACCATGCCCCCAGGGCTCTTTCTCCCATTCTTGGGGAAAAGAGAGGTCAAGAACCTCGGGCACATCAAATCAGGGAGGAAGCTAAACCCTAACCCACCCCATGAACTGGTTACAGTATTACACTTTTTGTCAATTTTATCTTATAAGACATTCATTAGCAACAAGTATACAAGTATGCTATGAAAGATCTTCTTACATCATCTTTTATTTTTTTTTCAAGGAAAACACTGTATATCCCTGCATTAAGCAGGCATTATTTTCTATGACAAAATGTTCCATCAGTATTGATGAGGTGCTCTGAGTATCGATGTTGTTGGCATTCATTAAATGCTTAATAGTAGTAATAATATCACAGATAACATGCAGTTTAAGGAACAAAATTGGCTGTTATATATTTTTCTCTTTCTCAAAGAAGAAAATGTCTTCCTGGCCCTTATTTATCTGATGTTCTGTGAACATTTTTCCATTATTATGAGGGTGGCTCCACTGTGGTGAATGCTCCTGCTGCATTCAGTAAGATAAAAAATAGACCAGATTAAAGTCACTTGAGTTGTATTCATGGAGAGAAATGTTATAGGTTCTCAAAACATTTTACTCATAATGTCTAATGTAGACAGTTGTGTTTTTTTTTTGAGATTTTCTAAAATCCTTGATGCTATGTGGAGTATTTGTTACATTCAATCATGTGACGAATTTCAGATTGCTAAGAGAGAGTTGGAGCCAGACAAATTATATGAAGCATTACCTAAATGAATATAGATTAAGGATATGCAATATATATTTATTGGCAATTTTTTACTTTTTATAAAATTAGCCTAATGGTTGTCAAATGGGCATCTAAGAAATTGAATATATTATATGCAAAAATTAGTGATAAAATTAAAGCAATAACATGGAATAATAAAATGAATACAAGAGTAAGCTTATGCTTTTTCAAATTATACTTGGAACTTACATACATAAAAACAAATTGATTGTATAGTATGTATATAATTATGATAGAATATTTAAAAGTTTCTTAAATTATGCATATAGTTATAAAATCAATTTATTTGATGTTTTGTGAAGTTGTGTTAAGTTCCTTCACAGTCTTCTAAGAGAATTTATCCTAAATTACCATTACTATCATTGTTAAACTTTAGCAAGTTATAGAGGACAATATTTGTTTGCCTGATTTTTTTTAAGAATCTGACACATTCTTAGACATATTTGTATCTGTTTGATTTTCTGCTTAGAGTTCTCTGTCTCTTGTGATTTCCTTCTTAGATTTCTCTGTCTCTTGTGATTACTTGCTTGATTTTCTCATATTCAAAGCCCTAAGAATTCCTATGGGTACTCAAAGCACATGATAAAGGGCAGTGATAACAAAAGGCTCAACCCCTGTTTATGGCACTCCATGATCTACTACAGGGGTTAGAAAACAACAGCTCCGAAGGACAAACTTAGGCTTCTGTTTTGGTAAGTAAAGTTTAATGGAAACATAGCCAGACTCATTCATTTACATATTGCCAGTGGCTGCTTCCTCACTACAAGGGCAGAACTGTGTCAATGGGACAGAGAACTTCTGTCTGCAAAGCCTAAAATATTTATTATTTGGTCCTTTATAGTTTTATGACTCTTGATTTATTGTCATAAAGTAGCTCAATCATTGTAAATTTTACTGCACATAATCCTCCCAGTATTTTTAAAAAATTTTCTATCTCCCTAGAAAACACCTAGATCTAACCACCTTATTATTTAATAACTAACTAGATGGTCTTTAAACAAGTTTTCATTTGAGGATAATTTTTTTAAAGGCTCTAAATAATATTTACATTTGAATGACTTTCAGAGGTAACCAACAAATTTTGACTTATTAATTCTAAATAATATTTTAAAATGATAATAACAAAGATGTGCATAGCACTTACTAAGTGCCAATTATAATCCAAAATATAATGATCATATTAATGTATTTAATCTTCACCACAACCCCTTGGAGAGAAGTGTCATTGTCATCATCTGCTTTTGGGCAATGAGGAAATTTAGGCCCAGAGTTTAAATATTTTACCCAAAGTAACACAGCTAAATGGGAGGCAGAAATGGAATTGGAACCCAGGCCAGCTGGATACTCAGCAGGCTTTCTGGCCTGAGCACACATCTTTCGGCCTATTGATATGCTTTACCCTTCAATGAACACTATCACTCCCTTGAAAATGTAACCGCAGAGAGGGAGCAGGGGTGTTCCAAAGATGCTCTCAGTTTCCCCAATCAGATGTTTTCCCTGAAGTGCCCAGGTCCTTGACCTCTCTTACCCCAGGATTGGGGAAGGGGTCCTGGGGGAACGATAAGCTTACCATTCAAATAAATATCACAGACCCAAGGAGTTCAGCAGAGGGCAATTTATTAGGCAGAGAGAGAGAGAAAGAGAGAGATCCCAGGCTGCCATGGGAAGGGATCCAAGAGAGGAATCCACACAGGTAAGGGGCAGGGAAATTTTAATCCCAGAGTTATTCCCATCCTATTCATGTTCTTGTTCAATGAGAGGAGTTACTTTAAACTTCCTCTGGAGTGATTGATCTTTGACTTCCATATTGGATTGGCTGCTAGGTCCGCAACAGAGGCCCTTCCTCCCAGAGCTTTTCACGGGCTTTTTGAACAAAGAGGCTCACCTGAAATTTCTACCTAGCCCATGCTCAGGAAAGGTGGACAAAGAACTTTATGTTGCTGAATGGGGACATGGATGGGAAATTCTTGCTTTTGAAATCACGCTCCTTGTGGACTTGGTTTTCCTTAACACAGTCCCGCAAAAGGACCACTCTCTCTTTCTTCTTTTTTCTTCTTTCAAGAGGCAGGGTTTCACTCTGTCACCCTTGTTCAAGTGCAGTGGCCTGATCATAGCTCACTGTAACCTTTAAGTCCTGTACTCCAGAGATCCTCCCACCTTCACTCAAGTATCTAACATTACTGGAGTGTGCCATCATGCCTGGCTAATTTTTCAAATTTTTCGTAGAGACAGAATCTAGTCTTCTTTTTCTAGCTGTCCTTAAACTCCTGGTGTCAAGCCATCCTTTCACCTCAGCCTCCCAGAGGGCTGGGATTACAGGCCTGAGCCACTGCCTGTACCTTTTGTTCTCCCATATTATCATAAAGCTTTAATATAAGCTAGGTAAGACATTAACAGTTCAAGAGATTTTCATCTAATATAGGGAGACATCCTATAGCTTTACTTTCTAGTGCTTAGAAATTTGATGAAAATATTAAAAGAGCACTTGAATGTGGCAAAGTAGGAGGAAAAGATTGGTGATGCTTTGGCCCTTATGTAACATAGAATTTAAATTGAAAATGATATTAAATATTTTCCAAATAGTGAAGAATTATTTTTTTGAGAAATAAATGGGGAATTTAAAGTTTTTCCATCAAAAATCTTACTAGCAAATATTATAAATAAAATAATTTTACTTTACATGCAATTTGAAGATGAGGCATACATAGAAAAAATGAGCAAATATATTTGGAATAGATAACAGAATCAAATTTACTTTGATGATGGCTGAAAAATCAAATAAGAAAGAACAAATCTACTAAACTACAGAAAATAAGTGATTGCTGAAAAAAACCCTAAATCTTAAAAGAAAATACATTATTCAGACATTATTATTCATTGGCATAATACTTAGACCAGCTTGGAAAAGTGACCTTCTTTCTAATTTTAGAGTAAGTTACATTATTTATTATAATAATAAGTAAAATAGCTGGAGAAATATTATGTAAGATGTCAATGTCAGTAAGACATCTTGAGAATTCTCTAGTTTATCAGTTTTTCTTCCTATTGGCAAGAATGCACCTAAACTACTCTAAATATGTAAAATTATCTCACTTTTAAAGGCACCTAATTAATTTTAATTTATGAACCTTTCTTCATAATTCATTGTCTGAGAATCTCTTTTCACTTAGTCATTGACTCACAAAAATAAAATATCACAACTTTTTCCTAGGAAATTATCTGAAGAACTAAATGGAAACCAATAATAAATGTTTCTTTTGTGAAACTAAGCACTGAAGGGAGTTGAACTGCTCTTGTCTGATATGACGAGTACTCAATTTTATCCTATATCACTGTATATTCATCTTGAAAATGGGAAATGCTAATTCAAACATTATTGCATTTTACATTAATGAAAAATATTGGCTAGTTAGACCAACTCTGAAACAAAAACAAATTCTGCAAGATTAAAATTTTGTTACAATAGTTGTTTTTATAATATGCATTCAAAGACACTTAAGCATTCACATCTGGTGGAAGATAAATCTGTTTAAAGGGGTTTAAAATACAACTACTAACCACTAAGCTGGCCTTTGTCAGCATGCCCTTGACATCTGAATGAGTCTATTCTCTGTGTGGTGAGGGGTCAACACAATAAAATGGCTGGCATTGAATCATCAAGTGGTTTGGGAGAATACTATCAAAATGCTGTCGGGGTGTTCTAGCACTGATCTGTGCAGAGGTCACTTTCACCTGAGCTACCTTGAAATTTCATGTTCAAGAAGACACCAGGAATAGTTAACAAGCCCAGAGACAGTAAATATTGAAGCAACTTTTCCTTGGCCAGTGCTTTGTATTTAATGTCAGTCTTTTCCAGGAGGATTGTTAGATCTGTTTTAGAACTAGGGAAAGAATGTGAACTTGACATCTTTGGATGGATGAGAATTTCCTGTCTTAAATCCCACCCTGATTCAATCACAGGAACTTTATTATGTTCATTATTTGTTATTTTCATTGCTGTTCTTGTTTAAAAGTGGATCATTTATAAATCATAAAATCTTGAAGAGATCAACCACCAAAAAACAGACCAAAAAGCCACTGTAATAAAGAAATAAGTCTATTAATGAGACTATCTTAACATTTCATATGGTTATATGCTAAATAAATTTTTTATATTATAAGGTTTTTTGATCAAATAAGATAACTTTTAAAACAAAATATACCTTCAAAGGCTTGTTTTAAAAATTAGGCAGAGTGTAATACAAACCACATGTAATTTCAGAAATCTGAATCATAGTTATTTTCTCCTAAAATAATTATTAAATTTATGATTTTCATAAAATACCTCACTTAAATATTACTCTGGGTATGAAAACACATGTATTACAGATAAAAAAAATACTGAAGACAATCTCTAAAATATATCCTGTAGAATAGACTTACTAACCAAAAAGTATAGATAGTAAACATTGGCCTGTTTTACCAACAAGTGAGGTAGATTAATTGGGTATACTCATGAAGAATGATTTGCAAATAATCCCTAATAAGATTCTTAAATTCCAAGTATACATAAATCAAGTGCATGATTATTTGGAAGCCAGCACAGTTTCCATAGGGCAGAACATACTTTTTCTAGCATGCTTTGATATACTTTTAAGCAAGAAGAGCTCTCATAGGGATATCAGATATTTAAATCAAGTTCTGATCTCTTTCTGAATCTAATATCTTACTTTGTCTTTCTACTCAACATGGCTCTGTATTCACTATTTTTAAAAACATTTTTAATTATTATAGGCACATATTAGGTATATATAATCATTGAGTACACATGATTTTCTGATACAGGCATACAATGTGTAATAATCACATTAGAGTAATTGGCCTGTCTCTGTCTTCATTCTTAAGTTCAGTGTTATAGTTATAAGTAAACAAAGTATCTCTTCACTAATTTGGTCCTGTTAAAGTGAACTAAATATGGCCTGAGAAGGACTCCATACTTCTATATCTGAGTCCTTGTGGATGAACTAGAGTCTAAATTAATAGGTAGACAAGATTGAAAACCCAACTTAGGAGTATGTGCCTATAACAATAGCTGAGTCTTGGCCAATCCCAGCAGCCACACTTTAACCACTCATACACTGCTGAGTGTTCAAACTGTGTTCACATAGGGAAATGCCATCCTGTAACCAATCCAGCTGTTTCTGTACTTCACTTCCAATTTCTGTATGTCACTTTACTCTTTTTGTCTATAAATTTGTTTTGACCATGAAGCACCCCTGGAGTCTCTCTGATCTTCAGTGATTCTGGGGCTGCCTGATTTGCAAATTGTTCATTGCTCAGTTAAACTCCTTTAAATTTAATTTAGCTGAAGTTTTTCTTTTAACAGATGGTGTCAGAAGTGGGATCTGAAGTAGAGCTTCTAGCAACCCGCAGGAGTGCTGAGTGAACAAGCAAGGTACCTGCTGGATCTACTTGTGTCATTTGATCTCTTAGAGTAGCTGGGGATTATGGTAACTTTTTTCTCAGATTTCAGAGCTCCACAGATATGTGTTTTGAGCTCTCCAAGTTTCTTTGAGCAAATTTCTGTTCTAAACTGTGTTTGGAAGTCACAAAAGAAAGTAGACTGGGTCCAGGATTAAATTTGATCCAGTAATTAGCTGGCTTGGATCCAGTTAGAGGTCTCTTACATCTGACTGGGTCAGAAAGAAACCGGTAGTAAGTTGTAATATTGCAGAGGTTGTAAAATTGAAAATTCACAGGGATGTTTGTGTTCTACCTCTTTGTTGCATTTTTCCTGTGCGCTTAAGTACGGGGAAAAAAAAATTATTGGCTAAGTTAATCAAGAGAACTTGAAAGTAAAGCCAATGTTTTAAGTCAAAATGGGATTCTTAATTTCTGGAAAGCTGAGTTTCTTTCAGCTTATACATTAGGCCCAGGAGGCAGCAAAGTCTTACAGAAATGGCAAAATGTTACTAAAGATGACTTAGAGTGGAACATTCCAAATGAACAACAGTGCTTTAAAGTGCACTTAAAAAAAAAATAGGACTCCCAAATTAGTCTCATCTAGGGATGTCAATTGATATGTAGAAGGTTCTAAAAAGATTCCGGTATGTTTATTTAAAACACACAAATTTTGCTCTGGCTGGAATGGAAAATATTAGAATTTACATCTCTCGTTCAACTGGTTGGATGGCAACTTGCAAAATTGAGAGGATTTTGCCTGTATGATTTTCCTTTGTGTTGTGGCTTGGTCCCGAGGGCAATGGTGTGGCAAGCTAGGTCCCTAGGGTTACTCAGGTAAAGAGAACCCAGAAACCTGGCATCCCAGCAAAAAGGGTAAGAAGTTCTTACCAGTCAGACTTCTGGTTGCTCTCTCTGTGTGCAAACCAGTTGAATGAATAGTAAAAATCATTGTTTATATCTTCTGTAAACTGTTGATTAATGGGAATAAAAGATTTGGGAGGCTAAACTTAAGCTGCAGCAAATCTGGCGTGCTTTGTGTGTCTTTCTGTATTGTTCCGTTATAAAGAGAACAATATACCTTAGGATAGAACACAGGTTTAGAACCTTATAAACCCACTGTTCAAGATGGCCCAGCAAACTGGTCTGTTATGTCCTTGGGAGCTTGACCTTGTAACCATGTGGCAGTACTTTCTTTTGGTTTCTGCCATCACAGTGGCAGCCCAGGTTTAGGATTCAATTCCCCACTTAGGGAATGAGTACTTTCTTGTTTGATAGCTGCATAACTTTTACAATTTGTTGATTCTCTTCCACATTATGAATCATCTTGAATTTTCCTTCCTCTGAGCATTTGTGAGGTTACCTATGGTAATGTTCAAAAGCCAGAAATATTGGCTGTTTGGCCTGGTTAAAGTCAGGTAGTAAGAGATTTAAAAGGACTTCTAAAGTACTATGGTTAAAAGTCAAATTAATTAAAACTGGATCTCCAAGGTATAGGTATAATTAAAAGGCTTTTGTTTTTACTTATTAGATCTTGTTTTTCTGGAAAACTGTTTTTGCTTAGCTGACTGAATTATTTTTCTCCATTTTGTCTTGTCACTCTTAATGCACACAAGAGTCCCTAAGATAACTTCTGATAGCCTGGGACTCCTTGGGAGAAACAGAGGAGGCACCCCAGGCCCCATTTTGGGAAAAACCTTTGTTTTCCTCATGAAACCCCAGGAACTGAAAGTGAATAGACCCCTCTCAAAGTCTAAGGCTCTGTTCTCTTTTGCATTTTGTTATCTGACATTTTTGACTTTGGGGAGCATCAGAGATTGCTTTGAATTATGAGAGAGCTTTAGTGTGCAGTAACTAGATAAGAAACATACTTTTAGGGATGGACTAATTGCAAAATGGACTGATTGGCTTTGGGTTGCCATGCAATATTTTAGCACAGTAAAAGCATTGCACTGTCTTCTCCCATGCATCTCTTTTGGGGGATCCCAGATGTAATCTAAAAATGAGACCCTTAATTATGGAGATCTGTTTTTGTCTTCAAGCTGTGCCTGCTCATTAGGCCATAAAAACTGCATGCTTTAAAGAGAAACTTAGAAACTAGCAATGAAAAGTCTTACAACTTACTGGATCTTCTGTCTGTGTAGTTATATATGTGTTGTGTGTGTGATGTTTATATAAATGAGGTCTAATTAATTAGCTTAAAGAAAAATAAGTGTTTAGATCAAATATTTTGAAAGAAATATATTAAAAAAAACCCATAATGCCTTTTAGTTCACATGACTTTAGTAATCTCTGGGAAATAAAGTTTTAAAGATTATTGGCAAAAATAAAGGCATTTGGTTGAAATTATCCAGGTCAGATATTAAGTTTACTAAATGCTCTAAGGTCATAAATGGCTTTGACTTTTGAAAATTTTTCCCTTTACCTATTTTGGAGCATTATATTCTAGATAGGACCTGGGAATACGTGGAAAGCTACACCCTCAGCTGTGGAGGAAAAAGTCAGACCTTATCTGGTGTCCTATGCTCCACACTTAGTTTATAACTAAAAAATTATCAACATTTTTCACCAAAATTAAAAATTACTAACATTCACCATTATAACATGTAATTTGGACTACTGAAAAAACAGTTTTACCTACAAGATATGTAAGGAAAGTAAAATGTGTTTTTAGTAAAAGATTATACAAAGGCATGGAAACGTAGATTTTCTTTCCTGAGTTTAGAGGGTTAAATGATTGTTCTAAGTGAGATAGGAAAAATCTAAACATTTGAACAAATTGTAAATGGTTTACAAAATTAATTGTAAAAGAAATTCTGTGAACATTGGTTAAAGTTAAAGTGATATTATTATTCAGTTTTATGTAAATTGAATATTAAAATAAAAGCACAAGGCCTAATGTGCTGATCTGCTATTTCACAAAAAATTATAAAGGGTTATAAAAGGCTTATAAGAATTTCACCTTATGGTCAAATTGATTAAGATTGAATCAATTTGTCTTACAAGGTTTTATTAAAAATTGCAGTGACATTAATAGTAGACTAACACAAAGGTGAAATTTGATGCTCTCCCTTGAACAAGGTTTTCATGTGCCATTACAAGATAATGAAAGATTTTTGTTCCCTTTTTTAATAGACTACCAAAAAAGAAGGGAAAGACAAGAGTCAGATTGTTTGGAAAGCTAAGTCTTCCATTTATCAATGAGTAGAGATTTTTGCCTTTTTTTAAATTTTTGAGTCATGATTTGACGTATGGTGACGTGGAATTTTATTTCATAATATCAAGTGTTTTAAACCCTTAACATATTTGATACGCTCCCCAAAATCAAATTTCAGCTTCAAAACTGTCTTTCCTGACCTCTAACTTTGGGTTGCTACAGAGGGACCCTGAAGCATCCAAAAGAGAGGTAAACAGGACTATTTGACATGTTAAGTTACATGGGAAGCATTGTCAAAATAAAAAATAATGTTTAACCTTCTTCAGATTATATTTAGTGCAGATCATCAATATGTTCCAAAATTGTGTGAGATTTCTAAAATTCTAATATGTATGAGTATATGCTATCAATTACAATTATGGTTATTATGTTAAGTTATTGTAGACCACAAAAATAACCAAATTTCCTTTTCAATTGTGTCTTTAACTGCAACTATTTAAAGTCATTCCACAGTTAATTGCTTAATGCTGTTGCAGTTTCTGAAAACTTCACAAGCATGCAAAATCCTAGAATATGGTGTTTTGTAGGAGGCTTTAAAGTATGAAAAGAACCCTGAAAAACACTCTTGAATACGAGTTTCTGATAATTTTAGAATTATATCATTTGAACTGGGCAAGAATTCCTGGAACTTTAATGAAAGGACTGACTAGGTTATAAAACTGCTAACCCAAGTAGAATGAAAATTAATTAAATTCCAAGAAAATACTTTGCCAGATTTTCATGCTAAATCAGCTGATACTGAAATTGTTTAGATATACAATTTCAATAAACTCCATGGTCTAAGTCAAATTACCTATAATAACCCATCAGTTATCATAGCTATGCACCTATATTGGAAAAACAACTGGTATTCGAGAGGACATAAGTCCAGTGTTAAGCATGGATTCATGGAGAACCAGGACAGCTGCCTGGTGCTTCCTGAGTCCTTAAAACTTTTGTTATTAAAGGTTCTGTATTCCATAACTCATCATGGAAAAGATAAAATTATCCAAATTAAATATATATTGGGGTACTGATTTCTAAATTGTTAAAACAGTTTATGACCAATGTTTAGTTTGTCAGACCCATATTCTTGGGAAGACAATAAAAAATTCAGGGCCAGGTGCGGTGGCTCACACCTATAATCCCAGCACTTTGGGAGGCTGAGACGGGTGGATCACAAGGTCAAGAGATCGAGAACATCCTGGTCAACATGGTGAAACCCCGTCTCTACTAAAAATACAAAAATTAGCTGGGCATGGTGGCTCACGCCTGTAGTCTCAGCTACTCGGGAGGCTGAGGCAGGAGAATTGCTCGAACCCAGGAGACGGAGGTTGTAGTGAGCCAAGATCGCACCATTGCATTCCAGCCTGGGTAACAAGAGTGAAACTCCATCTCAAAAAAAAAAAAAAAATTCAGGCACATTTGGCTACCTGATGGGCCATTTAAACATTTACAGAGGAATTTCATTCAATTGTCATTTTCAATATTTTTTTTTTTCTGGTTGTATAAAAGCTTTCCCATGCAAGAGGGCTGATGTTATAACATTATTGTGCTACAGTATATTTTCATCAGGTAAAGAAAGCTTTTCATGGTTCACAGATTGCTGACAATCAACCCCTTCACAATTTAGAACCTGAAGATTGGATCTTCTGAGAACATTAGGGAAAGACTATCCTTGCTATCCACACTACAGCAATAACTTTGGGACCTTGAACCTTGGGTTTATAATCTCACAACTGAGAACAGAGTCCCTCTAAACTCTTGAAACCGTGTACCCATTGGAACACTTAAAGTAAAGCTAAACAGGGAAATTTTCCCCAGAACAAGATGGCATCTTTTGTATGAACAGCTTTTCACAAGATCACAGATCAAGACTTCTACTATCATAAGACTCTTACCTTTGAATATTTTTTCTTGCTAATGCTTTTATAAACAATAGAAGTGAATGGGGGGCCTCTTGTGTGCACTTAAGAAGTATACTTTTATTTGTGAAGGATTTTGCAGCTGGCCTTATACACAGATAACCTTATACTTTGATAGAGATGAAGACCCAGTGTACATGAGAAACTTTAATGGTACATAGTCAGTCAGAAACAGAACATTGGTTCACTCCTCTTTGCCCACATCATCAGTTAAAGAGAACATTGCTGGGGGACTTCACTCTTCTAGAAGGGCATCATTTGTTAGGTCCTTTTTCCAAGATTTGGAATAAAAAAGGCAATGAATAGAAAAGTCTCCCTCATAATGGGCTCTATAGCAGAAGCAGCTGTAAAGACTGTAGTTGTACAATAGACTTTAAATTCTCTTGTGAAACTTATGCTAAATAATAGAATTGACCAAACAGAAAAGTATCTGTGCAGCTGCTGGCACTTATGACTACAGAGAAGACATAGGGTATTGTAGAGATTCATTTGCAGAGAATTAATGAAAAGACCACCTATTAAGCAAGTAGACTCTTTAACTCATTCTTTGATCTGTTTAATTTTAGGTGGTTTGGTTTATGAGGACTCCGGGAAAGGAGGATACTCTAAACTCTTGGTATTATCCTTCCAATAGTCATAATAGTCTCATGGTATTCTGCATTCTCTCAAAGGTTTTAAATGTTTGCATGCAGCCATCACTAGAATGTCAAATGGTATCTCTTCAACTGGAATGACAAGAGCTGAAAGAAATGTGCAACCACGAGGACACTGTACCCTATGAATGACATGCTAAGACTGGAAACCCAAAATAATGGTAACTGAGAGCGGCACTAAGGCCCTAAGTTTTGGCTACACTATCACCTAAGTGAGAACCTGGCCAAAAAGGGGGAATTTTTTAAACAAAATCATGGGAGGCCATTGTTTTGGACTGAGCTCATGCACTAGGCCACAACAGACCAAACCAAACCAAAATGGAGTCACTCATGCTGTGTGCGACATAATCAAACTAAGACTTTAAGGAAACATGTAGGTCCTAGAACAGACTAGGTTTTGTTTTGCTCCTGTAACAGGATGTTCTAGCATAAAGAGATACCCTCTACTCAGGTCCTTGTTCCTGCCTTTGCAAAACTCACTGTTCTACTGTTTCTCAGTAGGTTTCAAGACCAAATAAGTATATTTTCAATGGTGATAGTGACATCAATGACTAAAGTTTTGGTCAATCTCTCAAAATTGAGAAAATGACCAAAAGGGGAGAATTGTTAAAGTGAACTAAATATGTCCTGAGAAGGACTCCATAATGCTCTATTTGAACCTTTGTGGATGAACTACAACCTAACTTAATAGGTAGACAAGATTAGAAACCAAATTAGGAGTCTGCGCCTGGAACAATAGCTGAGTCTTGGCCAATTCCAGCAGTCGTACTTCAACCATTCATACACTATCAAGTGTTCAAACTGTGTTCAAATAAGGCAAACATCAACCGCTAACCAATCCAACTGTTTCTGTACCTCACTTTCGATTTCTGTAGGTCACTTTACTTTTTTGGTCTAAAGAAATTTGCTCTGACCATGAGGCACCCCTGGAGTCTCTGAATCTGCTGTGATTCTGGGGACTGCCTGATTCACGAATTGTTCATTGTTCAATTAAACTCCTTTAAATTTAATTCAGCTGAAGTTTTGCTTTTAACAATCCTATAAAATCTTCACTGGCTAAGCTATAAGAGGAGATCTTCAGGTGATGTTTAATATATCAAATTCTTATTTTTGATAGGTAGTCTATACTTGGTTATCAAGAGTCTGTTTTGAACATAGAATTTTGGACACAGTGATTCTTGAATTCACCGGGGTGATTGATACCCTTGGTAGGAGAGCTCAATTAAATGTAATTTACTGGAAGTGTCCAATTAAAGTAAAGTGAATGTAATAGAAAAGTTCTAGTAGCAAGCTATAGGTCTGGTAATTGTACCCTTATCCAATTTTGGTAGAAATTGGATTGGCATGTGTTACAACATATCATATTAGTTGTTCATATTCCTACTTCCTCTCCAACATCCACTCGTTAATTCCCAAGGCATTGTGGACTTGAATTGTGCCAGGCACAGTGCTGATGCTGAGTGTTAGAGTGGGAAATTGGCCAGGTGTGTTCCTTCTATCATGGAATTTATAGTTTCATAAAGTCTTTCAAGGCAGAAACTAGGTCTTATTTAATTGTATTCAAATAAACACAATAAATGCTTAACAAATATTTGTGAATATTGATAGAAATTTTGTAGGGTATATATGTCACGTTTTCCAAATTTTGGATGCTATTGGAGATATACTTAATATATTGAATAAGGGATTATAGATTTAAAAGATTTTTTAAATCTAGAGTTTTTTCAATCTGGAATTGCAGTGAATAAGACAGAATTTGTAGAGATGTGATTTAAGAAACACTCAAGGTAGAAATGGCCCTAAGTAGGGTCTGGCCTGCAGCCAAAGGGCACTCTAGGCTACTGGACATGATTGGACAGTACCAGGGCTGGGCTAAGACACCATGGTACCAAGAACATCAGTATTTAAGAGATTATGGCATCTGAAACCCACAATGTTAAAAATCAGAACTTGTGAAATAATATTCAGGATTTTGTTGATGGACCTAGGAAAAGGATTTCTAATTTCATTAATAAGAACAAGAAGGAAGATACAAAATCTCAAGAGTTGGCTGCTTATATAAATAGAACAGTTGGACAAGCTGTGAAAAGTCCAGATAAAATTGTGTAAGGTAATCTTTTGTAGAAAGTTAGTTCATTATCCCTTTCCAAATCTCCATTATTGGAAAAACAAACAAACAAAAAACATAGTCCCCTAGAAGTGGGGCTGTGACATGGCAAATAAAGAAAATGAACTGGTTTGTGCAGGCCACCTGTCTGAAAAACTATGCCAGAGCAGTAAAATATATTTGGTTAACTCCATTGATTCTGAGTTTTCGCAGACAGAAAGCCCATCATCGTAATACAGTGGGTATTTTTTCTCAAATTTCTCAGGATCACAAAACAAATGGCCCAAGGTTTTTTGCTCAGCAGAAATTTGAAACTGAAAGTAGCTTTAACTTTCTGGAGAAAGAAGTACAAGTGAAATTTGCAGCTTGTTTGGTGAGAATAGAAGATCTTGGCATTGAGGTAGATTGCCTTGCTGTACTCACCAGTAGTTTAGAGGGAGAAAAACAATACATCTTTCTTGAAGGCTGGGTAGGCTCATTGCCTCTAGAAAAGTAGCTGCGTAAAAGCAAATTTGAAAAATATGTAACAGTTGGTTTAAACTGGCTTTAAGCAGTCATTAAAAGGTGGTGATCAGAACCATTGTTCAAAACAGAAATTAAAAATAATGAAAACATTTAGATTTAAAAACAACAGTTAAGTGAATTGTAGGAACAGGAAACCATCTTACTTTGGTTCTGGGATATACTGGTAATATAGCTAAGGAAGTAGATGCTTAGTTATTACCAGTCGATTGAGAGATTTAATCTACTAAAGAGCGTTTGTTTATTCAAAACATCCCTGGACTATAGAATTTATGAGAGAGAAAAAAAAGATTTCTTCTGAGAGCTGTGAACTGTGAAAGAAATTAAAACCATTTTTATCTTTAAAAAAGCCACATAATAAAACCACTAATGAAACCATAACAATCTACGTCACAAAGCAGTGAAAAAATACCCAAAAGTAGCAGCTTCAACTTTAATGAGATGAAAGTGCTCTATGGAAAATGTTGGCCTTGCTGCATTTGGGATTTATATAGTTACTTGGTAACATTGTTTAAGAACTACTGGATCTTAATACAGTCCTGCATAAAATTATAGTTTATATTATGTGAAAAACTAAGAGAGGGCTTATTAATTAGGAACCCTAAAGAGCAATCAGTAACTTTTCTAAGACTATGTTTTACTGAAAAAACAAATATGTGTGGCTGTCTTTTATATTTAAAAGACTGAAAGTTTAAAACATTATGGCAAAAATCAGTATTTAAGATTAAAAATATTTAAGATTAAAAATAAAATATTTTATTTTAAATGTTAAAAATAAAAATATTTAAGATTTTTAACCTTAAATGTTTTTATCCATACTGAGATACTGTGTATGTGAAATGTCTATGATACCAGTGTCTGTTTTAAAAATTTAAAACGAACTATGTTTCTGGCATAATAAAAAAATCATTAATTTAAATCATAGCTTTATATTCATGTGGAGTGTTGTTGAAAAACTTGAAAATATATGACCTTTTTGCCAGAATCATCATGTCATGTACATATATGTATTATCCCTATCTAACCCTATCTAAAGAAAAAGTTTGCCTGGGTGTGGTGGCTCACACCTATAATCCCACCACTTTGGAAGGCTGAGGTGGGTGGATCACCTGAGGTTGGGAGTTCGAGACCAGCCTGACCAACATAGAGAAACCCTGTCTTTACTAAAAATACAAAATTAGCTGGGCCTGGTGGTGCATGCCTGTAATTCTAGCCACTAAGGAGGCTGGGGCAGGAGAATCATTTGAACCTGGGAGATAGTGGTTGCAGGGAGCCAGGGTTGTGCCATTACACTCCAGCCTGGGCAACAAAAGCAAAATTCCATCAAAAAAAAAAAAGGTTAATATGTATTAGTATAAATATTTATATTTAACTGGAAATGTCCATGGAGTTGTCTAGTTTATATTCACTTTTTATTGTATATGGATTTCTAATATTTCTGACTTCTGTACATTTAAACATTCTTGATTTGAGTAAATTCACTAAATACTTCTTTAAAAAAAAACCTATTCAAGGTAGCTGTGTAGCTAAGGGAGGGACACATCCCCCAATAGAATTTTCTATTAAAATAACTTAATAACTTTAAATTAAATTTCAACTCTGATGTAATTTAACTTCTGTAATAGTGAGTAAAATTTGAGATAGCCAAAAAGTGTTCAGATAAAGGAAAAGATTAATTAAGTTGTTAGAGTATAATCAGAGTTAAACTTTTCATTCCAGAGCTCACATTTTAAGAGAAATTCAAGGAAGTGCTGAAGGAATTAATGTTGGGTCTTCTGGTGAAAAGAGCCAGAATAGGAAAGCTAACTTTAAACATACTACAGATTCTCAAATGCAAGGTGAATCATATAAATATTGCAGGACTCCAAATAGAATAAAATTATAAAGAATTAGACACTTGACTTCTAGGATTAAAATCAGGAATACAAGGAGTTTTGAAAACATCAGTTCACCCTATCCTGAGGAGGCCTACGTGAGAAAATGAGGGAAAGCCTGAAGACCAGCTGGAGAGTCCTTACCTCACTAAGAGCTGAGTCCCAGTAACTGTTGTCAAAAAGACTGGGGAAGTCATTTGTGGGAGAAAAAACTATAGATCAGAAACCTGATAAGCAGGACACTGAAGGGCTGAAATCATAGTGGTTTATTTACAAACAATCGGGAGATTTAATAGAATTGGGGAATATGTTAAATGTAGAGTAGCCAGAGAGAGACAAGTCTTGAATGAAGTGCCCAGATTAGGGAAATCTTGTGGTTGCCATTTTCCAAACATGGGATTCTCTTTTTTATTAGGTTCTAACTATTAATGATATGGATAGGAGGCAAGGAAACACTAGGTAGAAGAAGGTGGGTCCCTGGCAAAGACCCCATATCAAGCCTGGAAACCTGTGGCCCTAAATGGGAACAGGCATTCCTGTTTTTGTGCCCAAATGCTGCCTTTTGGCCCAGCATGCCCCGCAATCCTATACCCATATAAACCCCAAACTCCAGGCTCCATAAGCAGAAGAGCAGGAGAAACAGAAGAGCAGTAGAGTGGCAGAGCGACACAACAAAGGAGAGAAGAGAAGGAGCCTCTGAACACTGAGAGGAGTTCATCTGGGGACAGCTGGAGAGGAGACTGGCCATGGGATGACTGAACTCCAGATGATCTTCCCACTTCATCCTCTTTCCAGCTCCCCATCCATCTCACTGAGAGCCACCTCCACCCAGCAATAAAATCCCCCGCATTTACAGTCCTTCAATTTGTCTATGTGATCTGACTCTTCTTGGACACCAGACAAGAATCCAGGTGCAAGAGGGCACTGAGAAAGTTAACATTTAAGCTGTCTGTGGACAGCAGAGCTAAAAGAGAACTATAACATGCCCCCTGGGGCTTTAAGAGTCACAGACACCCAACCCTAGACACTACTGTGGGGCTGGAACCCAAAAGTGCTCACCTAGGCTCCTGCACCTGCTAGTCTGTGTGTTTCCCCTCCCATAAACGGTTTGAGTGTGTGGCAGCTGAACAGATGAGCCACACTACTCTTGTATATCCTGTGAGGGGGGTCAGGGAACTCTCCCATTTCATTAATACCTTCGTGCATCAGGTATGAGTTCTTAAAGCAACATGATTCCTTGAGGGGCTAGCGCATAATTCAGTTTAATTTAACTATACATGTTCCAATAAGTAAAATTCTTTAAAAGTATAAGAACACCTGTTTTCTATTGCTGGAAGAATTCAGAGATAAGGTGCATCTCTGAATTCTTCAAAATGTGAGAGTTTTCTTAATGACGGTCTTAGAAGGATTATTTATTTCACACACTGCACTTTAAGTTTGGGGTTTGATGAGAACCGCAAAGTAGGGAAGGAATTGCATTTTGTACATTTGAAGTTACTATCATTAGTCAATCCATCTATGTATAGGTTGCTTGCAATAACCTTGACATTTGAATTTCTGATTGTATAGATTTTTTAAAAAATCCTTATTTTAATATGATGGCTTAAATACCAATATATGTTATGTATTACCTATGATTATAAATTAGCACATAGAAAAAATCTAGCAGTCAAGAATTTCTTAAACTAAATGTAGAATTAAGTAAAGTGACATCATTTATGTTTTTTTTTTTTTTGAGATGGAGTCTCACTCTGTCACCCTGGCTGGAGTCTTACTCTGTCACCCTGGCTGGAGTACCGTGGCACGATCTCTGCTCACTGCAACCTCCACTTCCCAGGTTCAAGTGATACTCCTACCTCAGCCTCCTAAGTAGCTGGGATTATAGGCACACACCACCATGTCCAATTATTTTTGTATTGTTAGTAGAGAAAGGGTTTTACCATGTTGGTCAGGGTGGTCTTGAACTCCTGATCTCATGATCTATCCACCACAGCCTCCCAAAGTTCTGGTATTACAGGCGTGAGCCACCACGCCTGGCCTTGTTTATGTCTTTTAAAACTTTGAGACGATCCTTTAAAACCTTGTTAACACCAATATTAAAGAAAAATAACTGACAATTAATACTCTAAATTAATTTGAAGATATAAGATGGTCCCTAATCACTACCTAAATATAAGGCCAATATATGAGCCTTAAAAATCCCTTTTAATAAAAACTAACCTTAAACCACTTACAACTGAAGCATAAACCTCAAGACTACTAAATTTCAGTAGTTCCCTTCAATACATTTTCTCTAAACTAGCTTGTTTTTTTTGCTTTCTGCTGCTATTTTTTGTTTTATTTAGACTTTTTTTCCCCTCTCTTCCTCCTGAGAGAAGGCTAGAATGGTGGGAGAGCTAAAGATTCTCAGGGTTACAGGATAAATCCTGCTTGGCTGCATGTGACTGCCTCATTTAGCAGCTGGGAATACTGTAAAGCAATGCTCAGCACTCACTCTTATAGTCTTTTATGTAATATAATATATATTTTTAAAATTGATTGTAATTTTTTTAGCACTTTGGGGGCTGCTGGTGGTCTCTTTTTCAGGCTAAATAGACCAACTGCTGCTGCTAAAAGAGTTTATTCGACCACCCACACTTGGAAGCACAACCTCCTTCTCCCTGTGTTTCCCTGAAGTAGCAGTCAGCGAGGCCTGTGCAGTAATGACTGTGAGCAGCCTTCAGGCTCAGAAAAATGTCACAGCTTGATTCCTAGAGCCTCCAGTGCCCCTATTCAATCAGTGTTCAACTGCATGACGCACCCTGGAACTTAAAATGAAAGCCCTGGATTCATGGCCAAAAATACAAACTCCCTACCGGCTCTTCCTGTGGGAGTTATTGAAGTTCTTGGTTAGCTCACCAACGGTTACCTACACTCTCCTCTGTCCCAGATAGCAAGGAAAAAAAGGCAAAACTGTAACATTTTCTGCACAAAGGCCTCAACTGGGATACAGAAAGACTTAGAAACAGCAGGCATATGTGTTTTAAAACAACATTTTGACAGATAAAGTCAAGTGATAAAATATAGTGAACTTATAATTATCCCTGCTATCGGAGGCAAGAGAAAAAGGTGACAGGTCAAAAGAGGGGCATGCTAACTCATGAAATTTCATTTTATTTTTCTCTGAAACTTCAGAATTTGAGTGGGGTGTCTGTGTGTCTGTGTGTGTGTGCGCGTGTCTGTGTGTTTCCAATTATGGTAAAGGGTGATAATTTTCAGGCCTAGATAAATACAGAATAATGGGAAAAGCAACAGTAAATTAAAATTTTGCTTTATGAAAATTTCCATCCCACTCTGCAGCAAGTGGTACATACAATTGCTCCAGGAGTGTTACATACAGAATATTGAGTGTCCTATAAACATCTACATGAAAGATACCTGATAGAAAATGGACCAGGAGCTTTTGGCCACAGGAAGATAGGGTAATAATGACTTGTAGAAATTTATGTCAATATCAATAATCATTAATAAAAATTTGATGACTACACAACCTTATATCACTGGCACCCCAGGAACTTCTTACATTCTGAGTTTGTTTTCCCAACAGTCTCATTTTCTAGACTTTCACACTTTGCTGTTACTTTTGGTAGAAATAAGAGTTCAGAAAGAATTAAACCACTTCCATTACTTGCTATCGTATTTTAAAATTATTTTTTCCAGAGCACAAAAGAGCAAATTTAATACAAGTGACATATAAGCAGAGACATGTACCAAATCTTGGCTCACAATTATTTTAGTAATTGAAATTAATCTTAGAACTTCAAAGACCAATACCTGCTGATTATTCCATAAAGTATAAGACTCAATCATGCAAGCACATTGCTGGTCTTATTAATTTAAAATCAGATTCACACCTGTTTTTACATTTGAAACTTTGTGCAGTAATTCGAGTCCATAATAACTGACTTTATTTTGCCTTTATACATTTCTAAATTACTATTTCTTTGTGAAATACAGCTTATTTATTGATTAGGGAGACTAAAAAGTTCAGAGAATCTGAAGATCCAACTGGTAAGTGTGTCCATGTCCATCATTGCTGAGGAAACTGGCATATTGAGAAATAAAACATATCCCCAAGCTAAAGAATCTTTATCCTAATAGCTGAGCAGAGATGGGAATGTAAATGAATAACTTTTCTCAACATTTTATTCAAAACATTATACATTTTTAAAAACAATACAATGGATAGTATTGATTTACATAAAAATATAGCATTTTATTAGGTGAAAAATAGAGAATTTGTTTCTTTTGACTCTATTAACCTTCTGTAGGTGGAAGCAGAAAATTGTCTATCATTAGTAAAATGAGAGTCAGTTATAAAACTAACAAAATGGTATGAGGAAAAATTAAAGACGTAGAAGGTGGCAATTGATTTTTAATAAGGGTTTGTAGTATGGGATTTGATGTAGCTTTTATTTATATTATTTCTTCCTCTTCTTATTCAAGCCATAAAAGGTTGTGTATTCAAAAACAAAAAGGGGCAGCAGCATCAGAATAATTATGTGATCCTCTAACAAATTTTGCAGAACATTGCACCTTTTCCCCCCAGGTTTTGAGAAGAGAGTAATATATTTGTGATGCAGGACTATGAAAGATGATGAAAGTAATAAAATGCCACCTGCACTGTATGAATGCTTTCTGTGAGAGTCTAAGTTTGCACATATCATCATCATCATCATCATAAATCTATTTATCATGAAACATATTTTTTAAACCATAATCTTATCTTATTGATTTAGTTTTCTTCATAGGGCAAATATACCAATTTAGATCTTGCAGAAATTCATAGATCTTTAGATCTCGCATACTGTATTTTAACAATGTCTAGAAGACCAACTTGTGGTGAAAAAAAGGTCGGACTATAGTATTCATTCATATATACAATATGAACCAACATTTTTTCTCTGTGTATTTTTATATAGTTCCGTAGTATAGTTCCATGTTATGCATAATGTGGGTAACAGAACCAGCTTTCCCGTTACTTAATACCAAGTTATGGTAGCCACATTGTGACAATATCATCTCTGCATCAAGCATATGAAAGTACATACCCTAGAAAGGAAAATCCTCTGGGACCCATGGGTAATAACAATTCTAAGATATCAGCTGAAGAGTTTAGAAAAAAAATAAACCCCAACTGAATTACGATGCAGAAAGTGCAGAGCGGAAACGTTCTTGGAGTGGTTTTGGTTTTGGGCTTCCGTGGTAGGCAGAATAATGGCCCTCCAAAGATGTTCATGTTCTTATCCCTAAAACCTATGTTACCTTACAGTGCTAAAGAGACATTCAGATGAGGTTAAGTTAAACATTTTGAGATGGGGAAGAGTAGCCTGTATTATCCAAATGGGTCCTATGTAATCACAAGGGTCCTTGTAGAAGAGAGGGCAGAGTTAGAGAAGGAGGTATGAGAATGGTGCAGATTTGTTATCTAGGTAATCTTGTGTCATTGGGGTTTGTTGTATAGATTATTTAATCACACAGGTATTAAGCCTAGTATCTACTAGTTGTTTTTCTTGATCCTCTCTGTCCTTCCACCCTCCACCCTCCACAAGTTCCCAGTGTGTATTGTTTCTCTCTGTATCTATGTGTTCTCATCATTTAGCTCCAACTTATAAGTGAGAACGTGTGGCCATTGGTTTTCTGTTCCTGTGTTAGCTTGCTAAGAATAATGGCCTCCAGACCGTGAGCCAGATATTGTTATACATCCATTACAAATATGAACTTAATGCCTTGAAGTAGGTGCTATTATTACCATTCCCATTATATATATGGTTAAACTAAGGTCCACAGAGTTTAGTAGCTTGCTTCACATTACTTAGCCAGGAAGTAGGAGAGGCAGCAGTCCAAATCAGGCAGACTGCTCCAGAGTACATGTTCTTAACTACTATGATGTTGCTTCCGCCTCATGAATTTAAATAAAAAGCAGAAAAATTGCTCATTGCTAACCCTTTAAAACTGAAGCAGTGGGTTTGCCACCTACTGTCCTCTTTGAATCCTTGGTACAGTTTTGATCTTTTGAGAGAGCTCAGCCAGTGTGGTACAACATGGATATCTTACCACTTTATATGTGTTTGTGGAGGAAAAATATAGAATTCAGCCTCTAAATTAAAGAGAAATATTCATTATTGCTTTCACAAAGTAAGAAATGAATATTTTGAATTATCTTATATTTACAGTCTCTTATATTTACTCACAAAGAATTATGAGTAAATTCATAGTTGATGGTCCATAATAATGAATCTCCAAAAATTTTTGTTTATCGTGGGAGGCAGCATGATATAACAAATAAGCTGTTTAGAATATGATTTATATGAGGTAGAATGCTTATCTGGCCACATCCTACCTGTCAGTATGTGGGCATGTTTTCTAAACTTTTGTAGGCAAAGTTTCCTCCTTTATAAACTGAAGATACACATCATTAAACTGAAGCTAAGTATCATTCTCACATCACATGGTGATGGAAAGGACAAAATGGAGTGAGGACATTGCCCTCCAGAAGTCTTAGATGTTCTTCCTCTTAACTTGGGTTTCTTAGAACAGTGGTGTTCAAGGCCAGTTGCTCATCAAAACCTGTATGGAGCTTCTAAATATCAAATGCCTGTATCCTAACCTTGAAACTTCAGAATATCAGTTAAGAATTTAAAACACTTGCTTTACATAAAGTGCCCTATTTTCTGTGGAGCTGATGAAACGTCACAGGACAATGGATCTCCATTCAAATCCTCTTGATCAGTTCTCACTTTGGAGAAAAAGAAGCAGCTAATGCTGTATGACCAGGATGATGTATTCCTCAAGTGACCACTGATTGCTGCATGCCCATTCTGACTCTGGCTAATCTTCAAGTTTACAGCTACAGCTATGCTAGCCAGTTATAAGTGCTTGGAGAGGTTAAGGTATTGTTCTATGAAGACTGAGACTGTACTTCAGAAAATATATTTTGAATCATGGCAGTCATATATATTATTACTTTGGGAATTTGTTGCAACATTATTTTACTTTCCCCCACAAAAATAATGTATATCATGTACAAAAATATTAAGTAAAGCTTTATTAAGTTTCTCATAGCTATACATTTATTTACTACAATCTGCATAAAAACATAGAACATTAACGGCACCCAGAATCATCCATAATGTCCTCCCCCACCATTCCAACTTCTGTCACTACAGACTAGCTATATTAGTTTTGAAATTCATACAGATGGAGTCAGGTAGTCATCAGCTGTCTGAGTTCTTTCATGCAACATTATTCTGTAAGACTCATCCTTGTTGTGGTAAGTATTAGCAGTTTGTTGTTTCTGCTATGTGATATTCCATTGTATCATTATGTGAATTTGCTAGGATTTATTTACCTTTCTATTATTGGTGGTCATTTGAGCTCTTTTTAATGTTGTTCATTATGAATGAAATTGCCATGAACACCTTATATATGAGTCCTGATACATCAGGAAGAATTAACAAGGTTTTCTGACTGCAACATTTTTCTGTAGTTGAGGAACCCTCCTTACTTCCTTTTCTCAATCCTCACCCCATCTGCTTATATGTGTATACTGGAACTAACTGATTTACTTTTCCTTTCAATATATGTGTCTTTTTTTCACTGTACTCCAATTGAAAGAGTTAATCTTTATTGCTACATCAAACTTTTTTGAGTTCTAGTTTTTTGAATTACTAATCTTATAAAACTCTCTTAATCTCTAAATTTCTTCTTCTAAAAATTGAAATGAAAATTTCCTACTTTATAAGATTTTTTGAGAACCTTATCATTTAATCAGACCAAGATTGTCATTTACCTGTGTTTCCATATTTAACCTTTATGGTTCTGCTATAATGATCAAAATAAATTCATAGGTATCTATATTTAAAGGTTATCATTGAGAATATTAGTATAAGCAATTCAAGGCAAATAATTTGATTAACACCAACCAATCATATCCTAAGGAAATCAAATAATTTTCCATGATTTTAAAGTAGGGAGAATAATTTTCTCATAAAGTTATAGTAAGATGAAAGCTGGTTAGATTAGATATGCACTCACTTTTAAAGTCAAGATTTAGAAATAAATACAATGGATCGAACCTGTGTTAAAACTATATAGAGTAAACTCTTTAGAAGCTCTCATGGACAAATAATCACACCATAGATTATTCTTATTCAACATATATAAAATTTGCATGAGTTATGACTAGCTTACCTTAGATTTATACTTATCAATGTCTATTTTTATTTATTTCTATTTTTAATTACCTAGACTTATTCTGTTCATCATCCTCTGAGCCCACATTCTCATGTATGCTATTAGCTTTACTGCTTTTCCTTTCTATATTGGGTAATGAAAAATATGGTTACTACAAATTTGAAAGGGAGTTTGCATTTTACATAAGAAATAATCCTATTGGATATAATGTTACTCTACTTTGAAATATGTTAATTCTGTGCACCAAATATAAACACCGTATAACAAAAAAGTTTTGCATAGCTCATAAACTTGTCCTAAAATGTATCTGTAGATTTTAACATGAAAATTCTCTTACATTTGTACATTCCACATTCCAATAAGGACTAATTGACATGAATTATGAGCAGTATAGAAATACGTATATGCATGTCTGTATACTTATAGATATATATTTGTTCTAATGGAACTATGTATTTGGAGTCAGAAAATCTATTTGGTCCCAGTTCTCACTAATAATACGATCTCACTAAAGGCACTTAAACTCAATAAACTTTACTTTCTCATTTATAAAACAGAGGTTATAATACCATTAAACACACCGTTGTGGACATGTATTAATTTCACTAACTCAATATGTAGTCCCACTGCTTCTGGTAATAATCTCGTTTGATGATTGCAGAACAATGGCCATAATAATTCCCATCTCTGTATTCATCATGTTTGTGATATAACTTTGCAGTATAAGTACAGAACTTAAGAGAACTTGCATACTTTATTTTCCCTGTTTTGGAACTCTAAAGGGCCAGCAGCCGGTTGAACTGCCCAAATTAGCTTTCTGGAGAATGAGACACCATGTGGGGCAGTGATGTTCTCTCTCTACTAAGGCATTTCAGACTAGCCTGCTCCAAGCTGGATTGGCAGACACATCCAGTGAATGCAGTCAAGCTGGGATGTTATAACAAGATGAGCCAATTCAAAATGCAGGCTCACAGGTTCATGATATAAAAAATAGTTGGTGTTTTAAATCACAAAGTTTTCAGGTGATTTGTTGCATTACAAAGCCTATATGGGAAAAAAATCCTTGAATTTTCTAATCATTGTCATTGCTTCAGTGAAAAGAACTGTGCCTCAGGTTGTTCTCATGATAATCACCATTGAAACTGCTACAATAACTATTGGCAGAGAGAAGCTCTTTCCATACTAGGATAGCCATGTTAACAGAATGTCAGGTAAGAGACTGATGGTCACCTGCCACCATTCCTGTCACCACTCTCATAATGTAGACATCTTGAATAAAGCAAAGATGAAAGGCAAATGGTAATGAATACTTGTTGGCATCCTTTGAGTGTGCAGACCCAATGTTGTCTGAAGGTACCACTATTTAGGATCTTTCCATTTCATAAGCCATTAATATCAATTATAATTTAAGTGACTCTAACTTGGCTTTTCGTTTTCTGTAATTAAAAGTCCAAACTAATACACATGGTGATATAATTTGGCTCTTGTTCCCACCTAAATCTCATGTCAAACTGTAATCCCCATGAGTTGGAGGAAGGACCTGATGGTAGGTGATTGAATTATGGGGGCGGACTTCTCCCTTGTTGGTCTTGTGATAGCGGATGAGTTCTCATGAGATATGGTTGTTTAAAAGTATGTAGTACTTCCCCCTTCCTTTTCTTTTTCTCTTCTGCTGCCCTGTGAAGATGTGCTTACTTTCCATCTGAGGAGATGTGCTTGCATTCCTTTCACTCTTCTTGTGTGATCGTAAGTTTCATGAGGCCTTCCCAGCTATACCTTCTGTACAATCTATGGAGCTGTGAGTCAGTTAAGCTTCTTTTCCTTATAAATTACCTAGTCTCAGGTATTATAGTAATTTATAGCAATGTGAGCATGAACCAGCACACATGGTTATTATAAAATCAGAGTGAACGAAAAACGCAGTCAGCTTTTATATCCATGAGGGAGTCATTGGTTCCAAGACCAGTCCCCCGACACTAAAATTCAAAAATGTTTAAGTTCTTTATATAAAAGCATGCATTATTTTTAGATAATCTATGCATATCCCCTTATATGCTTTAAATAATCTCTAAATTACTTATAATACTAATGCAATGAAAATGCTATGTGAGAATTTACATGCTGTATTGTTTTTTATTTATATTATTTAAATTGTTGTATTGTTATTTTTATTTTTATCATAAAAAAACTTTTTGATTACAGTTAGTTGAGCCCTTGAGGAATGGGTACGGAACCCATGGGTTTTCAGGGCCCACTGTATGTGTGTGTGTGTCTGTGTGTGTGCATCTGTGTGTGTAATATGACATTTGTAAATTAAAGCAGATATTGACAAAAATGTTCTATAATTCTATAAAATGCTAAATAGTAAATATTTTAAGTTTTGTGCTCTAAAAGGTCTCTGTTGCAACTATTCATCCTTGTCATTGCAGTGAGAAAGCAGCCATAGACATGTAAATGTATGAGTATGGTTGTGTTCCAACAAACCATCTTTTTACTAAAAGCAGGCTGTGGGAGCGACATCAGTGAATGGCAGAGTAAGAACTCTGAAAATTCCCTCTTCCAAGAAAGCAATTTAAAAAACTGGCAAAATTGACAGAGGCATTTTTTTTCCAGAAATATAGAAATTATTTGAAAGGTGATGGCAAGTCAGAGACTGTATACAAGTATACATAGCTGAATACCATAAAAACAGTAAATTTTATTGTATGTTAACCTCAATTATTCCCATTGCCCCCTTTAGTTCCAAGGTGTATCCTTGAACAGTTAGCCTCAAATCAGTAAAATCCAACAGCCTTGCACTCACCAGAGGGGGTAGAATTAGGTTGTAGATCCTTTAAAATCTCATTTCCAGATAATTGTGATTTACTGATCTATCTAGTATACATCATAAAGAATTTGACATTGCCCAGAGAGAGAGAGATCTGGCCTTTGCTTCACATTCTGGGAAGTAATCAACATCATACATTTCTGTCATCAAAGGAGGGTTTGTTTAGACCAAGGGTTGGCCATACCAGATCTTAGGATGGGGTGAGGCTTGCAACACCTAACAGTTTTAGGGTATGAAATGATAAAGCTAGAAACACTAACCATGTGATAAGTTGGGGGGTGTCTTTGGATCATATGATATCTGTTGACTTATTGAATTCAGTCATGTGGATAATCACTCAATCATGTATATGTAAGTAAGTCCCACCCCAAATCTCCAAATACCATATCTCTGGTGAGCTTCTCCAGTTGGCAGCACTACATGTATGTTGTCACATATTAATTCCAGAAAGACAATGTGTCTTGAGGACAACAGAATCTTCATGTTTAGAACTTTTCCAGGCTCTGCCCTGAACAACTCTTTCTTTGGTTAATTTTAATTTGTATTTTTTCCTTATACTAAAGTAAAATCATGACTATAATAGCTTTTAATGTGTTTTGTGAAGACTTCTAGCAAATCATCAAAACTTAGAGTAGTTTTGGAAATTTCTCAAACCTGTAGTTTGTGTCAGAAATTTTGGATAGACCTGGCAATGTAAAACTAAATCGAAATCTAAAACTATTCCCTCAAATTTTGCAGTTTGTCTAACTCTAGGTAGCTGGTACTAGGAGTGGAGTGGGTGTTTGCAAGAATGGCCCCGACTCACTGAAACATGTGGCTTGAAAAAAGAATGAATGAGTGGTAAGAGGATAAAGAATTTTTGAATGGTCATGGCCATTCAGGCCATTTCAGGGGCCTAGTCTAAGTCACAACCTACAGGCCCCATAACCTAAAGGCCCCTACCAAGGGGTAAAGTAACTTGGTAGGGGCCTGTAGGTTCTGATTCAGATTTTGGTCACTCATTTATGTGAGTGAGTAAAATGATCGCAGGGTAGGAAAAAGACATTTCTGGTATGCCTTGGCATGGGAACCCCATGCACTATGGTTCCAATAAAAAATGAAAATGAATGTTGTCTCAGAGACCTAGGAAATACCTCAAACATATCTACATACACATAATGTTAAACTTAAAGGACATGAAAGAGATAGGAAAATATTTGAAGAAATAATTGCTTAAACCTTTCTAAGTTTGATGAAAGACATTAATCTACACATGCAAAATATCTCACTAGATTCCAAGAGAGCCACACCTAGATATATCATAATAAAATGGTTAAAAGCCAAACAAAAAGACTAACTTGAAAGTTGCAAGAGAGAAGGGATTCATAACTGTAAAAATTCCTCAATAAGATCAACAGCTGATTTTTCATCATGACATATTCAAAGTGCTAGAAGAATAAAAAGTTATCAGTCAAGAATTCTATGTTGACAAAACTATCCTCCAAAAATAAAGAAAAATGTAAAACATAATTAGCTTAAAAAAAAAAACACACATAAAATATGCTGTTAGCAAATCTGTTTTACTAGACATACTAAAGAAAATCCTATCCTTCAGGGTGAAATGAAAGAACATTAGACAATAACTTGGAACTATTTGAAGAAATGAAGAGCATCAGTTAACGTAACTACATGGTTACACAAAAAATAGGATAAATATATTTATTTTTTGTAACATTCCCTTCTCATTTAAAAGACAACTTTATAAAGCAATAATTATAAATTTATGTTTATTGGCACAAAATAAAGATGTAACTTGTATGATAATTAGAGTAATGGAGGGCTGAAACTATAAAACAGTGTACAATGTTTTTTATACTATTGAAGTTAAGCCAGTATTAATCTGAACTAGATCATTCTAAATTAAAATATAAATCATATTTACCAGGGCAGGCACAAAGAAACAAACTAAAATATATAATGAGAAGTATAATAAAGGAATTAAAAAGTAGAAAAATTATCTATTTAACATACATACACAAAAAGGCAGCAATAGAATCAAGGGCACAAAAAACATGAGACATACAGAAAACATAAATAACAGATAAGGCCAATTTATGAGCAATTACGTTAAATGAAAATAGATGAAATATCACAATTGAAAGCTAGCAATTGGCAGAATTATTTTTTTTAAAAAACTATCTGACCATATGCTGTCTAAAAGAGAGAGAATTTAGATTCAAAGAGTAAACCTAAAGTAAAGGGATGAGAAAAAAATATATTCTGCAAATAGTAAATAAAAATAACTAAAAAGAGAGCTAAAGTGGCTATAGAAAATAGGCTTTAAAGTGAAAATTGTTATAAGTAAATAAGGGTATTTTGTAATAATGAATGGGTTAAACCATCAAACACCTATAAAAATTGTGAACACGTATGCATCTGACAACAGATCACCAAAATACATGAAAGAAGAATTTTCAGAATCAAGGGAGATGTAGAATATTTAACAGTAACAATCAGAGACTTCAGTACCCCACTTTCAATAATGGATAGAAAAAGGCAGATGATTAACACTGTAGAAAACTTGAACAGTACTACCAGCCAACTACTCTCAGATATCTGTAGAACAATCCACCCCAAAACAGCAGGATATGCATTCTTCCCAAGTACACATGAAACATTTACACAGATAGGCCAAGTTTAGGTAAAAATATAAGCCTCTGCAATTTCAAAGAGTAGGTATTATGTAAAGTATGTTTTCTGATCACAATGGGGTTAAATTAATAATCAATAGTAGATGAAAACTGGGAAATTCACAAATATGTAAAAATTCAAAGACTCGCTCTTATCCAATGATTCAAAGAAAAAAATCATAGGATTAAAAATACTTTGAGATGAGTGAAACAAAAACCTAATGCACTATGTCTTATGGAGTATGATCTAAAAAAAATTGCCTTGAAGGAAATTTATATCTATAATGATATATATTAAAAAAGAAAAAACAAATCATATCAATAAACTAGAATTTTACCTTAAAAAAACAGAAAACAATTGAGCAAACTAAAGCCTTAATATGGTTTGGCTGTGTCCCCATCTAACATCTCATCTTGAATTCGAATCCCCATAATCCCAATAATTCTTAAGTGTCAAGGGTGGGACTTGATGGAGGTAATTGGATCATGGGAGTGGTTTCTCCCATGCTGTTCTTGTGATAGTGAGTATCACAAGTTCTGATGGTCTTATAAGCACCTGGCATTTCCCACGTTTGCTCTCACTCTGTCCTGAGGCCTCCCCCCAGGAAACTTATAATCGGAATTGTTAATCAATTAAACCTCTTTCCTTTATAAGTTATCCAGTCTCAGGTATTTCTTCATAGCGTGTACATAGACTACTACAGTAAGATGGTACCTAGTGAGGTGCTGCTATAAAGATACCTGAAAATGTGGAAGTGACTTTGGAACTGGGTAACAGGTAGAGAGGTTCAATCAGTTTGGAGGGCTCAGAAGAAGACAGGAAAATGTAGGAAACTTTGGAACTTCCTAAAGACTTGTTGAATGGCTTCAACCAAAATGCAGAGTGAGATGGACAATAAACTCCAGGCTGAGGTGGTCTCAGATGGAGATGTGGAACTTGTTGGGAAGTGGAATAAAGGTCACTCTTGCTATGCTTTTGCAAAGAGACTGGTTCTCTTTGCAAAGAGAACCTGGAGATCTATGGAACTTTGAACTTGAAAGCAATGATTTAGGGTATCTGGTGGAAGAAATTTCTAAGCAGTAAAGCATTTGAGAGTAATCAGCACTTAAAAGTTTGGGAAATTTGCAGCCTGATGATGCAATAGAAAAGAAAAAGTCACTTTCTGGGGAGAAATACAAGTCCACTGTGGAAATGTGCTTAAGTAATGAAAAGCCAAATGTGAATCACCAAGACAATGGGGAAAATATCTCCAGGACATTTCAGAGATCTTCCAGGCAGCCCCTCCCATCACAGACCTTGAAGCCTAGGAGAAAAAAATGGTTTTGGGAGCCAGGACCAGTGGCCCCCCTGCTCTCTGAAGCTTTTGAAATGGTGCCTTGCATCCCAGCTGCTTCAGCTCCAGCCATGGCTAAAAGGAGACAAGGTATAACTCAGGCCATTGCTTCAGAGTGTGAAAGCCCCAAGCCTTGGTAGGTTCCACATGATCTTGAGCCTGTGGATGCACAAAAGCCAAGAATTGAGATTTGAGATCCTCAGTCTAGATCAGAGGATGTATGAAAATGCCTGGATGTTCAGACAGAAGGCTCCTACAGAGGCAGAGCCCTCATGGAGAACCTCTGTTATGGCAGTTCAGAAGGAAAATGTGGGGTTTTATCCCCATACAGAGTCCACACTGTGACACTGCCTAGTGGAACTGTGAGAAGAGGGCCACTGTCCTCCAGATTTCAGAATGGTAGATCCACTGACAGTTTTCACTATGCACCTGGAAAAGCTACAGACAATGCCAGCCTGTGAAAGCAAGTGGGAGGGTAGCTGCCTTAAAGCCATAGGGGTGGAGCTGCCAAAGCCGTAGGAGCTCACCTCTTGCATCAGCATGACCTGGATATGAGACATGGAGTCAAAGGAGGTCATTTTGGAACTTCAAGGTTTAATGACTGCCCCATTGGATTTTGGACTTTGATGAGGCCTGTATTCCCTTTGTTTTGGCAAATTTCTCCTGTTTAGAATGGGTGTATTTATGCAATGCCTGGACTCCCATTGTATCTAGGAAGTAATTAACCTGCTTTTGATTTTACAGGCTCATGGTGGAAGGGACTTAACTTGTCTCAGATGAGAAATTGGTCCTTGTCTTTTGGGTTAATGCTGGAATGAGTTAAGACTTTGGAGGACAATTGGAAATGCATAATTGTGTTTTGAAATGTAAGAACATGAGATTTGGATGGGGTCAGGGGCAGAATGATATGGCCTAGTTGTGTCCCCACCAAAAATCTCATCTTGAATTATAATCCTGATAATTCCAGTTATCTCCACATGTCAAAGGTGAGACCAGGTGGAGGTTATTGGATGATGGGAGTAGTTTCCTCCCTGCTGTTCTCATGATACTGAGTGAATCTCACAAGATCTGATGGTTTTATAAGTGTCTGGCATTTCTCCTGCTTGCACTCTCTCCGTCCTACCACCATCTGAAGAAGATGCCTGCTTCTTGTTCACCCTCTGCCATGATTGTAAGTTTCCTGAGGCTTCCCCAGCTATGTGGAATTGTGAGTCAGTTAAAACTATTTCCTTTTTAAATTACCTGATCTTGGCTATTTCTTCAGAGCAGTATGAGAATGGACTAATTTAAGCCTGCATAAGCATAAGTAAGTACTTACATATGATTACAGCAGAAAAAATTAAATAGAGAAGAGAAAAAATACAGAAAAGCAACAAAACTCAAAGTTGGTTACCTGAAATGATCAATAAAATTTATAACACTTTAGCTAGAATGATCAAGAACAAAATGAAAAAGAAGGTTCAAATTATTAAAAGCCAAACTGAAAGAAGAGAAATTATTACAAACCTTATACAAATAAAAAGGATTATAATGGAATACTATGAAAAACTGTTTAGTAGAAAATTAGTCAAATAAATCAGATGAAATAGAAAAAAATTGTACAAAGTTGTACACTATCAAAACTGACTTAAGAATAAATAGAAAATCTGAATAGACCTATAGGAAATAAAGAGATGAGATTGTTAGTCTAAAAAGTTTCCATAAAGAAAAATCCCAAAACAATATGACTTCTCTGGTGATTTCTATCAAATATTTAAAGAAGTGCTGATACCAATCCTTTATAAACTGTTCTGGAAAATAGAAGAGTATGAATGCTGCTTCACTCAATATCTCAAGGCTTTATTATACTGAAATGAAATCATGACAAAGATATCACAATAAAAGAAAACTACAGACCAATTACTTTTATGAATATAGATGCAAATTTCTTCAACAATATACTGGTAAACTCAATCCAGCAATATAGAAAAAGTGCCATACAACATAACCAAGTACCGTTAATTCCAGGAATGTAACATTGGTTCAACATACTAAAAATCAATCAGTGTAATACCTCATGTACCATGTTAAAGAATAAAGGACAAAACCTTCATTATTTTCTCAAAAGATGCAGAATAATCACTTCAAAAATCCAACGCCCTTTCATGATAAAACATTCAACAAACCACAAATATAAGGAATTTCCTCAACCTGATAAACACATCTACAAAAAAATTCAGAGCTAACATCATATTTCATGGTGAAACACTCAAAGTTTTTTACTTATGATTAAGAAAAAGACAAGGATATTCACATTACTACTTCTATTCAACATTGTGCTAGAGGTTTTATAAAGGACATTTGATGAAAAAATAAATAAAAGGCATACAAATTGGAATGTGAAAAGTAAAAAACTATCTCTACTTGTAGACGATATTATTTGTGTACAGAAGATCTTAAGAAGTCAACAGCAGACTATTAGAGCTAGTAAACAAGTTCAGCAAATTTGCCAGATTCAAGGTCCATATAAAAAAAAATGGATTGTATATTTATAGACCAGCAATTAACACTTTAAAAATGAAATTAAGACAATAATTGCTTTTAAAATGGTTTTTAAAATAAAAGTGCTTAAGAATAGTTTAACAAATGAAGTGAATAACTTATACACTGAAAATGAAAAAACATCATTGAAGGAAATTAAAGAAGATCTGAGTAAATGGAATTGCATCCCTTGCTCAAGGATAAACAGACTTTATTATTTAAGGAGCAAAATTTCTCAAGTTAATCTCTTTCCATACTGTAATCCCTATCAAAATCCCAGCTATGTTTCTTTATAAATTTATAAGCAGATCCTAACATTTATATGGAAATGCAAGGGACCTAGCATAGCCAAAATAACCTTGAGAAAGAAAAACAAAGTTAGAATTCACAATTCTCCATTTCTAAACATACTACAAAATCTTTTTTTTTTTTAATGGTACTTTAGGTTCTGGGGTACATGTGCAGATCATGCAGGATTGTCACATAGGTACATACATGACAAGGTGATTTGCTGCCTTCATCCCCCCGTCACCTATATCTGGTATTTCTCCCCTCTATATCCCTCCCCACCCTCCCCACCCCCGCTGTCCCTCCCCTAGCACTCCCCTACTGACCACAGTGTGTGATGCTCCCCTCTCTGTGTCCACATGTTTTAATTGTTCAACACACGCCTATGAGTGATAACATACGGTGTTTGGTTTCCTGTTCTTGATTCAGTTTGCTGAGAATGATGGTTTCCAGATTCATCCATGTCCCTATGAAGGACAGGAACTCATCATTTTTTATGGCTGTGTAGTATTCTGTGGTGTATATGTGCCACATTTTCTTTATCCAGTCTATCGATGATGGACATTTGGGTTGGTTCCAGGTCTTTGCTACTGTAAACAGTGCCACAGTGAACATATGTGTGCAGGTGTCTTTATAGTAGAACAATTTATAATTCTTTGGGTATATACCCAGTAATGGGATTGCTGGGTCAAATGGTATTTCTATTTCTAGGTCCTTGAGGAATCCCACACTGTCTTCCACAATGGTCGAACTAATTTACACTCCCACCAACAGTGTAAACGTGTTCCTATTTCTCCACATCCTCTCCTGCATGTGTTGTCTCCAGATTTTTTAATGATCACCATTCTAACTGGTGTGAGATGTTATCTCAATGTGGTTTTGATTTGCATTTCTCTAATGGCCAGTGACGATGAGCATTTTTCATGTGTTTGTTAGCCTCATCAATGTCTTCTTTTGTAAAGTGTCTGTTCGTATCCTTTGCCCACTTTTTGATGGATTTGTTTATTTTTTTTCTCATAAATCTGTTTTAGTTCTTTGTAGATTCTGGATATTAGCCCTTTGTTAGATGGGTAGATTGCAAAAAAATTTTTCCCATTCTGTTGGTTGCTGGTTTGCTCTAATGATTGTTTCCTTTGCTGTACAGAAGCTCTGGAGTTTAATTAGATCCCATTTGTCTATTTTGGCTTTTGGTGTTTTAGCCATGAAGTCCTTGTCTATGCCTATGTCCTGAATGGTTTTGCCTAGGTTTTCTTCTAGAGTTTTTATGGTGTTAGGGCTTATGTTTGGATCTTTAATCCATCTGGAGTTAATTTTAGTGTAAGGTGTCAGGAAGGGGTACAGTTTCTGCTTTCTGCATGTGGCTAGCCAGTTTTAACAATACCATTTATTAACCAGGGAATCCTTTCCCCATTGCTTGTTTTTCTCAGGCTTGTCAAAGATCAGATGATTGTAGATGTGTGGTGTTGCTTCTGAGGCCTCTGTTCTGTTCCATTGGTCTATGTCTCTGTTTTGGTACCAGTACCATGCTGTTTTGATTACTGTAGCCTTGTAGTATAGTTTGAAGTCAGGCAGCATGATGCCTCCAACTTTGATCTTTTTGCTTAGGATTGTTTTGGCTATGTGGGCTCTCTTTTGGTTCCATATGAAGTTTGAAGTGGTTTTTTCCAGTTCTGTGAAGAAGGTCATTGGTAGCTTGATGAGGATAGCATTGAATCTATAAATTACTTTGGGCAATATGGCCATTTTCACGATGTTGTTTCTTCCCAACCATGAGCATGGGATGTTTTTCCATCTGTTTGTGTCCTCTCTTATTTCATTGAGCAGTGGTTTGTAGTTCTCCTTGAAGAGGTCCTTTACATCTTTTGTTAGTTTTATTCCTAGGTATTTTATTCTCTTTGTAGCAATTGTGAATGGGAGTTCAGTTTTGATTTGACTCTCTGTTTGTCTGTTATTGGTGTATAGAAATGCTTGTGATTTCTGCACATTGATTTGGATCCTGAGACTTTGCTGAAGTCACTTATCAGTTTCAGGGGGCTGAGATGATGGGTCTTCTAAATATACAATCATGTCATCAGCAAATAGACAATTTGGCTTCCTCTTTTCCTAATTGAATACACTTTATTTCTTTTTCTTGCCTGATTTCTCTGGCTAGAACTTCCAATACTATATTGAATAGGAGTGGTGAGAGAAGACATCCTTTTCTTGTGCCAGATTTCAAAGGGAATACTTCCAGGTTTGCCCATTCAGTATGATTCTGTGATCAGATTTTTTCCTGAGTGCTGGCAAGGCACAGCTCCTGTGGGTTCTTGGCCTCCAACCTCTTAAAAAATAAGCAGTGGGGCAGCTGCAGGTGACTGTATGCTCATAAATGTAAATGTCAGACCCAAGAAGTGTTGCAGAAAGGTGATTTTATTTAGGTGGTGATAAAAGAAGGAAAGGAGAAGAAGAGAAAGGCTTCCACGAAGATTGTGGAAGGGGATTCCAGAGGGGAAATCTGGCCAGGTGTGTGGACATGGACTTTTATCCTGGAAGGAACCCCCACCTTCTCCACAACCCCAGGCCAATGAAAGGAGTTCCTTAGAACTTATGCTAGAGTGATTGACTTTTAGTTTCTTCCCATGTCCTTGAAATTAAAACACAAACCATTGAATCTCCTGAGTGGAGAGAGATGGGAGCAGGGCATGGTGCTGGGAAATTCTTGCCCTTAAAACTACACCCCTTCATGGGCCCAGAAAGAGAATACATTCCCTCAATATTGGCTGTGGACTTGTCATAAATAGCTTTTATTATTTTGTGATACATACCATCGATACCCAGTTTATTGAGGGTTTTTAGTATAAAGGTCTGTTGAATTTTGTCAGAGGCCTTTTCAGCATCTATTGAGATAATCATGTGGTTTTTGTCTTTGGTTCTGTTTATGTGTTGGATTACATTTATAGACTTGTGTATGTTGAACCAGACTTGCATCCCTGCGATGAAGCCTACTTGACCATGATAAATAAGCTTTTTGATTTGCTATTGCATTCTGTTTGCCAGTATTTTATTGAAGATTTTTGCATCAATGTTCATCATGGATATTAGCCTGAAGTTTTCTTTTTAGTGGTATCTCTGCCCAGTTTTGATATTAGAATGATGTTGGTCTCATAAAATGAGTTGGGGAGGATTCTCTCTTTTTGTATTGTTTGGAATATTTTCAGAAGGAATGGTACCAGCTCCTCTTTGTATGTCTGGTAGAATTTGGCTGTAAACTCATCTGGACCTGGGCTTTTTTTGGTTGGTAGGCTATTAATTGCTGCCTCAACTTCAGCCCTTGTTATTGGTCTATTCAGGGTTTCAACTTCTTCCTCGTTTAGTCTTGGGAGAGTGCAAATGTCCAGGAATTTATCCATTTCTTCCAGATTTACTGGTGGTGTGCATAAAGTTGTTTGTAGTAATCTCTGATGGTAGTTTGTATTTCTGTGGAATTGGTGGTGATGTCCCCTTTATCATTTTTTATTGCATCTATTTGATTCTTCTCTTTTCTTTTTTATTAGTCTGGCTAGCAGTCTATCTATTTTGTTGATCTTTTCAAAAAACTAGTTCCTGGATTTGTTTTTTTTTTGAAGGGTTTTTTGTGTCTCTATCTCTTTCAGTTCAGCTCTGATCTTAGTTATTTCTTGTCTTCTGCTAACTTTTGAGTTTTTTTGGTCTTGCTCCTCTAACTCTTGCAATTTTGATGATAGGGTGTCAATTTTAGACCTTTCACTTCTCCTCATGTGGGCACTTATTGCTATGAATTTCCCTCTGGACACTGCTTTAAATGTGTCCCAGAGAGATTCTGGTATGTTGTGTCTTCATTCTCGTTGATTTCGAAGAACATCTTTATTTCTGCCTTCATTTCATTATTTATCCAGTCTACATTCAGGAGCCAGTTGTTCATTTTCCATGAAGTTGTGTGGTTTTGAGTTAGTTTCTTAATCCTGAGTTCTAATTTGATTGCATTTTGGTCTGAGAGACTGTTTGTTATGATTTCCATTCTTTTGCATTTGCTGAGGAGTGATTTATTTCCAATTATGTGGTCAATTTTAGAGTGTGATGTGGTGCTGAGAAGATGTATATTCTGTGGATTTGGGGTTGAGAGTTCTGTAAATGTATATTAAGTTTGCTTGGTCCAGGTATGCATTCAAGTCCTGGATTTCCTTGTTGATTTTCTGTCTCATTGATTTGTCTAAAATTGACAGTGGAGTGTTAAAATCTCCCACTATTATTGTGCTGGAATCTAAGTCTCTTTGTAGATCATTAAGGAGTTGCATTATGTATTTAGGTGTTCCTGTATTGGGTGAGTATATATTTAGGATCATTAGCTCTTCTTGTTGCATTGATCCTTTTATCATTATGTAATGCCCTTCTTTGTCTCTTTTGATTTTTGTTGTTTTAAAGTCCATTTTATTAGAGACTAGGATTGCCATCCCTGCTTTTTTTTGCTCTCCATTTACTTGGTAAATCTTCTTCCATCCCTTTATTTTGAGTCTATGTGTGTCTTTGCACATGAGATGGGTCTCCTGAATACAGCACACCAATGGTTCTTGGCTTTTTATCCAATTTGCCAGTCTGTGTCTTTTGGTTGGAGCATTTAGTCCATTTACACTTAATGTTAATATTGTTATGTGTAAATTTGGTCCTGCCATTTTATTATTGGTTGGTTGTTTTGCCCTTTTGTTGGCATAATTTCTTCATTGCATCATTGGTCTTTACTTTTTTTTTTTTTTTTTCCGCAGGGGCTGGTACTCATTTTTGCTTTCTGTGTTTAGTGCTTCCTTCAGGAGCTCTCACAGGGCAAGTCTGGTAGTGACAAAATATCTCAGCAATTGCTGGTCCGTAAAAGATTTCATTTCTTCTTCAATTATGAAGCTTAGTTTGGCTGGATATGGAATTCTAGGTTGAGAGTTCTTTTCTTTAAGGATGTTGAACATTGGCCCCACTCTCTTCTGGCTTGTAGGGTTTCTGTGGAAAGATCTGCTGTGAGTCTGATGTGTGTGCCTTTGTGGGTGACCTGACCTTTCTCTCTGGCTGCCCTTAGTATTTTTTCCTTTGTTTCAACCCTGGTGAACCTGACAATTATGTTGCTCTTCTAGAGGAGTATCATTGTGCTGTTCTCTGTATTTCCTGTATTTGAATGTTGGCCTGCCTTGCTAGATTGGGGAAGTTCTCCTAGATAATATCCTGAAGAGTGTTTTCCGGCTTGAATTCATTCTCCCTGTCATCTTCCAGTACACCGATCAGGCGTAGATTAGGTTTTTTCACGTAATCTCATACTACTTGGAGACTTTGTTCATTTCTTTTCACTCTTTTTTCTCTTTTCTTCCCTTCTCATTTCATTTCATTGATTTGATCTTCAATCTCTGATATCCTTTCTTCTACTTGATCTATTCAGCTATTGAAACTTGTGTATGCTTCATGAAGTTCTTGTGCTGTGTTTTTCAGCTGCATCAAGTCGTTTATGTTCTTCTCTAAGCTGGTTATTCTAGTTAGCATTTATTCTAACATTTTTTCAAGGTTTTTAGTTTCTTTGCATTGGGATAGGACATGTTTTGTTAACTCAGAGAAGTTTGTTATTACCCATCTTCTGAAGCCAGCTTCTGTCAATTTATTTGTTCTCCATCCTGCTTTGTTCCCTTACTGGTAAGGAGTCATGATCTTGTGGTGGGGGAGAGACGTTCTGGTTTTTGATGGCTTCATTCTTCTTGTGCTGGTTTCTCTCCATCTCTTGGATTTATATAGTTTTTGATCTCAGGTAGCTGCCTGGGGAGGCGGCCTTTCCTTTGTCTGCCTGCAGAGGCACTGCTGGGCTGCTACAGATTCAGTGGAGCTGCTGCATCTTTTATTTACTCAAGAAATTAGGCCAGCTTCTGCAATGGCAGCTTTCCTCTAGCCTGCCTAGCTGGATCATTCCTGGTTGCTCTCTAACTGACGTTCTGGGTGCCTAACTCTGGAGTGAGAGTTTTTTGTCCTGTTGGGCTTTGTGCAGCAGGGACATCCATCCTGCTGTTTGGGCTGTTTCCCTGTGTTCCATTCCCCTTGTACTAGGGGATGGGTAGCTCCATCCCACTGGCTTTTTGGCTTTCTTGGCATCAGCCAGGACTTCCACCTAGATCTATGCTGACAGCCCCTGCACCAGCTGAAGTTGCTGTTCTGCCCTGTTCAGGCAACTCACTAAGGCTTTTCAGCCTGGTGAAGATCTCCTGTTTGTGGGTTGTAGAGGGCTTGGGTAGAATGCTGTATCTGAATCAAAGTCCCAGAGGGGGAGATCCCCTGGACCTCTCGTCGGTAGCCCACTCCTCCTGAGTGGGGCACTGCCCCATCTTGCCACAACTTGACCTATTTGGTTTATATCCACAATCCAACCAGACCCACAAAATGAAACTGGTACCTCATTTGGAATTGTGGAGACCACTTGGCTTCTGTGTCTCTCTCGCTGGGAGCTGCTTTCTGGAGCTGCCTCTTATTTGGCCATCTTGGGATCACCCCCCTACCAAATCTTTACTAAGAAAGAATGTCTGTTATTAGTGTTAAGACAGATATATAGATTAATGGAATTGAATTGAGATTCCTGAAAAAAACCCATCAATAGATTTTTGACAGGGTACAAAAACAATTTACTATGGAAAGTGTGCTCTTCCACAAATGGTGCTAAGACAACTGGATGTTCACAAGCAAAATAATTAATCTGGTCCCCCTACTTCACACCATACACAAAATTAAATCAAAATGAATGAAATCTAAATGTAAGAGCTAAAACTATAAAACTCTAAGAAGAAAACAAATGTGTTAATCATCATGACCTTGGATTTAGGCAATGATTTTTAAAATATAACAGCTAAAATAAAAGTAACCAAGACAAAAAGGAACAGATGAAATAAACTTTATCAAAATTAAATATTTCTGTGTTTCAAAGATACCTTGAAGATTCAAAAGCTATCTTCAAGCTTGAAAAAGATAACTTGAAAAAGTGAAAAGAGAATCCAAATAGAAGACAATATTTAAAATCATTTATTTGATAACAGACTATTATCAAGAATACATAAAATGTTCTTACTACTCAAAGATAAAATGGCTCAGTTTAAAAATGGACAAAGATTTATGTGGATATTTTTGGACAGATAATATATAAATATCCAATAAGCATATGAGAAGATGAATCAGGAAAATGCAAATCAAAACCCTGATTAGATAAAACTCCATAGCCACTAAGATTGTTATAATAAAAAAGATGAACTACAAAAATAATAGTGAGGATGTGAGGAAATTGAAATCCTCATAGATTGCTAATGAGATGTAAAATGGTACAGATACTTTAGAAAATACTTTGACAATTTCTCAAAAAGTTAAACATAGGGTTACCACATGGCCCAGCAATTCCACTCCTAGAGATATACCCAAGAGAACTGACAACACATATTAATACAACTATATGTATAACAGGCCATTTGTTCATAGCAGTATTACTATGCTATGATAACCAAAAGTAAAAAACAACCCAACTACTCATCAATTGATGAACAAAAATTAAAATGTGATATAGTTGTGTGGTGGAATATTACCCATATTCCAGGTAATATTACCTAGCCATAAAAGGGAATGAATGACTGATACATGCATAGTAAGTGTAAGAAGCCAGATACCAAGGCCACATTGTGTGACTGCATTTATATGAAATGTGCAGAATAGTCAAATTCATATAAACAGGAAGTAGATCAATGGTTGTCTGGGTCTGAGGTGAAAGGGTAATGGGGCATAATAGCTTACAGATATAGCATTTCTTTTTAGAGTAATAAAAATGTTTTGGAGTAATCTCGATAGTTGCACAACATTGTGAATATACTAAAATGCACTAAATTGTGTACTTTTACAGTATAAATTTTATAGTGCATAAATTATATCCTAAGTTAAGAAAAAACTTAAAACAGTCCGTGAGCTTTATTTGGCCCATGTTCCGTATTTGCCAATTCCATTCATGAAATAATAATGATGATGATAATGGCACCTGGGAGAAAAAATATATTTTGTTGTTAAAATATTTCTGTAAGTTATTTTTCCTTCATGCATGTCATGTAAAAGTTGAAGCCCATGTACACACAACAACTTTATTTGTATTTCCTTTCCTATATCAAACTCTTTTATTTTCTAGGTTTTACTTAAAGTGGTTCACATGGAGCATCTAAATGAAAGGGGTTCAAGGAGGTTTGAATTCATGTCACATTGTTAATTCAAAATGGATGAAATACAAATGTAAGAATTAAAACTATAATATATCAACTTTTCAACATTTCACCAATTCAATACTTCAATTTATTTATTTATTTTTTTACTAGAAGTGAAGCTTCAAGTTTATTAAAGCTCTGATCTAGCAAATCCTACGTAGGTTTTTTTTTACACAGCTAGGAGGTGAGAAGTTATGAGTAAACTTTGGATATTTTCTGATATAAACTAAAAATTATGTATGAAATTAAAATTCTTTATTTAAAAATGAACATAAATCACTGACTCACTGCCACTGTTTGGCAGCATATGTAGTTTGTTTTTCTGTTTTCAAATCCATCCAGTCTTTATTCCTTTTATGTTCCAGCAAGTTGAGTTTTTAAATCCTGAATACATACTTATAAAGAAATGACATGATGATAATTAAAAAATATGTATTTTGGGTAAATGTCTAAGGGAAACATCTTCTATTACTGAAGATCCCAAATGGCAAATGAGACCAAAAGTTATGTAAACAGACAAGATCCATCAGTAGGAATAATGAAGATAGATATATGCTATAGTAAAAAGATGTCAGTGTTTTAAAATACATGCTAAACAATTTTTTTTTCCTGTGTTAGTGGACTATAGTATGTTGCTTCTTTGGCATGCAATTCAGTTAGTATTAAAACCTATACATTTTAGTTTCTACACTTATCTTCAATTGTCCTAGGAAGAATGTCTTCCATACCAGCAAACTAGAAATAATATGATACTTGCATAAATTCAGGTAGACCATAATAATAATCTTTTAGCTCACTTGGTGGTCATTTATAGATCTTTGCAAAGAAAAGACTTAAAATTTTGAATAGTTTTTCTGTTTCTCCTTGTTGGACATATATTTTATGTGTCTTTCCAGAGAACTTTTTTTTCTTTGCTGCTTTTTTTGTTAGTTTTTCAGAGTTGTGTTCTTTCTTATAATGTTTAATTTTAACACTGTGATAATTGATTACACTTTGTTTTTATTTAATGGCTCTCAAAGAACCCATATCTGATATGTTACCTTTCTTTTCATCACAATACTTAGGTCAGGGCTAATAGAAACTCAAAATTCTAACTAGGAAATAAAGAACACTTGGTTTTCCAATGACTGAATAATAACTAGCGTATTGGCAGAAAAAGACTTCCTAGCTTGCAAGAACTTTGTTTCTGCTGTGCTACACTACACAATGTATACAGTGATGCCTGTTCTTATTAGGATTTGCAGAGTAAAAATGTCTTTTAGTGACTGTACAATAAAACTTTCTGTAGCAATGACCTGGTATTACTCTTAGGCTATAACAGGACCTCTGGGATCTAATTTTAGTTGTATCTTGAATGGTGTTATTCTGTTTTTCTCCACATGTCACAGCATGATTGAGATTAGACATGTACGAATTGTACTACAATATATTAGTATTTTCCTGAGGAATGATTTTATAATTTCTTTCAATATTCTGTCTCCCTTTTTTGACTTTTCTGCCTTCTCTCCACCATTTATATGTGTTTTCCGAATTCTTCATGAAAACTTTCCTTACCTTTACTCAGAAGTAAGTGATTCTGGGCATGAACAAGAATTCTAATCTTAATGAGGCACATCATGTCCCCAAGGATTCCATACTATTTCTACCTTGTGCAGTCCACTGTGTGATTTAGCATTCAGGTCCTGATAAATGTAAAAGGGATTATGCAACACTGATTAAACAGCAGGGAACCTGACACAGGGGCCTTTTGTCCAAAGAATGATAGTTTTGGAAATATAAACTTGGATTCTGGCCTGAATTAAATGGCTACAATTGTCTTGGCCATCATCTTCTATATCTTGATATCTCTAGAATGCAAGCTTCTTGAAGGCAAGACTATTTTACTTTGTTTATTTATTTAAAGGAATTGTTTATCTCATTATTCTCAACTGTTAACAGAGAACTGGCATTCAAATAAAATAAAATTTGACTGAATAACTGATACCTCTCAGAGAATAATTAGACTGGATAATGATTAAAATCTATCAATTCTAAGTTTTTAAAGGTTTTATAACTGTATTTTACAAGTAAAAGGAGGATATATTATAAAATACATATCTTTCAATATTATATAACTAAAACAGAAGGTAATTATGAAATGTATCATTATTACTTGACTTATATATCCTTTAGGTCAATTAATACCCTCGCTATGGCAAACCCTGTTATGCTATTAGCATAAACCGTTTCTAGTTACAATTTCTTCCATCAGCTGTGTTTTGAAAAAGATTTAAGATTTTGCAGGCAGAACTCTAGGCAAAGGGTCATTTTAGCTAAAGTTTAATTAAGATTTCATTAATTTACTCTGTTTTTCCATTTCTCTCAGAAGCTGTCAAAGTAAACCACATTGGTCTTGTTTTAGCAAAGAAACTCAAAGTCTGTGGCTTAGTTATAGGAAAATGAAGCCATTTGATGAAAATGGAAATTGATGTATTCACCCCCACAAACAGAAGTTTAATTTCTGAGGTGCCTGCTAAATGTGAAATTTTTTCCCACACTGCTCTACGTCATTCCTGTAGAAACTTTAAGATTCTTTAAAAGTATCTATAAAATTAGGTGAAGGGTAAAATTATGAATTTCCCACTTGGAAGAAAGTGGCTTAAATTCTATCCAATTATTTGCCATGACAACCAGCTAAACACAAAGGGCTAGAATGGATGTAGAGTACTGCCTCTGTAATCATCACTGTATGTCCTTCAAATCATGGATATGCAGCACCACTATCCTGGGCTACTTCAGGGCCATAAGCCTACATGGTAATTACATGCTTTGGAACACTCCACTTAAGTGCATCAATAATATAGTGAGCGAATATGTTCTTTAATTCTGCACCTGTAAATGGAGGGAAAAATAAAGAAAATATCTCTATCAAAAAAAGGAAGAAAAATAAATTAGACAGCCAAATTATTTTAAGCTGCCTTGTGAGGTTTCCCTCTAAAACTCAGGTGGTTAGTAATCGAAGCTTTTCCATAAATATAATCAAATGACAAAATATCTCTGCTTAAATGACTGCAAAGGTTAGGACATAAGAAAACAAAAGATGCAAAATAAGCAAAAAATATCCAATTAAACTTGATATTTTGTCTTTAATACACTCATTTAAACTGTGCATTACGATATTTCAGAGCTACTTTTCTTTCCATTGCCATGTCTCTATATAAACTTCTACTAATGGGATTTAGAAGAGAACACCTACTGATCCAGGACTTCCAACACAAAGGAAGAGTTAACACATCATGGCATTACAAAACTGTAGTGCTCTGCATGGTATTTCAGAATAAGGCGTGTGTATGTCTGCTTGTGTGTGTATGTGTGTGCGCACGTCTGTGCATGCATGCATGTGTGTTTCGTTTTATGGACTTGAATTCCATATTTTTCTCTGAAGTGCAAAGTTAATGCAGTTAATTCAACAGAGAAGAAGTAATTCAATAGAATCTCAGTGAGACTAAGTGATTGATAAAAATTGTAAGACCGTCCTCCCACCTACATATTTCAATAAAACAAAATGGCTAATTTTTCAAAATCATAAATTTATTCTAAAAATAAAATATTTTTGAGTGGCTGATTTTCTACAGTTTTATGGAATTTCAGAGGAATTCTTATGAAAAATATGCACACACAATTTATGATAAAGTTAACATTTGACCATTGGAAACAAACCAAGTTTTTTAGTAGATCCATTCTACATTTTTTTCACTTGAGAAAACAAGAAAAAAAAAAAAGATGTGGACTATATAGGTAGACATATTTATTATGCCAATTAACAAAGACATTTTAATGAATTAATGTGAAATATGCCTTTGCATATTGACTCCAAGATACGTGTTATTTAAAGTAGAAAATCTTGTCATAATTTTAGAAAATCCCATGAAACTCAGGAAAATCACATATGTGATGCTCCAAAAACCACAAAGGAAACAGAAAGGATGCCCTAAATAATCAGAGCAGAATGTGGTAGTTTTCAAAAAAAAAATAGTTATTTCAGATTGAAGTCGTATTTGTTTTTTTTCGTCATTTTACATTTGTAATTAATGGATGTAAACATGATTTACTAGGTTAATACTTAATACATGGGCATGATCTTGTGGTCTGTTAATTTCCATACATTTTACTTTTAGAGATAATTATATGCCTTAAATGTTGCTTTTATGGCCAAGAACAATGAGTTATCCCATTATTTAATCAATATACAATTTTTCTAATAGTAAATTTATTTTTTGAAAAAATGCAATTTTATTTACCATATGCAAATTGTTAAAATAATAAAATCTGTTACATTTTCAAAGCTGCACATGGAAACTTTACCAAGAAGTTTCAAGCAACACTTATTAGAATTATCTATTTAATATTAACTGTTTCTTTATGCTCCTGGACTTCTGAAGAATTTTACTGGTCAGGCAGCAGATTTTAAAATTTGCATGCAACTCTTATTGTATAGATATTCTGCTATAAAATAGCATTCTACTATATACAAAAGCTAATGTTTTAAAGTTTAAGACTGCTCCCAAAATACAAATTATGTTAATTTGCAATGAACCATCAGCATACAAAATCTGAGATGAAACACTGGTTATTTTTGAAGGAAATACAGATAATATTTGAAAGTTAAATCTTTTTAGTCTTTATAGTTTATTTTCTCTTGCTGACAAAGATGCATAAGCAGGCCAATTGCTTACAACTACGTAAAATATATTAGCATATTGCTGAGACTTGGCTTATAAATGTAGTGTGGAGAGGATATTACAATTGAATTTCAAGCCCATGAGAAGGATTTATGATAGAGGTTTTTGGCAGAACTTTTCTAAATTACAGTAATGACTCACTTGGAATATCTTATTAATGGTACAAACAGCAAGAAACATAAGTGGAAATGTTTAAGATTGGGTGTCCCAATGACTCCACGTCTGCTTTTTGCTTTTTGCTTTGTGTTTTGTTTTATTTTGTTTCTGCTTGACTTTGTTTTGTGTTCTTGATTAGATGGTAATTGATAATATCAAAGCAAGACAACTTTAAAAACTCAGATCCCTTCATTGGCCTGCATCTGTGATCTCAGTGAAAATCTTAGCAAGAATGTCACCTTTGAACAGACAACTGAGTACAGGATATTAATCAGACATAGAAACTATCTCTTGGTGTCATCTAGTGGTTGTGTTTCATCACTGCATAAAAGAAATGCCTTGCTGGTTTTCTGAGTAAAGATTGTTTTATTACATTTGTTTCTGAATGACTGGAGTAAAAGAAGCTGCCATTTTTAACAGACAAGAGAAGGTTAGTAGCAATCAAGCCTTTCTGGGCTCTTCACCCTGGCCCTTTGCGGTGCTTCTTATGAGGTCAAGACACATCGATGGAAAGCTCAGTTATCGTACGCTGGTGTGAAGGTGCTGTCTGCTGCCCCATTTAGGCTGCATGACTGAGTGACTGGGTGTTGTTAAGGGACATCCACAGCCAATACACAAGGTATTTTCTCTCAGCTGGCTGAGCAGCACTAAGGAGATTCTGACTGACTGAGCTGACATGCTAACAATCTGATTGCAGACAGCAATGGTAGGAGCCTCCAAGGGAGAGAGAAGGGTCTCCTGACCCTCCTGTCATCTACTCTTTCAGTCTCTAGCTTAGGATAGGAACACTGTGCAACTATCACAGGAAAAGGTGACATAGTGAAAATAACTTATCCACAAATGTGCTGAAATGTCATCTCTAATGTTATAGTTCCTTTAAGACGAACTGTAATTTCTAATATAACTTTTCAGTTTTGAAAGGAAAGGGCACCAAGGCTGGGTTGACAGAAATAAATTATCCAGATAATTAAGGCTAACTACTCCACTTTCTCCTACTCGCCGGCCCACATGCAGGCAATAATAGGGCTCAATTATTTATAATTCAGATTTTTTTTCCCCTTCAAAAAAGGGATTTTCTATAAAACTGGTATTTGAAAGTCTCAAAATCATTATCATTAGGAAACAGATTATTAACAAAATATAATCAGGAAATGTATGAATTTTCAGTAGTCATAGTTTGTGTTATCATGTCCAATGTAACAAAGATATGTCACAATTTAAAACATGATACAAACGAACATGACATTTTATTCTAATTTTGTTCATAATTACTTGATATTTTTAGTCAAAATCTGTAGGTTTAAAATATGATCTTCATGGATTTATCAATATTAAGCAAGATATTCCTCTATTTACTTATAGAAACTTACTTTATATTACAAAGTGAACAGTTCTTTTGTTGTTTAATTTGCATGTTACATTGTTTTTTTTCAGATGGTCTCACTGTGTTGCCTGGTCTGGAGTGCAGTGATGTGATTTCAGTTAACTGCAAACTCAACTTCCCAGGTTCGGGTGATTGTCCCACCTCAGCCTCCCTAGTAGCTGGGACTACAAGTGTACACCACCATTCCTGGCTAATTTTTATATATTTTGTAGAGACGGGATTTCATCACATTGTCCAGGCTGGTTTCAAACTCCTAGGCTCAAGCCATCCACCCACCTTGGCCTCCCAAAGTGCTAGGATTGCAGACATGAGCCACCACACCTGGCCTGAATTTGCATTATTTTTTATGTTTACTTTCTTTTATCTATAGGTCTTTAATTTCCAGATGTCTTACACACAAGCATAAATTGAGAAAAAGAATTGAATGAAATAAGAATAGATGTACATTTCCTAAAATTTCTCATTGCTTTTGTTACAAAAGAATTTGCTACTGCTACTATTCTTGAAATGAAAACACATGTACTACGTAAGTACATATATAGATGTCTATAATATATATGTTTGCCAGGCGCGGTGGCTCACGCCTGTAATCCCAGCACTTTGGGAGGCCGAGGCAGGTGGATCACGAGGTCAAGAGATCGAGACCATCCTGGTCAACAAGGTGAAACCCAGTCTGTACTAAAAATACAAAAAAATTAGCTGGGCATGGTGGCACGTGCCTGTGATCCCAGATACTCAGGAGGCTGAGGAAGGAGAATTGCCTGAACCCAGGAGGCAGAGGTTGAGTAACAAGAGAGAAACTCCGTCTCAAAAAAAATAAATATATATATATGTTTATACATATATAAATACATATATATATGTTTATACATATATAAATACATATATATGTGTTTATACATATATAAATACATATATATAGATCTATATGTACAACTATATATGTGTCTATATATTATTCAACAGAAATACTATCAATTTACACACATATTAATTAAAAATATATATGACCAATTAGTCCTCTGTAAATCCCAAACATATTACCTTTCTTCTAAAATTAATCACCAGATTAAATTATTTAATTTTACATTCTGTATGAGAAAGAATCAAGTTTGGTATAAGATGGCTCTAATTCTGATTATTAGCTGTGCATTATTTCATCTTATATAGCAATTAAGAATAATAAATACTTACATGGTGGCATGTGTATTTGTAGCATTCATAAACTTCTTGTCAGATTTTATTCAACTTACAGGAAGTATCTGAAATCTGAATCACAAAGCCTGACATAATTTTCTGTTCATTAATACATTTTTAAAGACTATTTCCTGACATTACAGCTAAAATCACAGAAATGATTGTTGAGAAATGAAAAATTAATGTAAATATTTCACGTAAAGAAAACAGATCTCTGTCTTAATGATCTCCACTAACTTCATTTTAACCTCAGTGAACGAAATATATACTATCTAATAAAGAATTAGGTGAATATCTACCAGCATGAGCAAACAGGAAATTTTGGCCTTCTCAATGTTAACAGAACTACATCCAAACAAAAGCAACCAACCTCAAGTAGCAGTTGAAATCATTGGTTAAGCAATCCTTATGGAAAATGAGAATGAGAATCAACAAAGTATCGATCTAACATTACTCTTAAGAGATATTCTTTGCTATTTGAATTGGCTGTCTTAAGTGGCCTTATCAAATAGATTAATTTGTTAATTTATGTAGTGATATTTTTGATATTAACTCTATTGGAATTCCATTTCATTTTTCTATGGTATTAGGAAAATAATTGACAAAGTGGTGGAATGAAAACATCTTCTTTTTAGTTTTATTTTTCCTGTTCCTGTTACATATTGTAGTAATCTGTGGTTTTAACTATTTGTCTAAATGCTGAAAAATAGTATTCCTCACTCAGTAGGGCAACATCATGACCCATAATCCTAAGTAAGTGAATGTAGCTACCATACTGTATAGTAATATTGTATAATTGGCACCTGAATCTCCTATACCTCTATGTATTTTCACTTAATCTTTCTAAGAGTGACTACACATTAGAATAATTGCCTCAGTTTTACAGATTACAAAAACAAACTTGCTTAACTCTTAAGCCACATATTAAGTTGTGGAACTGTGATTTGATATGAAGTCTGAGCTTCTTATAAAACTTAGTTTGTACAGCATATGGATTCTTCTTTCCAAATAATAGAATAATCGCAAATTTGTTATAATCTATTCTCTTAAGATAGCTTTCATTTAAAAGAGATAGATAGTCCCTTTATATACTAATATTTTTGTTTCTTCAGATTGTCAAAATAATTCCTTTACACAACTACACATGCCATATAGCTAAATAATGGCCAAGGAGATAAAATCACAAGAGTTTTGTGGCTCCCAGAATTCTCAAAGGAAAATGGATATGCCTACTTTTTACTCTCATTTTTCCTACAGTCTACAAGTAGATGTGATAGCTGGATTTTGAGCCACCATTTTGCACCATGAAGTGACATACTAAGAATGGCGAAGCAGCAAGATAGGATCCTGCTGATTTAGACAACAAATTAGTCCTGGATTACTCATCTCTAGGCTACTTTTACATAAAAGAGAAATAAACTCTATGTTATTGTACTTGTTTTCTATCCCTGCAAAACAATTTACCACACATTTACAGCCTTAAACAACAATACCTCTTTATTATGGCACAGGTTCCATAGGTCAAGATTCCAGAATTGGTTAGCTATGCCCTCAGCTCAGAGCCACGCCAGGCTGAAAACAAGGTGTTGGTTGGTCTACAAGCTCATGTGATGCTCTGAGTCTCTTTTCAAGCCCTCTGGTTGTTGGCAGAATTCAATTCAAGGTGGTTACCAACCGAAGTCCACATTTTCTTGCTAGTCATCGGCCAGGGCTGATGCTTTAAATCTTGGAGACTCTTTACTGCATAGTCCTCTCCGCAAGCCCTCTCACAACGTGGTACTTTACCTCCTCAAATCTAACAGGAAATTCCCTGGGGTGGTGCCTCAACTCTCTTCTTTTAGGAAGGGCCTAGTCCCTTTTAAGGGTTCACCTGATTAGATCAGACCCACATGGAATAACCTTTTGATTAACTCAGTCAATAATCTTGTTTTTTTTTAATGGCATCTGCAAAATTCTTTCACCTCTGTCCTGTAGAATAACTTAATCATGAGATTAAAATCCATTATACTCACAGTCAAGTGGAGAGGATTATACAGAGAATATAAATCAGAGAGAGGGAATCATGGGGGCCATATAATAATAATTCTGCCCGTTACACTTGTTTCAGCTATCATTATTTTATTTTTGTTACTATTTTTTAACATATTGTCAAAACTCATTATCAATAATGTATCACATGGTATACCCACCTTTGAATTTAAAGAAGAGATGTTTGTTTAAACAAATTTGTATACATTCTAGTATAAGCAGAATTGTTTATCAAGTCTCTTACACATATATACACATTTTTGTTGTAGATGCAACAAAATACAGTTCTAAATACAAAGCACAAATACAATTGAATCAACTAAGATACCTGTGCCCTTGTGTTTATGTCTTTCTGGATTTGAATGAACCTATTCTACATTGTACTTTGTTTTGCAGCTCACTTCAAATTGTGTTTTAAATTAGAATATCAATGGACAAAAAAGTAAATATAAGGATTACAGTATGTTGTACTGTTAAAATGAATGGTAAGGTTTGTGCAGTGAGGAGGTGAAGTACTTTATTTTCTTTTATTTATTTGTAGCTCTTTGTCCTCATATTTTATTTAATCTGTAATTTAAAAACAATTTTTCTGGGAAAATAATATTTTCCTTTTCTGTCCTAGGATATACACAAAGAATCCAGGTATTATATTAATTTTTCTCTATGATCACTACTTCTCGTTAATTGTTTTCCTAGAACTCTTCTACCCAAGAAGTTTACAAGGCAAAGGGAGTTTATAAAACTTCCTTGTGATTGAAGAGCTAAATTAGGTATTGTCATTCCCTTTTGTACTTTTCCCAAAAAGGTGGAAAAAATATTGACTTATGGGTATGTTTTGTTAAACTAAGGATATATATGATTTGCCATATATTAAAAATATTTACCAACATCCTACAATCTTTCTCAGGATTTAAACATCATCTGAGTAAATTGTCTATCTTGCAGCAGGACTCATAAACTTAAATACTTGCAGGAATAGGCATAAATTATGAACAAGTTAAATAAGTCAGGTGTAAGAACATAGGATATGGGGGGAATGTGATAAACTATATAGTGAACTTTCCAATTAAAGGTACAATCTCACATACCCCAGATCATTCATTCAAGGCCAGTCTCCAAGATCTTCCAATGTGTATAAGGAAAGCTGGTAATCCAGAATTACTTATGAAATAACCCAATTTGAAATGCTAATTTTACCTTCAAAAATTTGTAAATGATGTAGGCCCAAAAACATCACTCCTAGGTGATACCTATGGGTTGGCAGTGTGCAATTTCTACACTAGAAAAGTTAATTGGCCAATAATAGCAAATCTTTTATTGTTAGCTGTGAATACATGTTAATAGCCTGAGATATAACAAGCACTCTTAAAATATATGCTAATGTAGTTTGATATTTCATAAACAGCTGAATTTCCTCTTTTCAAGTTCTTTCTCTTTTTTATTAAGTGATGCAATATAAAATTACCTAAAGTATCTTGTCATGAAAATTTTGTACATTTAATGGTTTTTAGTATAATAACAAAAGCCTGATATTTTATTTTGTATACAAAACCTGACTAACTTTTGAAAAATAAAGAGCAATTTGTTTCAAGCAGGTATAAGATATTTTATAAACTGTGTGCTGTATTGTATGATAAATGGGTTGTAAAAGTTCTGAGTTGGAACTTGTTTTCTCTATGTAAACCATCCAGTCAGACATGACTTCTAAATCCACAAACCTATTGAATCTCTGAAATCTGAAGATTTTTATGTTAAGAGACAAAATGTTGAATCCAGAGGAGAAATGTATACTCTCTCTATTTTATGTAACTGTTTCTCCTGCATTGATTGATAGTCTCTGACATGAGTAATTAATCGTTTAATTACAAACTTTACTTTGATGTAAATGAACATTAGATTTTAAGAATTTAATAGATATGATTTTGCCTACTCACAAATAATTCAGAAAGTTGATGAACCTTGCTATGTTGTTATTTTGATAAAGCAAATTTGCATCACACTTTAATCTGGTAGCAGACCTGTGCTGACCCTATGAGAGAAATCCATGCAAACATCCAACTCCTCCATTTCAACCAGGCTGCTGATTATGTACTCTTCATCTTTTCCTTGATTCCCAAACTGCCCACTCAGAAGCACTGGCACACTGCAGTAAACTCGCAGGGGTGCCCAGGATAATTTAAAGTTTTGAAAGGAAAACAATAATAATCCACCAGTGAGAACTACATGAACTACAAGAATGAAACAGTTCACCATTTCTATGTTATGAGATGGTTTAATTTGATGTTATTATTTGATGTCATTATATTCTTGAAAAGCTGAATTTTCAGTGGTTCCTGTAAGAAAAAGAAAGTACTACATATAAATCAATATAGAATAGGGGATGAGAGTAGTGACTGGTATTCAGTCTACTTCCAGCATTTGAGAACTTGTGTAGATCCCAATGGCTGCATAAGTCTCATTACTTATGGTGGTTATTCAAAAACAAAGTAGCGGCATTTTTCTTTAAATTTATGTATTATTTTAATGCAAGTACTAAGTAGTTAGAACAAAAATATTTACTAAGATATGTGGACTTCACTTACTAAATGGATTGTTAGGTATTTATTTTGTCTATGGGCACTATGAAAAAAATGATTTAGAAGCTAAGAGGTCTGTGAAAAGAAAAGACTAACTTTTGAAAAATAAAGATCAATTTGTTTCAAGCAGGTATGAGATATTTTATAAACTGTGTACTATATTGTATGATAAATGGGTTATAAAAGTTCTGAGTTAGAGCTTGTTTTCTCTATGTAAACCATTTAGTCAGACAGGACTTCTAAATCCGCAAACCTATTGAGTCTCTGAAATTTGAAGATTTTTGGATTTTCCTTAGAAACTACGGAGGGTGAGGGGCTGAAAAACTGGGGTTGTTGATTGGTTTTTCAGAAGAAACAGCATTCTTTAGCGAATCAGCTCCTTGTGGCATCCAGTAGATCAGCTGGTGTTGGTGGGGTCCTTCAGACCAGCTGAGTCAGTAGTTTCATCAGCATGCAGGAACTGAAGAAAAATCTCAAAGAAAAAGTTATATTCCCTTATGTTCAAGTTGTTATCCATAGAATAGGGGAACTATAATTTAGAATCTACGTGATTCTAGGACAATAGGTAGCAAGCAACTATGAGGATGCCAGTTAGAGGCCAAGCTGACCCAGTGATGAATGTTGAATGTGCAGTAAGCTTGGTTTATTTTCGTTGCTTCCCGTCTTCTTCCCTGATTAATTTTATAAAGTTTATAGAGACGGTTTCAACTGCATTAGCCAGATCCAAGGGGAGGGGCCTACTCAAGGCACAAACACTGGAAGTCCTGGAGTATTGGGAGGATCTTTGAAGATTAGCTACCACAATAAAACTTGTTTTATAGATTTAGGGAGCTCATAGAATAGAGGGGTAATAGACAGTAACATATGTACCATGAATCTGAACCTGAAAAAAATCTTGGTAAATATCTGTATTATCAGTATGCAGGAAAGAAATGAAAAATTCATTTATATCTTTATTAAACAGAGTTGACATTGATGACTTAAAAGTCTCAAAAACAAAGCAGCCTTTTCTAATATTAGATAATTTGGCAATCTTTATGATTAAATGAGCCTGGCCTCCAAAACTGTAAAAACAAAGAAAAAAAGAACCCATTTTATATTGACTATACATGGGGACAATTATTTTCTTAAATTTCTTTACCACTTGCTTCAATCTGCTAAACTTGAAGAAACTGACCACTGAATGTTTGGGATTATTACTGAAATCTGGTAACTACTTCTGCTTGGCCAGTGGGGGAATAAAATCAGGAAGTTCAGATCTAAGAAGTGATAATCTACAAACTAAAGACAAGTGTATCTTCTAAATGTAACCAAACAACTTAATTATCATAAAAATGAAAGGAAACAAAGTGTCTAAGCACATATCAATTAATCTGGAATCTAGAGTTAAAAGGAGGAAACAGCATCCCTGGAGAAAATTAAAGCTGTAATTTTCTCTTCACTCTTGATATCTTTTTAGCTTCTTTAATTAATGTTGCTTCCCTTATATTTTCTAGATAGCGTCAACTCTTCACTGGCTTTACCATAATGAATTTATTCTCTTCCCAGGTGAGAATAATACTTCCTGGATCTCTTTTATTGAGTCCTTTTTATATCATTAATATAGTATTTTGTTAATGAAAACTAGTGAATTCCAGAAACTTTCACACATGGCGCCCCTTGGAGCCAGTGCCAGAGACAATAGAATTGATCAACCATATGGTGACATTTTTACATTTTTCAAAAAATCCAGACTTGTATAAATGTGTTTTTTAAAAAAGGTATTAGCCATTTTTGTTACCACTTTCAGGTAGTTAAAATATAGTATTTATAATATAGTAAACATTTAACAAATATAGGTTGTATAGGTCTGTTTTCACTCTGCTGATAAAGGCATACCTGACACTAGGAAGAAAAAGAGGTTTAATTGGACCTACAGATCCACATGGCTGGGGAGGCCTCAGAATCATGGTGGGGAAGCAAAAGGGACTTATTTATTTATTTATTTATTTGAGACGGAGTCTCGCTCTGTTGCCAGGCTGGAGTGCAGTGGCATGATCTCTGCTCACTGCAACCTCTGCTTCTCATGTTCAAGCGATTCGCCTGCCTCAGCCTCCCAAGTAGCTGGGATTTCAAGTGCCTGCCACCATGCCTGGCTAATTTTTGTATTTTTAGTGGAGACGGGGTTTCACCATGTTGGCCAGGATGGTCTTGATTTCCCGACCTTGTAATCCGCCCACCTGGGCCTCCCAAAGCGTTGGAATTACAGGTGTGAGTCCACTGCACCCAGCCAGCACTTCTTACATGTTGGCAGCAAGAGGAAATGAGGAAGATGCAAAAGCAGAAACCCTTGATAAAACCATCAGATCTCAGTGAGACTTATTCACTACCATGAGAAGAGTATAGGGGAAACAGCCCCCATGATTCAAATTATCTCCCATTGCATCCCTCCCACAACATGTGGGAATTATGGGAGTACAATTCAAGATGAGATTTGGGTGAGGACACAGCCAAACCATATCATAACCTATCATACCATAGGTTAAATGAATGATTGTTTAATTATTCCATATTTTTAGTATAGATAGGTATTCTCTATGTGTGGCACAATATGCCTAAAGTCTTCCCTTTTCTTTTCCAATCATCATTCTGAAAGGTATGTCTCTTCATGCCTTAGCCTTTCTTCACTAGGCTGTTGCAATAGGACCTTATCTGGTATTATTGATTCTAGGAATACATTGTCCAGTCCATCATTAGCCTGGTATGCAAGACCCTCTATGATTTATATCCTTGTCTTCCTTGCTACTTCCTCCTTACCATTTAGTAGTTATCTATTGTGGTATAACAAATTGCCACAAATATAGCAGGTTAAAAATAAGAGAAATTTTACATATCAATTTCTATCAGTCAGGAGCTTGGCATGGAGTAATTACATTCTCTCCTCAGGGTCTCATAAAGCTTTAATCAAGATATTGGCCATTGATACGTTCTCATTTCAAAACTGCAAAGGGAAGGAATCTACTTCCAAGGTCACTCAAGTTGTTGGCAGAATTTATTTGCAGGACTGAAGGATTCCAGCTTCTAGCTAATGTTGGCTGGAGAACTTCTGCAACTCTTAGATGCTTCCCATGATGCTTTGCAAAGGTGGGCTTTTGTAAAATGGCCTCCTACTTAAGTCAGCAGGAAAAGTCTCCTAGCACGTCTCCTAGAAAAATGTAGTCTTGTGTAATAGAATGGAAACAAAACACACAATCCATCACCTTGGCCATATTTCTTTTTTTTTTTCCTACAGTAGTTTTAAATACATTTATAATGTTATGCAACTATCACCACACACATCTCCAAAACTCTTTTCATCTTGTAAAACTGAAACTCTATAACCATTAAACAATAACTCTCCATTACTTGATCCATCCAGCCCCTGGAAACCACCATTCTATTTTCTATCTCTAAGATTTTGGCTACTTTAAATAATTCATATTTGTGGAATCATAGTATTTTCTTTTTGTGACTGACTTATTTTGCTTAGTATAATGTCATCAAGTTCCATCCCTGTTGTAGCATATGTCAGAATTTTCTTCCTTTTTAAGGCTGAATAATACTGTTATATGCATATGCAGCATTTTCCTTATCCATTCATCTGCTGATGCAATGGATATTTGTGTTGCTCCCACATTTTTGCTATTATGAATAATGCTGCTATGAACATAGGTGTGCAAATATCTGTTTGAGAACCTGCTTTTAATTTTGGGGTTATATGGCATATACATATATATGTAAAAGACATATATAATATATATATAAGATATATATATATAATATATATGAGAAGTGGATTTGCTGGATCATATGGTAATACTATTTTCAATTTATTGAAGAATTGACATTATTTTTTCACAATGACTGTACCATTTTATATTCCCACTTACAGTATGTGAGTTCATATTTCTTCATGTCCTCATTAACATTTATTTACTGTATTTTTTAAATCATAGTGAAGTGATATCTCATTGTAGTTTTGATTTGCATTTTCCTATTAGTGACATAGTGTATCTTTTCATGTGCTTACTGTCCATTTATATATCATCTTCAGAGAAATGGCTTTTCAAGTCCTTTGCCCATTTTTGAATTGGATCTTTTGGTTTTTGTGGTTGAATTTTAGGTATTTTCTATATATTCTGAAAATTAATTCCTTATCAGATATATGATTTGCAAATACTTTCTCCCATTCTCTATTGGCCTTCTTACTCTGGTGATAGTGTTTTTTGATGCAAATTTAAAAATTTAGGGTGGGTCATCTTTTGATCAAAAGGCACGTCTCTGCAAGGTTCATGCTGTCCTGAGGGAGAGGGGTGTATCTCTTTGTAAGTCTGAAATCCCTCCATAGAAAATTGAGTATTGAATCCCTATTCTAGAGCACAGGTTATCAAAGCTTGTGGGATTCAGAAATGCACATTTTTGTTAGTACCTCTAGTTTTTCAGAATTAAGTAATCTATGGGTGTTGAGAGGTTAGTTCATTGAACATTGAGAGATGATATTCTGTCTGGAGTGGACAGTGCAAAAAGCAGGGTATTTTAGAAGGAGGTCACAGAATGAGTGAAGATATGGAGGAACACAGTTTAGATTTGGGCATATTTTGTTGGAAGTGCTTCTGGGACAACATTATCATATTTCTATATTACCTTTGCATTAATTGAGACTTAACTTGTGAGATGCAACTATCAATGCTTCACATGTATAATCTCATTTAATCCTCACAACACTCCTATAAGATGAAGAACATGAGGCTCAACTAGGACAATGAATTACCCAGCAGGCTGTTAAACTAACTAGCTACACTGCAGAACTAAGTGTAGGAATTAGGTTTGACTTGCTATGTGGAATTGCCAGCTAGTCAGTTGAATGTCTGGGATTAGAGTTTAGGGGAGAATACCTTAGTCATATGCTATTGGTTAAAAACAAATCACAGGTCCTGCCCACACTTAGGGAGAGAGGATTACACTCTGGTATAAAGACCAGCAGGTATAGATCATGGGAGGGGAGACCTTAAATTCAGTCTACCATACTGTTGTTATGTTCCATCCATACTGGAGTACCAAAGGTTCTCTGGTGCTTCATATATTGTTTTTGTGCATGTTCTTCTCTGCTTGGTTTGTTACAATATTTCCATTCATACATGGAAGGCAAAATCCAATTTATCCTGCAAAACAAAGTTCTGTTGCTTTTTTGAATAGATTTGACTAAACCTTCACCTGAAAAAAAAGATATATCTGAGTGCATTATTTCTCTTTTGTACATTTTATTTGCCTTTTTTTCCTGTCATTTATCAAAATGTACTACCCAACATTTACTTAGCTGTCTGCCTTTCCTACCTTTGTGAGATTCTACAAAGATGATGACCATGTCATAGCTATATTTACACTTTCTGTATTTAGCATAGAGCTTAACATCTAATAAGTGGATTGAGTGCATAATCAAATGATTTCTTAGAGGAAAAAACCTTTCTGAATAGCTCATGTGTTTACTTAAGGAGTTGATTTTTTTTTTTTAAAGAATAATTCTTACCTTTCCACCAAGTTAGTTTAATCTCCATTGGCAAAACAATGCATCTTGTTTCCAAAGGTCATTCTCTGCCTCTGCTGTTGTTCTTAGAACCACAGGATCACATTTCTTACATGACCCAAACAGACTTCTTTGGTCACCTTAAGCTGTAACAGTTTTTCTCCAACTCTTAAAAACTGAAGAAAATGATAGCAAAAAACCTCCCTCAACACAACCTACTCACAAAAGAATGTGAGGAATCAGAATCTGCTCCCTGAAACAGTGGTTTCATACAATTTCATTATTAGCTTATTTTGCAAACATTCAAAAGGAAAAGAGGTCACATTTTCTTTTCATGCCAATATAGGCTATTTTTCAGCAACTATTTTGAGATGTGAATATTTCAGTGAGATAATAGGTACAAGAATCACATTTATTCTATTCGGGATTTCTTTTCAGATTTCATAGAAACATTTTCAGAGCATTCGTTATGTTAAATATTGGTTTTCTACTCATTGAATACTGTGGTAGTAGAACCACAGGAAAAAAAGAATCATGTGAAAAAGCATGAAATACCTGTTTAAAGAAGTAAATATCTATTATGAGAAAATGTTAATGCTGGGTAATAATAACTGTGAATAATTTATTATTTCCTTCTCTTGCTGCCATGTTAATGTTTCTGAATCTTCCATATTGTACTTCTGCATTCAGTAAGAATATTATTTGAATGAATATTGCAGAAGTGCCATACCAATTGAGTGAGTCTGGTGAGATAGACCTCTTGCATAACAAGTCAAGCAAAGCAGATGTATTACTTTATTACTTACAGATAGGCAGCAAGGATACATTGAAGCCTGGCTTCTGTGGCAAGCTGGTCTCCCAAGGCTCTGGAGATTGCCCAGGGCAGACAGAGTCTTGTCTGCATGTGCCCATGTTGTACTGCAACTCAGAGACCTTGAAAGCATTCTGCCCTGGGTTTATATCTATCCCTTGAGCTCCACCTGGCTCACTGAGCTCAAGCATTAGAGAATATCTACATTCTAGGAGGAATAAGGACATAGCCTAGATTGTTTCAGACATTTCTTCATTATTTTAGGGTGTTGCAGTCTCAGTATATTCTGCCTAAAAAGTGCAAACAAGAAGGGGAAGAGCTGGACTGTCCAAGGCTGTCTGGACACTTGTCTTCAAATACAAGTACAAATATCACATCCAAAATATTCACTATTAAAATAAACAGGTCATCTGTCTTCTGCTATGAAATGACAAAATAATTTAAAAATATCATTTTTATCCATGTTGTAGAAGCTAGCAACTTTAGCCAGCTAAGGCTACAACTATTTTATTTTATTATTTTATATACTTTAAAATAGTATTTACCTGTGTGATCATTGTTTTTGTTGTTTTTCTGTATTTTATTTTATTTTTAGAGACAGAGTCTCGCTTTGTTGTCCAGGCTGGTTACCACCTCCTGGCCTCAAGCAATCTTCTCACCTCAGCCTCCCAAAGTGCTGGGATTACAGGCATGAGTGACTATGCTCAGACAAGGCTACAGCAATTTTAGACTAAGGCTTAGAGTCTATTTAATAAAGGTAAATAGAGAAGCTTTTTATCATCCACAAATGTATGGAAAATAGCTAATCACCAAGCTTAGCTTTTTATTGATGAATTTTAAATTTAGCCTTCCATTTTATAAATATTTCTCAGCATCATGAAACTATTCAATTAATAGAGAATACCTTGTTTTAATGTGGTTTTCTAAAATCCTCATATTATTTCTAAATCATGATTCTATTATGGTCTCCAGAGCATACACTCTTCTGTTGTGAAAAAAAGACAAAATTTATGGTAAAAAACCAAAACATCTTTAATATGTTTGAGCTTCTTTTCTGTGAGACCAACTTTTTATTGGTCTATCAAGAGAAACTGCATTAAGATTGTATGCTACTTGAAAGTATGAAGTATTTAATGGTTTTTTTTAATATTGGGATGAATGTAATTATATTATAATATCATTGTGGCATTACGGAAAACATTTTGGAATTTATAAGATCTAGAAGAAACACATGGAGTATTAATTCACTGAACGCAGCAAAGATTTATGGTTGATATTTATATTTGGTAAGAAAAAGAAATTAATTCTATTTTCTATTCAGTTTTAATTTACTTTGACATATTTTATTTCTGTGATAAAATGACATCTTTTTCTTTCTGACAGTAGTTAACATTGGATGGTGGGTTACTTTCTATATTAGGTATTTTGTTTGAATTTGCATGACTTTATCATTCCTTTTTATTTAGAATAAGAATTTTAAGGAGCAATAAAAAATATAAAACAAGATTATTTTAAAAGATTAATATAATCTTTTATTAAGATTAATGTAATCTTTTATTACATATCATATAATAAAATTCATATATTCAAAGTATACTTTAAGTGCTGGAACTGCAAATTTTATTTGATAAAGTTAAGAGAAAAGAGAAAGAAGAAGCTAGTTTTTATTAACAAAATATATTTTATATTACCTAATTTTTGATTTAACAGAAAATTAGAAACATCTTTTCATAATAAATGTACTTCTAAAACATCAGTTTTAATGGATCTGTGATGAAGAATTACAATTTATTTATTGTGCTTAGGACACTAAGGAGACATACATGCCTTAACCCTTCCTAAGGCTAAAACCTCTGTGCAGTTCTACTGAAAACTCATATTCCTTATATAAGCATTCTAAAACTAATCTTTCTGATATTAAAAATATAGATATAATTCTAGTTATAATGTATTGAGTATTGGATACAAATGCTTTCATTCAATGTATTTTATAAGCATTGCATTCCCATTTTACCAATGAAAAAAATTAAAACAATATATTCCTTAACTAGAAATTCAAGGTGAGAATTCTCAGGAAAGTATGTTAAATGCTGTAGCCTTTATAATAAACCAATCTGTTATTAGTATCACTAGATTTTTGGACATATTGTACCAATAAAATTCAAATAGACAGAAGAGAGTGTCTAAGAAGTTATACTTGTGAAAAAGTCTCCATATACTGCCCCTAACATGGTTATGTATTAGATGATACTAATCTTTCTGATGGATTGACATGACCACAGGTATTTCCTCAGGACAGTGACTCACACCATTACATTTATAGGAGTCTGATTTTAATTTACTAATTTCCAAGTTAGTCTACAATCATACATAAAAGTCAAAAGAAGATGTTCTCAATGAGCAGATTATATGGGTCCCTTGACATACTTGACATATTATAGTTAGGAATTAGTTGGCTAGAATGAAAACTGTTTTAAACAATGGGTTTTTTTAAAAAAGAAAAAAAAGATGTCAACTTGTCTTGATGTTGTCGTGACATCCCTTAAAAATTTATATTCTTTATTTGGTGATCTAGACTCATGTAGTTAATCAGAACACAGGAGAAAGGAAGAGTCATTTCAACTCCAGAAGGTGACCTGGATCTTATCTAGCATCTCAGGTAATAGCATTCAATTGATGCTAGTTTTTTGTGATCCCTTTCCTGTTTTCAAAAAGGAACAGAAGATCACTACTAACAACTTTCTAACTGTAAAATTGAGAATGCTCCATTCAATATTTGAATCCACTCTTCACAGTGTAGTCTTTGAGAAAATTAAACTACAAACCATTTTCTAGTGCATTGCAATTGGCCTGACTCAGAAATCTACAGATTTCTCTGTTTCTAGGAACTAACTAAGCACATTCTACCTTGGAGCAGTTGAGTACAGTTTATAGGCCACAGGAGCAATGCGTTATGATAAACTTAATAGGCTGAAATTTTTTCCTTTCTATTTTTCTTTTCTAATAACATGAAAGAATCTTTCAATGTACCCTTCAATGACTAAGATTTTTTTCCTTGGACCATTCCCCAATGAGCTCTTAAATTATACGGATATGGGCTTACATTTTCTCATGTATTTAATACTGCATTTTCATATGAGACTTACATATCTGGATTATTTAACATATGCATGGGCTGTCAAGAAAGAAAAGGATAGTCATTCTCATTTATTCAGGGATATTTAAACACAGAATCCTCCTATATGATTTCTATTCTTTTTTGTTTTTCTCCTGTGTAAGAAATCAGCAAGCTGATCATTTATTATTTTGGAAACCTGAATGCTGAGAATGGCGGTGGATCCAATGATGTCTTTTCTATAGAGCTGAGGAATGTGAGAATTGCTTTTTTACCTGACTTTCTCCTCATCACAGTTAATATTAAATAGTAAAATCTTATTCTTCTCATCACAGTTAATATTGAATAATAAAATCTTCTACTAACTTATGTAAAGAATGGGATACTGGAAGATGGTGAAATGTATGATCTTGAAGTGACACACCAAATTATACTTTTCTCTCAACTATATTCAGAACTGAATAAAAAATAACACTGGTGTATCTGTAGATCAGATCATCAAAACATGTCTTGAGTGTTCATAAAATGTGGAATGAACTATATACTTAGAATAAACACCAAAAGGAATTTAATATTTTTTTTTCTGGTAAATCTGTTCTTTAGAATAGAGGCTTACTCAAGAAAAAAATGAAGGAGTAAAAGACTAAATCACTCAAGGCAGAATGTTTGATGAATTAGATCCACTCAGTTGAGAAATTTAGACCAAGGGTTGTCATCAACCAGCCAGGTAACAAATTGGGGGGCAGAGAGGAATCCACCTTCATGAAAAGAAATGGCAGGAATGGGAGATAAACATTTTTCCTATGAACAGTAGAGGAGAAAACTCAGGAGGGAATTTTATCCATATGTCTTGCCACATTGATTATATTTTTTAGTGCCTCTCTGAGGTGCTTATAGCATCTAGATCTGCCACTTGATACCTGTGAGACTAGAAATTGATAACTATCAATTTCTATATATGCAAAATAGTCACTATAATAGAAACTACCCTATGCATTTGTTATAAGAACTAGATTCGATAATTAATGTCCAGTTCTCATCATAGTGCTGACACATGATAAACACTCAATATATAATAGGATAAAACAATGTCTGTATCATACGCCATATGATCTCATATATACTAGAAACTGGGTGATATTTGATTGCTTCCATGCCAAATTTAGCTCTTGGCTTGTGTCTTAACTTACCTATATGTATGGTTGGCCTGGGAGGATAAAGGATTGAGAAGAATTAGGTGAATGACATTGTTGACTACTATTATTTATGGCTCTTTAGTTCCTAGCCAAAAAAAAAAAAAAATTTACTCTTGGCCCAAAGGAAAATTTCTGTAAGAATATGGGGTCACTTAGAATATCTAAGGGATACTGAGGCACCAGGTATCTCCTGAAAACTCAGAAGTAGGGACCTATCTATAGCTGAAATGAAGAAACAAATGACAGCCATTTTTCCCTCTCTGGTCTCCGTATTCCTCAGCCCTTGAGAGAGACATTTGATTGTGTTTGAGTCATTCATTGGTCCTACATAAATTAAAACCAATACATAGCCACCATGGTGACCCTTTACTAGACAAAGACCAATTAACATTTTGGGTCAGATGATCTAACGGAGAGCTTCTTTCCTGAACCTCTACCAACATATTGCTGTTAGCTTAAATAGCATTTTCAATAATAAGATTTCATTTATTTTTTCCAGTTTAAAAAGCTTCAATTGAACAGCACATTGTATCTTTCATAGTTTATATTTATGGAATGAAGAATTCCCTTCTATCCTGACAGCCTAGTCTTGGGCAACCTTATAATAACTTCAATAGAAGGAATTAACATCCCTTTCAGGGACAATACTACAAAATTGATTTTTAGGTCTATTTCTACATACAGTTATCTAGCCCATCCTAGATTGATGGATGGATTTATTTATTTATTTATTTATTTAGCTAGTTAGTTAGTTAGTGAATTATTGGAATGTTGTGTGCAATGGAGTAACAAGGGAGATCTCAGGGGCTTTGGGGACTGGATAAAATTGAGAACCACTTATGATTATGAGTCCTAACTGTGGCTTTGTTATTTCTTAGAATATATTTGGTCTCAAGAGATTACTCATTTTACTTTATTGGTCATTGATTTTTAAAAATTGGGGGGAGTACCCCAAACAGTAGCATATTTAACACATTCCTAAAGTGTTTTTAGTAAGTTTCTTGGCTAACAACTAGACTTACATTGGAGATACAAGACCTACTTTCTTCATATTAAGTAGGTAAATAACACATTTGAGTTCTCTTGCTTTGGTTTTTAATTTCAAATCCCTTTGGAATGAATATAGCAACATTATTTTCCAAACTGCTACTTTAGTGAGTAAAGAAGTATTTTTATTCTCATACTGATAAAAGGAACTAATGAAATAATCTGTACATTAAGCTCCTGTGACACTAGTTTACCTACATAACAAATCCGTATGTGTACCCTGAAACTAAAATAAAAGTTAAAAAAAGAATATTACATAATTTTAGTTAGATTACTACAGACCTTTCGTGTTTTAGAAGTCATTCCAATCTTATATGGACACTGAAAAAATTTAATATTTCTTTTCAGACAAAACAGTTAGGGTATTTTAAAGTCTCTTCATCACACTCAATTAAAAACTATGTCCAAAGTGTCAGAATCCTTACCCAATGCTGAATAGTGTATAGGGAAGGGAATTTCTGCGTATATAAAAGCCTGTCAAGAAGTAAATTGCTCTAAGCATCAATTAATATATGAAACAACATACTTTTGTTATAATTCTATTTTCTTATTATTTCAGTGTTAAAGTTGGTTTACCTTTCCACTCACTTGTGGATATTCTTGTTTAAATCTCTGATGAAATAAAAACATTTATTGAAATAAATGTTTACCTTTTACATTTTTTGTCTTTATATTAACTCAAGTTGAGACATAATTGCCATATTCTAAATGTCCACTAAAAAGCTTAAAAATGCAATAGATTAAAATGTAAATATTTTCTTTGGTACTTGTGATGCAAAAATATGAGTCTTTGAATTGCGCCACTGTTCAGGGCAAAGCAATGTCTGTACCACATCCAGTATGATCTCACATGTACTAGAAACTGGAGAGTTTAAAAGCCCTTCTATTCTTTCCCTTTCAGTAACTGCCTTTACCCTTCGAGGCCACACTTTCATGTGCCAGACCCTGCGGAGCTGTGTTAACATTAACACGATCCCCATGACAGAAAATGAGATCAATTGTAAGCCAGTTCTTTCCTGAAGTAAACAGCTTTAGGGGCTGACTGGAAACCCATATGACAAAATAAATATATATATATATATATTTATATATATATATATATTAATATATATATATTACCCAACCTCATTTATCTCTCATATCTGTTATTTTTTAAATAACATAAAGGAACTCAAGTCTTAATTTAATTGTGAATGTAAAAAAAAAAAAAGCAGCCTTCATTTTACATAATTAAAATCTACCTAAGGTTGGATTTAAAGAAAACAGCAAGACAGTAATGTTTGCTGTATGAATCCTCTCCTTTCTTTTCATCAATTCTGTGATGCAATACTCTGCCATCCACTTTTCATTCATACATCATGTTTACAAGCATTGGATAAATATGCATTTCTGTAAATGGCAACTGTGAAACCACACTTTATCTGTTTTATCTCCTTTTCCACCACAGCAACCCCATGAAAAAGGCATCAGTCCAATTTCATGGGGAGAAACTGAGGCATGGAGACATTCAGAAATTTCTTCCGGGATAAGCGACTACTTCATGGAGTAACCAGAGTTTTAACTTTGGCCTGTTTAACTACAAAATCACTATCCTTTCAGTTTCCTGCCTCAGCAGTTGGCTATTTCTAGTAGGAATGCATGTGTGTGTTCTGACAATAATTGGCAATAATGTGTCCAGTACTAGTTAGGAGTAGTCTGATCAGTGTCAGATTTAAAATAAAATCTAATTTTTTTCATCTGATGAAAAAGAACATTGCTATATTAATTTGTTACACAGTAGAGTGATAGGTAATAACATTGTATATTTTATAAAACTTTACAGTTTGCAAGGCGCTTTTTCCTCAGTTATCTCATTTTGTTTTTCAAAACAAAGTTACGTATAATTAATATATGAATTCCCAATGCAAATTATGACTAGTAAGACAGGGCAGCTTAGAGAGAAGGAACAGGCCGGGCATTAACAGCTCATACCTATAATACTAGTACTCTGAGAGGCTGGGTGAGTGGATTACTTGAGCCCAGAAGTTCAAGACTAGCCTGGGCAACATGGAAAAACCCCATCTCTACAAAAATATGCAAATTAGCCAGGCATGTTGGCATATACCTGTAGTGCCAGCTAGTCAAGAGGCTGATAAATGGGAAAATTGCTTGAGCACAAGAGGTCGAGGCTACAGTGACCCATGATCACACCATTGCACTCCAGCCTGAGCAACAGAGCAAGACCCTATCTGAGAAAGAAAGAGATGGAACAGGGATAGGGGTTAAAATAATTAAAAAATTATTATACAGTCCAAAGCAAATGAAAACTATTATAGTAAACAAAGGAATTTAAAGAGTACAAATTTAGAGTTCTAAAACCTGTTCCCCTTGCCATCTGGATAAAAATATAGCGCAAGAATACCTTAGTCCTCACCTCAAAAGGCCTCAATTCCTTCACCTTCAAATTGAAAGATTAAATTAGAGGTGACTTCAGAGGTTCCTGATACCATTTAACCTGTACTTTAGCAGAGATATCTCTTGGGCTAGATAACCTTACCTAAAAATTCAGATTTTATGCTCTCCAGAAGCTTAAATTTATACCTCAAATTTCTGCAAAAGCTGGCCCTTCACCCCCAGTCTTTTACTCTCATGGGCACCAGCTGGCCACAAGCTCCTCTTTGTCTATGCTGTATCAAACAAAACAGAATAGTAAATTTTATTGCCAGGAGCAAAATTAAGAGGAAATGATGAACATATATAAGCATAGCAGGTTCTACTGAAGATGTGGGAGTTGAAAGGAGGAATCTCATAGTGCATCATGTGAAAAGCCACCTTTCAAAAGAGTCACGTCAAATACCCTGCAGCAGTGATTTTCTTTCACCCGTCCATACCTAGCCTTCCCTCCGTGTATTAGTCAGCATAGACTGCCATAAAAGATATTACATTCTAGTGGCTTAAACAACAGAAATTTATCTTCTCATAGTTAGCCAAATGAGAAGCCAAGAATGAAGTGGCAGCATTGCTAGTTTCTGGTGAGTCTCTTCTTCCTGACTAGCAGAGAGCTGCCTTATCACTGTGGCCTCCAAAGGCCTTTCCTCTGTACATAGGCAGAGACAGAGCTCTCTGTTGTCTCTTCTTTTTTCCATTTTGTTTGATGTCCTGTTGGGTGAAGGTTCCATCTTTATGAGCTCATTTAACCTTATTTACCTCCTTAAAGGCCCTATTTCCAAATATAGTCATATAAAAGGTTAGGATTTCAACATATAAATTAGGGTTGAGGGGCACAATTCAGTCCGTAATTCTTCATTATTCCAATTTCTCTCTCCATTTCTTTTTTTCTTTCTTGCTGTCACTCTCACTCTGATACTGCACTGTGACATCCCAATTTTTTTTTCCTCCCCATCATTCTCCAGCTTATAATTCTGAACTTGCATTCCGAGTCCTCAACTGGTGGGGAAGAAATGAAAAGGAGGGAAACGGAAGGAAAGATAGCCTTCCATTGTTAGTTACCACTTTCTTTGTAGAGTATAAATCAATATAGAGTAAATAATATATTTTTTTCTGTTGCATCAGCTCTTTAAAGTATAAGAAGGCATTATAATTAAATTTCCCAATTTAAGCATACAACTATTATTGCCAGAATGTTGTCATTTTCTAAGGTTTGATGGCACAATGAGAGAAGAGTATAATAAGCATTGTGAATTTTCAGAACAGTACTGTAAATATGCAAAGCTTGGAAGTCTAGACATCACTGGTACAGTGGTCAAATATTATGAATGCACATTTAAGTTAACCAAACTGAAGTTTTTCATTGGATTTTATTTTAAATTTACAGTTGAGAGAGATTCAAGATGGCTGATCACTAGCAGCTTGGGATTGTAACTCCCAGAGAAAATGCAGAGAACGAGAGGACGCCACACTTTCAGACGAATTTTTGTTACCCACAGACGGGAAGATTCTCAGAGGAGGAGTCCCACGGGTCGCCAGGGTGACTCTTGTGGCCGGCGTCGCGGTTTTGCTGGACCCCTCCCCCACCACGAGGCGGTTCTTGGTGCAGAGTAAATGGGACTGATCAATGTTTGGAGCTTCGGGAAGGCAGAGTCGCCCATTTGCCTGATTGAGGCGGGGACTCAGGAGGGAAGCCAGACTGGAGATTCCCGGGCAGAAAAGCACCATGAACCTTGATGCCACTGTTTTGGTCGGTGCAGTGGGTTGCTCGGATTTCGGCACTGGGAATCAACAAGTTGGACATCCACTCAGAGACCTAATTTGAAAGTAGGCAATTACAAAGATGATAGGTGGATGAACTCACAATGAAGGGAAGAAACCAGCGTAAAAAGACTGAGAATACCCAAGATCAGAATGCCTCTCCTTCTACAGGTGATAACAGTTCCTCATCGACAAGAGAACAAGGCCTGATGGAGAACGAGTGCATTCCATTAACAGATTTAGGCTTCAGAAAGTGGATAATAAGGAACTTTAGTGAACTAAAAGAACATGTTCTAGCCCAATGTAAAGAAACTAAGAACGTTGAAAAAAGGTTTGACAAAATTCTAACGAGAATAGACAATTTAGAAAGGAATATAAGTGAATTAATGGAACTGACGAATACAATACAAGAACTCCGTGAAGTATGCACAGGTTTTAACAGTCGAATTGATCAAGCAGAAGAAAGGATATCAGAGGCCGAAGACCAACTTAATGAAATGAAACGAGAAGACAAGATTAGAGAAGAAAGAGTAAAAAGGAATGAGCAAAGTCTCCAAGAAATATGGGACTATGTGAAAAGACCTAATTTACGATTGATAGGTATACCTGAATGTCATGAAGAGAATGAATCCAAGTTGGAAAATATTCTTCAGGATATCATTCAGGAAAACTTTCCTAATTTAGTAAGGCAGGACAATACTCAACTCCAGCTAATCAAGAGAACACCACAGAGATATTTCTCAAGTAGAGCAACTCCAAGACACATAATCGCTAGATTCACTAGGGTTGAAATAAAGGAGAAAATTCTAAGGGCAGCTAGAGAGAAAGGTCAGGTTACCCATAAAGGGAAGCCTATCAGACTCACAGCAGATCTCTCAGCAGAAACCCTACAAACTAGAAGAGAGTGGGGGTCAATATTCAATATCCTCAAAGAAAATAATTTGCAACCCAGAATCTCATATCCCGCCAAATTAAGCTTTAAAAGCAAAGGAAAAAGAAAATTTTTCACGAACAAGCAAGCACTCAGCGATTTCATCACCACCAGGCCTGCTTTACAAGAGCTTCTGAAAGAAGCACTACAAACAGAAAGGAACAACCAGTATCAGTCATCCCGAAAACTTACCAAAACATAAACAGTATCTTTATAATGAAGAATCTACATCAACTAATGGCAAATTAGCCAGCTAGCATTAAATGACAATATTGAACTCACAAATATTAATATTAATTCTAAATTTAAATGGATTAAATGTCCCAACCAAAGACACAGACAGGTAAATTGAATAAAAAGTCAAAATCCAATGGTACGCTGTATCCAGATCTATTTCACAAGCAACGACATACAAAGACTCAAAACAAAAGGATGGAGGAAGATTCCCCAATTAAATGGAGAGAAAAAAAAGAAAAAACAAACAACAGGAGTTGTAACTTTCATCTCTCACAAAATAGACTTTAATAGTAACAAAGACTTAAAGAAATAAAGAAGGACATTACATAATGGTAAAAGGGTCAATGCAACAACAGGAGTTAATGCACATACTTAAATGAAATATTGGTTGGCTGTTTGTTTGTTATTTTCTTCCCTTATTCCTTCCTGTCTCTGTTGTTAAGCACAATTATTGGTATAAAAGAGGTTTTTAATACCTATTTTTAGATTGCATTCCAGCCCGGGCAATAGAGCAAGAATCCTGTTCTCTCTCCCCCTTTTTCTTTCTCTTTCTTTCTTTCTCTCCTAAAAAAAAAAAAAAAAAAGGAAGAAAATCAGCCTTGTGGAGGTCCTGCTGGAGTTGGTGGGATTGAGCAGGTTCAGCTTGATGGTTGCATAGTCAAAGAAACTACTCGGCCAGGCACTCTGCCCCCAGTGTGTCGACAGTGTTTATCTATGGAAGAGGCTTAGCTATACCCAGCAGCATTCCCAACTGTGGAAAGCCAGGCATACAGCTTCAGTACTTAAGACCATATAAATGTTGGTGTATAAATCTAAGAGTGAAATTTCTGTTGACATATATGATACTTTCTGAGCTTTCCTTCCTTTCTTCCTTTATTCATTCCGCCATCATTTTTTGCTTCTCTCTTTTAACTTCCTTTCTCTTTTTCCTTTTTCTTCCTCCTCTTACCTCTTGGACTCTTCCTTGCTTTTGTTTCCCCTTCCGTATTCTGTTATCCTTCCCCTTTCCTCGTTTCTTGGCTTCAGAAAAAAAAAAAAAGAATTATTATTGAGATTACAGAATCAAGACTTGGAAGACCAAAGCCCCTAGAACAGCTTCCAATCTCTGCTTAAACTGCAAAGGCATATCCTTGCTCCATGAGGCAAAAAAAAAAAAAGAAAAAAATTTACAATTATCCCAATGCCTAGCAGAGGGATAAGCACTTAGTAGGTATTAAAACAACAATTGTGGAATGAATTCGTTTTCTCCCTTAAAGCATGATTCTAATCCTTGAAGGTATGCATTACATTATGGTAAATTGCATTTTTTTCAAAAAACTGAGGTTTATATATACAGCTATACATTACATCTGATCTGAAAAATGCATTGTTGAGCAGTTTCATCCTTGTAGGAGCATCAAACAGTGTACTTACATAAACCTGGCTGGCTGAGCCTCTGTTGCTCCTAGTTACATACCTGTACAACATGTTCCTGTACAGAACACTATAGGCAATTATAATACAATGGCAAGTATTTGTGTATCTAAACACAGAAAAGGTACCATGAAAATATGGTAAAAAGATTAAAACTGCTACACCTTAATAGGGCACTTATCATGAATGGAGCTTGCAAAACAAGTTACTCTGGCAAGTCAGTCGGTGAGGAGTGAATGAATGTGAAGGCCTAGGACATTACCGTCCACTCCTGTAGACCTTCTAAACACTATATACTTAGGCTACACTAAATTTATTTCTTAAATGTTTATTAATAAATTAATCTTAGCTTAGTGGAATTTTTTTACTTTATAAACTTTTAATTTTTTTTAACTTTTTGACTCTTGTCATAACAGCTTAAAACAAACACACTGTATAGCTGTATAAAAGTATTTTCTTTCTTTATATCCATATCTTTAGTCTATAAGCTTTTTAGTATTTTTAAAATTTTTAATTCATCTTTCAGTTTTTACCCTTTTGTTAAGAACTAAGACACATACATACATCAGTCTGGCCAATCCAGGGTCAGGATGATCAATATCACCGTCTTCCACCACATCTCATCCCACTGCAAGGTCTGCAGGGGCAATAACTCCCATAAAGCTACCCTCTCCTATGATAACAGTGCCTTCTTCTGGAACATCTCCTGAAGGACCTGCCTGAAGTTGTTTTACAGTTAACTTTTTTTTTTATAGGAAAGGGTATACTCTAAAATAATAATAAAAAGTTCAGTATAGTAAATACATAAGCCAGTAAAACCCACTTTTTATTAAATATTATTTACTGGATATACTTGCATGTGCTATACGGCTAGAGGCAAAGCAGGTTTGTTGATACCAGCATTATCACAAACGTGTCAAATACAATGTCTGCAACATCACTGTTGTTAGGAAATTTTCAGCTCCATTATGGTCTTAGGGAACTACCATTGTGTATCTTTGACTGAGACATCATTATGTGGCTTTTGACTGTGTATATATACATGTGTGTATGTATGTATGTATATATACATATTTGTATATACGTACTATACATATATATATCATGTGTGTGTCTGTATACATGGCAGCTGTAGCCTGCTGTCTTACCTTAAAAAGGCCTTCTGGTAAAATACATGTTAATACGTTGTTGACAGGCCACAGTATAAATTAGAGGAATTATGGTTCAAAGGGAAGGAATCTACCTGCACTTTTCTTTGTGGAAGATCTGCACGTTGCAAGGGTGTCGACAGCTCTTTGTCCCCACCTGGGCCTAACTTCAAATATGAGTTGGTGCTTTTCTTTCTGAATTGCATCCAGCTGAGTAGATGGCAAGCCCTCGGTTCTGTCTAAAGTGAGCCAGGATTTAGTAAAGCAGTTGGGTTACCCTCTGGCACAAAGAACAACAACACAGCTGAGGAGGATTGATGTTATTTAACAGCCAGCAAGAAAATTTCCAAGCATTCCTTCCATAAGATACCTGGAGAACAAGCTAGCAAACAGTGAGTTAAGGTTTGTTTACTTTCGATATAATTTCACTTTTCTGTTTAAGCAAAAAACTTTAAAGACGTTCTTTAAAAGGCTCAGACTGCTTCTGGGACATCAAAACATTCTTACTAAAGAGGGATTGGGTGATTTAATTATACATTTTTCAGATAATTTTGAAATTTTTTTAGGTAATATATTTCAGTGATGTGAATTTAATTTAATTTAATTAATTCACTGGACTACTGGGCCTCTAAATGCAATATGTGCCTATATTTGTACATGTTTTAATTTAATCTAATTTTCAGAGGCTATATCTGACTAGGCATGATGAAATGTGGAGTTTTTACAATTAGCTAAGATTCACCCTAACTATATCACATGCATTTCTGCTTTAAATAGGAAATTAAAAAGTTAATTAGATGCTTAATGGTCTGCCATTGGTGAGAAGTTGGGATCAGGAAGATAGCATCACTAGATATCTCCAGCCCTGTAACCAAAGATCCTAAGGATTTTACCAGAATGACATCTGTTTGCAGAGCAAAGCACCTTCATCCCATAGTTCATTTGTGTAGCTTCTAAAATCCTCTTGCTCAAATGGGGTACTGTAGGACACCAGCCATAGACATTTGTACTTCCAATTGCAGATTCTCAAGTACTCAGTAGTAGAGAAACAGATTAGAAATTTAGAAATATTTCTAGGCTATAAAGTGCAGTGGTTAAGAGTGCAGGCTCTGGTGTCTGAAACAGGCTTGGATTCAGACAAGATCTCCCAGTCTCTAGCTGGACATTCTTGATGGTTTATTTCATCTGCATAAGCCTCAGTTTTTTTTATTTGTAAAATGGGGTAAAGCAGGGCCAATAATACCCAATCCATAGCAGGTTGCAATGACTACATAATTTAGGTAATTGATGATAAGCGCAGTGCCTGTGCTAAGTGCGCTATAAATGTGAGTAGTATAATAGGCACGGGGCCTGGATTTGGTGGTATCATACAGCTGTGGGTCACAATGCTGCTTGCACATTAGAATCACCGGGGGAACTTTTAAGACATGCCAATGCCCAGGTCCACTCCCGGATATTAATTCAATTTAAAGCTCCCCAGGTGATTCTAGCATGCAGGCAAGGTTGAGCCCCCACTGCCATAGTCCCTCAGATTTTCAAATCTGTCAGGGCTTTTAGTAATCAGCTCAACCAATGCCCTCATTTTATAACTGGGGATGAGGCCCAGCATAGTGTAATGATTTGTCTAGGATTTTTAGTAGGTGGCAGAGATGGTGCTGGAACAGGAGCTTTCTGATTCGTAGCCCAGAGCACTTTCTCCTCTACTAAATAAATCAAAACCTGGCATATTTTCTACGATTGTTTTGGAGATTTTGTAATTTATTAAGTTAACTAGTAATGAGATTTAGTGTCAAGGTGGTTAAAAGTCTGGTTAGTGTACCATACTGCTTTGATATGATAGGATTCCTAGAGCTTTATTTATGGTACTCCTCTTACTTGGCAGCCCTAAGATATGAGAGGATAAAAATGACTTTACTAGAAAAAGGGGCTGTGTACATGATCTTCAATGTTGAGTTATTCTTTGGGGTTGATCCCAGCACAAAAAGGAAAAGCCATTTCTCTGTTGTGCCCAACTTTCTTAGGTACAAACTACAAGTAGCTGATGGGCATAAACTGATCTCCAAAAAGCTAGAGGACTGGAGAGCAGTTTCAAGGCTGCGTATTTCCAAGTGCGCCTCCTTCCCTCCCTTCTGTTGCCCTAGTTACACAGCTGCTGGAACAGCGCCACTAATTAGGTGATGCCCCTTGTTTCTCACCATCTGGATGTCACGGCCTAGTCCCAGCCCAAGTCTCCCTTGTGACTCTTGTTCCTGGCATTGTGTACCATACTCTCAGTCCCTGCAAAGTGCTCTGTGATCCTGCCCACACTGGAGCTCATTGTGGGGTTCAGCAGTTAAGCAGGTGGCACAAGGGAAAGTGCCAGGGTCCCTGTCCAGGGGACTCTGAAGTGTTACATAACCAAGATAAGAACAGCGAAGCTGAAGTTAAGTCTTGTGTCATTACATTTAGATATCTTCTCAGAAAGCAGTAACAATTCAATTGTTTTGCTAAATTCTCAAATCAAAATGTGTGAAGCTTGCAAATATACTTGTGAAATCAGAGCGTTTACACAGTATTAGGATATGCCTTATGGTATATATTGTAAAATATTAATTCTCTGTTTCCTTTACTTTTATAAATTAGAATGTTATTTTCAAGTCTTTCTGTATCTCTTTTCTAAATCCAAATTTCTTAATTTTTTCATGGAGCCTTCACTACAACCATTCTAAATGTGTGTGTGTATTTAAGCAAACCAAGACAACATGTATTCTAATGTTTATATTTCAAGAAGATTCATGGTTATTTACGAGGACTTGATAGGAATTGAAAACACATTGTATTTTTATATATGATACAAAGTTAAGGTTTGCTTAATAATTTGTATAAACCATTACTCTTAAGGAAATTGAACTGTATCCAGGCTAAAATTCCCAGATTCATCCTCCTTCTGCCAAATGTTATTAGCAGCAAGTTAAAAGTGGGCCTGCTGTCACTGTGACCCCAGCTGACCTCTTAATTTCTTGAGTTCAAGTCCAATTAACCTCTACGAAGAGGCACAACTGTTCTAACCAGACAGGTCAATAGAATCCAATAGTAATCATTTCATCTTCTGCCTTGTCAAAGGGTGGCCCTCCCACCTAACCCATTTCACACAAAGGTGGTCATTTATCACCGTTTAGAGAACTGTACTGAGCTGTGTCCTAGCCTTGCCTGAAGTACATTCATCAATTGTGCAGACAGGAGCTGGGGCGTGCCTTGCTGTGGGCGGGCCCAGCAGAAGGTGCTACTAGAAAACCTTCCTTGTCTGGACAACCTGTTAGCACTTTTTGCAAAACAACACCCAAAGTTTGAACCCGGAAGGAAACTGAAACTGATTAATGGGTATTTCCTTCAAGGAAAGACCCCTCCCAACACCCCCCCCCCCGCCCCCCTCCCCCCGCCACGCTTTCTTTCAGGGGAACTTAGACATTGTTATGATAATTTTTAAAAGACTTACTTTGAGAGTAATGGTGAAAAAAGACATTCAAAAGCAGTAGATATTTATAAGCAAAGCTAGCTCCTAAGCTGCTTCTGGAAAAGTGAGGGGTAGAACTTCAACTGTGTAGTTTACACAAAATAAAGTTTAATTTATATCATTTTCTAGACAATTCCTCACAAATTCTAGATGTTCATTGTGATATATTAATTTTTGGAAGTGGTTCTTTGAAATAATTTTTTTTGGTCTAGAGAGGGCTTGGTTTTACTCCAGTCTTTCTAGGCTTTAAAAATTTGGCTTATTAGAAATTTAATTCTAGGAAGAATCTAAAAACCAAATTATGTTAACATGTTTTTGATGTTTCCAATTAAATATCAGTATGAAAACCTGATATCTTATTTGTATTCCCATGGCAGGTTTATATACACAGGTATCCATTTATTTGCTTGTGCTTTATATTTTATCATTTAAATTAATGCGAAAATTAAGAAGAATTAATAAGAAACTAGTTATTGAGAGAATATGTAATGTCTGCCTTGGCAGCTGTTTAAAACTAACAAACGCAATAATTCCATATTTTTTTTTACTTCTAAGTTGGATCTTTTGGAGCTCAGTGAGTTTATTTTTTTCATTAAAAAATATTACTAAGGTTCAAAATCTGTCAGCATTGCTAATATATTGAATCCTTATATCTTGCTCTTCATTTTTCTTCTCATTCTTTTTTACAGTCCACTCTACTCTTACTCCCAAAGAGCATTAACTGCAAGGTACAGGCAGGGATATAAAATTGGTAGAATTAACAATTCTAGTCCCAGACTTAGTCACTTTCCTAAGTAAGACCACTAAAGATATCATGGATCCTAAGGTATAAGGAACTGATCCCTTGCTTCCTAGATCAGCACTGTCCAATAGAACTTTCTGTGAAGATGAAAATGTTATATAACTCTGCTGTCTAATGCTGGAACCAATACACCCATATGTACCTACTGAACACTTGAAATGAGCGAGTGCTACTGAGGGACGGACACATGATACCGAGAATACCCTCAGTCTTCACTAGTTAGGACTTAGCAGGTTGGTTCTTTCCTTGAAAATGGAAAAAAAAAAAAGTCTTAGACAAATGTACAATTAACCTTATAGTCTGTGTCGGCCTTTCTTTACATTCTCCTTGAGTCTGTGGCTTTAAGTTGTGTAGACAGTGACACACACTTGGAGAGGATACATTGATCTTCATGACCCATAAACAAAACCTTTGTCTCAGTAGGGGTAGTAACATAGCTATGGGGAAATTAGTGTTATCTGCAATAGGAGTTAAAATAGAAACTTTTTTTTTTTTGAGACAGAGTTTCACTGTTGTTGCCCAGGCTGGAGTGCAATGGTGCAATTTTGGGTCACTGTAACCTCCGTATTCTGAGTTCAAGTGATTCTTCTGCCTCAGCCTCCCTAGTAGCTGGGATTACAGGCATGCATCACCACACCTAGGTAATTTTGTATTTTCAGTAGAGACGGGTTTTCTCCATGTTGGTCAGGCTAGTCTCGAACTCCCAACCTCAGGTGATCTGGCCACTTCGGCCTCCCAAAGTGCTGGGATTACAGGCGTGAGCCACCAAGCCCAGCAGAAACTTTTATATTATCTTACTACCTTCCAGGTGGCTAGTCTCAAGGTGGTCTGAGGCTAGTGTTCCTTGATTAACTAGTAAATGTAAGGGAATTAAGTTATTTTTGACACGCAAAAAGTGATTGTTCCTCATATTTCATGCACATATTCCTTATGGTTAACTGAATGTCTTCTGCAAATAAGTTGACACTGGATATAAATATTTTAAGACATACGGAATTGACATAAGTAAAAATGTAGGCAGCTTTCGAATTACTGTTATGGAGATTGGAAATATTGTTTCTGTGAATTAGCAAACTATCCTCCTATGGTTGTTCTAATGCATGAGACACAAAACAGCAGTGAAAAAAATCCCTCTAATTTAGTTGTTCAGTTTCCTACTGTCTTGTATTAAAAGCTACCTAATAGAATTTATAGTCGGAGAAACCTTTTAGGCAGCACTCTCTGTATTTTTTATTAAGTCCAAACCCAGAGAATCTACTTAATGTCAATTTTGTACAATGGTTATACTGCACAGCATATTTTATTTTAAATCTGCAGGACATGATGATAAATTGATAATTGACCCCAAGGCCATTATAAATAAAGAGGCCCTGTTTTTCATTAGTACAGTAATACCTAGTCATAAGGGAAAGAAGACCAACGCTAATTTAGCCCTGAGAAGTGAGCAATCAAGAACTCGTGGTTTTAAAAACACACATTTAAAGCAGGCAAATTTCTAGTTGTGAACAGTAAAAGAAAATTCAATTATAGGAACATATGATTAGAAACATGCCAAGAGCAGTTTGTGTTGTGTGCTGATAAATAGAACATTCTTAACTGTGTTTACTTAAAAAAAAAGTCTAGCTGAGAAATAAACTAAATAATGTCAGGTAATACAATTCCTGGTGGTATTTTTGTTTAGAGTATCTAAATGTAATTTTCTCCCCTCAATGTCCCCACCCGAGAAGCAGTTTTCATAAAAGTTCATTCATGTGGAGACATCCCTTTAAACATGCTCTCCAGACCTATATGCACTTTATATCCCATATGTAGACTAGCTGTCTTAGCTCACTAGCTCTTGCTTCTTTAATAAATAAATAAAATTTGTTGTGAGACTCCTGTTATAAGTAAAGATACTATGAAGAGTACAAAGTCTATAAAATATAGTCACTGATCTTAACAATACAAATACAGAAAAAATTAACAAACCTAGAAGTTAATATTTTATAAATGTAATAGCAGGCACTAGCCAACTATTCTGCCCAATAAAACTATATAGAGAGAAGTAATTTGTGAGAACTAAAAAGTCTATCAAGAAATATGTGGTATTTAGAAATAGTCTTGAAGGATAAGCAAAATTTTAATTGATAAGATATAGGGGATGTTTTGTCCTTCAAAGGACTCTATCAAGAAGATAAAAAGACAACCCGAAGCATAGGGAAAACTATTTACCAAATCTCTGTCTAATAAGGGTTGGTATCTCTAAAAGAATGTATACAAATGACCAGCAAGCACATGAAAAGATGCTTATAATCTTAGTAATTCGGTAAATGCAAATCAAAACTACAATGAGGTACCACATCATACCTAGTAGGATGGCTAAAATAAAAAATGCAGACAATGAAAAGCCTTGGTGTGGATGTGAGGAATTTGCTTCCGGAATGCCAAATGGTGTAGCCACTTTAGAAAACAGCTTTTCAGTTCCTTGAGAAGTTAAAAATAGAGTAACACAGGACCCAGCATTTCACTTCTAAGCATATGCTCAAGAGAATTGAAAACATTTGCCTACACAAAAACGTGTACATAAATGTTTATATTAGCATTGTTTAAAATATCTCCAAAGTAGAAATAACCCCAATGTCCATGAAGTGATGAATGGATAAACAAAATGTGCAATATCCACACGGTGAAATATTATTCAGCCATAAATAGAAATGAAGTACTGATACATGCTATAAGATGCATGAACCTTAACTACATTATGCTAAATCAAAGAAGCTGGACACAAAGGCCATATATTGTATGATCTCATTTATTTGAATGATCTAGAGTTGAGAGATCCATAGAAACAGAAAGGGCCAGGCATGGTGGCTCACACCTGTAATCCCAGCACTTTGGGAGGCCAAGGTGGGCAGATCACTGGAGCCCAGGAGTTCAAGACCAATCTGGGCAACATGAAGAAACCCATTTTCCACCAAAAAATACAACAAGTAGCCAGGTGTGGTGTGTGCCTGTGGTCCCAGCTACTTGGGAGGCTGAGGTGGGAGGATCATTTGAACCTGGGAGGAGGAGTTTTCAATGAGCCCAGATCATACCACTCACTGCACTCCAGCCTGGGAAACAGTGAGACCCTGTCTCAAAAAATTAAAAAAAAAAAAAAAAAAAGCCTGGGCGCAGTGGCTCACGCCTGTAATCCCAGCACTTTGGGAGGCCAAGGTGGGCGGATCATGGGGTCAAGAGATAGAAACCATCCTGGCCAACATGGTGAAACCCTGTCTCTACTAAAAAATACAAAAATTAGCCAGGTGTGGTGGCACGCACCTGTGGTCCCAACTACTCGGGAGGCTGAGACGGAAGAATCACTTGAACCCAGGAGGTGGAGGTTGCAATGAGCCGAGATTGCACCATTGCACTCCAGCCTGGCAACAGAGCAAGACTCCGTCTCAAAAAAATAAATAAATAAATACAAATTAAAATTAATTAATTAAAAAAAAAAAGTAGATTTGTACTTTCCGGAGACTAGGGGGAAGGAAAAGTGGGGAGTGACTGCTAATATGTGCAGGGTTTCTTTTTGAGGTGAGAAATATATTCTGGAATTACATAGTGGTGATGGTTGCACAACTTTATGAATATGCTAATAACCGTTTAAAAGGTTGAATTTTATGGTGTGTGAATTATATGGCAATTAAAAAAAATAGGATGTAAGAGGGCACATAGGTAAAGTGAGTGGATAGTATAAACAAAGGTGGAAAACTATGAATAGAAACCAGATATATTTACAACAGGGCAAATAATCTTGTTGAGTGTAGTCTGGGATGGCTGTGCAGATAGGTAGGTAGGTAGATAGAGAGATAGTTAGGTAGATAGATAGATAGATAAAATGGTAATGTTAAAATGTCAAATAAAGGAAAGATCAAGGAGTACTTCACAGGATAGGCTAAAGAGTTTGGTATTAATGTGTTGATATTAAGCAGTCAAGTTAATTTGGTAGTAGTGCTATTTTAATCTAAATTGGAAGGAGAACAAGTGGGAAGGAGCAACTCAGCTACTCACAATAAACAGTAGTTGCTCTGAAAGATAAGAAAGTGTCACACCTGGTGGTTGAGGTAATGTGTGGAGAGGGTCATGGGAGTGGGTTCAGGGATCAGAAATGACTCAGAGAAACAGCTTCCCTGAGCCAAGAATTTCCCTCTGACCAGTAAAAAATGTCTCCTGGTCTGTATCCTGGATACCAAGTAAAATGAAGTCTATATCTTTTTAAAAGTATAAAAAGAGGAATTCGATCCTTTACTCCAGAAAGGTTATTACATATCAATTATGATTCTTCTTGAGGTTTTGTTAATAATTTTACCAAAGCCTTAATTTTTTTTAACAGAAAAACTAATGAACAGTGAGGAAGTTTAGTCTTACTGAGAGTTAGGAATTTAGTTAAAATTTTAAAGGAACTGGAGGCTGCAATAAATCTGAGAGTAAGTGGAAAGCATCCATGGACAGGACTGTTTCAACTCATGTGCTGAGTGGGCAGTTTCCCCTTCATGATGAAAGAAAGTGCATTAATTTTATATGTAGAAGACTTTAGAGAGGATATAGACAAGGAACAACCAAGGATAACTGATCATAGGGCATCATTGTCTCTATCTGGGATCAATGGCCAGCTGGCACAGCAAATTGTCCTCTGATATCTAAGGGTGTTCATTACATATTGTAGAATTTCGCTGGTCCTGACTATATTATTATTTATAATAATTTACATATAGAACAATGGACAATTAAGTTATAAATTATTTGCGCATATATTTCAGAAAAGTAAAAGGACAAGGACTGGAGCGTTTCCTGGGAATGTTTGCCCAGGAAAGCTAAGTTTGCATTAAAATATAGATAGGCAAATAGAAACAGAGAAAGTATTTTTGGTAAGTAGATTCCATGACAGACAAAGGAAGGCAATGACTGTATTTTAGCAGAATAATAATATATATAAAGTTTAAAAATATTTAACACATTAAGGAAAGAAGTCAGTATGTTACTGGATGAACACTGGTGAGGATCCTGCTTAAGTGTCAATGAAATTCCAGCATCTGCAGCAGATGATTTGATATGGCAGGCTCATGAGTGATTCCAGCAAGAAGTAATAATGCCCTTTTATCAACTCAGGGGCAGTAAAAATGGAGAGGAAAGTTGAATTTAAGTGGAAGTTTGAGGAAATCATTAAATGTGGCTGATTCAGAAGTGTGGACAGCGTTGGATGTCAGAAAGAATATTTAAGATGATAAAGAGAGACATCAAAGAGGTGGGGCATGAAGGAAATGTTCGTCCACAAAACAAACTGCATGATTCTCTGCTAGGCTGACTAATCATATGGTGGTGATATTAACAAAGAAAGACAACTTTAGAAAGGAGACACTGATATCATTTATCCATTGATTCAACAAACACTTTCAGATTTTCTTCTTTACTTTGTGCAGTTAGCCAAGCATCAAGAGTACAATGATGGAAACAGTATAATCTCTTTTTTTTTAATTTTTTTTTTAAGACGGGGTTTCACCATGTTTGTCAGGCTGGTCTTGAACTCCCGACCTCAGGTGATCAGCCTGCCTTGGCCTCCAAAGTGCTTGGATTACAGGCATGAGCCATCACGCCTAGCCAGAAACAGTATAATCTCTATGTTCATGTGCTCAGGATCTCTGAGAGATTAGCTATCCTTGTAAATAATTGCAAATGCAATATTATAAGCACAAAGCTGTGAGTAAGCCAAAGTTGGTAAAGTACAAGTCAGAGAAATTGTCACTGAAAAGGATCTATTTGAGATGGGATTTAGAAATTAATAGGAGCTCACTGAGGCAGAAATTCTAAAAATCATTTGAAAGACCACACAGCAGTGTTTGCCACCATGAGGATACCAAAAGTGGGGAGTATTCTGAGTCAGGATGAAAAATTTGGTGATGTTGGATCCAAGGATACCAGTACCAAGAAGCTACTGGAGAGGAAAAAGATGAGAGAAGATGCTGAAGATAATAATGACTTTCAGATTTTTTTCCATAGGCAATGGGATGCGACAGTGAAGGTTGTAGGGCAGGGGAATACAGGATTATGTTTACATTCTAGAAAGATTAATTTGTGGTAGGATTTGAGAGTGAAGGGGTGAGAAGGCTGCCTAGAATCTTGCTTTCTTCTGATGAGAGACTGTGAGATGATGACGACCTCATCTGGGGCTGGCTGAGGACATGGTGAAACAGAAACAGATTTGGAAGCTGTTTAGGAGGTTAAATCACCAGTAATAAGTGATGTAATAGAGGGAGAAAGTGAGAGGGAATGGAAGCTATCAAGGAAGACTGGAAGGTTTCTGGTTTGTGTGACATGAAATGGATGTGTCATTTGGGAAGATATGAAAGACTGGAAGAGAAGCAGGTCTCAGGTGGAAGAGGGGCAGACAATAAATTCATGTTGGTGTACATTAAAAATGAGTTGCCAACAGCACTCTACTTTGAGCTCTATAGGACAATATTTCCAGATATGTGGCTGCTCTGCATCTTCAACTTGATGAAGGAAAGGCAATTAGTCTACACTTTATTCTGCATCCAAAGAAGCAGTATGGGAATATAATTCCTTCAGTTTTTGCCAGGGGCAGTAGTGCAATTCAGTTGTTTTAGGGCCCTTCATCTTTTTTATTTACATAAGAAATATTTGGATTCCTGAACTAGTCTTGTACATTTTTGTACCACTGATTGTTCTTTCAGTGGTGTTGTTAGAATTGATCTAGGTATTTACTGTTCTCTGTTGAAAGAGCCCACAGGGAGGAGAGGTGAGTTGAGCATTTGAAATTCAGGATCTGGTTAATGTCAGCTCAGTGGATTTAAGAATATTCACAGATAAGAGACTCAGAAGGATGATACTTGTATTGTACGTCCTCAGATATTCAGGAAATAGATCTTCTCTTGTGATTCAGTAGCCATAATCCAAATTAAACATCCGATTTTCCAGTGTGTATTTTTGAATATTTGTGTCATTTCTTCATAGACATATCAAGTCATTACTATGTGGTACAATTTTATCCAGAATATTTTCTTCCTAAAACCTTTATGCATGACTCTCTTTAAAGCATAAAATTGTTTTAGGAGTGAACTTTTATTATGCAATACAAAGATAGTCTTTAATTTTCTACCTTTAAGATATTGATTTAAATTTACATTATGATGTAATTGATTGAGAAAGTGGAGGGACAAAGTCCTTAGGCCATGGGTACCTGAGGGGGCGATAGTTGGAGTTAGAGTAAGACTATAACCTCCCAAATCTGAACTTTGTTTCTGTCTCATCATTTTTATTATCTTTCTAAGTCTCCAGACTTTGTGTGTGTGTTTGTGCGTAAAGAGTTCAGGAAATATAAAAAAGCAGCAAGGTTAATGCGAAAACGTCAAGAGCAGGAGTTTGAAAACCCTGTTTCTGAAACTGTAAACCCCTGAAACTGTCACAATCTGCTTGTTTGCTCTTTGATGATTCTCTCACTGGACAGGATAGTGAACAGGTATCCAGAGGGAAACTCAAAGTGATGGTTATGGGGATGATGATAAGTATCAGTTGGATAGATGTATAAAATATAAGTTTACAGGTATGCTCTGTAATATCTACATATGTCTTTTGAGAAATGTAAAAGTAGAAAGAACAGGGTGACTCTTTTAATATTAGATTTTTAAAAATAAATAATTTAATTGGATTTTACAATTAACTGTGAACATTGCAGACCCCAACAGCTTTCAAATAATCTTTGGACCAAAAAGAAAGAAAAAGCAAGAAGGGAGGGAAGGAAAGAAAGAATGAAGGGAGGAGAAAATCATAAAATAATTTATTATTGTATAAATAATAAATTTCTAAATAATTTATAAATATATGTATTTTATAAAATAAAAATTTAAAAGCCTGCAATCAAAAAACAATAAAAATTAAAAAGCATGAACTCAAAAAATAATAAAAATTAAAAATCCTGAACTCAAAAAATAATAATAATAATGAAAAAACCTGCAATCAGCCTACTTGTTAAATAGAGTATAGCAAATAGTAATTGAATTAAATTTATTGATTTGTATTAAGAATCTGTTTAGCAAGGCCATCTACCTATATTTATTTCTGTCTTGTCTCCACTAACCTGTTGTTACTGAAATAAGTGTGAAATAAGCAAACACACACACATTTACTACAGCAAACAGGCCGCCCAGAATCTAATTAGACAAAACTTTGCCCATCTGCTCTGCATTATCATGGGGCCTGCTCAAATGGATGCTGTTTCATTACTAAAAGGCAGAGAGATGCAAATTGAATTGAGCTGGACTTCCTCTCAGACAGAGACCAGGGCACGAAGTCAAACCCTTGCTGTGATCTAACAAAGCACCACTGGGAAAAAGTGGGATGAGAGGGGATTTCTTTTTCTAAGGCCACATGTCTAGTACTTACTAGAGGCCATAAGGGAGTGTTCATCCTATTGTTTGGTACAAGGCTACATGAGTCACCACAATATAAACCTTGTTCACTATGCAAATTGTTGATTTTGGTACTTAGTCCCTTGTCACAGATGCCCTTTTATTAGCTATATGTCATGGCATGTTGAATCACAGTCAACATGACTGAGACAATACAAGCAGGACAGACATGAGAGTTTGTTTCACAGAGTAATTTGCATTTAGTACTAACGTACATACAGAGATTAAAATATTTTGAAGAAACTATTGTTCAATGTAGGGTCCGTGGTATGCAACATTGTCCAAGATCCCTGTTTTGGTGACATTCCTGACCAGTTTTAGACTAGTTTTGACAATTTCTCTATTAATAGTGATAATTAATACTGATGTTTTCAAAGGATTTTCAAAACTCTTTGGCTTTAAAAAATGGCACATTTGAAGCAACAAATAAGCTAATATAGTGTATTAAAAGTTCTGCATTTTGATCTTAGAAATAGGCTTTGAAATGACATTTTTTTCTGCATATGATGAATTTGTGCCATTTTCTTCAGTAAAAGCTATTTTCCTGCACAAATGGATGCATTTTATCTGGGATTCCATTCATGCTTATTTTTTAAAATGTTTATCTCTTTGTAGAAATGCACTCTAATAAGGATCCAGTCTTCTAAGTTTCAATAGGAGCAAAAAAATTAAATTTTATGTTAAATTTAAAGGTTTTTCCTGTAAGCATTTTTCCTGATAAAAGGTTACACTGTGTCAAAAGAGAACTACATACAACTGGTAAAATCTTAAAAACTGGAGACATATGGTGACAGACTCAATGTTTCTTTTTGTACTTTCAGTGACAGGTTAAGCCTGAAGTAGGCAGAGCAAAAGTTCCATGTCCCAAGTCTTCCCTATTGTACACTGTTCTCCACTCAAAGAGTTCATTCCCAGGTTGCCTCCAGATATTCAGACTTTCTCGGCCAATAAAGCCAATCCCTAGACTCCTAGGGAAGAATCAGACAAACTCTTTTATCCTGCAGAAATAATTTTCAAGATTCAAAGTGTTGTTTTTTTACACTTCTCCTAAAGACTGTAATTCATTTTCAATAAACTGGAGTCATCATTTCCAAATGGGGAAGAAATACCCTTTAGTGTTGAAACACCAGACATTTGTGTCTCATGAAACTGTCCCAAACTCATAATAGACATCAATGAGTGATCATAAAAGCCCTGTTAACCTTGTACTCAGTGTACCTGTTGCTATCATTACCCTCGATAAAATAAAGACTCTTTGCTATCCTTGTTCTGGCATCTGGAAGACCCACCATGAACCTCAAATGAAGGTGGCTGTTTGAGCTCCACAGGAGTAAATCTGTTGTATTGGCCTAGAAGTTAAGAGGAGAAACATAAGTGGATGTTGTGGTAACTCCGCTATTTAGTTAGATTGAATGAAACGCATACCAGATCTAACTCCCTTTTGCTTACACAGCTTCCTTGGACCCAACCCCACCTTTTGTGAATGTCTGTATTGTAGTATTTGTGACCTAAATACCTGTAGTTCCTATTGCTTTGTGAGTATCCCATTTGGCTGTTCCTTCCATAAATTAAAAAATGATCAGCCTGCACTCTAACTTTAATTTTCCCTTCAGTTGTTAATCTCACTATTCTTTGTTGTCACAGATGTATAACACCCTCTTCACTTGTTCTGATATTCAGTTTTTTGCTTTTTTTTGCTCATTATCATTTCTTTCTTTCTTTCTTTTTCTTTCTTCCTTTCTTTTTCTTTCTTCCTTTCTTTCTCTCTCTCTTTCTTTTTCTTTCTTTCTTTCTCTTTCTTTCTTTCTCCTTCCTTCCTTCCTTCCTTCTTTTTTTCTTTGATATGGCGTCACTCTGTCCACCAAGCTATAGTGCAGTAGCACAATCATGGCTCTCTGCAGCCTGCACCTCCTGGGCTCAAGTGATCCTTCTACCTCAGCTTCCCAAGTAGCAGGGACTACAGGTGTGTGCCACCGTGTGTGGCTAATTTTTGTACTGACCTCTTGGACTCAAGTGATCAGCCCACCCTGGCCTCCCAGAGCGCTGGGATTACAGGCAGGAGCCACTGCACATGGCTATGTTTTTACCTTTTTATTGAGCAAGTAAATCTTTATTCCATTACTTTGCTTATAGGTAGCTCTACCTACTTATCTAACTAGACTTGTTTGTATAATGACAAATATATATGGTTTTTAAAGTTTCTCCGCTCACTTTGTGTCCAGAACAGAGCCCACTTTCTGAGTCTTTCTTGCTGACTCTATCTACTGTTGATCAATAGTCACTCTAACAACTTGTGATGCATTTAAATTTTGGCAAGACAAACAGCTGTACTTTTGGTCAATTTTATACATGAAGTTATGTTTGTAAAATTGAGGTGTAAAATAAGGTTGTGAATGGGCATTTAAGGAGAAATTGCAAAGTTGCCACTGCCCCCTATGTAGGATTTCAATTGCAGCCTGTGCTTCTGGGATCAGATCTTGGCACAAGCAGGAAAAAGGCAGCAGTGATAATACAGCAAACGATTTAACCTGCTCCAGCTCTTAACTAATTATTAAATCTTTACACCAAAAGACTTATGGAGATAAAAATCATTAATAAAAAATGATAAATAAATCAGTTTGAATTCTTGGAACTTTTAGATTATATTGAATTTTGTTTCTAGCATATATTCAACTAATTTGTAGATAATACCTCTAATTCATTTTAATTATAAAATAATGCATGAAGACTTTTGAATATATTGTTAACAGATATATGGCTTCATATCTAGAGAATATTTGAACAAGAATTGGGATAGGAGGAGAGATAGAAAAACTTCCTTCAGAGAGAGGAAGACACATATATTTGGTGCATAACTCATTTGATCTTTGTGAAAGAATCTATGTAAGACAAGGATGTAAAACTCAAGTATCTCAGAAGGCCAGGCCTGGGATATAAAGAAATGAAATCAGTTGGCTGTTGGTAAGAAGTAGAGACTGGAAAACTGGAGAGCATGTGGCCTGCTATTCAGATCCACCTATTTGCGATCATCTCATGGTATTTCAAAAGAAGCCAGAAAGCCAGATTCGTATGTGAAATCATTCATTATTCAAATTTTAGTTCAAACGTTCAGAAACCTTACAGGCCCCACCTCCCCACCAATATCTGTACTCTACATTGTAGCCTGTGGGCTGCCGGTTTATAATCTCAAATATAAGCTTTATCAAACTTATTTCAGGTCTATTTGAACTATAATTCTCTGGTTCCAATGAGGATTAGTCCATGCTAATTTAGGTCCCATTGAGGCTGGTATTTAATAAAGACTCAAAATACATTTGTTGAAAACATGCTGAGAATTACCTGTTAAACTATAATCACACCTTCCTCTTTACACTCTTATAGTACGTTGGGCTAAGTAGCTGATTACTAAAATGGGGTTATAGACATACCCATTCTATAAACCCTAGTGAAACTAGTATATTTTTGATTATTAAAAATAAGCAGAAACTAAATTTGCTATTGCAGCATATTGGTGATTAGAAATTCTTAATTTCATGCCATTAATAATGTTTATTTTTAGCTATGTAAATGGTGATTAAATGTTTTAAGATCAGCAATTTTTACTTTGTTTACATTTCTCTTCTTATGCAAATAAATCAGTTTATGCATTTGTTTTCCACAAAAGTTTGTTATTTGGTTTTGCAGAGTTGAGTAACAGAGAGGAATGCATGGTATAGCACATAAAATCAGTATCTCTTACAGCAATATTAGAATTTCTGTTTTAGGGCCTGCAGTGCCCCCCAAGGCCATAGATTCTTGTGTTCAATCAGTTATTTGAATTGTTTTCAATTTCTTTGAATGAAGTGTTCAAATTTGTACTTATTATCAAGAACTTATTTAAGTATTTGAGTGTTATGTGTTATAAAATTATTTTTTGGTTACCATTCATTTTGTGGTTTGAAGAGAATTTGTTTAATCATTATCAGTGTTATATTTGCTGTGAAAGAATAAATCAGAGGGAATTATTTAAATATCAGGTTTTTAATTTGTATTTTTCATGCATGATTGTAATGTCTATATGAATCTCATTGGTTCTCTTTTCATAAGACTGCACACGAAATGGGCTGGCATCACTCTCCAGTGATTCATTAGGTACCACAAACACCTGTGTATCACCTGTAAAAACATTTATTGGTGCGAGCAAAACCTTCCAACAACCTCAAATAGATCTTTAAGGTCTGGTTATAAGTATCTGTCCCTGACAGGTAGCATCTTGTTGCATCTTCTCTGAAGCTAGATAGAGGCTGAATCTGGACTCCAGGAGCTCATTTATTGTTTAGGGAGTTCACTGTCACAGAGATAACACTTAAGAAATAGTTACCTCTTCCCACCTGAGCTGGGCTGCTTTGACAGTGTATGGATTATGTATGGGAAGGTGCTACTCCAACTGAACTATTGAATTCTATTATCACCTTGGCTATAAAACCATATTTTATGGTGGAGGCAGTCAGTAGCCATAACTACCACTTGATACTACCTTTTCTGTAGGCTGTTCTATCAGCCAATTGTATTACTTTATATTTGTACATATCATGAGATTTTGTTCAGTATGTGCAAGTTGTGGTTAGACTACTTTAGTGATGCATTAACCAAAGGTAAGACATTTCAGTGAAACAAGGATGGACACCCATGGCCGAAATTCAGGTGAATATGGGAAATGTGTTGCTTATAAGAGGTTTTAGAGCTTCGGGTTGGAATTGGAGTCAGTGAATTAGAGTAGAAGAAAATTGGAATAAGACATGGAGGAGAAGTTATCAATCTACCAAGTTTAAAGTCTAAAAGCCTGATAGCTTAAAGGTCTTAGTCTGATATCTGAAAGGTTTATATCTATGTGTTTCTGCAAAACCTAAACAGAAGTTTGGGGTAGATATTTATTAGGGAACTATTTTTATATTGGATCAAAACATTTAAGATAGATAACAGTAATTTCTTTGCTTAAATGACTGTGATAACAAGACCTATTAACGAGAAAAAAATAGAATATACTAAAAAATAGAGTTGAGTGATTTTTATGGAAAAAAATGAATCTTGGATTAAGGAGTATGTTTAAAAAGGTGGTGGGGCTGAGAACATGATACCCCAAAGTATGTTGTCTTGGCACGCTGAGTACTTTGAACTAAAAGAGATTAGAAGGCCTCAGAAGTAAGTTCTCTCTGACCTTCTCCTGCCCTCGTGTCTACGGTCCCTCTTTTTCATCAGAAGAGAGTCATGAAAATCAGAATTTGTCTTCCCTGAGGGGTACTGTGGAAAATAAAACTCTTTTTCCCCAAAGCAATCCATAAAACGTAGAAAGGTCACTCCCTCCCTTCTTTCTTCTCCCTCAAAAATCCTTGTTCCAGAGGGACCCTCCTCGATACCATATGTTGGGGGAAGGAATGCCACACAGAGAAGCCAAGAAGAATCTGAATAGCCATGCCTTGCCTGGTTCCCCACTCAGTCTATTACCATTAGCTTGTTTCCTTTTGTCTAATCACATTTGTACTTGAGTATCCATTTTTAATTGAACCTAAACATAACAGAAAGCAGTTTTTCTTTGGGTCTTTCCTTTCTGAAGGCTACCTTGTCATGTAAAACTTTGAATAAATACATGTGTTACACTCTTATTACTCTTTCATCACAGGAGTGTCAGTTGTGACCCTTATGACGGGTGATGAAAGGTATCACACCTTTCCACTTCTAAAAAGGTAACTGCTATTTCTGCCCTTAAGAATTTGTATAGGTTAATTTAAGGCAAGAAGGATTTCTTAGATATGGTTAACTAAATAAAACATAAATATGATATACATATATATATTTATCATTTTTATGAAAATATTTTATTTTCAAGAAAATATATGGGTGCTTTTTTTCACTGAAATTGTTCAATACCCTAGTTATATCAGATTATCATTGTGTAAGAATCATAGGTTGAAAAGATTATTTAACTAATATAAAGTTATAAAAATAGAACTTTATTCATAGTTTAAGGAAAACAATTTTCTTTATTTTTGTGTCCAAGAACTTTTAAGAGTGTGCATAAAGTAAGAATTGTAATGCCTACTTGACTGGCTGGTTGAGAATAAGAAATGTGATGATATGTGAAAAACTCCACCGAAATGTCTAGAAAATTTAGGTAATCAATAAATGCTCATCTCCACTATGTCCCCTTTCTTCCACCTTACTTTTCTAATCTGCCTCTTATTTGGACCCTTTGAGGTCAGTATTTTACAAGACATATTACTTGATGAGTTTCAAATCAAATATCCTTATTTTCTACCTTTAATTGCTTCAAGTGTTTCATCTTAAGCAGGGTATACATTTGTCGATTTTACATAAATAAATATTGTTTTGTAAGTCCTGTATTCCAAATGTCCCAGGTCCTTTGAACTATACCAGATCACACATAGTTCTCCAGATATGACAGAAACTTTGACAATGTGCTTCTGATCATTCTGCTTATATTTCCTAGTAAGTCATTAATTGCTCTATTGCTTTGATATTCAAAGCATTTGAAAATATCTTATTTTTGACATCTATAGTCCAGTCAAATAACTTTTATTCTCTGATGAATAATGACCTTTTTCAGAACAGGGATCATGTTACTTTCAACTTTGTATCTCAGGTGTATAACACAGAACCTGGTCTTTATCAGGAACGCAATAACGGATTGTTGAGTAAATAAGTAAATTAGACCACCAACTATTAACCAAATATAGAAATCAATGTGAGCTGTGAAGCCATGCTCCAACAAAATAGGTTTAAACCTTTGATTAATGTCCTGATGAATGAAGGATGGGATTTAGATACTCAACACACGACAAGGGTGTACCCAGGATGGGGTGGTACTAAACCCAACTCCTCTCTTTTACCCATTCTAATCAGGAAGCATACCACAATGCAGGTGAGTAAGAGTTATGATCTTTAGAAATAACCATGAAAATATTTTTTTAAAAGAAAATAATTTATAAATTTTAAAAATTCCTTTAGAGACATGCTTCTAAAAGGAAATGATTATGAAGGAAATTGTCTCTATAAGGGTTAAGGCACTACTGTTTTTTAAATAAGGAAATATTTTTGTTTAAGCACAAGACAGAATGAGATTATGTTTCCTAGAAATTATTAGGCCTTTGACTTTGCCAGTAATGTTATCTTTCATTCTTGGAAATTCACAATGAATGTTGAAGTATCTGAAAAGTCTTGGAATTGAGATATGGCTTAATAGGGATCTGAAAAGCATATGTATGGCCAGGCGCGGTGGCTCACGCCTGTAATCACAGCACTTTGGGAGGCCGAGGAGGGTGGATCACGAGGTCAAGAGATTGAGACCATCCTGGACAACATGGTGAAACCCTGTCTCTACTAAAAATACAAAAATTATCTGGGCGTGGTGGCGCATGCCTGTAGTCCCAGCTACTCAGGAGGCTGAGGCAGGAGAATTGCTTGAACCTGGGAGGTGGAGGTTGCAGTGAGCCAGGATTGCGCCACTGCACTCTAGCCTGGCACCTGGCGATGGAACAAGACTTTGTCTCAAAAAAAGAAAAGAAAAGCATGTGTATTAGCTACATACCAATTATAATAATTTTTTACCTAAATAGGTCCTGAAGTTTAACTTATCTAGACTTTCAGTTAAACATTTGACTTTCTAATATTGATCTGAAATATCATTTACTAGAAGATTCTCAATTATAGAGGAGTCTAGCTTTCATCCAGAGGAGGAGAATGTAGGAGAAATTGCTGGCTCCATATTAGGAAACATTTTATTAGTTTGAGATAATTTTAGTGCCCAGATATATACTTCCATAGTATGTTTTGTCTATACATGCATTATATTTATTAACTGTCCTAACAGAGGAGAGTTGAGCAGAATATATGACTTAATATTAGTTATCATGTATTTTATACTGCTAAGTTTAATTCCTTTTTATAGTGTTAGGATTGATTAAGTTATATTAAGCTATCAAACCAATTCAAAATCTCAGTGGCCTAAAACAATAAAGATCTATCCATGGACCATGTTACATATCTGTTGTGGCAAACTAGGGATTTTCTTCCACTTTGACTTCACCAAATGATTGAGGCTAATGAAGGAGCCACAGTGTGGAAAGTATCATTTTGGCAATTCCATGTTTCTGCTTGGAAGTGACATACATCACTCCCACACTCATCCCTTTGCTAAAGTAAGTCACACACACATATGACATCAAGGGAACAGAGAAGCACAAATTTCTCTTTTACTCAGAAGTTGAGAAGAACTTAATATTACTGAACAGTAGGAATGCTACCATATTAGTCCATATTTATGAAACTATATGCCAAGTTAGAAAATAATTATTTAAAATAAAATAATGGAATTATTTAAAAACAAAGCAAAGAAAAAATTGTGCGAAGACTGAAGATTGCACTTAGCCTATGATATGGTTGTTTGGAAGAATGGAATTAAAATCCCAGACTGACAGCAGTAATCATTATATGACACATCACTAGAAGATTTTACAACAAAAATGTAGTATCACGGCATAGCCAATATTCCTATCAATTGTCTTTCCACAGATAAGGCATTCTGATTGCTTTGCCTTTCCCCATAAAGTCTATTTTTCAAACTTTCCACTGAGAAACACTTGTTATTTTGCAAAAGCCTTTATAAATCCTTCAACTTCCAATTCCTTAATTGATGGGATAGATATTGTGGAGAGTCACATGTAGTCCACAAAATCATTTAAATTCTCTGCCTTAAAAATATTGCAAGTGTGATGACATTTTACAGGTTATCATTTACTGTCCTGATAGTGTTATAAATTGATATTTGGCAAAGAGCAGTTTTTAATGTACAGTACATGAATAATTTGAGAAGGATGGTGGAGATGGTATACCATATGGCTACGCATATATAACTAATGAGAAGAAAAAATAAGATAAGGCCCAAAGAATACCTGATTTAGTTTGGTGATGTCACTAAGATTGAGCCTACTAAGAACGTGGAAAGTGTTCTAATATACAAGGAGGTTTGTTCTTTTGTTGACATTTTGAACTCTTAGAGACAGAATCCTTGGTGTTAATTTAGGCAAGCAGCACATCCCAAACCTGCACTAGGACCTTGGCTGGCTGCATATTCTGGGGGAAGATTGCCACCTACTGGAACACCAGCACCATTCCCTCAGATTTTATGGTCTATGTAAATATGGCTCCTTTAAAATAACATACCTTCCCACATTTATTTCAACAGAAACTCCTAGATATGAACGTAGCGTGTTTTTCCTCTGAAGTAAGCTCAGTATGACCTGCTCCAACAGTCAGCTGCTACTCCTTCCTGTCCCAGGTATCAGTCCTACAGTTCTTTGGGGTATGATAGACGAAGTTCTGGTTTTCTTAATTGCCAGGTAGGCATTAGTTGATATCCTGCTTCAATCAAACCCAGCTATTACCTAATAGATAACCATACTAAAAAGAAACAAAAAGATACAATGATATTTTTAAAAAATTGACTGCTTGAAGCAATTCTACTGTCTGAAAAATGTTCACCTTCGAAATATATTTTGGACCACATATTACAAGTATGTGAATAAGAAGAATAACACTACAACTTAAAGTGTTTCATATAAGCAGCAAATCTGTTGGTGATTTGTCTAGGCAAATAGCATACAGCCAGAATGATATTTCTCCATTCCATTGTCACAGTGTGGACTTCTGTAACATAAACACAAGATTTCAATGCCATCTTTTGAGTATTGGAAGAAGGCTGGATTTGAGAACACTTATAACTCTGTCATCAATTTTAAAGGTAAAATTGTTATAAATCCTATTGAGTTGATAAAACTTAATGGTTTGAGCAAATGAGCACAAGGAAAGATGAGGAGAGGATTTAAAGACACAGAGCAGCAGCATGAGGAAGAGTGCCAACTGGAGGAGTAGATGTACAGTAAGAGGTGACTGAAAAGAGAAAATGGGATAGGAGTAAGGGATTAAGGAGAGTTATTAGAAATGAAGGTAAAAAGATGAGATGGCATCTACGGAGGAGGCGATGTGATATAGAAAGAACAAAAGAGCAAAATCTAAACTTGGGATTTGCATAGACCTGGGTCATCAGCAGGTCTGCTTCAACTACTGCAAGCAGTTTCCCCATACTTTTTACTTGTATTAAGTTAGAGAGTATCTATGAACACTGAACATCTTGAAACATAAACATTTCTCATTTCAAAAAAGAGTTTAAGAGAAAATTACAAAATTAATAAAGATGAAGAGAAAAATCAATACAAAAGAACTTCGGAAAGTAGAGTTCAGAAGAGTTAAAATGGCAATAGCAATAGGAAAAATCAGACCTTGATGTGAAAATTGATGGGTAATAAAAACAGTACTCATTCAACATGATGCCAATATTATCAAAAGAAAGCAAAATATGCAGGCAGACAACATTTGCATTGACCAAACCATATCAAATAACCAATTTAGCTAGTCTCATGACTTTCTAGCCACGTGAAATTAATTTCCATTTATCACCTGTAAATTTTTAACTCACCTTTCTTTGAGCTACACTTTCACTTTTTAACAACTTTCTGGACATTTTGGTTTCAATACTTCAGCAAAATCTTCAAATCCAAATGTAAATAATGAAATTTTGTTATCTTCATTGTTAAATTTGACCCTGTCTCCCTGATTCTTTTACGTGATAATTAACATCACCGTTCTCCCAGGTCAGTGGGCACTGAATTCACTACTCCTCCTTTTCCTTTTTCTTCTGTCTTCACCTTTCCCATGTGGTATAATGTTTGTGGTGGTGATAATAATGAAAACTAGAATGTATCTATTATTTTAGAATTTATACAACATTATTTAAACTTTTTATAAAAATTGTTCTGCTGAATCCATTTCTCTATATCTGTTTGAAATAATTTTTTTCCTTAAAATAAATTGTATGCTTCTTAACATATCAAGACCTTCCATAATCATATACAACTTAGTTTTTAGATTTATTTGCTTTATATTTTCCCAATATCCTGTTCCAACCTATTTTTTCTCCAAGATAACTGGTTATGTCTTCTCTCTGTTTGTTGAAAGCCCATTCATATTTCAAGGCCCTGACTTGGTGCTATTTTCTCTGTGATCACTTGCCCAGTAGCAGGCCAGCCACCCAGAAGTTGCCAGATGCTAGTTACTTGTAAGTCTCAGAACATTACTAGAATTAATTGGAGTTGTTTCTGACCAAAGGGATACATATAAACACACATATACATTCTCAATTACTCATAGTGATTTAAATTCAATGTTATTAAGAAATTAATTACATTGCTACTTTGAGGCCAAAAAATACATAGTGGAACTCTGCTTATTTGAAATTAGTGATCTGTTTTATAATCAAAATGTTAAGTCTTCCCAAGTTAGTTATCTATTTAGAGCGGGAATTTAAAAAGAAAGGAAGGAAGGAAGGAAGGAAGGAAGGAAGGAAGGAAATTGGTTAACTTTTTTTTTTTTGAATAAATTTCTTTTAGAACAGTGACTCTTCATTGGCCAGTGGAAGAACTTGGTAAGTGAATTTATTTCTGCATACAGTAATTATTAATAGAAAAAAACAATTTTTGCCCCTATCTACTAAGTAAATACTGAACAAATAATATGTTTTGAAAGACCTTGACCGTATTAGGCTTCCTAATGTTTACATTCCTCTGAGTTTATGTTTCTTATCATATTTACTTTTTTTTGTTGTTTATTTGTTTGTTTGTTTTAACATAGGTTTGCCTTTTTCCATAAGTTCCAGGAGAACAGATTTTCTGTCTTAGACAACATGGTACTAGAACAAAAGTATGAACAGTTGAGAAGTGTAAGTCAAGAACAATACTCTCCACGTTAATTCCTGGGCACAGAGCCTAGTAAAAATTGGTATTTTGTCTTATGGTTATCACTGGTGATATAGATGCAATGAGTTATGAAGATTTAACAATCAGCTTGAATTTTAGGTTATTACAATGTCACTAATGACATAAAACACTCAGGACTTCATACACAAACAAACAAAAAATATCAGATTTAAAGGTGGAAATAAACTCAGTTTACTCAGTAAAGACTATTGTGTTCATAAATGCAAGTGTTAAAAAACAAATATACCCTCAAAGCAGCTGTATGAGATTTTTAGTATTTAGTATTTGTTCTGAATTTTAGATTTATAAAAACCATGTCTCAGCTGCTACCTTTCAACAATTTTACTCTGAGGCAATAAATAATTCAATGTGCTAATTTGACAGATGACTCTCCAGGAGCCTCCTACCATTACTAGCATCATTAGGCCATAATATGCATGACGAGGACGGGCTATTCAGCAAATGTCCTTCACTTGTTTACCCCTAAAGAGCTGTACTCTGCACAATTAACTAATGAAGCATTATAGGCCTTTTTTTTCTTCCCTGCTATTTCAATATATCACTGCAGAGAGTCGAGGGAAAATACATTCTGTTTCCTTTTGCTAGATCAGTATTTATGGAATGGTTAAGACTACACTGTAGCTCCCAGATGATAAGGTGAAAAATAATAAGATGCTTAAAATGGGTCATCATCATTATTATTATTTCCTTTTCCTTCCATGATTTGTGAAAAAAAAATGTAAAAGGAATTTGGTGTTGAATTTGCAAAAACAAAAACAAAACAAAAATACTCAAAACGGTGCTCAAATTTTCTGCTTAATATTTGCTGATTATCAAGAATTTGTACACTGCCTTCATCAAGTTAGATAATTTTATGTTTACCTAAAACCTTGACCACAAGTGAATTTTCTCAGATTTCTATTCAAGTTTAAAATTAAATTCCAGTTAAAAAAATACTGAAATGAGAGTATGAATATGGGTTTTGGTGCATATGAATCTCCTCTTACTGTCCAATTCAACAAAGCATGTGCCTACAAAGGTTCAAATGAAGACACTAAGTCCCTGTCTAAATAGTTTCATACTGCAAAATTAGGTTAAACAAAGAAACTTCAACTGAGTAGACTGCTGTTATTGTTTCAATAAATCATTTGATTCCTAAGACATTTTGTTGCTCAGAAAAAAAAATGGCTTAAGGTGGAGGTGAGTTTAGGGACCTCTTTTTTGCATTTACAGAGTGTATTATAAGTTTTTAGTTTAAAAATTATCACATTCTTTACCAGTCCTTGTGTTGTTTTGTGCTTTAGAGTGATAAAAATAAACTCTGCTCGAATCATGTCAGTTGACATAACAGTTGACGGGTTCTAGGACAAGAGCTGTTACATGTTTCTCTTCCCAACCTTCATCCAGACCCACAGTAATGTTGATGCCATTTCCAAAAGCTGAAAGTCAAAACTTTTTCTTCTTAGATGTAAAACTATTTTATCTGGTTAAAAATATAGTTTCAATGATATTATAATGGTTCTTTTTCCCCAAAGAAACTAATAATAAATAATAATCATGGTGATATTAACAATAATAAAATAGCTATAACTTATTAAGTGCCAGTTTAGTCCCTCTGTTTGTTACATGCATGAGAAACATGAAAAAATGGTGTAAAGGGCTTTTTGGTTCTTTTATGAACTTTGAGGTTATGAAAAATTTTCACACTGAAAGAGAAAGAGAACCATTACATTTTAAGAGTTCTGTAGACAAATTCTGGTAAATTATCAATATCCTGTCACCCTTATGGGATTTCTCAAAATTACCACTACTATATACTATAGACTTCCACATACTATTCCACTTGAACAATTATTCATTTCTTCTTTCAGTAGAATCAATTGTAAACATGCTAACTCAATAGTGAGTAAATTTAGTGGAAAAATAATTTAAACCCTTATTGCATATAAATGTTCCCAGTGGCCTTACTATAACCTGGTAAATTATAGATACAGTGAAAATCTGATATTTCTGATATTTTATTTTCTAAAAATTGAGTGCTGTTTAAGTTTTTAAATATTTGCTTTTCAATCCACATATAAATGTGGAATAAAATTAGTAGAGCATGTAAAACTTATGTTTTCAAAATATGCTTCAAAATGGAAAAGACTACTTGGTGCCAAGGAAAGCAGTGTTTTTGCTTTTATGTTGAAGATAAGGCCATGCATCATCTTTATAAAACATCCTATCTGTAAAAATCTGAGGAACGCTTGTAAGAAGTGGGGACACTTCCAAAAAACCGTCCTGGAGGAATTTCAAAAGACTGAATCTATTTAATGCAAAATTTCTTTAAAAAAGCATAAAAATTACCTTTTTATACCCATTCTTTTGTTTTCCTTACTTTCCAGGCCCATCCTTTCCATGTGAAGCCTTCCATATGGTTTATATAAATTCTTCAAATCTAATGAAAAATTATTATCATAAAGGCTTCAAATTACTATTAATATTTGAACTATGTATTGAACATTTTGGTCTGGTATTTGTAACTCACACACTTTATTAAGCAGAAAAGAGACCAAAATATGGAATACTTTGTAGAATAATTAAATGCTTTGTAAATACAGAATAGACAAATTTCATTTTAAATATTTGATTATTTATCCACAAGAGCTATCTAGCAAAAATAATACTGGTCATAATATTATATAATTAATACAATTACATGTACAATTTTAGGAGTTTGGCATTTAAAATGTGCCAAGTATCACTAACAAGCACTGAAAATTACTCACAAATATTGTATATTAAAGTTCATTTAAAAATATAATTTCCATACCACAAAAGCTATAAATCAGTACTCAGTGAGATTCAAAAATTGCAAGTACTAAAACAAGTGCATGTTATTTCCATACAAATTTATGTATAATCAACATTCAGCCAAAATTATCTCAAATTTTGTATGACTTCTACATAAATGTGTTCCTGCTTTGTGTCAGAAAAAATTAATATCTACATGTCATATTTTTCTAGATCTTTGCTCATTCTTATGTAGTAATTTCTTCTTTTTTTAGTGTGACTTTGCTAAAAATTCAATAACGTACCATTAAAAAAATCATACTTATACTAAATACATCCCAGAGAGGCAGACTCCCATACATATGCCACTTAACTGCAGGCTCACAGTTCATCGGAGACATTTCTGTTTATTTTGATATCTTTTGTTAAAGAAATCAACAGTAACAATGATGACCAGACAAAGAGAGGGAAAAAAAAGCCATTCATCCATTCATGGGTAATTGAATTCCCTCATATTTCATAAACAGACTGCCTATCTGTAGGGTTGTGTTTTATTTCAATAACTTTCTTTAAAATGCTTTTCCTTATAAGATGGGGAATTACAATAATGTTTAAGAACTCAAGGTCAAAACATTTTTTAAGTTAGTTTATTTGATGGATGCATTACTGTGAGAAGAGTCACCCCCTCCCTTTCCTCTCCCCTCTCTCCTACAAATTGCCTTTAGACTGGATGTTTATTGACCAATGTAAAGAACAAAACAGGGAGGTAATTAAACCTAGAATTGCCTGCTGGTGCTTATGACAGTTAGGCCACAGGCCTGAGCCTAAGAGTCCACCCAAATCTGCAAAGAAGGAGCCTTGGTTCTTAAACAAAGCCAAGCAGCAAGACATCATTACTGTTAATTACCTAATAAACAAAAAAGACTTGGTGTTGTGGCAAAACACCAAACTCGGTGTGGCAGCTGATGCTGTAAAAGACAGTTGGCCTTATTTTGTCTTGTTGAGCATTGTACTGTGAGATGATCCACCTCCATAAAAAGCTCAAGTAATTATACTCCAACAACTGTGTTTATACGCTCTGTACTCGCAATTGTGCTCTACTAACAACAAACAACATGTCCTCTGGAAACAGGTGGCATCTGCTAAACATCAAATAGAAGAGAAAAAAACATGCTCTCAAATGGTAATTTATTAATTGATAAGCCAGAGGATGAAGTACATGAAAGGAGGTGAAAAATATGGAAGTACATTGTTTAGGTCTCTTATAAAATAAATATGAACTAAATAAAATATGAGATATATTTCTCAAAATAATCATTGGCTTTTGTGACCTACATAGAAATATAATAGCACAGAAGAGGCTGGGCGTGGTAGCTCACACCTATAATTTCAGCACTTTGGAAGGCCAAGGAGGGCAGATCAGGAGGTCAGGAGTTCAAGACCACCCTGGCCAACATGGTGAAACCCCAGCTCTGCTAAAAATACAAAATTAGCTGGGTGTGGTGGCACGCACCTGTAATCCCAGTTACTCAAGAGGCTGAGGCAGGAGAATTGCTTGAATGGAGATCGCAGTGAGCTGAGATAGTGCCACTGCACTCCAGCCTGGTGACAGCGTGAGACTACATCTCAAAAATAAAGAAAAAGCACAAAAGAAATATTCTAATAAGAATGTTATTTATAAATTGATATTCCATATAGGATATGTATATATATATATATATTTTCATTTTGTTATCTTTTTTATTCTTATTTTCATTGATTATGAATGAAAATCAACCAAGAAAAAAAGTTAAATGGAGTGGAGTGGCAGACTCGATTATGTCAAGCTCAGATGAGATTGTGTCATAGAATCCTATGTCCATACAATTGCAGGACATGGAATTAATCAAGTGGATTTGGGTGTCTTTGGGAGGGTCATGCAGCTTTAATGGCATCATCAGATAGATCTGGTTTGCTTCTTGTCACCTGGGGGGTGTCCTTAGGTGAGTTAGACTTCTAGGATCAATTTCTTCATGTGTAAAATAAAGTTAATCATATCTTGAGGAGTCACAGATGTAATGTATACATTCAGTTAACATAGTACCCAATACATACTAGGCTTTCAGTAAATAGTGGTTTTGGTAGCCAATTGAGATAAATTACTCACGTTTGAGGGAGCCAGCTATTTAAGACAACTAAGAAACATGGAGTGGGCCGAATCACAGCTGATTTGGTAAGTGTGGCAGGTCAAGTCATATTCTCCACCAGTAGACACCCAATCGGCTAAGGTAAGAGTACTCAAAAGCTCCCAGGCTCAGAATCATCACCGCTTCAGGCATTCCTCACATGCTTTACAGGATAATGGTGATGATTAAAAGTACTGAATTTTGATTTCAGAATGACCTACATTCAAAGTCAATGCTTTGTGGGTTGCTGGTTCTGTGTGCCTTGAAAAGTGACTTAAACTTCTTAACTCATGTTCTTCGCCTAAAAAGTGAGATGTACAGGTCTAAACTCTTTAGAACATGAACTACTTAAATATGAATCACAGCTTCACAATTTACTTAGTTATTGTATCTCTGATTTAGTATCCTCACCTTACACTGGGAGCAAATATTATGACTACTTTGTAGGATTGTTAGGAAAACTGAATCACTCCCTATATAGCCCTTAGAATGGTGCTTGAAACATAAGAAATCTATGCTATGATGTGCTCTTATTACCAACTGTTTAGGGACTTTTGAGCTCCTTTTGAGACCTTACCTACTTGTGTTAGTAAATATTGTTATTAGTAATCCCCACCTGTGCATGGATGCCACACCATGCCCTCAATTGTCCACATGCTTTTCTGAGAGACTTTGCAGGTTACCTTCACATTTACTTACAAGACAGTGTCACCAGCATGCTCCCTGCAATGACCACATGACACTCTCCATGTATTTTCCCTCCTACTTTGGCTCTCTCTATTTTATATAAAGTCTTGGCAAAGGAACTTGAAAGGGCTTCTTTGTGGCCACTGCTATTAAAAGATCTCAAGTTTCTGTCATTCAAGACCCTTAAAGCTTCCTGTTCTTGTAGTGGGTTCCTAGCAGACATGGAGAAAAGGATAACTCCTTAATTCTCTGTCACCTTTCATCATCTGGGACTAGAACACTCCTCATGCCCATAACTCCTCAGGTCCATAGAGCTCTTGTGAAGCCAGCTCCTAACTTCCCCTTCCCTAGGCCTCCAGCCCAGTCCATTCTCAGAAGGAAATAAAGCCCGAGATCATCCTGTTCACTACCGCGGGCTCCCCTCCACATGCTTCAGGCTTGTAATGCCATCATGCTTAGTGGGTGAAAAATGAAAATATGTATTATTGCTACTTCTGTGTCCTCCCATGTAAACCAACAGAATTATTATTTAATTTTGGAATTCATGGAAGTTAATCAAACTGAATTTGCATATTTGAAGCCTCAGAGACTATTTCTGAAGAACTATACACCAGTGGCTGTAAAATTCTGCTCCTTTGTTATACAGTCAAATTTCTTGCTTACCTTTCATGATAAAAGGATTAGTCTGACACAGCACTCTATTCACTACTATACTGTTGAATAGTAAACTTTTCTGAGCTTTTTATGACTGCCAGTAATTTACATAAATAACAAGAGCATTGAAGTGCAGACATTGCAGCTTTAGGGTAATGAAAGAACCATTACATTTAGCTTAGTAAGTAAGCATCCTGAATAAAATCCACCAAGAAATAATAAAAATAACAACACACAGATTGTGCTTTATATTTCTGTGTGCCTTAGCTCATGAAATTCTCAATTCAGAAATAATAATTCAAATTCAAATTCTAAAAGGTATGTATTCTGAAGTTGCCATCGTGACTTGCTTAAGAATAATCATAAGCTTTAAATAAGTTGTTTAAAATGTCTAAATTTCTTAGCAGTAACTGCTCTCCACTAATCAAAAAGAGGCTTTTCTTGTTTTATTTTTTTTAAATATACTTTAAGTTCTGGGGTACATGTGCAGAACATGTAGGTTTGTTACATAGGTATACATGTGCCATGGTGGTTTGCTGCACCCATCAACCCGTCACCTACATTAGGCATTTCTCCTGATGCTATCCCTCCTCTAGTCCCCAAACCCCTGACAAGCCCCAGCGTGTGATGTTTTCCTCCCTGTGTCCCTATGAAAACATGTGGTGTTTGGTTTTCTGTTCTTGTGTTTGTTTGCTGAGAATGATGGTTTCCAACTTCATCCATGTCCCTGCAAAGGACATGAATTCATCAAAAAAGGGGCTTTTTCTATATACTCTCTATCATCCTTTTTTGTTATCTTGTTGATTAAAACCTTTATCATAAAAACTTTTTGCTACAGTATGTTTGTATACATATTACAATAAAACATATGCCAAACAATATGGATAATACCTTGAAATTCAGATTTGGAATGGTCATTATATTAGCATTGATGTATATTTATATGTTATACAGAGGACCTAAATAACTTGTCTTAAAATGGTAAAAGTAAAGGTGTTATTCAAGTAATATAAGTGAATTTTCAAGTGTTCATGAAAAGTTGAAAATGTTACTATGGTACAAAGATGCTTAGGATGTGTGTTTGGAATAGAACAATGGAACCTTGTAGTTCTTGTGAAGCCAGTCTGTAAAATTGAGGTAGATGACACTGAGTGATTACAGCCAGCACACCAACCTTGAGCGATACTCCAGCAAGGCATAGATTATGAGGGCATATTCTTTGCTTCCTAATGTCACCTCCACAATATTTTCATCAGTGTAGAAGCCATTGCCATTTTCTTTTTTGTTTCTCTCATTATGTAGTTTACTCATCTTCTCCAAAATACATTGTCTCCTTAAGGAAGTTTTATAGTATTTATGATAATAAAGCACTTGGAAATTATAGAATAAAAGCTACTTTCTTTATAAATATTGATATCATTTACATCCTAAGCAGAAACTCAGGATCTGTGTATTCAAAAATCAAACCAAAATTGTGATTTAAAATTAACCATTTTTAAAGATTATCACCTAAAATATAGTTGTTCTAAATTTCAACAATTTTAATATTTTTATTAACCTAATATATATAGATTGAAGAGGGTAGGCATTTTTTACACTAACCAAGTATTTATGCTGAGTTATCAAATATTTATTGCTGTTTTTGTTATGTGCCTCATTCTATTTGTGTTAAATGACCTTTAGTCTCTAGTCTAAAGCAATAAAGTGAATGCTTCCTGTCCTATTGATTAGGAAAGGCCTATTTTCACACTAATAAAATGGGAAGCCATGTTTAATAAAATAGTTTTTTCTACCAGTGGCCATAGGTGAACTGGAGATTTGACAATCCTGGCAAAGGTCAACTGAGAGGACAGAGGTCAATTCTGCGGTAAATCAACATCCAGGAACAAATCACTGGACACTATAAAAATCAAAAGTGGTTCTTTAAGAGACCAACTTGACCCTCCTTAACCAGAAAATAACATCTGACCTGGCAGTGAAATTTATCACAACATTTCAATTAAAACTTGGCAGGCACACTGGCAGCTTACTGTTCTTCTATAGTTGACCTTGTTATAGAAAAAAACAGAGACAGGAGGGGAAAAATGGATATTGATTCACATCGCATAACAAAGATAATCTGTACAGTAAGATTTTATCAGTTACATGAAGCTTTCTAGAAACTAGATTAATATGTTATGAGTGAATAAAATACAAATTTGCATGAATTATTTGCTGTTCTATTGTTTCAGAGATCTGATTTTTTATTTTAAAAAACATCCTGTCAATATTATCAGTTAAGCAATAATCTGAAGGTTTTATGTTTTACATAAAAGTACATATCTGGAATTTGGCAGGGCAAACAAACATTCTTAGGTATCTTCCTTTTTAATGTATTTTTGCAGTCATCTATATATTGACATTCTAGATTTCAAGTAACTTAATAATGTTATTTTCCTACCACTTATACCAAACAGAAGTATGATAAAAATTGAGAAAAAAATACATGCCAGTCCTTTCGGGTATGGTAATTATGATCTTAAAACACAGTATAAAGTACAATATTTAAAAATGAGTTTTGAATCTAAATGACATGTATTGTTTCAGCAGTTCTAATCACAATGGAAGCACTAAGAAAATGTGAATAGATTAACTCAAATGGCATCACATTTTTGACAACAAAGGGTCTTTAAAAAAATTTTTAAATCTGAAGTTATCTGGGTGCAGTGGCTCATACCTGTAATCCAGCACTTTGAGAAGCTGAGGCAGAATTGCTTGAGCCCAGGAGATTGAGGCTGCAGTGAGCGGTGATGACATCACTGCACTCCAAACTGGACAGCAGAGTGAGACCTTGTGTTATTTACCTAGAATTATTTCTCTGCCCATTCTGGCTCACATGTATAATAAAAGAGTCATAGGAAACAGGGACACTGGCCTCTCCTTTGCCAATAGTTAACTTTGTGACTCTTCAAAGGAGTATCATACAACCTTTCTCACTGGTAGAACAAGATGGCAGAAATAGATAATTTTAAAGATTTTCCTTTTATCATTAAATGGCTATAATCTCTAAACTTTTCAAATATAAAAATGTAATCCAAACTAGTTGCAGAATCAAGTTAATGTTTAGGATTTTATGACTTTTAGGAAGTAGAAATATTTTAATTTATAGGTTTTAGTAATACTTCAGGAAAAAAAGATACCATGCACAAGTTGCCTGCTCTATGCGGGCAACAAACTCTAAAATCGAAGAGATGGTAGGGCCACTACTGTTAAGTTAACAGGGGCAAAACATGATGGAAGTAGGTAAGATAAAGGTATCATTATGATTAGATAGCTACAAATTTTTATTTTCACATATATTTATAAACATTGTATCTATTTAATGTTAATGATAATATTAAAATATGTAAACATTTTCTAGATCATTCAGTTAGTGATCTTCTAACAGAGGTCAGTATTTGTGTTAACATTTTCATTTTGAATCAAACTGGAGTTTATCAGTAGTCTTTAATAACCACAGTCTCTTAAGTAAAGACCTGAGATGAGTGGTATACATGAGGGATTAAGGCCAAACAACAACCCCAACACTGCAAATGAAAGTTTCACCAAAAAACAAATAGAGCAAAGGCAGAGGTGGGAGTAATCAGAGCAGCAGAGGGCACACTGTAAAATAGCGATGAAAGGAAACTCCAGTGACAATATCTTGCAAAGAGTTTATGTAATTGGTTTCATATTTATGTTTAAATTGTATTAGAATTTTGACTTTGTTTTTCATTTGTAACAACTTTTTGCATAATGAAAGCTAACTCAAAGGAGGAGAGAGTGATACAACCCTAGGGGGGTCATGTCAGTGTGGAATGTCTGGAAAAGTGTGTTCTCAAGGTACGCGGAATAGCTAGATGAAGATTCGAGGAAAGAGAATAGTCTTTAAAGAAGGACTGGTAGCTGGGCAGAGATAAAATGTGCTCTCTGACCCGAGATGAAATTGAAGATGTTGGCATGGTTAAATGTTCTTTGCAACTCTTGTGTCATGCCTTTATTATGGTTTTAAATTACTCCAATACTTAAAGTAGAATTTTAAAGGAACTATTTACAACTTACATGTTAATGAATAAATATGTTTATATTCTCAATCGAGAATATTACCAGTCAACATATTTCCGAAAGGATTCTCCTAGGATGGAGCAACCATGAAAGTTCTGTGCTCAGAATTCCTCTCTAAAGAACCTTCTGCAGGAAGCAAAGTTAGCTGACAGCTTTCAGCTGCCACCATTTTTGATGCGTCAAGGTAGTCATCCAGGGCCAATTTACCTCGCATTGCTCTCATCTGCTGATTGAATATACTTTGCATATTTTATACCTGCAGTAATCTTGAAAGATTAAAGCTATTTATTTAAATGTTTAATATTATATGCTGTACACATTTATGAAGAAAGAAATTTGGTGACAGAAGACAGAGGGCTTACCAAAAAAATGTATAATTTACCATAAAATGTTACAAAACACAAGGAATTATAATCTTTAGCTAGATAATCCCAATAGTTTTTTAAAAACTTCAAAATTACTAACAAAAAAAATTCTTTTGATTTTTCTTATAGCATTTTTCTCTGAATATGTCATTTAAAGAGATGGCTCACAAACGCTATAACAGAAACCGTAATTAATAATATTTATCTCTAAAAAGTAAAGATGGAGAATGAGAAACAGTTTCACATTTTATATTCAGTAAATATTTTTTATAACAAACTACATTACCTTTGCCTTTAGAAACAAAGAAATTATAAAAGTCAGGTCCTAAAATTCCTGAGTTCTCAATATGTTTACTTTTATACTATAGGCTTTATGAAATAAGTGCAGTAGTTATGTATTATAATTATATAATTACCTGATAAATATATCACATTTATACATAAAATATAAGTCAGAATTAGTATGTTCAACATTTCAAATCTCTGTAATTTTCCTGACCAGAAAACTGGCTCAGAAAAATCAATTGTATTTCCCAAGTTCATATATGTACTTTTTGACAGAGCCAGCACTAGAAACTCTGTTTTTTGACTCAGTCAATCTATTAGACAAAAGTCTTTTAATGAGTGTATTCTATATGTCATTCTATAGTAGATGCTGGGGATACAACCGTAAGCAAGGTAAATGCTATCTCTACCTCCATGGGACTTACATTCTATCATAGAAGGTTTAGTGTAATCAAATAATTAGAAGTTTGGAGAAATATGCTTAATAGCTACCAGATGATTTAGAAATATGTGACAGGGGTTTCTCATCTAGTTGAAGGGATTGGGAAAGGTTTTCCTGTGGAGGTGTCATTTGGGTTAAAACACGGATGGTTTATTTTTATATTTACTTTTTTTTTTTAACTTGACTATCTAATCCTATACCATGTAGCAGGTTGTACTAAAGTGGCAATTTCATGCATGTTTCAAACCATTATTCTTGGCACCTACTTACCAGGCACTGGAAATTCCCTTTACAACTAGTATTTACTAGATAATCTTGCATTATTCAGGGAGTCATGTCTACCAATATGATCAGCAGTATTTCAGCCACAGCACTTACTAACCAAGGAAACACTTTCTCCTGAATGCCCTGTGCTTTCACCTGAATTATTTCAGAAGAGAACTGGGTCCTTTTTATGTACTATCTCTTTTATCTGTTTAAAAGAGATCAAAATATTCATATTAAAATATTTTAAATATGGCAATATTAGTGATACTAACTAAGAAATCATTAAATAAATGTGATAAACTTTCTATTAATAGTGATGTATTTAGTTTTCATTGCTGCTGTAACAAATTACCCCAAACTTTGTAGCTTAAGCACTACAAGTTTATTATTTTATAGTTTTCCAGGTCACAAGTCCAACATAGGTCTCACTAAGCTAAGTTCAAGTTTTGCACAGGACTGCTTTCTTTTCTGGAAATTCTGAAGGAGAATTCATTTTATTTCTACTGCAAATTTATAGAAGCTCCCCACATTCTTTGGCTCATGTTCTACATCCTCTATCTGCAAAGCCAGCAACATTATTGTGTCTCTCCATCCACTCTTTCATAGCCACATTTTCCTTTGACCACAGCTGGGAAAGGTTCTTTCCTTTTAAAGACTTAAATTCATTATACTGAGCCCACCAGATAATCGAGGATAATCCTCCCTTTTTAAGTCTTCAATTTAATTACATTAGCAAAATCTTTCTGACATGTAAGGTAACATATTGTCAGGTTCCATGGATTAGAATGTGGATATCTTTTGTGGAGAGAGGGCAGGCATTATTTCATCTACTCAGGTTGAATATGCTTAATCTTTCGTGTTCAGCTACTTGTGAAAATAAATGAAAATGTGATTTGTAGGGAAGATAAAAAGTAGATTAAATAATATACCAAAAGTATTTAAAATCCTCCCTTTAGAAATATCTTCATTCAAAATTTGTAAAACTCATCATGAACCTCAAATGGTAAACTTTCAATAGGCTCCATAAAACATGGTTTGCAAATGGCCAGCACCAGCCTATTATATTTGAAATTACAATGCTATGATACAAAACTGATAGAAATAACTCATTTTTTCTGGTAGCAGAAATAAGACTAATAATAGCAACTGTGTCACATAGTTTTGTACGTATCACAAATCTATAAACATTGCCAATATAAAATAAAACTATGATTCTAAATCACATTTTTTAATGCTCTAGAGGAAGACTCACAATAATGGGCTGGCCCTACCTTGAAAATTGTCAAAACTCACTAGGTTTCTTGTTAAGATATTTTCCCTTTGGTTTGTGATCAAGTCATGTCAAAGTGGTGCAAGTAAAATACACCAGGAATGGAGACCAGGGAGCAGATGCAGTTTTCTGATTTTTCCTTTGTTCCTCATGAAGCTGGCCTAAAGTTAAATTGGGAAAACAACCTGAATGGAGAAAAAAAAACTCTTCAAGTCAGAAAGAAAAGATCAAAGGGATTTTTGTCCTTTGTGCCTTTAGATTGAAAAATGACCAATGTCATCACTCAAGGCGTTCCTAATATCTGTACATTCCTCTTTTTTTTTTTAGGCTTCCTATAATTTATGTAAGACTAATGTACATTCCTCTTATATCATTGTTAGTCTTTTTCATGTTTGATTTTTCATTGGGCTCATTAAGGGCCTACTATTATCTACCATAGTTTTAACATACATTAAAAAAAATGTTGGTCCTTAATACAGCCTTTTGGTACCAAGAGGACATAAATTATTTTTAGAGTGTTTTACTATATTCTAACAAGACTGCTTTTACTGGGAATAGTAAATATGACTTCCAAACATAATATACTCCTTATTCAAAAGGAACAAGTCCCCACTTGTGGAGACCCAACAAAATTAATTATGTAGCTTATTGTTTATCTATGCTGGTTTTATTAGTCAGAATTATCTAGGGAGGTAGAACCAATAGGATATGTACAGAGAAACAGCTCTATGAGGAGGCATTTATTAGGGGAATTGGCTCGTGCTATTATGAAATCTGAGAAGTTCCATGATAGGTTGTCCACAGGCTGAAGAACCAGGGAAGCCAGAAGTGTGACTCAGTCCAAATTCAAAGGCCTCAGGGTCAGGAAATCTGATGGCGTAACTTTCAGGCTGAGATTGAAAGCCTGAGAATCTCAGGCTGCTGGTGCAGGTCCCAGAGTCTAAAGGCCAGAGAACCTGGAGTTCTAATGTCCAAGAGCAGGAAGGAAGAGTGTCAATTCCAGAAGACAGAGAAAAAGTGTGACTTTATCTTTCCTCTGTTCTTTTGTTCTATTTAAGTCTTCTGCCAATTTCATTATGGCCACCCACACTGGGTGAGAGCAGATCTTTTTTATTCAGTTCACTGATTCAAATGTTAGTCTCTTCTGGACACTCTTACAGACATAACCAGAAGTACTGCTTTCTAATTAACTAGGTATCACTGAATCTAGTCAAGTTGACGCAAAATTAATCAACACAGTGGTGCATGTCTAAGTCAATATCCTTAATGAACATAGAAAAAGAAAACCCTCAGCAAAATACTAGTAAACCAAATCCAGCAGCACATGAAAAAGCTAACCTACCACAATTCAAGTAGGCTTTATCCCTGGGATACAAGACTGGTTTATACATGCAAATTAATAAATGTGATTCAATACATAAACAGAACTAAAACCAAAATGCACATGAGCATCTAAATAGATGCAGAAAAATCTTTCACTAAAATTCAACATCCCGTTATGTTAAAAACCCTCAACAAACTAGGCATTGAAAAATCATCTCAAAATAACAAGAGCCGTCTATGACAAACTCACAGCCAACATCGTACTGAATGGGTAAAAACTGAAAGCATTCCCCTTGAGAACCGCAATAAGACAAAGATGCTCGCTCTTACCACTCGTATTCAGCAAAGTACTGAAAGTCCTAGACAGAACAATTAGGCAAGAGAAAGAAATAAAAGTTATCCACATAGGAAGAGAGTAAGTCAAAATAGCTCTGTTTTCATATGATATGACTTTATACCTAGGAAACCCTGTAGTTTCTGCCCAAAAGCTCCTAGATCTGATAAGCAACTTCAGCAAAATGTTAGGATACAAAATCGCCGTACAAAAATCAGCAACATTTCTAAACACCAACATCTAAGTAGAGAGCCAAATCAAGAATGCAACCCCATTCACAATAGCCACAAAAATAGTAAAATCCCTAGGAATGCAGTTAAATAAGGAAATGAAAGATCTGTACAATGAGAATCACAAAACATTGCTCAAAGAAACCAGAGATGACACAAACAAATGGAAAAAACATTTTATGCCCATGGATATGAAGAACCAATATCGCTAAAATGGTCACACTGTCCAAAGCAACTTACAGACTCAATGCTATTCCTATCAAACGATTGATGACATTCTTCACAGAATTAGAAAAAAATCTTAAAATTCATAAGGAACAAAAAAAAGTGCTCAAATAGCCAAGGAAATCCTAGGCAAAAAGAGAAAAGCTGGAAGCATCACATTACCCAACTTTGAAATATACTACAAGACTACAGTAAGCCAAACAACATGGTACTGGTATAGAAACAGACATACAGACCAGCGGAACAGAATAGAGAGCCCAGACATAAAGCCACTCATCTCTGACCATTTGATCTTCAACAAAGTGGACAAAAATAAGCAATGGGGAAAGAACTCGCTGTTCAGTAAGTGGTCCTGGGATAAATGGCTAGCCAAATGCGGAAGATTAAAGGCTGGACATTTTCCTTATACCATATTCAAAAATTCAACTTGGTATGGGTTGATTAGACTAAAATCTAAAACCAAAAATAAAAAAGTCTGGAAGATAACTTAGGAAATATTATTGTGGATGTAGGCCCTGGCAAAGATTTCATGATGAAGATGCCAAAAGCAATTGCAACAACAACAAAACATTGACAAATGGGGCCTAAGTGAGCTAAAGAGTTTCTGCACAGTCGAAGAAACTGTCAGCAGAGTGACAGACAACCTACAGAATAGGAAAAACTATTTGCAAACTCTGCAGCTGACGAAGGTCTAATATCTATAAAGAACTTAAACAAAATAACAAGTAAAAACCAAAGAACGTCATAAAAAATTGTGCAAAGGACATGAAAAGATACTTTTCAAAAGAAGACATTCACATGGCCAAGAGCATATGAAAAAATGCTCAACATCACCAATCATTAGAGAAATGCAAATCAAAACCATAATGGGATCCCGTCTCACACCTGTCAGAATGACTATCGTTAAAAAGTCAAAAAATGACAGATGCTGGTGAGGTTGCAGAGAAAAGCGAATGCTTATGCATTGCTGATGAAAATGTAAACTACTAGTTCAGCCATTGTGGAAAGCAATTTGGCAACTTCTCAAAAAACTTAAAACAGAACTACTGTTCACCCCAGCTATCCCATTACTGGTTATATAACCAAAGGAATATAAATTTTTCTTTCTTTTTTGAGACTGATTTTCGCTTTTGTTGCCCAGGCTGGAGTGCAATGGTATGATCTCGGCTCACCGCAACCTCCATCCCCCCGGGTTCAAGTGATTCTCCTACTGTAGCCTCCTGAGTAGCTGTGATTACAGGCATGCATCAGCCACCTCACTCGGTTAGTTTTGTATTTTTAGTAGAGACGGGGTTTCTCCATGTTGGTCAGGCTAGTCTCGAACTCCCAACCTCAGGTGATCCACCTGCCTCTGCCTCCCAAAGTGCTGGGATTACAGGTGTGAGCCACTGCGCCTGACCAGGAATATAAATTTTTCTACCATAAAAACACATACATGCTTATGTGACTGACAGCACTGCTCATAACTGCAAAGTCCTGGAATCAATCAAGATGCCCATTGATGGTAGACTGGATAAAGAAAATCTGATACATATACACTGTGGAATACTACACAGCAATTCAACAAAAAGAGCTCTTGTTCTTTGCAGCAACATGGCTGGAGCTGGAGGCCATAATCCTAAGCAAACTTATACAAAAACAGGAAACCAAATATGGCATGTTCTCACTTATAAGTGGGAGATAAACACTGAGTACACATGGACACAAGGAAGGAAACAATGGACACAGGGACCTAGTTGAGGGTGGAGGCTGGCAGGAGGGACAGGATCAAAAAACTACGTATCAGATCCTAGGCTTATTACCTACGTGATGAAACAATCTGTACACCAAATCCTTGTGCACACAATTTACCTATGTAACAACATGCAGAGGTATCCCTGAACCTAAAATAAAAGTTAAGTAACAAAAAAAAGAAAAAAAAATAGAAAATAGTAAATTTCTTCTTCTTTGTACTCCTCAATATGTTGCACAGATAACACTGAGATCAACTTTGACTTAGAGGGATTTGCTGCATTGAGAATTCCATGCTATTGTGATCATCTCTGAGTAGAGCAACAAATGCAGGGCTTTCCTGTAGGGTCAGGAAATTCAAATGTCTCCATAGTGTGAAAAACACATTAAAGTACAAGAATCATCTATTATTCTAATGTATAAATCAATTACAACTTAAAACAGCACAGATCAGAAGATTGCAAATTTCAGTCTTCTGCAAACTGAAAATTTATAATCTGAAAAGCTTACTCTTAGGAAAATAGCATTTCCATGTGAAGATAACATTTTGCACTATTCAAGCACAAAAAGCTATACTACCCACACAGTCTTCCTAAATAATCTAGCAGCAAAGTATAGAAAGTGAAAGAAAAAAATTCATGAAGAAAATAATAGAAACACAGTAATAATTCAATACTTTATTAGAGCTCTCTTAGTTATTGACAGATCAAGAAGTAAAACAATAAATAAAATAATAGATTTAATTAACTTAATTATCATGCTGATATTTCAGGTATATGACTTAAGTGCCCTTTGAGCAGAAAGTATAATTTTGCTGCTAACACTCATTGCACATTTGTAGAAATTCAGCACATAAGAAGCCACAAAATTCAAATAGCAAGATTTACAAGATACTTATGTGGGCATTAGTGACATAAAATTAAGAGTTGATAGAAGATGAACAAAAATGGCAAGTTACATAAATTTTAAGAGAAAACTTCTCATAGTTAGCTCTACTTTCAAGTATTTTTCATCAAATAAAAAATATATATGAAAACTAATAAGGCCACATAAAATCTATGAGCTAGATAAAAAGTTATTGTAAGACACAAATGTGATTTTTTTATCAAGTAATAATACATGGAATACAATAATAATTAAACATCCATCTAAAGAACTTTGAGAGGGAGCAAAATAAACCTAAATGAAGCAGAAGAAAAAATATTTAAGTTAAAAAGCAGATTAAGGACAATACTACAAATAGACAAATGATTTTGATATAATTTTAGATAAAAGATAAAACATTGTGAAAGACAAAACAACTAATATAATAAAAAACACATTAAAAAAGAAAATGTAAATGACAAAGAGTAACGGAATATGCTTACAATGTAGAGTGATAGAATATACTTATAATATGAAGGGGACTTTTCAATAGGTAATTTTGTACTATTTCATTATATTACACTCATTAGTTTAATAAAAATAAAATTTTATTTTTGTTTAAAACTTTTGTATATTTTAAGCTTTAATATTTACATCAAGAATGACAACATATGTTTTAATAAAATTAATCACACCATAAAATCAAAGATATCAATTTATAAGACCACCCAAAGAGATGCAAAAATGCATTTGAGTAAATTTCATGTATCAGTATGATAGAAACTAGATATAGATGCATATATTTTTAACATGGTAAATACTATGTTTAAAACTACCAGCCAACATTTTCTTTATAAATATGACTTTACCAACATGCTCACTAAAATGAAATACAGTCATGCATTGCTTAATGACAAGGATACATTCTGAGAAATATGCCATCATGGGATTTTGCTATTGTGTGAATATCACAGAGTGTATTACATATGCCTAGATGATAGAACCTACTACATGCCTAGGCTACATGATACAGCCTATTGATCCTAGGTTACAAACCTGTACAACATGTTACTGTACTGAATACTATAGGCAGTTGTAATACAATGGTATTTTAAACATAGAAAAGGTACGGTAAAAATATGGTTCAAAAGATTTTTCAAGGCCAGGTCCAGTGGCTCATGCCTGTAATTCCAGCACTTTGGGAGGCTGAGGCAGGTGGAGCACCTGAGGTCAGGAGTTCGAGACCAGACTAGCCAACATGGCTAAATCTCATCTTTACTAAAAAAAATACAAAAAATTAGTGGGGCATGGTGGCATGGTCCTGTAGTCCCAGCTACTTGGGAGGCTGATGTAGGAAAATTGCTTGAACCTGGGGGGTGAAGGTTGTAGTGAGATGAGATTGCACAACTGCACTCCAGCCTGGACTAAGAGCGAGATGCCATCTCAAAAAAAAAAAAAAAAAAAAAAAAGATATTCAAAAATGGTATATCTGTGTAGGGCATTTACCATGAATGGAGCTTACAGGACTGTGAGTTTCTCTGGGTGAGTAAGTAAGTGGTGAGTGACTGTGAAGGCCTAGGACATTACTGTATAGTACTGTAGACTGTAAATGTTACATACGTAGGCTACACTAAATTTATAAAAAGTTTTTTCTTCTATAATAAATTAATCTTAGCTTACCATAACTTTTTATATTATAAACTTTTGAATTTTTTAACTTTTTTTGTAATAATACTTAGCTTAAAAAACAAACTTTGGCCAGCTGTACAAATACAATATTTTTCTTTATATCCTCATTATAAAAGTTTTAAACTGCTTTAAAAATATTTTTTGTTTTACTTTTTAAATGTAAAACAAATGAAGACATAAACACACAAATTAACCTAGGCCTACACAGAGTTAGAATCATCAAGATATAAATAGACACTAGGAATTTTGGGGTTCAATATAATCTTAAGGGATCACTACAGTATATGGGATCTCTCCTTGACTGAAATATTGTTATGTGACATATGACTGTATCAGACGATCATGCCTTCTACCACAACTGTAAATAAACACATTTCTAAGTTTTAGATGCTGCATATATTTGTAAGAAAAAAAGTATCTGCTAAAAATACATTTATAAATATAATCTGTTTTAAGAATATTATATATTTTATTACATCCAAGGCAATTCACTTAAAATTTAAAAGAAAAATTGAGTCCTCAGTAAGATGACTAGTATATCTCTAAAAACCTAAATGAAATAACTTTTCAACATGATATTAGTTATCTGTAAAAAGTGAAAATGAAAATCATGTTCATCATAGCTATCAAAAATATAAACTGGGGAATAACCTAAATGAAAAATGGCAGATGCGTATAAATCAAATTTAAAACCTATTTAATAATGTATATGAAGAAATGCATGTTTTCTCATCTGAGAAGTTAAAAGGCTAATTATTTTGCAAGAAATGCAAACGTGAAATACAATATAAAGAAATGCCCAGACATATATACAGATACTTTGACAAACTTATCCTCAGATTTAAATGAAATGTGGAAAGACAAAAATAATCAAAGATTTTGACAAAAACTACTGAAAAGGGATATTCACTTTCAGATATTAAGTTGTATTAATACAAATGAAATAATTTTAAAATAGACTACTACACATTAAAGAATTAACATAGCCAGAACAATCACACAAAATAGAAAGCTTAGAAACATACCTACAAATATTTAAATGGTTTACAAATGCAATTGTTATTACATTAAATCAGTGATATTATGTTTAGTCATACATTCCCGGTGTAAGAAACTAAAAATTTGGGGTGGGGGAAGAAAGATTAAAAGTTAAATCAATCAGTCAATCAAACAAAAATACCCTAAAAACAGTTGGTGAGTGTTTATGTAATTTCACAATATGATCTTTTTTTTCACCAAAAGCAAAGATAGCATACAAGCAAAGAAGAAATGGTTGGAAGGTGAATATTTTACACATGAAGAGCTCATAGAAACAAATAAAATATGAACATCCCAGGGAACATTGAGCAAATAAGATAAACATCCAGGTCATAAAATTTGAAACACTTATGGCCGGTTAAACTATAAAAAATTTTAAACATCTTATTAAGAAATTATTAATTAAATGTGAGCGATTATTTCCATCTACCAAAATGATTGTTCAGCTTAGTAGTTAAGCATATAAGAGTTAAACTGCATATTACAATTGAGCTTAAATCTTAGCTTCACTTTACTAGTTTGATGTTTTTGAGTAAATTATTTTGATTCTCCATGCTTTTGTTTTCCCATCTGGAATGTTAAGAATGTTGTTACACTTCTACTTCACAGGTTTGTTGATGATTACATGCTTATGTGTCTGTAAAACACTTGTTTCAATGCATGGCACTTAGAAAACACTCAAAATTACTAGATTTAGTCTAAATACCTAAACATAGAGGAAATATTATATAAATGAGTTCACCTTTGTAATAGAATAGTATGCAAACTTTAAAAAATCATGTTGTCATGGGTAAAATAGTCATTATCTGTTGACAAGTAGAAGGTGTTCAAATAGTAAATACGGACTTTTGTTTTGAGCTATGACAGTAACTAGTATGGAAGTAGCTCTCCTACTGAAAAGTATAAAATTGATTAACTACATGAGGTATCTGCTTCAATACATTGGACAAAAAAGAACAAAAATGATCCTGAAGACTTCTCCAGGGAACAATTTCCTGGCCATGTCACAACAAACTAGGGTCAAAACACAGCTCAACAGTTTGAAGTATCCTAAGAGGTTGGGCAAGGCTCTAGATGGTAGAGATCTGTGCAGAGAGAAGCATCACAAAATTGCAAGATTTTTCTGTGAGTCCTTGGCCAAAAGCAGAGCAAAACTACATAAGACGCAACAGAAAGTGGCTCCTATGGGCTTGGGAACAGAATAGCACAGAGGTAGCACAGGTTAAATAATGCTGGGAAACTTTGCACATCAGGCACATGCAGAGTGTACAGACGTTGTTAGATTAACACGCTGTAGAAAATCTAGGCATTTACTTAGGAACTGGAAAGGCTATGAATTAAACAGTAAAGACAATGTCTTGAAGTAAGGCCTATTCTACCTCTTCTCTAAGTCTAAAATCAAATCCTGGAAAGATCTTTGGGGAGACAGATTTTGAACATCTAGTGCCTCAAGTGAGAGGGACTTGAGAAAACTTAGATGTCTATAAAACTGTCCTTAAAAAGCATAATTAGGCTGCAATAAGTACAAGATGATCAGCCAGTTGTAGAAATGCTGACAATTGCAACAACAAAAATATCCTTCAGATGAACAAAATAGAACCAGAATTACTAAACGTGTCATTAGCAAAGTATAATGAGCAGTAAGTAACACATGGAAAAATAAAACAGGAAAATGTGACCTAGAGTCAAGAAAAAGAAATCTTCATAGCAATATTCAGTAGCAGTCAACACTGGGAAAGCCCAGACATTGGATTTAGCAACAAAAGTCTTTAAAGAGGCTATTATAAATATGTTTAAAGAAATAAGGGATAAAGTGTTCAAAAAAATTAAAGAAAAATGTGGTCTTAGTGAGGAAAGAGGGAATATCAGCAAAGATACTTTGAAATATCTTTCCTCAAAAGGAAATTTCAGAACTGAAAATTGTAAGAACAGAAATGAAAAATCACTAAAAGTGCTTAACAGGAGATTAAAGAAAGCAGATGGAAGAGTCACTAAACTTTACAAAAGACCAATAGAAATACCCCAATCTGAAAAACAGAAAAAAGAGATTGAAGAAAAATGACGACACTTAAGGCACACAAAAAGTCAAAACATACGTTTTTAAATGTCTCAATAAAGAAAAGAGTAAAAACAAATTGAGCCAAACATTTTGAATAAATCGTGGCCCAAATTTTCCCCAAATTTAATGAAAATGTTTACTGATTGACTCAAGATCTTAGCAAAACCCAAAAACATAAAGTACAAAGAAAACCATATTTAGCCAGTTCTTAGTCTAACTGGTTTTAGCAGTTAGACTAAGAACTGGCTAAATGCTACATGCTTAGTCTAAATGCTAAAAATGTAACTTAAAATCTTATAAGTTGAGAAAATATCTTTCAAAAAATGTAACCTAAAATCTTGTAAGTAGAGAAAATATCTTTCTGAAATGAGGATGAAATAAAAACATTTTTTGATGAACAAATGTTGAGAAAAAAAGTGTTGTCATTATTAGATTGATAATTTATGACATTTGGAGAATGGGCAATGTCAGGTCGGCAGTGAGAACTGAGAAGCATGAAGCACGCAGGTAGATGGGTCAGAAGTGAGGTGTGAAGGAAGACAAGATTCACTCTATATAAATTTTAGGAAGTTAGGGATGCATATAATTAGCTCTGGAGAAAAAATTTAAAATTATTATTATTATTATTATTTGAGACAGAGTCTCGCTTCGTCACCAGGCACCAGGCTGGAGTGCAGTGACGCAATCTCAGCTCACTGCAACCTCCGCCTGCCGGGTTCAAGCAATTCTCCTGCCTCAGCCTGCCAAGTAGCTGGGACTACTGGCACCTGCCACCACGCCCAGCTAATTTTTGTATTTTTAGTAGAGACAGGGTTTCACCATGTTGGTCAGGATGGTCTTGATCTCTTGACCTTGTGATCCTCCCACCTTGGCCTCCCAAAGTGCTGGGATTACAGGCGTGAACCACCACACTGAGCCAAAAATTATTTTTAAAAAAGAAGGAATGATACAAAATGTAAGGCCGGTCGCCTCACTGGGAGCTCGGACACACCCACCCCCTCCCCACCTAGAAACCACGTCACCACTCCATTCCCACTTCTGCACTCAGCATGCAAATCTGCACTCAACACTAGCCTCTGCACTCAGCACCTAGCTGACCATTGAAAAACCCCGCCAAAATTTAAAAGAAGCCCTGCCGAAACCTGCCCAATAGCATTTTGCCCCATCCAGGTCCTACTTCCCCTGGGCTGCTCACTCACCGGAAATCCCGCCTACCTGCCAATAGCAGCTGGCCCCTGCCAATAGCAGCTGGCCCCATCCACACCCTACTTCCAACCAATCAAAACGCCTCCACTCCCTATAAAACCCCACGTCTGAGAGGAGTCAGGCGCAACTTCTCCAGCCCCTCCTGTTGGACCGCAGAACCTCGTCCAGGAGCTGATTAAATTTCTTCATTTCAATAACTGGCCTCAGTTGCCTCATTCAAACCTCGCTTGCACATTTAAACCTTACACAAAACAGTCACAAAAAGGAAAATTAAAATTAAACCCACTGTAAGTAGAAGGAAAGAAATAATTATAAGGCAGAAAGCAATGAAATAGAAAACAGGTAATAAATAAAATTAACAAAGCAAAAGCTGATAAAGACCCTAGAAAGACCAATTAAGGGAAAAACAAGAGAAAATATAAATGACCTATATCAAAAACAAATGAGAAAATATCATTAGAGCTCTGACAGGCACAAAAAGAGTAATGAGAAAATGCTTTGAACAATCTTTGAGAACAAAGGTGAAAATGTCACAATCCTTAAAAAGTGTAATTTTTCAAAGCTGACTGGAGAAAAACTGGTAATTTAGCTAAACTTTTAACATTTATTAAAGCAATGCAATTAATAATGCAAAATCTTTCTATAAAACAACTCTAGATTAAGCAAACTTCATCAGAGATTTCTATTAAATAAACAAGAAAATCAAAATCAAAAGTAATTTTATGATTCTGTCATATCCTTGATACCAAAATCTGGCAAAGCCAAAACAGAAAAAAAATTAGATACCAATATTTCTAATAATCCTAGAAACAAAGTCCTTAAAAGAATATTAGCAAATGGAATCCAGCAATAGATAGAAAAGTGTGATGGATCATAAGCAAGACTTGTTCTACAAAAGTTTGTTTAGCATTTAAGGTCAATCAATATATTCCATCACATTTATTGAAGAACAATTATGTGTTCATTTCAAAAGATGTATAAAAATTATTTGACAAATTTGAACACATTTATTACCCAGCAAATCAAAAAAAAGAAGGGATTTTTTCAAACTGATAAGAGGAATCTACGAAAACTACATCACTAACATTGAAATGACAAATCATGCCTTGGTAGTGGAGAACAAGGCAAGGATGTTTATTCACATTTCCATTACATATTGTACTGAAGGTTTAAACTATTGCAAAAAAAGGAAAATAAGGAAGTAAATATAGACCTGCCATATATTCCTGCAATCTCCTACTGGGTATATATCCAGAGGAAAGGAGATCAGTATATCAAAGCAGTATCTGCACTCCCATGTTTCTTGCAGCACTATTCACAATAGTCAAGATGTGGAATCAACCCTAGTGTCTATCAACAGATGAATGGATAAATAAAACATGGTATATGTACACAATGGAATACTATTCATCCATACAAGAATAAAATTGTATCCTTCTTGGCAACATGCATGAGCTTGGTGGGCAGTATGCTAAGTGAAATAAACCAGGCACAGAAAGGTAAATACCACATGTTCTCATTCATATGTAGAAGCTAAAAAAGTTGATCTCATGGAAGTAGAGAGTAGACTAGTGGTTACTAGAGGGAGGGAAAGCTGTAGAGGAGAGAAAGATAAAATTTGGTTAACAGATAATTAAGTACAATAAGATAGGAGAAATAAGTTCTAATATTTAATGATTTATTGTATATTTTCAAATAGAAGAGCAGATTTTGAATGTTCCCAACACAAAGAAATGATAGAAGTTTGAGGTGATGTATATGCTAATCAGCCTGATTTGATTATTGCATATTTTATATATATGTTTCTAAATATCACACTATACTCTATAAATATGTATAAATACTGTGTATCAGTGAAAAATAATGTTAAAAACAAAAAATTAGAGTTTGAAAAACTAGCATTCTAATTTGTCCCTGTTTGTAGGTAACATGATTGCCTATGTTGAAAATCTTAAGGAATCTGTTAAAAAATCTACTAAAACTAATGAGTATTTGGCAAAGTCAGAGGATACAAGATTAATATACATAAATTAATTGCATTTCTGTATCTTGAAAAGAAAATTTTGAAGATGAATTTTAAAATTTACAGTAGTTTTAAGAACATTAAGTAGGAATTAATATAAAAATTTATGTGCAAACATCTATACTGGAAAATAGAAAATATCTGTGAGAGAAATAAAGAAAATCTAAATAAAGGGAGAAATACATTGTGTTCATGGATTAGAAAAAATACATAAATTTTCTGGAAATTGACATGTGAAATAAAATCAATTTCAACCAAATTCCCCTGTTGCTTTTAAAAATTTTCTTTTTTTTTGAGACGGAGTTTCGCTCTTGTTACCCAGGCTGGAGTGCAATGGTGAGATATCGGCTCATCGCAACCTCCGCCTCCTGGGTTCAGGCAATTCTCCTGCCTCAGCCTCCTGAGTAGCTGGGACTACAGGTGCACACCGCCATGCCCAGCTAATTTTTTGTATTTTTAATAGAGATGGGATTTCACCATGTTGACCAGGATGGTCTCGATCTCTTGACCTCGTGATCCACCCACCTCGGCCTCCCAAAGTGCTGGGATTACAGGTGTGAGCCACCATGCTCGGCCACTTTTTAAAATTTTCTAAATTGAAATGCTGATTCTGAAACACATATAGACATTCCAAAAACCTCAAATAACCAACTATTTTTTAAAAATACCAACAGACAGATCAATGGAACAGAGTAGAGAAATCAAGGGATTTGACATGTTGTCAATTAATTTTCATTGAAGAGACAGATCAAAATCGATGAGGAAAGTCTTCTTCACAAATTATACTGGAACAACTAGATATTAGTATGGAAGAAAATGATGAACCTTAGCGCCTCCCACATACTACATGCGAAAGTAAATTGTTTTGAAATAAATCATAACTATACAGCAGAAAGTACAAAAGTTTCTACAGGAAAGCATAGGAGAAAATCTGCACAACCAGGAAGTAGAAGAACATTTCTTAGTTAGAAAACAAAAAGGACTAATAATTAAAAAAAGGTAATTTTTGTATATCATCAAAATTAAACCCTTTTTCTCTTCAATAGACACTATTAAGAAAATGAAATGTGAAGCCACAAATTGAGAAAAGTGTATATTTTGAAAAAATAACTTCCTTCTAGAATATATGTATACTACTTAAATTTAATAAGACAATGCAACAAAAATTGGCAAAAGACTAAAAAGTGCTTCATAAAAGAACTAATGTCCAATAAATATGTAAAAAAATACTCCACTGGTTCCCAGCAAAATGCATGTTAACAACATACACACGCAAGAATAGCTAAAATTTAGTAGATAAAATATACCAAGTCTTGGCTCAATGCAAATTTTTTCAACAGGTGAATGGAGGATCAACTATGTTCTATTCATATAATAGCATACTACTTAACAATAAAAAGAATAAACTATTTATAAACATATCAATATGAATAAGCCTCAAAATCCATTATGATAAGCTAAAATAGCCAGACTTAGAAGCGTATATATTGTATGTTTTCATTTATAAAACTCTAGAAAAGGCAAACATACTTTCTAGTGGCAGAAATCAGTGGTTGTCTTTGGTAGAACCTGGGAGGGGGTGTTAACATAAAAGTGACAGAAGAGGGCTTCCTGAAATTATATAAATGTTTTAGATATTGATTGGAATGATGGTTATATAAGGGTATAAAATTTTCAATATTTATCAATCTACTTACTTAACTGGGTGCATTTTAAACATATGTAATAATCCCTGTTTTTGTAAGCATAAAATTAAGCTGAGAATTCATTCACTAAAAAATTAACGTTAGTTATAATTCACAGTATTCTTATAGATCATTTTGATTTTGAGTTTCTGCTAGATTTAAGGGGATTTTCCCCAATTTTCTCCATTGAATCTGTATACCAGTTACATAAAAATAACTTTATCAATAAATTCAAAACAGAATATATTCATTTTTTTAAATAGGACGTGTTACAGAAAATTTAGCTAAGTACAGAGTACAGGCAAATCTCAATTTCTAGGTAGATTTTGCTTAGTATGAAAGAAAACTTTCTTGGAAAATCATTTGAAATTTCTAAAGACACTAATTCAAGCCTTTTGGAGAAGATATTAATGGTGTTTGAAAAGGATATGTGCTATAAAAATGGAATATGAAAATAATTTTACAGAAATAAATAGTTCTTGATCACTGATGAACTTCTGCATATTGAAAATGGAGAGCAATTTCATATAATTTGGTATTTGCAAGTATGATTACAGACGAGTAGTAATACCATAACAACAACCTGAAAAGTGGTCTGATTTATGCCAAAGTGGTGGATTCTGGCTATTGGCTACCAGACTCAGAGTTATATTAACATATAATGGATACTTAGTGAATACTTATTTAAATAATATGTGCTGAAGTAGAGCAGAAAAAATACTTCATGTATCATAGAGTCTAAAACGGAGACTAAGAGACATACTGCCTTGCTCATGGTCATTGAACAGTGAGTTTTTGTTAATAATGACAATAAGCTTTCTCACAATAAATTTCTACAATGTAAGATTTATGAGGATGGAGACTGTGATGTTTATCTAGTACCTGGAAGAGTATCTGCAGTTTGGGAATGCTATAAGTATATATTCAATGAATGAATACATAATGCTAGTGAACTCCTATCAAATATTTCGCCAAATCATCACACATATTAAACGTTATAATTATATGAAAACAATAAGATATAATAATGTACTGGAAAATATAAGTTGTTGAGATTTTTAAGGCAGAATGATGGCCCTTCAGAAGTAAGAGAACATAGGGAATTTCACTTTACCCTAGTATCATACCGCCCTGCTCTGACCCCGTGCACTATTCCTGCACTTTCCACTTCTTTCCACTTTGTCTTGATCCCTAGAGAACCAAGAAAGAATAGATCTTGTGGGGATTTAAGCCCAGATAGCAGTCACTTTCCCTGTTGGAAGCAGAGTTGGCTTTTTTTTTTTTTCATTTCTAAAAGGCATTTATTTTTATTCCGTATTTAAAAAGAAATTCTGTCTTTACATGTCACACCAACCTTCTAGTGTAGATGGTAGCAAATCCCTAAAATAACAGATGATTTTTCATGAAAGGCGGGATGAATTTTAATCATCAATTATTCTATTACATCTCTCAATGTCAGTTTTCCAGGAGCTGTTTGCTCCATTTTCAACATATACACGGCATCAACATAGTGTCAAAAAGTGTCTTTGTCACAGCTTGTATCCCAATGGAGCTATTAGTTTCTTTTGAAATCACACTCCCTTTGTGATATAAGCAGATGATAAAGAAATTTGTTGGAAAAACTATTTTTATTATTTTAATATCTTGCCTATGTTCATTTAAGGGCCACGATTCAACATGTTCTCTTTTGATACACCAGCTAGACAAATGATTTATAATTCTTTTGGATGCAAAAATCTAAGACATATTTAAAAATCATGAACACTCACTTCAGGATTGATACTGCATAAGGTTACTCTAATTTTCATGTAAAGTCCAAGTGTTGTAACAATTATGGCTCATTATGTTGTCAAAGAGAGACCTGTATTCAGTAACTATCTCCAACTCAAGACAGACTGTGTTATTGCCAACAGGCTTTTCAATAACCTGTGACAATCCAGCTTGCAGAGGTTAGAATTTAGCCACGACACTGTCATCATTTTGTCTCAGTTCCTAAATTATCCAGCTTTTTTTTTTTTTTTTTTTTTTTTCAGAGAGCGCAGATAAAACCCTTATTCTTGTTTATTATTTAAGGGTTCTTCCCCTTAGTTCTCAGCATAATAAACATGTTTTTCTAATGATTATGTAATCGGGTTTTGGGACCGGACGGGGCTCAGCTCCCTCCATGATTTGATGTGCCCCAGGTTCTTGGCCTCTCTTTGCCCCAAGAATGGGGGAAGGGGCCCTGGCAGTGCGGTGAGCTTACAGTTCAAGTAACTATTGGACCCAAAGAGTTTAGCAGAAAGTGATTTATTAGACAGAGAGAGAGAGAGAGAGAAAGAGAAAGCTCCCATGCTGCCGTGGGAGGGGAATCTGAAGGGGATATCTGCACAGGTAGACAGAGAAAGACAACTCCCACGTTGTTGTGGGAGGGGATCCCAGGGAGGGAAAATCCGCACAGGTAAGGGTAAGTGGAGTTTTAACCCTGAAGTTGTTCCCTCCTCATTCATGTTCCTGTTCAATGAGAGTTCTTTCAAACTTCCTCTGGAGTGATTGATCTTCGACTCTGATCCCAGATTGGTTGCTTGGGCCCACAACAGAGCCCCTCCTCCCAGGGCTTTTTGAACAAAGAAGCTCACCTAGAATTTCTACCTAGCCTGAGAGCAGGAAAGTTAGACAAAGAACTTTACATTTGAAACTCCTCTGGTCCCCAGATTGGGGAGTGGATGGAGGTATGGTGAGGGGAAATTCCTGCCTTTGAAACACAGGCAATTTTCCTTAACACAGTCCCTCAATTATATCCTTCAAATTACTTATGGCTTTTATCTAGCAAAGAATATGAAGGGAGGAAACAGAAGAAGGGGAAAGACAATCCAAATAGAATATACTGTTTTTAATTTAGCTTCTGTGGAGGAGCAATAGGTCTTTCATTTAAGGTAACTCATTCATCTCCTTGGCTGTGCACCTTGTCCATTTACAGCCACCTCCTATGACCTTGTTTATGCAGGGTTACTCTGAGCTTGCTCTTTTATAAGATTAGGGTCAGGCAGGCACTAGTGAATAACTGCATGAGAGTCACCAATACGCTTCTGATAAAAGTATAATAAGCATCGTGTTGTAGAAATACAAATAAAATGGCTGAGTTGTAAATAGTGTTTCTGATCTGACACACAAGACTTGAAATAGAAGACTTCAATTTAAGCTTACAGGTAAATTGCTTAGTTTAACACTGTATTTCCTCTTCCCTAATGTGAAAATGCAATTCCATAAAAGTTTAAGGATGATGATCCATTTTTGTATGTAGAGAAGTTTTAAAAAAGCAAGGAAAATTGTATCAGTTACTTGGATTACAATGCAGCATACTTGTTTCCAATCCTAAAAAGGGCACTCAAAGAAGAAAAAAAGAACAAGGATGAGTGTTTTCCTTCATTTGCCCCTGCTCTCTGATACAAATATTTTATGTTTTGGGATCTAAAGAGGTCTCTTGAGTCGGGTTAATTGAGATGTGAGAAAATGTATAAAAAGAGAACTACAGCCCTTCAAATGAAATAAGCCACGAAATCACTATCCTTATCATTAAAATTATAATCACACTGAATTTATAACAATAATTATGAGAGTGGTGATGTTAATGGAGTTGGGGTAGGAGATAGAGAACTAGTGGCTGTACTGTGAACATTAATTTATAACTTGATAATATCATTTTTGTGTTTGCTATGAGCTCTTCAGTAGAAATGTAGGGAGAATAGACTTTTCATTAAAATTTGTCTTGTCTAAATAGTCATAACAACTACTCTATGAAAATATGTATGTACATTTGCATACATCCAGTTAGTGAAATATGTATCTATATATATACATATACATACATATGTATACATATATATATGCATACATACATACAATGAATCAGCATATATGTTTAATCCATTTAGATTTAGGCTTAAAAAGAATGTTTTTATTTGAATAGGGCTCCCATCAATCTGGGGATAAAAGAGGAATGAGTTTGATTCATTGAATACTGCATGAGCATATGAAAGAAATAGAGAAGGTCCAGCCAAAAGCTTCTAATGGCAAAGACTGATAGTTGGGTCTGGCAGAATTTGCTCTTTCTTTGCTTCCGGAGTCCATGTTGTTGTTGACTGGTCAAAATGAGGAGGACTGCTGGGGTAATTAAAGTTAATTTACTGGCTCATAAACTTTAACACATTTGACGATGTGTAAGGCCCTGACTAGCACAATAACCAAGTCAGAAATTATTTCAGGCAAAAGCACTTCACACATTTGTAAGTGGCTATGATCAATAAAACAATAACCTCATATATATAACCCATTAAAAATGGGCATATTTTAGTTTCCTGTATACTTAATTCTATTATGTTTGGTTGTAACCTGAATATAGTTATACTGTGTTCTTACTTTTAAAATGCCATGAGAACTTAACAGTTTGTATATCAAATGAGTCTAAAAAAATACCAAGCCCTCTATGAGTAATCTAAACTTTCATTATTAACGATTCAACTTTTGGCATTATGTTTTGATTCCTATTAAATCTTACTGTGCTTAGAAGAGATGACATTTATCAGTCATTCATACTTACCATGAATTAGTTTATCATGCTCAATCCCAAGAATCTAGAAAAAAGGAAACAGGAGAGCAAAAACACATCATAATGCACAATGTCAGGAGTATTAAAAATGACCATAGGAAAGGGGAAAGGAATTTGGAAATTAACTGCTTCTTTTCCCACCCACAATTTTTGCTGTTATTTAGCCCATGCTGCACTGCAAGGAAGGACCCTGATTTACTCTTTAAACTAGAAAAACCAGCTTTATTTTCTGAGGCATTTAGAAGATACTGACAATGTGTGGTTGACACTTTGGTGCTTTTCTTTGACATTTGTCTCTCTTAAGCTCGAGAAAGGTATCATTATCGTCAATGCTCTCCCCCACCCTCAACACGTATCCCCCATTCTATAAATCCTGATCAAATAAAAAGATTTTTACTTGATCTTTTCTTGACTCTGGATTCTTTCAGAATAATATGTATGAGTGAAAAGCCTATTCTTGTAATAGTGTTTGTTTATGGTGTTATTTATTTATTCATATGCCAGATAATGGAGGATCAACTGGAAGAGCTGAGGTCAAATAGAAATATACCATAAATGTGTGATTTTAGAGCAGGAGACAGCTCCACAGATATGGATTGACTGTCACTGACTATGGAACTGTCATTCCCATCATGGTTAGGCCTATTAAATGGCATGACTCTTTAGCAGGGCATGTCAAGTCAGTGAAGAATGATAAAGACTAAGCTACATGCATGCTAATCTGGAAAGTATTATGAAACTGCTTTTCAGCCAAGGATTCTGGTTTGAGATATGACAATGTCCAGTTTGTTATTACGACAAAAGAAAAAGGAGAATTGTTTACAAAATTGCAGGCCTTATATAGAAATGTCTGCCTTTTTACTCTTTGATTTACTGTTAAATATGAATAAAAACCAATAGGATTTAAGAATAGATATGAAAATTTTATCCAGAGGAGAAATAAAAATGAATACTAAGAATATACCTGAAAGATATATCCAGACTAGAATTCAAGATGTCAAGAAAAATGAGATTCCAAAATCAGGGTTATATAAAACTAAGCAACAAACAATAGATATCAGCAATTTCAAAGCAAGTGTGTGGGAACAAATGTAACAAGGTAGTGATTCTCCTTGCCTGTTAGACGCAAAGACCATTTATTTATCTCAGGAGGGAAATTGAACCTTTTTAAAGCATTAATTAATATTTATGTCTTTTAATTTGTGAAGTTTTTATCTAATAGTATTCAGAGATGGAATTCAAATTCCACCCAGATCCTGTGATGTCAGACCAGTTGGGAAACACCTGTGTTTCTCCCATGTTGGAGCAGTGTTGCTTAATGAGATTATATAAATGTAAAGAATTTGACAAGTCAACCAAATAGATATTTTTTCTTAAAGTTATGCATTTTGTTAATTTTCAGAAATTAACACAATTGACTGTATTGTGTACAATGACTTTTGATAGGTCACATTTTCCCTAGCAAGTTTATCATTTACCCTTAATAATTTTGACTTATCTCATTGTGTAGGGAAATAGTCCATTAAAAACTTGTATTTTATTTTTTAAATTAGCATCTTTTGATTCTTAGATTTTGAGCCAAGTCTTGGACAACTAATCAAGTGATTTTGATCAAAATCTTTGGAAAATGTAATGTTTTAAGGACAAGTTTAATTGAATCACAGTTTGAAGTGGTAGCAAAGTGAGTTTGCCCTTTGTCATAACGTACCTAGGAATCCTGATCTATATTCCTGATTGCTATTGATTTTTCTAGATTTCATTATAAAATCAATAACTGTTGCACAGGGTAAAATAGTTTACAAGGGTTGCAACATACTGTGGACTTCTAAAAACATACTGAGCTCGGTGAAGCCACCCAGGCAGCCAATTAGGAGAAAACATCTATTAGGTAAAAACAGGGCAGTCCCATTGACTACTATTGATTTTCTTAGCCCTGTGAAAAGACAATCAATTAGATAAAGAAGGCTAATGTTACAGCTGCAATTTAATAACCCCTAAAAAAAGAAGGAGGGCTATTGATTCCTGACATGGAATGTTGAGGCTTATTGAAATACACTGAACTTCACCTGTCTTTTAATCAGGCCTGTGGAGAAGAGAGGAAGCCTGTCATTGTAGCCTTGTGGTATAGAATCCCAGTTATTAAAGAGCTTTGGTGATGCCAGACCTAAGAGATGCAAATGAAACAGAACTTTAGAAGAAACACAGGCCCAGACTGAATACGAAATCATGGAAACTATTGACAGAAACTGTCTTGGTGAAGGTTGTTTCTTTCTCCATACAGAGCTCACCAGAGTACCACCTGTCATTTTCAAAAGCAAAGTCAGTTTTGCCAACCAGCCGTGAATGACAAATAAAGCTTTATATGAAACACAAGGGCATATTATGTGCTATTGTGAGTTCTGCTAAGTGCTAATTTATCTGGCTTGTTCTCTTCAGCAAACACAGGCACAGACACATGAAATAATCTACCTAATTATGTAGCTATTTAGTAGAAAAACAAAGCAAGGTGTTTTGTGTGTTGCAGAAGGTACATGATACAAGAAAGGTTTTCACAAACCCTAACATAGCTAATGAAAATAAATGAAATGCTGTAAGCTGCAACAATTTTAGAACAAATAAACTTTTGCTAGTTTGGATTTAGGGAGTCCCAGCTGCTTTTCATAAATAGATGAGTACTTTCATTCATTTTTTTATAGTCCCTAATTGGAAATGGCTAATAGACCTTGTCCCTTTCAAATATAAAATCTGGACTAAAATACCTCATATAGATATTTTCTTTATGCTTTTCTTTTCTATTGCATGTATTTGATCCTTTCTCCCTCATTATATATATGCCTTTTTACCAGCAGACAGCTGCTATTCACAATAATTGCTAGGGCAGTCAATTATACTTTAAATAGACCTACTTGAGGACAAATGGTGGTCTAAATTGTACTAAAGACACACCATACACAAAGACCATGCCATTTCTAGTATCTGAAATATTCTAAATATTCCCAAGCAGCAGTATAGTTTATACACCTTACTGCAGCACGTCAAAGCTTTTCTCCAAAATATTTCCAGAATACAAGTGAACTATTCTGTGAGCCATTACATAATTACATAATTTCTATTTATAAACAGAAGAATATATTGTGCTAATTCCCCCACATGTATTTAGGTAGCATAAATCAGCAATGCACAAAATATATTTTTCATGAGAGTGCTTTCTTTTTTATTTAAAACCACACATGTTCAATTTGCATGTGTTTCTACTTATTAACATGGATATCTAAAATGTGTTCTTTAAAGAGTAAATTTTTCCTTAGGAATTACACATTTATAAAAATTTCTGGTGATTTGGACAAATAATTAGATTTTTAGAACTTAAGCTCCAAATCAAAAGTGGGTAATATGTTCCTTATTACAATATACAGTGCCTTGTTTTAATACGCAGTATGCATGTCATAAATGATATTAGATACAGTGATGTAAGTGAGTATAGCACATTTCTGTTTACAACAGTATGACACTGGCAGAATGGTCAACACAATATTGATTGGCAAGAGAAGTACACTCCATACAAATCTGAAATGCGATATTTATAAATAAGTCACAATAATATTTTTTAAATACAAATTTGGGGATGTAAAAATGTTTAATTTAAATATTAGAAGCTACAATTTATTCAGACTCTTGGAACATTATACCAACATGTCAAGTACTCTATTTTTCAATGTATTGCACATAGGTCATTTTTTTCTGAAACTTATGCTTTGCTATTAAGTATATAAAAACATATCTGTATCTGGGGTAAAATACCATGTTTCTTCGGCAGCTTGGATGAAGGTGTTTGGAATTGTATTTTGACCTTAAAGAATTAAGATAGCCTTCCTACTGTTAGATTAGCATAAGTGAAAATATATATACCAGAAATAAAAACCAGCTTATAAAGGATAAGAATCTGTCAAAAGAAGAGTAATGAAAGTGCATATTTAAACATCAAGGAATGAGCTTTCCAACACTTACTCCTCTATTAGAGATATTGAAGTAGCATTTAGCTATACAACATGCAATAGAAGAGTCCTTCACTAAGACGTCTTCCCTCAATTTTCCAAGACTGCAAAAATAAAAACTTCACTTTAAAGCATATGACAGGTGGAGAAATGAGGTCAAGTTCCATTTTTGAAACCTTAAAAATGATTTGTGAATAAGTGAGGACAAATAAATCAACTGAAAACATTTTTACTGAGGGTTTTGTGGAACTCTTATTAATAATATCATCTCTAAAGCCAGATTCACTTGGTTCAACCTCTACCTCCCCCACTTTGTAAGTGTGCAATTCCTGGTAAATATTGTCTTGGGGATGTGGTAATTCCTTTTGGGGATGGAACCTCTCCTTAGTTCTCAGTGGCCCTTGTGTGAGAATACAGAAGTTTTCAGGAAATGATTGTGTATCTTAATTTTTCTTTTTCCATATCACATTAGTTAAAGAGCATGAGAGAAGATGCCGGCAAGGGAAATTGTCAACATGTGGCCGATAATTATTCTGTAAGAGTTTTATTGCGGATAGAAGAAATATATGAGGTCAACAAACATATGAAAAAATGCTAATCATCACTGGCCATTAGAGAAATGCAAATCAAAACCACAGTGAGATACCACCTCACGCTAGTAAGAATGGCGATCATCAAAAAATCTGGAGACAACAGATGCTGGAGAGGATGTGGAGAAATAGGAACGCTTTTACACTGTTGGTAGGAGTGTAAATTAGTTCAACTATTGTTGAAGACAATGTGGTGATTCCTAAAGGATCTAGAAATAGAAATTCCATTTGACCCAGCAATCCCATTACTGGTTATATACTCAAAGGATTATAAATCATTCTATTATAAAGACACATGCACACATATGTTCATTGAGGCACTGTTTACAATAGCAAAGACCTGGAACCAACTTAAATGCTCATCAATGATAGACTGGACAAAGAAAAATTGGCACATATACACCATGGAATACCACGCAGCCATAAATGCGATATTTATATTCATTTAAATGAGTTCGTGCCCTTTGTAGGGACATGGATGAATCTGGAAACCATCATTCTCAGCAAACTGACACAAGAACAGAAAATCAAACATTGCATGTTCTCATTCACAGGTGGGAGTTGAACAATGAGAACACATGGGCATGAGGAGGGGAACATCACACACTGGGGTATGTTGGGAGGTGGGAGCCTAGGGGAGGGACAGCAGGGGACAGGGAGGTTGAGGAGTGATAACACTGGGAGAAATGCCTGATGTAGGTGATGGGAGGATGGAGACAGCAAACCACCATGGCGTGTGTGTATTTATGCAGCAATCCTGCAAGATCTGCACATGTACCCCAGAACTTAAAGTACAATTTAAAAAATTGTGGAAATTGAAATTCTGTTAAAATATCTTTACTTTGATATTCACAGAAGTTACATCATATCCAAAATTTAAGATCAAGCCCAAAGCATTACCTTTTCTTTGACATAACAAATAATACATTGTATAACAAGGAACCACAGAATTAGGTTTATGGATATAAGTCTAAAACCATTTTACAGTTATGAAAAAGAAAACACAGTCTGAAAAAATTCTTATTCTCCTCATTCTCAGAATGTTAAAAATCCTTTTCTTTAGTTGTTAATTTGGTAAGTACTGTTCTTCTAGACCTAAAGGCTGACAGGTTAGTAAGTCCTACGAAACGTCTTAGCTAAGCTCTAAAGCCTATCACTCGAGACATGAGAACTTTACCAGCCACTTCAATGGTAAAGTTCCAAGCAACTAACCATGTTAGTGAGAGTAGTTTTAAAAAATTCGATCTCGTTTTTTTCATGTAAATCTGTTTTAGTTCTTTGTAGATTCTGGATATTAGCCCTTTGTCAGATAGGTAGATTGCAAAATTTTTTTCCCATTCTGTTGGTTGCCGGTTCACTCTAATGATTGTTTCTTTGGCCATACAGAAGCTCTGGGGTTTAATTAGGTCCCATTTGTCCATTTTGGCATCTGTTGCCAATGCTTTTGGTGTTTTTAAATATTTTTAAAAAAATTTTCTTCACCACCATTTTGTGATTTTCAGGATACACATTTACATGTTTTCTTAGATATGAATAATTTCATTTTCTGTGGAGACATTGTCAATGGCATTCAAATTTTTATTTGATTTTCACATGTTTGTTAATATATAGAAGTGTGATTGAATTATTTGTGTTGATCCTGCATCCTTTGACCTTGATGAAGTCACTTTTTAGCTCTAGATGTATATTTAGTAGATTACTTTGGATTTCCTATGTAGATGATTATGGCATCTGTAAATATGAATGGTTATTTTTTTCTTTTTGTTATCTTTATGCTTTTTCTTTTTCTTGCCTTTTTGCACTAGCTAAAACATGCAGTATTATGTTAGATAAGAATAGTGAGATTGGATACCCTTTCTTTGTTCATGATCTTAGAAAGAAAGCATTTGGCCTTTCACCACTACCTATCAGGTAAACTGTAGGTTTTCTAGGTGCCTTTCATCAAATTGAGGAAATTATCTTCTATTCCTAGTTTTTAAGAGATGTTATTGTATATGGGCATTGACAGTTAATGTTTTTTTCTTCTGTTTCCTTTTTAACATGATTATGTTGTATTTTTCTTTTTTTAATCAGTATGGTAAATTTTGTTGATTATTTTTCTATGTTAAATAAATATTCATTCCTGCAATAAGCCCTATGTGGTCATGATGTAAATGATTGTCTTATTTTGCTGGACTAATGGAAGTTGGTATATATTTTCAAGAGACATATATCTGCTGTTTCCTGATTTTTATAGTGCTTTTATCTGGTCATGGTACGAGGATGGTGCAGCCTTATAACATTATTTAAGAAGTCTTCAAAACCTTCTATTTCTGAAAGAGTTTGAGTTGGACTAATTTCATTTATTGCTTAACGGTGTGATAAAATTCACCACTGAATATAGTCCAACATCTGGAACAAAAATTTATTTTGTTGGAAGATTTTAGTTACAGGAACTATAGTGATATTTTTTAACTCTGAATCATTGATAATTAATGTGATTTTTTTCTTGATAAATCTGGCTAATGTTTGATTATTGTATTGATCATTTTAAATAAATGGTTTTTGGTTTATTGTGTATTCTACAATGTTTGTTCATTTTCTATTTTATTAATGCTATTATCTGAATATGTCCTCCCAGATTTATTGTTGGAAACTTAATTCCCAATGCAAAAGTGTTAGAAAATGTTTAGGTTATGAGTACTCCAACCTCATAAATGGATTAATGTCATTAAAAAAAGGGGCTGTAGGAGTGGTTTGGTTCTCTCTTGCCCTCCCTCCATGTGAGAACACAGCAAAAACAAATGATCATCAGATCTTGGACTACACAGCCTTCAGAACTGCAAGAAAACAGGGACACAGGGAGGGGAACATCACACACTGGGGTCTGTTGGGGGGGCAAGGGAGGGACAGCAGTGGGTAGGGAGGTTGGGGAGGGATAGTATGGGGAGAAATGCCAGATGTAGGTGGGAGGGACAGAAGCAGCAAACCACATTGCCATGTGTGTACCTATGCAACAATCCTGCATGATCTGCACATGTACCCCAGAACCTAAACTACAATAAAAAAAGAAAAAAAAGTCTGAAAAAATAGAGACACATATCATGTTTATGGATTGGAAGTCTCAACGTAGAAAAATAATAATCTGCATTTTTTCTAGTTTTAATGCAATGTCTATCAAAATGTCAGCTTTTTGGAGACTATACAAACTTATTCTATAATAATTTGGAAAGCCATACGGCATAAAATAAAATAATTTTTAAAAGCAGAACAAAATAGAAGTTGCTTTCCCTGATGTTAACATTTGTTACATAGCGTAATTAAGACAGTGTAGTATTGGTGAAGGAATAGACACATAGGTCCATAGAACAGAATAGAGATCTTAAAATAGAACCACAAACATATGTCCCATTGGTTTTTCCAATGGTACAAAAGCAATTCAGTGGAGGAAAAATACCCTTTCCAGTAAATGATGCTGGGATAGAGTGGCATACATAGGCCAAAAATATGAGCATTGATCTAAACCTTACACCTTATACAAAAATTAATTCCCATGGATCAATGACTCAATGTATAATTATAAAATTTTTAAGAAATACAGAGGGCAATATTCATAACCTGGGATTAGGTGTAGTGTTTAGGCCGAACAATAAAAACATAATTTATAAAAGTAAAACTTGGTAATCTGGATCGAAGACAAATTAAAAACTTTTGCTTTGTAAAATAGTCTGTTTATAAATTGAAAAGACCAGCTTCAGCCTGGGAGCAGATATTTACAAAAGCTATATCCAACAAAAGACTTGTATCTAGGGTATAAAAAGTAAAAACCAATTTTCATTTGTTCGACAAATTTTTTTACTTATTTGACAAAATTTGTCAAAAGAAATGAGCAGAAATTTCATGGAGGAGAATATACAGATGAGAAACAAATATATGAAAAGACTTTAACATCATTAGTCATTAGATAAATGCAAATTAAAACCACAATGAGATATTAATGCACTTCTATATGGATAACTTTAAAAATAATGACAAAACCAAATGCTAGAAATAATGAAGGAAAAACAGATCACTTAAACAATTCTGGTGGGAATGTAAAATAGTACAGCCATTCTGGAAAGTAATATGTGACTTCTTAACAATCTAAACACTTCCTTATACTATCCAGCAATTGCCCTCTTGAACATTTATTCTGGAGATAAGAAAATACAATAATCTTTACATGCATTTTCATTCATAATAGCCAAAACTACGCCACAACTAATGCTCTTCAAATTGTGAATGGTTAAACAAAATGTAATACTTGACAATGTAAAAAAAAATGAACACAACAATTTGAATGCATTTTTAAGGGAATTATGCTGAATAAGACATAAAACCGATTCAAAAAGTACAGACTATATGTTACTTATATAAATCTTGAAGTGAGAAAATAATGCAGATAACAGCTTAATGACAGCCAAAGGTTGGTTAAAACATGACAGAGCAATAGAGGAGTCTGGACTTGTGATGGAACTGCTCTATATCTTGACTGTAATGGTGGTCTAAGAGAAACTTTCCAAGTCTGATTAAGATGTTGAAAAGGAATAGTAAAGGCATTTAAATGATACCTATTTCGATGTATGAAAGAATATTGTATACAACATTACACCAATGAATCCCATTATTTGGTTTATGTTTCTCATAGGTGCAATTCTGAGTATGTTTTTGTTTGTGTAAGGCCGTCCAATATATTGAATCGTGTTTACTGGGCCTTCTATACATTACTGGTATCTAGTGCATCTACCTAGTTATTGTAAAAGTCAAAAATACCCTCACACACTTCCAAATATCCTCTGTGGGTTGCCCAAGTTGACAACCATCAACCTGGATTAATCATCTATTGTACAAAAAACGAAATGATCAAAATTCCCTCAAAAAATGAAAAAAGCAAATGGCTTAAATTTTTGAAGATATTGAAAGAAGAGCTAAGTATATACGTCTTAAAATGATGCCAGAACAAGGATATTTTACAGATGAGTTTTAGCAAACTTTGAAGAAAGAGATAATTCCTTTGTTATTGAAGTAGTATCTATCTGTCTTTGTCTACACAGGCTGCTAAGACAAAATGCCTTAACCTGTGTAATTTATAAACAATAGAAATTTATTGCTCACAGTTCTGGAATCTGGGAAGTTTAAGATGAAGGTGCCAGCTGACATAGTGTCTGATGAGGATTCATTCTTCCTGAATGGCACTTTCTTTGTATCCTGACATATCAGAAGGAGTAAGGAGGCTCTTTAAACCTCCCTTATGAGCATCTAATTCCATTCATAAGTGTTCCCTGCTCAAGACTTAATCACTCCTAAAGGCCACATCTCTTAATACTATCACATTGAGAATTAAGTTCCAACATGTAACTTTTAGAGCTGCACAAGCATTCAGACCATATTACTATCTTAGGAAAAAGGTGGAAATATTTTTTGACTGGTTATCAATCCAAAAATGTAAGTATGAAAGTTAAAAAATTAATACAAATTACAAATATTAATAACTAATAATAAATATAACCAAAAGCAGCTTATCTCAGAAATACTGGAATATTTAAATATTCAAAAACATATCAATAATTTTTGTTATTAAAATTTGAATAAAATAAAATTTATTATTATTATTAGTTGAGGCAGAATCTTGCTCTGTCACCCAGGCTGAAGTGCAGTAGTGGGATTATATCTCACTGTAGCCTCAAAATTTTGGGATCAAGCAATCTTTTCAACTCAGTCTCCAGAGTAGCTGGGACTACAGGTGTGCACCACCACACCATGCTACTTTTTTTTTTTTTTTTTTTTTTTTTTTTGTGGAGACATGGGTTTCATTTTGCCCTGGCTGGTCTGGAACTTCTGGCGTCAAGTTATCCTCCCTCATTGACCTTCCAAAGTGCTGGGATTATAGGTGTGAGCCACTGTGCCCAGCTTAATATTATTTTAATTGATGTTGAAATGTAATTGAAATAAAATGAAATATTTCTTATTTAAAATTTTAAATGAAAAAATAACAAGCAGAATAAAACAAGCTTTTTTTTTTTTTTTAATTTCATTTTAGGTTCAGGGGTACATGTTTTCTGTATAGGTAAATTGCATGCAACAGGGTTTCGGTGTACAAATTACTTTGCCATCTAGATAATAAGCACAGTACCTGATAAGGTAGTTTCTTGATCCTGTCTCTCCTCCCAACCTCTACCCTCAACTAGGCCTGGGTATTTGTTCCCTTCTTTGTGTCCACATGTACTCAACATTTAGCTTCCACTTCAAAGTGACAGCATGTGGTACTTGTTTTCCTGTTCCTGCATTAGTTTGCTTAGGATAATGGCCTTCAGCTCCATCCATGTTGCTGCAAAAGGCATGATATCATTCTATTTTATGCCTTCATAGTATTGTATGGTATATATGCACCATATTTTCTTTATCCAGTCTACCATTGATAGACAATTTAAGTTGATTCTTTGTCTTTGCTATTACGAATAGTGCTCCGATAAACATAACCATGCCTATGTCTTTATGGTAGAATGATTTATAGTCCTTTGAGTATATACCTATTAATGGGATTGCTGGGGTGAATGGTAGCTCTATTTTAAGTTCTTTGAGAAATTGCCAAATTACTCTCTGTAATGACTAAACTAGTTTACATTCCCACCAGCAGTGCATTAGTGTTCCTTTTTCTCCATAACTTCTCCAGCATCTATTATTTTTTGACTTTTTGATAACAGTCATTCTGACTGGTGTGGGATGGTATGTCATTGCCATTTTAAATTGCATTCCTCTAATGATTAGTGATGTTTGGTATTTTGGCATATGCTTCTTGGCCTCATGTATGTCTTCTTTTGAGGGTCTGATCATGTTCTTTGCTCACTTTTCAATGGGGTTGTTCATTCTTTGCTTGTAAATCTGTTTAAGTTCTTTACAGATTCTGGACAAATACTTTTGTCAGATGCATAGTTAGCAAATATTTTCTCTCATTCTGTAGGTTGTCTCTTTGTTGATAATTTCTTTCACTGTGCAGAAGCGTTTTAGTTTAACTAGGTCTCATTTGTCAGTTTTTGTTTTTGCTGGAATTGCTTTGGCATCCTTGTCATAAAGTCTACGCTGGGTCCCATGTCCAGAATGGCATTTCCTAGGTAATCTTCCAGGGTTTTTATAGCTTTTGGTTTTAGATTTAAGTCTAATGAACTCATTTTGAATTGATATCTGTATATGGTGTAAGGAATGGGTCCAGCTTCCATCTTCTGCATATGGCTAGACAGTTATCCCAGGTCCATCTATTGAATAAGGACTTCATTCCCCATTGCTTGTTTTTGTAATTTCTATCAAAGATCAGATGATTGTAGGTATATGGCATTATTTCTGGGCTTTCTATTCTGTTCCATTGGTCTATATGTGTGTTTTTGTATCAGTAACATGCTTTGAAGCTGGGTAGCATGATGCCTCTAGCTTTGTTCTTTTTGCTTAGGGTTACCTTGGCTATTTGAGCTCTTTTTTGGTTCCATATGAATTTTAAAATAGTTTTTTCTAATTCTGTGAAAAGTGTTATTGGTAGTTTGTTAGGAACAGCATTGAATATATAAATTGCTTTGGGCAATATGGCTATTTGACAATACAAAATAATTATTCATTAATTAACATTGAGTATAACATTATAAGATAGTTTTAGGGTTCTGAATTATACAAAATATTCTAATTATAATTATTTCAAAAATTTAAATAATGAGTAGGAAAATTAAAATCACCTAAGATTTCACTACCCTAAAATAAATCATAATAAACATTGGTAAAATCCACACATTTCTTTATATATATAGATAAAAAATACACTTAACAAGTAGACTCTTAATAAATATGTTTTTATTTAAAGATCAATACATTGTATAGTCTTTATTTTTTTCTTGAACTTTTTTCTATTCTGTATCTTTTACTCAATACTGAAAGTGATGGTATTGATAAGTTTCTTTCTCTCAATCCTTACTGTAAATACATGAACAGAATTGCATAAAGATAATATGAATTTGTTACTAGATGGGAAGATTCAACATTAAAAAACTATTTTTCCTAAGTGTATCTATAATGCAGTACTATCTGAATCAAAATCATGACAAGATTTTCTTAAAATTTAACAAGATTTTCAAAGAAGAATAAAAGAAAAAAATTGAAGAAATAATTTTTTAAATAAATAGGACAGTTATCACTTCTCAAGCTATTTTATAAAGTATAGACATTATAAAAAGTGGTATTAGCCTGAGAATAGATAAACCCAGTAGGGAAATTGGTCGATAAATTATACTAGTAACATTATGGAGTGCTGGGCAACAGTAACATTTTAAAACATAAAACTTTATGGATTGAATAAAATGTTCTAAGCCTTGTAAAACTACAAAGTTGCAAGATAAAGTAGTGTAAAAATCATATAATGACATAATTAACACCAAATTCTCCTCAAAGACCACTGGAAAATCTGTAGGGATCAAACATCAAATTGAATTCTTTTGAAACTCGCCACTGACCAGATGAATTTATTCACATGAAATTCTGGAGTATCTTGAGTACTTGGGTTTTAGAAAGTTTTATTGTGTAGGATTAAGCCATGAGGTACTTAATCTCAGGCGAGAATTATTAAGGAAGATTCTGTCTGGCCAGGGCTTGTATAGAGTTGGTAACCAGGAGAATTTCATCGGTTCGAGAGGGATGTGAGGTTGGACAAAATAGCCCATATTTACACATTTTACACAGTTTTTCAAGAATCTTGTTTTTCTGCAGTTCATGGCGCAAACAAGGACGATTCACCTGGTTATATGGACAAATACATACTGTTCTCCATTAAATTAATAATCCCATTTCGTACACAGAAAGAAAAGTAATCCTAAGTTTTAAAAATATTTTAAATATATTTCAAACATAATTACTGGTATCGAGGAAAACAACTCATATCTGTCCTGTTTTCCTTATCAATGTAATAATATCTTTGAAATGTTTAGCAATAAATACATCATTTGCAAGCAGAGCTGACATGAAACAGATTTCTAATCCAACCCACAAAATACTATGAACATTACCTTTTTCAAAAGTTATTTATCACCTATTTGAAATAGAAAATGTATGTCTGTGTAAGAGTAAAATGATTATCAACCGTCATATACTCTTGTTTTGTTTTGTTTTATATTATTTTATTGGGGATATTGCTGATGGTCTCTATTGGGTTTTTTGTTGTTGTTGTTCTTGAGGTTTATTTATTTTTTGGTCTAAGTCTGTGAATCTGTTAATGAGGATACACATAAAATGTTTCTCCATTGTTAATTTTATGGCACACTGCAGAATGATTATTACTAAGCCTGCAGGAGTGTACTTAGAACGTAACTAACAACCCACACACGGATGCCAGAGATCTTCCACTGTCAAGTTTACCCTTTCACACTTCCTCCCTTTCTCCTTTTCTCATTCACCATAGCAAAGCCCGTTAATGTGAGGAACAAGTGAATTCATCAGACTGTCAAGAAAACTATGAATGTGAAGAATTTTAACACGATCAATGACCTGATGAATCTCAAAGTGCAGTCAAGTGAAGGGTTCAGAAGAAGTATGATCTTCAGACTAGAGAGTGTAATAGAAAGGGTTAGTGCAATCATTTCTCTCCCTGTTATATCACTGATACATGTAAGAATTAAATCAAAATAAAATTTCAGTCTATATCTTAGTCATGGAACCAGAAGCCTGAGCTAAATTTAGAATGTCCAGGGTGACAGATTCCTGCTGTTGGCATGAATAATACATAGCCAACTAAGTAGGGAGCTGCAAAAGTATTTTCAAAAGCCTACTTTAAAATCAAAGAAGATTTATTATAAATAAATAGCCAATATTTTATGTTTAAAAATAGGACAATGCTAAATATGGTTAAAATGTCAGTTCTTCTAAACTTCATCTGTAGGTTCAATGCTATCCCAATAAAAATTCCAGTAATTTATTTTGTGAGTATCAACAAACTGATTTCAAATTTCGTATGGAAAAACAGAAGACCCAAAATAGCCAACATGATATTGAAGGGGAAAATTTAAATTAGAGAACTGGTACTTCCTTACTTCAAGACTCCTAGAAGACAACATAGGAGAAAATCTAGGTGACTTTGGATTTGGCAATGAGTCTTCAGAGAAAACACTAAAGTCACTGTAGTGGGATGGGTCCCTGACTAGCTTACTTACAGATGTGTGTCCTCTGCTTGAAACCTGAAGGCTATCCAGTGAACCAAGGCAATGGTGCCCAGGTGTGGAGCAGTTGTCCCTGAGAACACAAACATCCTGGAGAGTATATGAGAACCTACCAGGGAAAACAGTTTCATTGTTCACACACAGCGAACAAAGAGCCAGAAAAGTAGCTCAAAAACAGTTTAGAGAAGGGGGGTGGCATAGATGTCTAGAGCTGTCCTACCATTGTCCAGGAGTGCCCTATATGTAAGTCCTAATAAATTCATCTACTCATCAAAGCGAACCTGTCCAAGTCATTCTTTGATCTCTCAGCACCTTCCCAGTTTGGGGAGGGAGGGGATTATACAATCTTAAGTTCTCTTCATAACAAACATGATCCATGAAAGAAAAAAAATGACGAGTTAGAATTCATTAGAATTAAAATATGTTCCGTAAAAGAAGACTGAAAGTTTTTGCAAAATATACATCTGCTAAAGGACTTACACACAAAGAACAATTAAAATTCAATACTAAGAGAATGAACAGCAAATTAAAATATTAGTGAATATAAGAACAAACACCTTATATACATAAGATATCTTATGTATGGGGAGAAATGCCAGATATAGGTGATGGGGAGGAAGGCAGCAAATCACACTGCCATGTGTGTACCTATGTAACAATCTTGCATGTTCTTCACATGTACCCCAAAACCCAAAATGCAATAAAAAAAGAAAGAAAATGAGGCCCACCAGAAAATGTGCCCACGAATGTTCATAGCTTGTCTCATAATAGCCCAAACCTGAAAGCAACCCAAATGTCCATTAATGGGAGAATGGATAAACAGATTTTGGTATAGTCATAAAATAGACTATGACTCAGCAATAAAAAGAACCACACTGCTAATACACAGCAACATGGATAAATCTCAGAAACACTGTTTTGAGTAAAGCCTGAATAGATACTGTATGATTTGTATGAATTTCTAGAAAAGGCACTATATATGGGGATAGAAATGAGAATGGTGGTTGTGGATGGCCTGAGGGAAAGAGGGCATACTTAGAATGGGCAACAGGAAACATTTTGGGGCATAGAAGATGTGTTACATCTTAATAGGGGTGTAGATTATACAAGTGGATACATTTGTAAAACTTATACCTGGAGATTTATACAGGACACTGTATGTAAATTCTATCTCAATAAAACTTTATTTAGATTAAAAAAAAGATATGCATATTCTGTATCATGTATGTATAAAAAATAAGCATATGAAAAGATATTTATCTTATGTCACCAGGAAATAGCAAGTTAAAAGAACAATGAGATACCACTACATTCCTATTTGAATGACTAAAATCCAAAATACTGACAATATTAAATGCTGGTGAGGATGTTATGCAACAGGTACTCTCATTCATTGCTGGTGGGAATGCAAAATGGTACAATCACATTGTAAGATAGTTTGAAAGTTTCTTATAAAACTAAACATACCCTTGACATACAGTCTAGCAATTGTGTTTCTTGATATTTACCCAAATGAGCTGAAAACTTATATTTATACAAAAACTTTGATGTCAATGTTTATAGCAGTTTTATGCATAGCTGCCAAATGTGAAAGCAACCAAGATGCCAATCAATAACTGAATGGATAAACTGCGTTACATCTGTACAATGGAATGTTATTCAGTAATAAAAAGAAATGAGTCATTAAGCCACACAAAAGACATAAAGGAACCTTAAATTCATATTACATAGCTGGAAAAACGAATGTACTATGTAATTTCAATTATATGACATTCTTGGAAAGGCAAGACCGTGGAGATACCAAACACATCAGTGATTTCAAGGGGATCAGGAAAAGAGAGTGAAGGTGTGACAAATAGGTGGAACACTTTTTTTTCAGTCCCTGAAATTATTCTGGGTGATCCTGTAATGGTGGACATATGCCACACATTTGTCAAAACACATAGAATGTATAACAGAGAGGGAGCCTTAACGTAAACGATGCAGCAGAGGAGAAAAGAAGAGTATATGGAAATTCTTTATACTTGCCAGTTAATTTTTCTGTAAATCTAAAAGTAGTCTAAAAAATAAAGTCTCTTAATTAAAAAATTTAAACAATCTTATTCAAAGAAATAATAAAGGGAATCCTTTACTTATGTCATGGCTCAAGAACAGGATATTTTCCTAGAAGCTTCTGGGCTGATGTGCTCTTATCTTCTATTGGTAAAATTTGTGTCAAATACCCAATTACATACCTGGCAAGGTGATACTGTTCAGCCCTGTTTCCCCAGCCAAATCTCATCTCGACTTGTAATCCCCATGTGTTGGAGGAGGGGCCTTGTGGGAGTTGATTGGATCATGCGGGCAGATTTCCCCCTTGCCTTTCTCATGATACTGAGTGAACTCTCACGAGATCTGATAGTTTAGATGTGGCACCTCCCCTTTCTCTCCCCCTCCTGCTTCACCATGGTAAGACATGCTGACTTCCCCTTTGCCTTCCGCCATCATGGGCAGTGTCCTGAGGCTTGCCAGTCATGATTCCTCTTGAGCTTGTAGAATTGTGAGTCAATTAAATCTCTTTTCTTCATAAATTACCCAGTCTCAGGTAGTTCTTTATGGCAGTGTGAGAACAGACTAATACACAAAGGTAAGGCAAATGCCATTATTGATTTAGGCTAAGCAGAATTTTCCCTCTGGATTTCAGAAGGGGCCCTGGGGTGTATCTGTTTTGTGGGTAACCAACAGTATCTCCTACAAATTGGGGTGTCTTAAATACAGTTCAACCCTGTAGGCTTCCAAGATACTGGCCAGTTAAGATGATAAAAATAGAGAAGTTATAATAGTACATATGAATAGTAGTTTTTTCTCTTTAGGTAATCATATAAAGACATATCAACAACATAAAAGACTGCTTTTAAAAAGCCTATAAACTTTAAAAACTCAGTTTGATTGATCAAGGAACGATTAGAAACATGCATTTGTCTATACTCACATGCATGCACACTGATGCAAAATAATTATTCAAATAAACAAAGCTATGTGTTCAGGAATATTTAGTGTACTACAATGGAAAAATTAAATGCTATCAGGAAGTCTGTAATGTATTTTTTTTTTGTTCAAATCATGTGGGTACAAAGAATCTGAACTGACAGATATTTAGCAGCTTTGTCTTCCCACCTCAAATACTACGATTGAAATATATAAAATAATGGCAATTTAAAAATGTCAATTAATATAATAAAAATGAAATTACTCTGTATTTCCTAAAGAAAGAAACCAGTGCCTAAAGGAGGCATGGCAAATGCCTCCTTCCTTAGCTGAAATTAGACTGAAAATAGGGGATTCCTAAAGGTTGTTTATTTTGGTCAATGATTTCAGAGATCTGGACTAGGTAACTGATAATGAATCAATAAAAGGATACATTGTTGACTGGTTACAAGTCTGTGCAATGAGACCATCCTGTAGGGAACTTTCAATAAGCCACATGGAATGTCATAGATTAATTACTAGACAATAAAAGTCGAAGAACATTTTACTTCTGCCTTCTGCCCCAATAGTCAAGGGTGCCTTATAAGTTCTTTTTACCTCCAGGTTGCACATGAATGACTACAAACCTATTCCCATAAGCGTGCAACACCACAGTTTCAGAGGTAGCCTGATTCTGAAAGTGAGATGCAAATAGTTGAGACAAGGAGCTGTGAGGTTATACCTATGCAGATCTGATTGCCACAACAATGATAGGACTAAGCATTGACTAAGAATAGGGCATAAGAAATAACCAATATACGCACCAAGATTATGCATTCTGTGTTTATTATTTCTTATTGTTATATAACACATGACTATAAATGCAGTGAATTAAAACATCACCTATTTATTAGTTCATAGTTCTATAGGTAAGAAGTATATGTAGACTTAACCAGTTTTTTTGCTTAGGGTCTTACAGTGTCAATATCAAGCTGTCAGCCCAGCGGGCTCTTATCTACAACTTCTGGGGCAGAATTGCCTTCTAAGATTATTCAGGTTTTTGGTAGAAGTAAGTTTATTATCCTTGTTGGATTGAAGTCCACTCTTGGTTGGGGACTGATTTAGCTCCTGGCAGCCACTTTCAGGTACTTGCCACTTGCCAGTGCAGCAACAGAGAGCCTCCATTGTCAAATATCTCTCATGCTTTACATCTCTAACTTCCAGTTCTGCTAACATATAAGAATTTTCTTCCTCCTAGATTATTTCCTTATTTGAAAATCACTTGATTCATAACTTCAATTACATCTGCAAAATCTCTTGCCATGAAAGTATCACAATGGAAACCATCTTAAAATCCAGCCTACCACAGTGGGCCAGAAGTGTTCAATACTCACACACTGAAACATTTCATAGTGAGGTTTCAGAGCATCACAATAAAAATAGAAAACTAAAAGTTTCTCCAGAGAATAAACTAGATTATTGACAGAGGAATAAGGATTAGTTTAACATCAAACTTCCCAAAGCAGGATTGAATACTATAAGATGGAGAAGAAATGGTTGCACATTTGTGAAGAAAAATAATTTTGAATATAGGCATCTCTATGCCTTATTATATGAAAACCAAGTAAATATTTTAGACATAAAAAACCTCAGAATATTTTAAAATTACTGAAATTTTTTCTGAAAAATTTACCAGAGAGTATATTACACAGACAAAATGTAATTAGAGTGAGAAGTCAGACTCAAGGAGAAATGGAAAGGGAGAAAATAGTAAAACATTCTTATTTCCCAATGAGAATGTTCCCTAATTATATAAAGGTAACAGGGAATCAAAATACCAAATAATTGGTAATTATTACCAGATTAGAAAAGTTTATTTCTACCTTGGTTAGATAATTTCAAGTATCAGTGATAACAATAGTTAACCCCAGAAATAATAGAACTAGAAAAGGTAACTTCAAAATTATTCTGAACTGTGCTATCTGTAAGAGATATGCCTAAAGCCAACATGGAATACAGAATATAAAGAAAATGAAAAAATATACTATGCAATTGCTAACAAGATGAAAATAGGTAGTACTTATACCAAAAATATAATTGTGGATACAAAGCTGTAAAGGTGTCAGAGAAGAATAATCTATAATGATATTATTACCTTTGAGACCTTGGTAAGCCCAGGTAATACTCTAAATATTAACTCTTTCAATATATATAACAAAACTATAAGCTAAACACTGTTATTACATTCATCCCGTTTTATGGAGACAGGAATTAAGGCCCCAATGGTGTAATGGACATGGCCAATCACGCAGCTAATAAATGGTAGTCTTGATTCTAATCTAAGTGGTCTGATTTTAGAAGTAGTACAATTAAATGTAATAGTATACTTTCTTATTTTTTTTTTATGTTCATAATAGGAATAGTTTGTTTTTCTTATTGTCTATCTATTCATCTATCAATGAATCTGTCTGAATCTAGCCACAGAATTACAATATTAAAAAGCAAAATTAATAATACTGAGATAAGTAGACAAAGATACAAAGTACACATTTTAAACAATTTTTCTCCAAAATTGATTGAAATATATCAAAAATTAATGCATATATTGAAACACTGTCAGCAAGTTAGTTATGAGAAAGTTGACATTTTGTAATGAGTAATAGATGACAATGAATTACCAAGAGAATTTCTAGTCAGAAAATTATAACTTGTTAAGTTAAAGTTAGGTAGTCAGAAGGAATCAAAGCATGACACTCAGAAACAGTAAGTATGGAATAATTTCAAAATTATGTGACTCAAAAAAGTTAGTTTACATGGAGAATGTATACAAGAAACAATAATTGGGAAAGCAAATATGTTAAGCAAAGAACTTGTAAGTAGGCAGTGTATGCATACAGGTAGCTTCTATCTGTAATTACAAAAAAAGATTTTAGCTTCTGAAGTATGAAACACATTATTGTTTATTCAATCCTCTTATGTGTTTTAACCCACAAAAATCATCAGACATAAAAAAGGTAAACAGCATTCCTATAAAAACAAGAAAGTATTGGTGATGCTAAGTATAACTTATAGACTATAGAAACAATTATTAGTAATGAGGGATTTCTAAACAACTGAATATATTTTTTATTTTTAAAAATAAATGTTGATGAGCACAGACACAAAAATTCCCAAGAAAATGCCAGAAAATTAAATTCATTGGCACATTAAAGAGATCATTCACTATGATCATGTGGGTTCATTTCAGGAATGCAAGGGAAGTTCAACATATACAAATCAATACATGTAACACATCACATTAATAGAATCAAAGATAAGAACCATATGATCATTTTAATATGTGCTAAGAAATTGTTTAATAAAATTCAGTATTCTTATAAAAATCTTTAACAAATTGGGTATAGAAGGAACATATCTCAACACAATAAAGGCCATATATGACAAATATACAGCTAACACCATACCAAATGGGGAAATATTGAGACCTTTTTTTCTAAGATATGGAACATGAAAAAGATGCCCACTTTCACTACTTTTACTCAATATAGTACTGAAAGTTCTAACCGGAGCAGTTAGTCAAGAGGAAGAAATGAAAGACATCAAAACTGAGAAGGAACAAGTCAAATTGTCTGTGTTTTCAGATGACATGATCTCATATAGAGAAAAACCCCTAAAACTCCAACAAAAAAATGAATTCAGTAAAGTTGCAGGATAGAAAATCAACATACAAGAATCTATAGTGTTTTTTATATTGCAATAGTGAACTCTTTGATAAAGAAATCAAGAATGCAACTCCATTTACAGTATCTACAAAAAGCAATAAAATACCTGGAAATAAAGTCAACCATGGAGGTAAAAGATCTCTACACTAAAAACAATAAAATGTTGATAAAACAATGGAAGAGGGCACAAATAAATGGAAAAATGTCCCATGTATATGAATTAGAAGAATTAATATTATTAAAATGTCCCTATAATTTGTAGTGATCTGCAGAGTCAGTGCAATTCCTATCAAAATACCAGTGACATTTTTCACAGGAATATTAAAAAAATTAATATTCATATGAAATGCAAAAGACTACAGATAGCCAAAGCAATCTTAAGCAGAAAAAGAACAAAGCTGGAGGTATCACACTACCTGGCTTCAAAAATATACTACCAAGCTATAGTTATCAAGACAGCATGGTTGGCATAAAAACAGACACATAGATTAATGGAACAGAAGAAATAACCAAAAAATAAACACATATATTACAGTCAACTTATTTTTAATGAAAATGCCAAGATCACAGGTTGAGGACAGTATAGTCTCTTCAATAAATAATACTGGCAAAACTTAGTATCCATATGCAGAAAAATGAAACTAGACCCTTTTCTTTCACTGTAAGTGAAAATCAACTCAAAATGAATTAAAAATTTAAATCTAAGGCCCAAAGCTATAAAATCACTAGAAAAAGTCATAGAGGAAATGATTTATAAAATTAGCCTGGCCAGTAATTTTTTGAATAACATCACGAAAGCACGGGAAACAAAAGTAAAATAGACAAAATGGGATTACACAAAACTTGAAAGCTGCACAGCAAAGGAAACAATTGATAGAGTGGAGTGATAACTTACAGAATGGAAAAAGGTATTTGTATCCTATCCATTTGACAAAAGGTCAATATCCAGAATATGTAAGGAACTCAAACAACTCAATAGAATAAAACAAAAAAAATCCAATTGAAAAATGGACAAAAGACTTGAATAGACATTTCTCAAAAGAAGACATACCAATGGCTAACATTTGTAAAATGCTTAACATCACTAATCATCAAGAAATTGCAAATTAAAAGTACAATAAGATATCACCTCAGAATAATTAGAATGGTTACCATAAAGAAAATAAATACTGGTGAGGATGTGAGAAAAGGAAACTCTCATGCATTGTTTGTGAGAATATAAATTAGTACAGCTGTTATGAAAACAATATGGCGTTTCCTCAAAAATTCAAAATAGAACTACTACATAGTCGAGCAATTTAATGTATGAATATATATTCAAAGGTTTGAAATCAGTATGTCAAATAGTTACTGTTTTGAGGTGGGCAGGTCTATGTAAACCTATCCAAAAGTCCCATGTTTCCTGCAGCACTACTCACAATAGCCATATATGGGATCATCCTAAATGCTCATCTGCATATGAATAGATATAGCAAATATGGTATACTTATACAATGGAATACCATTCAGTCATAAAACAATTAAATCCTGTCATTTGAAGCAATATGGATGAACCTGGAGGATATTATGTTATGTGGAATAAGCTAGGCATAAAAAGACAAGCACTACATGATCACACTCACATGTAGCATCTGAAAAGTTGATTTCATAGAAGAAGAGAGTAGAATGGTGGTTAACAGAAGTTGAAGAGAGTAGAAGGGAGGGCAGTACCTGGAGAGGCTGGTCAATGGCTACAAAGTTATAGTTAAACAGGATGAACAAGTTCTAGTATCCTGCGACTCAGTAGGGTGACTATAGCTAATAACAATGTAGTGCATATTTCAAGATAGCTAGAAGAGAAGATTTTTAATGTTATTACCATAAAGAGATGATAAATGTTTAATGGGATGGATATGGTAATTACCCTGACTTGACATTAAATAATGTATACATGCATTAAAACACTGAAACTTTATATGGAACCCCATAAATATGTATGATTATTATGTATCAATTATAAATAAAATTAATAAAAATGATGGTTTGCAGGTGACATGAATAAACTATATTTTATTTATGTAGTAATAATAGTGTAATAATATTCTTAAAATTATGTTAATATATAAGTAGATTCTGATTCAAATCTGTGTATTTGTATTTTTTCAATTTTTAATTCTCTATTTTTCTATATTTCTGTTTACATCAAGCATTATTATTATTAGTAATTCTTTTCATTTAATCCTTTGAACTAACGGAGGATTTTTTTTTTCTTTCTTGATATGCAGGACATATGTAAGAGTTTTTTGTTTGTTTGTTTGTTTTGTTTTTTGTCATGCTTGTTGATATTGGATGTGGGAGAAAACTTGAAGTGAACAATATATGTTCAAGGTGGCCAGAGTGTCTTGATGGATTCATGTACATGCACCATTTCACAACATCTGAAGGGTCCATCAGAAGATCTTATTGAAAATAAATTTCAAGGAGAAACATCTCCTGTTCAAAAGGTTTCAATCTTACTTTTCTGGTATCTCTTACAGTGCTCTCTTTATGGGACACTATTTCATAAGACACAGGTAAGAGAGGCAAAATTTATAATTTTCCAAGAGAAAACCCCATAAAACTAAGTTTATTCTTCCAGTTGACCACATGACATCTTGAGCTGCGTATTCTATGTCAGATATCATTAGGAAGACATATTTTCTCAATTTTTTGAGAACCAGACTAGTCTCTTTAGTATATAGCAGCAGGAAGGAAAAGGCTGTCAAGCGCGAGTCCCAGAACTGATAACACCTCTATAAATAATAAGGTCAAAAAGGACAAGAACATATTTTGATACATTTTGGTTGAATCAGGGAGGACTAGCTGGAAAGCCTCAAGGTGGCTGTTGATACAGGTTGATCACCTGCAGAAAGGACAGTCTGTGGTCTGTCATTAAATTAGTTCAGTTTCCGCATCATTTTACTGAAAAGCAGCTCAGTTTCTGATGGATGGGAAATAATCAAGGAGCAAAAAGAAGTTTGGGAAAATGCACATTTGAACATAGTCATTTGTTCACAGAGCCCATTAGAGAGCAACCTTTGAACCCTGGAGAGATGATTTCCCAGCGCTTCTCTGGTTGTGCTTTAATAAAAGGTGGATCAAACATCCTCCAAGAGAAAGTCTGAGGATATGAGGAAGCTATTGAAAGACTGTTCATCCAATAAAAATATAGAATTTGATTAGTTCGGGGAAATTCTGGATTACGGAGATGTGCCTTTCAATATAATCTAACTACAGCTGGGAGCAACAGTGACAGGGCTTGTTCTTGGCCAGCTCAGAAACAGTAGTGAGGAAAGCCAAATTTTATTCTAATTTAGCTATTTTATGAACACAGGAGGTAACTTGTGGAATTAGAATTTCTACAAATATAAATTAAGAATAATATCTTTAAAGAAGAAAGCAAGTGATGAAAAGCTTGAAAAGAAAAATTGATGTCCAACTGAGACTTGGAATGTCCACCAAAATGGGAAAAATGTTCTATTATAGTGAATAGAGTTTTGGTTGCAACACAGAAACTTCAAGTTCTCATTGTTACTGATTTTCAAGAGTCTGTAAGCAGTTTATTTTTGGCTGTGATACAAGTTATTTGATATTTTAAAATTACTAAGCAATTGATGTTTAGAAAAATTAATTTCTGTACTATTTCTCTTGTAGGCATAAAATACACCCATAATTTATCTCTTTATAATTTATTTATGGTTCAGGGAGCTATTTTTAAATAAGTATTTAGATTTAATGAATGCTGAGAAAAGAATATAATATTTGCATGCATTTGAGCAAATGTATAAATATGCAAATAGGCAGGGTAAAATTTTGAAATTTAAATGGTATTTTTCTCTTTCCAATTTGTTTCCATTAACCCTGTGTTCATCAGTTGGGCAGTAGCAGGGGGTTGCATAGTCTCTTTTGGCAGGGATGTATAGCAAAAACACATGGGAAATAGAGAAGGTTCAACTTTTGCATTTCATACACCTACTGTTAGTCTGTATACTGAAATGAGATCTGGTGGTCCACAGAGGTAGAGAAGGTGAGATACGGCTAAAGTCTACACAGGAAACCTCATGGTTTAGAGGTATAAAAAAAAAATCAGTGACTGGGAGCCTGCTTTATTTAAGGGATGTTAGCACAAAGAAACCTTCCCTGTTCTTTGCCCTGTATGTTGACTCTGAGATGACTTGACAGTTATTTTTAGTCATTGATATCACTTCATGCTGGATTTAGTAAGGTTTTTTGCTGCTATTTTCCCACTGTTTTCTTTTCTCCCATCAGTCTAAATAAGCTGCACCATGCTTTGGCAAGAAGCACCCTATATCTTACTTTTTAAACCATTTCAATAGATCCAAAGAATGAAGACTTGTTTCTGGCTAAAGCTACTAATCAGTTGGCCAGAGGAGTCTGTTCATCACCATCATTCAAAAGTGTGGGCTTTGGGTTCACCTCAATAATTGTTCTGTTTCATGGCAAACTGATACAGAGAGTCAAAAGCCAGACATTAAATACTTCTTTCTGAAAGTGACACATGTCACTTTCATTCATAATTAATTGGCAAAAGCAGGTCACATTCTTATACCTAACTTTAAAAGGTGATGGGGGCCTGAGTTTTCCAAAGAAAGGGAAAACCAGAAATTAGTGAACAGTCATTATGCCTATCAGATCACTCTCAGTAGGAATTCATTCACAGATGCACCAGCATTCTGGATCTATAAGCCTGTTAGATACTTGTTTTGTATTCTGCCTTCTTAGAACCTGGATGGAGAGGACACTCCTTATTTGTCTCACCCATCTCTGTTTCTCTTCCTCCTCCTGAGCCCACTGTAATAGCAAACACTGATGCATCAATGTGAGGATAGTCGAGATGCAGTTAAATTAGCAAATGAATTATATCCCAAGTACTTTTTCTGGAAAAAGCAATCAAGTCAAAGATTACTGCCTTTGAGCCCTCCTATCTTCATCTGTTTGGGCTGCTATAAAAATACTACACACTAGGTAATTCATAATAAAGAAAAAAATAATTTCTCACATTTCTGGAGGCTAAAAAATACAAAATCACAGCTACAGTAGATTTGGTGTCTGATGAGGGCATATTTTCACAGTGGCATCACCTCCGAATTATTTCCTAAAGGCCTCACTTCTTTTTATTTTATTTTTATTTTATTTTTATTTATTTATTTATTTATTTATTTTTTTATTGCATTTTGGGTTTTGGGGTACATGTGAAAAACATGCAAGGTTGTTGCATAGGTACATATGTGGCAGTGTGATTTGCTGCCTTCCTCCCCTTCACCTATATCTGGCATTTCTCCCCATGCTATCCCTCCCCAACTCCCCACCCCCCTCTATCCCCCCTCTCCCCCCCAACAGACCCCAGTGTATAGTGCTCCCCTCCCTGTGTCCATGTGTTCTCATTGTTCAACACCCACCTATGAGTGAGAACATGTGGTGTTTGATTTTCTGTTCTTGTGTCAGTTTGCTGAGAATGATGGTTTCCAGGTTCATCCATGTCGCTACAAAGGACGCGAACTCATCGTTTTTGATGGCTGCATAATATTCCATGGTGTATATGTGCCACATTTTTCCTGTCCAGTCTATCATCGATGGGCATTTGGGTTGGTTCCAGGTCTTTGCTATTGTAAACTGTGCTGCAATGAACATTCGTGTGCATGTGTCCTTATAGTAGAACGATTTATAATCCTTTGGATATATACCCAGTAATGGGATTGCTGGGTCAAATGGAATTTCTATGTCTAGGTCCTTGAGGAATCGCCACACTGTTTTCCACAATGGTTGAACTAATTTACACTCCCACCAACAGTGTAAAAGTGTTCCTATTTCTCCACATCCTCTCCAGCATCTGTTGTCTCCAGATTTTTTAATGATCGCCATTCTAACTGGCGTGAGGTGGTATCTCAACGTAGTTTTGATTTGCATTTCCCTAATGACCACTTCTTGATACTATTGCATTTAGGATTAAGTTTCAACATGAATTTTGGAGGGACACAAACATTCAAACCATAGCACCTCTTTTCCTTATGTGACTAGGCCACTGACAATAACTGCAAAGGTCACTTTTTTCCTAGACTTATCCCTAATTTCTACAGATTCCCATTGCTATCTCAAAACAGGTCTGACTTTGGGGTCATTTCTTTGAATTAGGGAAGAAGGTACAAGGTACAATTTGGTTACAAATTAGCAAAGTACATCAGTTCTTTTTGATGGCAGAGAAAGCTTTTATTTTATTATGGGTACATTTTTACCTTGAGGTAAATACACTTTTCAAAACATAACTTAAATATGTCTAGATCTATTCACTGAACAAAAACTAATTGCACACTCTGATATGACTTAGAGGAGTTTCAAAAATGAAAGAAATATGAGTAATTCCTACATGTATCACATTCAAGAAGTACAGGAGACAGGCAAGCATTGAGAACAAATAACACATTTCAGGGAAAAAAATATGCTGTCAGCATAGATGTCAGAAGAGTCACTTTAACTGGGGAAATAAGAAAAGCCTATGTAAATATGTCATTTCATAAATCTTTTTACATCCATCAGAATTCTCAGATTCCCATCACTGAACTTTCCTTGCAACCCAAAGGCAGGGAAGAGTTTTATTAAGATTCAGGATTAATTTCCAGAATCCTACTTCAAACTGCATCTGTAAATTTAGGTAACATTTCCCCCAGTCCTAAAACCATGTAGAATCTGATACGACCGAGAATCTGGCACTACCTCCAGCACCAAAACCAATCTGCCTTTGGCAGTGTCTGGAGCCTTCTTTCCCACTCTGTCTCCTCCCACCAAAACACATGTATATATTGCCAGTGCCACAAGATGGATATCACATTCCCAACTCGATTGCCCAATAGATTTGTATCACTCTGACTTGGATTCATCTGGTAAGTGAAACCTATATTGTGCAGCAAATAATTACGTATGGCAATTCTCTTAACTCTATGTAAATTGTGAGGGAATTGCAACGCAGAAAAATTTTTCCAAATATTGAAGGAATGTTCCAAAATGTTGGAGCATATAGAAATGACAGGTACCTACTAAAGTCAATCCCTTGACTGCTAATATCAAAACCCTTCTATTTCTTTAATATTGAAAAAAAAAACATAGAAATGAAGATATTCTTCCATAAAACATGAATCAATTGCATTACAAATAAACAAAAACATATCAATTTTCTCCCAAAATAAGAAGATATAATTTATTATCAAACTTGCTTAATTCAGTTATTTCTAGTAGATGATTTTATTAAATGTTTTAGCATTTCCAACATACACAATCAGATTATCTATTAATACAAGCAAATTTACTTCTATCTTTCAAATTTGCATGCCTTTTCTTTTCTTGCCTTATTAAACTGAGTAGAAAAGTTTAATAAGAAGTGGATTAAAAGTCGAATAGAAGTGGGAAGAATAAAAATATTTTCCTTGCTCTCAATCTTCAGAGCAAAGCATTCCTTGTTTTGCCATTGAATATACTGTTTTTGTAAGTTTTTATTGATGTATTTTCAGGTTCTCTTCTATTTTTAATTTTTGAGAGTTATATTATGAATGGATGCTGAATTCTTTTGCTACAGTGCTGAGTAGAGATAGTGTTAGGGGAGTACCCAGCTCTCTGTACGGAGGCAGAGGGTTAGATTTCTACAAGCCATAGTACTGGGGAGTCAAGGTAAACTATGTAGGTATCATTAATCCAGGTACCCTAAGTGATACCACGTATAAGGAGAAAAATGCCTTTTGAATATTTCTGACAAGTAGAAAAACCTGAGGAGTGGGAAAACTGATTAAATCAGTTAGAAGAAGAGGAACGCTGAGAGCATGCTAAACTCAAATGCTAAAAGGCAAATTGACAAGAAGCACGGGACAGTCGATGGTTCCAGTATACGCCAGTAGCATAATCTTGCATGTGTTCTCTCTGCTTAGTTACAGGCTAAAAACATAAAGACATAAAGATGTTTTCTCTAAGTGGAACAAGGCATATTGAGATCTGTTTAATTAAAATATAAAATACAATTCTTCAGTTCACCTGAAGCACCTAAAAAGACAGGTGTTGTGCTTTCCCCAATAGTTTTCAATTAGAGGGACTGATAAGGAATATTTAAGACATTGGCTCTACCTATAGCTGCCTGCGACTTGGTTTCCTGTTTACCAATGTTGTTACAGGGCGGTCTCTGAGTCTCTTAGCTGATAACAGTAAATGACAACCCCGTCTCATGATCTGACCATACCTTAGCAGTCCCTCCATTGGTAACTAAATCTGGAATAAATTCTCTCTCTGTCTTCCTAACCAACTAAATGTTATCAGTACATGCAGAGAAAAATAAATAGGACCTTGGAGTTTTTAAGTTACCCCTTTGCTTATGCATTCAAAGTTTGTATTCTACAAAAGATCCATCTAAAATTAACTTTAAAAAAATTGTTATTAAAACTACAAGCCGCATGTCAAATAATATATATGTAATGTGCATAGGTGATGTCTTCATCTTAATTTTGTCATACCATTCACAAAGATTATCTCTTTTCTTCATTTATAATATGAAGAAATGGTAACATTTTTAAAAGATGGTAAAAAAATATCATTCTCTGTAGCCAACATATCATAGGATCCTTTCATTATTTGACAGTTTTGACAGATATTATTGATTTGGCCAGCAACTGCAGCTAACTAGAAGGGGACAATGTGACAGTTTTATGTAACAAAAGGCACAGTGTCATGTCAACTGAACTAAATGTTGTACAAAGTGACAGCAGGACAAAAAATCCTTTCAGACTTAATTTTCTGCTTCATTTTTTTTCTACCATCAATACATAAGGCAGTGCAGTAGGTGACACAAATTAGCAGGATGGAGCAAAAGGTCTATCCCTGCCTCTGTGGCTATACTTGACTTCTTCCACCACAGAGTGGCAATTATTTTTAAGGTGAATGAACAAGAAGAGCAGCTTATAGTAATCAACTTACCCCTATAGGAGAAAATATATCCCTTATCAAGATGCTTTATATATTTCACCTAGGTGGCTTTTGGGAAAAGATGAAAGGAAAAAGTCCCCATCTGCTAGGTCATGCCTACAAGACACATTCTGTCAAGTCTTAAAAGCAACAACAGCTTTGCCTGTGGGATACCTATAATTATTATGCGGAGCAGCCCAATGCCTGCTGCAGTTCATTGTTCTGCTAACACAAGATGGAATGAGAACAGTGGCTCCAGGCTGTGAGTGGATAAAGTGCAACTTTTCGATTTTGCTCTTCTAAGGATTCTGCACTGTGTGGAGTCCATGAATGACATCTTTGGCCTTCCTTGGGGCTCAGCAGATTGAATCAGTCATGCTGAGTTAAACAATGAGTAGAGGACATAACCTTAGCAGTGCCTGTCATTTTTTCCTCCTAATTCAATCTACATTTAATCAATGAAAGTAATTTCTTGTTTGTTTAAGTCTCATATCCAATGGATCTTGAGGATTTTGAAGTGGTACACCTTCACCTTGACCTTACCTACCTTTTGACTCTAACTACTACATCAAAATTGGGATCTGCAAAACAGGTGGGCAGAAAAGGTACCCTGCTGGTATTTTTTCTGATATTTCTCTGATTTGTACTTTGAATGGAGCTTTGGGGATAAAGTTATCTATACGATAAGCTGGAGAAAAAATGTTAGAGCAAAACCAGTAGTAACAGTAAGAAAGTACAATTTGGATTTCTAGAATACTGACACAGAATACAAACCTGAAATAAAAAGACCACTTTATCAAGTTGTCATTGACCATTTTGTGCTAATGGCTTAAAGGTTGACTTTTAAGTTATCACTGTTATTTGAAATAGCCAGTAGTAACTTATTTAAGTTCAAGGCCTTTATTGATTGGTTCAGCTAGTGTTAATCAAAATCCATTTTCCTTTCCAATCATACTGATTAAATAATTCTGAGAGAGCTTGACATCAAGTTTGACTTTTTGTAAGTTTGTAGAAAAGTGCTAATCTAAACATTGCATTATCTGTCAATTGTCAGACTGGAAAGCAAATTGAAAGATAAAGTTTAAAGAAAATTAATTTACCTGAGCATATACAATTAATTCAATGCCACAAAAAAGAAGAGCAGTTACCATGATATTAAAAATAGAGAAAAATATTTTAGTACTTTTTGTGTTTTACTCGATTGTTATTGCCAAAATGTCAAATAAAAAATACCTGCACAGAAAAATATAAGAATGTCAACTAGATGGAGTGATATAGTAAAGTCAAGAATGATTGAAATAGATCAGGAAAGCTTTGGTACTTAGAACTTCTTAAAAGAAGGAAAAGTAGTAAGAAAACATAAAACCTGTGATAAAAATGTGACATTGGTACATTTATAAAATTTGAAATAAACTAAAGTTTAATTTTAAAACAATTTTAAAAGTTTTTGAATGCTACAAACTTGAATTTAAAATTTAAAAGCAATTTCTATATAGGATTTTCTATTCATTGCTGCTGCTTGAGTCTAAGGGAAAAATAATCAAAAAAACTTTGGTAATAGATGAAGTTTTTAAAGTTGCATAAAAACTGACTAAACCTTTCATCAGTTTGTTACTGCATAGTTTGGAAGAATAAATTTATTTCTTAAGCTTATTTAAGAAATAAGATATAGGGTTTTTTTTGTTTTTTTGTTTTTTTTTACCTTTTTTTCATCCTTGAATTCTTCCATTTGGTATTCATTGACTTCTTCTAATATATTGAGTATTGTGATAAATGATGAGACAAGGTGCCTAATGTAAAGAGTTCACAGTACTTGAACTGTGTTTTGTGCGCTTTATAATTTAAAGAAATAAAATTCACCATCATAAAAATGCTTCAAAAATGTTGGCTAAATTTTGCTTAATGTCAAAAGCTGAATAAACTTTTTCAGGGACCCAGGCTCACAGAGGGAGCTCTCTGTAAAAATATCTGCCATCTTACACCCAACCTCTTTTGCTACATCCTGGGGCCTCTCCCACTTTTGAGACCCTACGACTAAACTGAAGTGTAGGCAGAAAGATGTACTTCAAATAAAATAACAAAAGTCCAGGGCCACATATGAAGCCTAAAGGAAAAGTCAGAGTAATGATCTAGAAGTAGGCTGAAGCAAGGTCTCTGGAGATGGGAATTCTAAAATTGAGATATAAGAATCTGAGAGTAGGTGAGAGTGTTTGGGATGGGATCTGAGGGTGATTGTTGAGGCCATGCACTATATGTTACATGCTTTCACGTGCCAGCCTGATAAAGGTAACTATCAAATTCCGTCTAAACTCTCACATGGTTTTATACTCCCTGCTTAGGCTGTTTTCTTTCCACCTCCTCTTCCCTTCTCAAGTAGTTTCCTGCCTTCTCTCAGAGAATCTCTCTGTTCTTGGCTGTGATCCTGTTTACAGAATAATCTGTGTCAAAGTTGAGGAAACAAATGTTTCATTTATTTCAAACTGATAACAAATGAACACGTTTTGGATTTCTGTTTTAGCTCAGCTTTCTGGTATCACAATGGACATTTTAAAAGTCTGTGAACATCATCAAGCTTTCTGCTACTTTTCAGTGAATTAAATACCTGCAGTCTTTTCTTTGTGGTATGTGAGGCATGTGCATGATGTGTATGTAGGTAGGTGAGTCTCCTGTGGTCAATGTTAAATATGACTGCATGATAAATGTGTGAATTGTTAGAAATAGGTTTGACTAAACCTTCACACTAATATTTAACCTGAATTAGTTAATCAAATTCATCAAAATTGTGTTTATTTGGGTATATTATTTGGGGGTTTGAAATTATCTTTTAGAAATGACTCCTCTATTATCCAGATGTTTAAATTAAAAAAAAAAAAAAAAAAAAAAACTAGGCAACTGATTCTGATCGCATCTTATTTTATACTCTGGATTAAAAAAAAATCTGTGACTATCTGGTTCTGATAGATTGAGCTATTCTGGAGGCAGACAGGCAGGATGCTATAGCATAGGTTACCACTCAGTTCACTTAGACAGATCATGAGCAAGTTGGAGCCTTAATTCGCCTCAGCAGGATGCTTTACAGACTTCTCTGAGTGAATCTAATTGAAAAGTGAACCCCCTCTGTGACCTTGGTTACCTGAATCAATCAGTGTTGCCATTTTCACCGATCCAGAGCACTTCAGTGTGGAAATGAGATGGCTTCATGAAATGGAGTGTATCATTGACCCAGGTGGATGGTTTCACCTTATTTTCAGACAGATTGTTGGTTGGCCCTGGATTCTTCTACCTTCTATCTAGCAACAGGGAGTTTCTGGACTATTCAGAGAGTATTCTAAGCATAGAGAATCTAAATCTTGAGACTGTGTTCAACAGTAAAGAAAAAATACATTAAAAATTTGTTAGACAAAATTGAATATTAATTTTTATCAATAATAACAGATTGAGCCTTCATTCATTTCTCCTTGAAGATAATAAAGTAGGGTAGGGATGAGAAATTAGAAGCATCTTCTTCCTATTTATTAATTTGTTTATGTATAACTATTGACCACTTACTAGTTGCCAAGCACTACACTTGCTGACAGGGACACAACAGTAAACAGGGCATAGTTCCTCCCTTACAAAAACAAATCATGCTATTTTTATCAGAGGTTTTCATTGTCCCCTTAAAAATGCCATTTATTCTTTTGTCTTTAAAGTATGGAAGTTTCACACTTGGACAATGTAAATATATAAAACAAAATAGCTAAAAATAGAAGGAAGCAGTTCTAAATATTAACACTACTGAGTTTGAGTGAACATTTGTATTCTGTTTTCACACTGTTGATAAAGACATAACAAGACTGGGAAGAAAAAGAGGGTTAATTGGACTTACAAGTCCACATGGCCGGGGAGGCTTCAGAATCATGTTGAGAGGCGAAAGGCACTTCTTACATGGGGGTGGCAAGAGAAAAATGAGGAGGAAGCAAAAATGGAAATGGATCCATCAGATCTCAATAGACTTATTCACTATCTCAAGAATAGCACAAGAAAGACTGGCCCCGTGATTCAATTACCTCCCCCTGGGCCCTCCCACAACACATGGGAATTCTGGGAGATAAAAGTCAAGTTGAGATTTGGATGGGGACAGGGCCAAACTATATCATTCTGCCCCTAGACCCTCCAAATCTCATGTCTTCCGAACAGTCCCTTAAAGTCTTAATTCATTTCAGCATTAACCCAGGAGTCCACAGTCCAAAGTCTCATCTGAGACAAGGCAAGTCCCCTCTGCCTATGAGATTGTAAAATCAAAAGCAAGCTAGTTACTTCTTAGATACAATGGGAGTACAGGTATTGGGTAAATACAGCCATTCTAAATGAAAGAAATTGGCCAAAACAAAGAGGTTACAGGGCCCATGCAAATCTGAAATCCAGTGGGGCAGTCAAACTTTAAAACTGGAAAATGTTCTCTTTTGACTCCAGGTCTCACATCCAGGTCACACTGATGCAAGAGGTGGGTTCCCATGGTCTCAGGCAGCTCCACCCTGTGGGTTTACAGGGTACAGCCTCTCTCTTGGCTGCTTTCATGGGCTGGTGTTGAGTGGCTGAAGCTTTTCCAGGTGCATGGTACAAACTGATGGTGGATCTACTGTTCTGGGTTCTGGAGGATGGTGGCCCTCTTCTCACAGCTCCACTAGGCAGTGCCCCAGCAGGGACACTGTGTGGGGGCTCCGACCCCACATTTCCCTTCAGCACTGCCCTACCAGAGGTTCTCCATGAGGGCCTTACCCCTGCAACAAACTTTTGCCTTTGCATCCAGGCATTTGCATACATCCTCTGAAATCTAGGCGGAGGTTCTCAAACCTCAATTTTCTTGACTTCTGTGCACCTACAGGCTCAACAACTCATGGAAGCCTCCAAGGTTTGGGGCTTCCACCCTATGAAACCACAGCCTGAGCTGTATGTTGGCACCTTTCAGCCATGGCTGAAGCAGCCTGGACACAGAGCATCAAGTAACTAAGCTGCTCACAGCATGGGGACCCTGGGCCCAACCCATGAAACCATTTTTTCCTCCTGGGCTTGTGATGGGAGGGGCATCCATGAAGGTCTCTGACATGGCCTGGAGACATTTTCCTCATGGTTTTGGGGATTAACATTGGGCTTCTTCTTCTTATGCAAATTTTCATACCCAGCTTGAATTTCTCTCCAGAAAAGGGGTTTTCCTTTTCTATCACATAGTCAGACTACAAATTTTATAGACTTTTATGCTCTGCTTCCCTTATAAAACTGAATGCCTTTAACAGAACACAGGTCACCTCTTGAATGCTTTGCTGCTTAGAAATTTCTTCTGCCAGATATTCTAAATCATTTTTCTCAAGTTCAAAGTTCCACAAATCTCTATGGCAGAGGCAAAATGATGCCAGTCTCTTTGCTAAAACATAACAAGAATCACCTTTACTCCAGTTCCCAACAAGTTCCTCATCTCATATGAGATCACTTTAGCCTGGACCTTATTGTCCATATCACTAGCAGCATTTTGGGCAAAAGCATTCATCAAGTCTCTAGGAAGTTCCAAACTTTCCCACATTTTCCTGTCTTCTACTGAGCCCTTCAAACTGTTCTAATCTCTGCCTGTTACCGAGTTCCAAAGTCACTTCCACATTTTCAGGTATCTTTTCAGCAATGCTCCACTCTACTGGTACCAGTTTACAGTATTATTCCATTTTCATGCTGCTGGTAAAGACATATCCAAGACTGGGAAGAAAAAGAGGTTTAATTGGACTTACAGTTCCATATGGCTGGGAGGCGTCAGAATCATGATGAGAAGTGAAAGGCACTTCTTACACGGTAGTGGTAAGAGAAAAATGAGGAGAAAGCAAAAGCAGGAACCCCTAATGAACCCATCAGATCTCATGAGACTTATTAACCATCATGAGAATAACAAGGGAAAGACTGACCTCCATGACTCAGTTAACTCCCTCTGGATCCCTCCCACAACAGGTGGGAATTCTGGGAGACACAATTCCAGTTGAGATCTGGATGGCGACACAGCCAAACCATATCAGCATTACACCAGACTTCTATCTCCATAGTTACATGTCTATCTTAATAGGATACATTTAGAGTTATACAAGTATGTAGAGATATGAATGAGAATTTTTTTTACAGAAAGAATATGTAAAGTGTGTATAATTTATATAAAATTTCTACCTGATATATATATAATATGTATCTAGCACTTGTCTTAAAGTACACACACTCACACACACACAGACACACACACATTCATCACCAGATATTTTTGCATAGTTGTTTAATTGTATTTTTACAATGTGTCCAGAAATAAGGTGTCTGTAACACAATGTATCTGTACTTTTATTGTTATATTATTCCTCAATGTATAGTACTATCTGTAAGGCTGGTTGCCTCTCCAGGATCTCAGACACACACCCGCCCCCTTTTTTCCAAAAGCTCAGACATGCTCGGGCATGTTCCCTTCTCCCCTTCTCGCACAGCCTGGCCTTTCCTTAAAGAACCCAGTATGCAAGCAGGGTCTTGTGATTCTATCCAATAGTAGCCAAGTCTTTCTAGCCAATAGCAGCCGAGTCTTTCTAGTCAATGGCAGCTGAGTCTTTCTAGCCAGTAGCAGCCGAGTAATTCTAGCCAATAGCAACCAAGTCCTGTATGCAAACGGGGGCTTGTAACCTTACCCAATAGTAGTCCTGCTCTCCCACAACCAATCGAGCTCCTTCACTTCCTATAAAAATCCATGTCTGAGAGGAGTCTGTGCGACTTCTCCAGCCCCTCCTGTTGGACCGCAGAACCTCACCCGGGAGCCTGAATAAACCAGTCACATTGGATCTTCTTGTATTGGCCTCAGTTTCTTCCTTTTAAACTCGGCAAGAACAAACCTTACACTATCAGCATGTTATATCATTATATACTTCATATTCTTACAAACAATTGCTAAGGTTAAGCAATTAAAAGCTTACCAGTGTTGTGTGAAAATAATGTAAATGCTTCAACTTGTAGATGTCAAAATTGAACATATTTCACACCGTTATTGTTACTTTATGTTTCTTCTTTGGCAATCTTTTCTTATATTATGTCATTTTTATACTATGGAAGTGGACATTTATTGATGTCATTTACTAAAATCTATTGTGAGCCAAGCCATATTCTGGGTACTGGAAATACATCATTAATTAAAACAGACAAAAATAACTGCCTTCTTAGGATTCACATTTTATCAAATGATGATAAAATATAAATATATCAATTATTAAAACATGAAAGTTGTTAAAACATAAAACCAGGATGAAGGAATTAATGTTTTAAATATTTAATGAATATTAATCATTTGCTATCCATGTATATTACATTTTTGTTCCCATCTTAAACTGTGTTTTAAATTGCTTTCTTATGAAAGCTTTTCAAAGTATAGATCTGATAACAGTAAAGTGGTTTAGTAATTTGCTATCTGGTTTCTTATTTATAAAAAATGTAAAAATATTTCTGTTTATTTTTACTGGTACTTTCTAAACTTTATTTTCATGTTTATATTCTTTGATTCAAATGTTACAAATTTTTAAGAGAAACAAATTCAACAATATATATAGGGTGAGGCAACTGACCCTTCACGTAGGTAGATATGTGTGTATATGCATATGTATAGACACACACACACACACACACACACACACACACACACGCACCCCTATGTACATGATGAAGGGTCAGTTGTCCCAAAAATTTATTTAAATATTCATCCCACTGATTACTAATGTCAACTTTATCTCATAGTAAATCCTTGTATATGCCTACATTCATTTTTGGATAAACTTTTCTGTTTAATTGAAATTTCATTCCATTCCTATGCCAATGCAGGCATAAATATTACTGTTTTAAAAGTAATTTTTCAAAGTATTGGATACCTAGTAAGAAAAACATAAGCCATTTTATTTTTTCTAAGAATTCCTAATTATTCTTACTATATAAAATTAACACATAATATTTTACATGTAATGTAATATAAATATGAATGAGTCAATAAAATCTCTCACTAATATGTTGATAGGAATTAAATTATATTTTCATGCTCATTTAGTGATGCTGATATAGTTTGCTGTGTTAAAGTATAGAATAGACTAAAATCTTCATAGATTCCTGGGTTTATTACTGTTGTTCTTAAGCCCAGACTTGGGTTGCATTGAGTCCTGCACATATGTATTCACTGAAAAGGTAATTACTGGCTTCTTTTAATATGTTAGTTCTATATTGAATGAAATGATAAAATATAGTGACAAAAATTAATGTAATAGAAACAAGTTGAAGAAAAACATATAGTACCAAACTAAACTAAATGGTTATTCTTTGAGTAATAAGGTAGACAGACATTGGTTAGACTAAAAAAAATGAGTAATGGCACAACAGTAGGTCACAATAATAAGAAATAGAGATGTAAATACATACATGATATAAAGAATAAAATACAAACACATTATTGTGAATTCTATACACTAACATTTTTGAAAATGAAAAGGAATTGAAGTTTTTAAAGAAAAACATATCAATTATTTCTCAAAATGCAACAAGAAACTTGAATTAAAAATAATCATTAGCTTTGGGAGGCCAAGGCAGGTGGCTTGCCTGAGGTCAAGAGTTCAAGACTAGCCTGACCAACATAGTGAAACCCTGTCTCTACTAAAAATACAAAAAATTAGCTGAGCATGGTTGTGGACGCCTGTAATCCCAGCTATTCGGGAGGCTGAGGCAGGAGAATCATTTGAACTCGGGAGGCGGAGTTTGGGGTGAGCCGAGATTGTGCCATTGCACTCCAGCCCGGAAAACAAACTCCGTCTCAAAACAACAGCAACAACAACAACAACAACAACAACAACAAAACATTAGGGTAACTGAATTTGTCTTTTAAACATCTAAGTTCACAAAACTGCTGATGCTTAAATGGCACAAGTGGGTGGGTTTTGATGAAATATTCAAATTAAATTTCAACGTTATACAACCTTCTTTTTGGAAAACAGAAACATTTTATATATGCTGACTTGTTTTTTACACTAATTATAATCGTGACATCAAAATAGTTAAGAAATATACATTATTAAAACACTTTTAAGTCAATATCTTATAAAAGTGGTTTTTAAAATCCTAATTAAGATTTTTAAAAATCCAGTAGAGCTTTGAAAACTAATGTACTATAAACAATTTTTTCCCAATATGCAAAGGTTATTCAATGATAGAAAATATTTTAATATTTACTAATTTAATAGTTACTTAACTTACTACATTAAGAAGTTATTGGAGAAAAATATGTAGCCACCTTGGTAGATTCAGTAACAGCACGCAAATTTAGACTCAAAGAAACAGAGATGAAAAACAAACTTAAATAATTTGATAGGGTATTCACTAAAAAGATGTAAAAAATGCGACACCTAGTTCTAAATCATTTGTAGTATTCCCTTTAGAATCAAAGAGGCCTATCTTAACAGCTTCTATTGTGCTGTGCCCTTGACATTTCCCTTAAACAGAAAATTAAAGGGGGGGGGGAAAGAAACTTTTATAAAAGAATATACACACAAACAATCACAGCTAAAATGAAACTATAAAATAGTTCTGGATATAAAACCAATTTTAAAATGACTTTTTAAAAATATTAACAACTGGAAATATAATTGGAACATGAATATATACTATACACATACACATATATATGCCATGTCCAAGAGTAACAAATATAAGATGCTTCAAAAAAAAAAAAAAATTTCATATATAAAGAGAAAAGTATAATATTTCATAGAAGTTCAGATGTGGTGGCTCACACCTGTAATCGCAGCACTTTGAGAGTCCAAGGCTGGTGAATCACTTGAGGTCGGGAGTTTGAGGCCAGCCTGACCAACGTAGAGAAACCGTGTCTCTACTAAAAATACAAAATTAGCCGGGTCTAGTGGTGCATGCCTGTAATCCCAGCTACTCGGGAGACTGAGGCAGGATAATTGTGAACCTGGGAGGTGGAGGCTGCAGTGAGCCGAGATTGCACCATTGCACTCCAGTCTGGACAACAAAAGTGAGACTCCATCTCAAAAAGAAAAAACAATCATAGAAAAACATAGGTAAGACTCAGCAAAATTTATTGTTTCATTATTATATCATTTTTTATAAATTCATCTACAAAGATATTACAGATTGATTTAAAAGACTAAATCTTTGGATACGTCAGAAGAAAGGGTAAGTGAACTTGAAGACATGCCAAAAGAAATGTGAATTGAAGTCAAATGAAAGCAACACATCAATATTTGAATATAATAGCACAACCTCCAATTTAGAGTTCCAGATGGAGTGAAGAGAGTGAATGGGGCAGAAAAAAATGTCAAGAAAATTTTCTCCATTTTTTCCTGATCTCTTCAAAGATAGCAACTCAGAAAGCCAATCAATTAAGTGAGTCTCAAGTGAGATGAATTAAAAAAAATTTGTACTTAGGCACATCATAGAAAAAAGATTGAAATCAAACATCAAGAGAACTGGAGTTTCTATAGACTAAACATCTTTAAATTGTTTTTAAAAAGTTATTAGAGATTAAAGGAACATTTTGCTACGATAAAGGTTCAATCCATCAGGAAGCTATAACAATTATATATGTGCCTGACAGTGGAACTTCAAAATATATGAAATAAAATAAAGGACTGAAGAGACAAATAATTAACTGTCCTGGCACAGTAGCTCATGCCTGTAATCCCAGCACTTCGGGAGGTTGAGGGGAGTGGGTCACTTGAGCCCAGGCTCTTTGAAAGATCAATATAATTGAAAAAACTTTACTTAGACTGATAAAAAAATAAAAAAAGAGAAAAGACTCAAATGCCCTGATATGGTTTTCCTGTGTCCCCACACAAAATCTCATCTTAATTATAACCCCTATAATCCCCATGTATTAACGACTGGACCAGGTGGAGGTAATTGAATCACGGGGGCAGTTTCCTCCATGTTATTGTCGTGATAGTGAATGAATTCCCATGAGATCTGATGGTTTTAAAAGCGGCTCTTCCTCAGCTTTACTTGGCACTTCTCCTTCCTACCACCTTGTGAAGAAGGTGCCTTGTTTCCTCTTTGCCTTCCGCCATGATTGTGTTTTCTGGTGCCACCACGGCAATGCTAAAAAATAACAAGAATCATCTTTGCTTCAGTTTCCAACAAGTTCCTCATCTCCATCTGAGATCACTTCAGCCTGGATTTCATCGTCCATATCATTATCAGCATTTTGGTCAAAGCCATTCAACAAATCTCTAGGGAGTTTCAGTTCCCCACATTTTCTTGTCTTCTTCTGAGCCCTCTAAACTGTTCCAACCTCTGCTTCTCATCCAGTTCCAAAGTCACTTCCACATTTTCGGGTAGCTTTTTAGCAGCACCCAACTCTACTGGTACCAATTTACTGTATTGTGTGGGAATTATGGGAGCTACAAGATGAGGCTTGGGTGGGGACACAGAGCCATATCATATCATTGTATGATTTACTTCATGTAAAATGTCCAAAACAGGCCAATTTATATGAGTGGAAAGTAGGTTACTGGTTAACTCTAACTTGTGGGCTCAGGGTGAAATGGGAGTGACTGCTAGTGGGTACAAGGTTCTTTTGGGGAGTGATAAAAACATCCTAAAATTAGACAGTCATACTGGTTGCCTCACTGTGAATATAATAAAAACAATAGAATTGCACACTTGAATGTATTTGGTTTTATGGTATATGAATCATATCTCATTGAAATTTAGAAAATCACAGAGAAGCTGGGTGTGGTGGCTCACGCCTGTAATCCCAGCACTTTGGGAGTCTGGGGTGGGTGGGTCACAAGGTCAGGAGTTCGAGACCAGGCTGACCAACATGGTGAAATCTTGTCTCTACTAAAAGTACAAAACTTAGCTGGCACCTGTAATCCCAGCTACTCAGGAGGCTGAGGCAGGAAGATCTCTTGAACCCAGGAGGTGGAAGTTGCAGTAAGCCAAGATCACACATTGCACTCCAGCCTGGGTGACAGAGTGAGACTCTGTCTCAAAAAAAAAAAAAAAAAAGAAAAAAGAAAAAAAAAAAGAAAAAGTAAAAGAAAAAAGAAAATCACAGAGGAAAAAATATTGAAATGGTCAGGAAAAAATGATACATTATATAGAGAAACCCAATGATAAGAATGAGAGCTGATGTTTGTTTTAAACTTTATTTTTTGTAAAGCAGTATCTGTTTCACACCAAAATTGAGAGGGAGGTACAAAGATACTCCATATAATCCTTGACCCCATGTACACGTAGCCTCTCTCATTATCAACATCCTCCACTAAAGTAGTACATTTGCTATAGTTGATTAACCCACATTGACACATCAATACCACTCACAGTCCACATTTTACATAAGGGCTCACACTTGGTGTTCATCCTATGGAGCTGGAAAAATGCAAAATGACATGTATTCACCATTATAGCACCATTTTTTTCCAGTGCTCTAAAAATCCTCTGTGCTCTGTGTATTTATTCTTTCTGCCCTCATAACCCCTGTGAACCACTCATCCTTTCACTGTCTCCATAGTTTTGCCTTTTCCAGAATGTTGTATAGTTGGAATTATACAGTATATAGCTATTTCAGATTGAGTTCTTTCACTTAGTAATATGCATTTAGTTTCTCTCTGTCTTATTGATAAAGCTGCTATAAACATCTGTGTGCAGGTTTTTATATGGACATTGTTTACAGCTCCTTTACATAAAGGAATGAGATTGTTGGATCATGTGGTAAGAGTATATTTACTTTTGTAAAGAAGTGCAATAGTGTCTTCTGAAGTGAGTGTGCTATTTTGCAAACCTACCAGCAATAAATGAGTATTCCTGCATACTGGCTGGCTTTTTTAGTTGCCAGTGTTCTGGATTTTGGCCATTTTAATACTAGTATCTTGTTTTAATTTGTATTTCTCTGAGGACATGTTGTGGATCATCTTTTCTTATACTTATTTGTCATTTCTTTATATTCTTTGATAAAGTAACTGTTCAGGTCTTTTGCCTATTTTTAAATCAGGTTGTTCATTTTTTTACTATTGCGATTTCAGTGTTCTCTGTTTATTTTGGATAGAAGTTCTTTATCAGATACATCTGCAACTATTTTCTCACAGTGTTGTCTAAAATTATTGCCATGCCCAGGGTCATCTTTGTTTTCTCCTGTTATATTCTAAAAATTTTATAGTTTTGAGATTTACATTTAGGTCTATGATCCATTCAAAATTAACTTTTAGGAAGGGTGTAAGACCTCTTTTCAGATTGACTTTTTAAATAAGAATATTCAGTTTTTCCAGCACCATTTGTTGAATACTATCTTTTCTGTATTGTATTGACTTTACTCCTTTGTCAAAGACCAGTTGACTATATTTGTGTGGGTCTATTTCTGGACTTTCTATTCTTTTCCATTTATCTGTCTATCTATTCTTTTATCAATAGCACACTATTTTTATTATTAAGCTTTATAGTAATTCTTGGAGTCGGGTAGAATCAGTTCTCTGACTTTGTTCTTTCCTTCAGTATTGTGTTGACTATTCCAGGTCTTTGTCTTTCCATGTAAACTTCAGAATCAGTTTATATCTATAAAAATTTGGGGGGTATTTTGATTGGGATTGCATTGAATCTGTAGATCAAATTGGGGAGAACTACATCTTGACAATATTGAGTCTTCCAATCCATGAACTTGTGATATCTCTTCATATGTTTAGTTCTTTGATTTTTTTTTTACTGAAGTTTTATAACTTTTCTTTTATAGATCTTGTGGATATTTTGTTAGATTTATACCTGAGTATTTCCTTTTGAGTTCTGTTAATGTAAATAGTATTATCTCTTCAGTTTCAAATTTCATGTTTTCATTGCTCATATATAGAAAAGTGATTGACTTTTGTATATTAATCTTGTATCCTGTAGCCTTGCTATAAACACTTATTAGTTCCAGGATTTTTTGATTATTTATTCTTGTGGATTTTCTACCAGTCATGTTTACTGTGGGAAGAAAGACAGTTTTATTGTTTTCTACCCAATCTGTATATCCCCCCACCTTTTTTTTTTTCTGTGTTAGTTAATACTTCCAGTACAATTCCGAAAAGAAGGAATGTTGAGAGGATCCTTGTCTTGTTTCTAAGTTTAGTAGGAAAAGTGCTAGTTTCTTACTTTTAGGTATGATGGTAGCTTTACAATTTTTGTAGCTATTATCTATAAAGTTAAGAAAGTTGCCCTCCATGACAGGTGATTTTTTATCAGGAAAATTCTATGTCAGCAACAGAACAAGTTCTTTAAAATGTAAAAAGATTAAAAACCTACAATAAGTCATGGCATTTTTTTCAATGAAATTTCCTTAGTTTTAAACAGATTAAACTATAGCCACATATATCAATCAAGATCTCTAGGTGAGTTTTACAAATCCTAAATAAATAAAGACATTTGACAAGTATTATAAATTACAATTATATAGGTGTATACATACTTTTGATCAATTGTGACTAGAATAAAAGGTAAAATTTCCTTTTTAAACAAACCATAGAATTTGCAAACCCTCTTGGTCTCCTTATTGTAGCTCATCGTCTCACTTGTTTTATTGTAATCATTCACGAAAATGTATTCTCAACCTTCCAGAGAGTGATTTTAGTAAACGTAACTCAGTACATACTCTGGATTCCAGCCAGTAGATTTTTTTTCCTTTGGGGAAAGTAGTGAAGATATGAAGAAATATGTAACGTATATTTTGAATGTTTCTCTTTTCTTAATTATTTACAAATACAATTAACTAAGAAAGCACATGAGTGAAGACTGTGCTACAAGTTTGGACTGTACAATTCTGTGATGTTTTCTAAAATGTAATATTTCTTTAATGCCCCAAGAAATTATTATAATTTACTATACAGCAAAACCACTCAATTAAAGTACTCATTATCTGTGCAAAATATGAAAATGCACATTCTCATTTTCCTATATGTTCTGGTGATAATTATATAACACTGCTAGTTGAGATAAGAATAAGTTGCTAGAATTGTATTATTTATAAATATATTACCACAGAGGATGCATTTACTTTTATTCAGGTATCATGCATGTTTCTGCTAGGACACAGTAATAGCATAGAAAGTGGTGTGTAATATACACATGTCCCAAATTCCTTGTTTCATATTTGAGGTAACAGTAAGCTGATGTATTAGCAATATATACATATATTCCCTTGAGAAAGATTCTGTGTGAACCCTCTCTATTCAGTTGCAGCGTTTCAACTTTTTAAAATAACATTTGGAACTCCTCCAATTTAGGAAATAGAACTTTAGGAACCAAGGAATTAGTACAATAACAGAAGCCTCAAAATGTCTTGTTTGTTTTTTTCAGATCGAAAACATTTCAATCAGCTAAACCTTGATATATCAAAAATTAAATTAAAATACAAGAGAAAATATATGCTTTACACTGAATGGTGGTATAAAACCTATTACACAAAGATTTCTATCTTAAGATTAACTTAAGAAGGGCCTACATTTCAAATGTTGAAACTCAAAGTGGAGATTTAATTTTATGAAAATATAAACAATTGTTAGTCATTAAAGTTAAAATTGCTCTAAAAAAGAAAAATTTCGTGAAATTCTGCTGTTTGTCAGTAAAATGGAAAATGTTTTTCTTTCAAAGACATATTCAAAATTTCCAGCTCAATTTCTGTTAAAAGTGTTAATTAAGAAAGTCATTTTAGTGAATTCTTAGTGATTTGTTTCATAGTGTTGCTTTTCAATAATAAGGATGTATTGTTTCCCTCTAAATAAATATTGAGTGCTTTTCAGTCAGACTATGAAATCTCATAACTGTGTTTTCTGTCATGTATCAACAGAATTAAACATCAATAACTTGATTTTAACCTCCTATATCTGCATGTTTACTTCTGACATTATTCTTAGCTGAGAGTTTCGGAGATTATGAGTATATCATGAGTAGCTTCTTAATGAGAGAAATTTAGGTTTAATTTAAAAGTATGCTTAAATCATCTATATAAATATTTTGTTTTATTTTATTTTGAGATGGAATCTCACTCTGTCATCCAGGCTGGAGTGCACTGGCAAGATCTTGGCCTACTGCAACCTCTGCCCCCCAGGTTCAAGTGATTCTCCTGCCTCAGACTCCCAAGTAGCTAGGATTACAGGCACCACCAGCTAATATGTGTATTTTTAGTAGAGATGAGATTTCATCATGTTGGCCAGGGTTGTCTTGACCTCCTGACTTCAGGTGGTCTGCCTGCCTCGGCCTCCCAAAGTGCTGGGATTACAAGTGTGAGCCTCTGCACTCAGCCATATATGAAGATAGTAATATTTAAAAATGATATTTAATTTATAATTTTGTTTCATTTCTCTTTTTGTCCATCTCAACCATTATTCACTCTGCAACTGTGACTATAGTTCTTTTACTGACAGGCAAATCTGATGATAGCACTTTGGGGCTAACTCGCTCACGCATTTTCCCCATTGACCCATGGAATCCTTACGTGGAGTCTTCAAGGTCTTCCTGTTATTTCCCTATTTTGACTTAACCTCCACTCATGATAAACTGCTTACACTTTCCTGAAACTACATATGACTATTTGATTCTAAGATTTTCTAGAAGTGATAACTACATTCCAGAATACATTTTTTTCTTCTCTTGAGTTAATCCCTACTTGTCACCACCTTCAAGAAGACTCCCCTTGTTTCCTCTTATCTTTATTTATGTGTTAAGCATTTATTGAGACCCTGTGATGTGCAAGGTGCTGCCAAAAGCATTGGGGTTTCAGCAGAGAACAAGACAAAGCTTCTGCACTTAACGATTCTTGCATCCTGAAATAAAGGTGTTAGTATTCCCTCAACATAATACTGAATTCCATCACATTTTAATTGTCAGTTTCTTTTTCCTCTCCCCTAGTAGATAGCAACCTTCTTGAAAATGTAGGCTGTGCCTTACTTGTCATTTAGTTTTACTGCATTTCTCTCAATAACTAGCACAAATGGAAACTCATTAAACGTTTATGAGTAAATAAATAGATATCTCAATGCTTTCTCTCCAGCCACAGAGTGAAATAAGAGTCTTATGCAAAATTAGAAGTACGTGTCTAGTGATAAGCAGCACAGTATATTTTGAGGCAACAAATCATATCAGTGTAGAACTCTACTTGTCAGAATATTCTGAAATTAAACCTGCTGTACCTGAAATCTGTCTTGCTATAGTTTCATAGTTGTACTAGTAAAAAAAAAGAAAACAAAATGACTAAAAATTATTAGACATCTACAATGACAAGCATTTAACATATGTGATTCACTTTATTCTTTCAGGAACCCTAAGAAAGTAGGATGGTGATTTTTCTTTTTTACATATATAGATGTTAAACCAAGGCAAATATAAGTCAAGTCACTTGTTTGCAATAGGTTTAGTAAGTGTTACGGCTGGTAGCAAACCTGACATGCATCATATCCATGATAATTAACATCTTTCCTCGTGTACTTGAAATAGGGCTACACTATACAATACTTTGCCACTTGCTAGCTGGGTGAATGAGTTAACTTCATTCCATAGTTTCTTCATCTACATACGGATGGCATGAGAATTAAATGATACAGTCTGTTGAAAACACTTGGCGCAGTACTTCCCAAACAGTAAAGATTCTTCATGTATTTCCATCTTGTTAAGCAAAAATAACCATATGGCAATACATTCCACTACAAAATAACAGCTATTTTTCTCCTAGCATGAGTGACTTCAATGTTACTATTTTAAAGATATATAAAACTTGCAAGAAAACAACTTATTTATTCATTGAACACTGCTTCCATCATCTTTCACCAACTTTACACAGTGGCTTGTGCAAAGTAGCTGTTCAATTAAATGCTTTTGGTTGGATAAGTAGAACAAATACTGATACGTACTCAAAGTAAGATTTTATGTCAGTCTACTATCAATCTGCCTTAATTATTTACAAAAATCTTAAACATGTGGAAGTGGTAAAACATGTAGAAAAAACTACAGTTACTAAGTTCAAACTGTTTGAGCTTATGTGTCCATGCCAACAAACTGGCAATGTATTCTTTAAAAAAAAAACTGACATAAATTCTTGCTATAAAATATATACATTAAACAAAACATAACTAAAAGGCACATATCCTGAGCTACTGCCCTTGCAAATAAGCTACTTGACTGTACTATCTATGGCACTTCTGGAGGCAAACATGTTCTAACCAAAGATTTATTTTCATCTTTATCAAAATCAGATGATCTTTCCAATAAAAATGAGTATGGTAATATTATAATTTTCATACTTTGTCAGAAAATATATATGTATTATTTTTTGGTCATTATTGGAGGCAAATAACACACTTTGAAACAACAGCTATCCATATGGAATTCTATTTAGTGAGTTAACAGAGATTTGATGTGAAGTCTTCAATTTCATAATGCAGCAAATTCAAATGCAAAGTGGCAAGAGTGAGGATCAACTCTGTAAAAATAAATAAAGGGTCTCTTCAACTCTCGTTCAGATGCTTCTCCTAATTTTAAGACTCTTCACTTCTCAAAATTTCTCTGAAATGAATTTTTAAAATCAATACCTCTATTTGTGTTTGAATTTTCCATTGTACATCACGATCTATGATCATATTTTTCATCTGAATTCAAAAAACTCCTCTCAAAATGCTATAGATCTATGTGCAGATGAGATAAGCCTAAACTCAACATCGTCAGTGTTCTGCTATACAGAGAACAAAGTTAATGTACTTTACAGAAAAGACAGCAACAAAGGTGCAGAGAAAAAGAAAACAGTCAGTATAAAGTAGAAAATGCACATGAAGTAAGTGCCAAGGATGTTGCACTTAGTACAAAGTGATGTGGCAAAGGAAGGGGTTCAAAGAAGTAATAAAGAGAGCTACGTACAACAGATACAGGTTTTAAATTTTGGTTTCGAGAAAAGAAGTTTGGCTATGAAAAGACTGTGGAGACAGGATTTCACATGAAAGACAGAGCACTGTGTTAGTATGTATAATTACTATATATCCAAAATAATCAAAACTATGAACTGATCTATCTCTCCATGTGGAAATAGCACATCCAGAAACTGAACAAAATAGATAATTAGGACATTTAAAATAAAATCGAGTTCTGTTTTCACCGTATTGGAGGTAAAGTGGAGATCAGACTATGAAGTTTAATGTATCTTCTAGTAGAAAAAATAGTATTAAACCAAGAGGGCTCATAAATGGTGGTAAGATTTATTTGGGGATGATCTCAGAATAGGAGTGCTAGTGCTGGACAACATACTAAAATGAGTAGGAAGGCTCCAGTGAAAAACATCTGGTGACATCTGGTAAATAAGTGAAGTAGCACAGATTTTCTATGTTGCTTGACATGTTAAATGTATAGACATCCTGGGCAGAAGATAATTATGAAACTGAACATATTCAATAGAAAGAAAGGGAACATTCCCAACACCAGAAAAAAAAAAAAATGAGTTTGAAGTAAGTATTGAAATTAAGCTAAACAATTCACAGTACATTGTGCTTGAGAGCTCTGAGAACTGGAATTTTAAAGCCCACGTAAAAATTGAGTTGAGGGCTATGCCTTTGAGAGATTGGGGACTCAGAACTTTGCTACATGCATAAAGCCAAGAGCGAAAAGAATTGTTGAACCCCAAAACCCAAAAAACAAAAACAAAGAAGCAAAAGCAACAGTGACTAAACAACTTCGACTTGTCAGTTTAGGGACAATCTAGAAAGTCTACCTAGACCAGGAGATGAAAATCAGAAATCTAAGTGGGTGTTATCACTGGCGTAACCTTAAAATTCTTTCTTTCTCTTTCTTTCTTCCTTTCTCTCTCTTTCTCTTTTCCTTTCCTTTTTCTTTTTCTTTTCTTTTCTTTCTCTTTCTTTCTTCTACTTCCTTCCTTCCTTCCTTCCTTCCATGCATCACCAGTCAAATCAGGGAATTATCCTTGATCCCACCCAGCTACCCTTTTCTTATTCCCTTACCTTCATTCAACCCATTGCTAGCTCTTAGGTCCTGTGAACATTTCATAATCCAAGTCAGTCAAATCCATCTCATGGAGTGATGGAAATCCCACCTGGTTTTCCTTGTTTGAATTTTGCATATCATTCATTAATCCAAGCAATAGTTATTGGGCACATATGCTATGTGCCTGTCATTGTTTTACATATAGGGAATATAGCATTAAACAGAACAGACAATTCCTGCCTTAGCGCTTATATTCTAATGGGGGAAACACACAGCAAATAAGAAATGTAAGCAAAATACATGTAATTCTGATGCTCAAAGTGGTAAGAAGGAAAAGAAAGATAGAAGCATAGAATGATATAGGAGAATAAGAAATTATGGGATATATTTTTTAAATGAAGTAGAAGGTGAAGACTTCACTGGGAACATGCTACTTGAGTAAATATTTGAGAAGGTTAAGGCGTGAGCTATGAAAACATCTGGAGGAAGAAAGCTCTAGACAAAGAGAAAAGTAGGTGCAAATATCTAACAATCTGTAATCAGAGCTATCACATTACATAGATATCAAGTAACTGCTATGCTTAAATAGATTCTGGAACTTTTGCAATTCTTCCAGAATAACATAAAAATACTTTTTGTATAATATCCTAAAGGCTGTTCAAGATTTGGTCCTGAGACCCCATTTCCTCTTAGTGTATTTCCTGCCAGCCACAAGCAGCACCCTGTTTTTCTGCAGGCCACAGTTATTTGATCATGCCAGGGACATTGTCACTTTGGGCCCTTGCACCTAAAGTTATTTTCTTTTTCTTTTTACCTATTCCTGTATCTAGCTACTTTTTCTTCTTCAGGTTCAAGTTAAATAGTATCTTTTCAAAGAAGAAGTTTCTGAGCATCCTGGTTTTTAAGACATGCAATTATTCATCCTTGCCTGACCTCCCTAGAGAAGCCCACTGATTCTTTCCTAGTATAATATATGTGTCTCTATCTCACTCTTTCATTTTTTTCTACTTCTTTATTCATTATTTTACTGTTTGCCTCCTTGCTTAACATGTAAGAAACAAAAAGAGGCCTCCTGTGTACTGTTTTGCTTTGCTTTGCTTTGTTGGTGGAGTGGCCTTTCTCCCAGCTAGGCCCATAGCTTGTGCATTGTTACCCTTCACTTCTCAGTTGTCATTTCTTCAAAGATGAACCTTCCCTACAACAGCTTTCTTCAATTACTGCTTCAGAACTTCACATGCATTAAGGGACAAGCATGTAACTGAATGTTCAGTGGCCCAGTGAGGACAATAGAAATGGGACTGTCCTTACTTGAGAAAAAAAAAAATTTTGTATATATGTATATATATAATTGTATATCTGTATAATGTGTGTGTGTGTGTATATATAAAGCATATATGTGTGTATCACAAAAATAGTTAATACAAAGAGTATATATAGATGTCCTAAAATCATTTATGATCATATATTCCAGTAGAATCTGGAGGGCCACATTCACCTCTCCCCTTAAGCAGATCATAAAGCCTTTGTTCCAGAGCTACCTTCCTTAAACCTAGAAGGAAAGTATGCACTCAAAGACACAGAGATGCCCAGGAGAATGTGAACAAACAAATCTTACTAAGTTATCCCCAATTTATTCCCATCAGATCATACTGTCTTTGTCCAATCATACTTCTGCATGATGGCCCATTCTTCATTAAACCTAATCAAAAGCACTCAGGTTTTCTTATTTCTTTGGGTTTTTATTTCGGAAGTCTTCTGCGTCACATAAAATTTATATTAAATATATTTGTTATGCTTTTCTCTTATTAGTCTATATTTTATGGGTGCCTCAGCCATGGACCTAGGGATGGGAAGTAAATACACTTCTTTTCAACCCTACTATAGCATATTTACAGGTTCCAGGGGTTAAGATATGAGCATGTTGGAGGGCCATTATTCTGCCAACCACATCAACAAAGGATCCTTCAAAGGGCCTAAGTAAAAAAGCAATCAAATCTTTCCTTTATTCCAATATGTCCACATCACAACATATTTTTGATGATTGGTATAATTGTATACTACAGGTGAATTCTCTTTGGTTCTAATTTATATTTAGAGAATAATGGATTTCAGCTCGATTAAATTTTTTTTTTTATTTTTAAATGCTGTGAGTACATAGTAGCTATGTATATTTCTAGGGTACATGAGATGTTTTGATGCATGCATGAATGTGTAATAATTACAACATGGAAAATGGGATATCCATTCCCTCAAACACATATCCTTTGTTTTGCAAACAATCTAATTATACAGCTTTCTTTCAAAATGAACAATAAATTATTTTTGACTACAGTCACCCTATTATGCTATCAAACATTAGGCCTTATTCATTCAGTTAATGATTTTTTGTACCCATTAACAATCCTCATCTACCCCATTCCCCCACCCATGGGGACTACTATAGCTCTGTAGTAAAATTTGACATCACATAATATGACTCCTCCAGTTTTGTTCTTTTTGCTTCAAACAGCTTTGGCTAGTCTGGGTCTTTGGTGGTTTCATATAAATTTTAGGATCAGTTTTTCTATTTCTGTGAAGAATGTCATTGGTATTTTGATAGGGATTGCATTGCATCTGTGGATTGCTTTGAGTAGTATGGACATTTTAAAAATATTGATTCTTCCATGGGATATCTTTCTATTTTATGGCATCCTCTTTAATGTCTTTCATCACTGTTGGTAGTTTTCATGGAAAGCGAACAACTGGCTCTTGAATGTTGACTGGATAAACAATGAAATGAAGGCAGAAATAAAGATGTTCTTCAAAACCAATGAGAATGAAGATACAACATACCAGAATCTCTGGGACACATTTAAAGCAGTGTCTAGAGGGAAATATACAGTAATAAATGCCCACATGAGAAGGAAGGAAAAATCTAAAATCAACACCCTATCATCAAAATTGAAAGAGCTAGAGGAGCAAGACCAAAAAAACTCAAAACCTAGCAGAAGATAAGAAATAACTAAGATCAGAGCAGAACTGAAGGAGATGGAGACACAAAAAAACCTTCAAAAAATCAATAAATCCAGAAGCTGATTTTTCAAAAAGATCAACAAAATAGACAGACCACTAGCCAGATTAATAAAAAAGAAAAGAGAGAATAATCAAATAGATGCAATAAAAAATGATAAAGGGGATATCACCACAGATTCCACAGAAATACAAACCATCATCAGAGATTATTACAAACATCTCTATGCACATAAACTATTAAACCTGGAAGAAATGGATAAATTCCTGGAAACTTGCACCCTCCCAGGCCTAAACCAGAAGAAGCCGAAACCCTGAATATACCAAAAACAAGGTCTGAAGTTGAGGCAGCAATTAAGAGCCTACCACCCAAAAAAATCCCAGGTCCAGACGCATTCACAGCCGAATTCTACCAGACATACAAAAAGGAGCTGGTACCATTCCTTATGAAACTATTCCAAACAATCCAAAAAGAGGGACTCTTTCCCAAATCATTTTATGAGACCAACATCATCCTGATACCAAAACCTGGCAGAGACTCAGCAAGAAAAGAAAACTTCAGGCCAATATCCATGATGAACATAGATGCAAAAATCTTCAATAAAGTACTGGCAAACCGATTGCAACAGCACATCAAAAAGCTTATCCACCATGATCAAGTAGGCTTCATCCCGGGGATGCAAGGCTGGTTCAACATACGCAAGTCTGTAAATGTAATTCACTACATAAACAGAACCAAAGACAAAAACCACATGTTTATCTCAATTGATGCAGAGGCCTTTGACAAAATTCAACAGCCCTTTATGCTAAAAACCCTCAATAAACTAGGTATTGATGAAACATATGTCAAAATAATAAAAGCTATTTATGACAAACCAACAGCCAATATCATGCTGAATGGGCAAAAACTGGAAACATTCCCTTTGAAATCTGGCACTAGACAAGGATGCCCTCTCTCACCACTCCTATTCAATATAGTATTGGAAGTTCTAGTAAGAGCAATCAGGCAAGAAAAAGAAATAAAGGGTATTCAAATAGGAAAGGAGGAAGTCAAATTGTCTCTATTTGCAGATGACATGATTGTATATCTAGAAGATTCCATCATCTCAGCCCAAAATCTCCTTAAGCTGATAAGCAACTTCAGCAAAGTCTCAGGATACAAAATCAATGTGCAAAAATCACAAGCATTCCTATACACCAATAACAGACCTAAAGAGAGCCACATCAAGAATGAACTGCCATTTACAATTGCTACAAAGAGAATAAAATACCTGGGAATACAACTAACAAAGGATGTAAAGGACCTCTTCAAGGAGAACTGCAAACCACTGCTCAATGAAATAAGAGAGGACACAAACAGATGGAGAAACATTCCATGTTCATGGTTAGGAAGAATCAATATCGTGAAAATGGCTATACTGCCCAAAGTAATTCACAGATTTAACACTGTCCCCATCAAGCTACCAAGAACCTTCTTCACAGAACTGGAAAAAACCACCTTAAACTTCATATGGAACCAAAAGAGAGCTGGCATAGCCAAGTCAACTCTAAGCAAAAAAAAACAAAGCAGGAGGCATCACACTACTGGACTTCAAATTATGCTACAAGGCTACAGTAATCAAAACAGCATGGTACTGGTACCAAAACAGAGATATAGACCAATGGAACAGAACAGAGGCCTCGGAGGCAACACCACACATCTACAACCATCTGATATTTGACAAACCTGACAAAAACAAGCAATGAGGAAAGGAGTCCCTGTTTAATAAATGGCATTGGGAAAACTGGCTAGCCATGTGCAGAAAGCAGAAACTGGACCACTTCCTGACACCTTACACTAAAATTAACTCCAGAAGGATTAAAGACTTAAACATAAGACCTAACACCATAAAAACCCTAGAAGAAAACCTAGGCAAAACCATTAAGGACATAGGTGCAAGCAAGGACTTTGTGACCAAAACACCAAAAGCATTGGCAACAAAAGCCAAAATAGAAAAATGAGACCTAATCAAACTCCACAGTTTCTGCACGGCAAAAGAAACAGTCATTAGAGTGAATCGGCAACCAATAGAATGGGAAAAATTTTTGAAATCTACCCATCTGGCAAAGGGCTGATATCCAGAATCTACAAAGAACTAAAACAGATTTACAAGAAAAGAAACAAACAAGCCCGTTCAAAAGTGGGCAAAGGACATGAACAGACACTGTACAAAAGAAGACATACATGAGGCCAACAAACATATGAAAAAATGCTCATCATCACTGGTCATTAGAGAAATGCAAATCAAAACTACATTGAGATACCACATCATGCCAGTTAGAATGGCGATCATTAAAAAATCTAGAGACAACAGATGCTGGAGAGAATGTGGAGAAATAGGAACACTTTTACACGTTGGTGGGAGTGTAAATTAGTTCAACCATCGTGGAAGACAGTGTGGTGATTCCTCAAGGACCTAGAAATAGAAATTCCATTTGACCCAGCAATCCCATTACTGGGTATATATCCAAAGGATTATAACTCATTCTACTGTAAGGGTACATGCACATGAATGTTCATTGCAGCACAGTTTACCATAGCAAAGACCTGGAACCAACCCAAATGCCCATCGATGATAGACTGGACAGGGAAAATGTGGCACATATATACCATGGAATACTATGCAGCCATCAAAAACGATGAGTTTGTGTCCTTTGTAGGAACATTGATGAATCTGGAAACCATCATTCTCAGCAAACTGACACAAGAGCAGAAAATCAAACACTGCATATTCTCACTCATAGGTGGGTGTTGAACAATGAGAACACATGGACACAGGGAGGAGAGCATCACACCCTGGGGTCTGTTGGGGGGAAATAGGGGAGGGACAGCGGGGAGTGGGGAGTTGGGGAGGGATATAATGGGGAGTAATGCCAGATATAGGTGATGGGGAGGAAGGCAGCACATCACACTGCCACGTGTGCACCTATGCAACAATCTTGTATGTTCTTCACATGTACCACAAAACCTAAAATGCAATTAAAAAAAAAAGCATGATCCACCAAAAAAAAAAAAAAAAAAAAAAAAAAGAAAGAAATCTTTCACTTCTTTGGTTAATTCCTAGGTATTTAATTTTACTTGTGGCTATTTCAAATGAAAAAAAGTTTTAAAATTTCTTTTTCAGAATGTTTACTGTTGACTTGTAGAAATGGTACTGATTTTTATACATTGATTTTTTAGCCTGCAACTCTTCTGAATTTGTTTATCAGTTTTCTAGTGAAGTTTTTAGATTTTTTTCACTATAAGATTATGTCATCTGCAAACAAATATAATTTGATTACTCCCTTTTCAGTTTGGATGCCATTTATATCTTTCTCTTGTCTAATTGCTCCAGCTGAAACTTCCAGTACTATGTTGAACAGTAGTGGTGAAAGTGTGTATCTTTGTGTTCTAGATCTTAAAGGAAAAGCTTTTGTTTTTTCCTGTAAGTTCTAGAACACAAGGATACCCACCCATAGTTTGTATTTCCAGCCATAGTTCTGTCTTATATATCTTTTATTATGTTGAGGTATGCTCCTTCTATACCTAGTATTTAATATTCCTATGAGATTTACCATGAAAAAATGTTGAATTCTATCGAAAGCTTTTTTAGCATCAATTGAAATTATCATATGATTTTTGTCCTCTGTTCTATTGATATGATGTATCACAATGACTGGTTTGCTTATGTTGAACTATCCTTGCATCCCAGGGATAAATCCCACTTGGTCATGATGAATGATCATTTTCGTGTATTGTTGAATTTAGTTTGCTAATATTTTATTAAAGATTTTTGCATCAATATTTGTTGAGAAGATTGGCCTGTAGTTTCTTTCTTTTCTTTGTTTTTTAATATGTCTGTCTGGTTTTGGTATTAGGATAATACTGGCCTTGTAGAATGAGTTTGGAAGTATTCCCAACTCTTCCATTTTCAGAATAGTGTGAGTAGGATTGGTGTTAACACTTTTTAAAAGGTTTGGTAAAATTCAACAGTGAAACTGTTGGGTCCAGGGCTTTTCTGCACTGAGAGACATTTTATTATGACTTTGCTCTTGTTACTTGTTAATTGGTTTGTTCAGGTTTGGGGTTTTTTTCCTGGTTCAATCTTGGTACATTATATGTGTCTAGAAATTTGTCTAATTCTTCCAGTTCTTCCACCTTATTGGCATATAGTTGTTCATAGTAGCCACTAATGATCTTTTGAATATCTGCAGTATCAGTTTTTCATTTTGGACTTCATTTATTTGGATCTTTGTTTACTTTTCTTAGTTAGTCTGGCTAAATATTTGTCAATTTTGTTTAACTTTCCAAACAGGCAACTTTTTGTTTCATTAATTTTTTGTATAGTTTTCTTCATTTTAATTTTGTTTATTTCTTCTCTGATCTTTATTATTTCCATCTATTCATTTTGGGTTTGGTTTGCTCTTGCTTTCCTAGTTCTTTAAGATACATTATTAGGTTGTTTATTTGAAATTTGTCATCCTTTCTGAAGTAGACACATATAGCTATAGGCTTCCCTCTTAGTACTGCTTTTGCTGTGTCCCATAGGTTTTGGTATGTTGTGTTTCCATTATAATTTGTTTCCAGAAATTTTTCAATTTTCTTCTTAATTTCTTCATTGACCCACTGGTCATTTGGGAGCATATTGTTTAATTTCCATTTATTTGTGTAGTTTCCAAAAGTCCTCTTATTATTGATTTCTAGTTTTATTCCATGTATCAGAAAAGATGCTTGACATAATCTCAGGTTTTTAAAAAATATTTTAAGACTTACCTCAGAAATAGTCTGTTCTTGAGAACGATCTACGTGCTGAGGAAAAGAATGCGTATTCTGTGGTTTTTGGATTAAATATTCTGTAAACAATGATTAGACCCATTTGGTCTAGAGTGCTGACTAAGTCCAATGTTTCTTTGTTGATTTTCTGTCTGGAAGATCTGCCCACTGCTGGAAGTGAGGTGTTAAAGTGTCCAGCTATTATTGCATTAAGATTATCTATCTCTTTAGCTCTAATAATATTTGCTTTTTATATCTGGGTGCTCCAATGTTGAGTGTATCTATACTTAGAGTTGTTATATTCTCTTGCTGAATTAGCTCCTTTATTATTATGTAGTGATCTTCTTTGCTACATAGTTTTTGTCTTGGAGTTTATGTTGTTTAATATAAATATTGCTATTCCTGCTCCTTGTTGGTTGCGATTGGCTTGGAATATCTTTTTCTATTCCTTTTTTTTAATCTGTGTGTGTCTTTATAGATGCGTTGGGTTTCATGTTGGCAACAGATCAATGTTTTTTCTTTTTAATCTATTCAGACCATCTATATCTTTTGATTGAAGAGTTTACTTCATTTACACTCAATGATATTATTGATAAATAAGAACTTATACCACTTTATTATTATTTATCTTTATTATCTGTTTTCTGATTGTTTTTGGTTCTTGCCGTCTTCCTTTCCTGTGTTCCCTTTAGTGAAGGTGATTTTCTATCATGATATAATTTAGTTTCTTGCTTTGTTTTTCGGATATCCATTTTATGATTTTTGGGTAGAGGTTCCCATGAGGCTTGTAAATACAAACTTATAACCCATTATTTTAAGCTGATAACAACTTATCACTGTTTGCATAAACAAATAAACAAGCAAAAGAAAACTAATGAAGATTCTATACCTTAACTTTATCCCCCTGCTTTTTAACTTCTTGTTGCTTTTTATATCTTACAGCACTGACTATGTCTTGAAAAGTTGGTGTAGTTGTTATTTTTGATTGGTTCATTGTTTAGTCTTTTTACTTATGATAAGAGCAGTTTATATAACACGGTTACAATGTTTTAATAGTCTGTGTTTTTTTGTATGTACTTACTATTACCAGTGAGTTTTACATCATCAGATGATTTCTTATTGCTCATTAATGTTCTTTTATTTTGAAGTACTCCCTTTGGCATTTCTTGTAGAACAGGTCTGGTGATAATGAAATCACTCAGCTTTTGTTTGTCTGGGAAAGTCTTTACTTCTCCTTCATGTTTGAAGGACAATTTTGCCAGATATACTATTACAGGCTAAAAATTTTTCTTCCTTTAGCAATTTAAATATACCATGCCACTCTCACTTGGCCTGTACATTTTCCACTGAAAGTCTGCTGCCAGATGTATTGAAATTCCACTGTAACTATTTGTTTCTTTTCTATTTGTTCCTTTTAGGATCCTTTTGTTAATCCCTATTTTTGGGAGGTTGATTATTAAATGCCTTCAGGTGGTCTTCTTTAGGTTAAATCTGCTTGTTGGTCTATAACCTTCTCATACTTGAAAGTTGGTATCTTTCTCTAGGTTTTGGAAGTTCTCTGTTATTATCCCTTTGAATAAACTTTCTACCCCTAATTTTCTCTCTATTTCCTCTGCAAAGCCAATAACTCTTAGATTTGCCCCTTTGAGGCTATTTTTCAGACCCTATAGGCATTCTTTACTGCTTTATACACTTTAAATTTTATCTCCCCTGACAGTATATTTTCAAATAGCCTGTTGTCAAGCTTGCTAATTCTGTTTTCTGCTTGGTCAATTCTGCTATTAAGACACTGATGCATTCTTCAATATGCCAATTGTATTTTTTCAGCTCCAGAATTTTTGCTTGATTTTTTAAAATTATTTCAATCCTTTTGTTGAATGTCTGATAGAACTCCAAATTCCTTGTCTGTGTTAACTTGAATTTCTTTGAGATTCCTCAGAAAAGCTATTTTGAATTTTGTGTCTGAAAGGTCATATATCTCTGTTTCTTAAGGATTTGTTCCTGGTGCCTTATTTACTTCATTTGGTGAAGTCATGTTTTCCTGGATGGTGTTGATACTTGTAGATGTTTGCCTGTGTCTGGATATTGAAAAGTTAGATATTCTGTGGTGTCTTTCCAGTCTGTGTTTGTTTAGAACCATCCTTCTTGGGAAGGCTTTCTAGATACCCAAAAGGACCTGGGTGTTGGATCTAAGCTGTATCTGCTTTAGGGGCACCCCAAGTCCAATAACGCTTTGATTCTTGTAAAGGTGCTACCTTGATCATCTTGAACAAGATGAGGAAAAATTCATTGGATTACCAGGCAGAGACTCTTGTTCTCCTCCCTTACATTCTCTCAAACAAATGAAGTCTGTCTCTCTGTTTTGAGCCACTTGGAGTTGGGGGTGGCATTACATAAGCACTCCTGTGGCCACCATCCGAGGACTGCATTGAGTCAGACCTGAAGACAATATAGAACTAGGTTTCACCCAAGGCCAGCTTTAACCACTTCTTGGGTACTGCCTATGTTAACTCAAAGCCCTGAAGCTCTACAACCAGCAAGTGTCAAAGCCAGCTGGACCTTTGTCCTTCCCTTCAGGGAGGTGATTTCCCGTAGCCCCCAGGGGAGGGTGTCCAAAGTTGCCAGCCTGGAGCCAGGGCTAGAGTCAAATACCTTAGATATCTGCCTGGTTTTCTATTGCACTGTGGCTGAGCTGACACTCAAACCGCAAGATGTAGTCCTTGCCACATTTCCCTCCCCTATCCAAAAGCAGAGGAGCTTCACTCTGTGGCCATCAACACCTCAGGCCCACGGGAGAACTGCCAAACTGCCATTAACATTCCCTTAAGGCCCAAGGGCTCTATAGTCAGCTTATGTTGAAGACTGTCTGGCCTGGGACTCACCCTTCAGGGAAGTGGGCTCCCCTCTGGCCCACAGCAGGTCCAGAAATTCCATCTAAGATCCAAGTCCTGGAACTGGGAACCACAAGAGCCCACTTAGTGCTCTAGCCCTGGTGGCCAAACTGGTGCCTAAGTACATTTCCCTCCACTTTTCTCAGGCAGAAGTAGTCTTGCCCCCTACCCACCACGGCTTAGTGTGCATTGAGTCTCACCTAAAGCCTGCAAGTCTCAGAGTCTCATCCAAGGCCCTTGATGTAGTACCTGGATATCACTGCTGGTTATTCAGGGCCCACAGACTTGCTCCTCAGTTAGCAGGTGTTGAATCCTACCAGGACTGAGCCTTTCCCTCTGTGGCAGCAGATTACCTTCTAGCCCAAGATATATCTAGAAATGTCCATGAGCTAGGGCCTAGAAAGAGGGCCTCACAACTCCGCCAATACCCTATCCTGCTACAGCTGAGTTGGCATCCAAGATGCAAGACAAAAGCTTTCCAACTCATGCCTTTCTTCTTCTCAAACAGAAGGAAAGGGTCTCTTTTGGAGCTGTGAGTCGTGTAGTCTGGGGTAGGGGATGACTGAGGCCAGCACTCCCTTAGCTTCCCCAGCTGGTGTCTCAGTAGGTTGTGTTCTCCCCCAGTCCACTGTCTCTGGGCCCAGTTCAGCCATAGGGCTCATCTAGATGTTGCAGTTCTTGTGGCCTACACTGCCTTTCAAGGATTTGAGGCCCCAGAGCCCTTTAGCCTGTGGTGATGAGGCTTTCAGAACTGTTTCCTGTCACTAGGATCAGAGATTGCCTACTGTCTAGGGTTGGTTTAAGTGATCCCTCTATGGGTGGGCATTAGTTGGGTTGCTTTCTGCTATAACATGGGCAGCACTGAGTTTAATACCCCACAATTGCTGAATCTCCTCTCCCTAGGCCATGGAAACACTCTCTGCACACTGCTGCTGCTGGGGTATGGAAGAGGGGTGGTGTTGGCAACTCGACTGTTTTTTCCTACCTCTTTAGTGCTTCTTTCAGTGATATAAAGTTAAAACCAGGTACTGTGAGTGAGTGCTCACCTGGTTTTTGGTTCTTACAAAGGTGGTTTTTGGTTCTCACAAAGGTTTTTTTTTTTTTTTTTTTTAAATGTAGCTAGTAGTTAAATTGGTGTCCTTTTTGGGGTACAATCAATGGAGCCTTCTTTTCTGCAGTCTTTCTCCATCCCTCCTCCTCAACTCAACCTTTAACATTCATTGACAGTCTTGCAAAATCCTCTAGGATGTAAAGTTAGAATTGTGATTTTAGAACACCTGTATTTACCTGTGCTAATATCTGCTATTTGCTAAATGCCATGGAGATTTGCCTGTTCTCTTCAGTTTATGTACTAGATTAAATTTTGTGAAACTTAGTTTTTTTAAAATAATTATTATACTTAGGAAAAATATAAAATTATTGTTATTTCTTCAATAATTGAACCTATTCTTATAGATTCAATTTACTTTATTTATTGAATAAATAATATGCCCATTGAATAAATAAGGAAACTATTCTTATAAGTTCAATTTACTTATTTATTTATTGAATAAATAAAGTAAATCACATTAACGCTCATTCCTGACATCAAAAATGACAGGACAACCTCTGTTGCATGTTTTTCATGTGCTGGCCTCAGATGAAGCACTTCCCAGGAATTAACACACCCTGGACACTAGAGTCCACTCCCATCATCCTTTCCACATCAAAGAAGAAGACACAAAGTCAAAGCTAGTGAGGGACAACCTGAGCTAAGACACAGAAGATAGATCTGCATGTTTTCTAGAAAAGCAGCACATATCCCTCTCCCTCACCTATTAAAAGTATTTCACCTGCACCAACTTGATGTCATCTGCACATCTTCTGGGAATTCCTATGTGTTTTTTATTTTGTTCAAAACCAAAGCTGTCATAATTCTTCCTTTGTGAGTATCTGGGGTGAAAGGCTTTGTTCAATCTTATTTTCTTGGTAATCTGTTGATCTGTAGATTTTATTCATACTTTTTAAAATAAGCTGTACTCTTTTTGATTTTTTCCATTATATTTAATTGATTTTAATTATTAAAAAAGTTGGTAAGAACTATGGTCCTTCATTTGCATTCAACAAATATTTATGGAAATTTCCACTGTATGGTAAGTATTGGCCCAAGTAGTGATTCAGTCTTTCTTGATAAAATATTAATGTCTCCTATTTTATGTACTCAAATTTATAAATAAATATGAATATTTTTAGAGGTAGTAAAGTGTTTATATTTTAGTGAAACTAGGGATATAAAAAGACTAGAAACAGATTTAGTCACTTTGAGTATACTAAGAATTTGAGAGAAAAAAATACATTTGGTGGATTTCTAGTTGCCTGTCTCATCAAATATTATCAAATTATCTGCAATGATTGAGGCATCTAGAAAGATGTTCTTCTGTACTAGAAAGAAAAGAGACTTTTTATTTTTTATTTCCATTAATGATTCTCAAACAGGGTGACTTTGCCTTTCAAGAGACATGGCACAGTCTGAAGACATTTTTGATAGTCATGACTGAGGAATGGGTTGAGTATTATTTGCTTCAACTTAACAGAGCCAGGAACACTGCTATCTTACAATATGCACAATAAAAGCCCGTATTAGGTTTAAAATCGTGTAAGATTGGGACCCTGACTTACATGAACTAAATGTAAATGCTTGATTACGTGCGTACAACATATAAGCAAATAACCTAATGAAGAAAAAGTTGATGTGCTGGGTTACATTTTTTCATATAGAATTAGTACAAAGTAGGTAGATTCCTTATTTTGTATGTTTAATATAAAATATATAATATTTATTATTTTCACATTTTCCTTTAATTTGTAATAGTTTTATTAAATTACAATTGTCATCACTTAAAACCATTAAATGGAAATATGACTAGCTTCTCAAGTATCTAAGGAGACACAGCCGGAATGAAAACAGATGGAAGGTGTAAATGAGAAGACTCAATTAACATTTTTCCTTCTAGTACATGTTTTACAAAGAAAATACCCTGGGATTAAAAATGAGACCTTAATTCAAGAAATATGGTGCCTCTTGACCATGTTAAGAAAAAAATCTTTTAATGTATTTCTACGTCATTTAGAGTTCAATCCAAATCTATGTCTTTAGGGTCAAGTCACAAATATGGTAACAAAGAAATGCTGAGCTAAGAGCAACAAAATTACTATACATTAGAACACTAACCAATTTAGTGACAGCCTGATTCTTTCAGAAGTCTTTCTCTACTCCTAACAGCATTATAATTGTCATTATAAGATTAGATTTGACACTATGATTCCTAAGAATGAACGTAATAAAAACACACACCATTTATTACAGTGCTAGCAATTATCCTGCTGTGCCTTCTTCAACATCTAAAGGGATCGATGCAAGGTAGTTAATCAGACCCATTAGAAACATCCTTATTTTGAAAATCTAAGGCCTTTTTAAATACTGATTTAAAATACACCAAAATTGAGTTTTGCCATTCATAAGACTGAGACTATTTTCCAACTGTCTCTTAAGGATGAATAAAGAGCTGTAAAAATTAGCTGATGGACAGAGGCAAGATTATTTATTTATTTATTTATTTCAATAGCTCAAATTAGATGATTTCAGAGTAAAAAATTTGTATTTCCAGTGTTCAGTAGGACTAGTTCAAATTTCAAGAAAAAGACAGATGTCCAGCTTACTGTGGGATAGAATTAGAACACATGGGACATAAAAATACACAAACATTTCAGCAGTAGTTGTGTCCCCTCCAGCCAACCTAAGTGGTCCATCATTGTCATGAGCCAGCTTTTTTTCATCTCTTTCCGCTACAATTTGTTAATACTATTTCTACTAATATTTCTCCCATAAGGCTTCTGTCTGTGGGCTTCTATGCATGTTATACATTCTGTTCTAATTTAATATAGATTTTCTATATTACTTCTACATTATCCCTTCTCTGTGTGATCTGCATTAAGAATATCCAAAAAGGTTTTGTCCACATTGGTGATTTGCCAACCAGACAAGAGAATTCCTAGTAGTCAGCGTTTGCAAGACCGATCTCTTCGCAGACAACCGGCACCTATCATGTCCAGTTTATAGATGGTTGCCTATTTTTATAAATCCCTGGCTTGGTCCTAGCCACTTTGTCCAGGGCTTCAGGTTAATAAACACAGAGCATAGTAGTGACACAGGAAGAACAACCATAGACATCTTTATTCAGACGTAACTTGTAATTGTAATTTGCACTCAAAGCTTCCTGGGCTTCTTGAGTTTACCAAATAAAAATTAAGATAATTTATATTTCTAATCAGATATTTTATTTGAACCAATCAAATGACCAACTAAAATATAAATAAGATGAGGGTAAAAAGGATATTATAAATACTTATGACAAGTCCACAACAGGAATACCACACAATATTTCACTAAATGTCAAGCAAAAAAGATACATGTAGCAGGAATTTTTCAGGTATAGAAAATGAAAGTGTGCAAATAGTAGTGGGATAGATCTTGACACAAGCAAGCAAATAAACAAACACAAATCCCTTTATAATGAAAAAATAATAACACAAGTGTTATTAGGAGAAAAGATGGCTTTATCACGGAAAAATTTATAATGGAAAATGTGGCGTTTTAAAAATGTAAAGAGTGTGGGCAGAATTTACCAAGTATTATTATAACATAGTTATTCTTCAATGACATAAGACACATCAAGCCAATAAGAAGATAAAGTAAAATCAACACTATGCTTTTTGACCTAATAAATTGATGTAAGATGTAAATATCCATGTTTTGGCTGACAAAAATATGGATAAACTTATGTAAAATAGCAATATAATAGGTTATTTATAAACTTTTAAGTTTTTCTAGGGCATGACTTTTTCAGAGTGGTAGTAGGGTGGATAATTTCTAGCCCAATAATAATTTCTTGATTGCTGCATTCAAATAGAATACTGCACTAATCACTGATTAAAACAGTCTATTTAACATTATTTGTCATGACATTTCATTTTTTTTTTTAAACAACTATTTTATTGTGGTAAGAATGCTTAACACAAGATATACCTCCTTAGCAAATTTTTTATTTTCATTTTTATTATTTATTTATTTTTGGAGATGGAGGTCCCCCAGACTGGAGTGCAGTGGTGCAATCTCAGCTCACTGTAACTTCTGCCTCCCAGGCTCAAGCAATTCTCTTGCCTCAGTCTCCCAATTAGCTGGGATTACAAGCACATGCCGCCGTGTCCAGCTAATTTTTATATTTTAGTAGAGATGAGCTTTCACCATGTTGGGCAGGCTGGTCTCGAACTCCTGACCTCAGGTAATCTGCCTGCTTCGCCCTCCCAAAGTGCTGGGATTACAGGTGTGAGCAACTGCTACACTCCAGTAAATTTTTTAGTTCACCATACAGTGTTGCAAATTATAGGCACGATGTTGTACAACAATACTCTGCAATTTATTCATCTTGTATAATTGAACTTTGTCCCCATCAATTAGTAATTTCTTGTTGCTTCCTTCTCCCAGCCTCTGGTAAGCAGCATTTAACTCTCTGATTCTATGGATTTGGCTATTTTAGATTTCATATATAGGTAGGATCTTGCAGTATACGCCCTTCTGTTACTGACTTATTTCACTTAGTATAATGTCTTCAAAGTTCACCTATGTGTTGCATATTGCAAAATTTCCTTCTGTTTAAAGAATGAAAAATATTCTATTGTGTGTGTATATATATGCGTGTGTGTGTGTGCGTGTATATATATATCACATTTCCTTTATCCATTCATCCATTGATGGACAATTAAGTTGTTATTGTATCTTGCCTATTGTGAATAGTGCTGCAGTGAACACTGATGTGCTAAAATCTTTTTGAAATCTTGATTTCCGTTTTTTTTTTATAAATACCAGAATTGGGATAGCTGGACTACATGGTAGTTCTATATTCAACTTTTTGAGGAGCTTCCATGCTGTTTTTTATAGTAGATACAACATTTTGCATTCCCACTAGCAGTGTGCAAGGGTTCTAATTATACCACACTCTAGTCAACACTTGTCTTTTTCATTATTATTATTACTATGATTATTATTATTTCTATCCTAACAAGTATACATTGATATCTCAGTGCAATTGTGATTTGCTTTTTCCTGATGACTAGTGATGTTGAACACTTATTCATACAACTGGTGGCCGTTTGTATGTCTTTTTTTTGAGAAGTCACTATTCAAGTACTCTGCCCGTTTCTAAGTTTTTAAAAATTGAGTTGTATTCCAGGTTCGGAGGGGGGGACAGCGGTGGGGTGGGGAGTTGGGGAGGGATAGCATGGGGAGAAATGCCAGATATAGGTGAAGGGGAGGGAGGCAGCAAATCATACTGCCACGTATGCACCTATGCAACAACCTTGCATGTTTTTCACATGTACCCCAAAACATAAAATGCAATAAAAAAAAAAATTGAGTTGTAGAAGTTTCTTATATATTTTGGATATTAGTTCTTTGCTATAATCTGAATGTTTATGTTGCCCCCAGAAGTCATATGTTAAAATTCTTACCCTCAATGTGATGGTATTAGGAAGTGGGGACTTGGGATTAGATCTTGAGGGTGGAGACCTCATGAATGTCATTAATGCCCTTATAAAGGAGACCCGATCCCTCACTCCTCTTACTCTATGAAGTGACAATAAAAAGATCCACCTGTTAACCAGTAAATGGGCCCTCAACAAACGCTAAATTTGCTGGTGCCATGATCTTAGACTTCACAGCTTCAGAACCATGAGAAGTAAGTTTCTTTATTTATTAGTTTTCCAGTTAATGGCATTTTGTTATAGCAGCTGAAACTGGCCAAGACAACCTCTAACTTAAAAAACACAAATTATTATGTTTATTAATCCACGATTGCCAAACTTTCCTTACCAGCCAGAAGAAAACTCCCCTTTGATTTTGAAAGTACTTTGCAATGACTAAAAATAAAAATCCTACCATGTATTCACATCTTTACATTTTCATGGTGTCAATTTTGTATTGTATACTTTTCAGAAAATTGATTTATTAATCTGTTGAATCCAAAAGTAGAAAATGATTTTACTACAATTATAATATGAGTCAGAGTATTTTTAAAACAAATTATATATTCATTTTCTGTAGTTGCTTTAACACATCACCACAAATTTATTGGCTTACCCTAACACAAATGTATTGTTTTATGTTCTGGAGGTCAGAAGTCTGAAATGGGGTCAGATCATAGCAAAATGCTGGCAGGGCTATACTCCCTCCAGAGGCTCTGGGAAGAACTTGTTTCTTTGCCTATTCTAATTTCTACAGCTATATATTTTTTATTTCTCGGAACATGGCCACTTCCTTTATATTCAAAGCTAGCAGCATGACATCTTCAAAATCTCTTACTACTTCCACCCGCACATAACCTTCTTCATCTTCTGTCTATGTGTGAATCCCCCTCTATGTCTTTCTTAAAAAGACACTGGAGATTCCATTTAAGTCCCACCAAGATAGTCCAGGGTAATCTCTTTGTCTCAAGATTTTTAAGTTTAGCACATTTTATATACTAGTAACAATGGACAACACTCCTTCCTCAGAGTTCTAAGATACAATTCCACAGGGACCCATCTCTGACATCCTTGAGATATGAACACCAGTTTAGCCATGTGCTTTCTGGAACTCAGCTTGGCAGAATCTTTTCTTCAACTTCCTTCCTTTTCTTCTTTTCCTTAGCCTACCTTCCTTCCTTCCTTCCTTCCTTCCTTCCTTCCTTCCTCCCTCCCTCCCTCCCTCCCTCCCTCCCTCCTTTCCTTCCTTCCTTCCTTCTTTCCCTCTTTCCTTCCTTCCCTCCTTCCTTTTTCTTTCTTCTTTCTTGTTTTTCAGGCCTGGTCTCGCATGTTGGCCAGGCTGGAGTACAGTGATGCCATCAGCTCACTGCAACCTCCACCTCCCAGGGTTCAAAGGATTCTCCTGACTCAGCCTCCTGAGTAGCTGAGATTACAGGCATATACTACCAAATCCGGCTGATTTTTTCTGTGTGTGTGTGTGTTTTGCAGAGACGGGGTTTCACCATATTGCCCAGTCTGGTGTTGAACTCTGGGCTCAAGCAATCCACAGCTTCAGCCTCCCAAACTGCTAGGATAACAGACATGAGCTACTACGCCCTAAGTTTCTAAGTTCTGAAAACCCTAATTTCATTCCTTCGCATCTATCTCCCCAATTCTATAGGTAGTAGCTACTTGCTGTAATTACTATCTCTGCTACCTTGAAGTTCTGGTTTTGCCTTTTTAGCATGCCAACACATGTATAAACCATTCCCTATGTTATCTTCCCTAAGATAAAAAAGAAAATGTGGTATAGGTTGAGAAATGAGTGATTCTTAAAGTTCTAAGGATCTGCTTACTCAGCAGATAAATGTAATTATAATATAAAGCACTAAATTATTCATGAAACACACACATATTCACAGAGAATTGTAATTACACAAAGGGTTTTGGAATCCAACCAGATTTTTACTGAATGTTATAGACCAAGAAAGTTATTAAATATTTTTATGTCATTTTTCTAATCAGTAAATTGCAGTTGATAAGAATTTAATACCAAAAATTGTAAATCATCATTAATAATGATTAAATGAAAATTTACAGATATATGTGCATCTATATTTCACTCAAGGAAAAATATACATGATCATCTCAAACTATTTTTAAAAATCAATAAGATTTATCATGTTCTTAAGGAAACTAGCAACTAGTCTCTTCAAACTATAATTAAAATAAATATTTTTAATCTGATAAAAAGATACCTGCAAAATACCTACAACTTATCCTATATTTAATGAAGAACTACTGGAATTTCCCCTATAAGTCTGAAAAATAAATACCATAATATTTACCATAAACATCTATTTTTGAATATACTTCTAGAGACTCTAGACCTTCTAAAAAAAGCAAGAAAAAATAAAAGGTATCCATATTATAAAGGGGGATGTAAAGTTTTTATTATTTGTAGAAGATATGACTGCATGATGCAGAAAATCCAAGTGTCTGCAATCAATTTTAATTGAGAGATAATGTTAGCAAGTTTGCTGTGTTCTACATTTTGTCTTTCTATAATAAAATATGTAAGCAGGTTGGGCACAGTGGCTCACACCTGTAATCCCAGCACTTTGGGAGGCCAAGGTGGGTGAATCACGAAGTCAGGAGTTCAAGACCAGCCTGGCCAAGACGGTGAAATCCTGTCTCTACTAAAAATACAGAAAAATTAGCCAGGTGTGGTGGCAGGTATCTGTAATCCCAGCTACTCAGGAGACTGAGGCAGAGAATTGCTTGAACCTGGGAGGCGGAGGTTGCAGTGAGCAGAGGTCGCACCACTGCACTCCAGCTTGAGCAACAGAGCTAGACACCATTCCTGCTCCCTCAAAATATATATATATATATATATATATATATATATATATATATATATATATAAAAGCAAAAAATTTAAAAACTGTATAGGTTACAAGAGTTTATAAATGTATATTAATTGTATATTAATTTTGTGGAATTTTGTGCAATGTATTAACACTAAAACTAGGCAATATAGATGAGACCAATAAAAGAACGTCTAACCAGTAGAAACATATGTGAGAAGATTCAATATTTTTAACATATTAATTCACCGCAAATTAAAGTAGATATATGAATTAAATCCAAGACCAATAAAACTGTGCATGTATCCATGTGAACATTGACAAACACTTTCTGAGATTTCTATGGAAATGGTACTGGCCAATACTAGGTATGCATTAGGGAACCCTGAAGGAGAACAAAGATGGGAGACTTACCATACAATAATCAAATATGTAATACAAGTAGTCTAATTTCAAAATACATAGAGGACCACACCTAGATGGTCATCTGAATTTTGGCAAAGAAGACAATGAGTAAATCATTTAGATAAAAATTAATGTAAAAATGTAACTTAAAAAAAAAAGCTTGTTTCATTTTTACGTTTTTTTATCTAAGTGTTGAGCTTCTGGTTTCCAGTCTTAGAAGAGCTTTCCATGTGAAGAGCTTAGAAGTCTTCACTTTATCTTATCAAGAAGTAAAAACATAAACAAACTAAAAGAATTATTGACTCTTCTAGATTCATCAGAGAAGTGAGGTCACAAAGGAAATGCTTCTCCAAAAACTGGAGAGACAGAGAGAGAGATACAGAGAATCACAACTTTTCAGAGCAGAAACCGACAAGAAGAACCTCCATGGGAACCAATACCAGGATAGAAAATCTGAACTGTAATTGATGAATTGCTAAAGAATCAATGTGAACAAACCTGAGAGATAAAGTCTCCAAGTGTCTGGTGTAGGATTTTGATAGTGGGGAGGCTGTATACATGTGGGAAGAGGTGGTGTATGGGGAATCTCTCTATCCTTGCTCAATTTTGTTGTGGCTCTAAAACTACTCTAGAAAATGAAGTCTATTAAAAAAAATATGAAACAAAACTCTAGCAGGACCAATCACAGGGAGCTCCCACACTTTGGTGAATTTTACTTTCAGGAGTTCTCCAAAATGTTCACAGTAAATGTTGGAGTAAAAGCCTTTCTTACTTGTGGCAGGAGAAGAGAAAAAGGAACCATTTTGAAATACACTCTTTTTTAACAAAGTCAGCCCTTGGGAGAAACTATTTTACAAGAGAAACCTACCTGGGTGAAGAAAAATATTCAAATGCAGCCAGCTCTTGCCTTCCATGTAGGGGAAGGAAAATACAAAATTTTGACCCTTCTCCAGCCATTCTGTCTCCCCTAGGGTAGGGAACTGAGACACAGTCCAGAGATGTAGGTTCACTAAATCCTGAGACCTAATCACATGACTACAGAATGATTTCTCTGCCTCAACATCTTACAATTATATCACTAAAGGCCTATTTAACATAGTTTGTTTTACTCAGTATATAGTGCCCACCTTTCAAGAAAAGAATATTAAAAGGTAAAGGGTGACACATGTATGTAACTCTTTGGGCGATATATATATGCATAGACATACACAATCACATATATATATATATATAAATATCCACATACACACGTACATATATATAAACTGTCAGGTTTTGTGAATGTAACTCATGGTTTGTACTCACAAATCACCTTTATTTATGTCTCCCAGTCTCCCATTAATTTTATACAGTGCGCTGTCAATGCTTTCCTAGTCACTTTTGAGTAACAAAAAATGTTAGTTTACAAGTTGCATCATAGACCCATCTAGATAAAAACAAAAGTCAGGCCAGCCATGGTGGCTTATACCTATATTCCCAGCACTTTGGGAGGCCAAGGTTGGTGGATCACAAGGTTAGGAGTTCGAGACCAGCCTGGCCAAGATGGTGAAACCTCATCTCTACTAAAAATACACACACACAAAATTAACTGGGCACAGTGGCAGGTGCTTGTAATCTCAGCTACTTGGGGAACTGAGGCAGGAGAATCGCTTGAACCCGGGAAGCAGAGGTTGCAGTGAGCCGAGATCGCACCACTGCACTCTAGCCTAGGCGGCAGAGCAAGACTCTGTCTCAAAAACAAAACAAAACAAAACGAAACAAAACAAAAGTCAGAGTTGATTTAAATTGACACTTCCTTCTTCTATGTATCCAAGCCTGGCTATCTTCCTGGCTGGCTATCTCTTGTGGGAAGGAGGCATGGTCAATCATTTCTTCTTTTACCCTCTTCTGTTCGCACTTCAGTTAGATTGATTTCAAGTCCCATACAGACAGAGTATGGAAGGAGGACAGTTCATACCTGACTGATAATGCCATGACAATTTAGAAACCTTGCTTCCTGGGCTGGACCAAAGTTTGCAACTGGCTCTTCCAGAGTGCATTTCTTGCACAATGGTGCACTTTCTGGTATGACTGAGACATGAAATACAGCCTAAAGGCCAGGTGGAAACTTTGGTGGAGCCTAGGTAAGAGTACAAATAGGGCTACATACCATATTTCTAAATATTTAAAAGTGATCAGTCAAACTAACAAATTGTTAATAAAATGCTGTCCATCATCCCAACTCGTTAAATTTAGGAAACAACCAAAAAAATGTAAAACTTTTTATATAATTCAGCAAAATATTAAAGAGGTTTTGAGTTAATTGTCCTTATCCATGCCTGTGAAAGGCTTTTGGCTGACTGGAAATGTTTAGAAATGATATTGAAATACAGACACATATTTAATAAATTATTACATTTTTCATAAAATGTATTTACTTAATTTCAGCGATTTTTTTCAGTGTTAATTTGACTATAATGTCTTATGGAGATGTTCACATATTTTACATCTAATTCTAGCAATGGCCTAAAGCAGGGATCAGCAGATATTGTCTGTAAAGAGGTGGGATAATATATATTTTATGCTTTGAGGAATATGTAGTCTATTACAACTACTCAGCCTTGCTGTTGTCGCACAAAAGCAGCCATCAACAAGTAAACAGAGTGAAGCTGTGTTTCAATAAAACTTTATTTACAAAAACAGGCAATGGACCATAGCTTGCCAATCCTTTAGCTAAAGGATTAAAAATTTGAAAAGTAATTATATTTAAAATAAATTATGCATTAAGAGTGCAATTTAGTAAATGTAAATAATTTTTAAACATCTTTTTATTACATTACAGAGGTCTTTAATTTTTTTATGCATATTATTATTATTTTATTTTTTATTGTACTTTAGATTCTGGGGTACATGTGCAGATCATGTAAGATCGTTGCATAGGTACATTCATGGCAAGGTGATTTGCTGCCACCATCCCTCCATCACCTCTACCTGACATTTCTGCCCCAGTTATACCTCCCTATCCTCCCTCCCACTATCCTTCCCCTAGCCCCTCTAAACAGACCCCAGTGCATGATGCTTCCCTCTCTGTGTCCACATGTTCTCATTGTTCAACATCCGCCTATGAGTGAGAACATGTTTTTTATGCATATTATAGACATTATTTTTCATATATGTTCCAGTATTTGGTATCTATCTAGTAACCGTTGTAAAGGATCAGAATTACATTTCCTGTTAGTTTTATGCACATACAAATTTAAAAATTTGAGAATAATAAAACAAAATTCCTCGGACATTATATGTGATCTTTGCAAAAAACATACTTATTTGTAGGTACCTCTTGAACAATGAATCAGAATACAAAAAAATGCAAGAAAATGGAAATTATATTTCATTATGCAATTTCTTTTGAATTTATGCTCTCTGAACAGAATGATTTGACAGGTTAATTAACTTGTCTTTTCTCCTACCCAGGCTCTTCGCCATTCAAATCCTCCCTACACGCGGAAGCATAATCCATCTCTGGTAACGGCAGTGGCAAAACTCAGACTTTTGTTGATGGCATCTGGATGCCGTTGTCTTTGTTTTGAGTACATCAGGTAAGAGTTGTGGTAAAGCTTTGCCCTGGAGTTTGTACCGCATTGGTCAGAAGAGTAGATGTCTCTTGTTAATGTCATTCTTTGCCAGTGCTGAATGTTGAATCCTAAGTCACAGAGAAGAATAACATTACTAAGTAGCAAATGGAGAACTTACTGCTGGCTCCAAATGCCAATTATTTTTTCCCCTAAACCAGTATTTGCCAAATTCTAAACCTACATTTTTATAAAGGGAGTTTAACATACATGAAATATAGCTTACTTATGTATGTTCATAGAATTGCTTCATCACTGACCACTGCTATGTAACATACAGTCTCTGAGTGATGGTTGGAATTGTGTGTGCAAGTGTCTGTCTTTTTACAAAAAATGTCCCAGACAATTCTGCTACGAAGCCAAGTTTGGGAACCACTGATCTGGAACATTTAAGAAAAGAGTCAATAAAGCTTTTTAAAATTTTGGTATTACTCTGCCTTACACCATATTATGTCTCTGGGGACATTTTTGTTATGTTAGTTGTACTACTATATTTGACACTCAAGGCTTCTCAGCCAGACTCTTTCTCTGCAGAGACAATACTGAGAAAGTGATTGCAAGAGTGGCTTAATAAGATACACTGACCAGTAGCCAAAGCTTCCAAAGCTTTTAAAAAGAGCTAAAATATACTGTTGTGAGACCAAGTAACTTGAACAGCTACTGTTAACTCTTAGAAAATATTGTGTCTGTCCTTGGGGGTGAACATAATGCCATTCTTGTGCATAGCATGGATTCTTAAAGTTGCTGAGATCCATTTACCATGGAAACTGTTCTTGATGTCTCAACAATGAATAAGCATTAGTTTTATGTGTTACCCTTATATATACCCTTACCATTTCTCTTCTTTGGTTTTATAGCTGTCTTCTGAATACTATGCCCTCACTTGTGTATACACTTCTGAAAAATACTTTGCCTAACTGGTCACTGCATCCGTATTACAAAGCACAGGGCTGTGTATCCATAACAGATACTCAATAAAAAGTTAAACCAGTACAAATTTAATGAATACTTATGCTCTCAATGGAATCAGGTTTACTCAGTGCCATTGCCTTCTGCCATTGAGAATGCCACCCCATACAAGAGTGGAACAAAAAAGTATTTGCTCTCCACCGCTGGTAGTTAATACTTAAAGGGGACTGTCATTTGGGAAAACAGATTGAGTATTGTATTGGGGAAATCTCTGCTGTTCTAAGAAGGGCTATCTCTACTGTCTGAACAATGGGTAGAGATCAAGGGCATTTTTTCATGAAGTTTCTTCTTCCCTTACCCCTTAAACGCCATAAGAAGATTGGTAGGTTGGCATGGGAAATTCAACCCAACTCTAGAAAACATGAGTTTTTTAACTCAGCTTTATTTTCCTGTAATACATGTGAATCTCATGATTACAGAGTTAAACAACTGTGAAAAATATACCAGGCTCTTTCAAAACGTGGGCTATAAGTCATGTGATTTTTGTGTGTATAGGTCACAGGTTTTGGTGATGATGGAGTGAGGCTAAGGCAAGACAGAGAAGCTTCTTGTGAAGGATTATGCTGTTGGACCTTTCAGCTGCAAATATACTTAAAATTCTGAACTTGAATTACATTAGATTGTTATTGAAAATTGTTTCAGAACATTGGCTTTTTTGTACTTGTTTTATTCTGTCATTAAATTCAAATTTAAAAGCTTCCCTGGGTTCTTTCTCAAGGACTCCCCTTCACCCTCTTCACTTCTATCCACTCCACCACTTTCCCTTTCGCCTGTGTTTTACCTGCCATCTGGAACCACTTCCCTGCCTCTCTGGACTTAATTGACTCTTTTCAAATCATATCTCTAACCCCCATCTCTCCATCAGCCTTATGACTCCTAACCTTAAAGAAACAATCAATCTCTTTTTCTTGAGACTTGCTGTTTCCCTCTGCTAAAGTTCTTCTTGTCCAATCTAGCCTCTCCCAAGCTTCTCCACTGAAGTGGTTATTGGTAATCTGTATGTCATTATTTGTTCTTTTTTTAAGGGCATTTGCGGAAGCAACTGCAAATGTTGCATTGTTTCTAATACATGTGTACATGTGTGCAAAGCCACACAGAAGTGTATTTAATTGTGTTGCATTTTATATAATCAGTATGAGTCACTCAAGTAAAACCCATTACAGAAAAATTACTCTCTGAGGAGTTATAATATTGCACTAGGTTAGCTTCCTTTTGGTCAGGAAGCAGAGCTGCACTTCCAAGACTCATAATTGGCTTAGAAAGCTCAGAGAGTGCATTTCGGTAGGGTGATAATTGTAATATGTACAAAGCCTTACAGAAATACCCAGAATCAGCATACGTCAACAACAACAATAAAAATACTTTTTTTGAACTTTGGTTTAAAATATAAATTGAGGAATTAGAAAAAGATATTTATGAGTGAAAATAATTCTTAAAATCTATCATATATAAAAATATCAACTCATATAAACAGTTCTTAATGGTGTATTTATCAAACTACATATAATAATATTTAACTAAAATGTAATCTTATCCTTTGTTTGCCTTGGAGAAAATTTTCTTTGCATTTATCATGGGAATGGTATGTGGGTTTCTCCTTCATTGTGCAGTTAGGATTTGCTTATTGGCAGCCCAGAAGGGTTTAAAATAGTTCATCAGAAGTGTTGAAATAATAAATGTACAATATCTTTATGAAGTTTTAATATGAAAAAAACATATTTGGTCAGTGTAGAAATTCAGATACTGCTATTCTATCCTATTTCGATATCCTTAAATATTCTGTTTTGAGGATTAAAATGTTGTTTTAGTCCAATTGGGCTGCTATAACAAAGTATCATAGACCAGGGAGTTTATAAACAGCATAAATTGGTTTCTGTCAGTTCTGGAGGCTGAAACGTCCAAGATCAAAGTGCTACTGGACTTGGTGTCTGGTAAAGGACCATTTCCTAGTTCACACAAGGTGACTTTTCTCTGCATCCTCACATGGTGAAAGGGAAAAATGCAGCTCCCTGGGGTCTCTTTTTAAAGGTCAAATACCATTCATGTGGGCTCTGCTCCCATGACCTATCACCTCCCAAAGACTCCACATCCCAATGCCATCACACTGGTGATTAGGTTTCAACATGTAAATCTGGGGGTGGTACAAACATTCAGACCACAGAAAATATATAGACTGAAAATACATAGTGAATTTTTAGATGTTTTCAGCAATCTAGAAGAAATAATCTTTGTTTTAGGTTCTATATCATTTTGTAAGACAGTCGAAATGGAACTTGCCTATGTTCATTGGAATTTCATATGTCTTGAAAAACCCATGGAATACACTCCTGCAAGGTAGTTTTTAAGAACATTTCTCATATTTTTGGAAACTACAAAATAGATTATCAGTGCATTCTAACCTGGAATATTATGCTCCTTGCCTCCTCACAGAAGCCCAAATTAGTTGTAGCAAGATTCATATTTTAGATGATCTGTACTGACTTTCTGATGAACAAGTAAAGCCAAATTAGAAGTATGAGCTCATTCTTGTAAGAATATTAGATTCATTTAACAAACACTTATTGACAGGCATAATGGCTACTGACCAGAGATGTCAAAAATACCCTCCCATCCTTGAAGGTACCCATAGACTCTCTAGAAAGGAACATCTCCACGGGTCACAGTAGAAGAATCCAAGCAAAACGTAAGATTAATATGCAAAGATGTGAAAAAGTTCAGAAAAACAACGTATTATTTTAAATATCTAAGTCTCAACCATCAACTTATTTGTTAGGCATAATATCTACAACAAACCGGCAGCTCTTTACAGCAGCTGTTTAGTGATAGCTCAATCAGGGCTTAGCTGAAACGAGGTATTTAATACACATTCTGAGAAGTGATAAAGTAGTGCTACTTAGAATGTATCAGATTTGTTTTACTTCTATCTTTTTTTTTGTTCTCTGATCCAAGATGATACTTTCTGCCCTTCACCTTTGTGGATTATATTGAAAAGAAAATATAATTTTATTTTTTAGGGGAGCTCCTCATGCACAGATGGGCTACAGTCTCACCTGCTGGTACTACCTCTGTTTGTGATAGAAATTTCTACAACCTTTTCTTTTCCTTCTTTTCTTTTTTTACCTTCAAGCTTGTTACAGGATAACACAGAGCACTATCATTGACTCTCATCCTGGCAAAGCAGATGTTCCTTGGCCTTGTGCAAGCCCCACCTGCACTACTCTGGACGTCCCTGACTGCACGACACACTGTCAAGAGGTCCTAATGTCGGTCACTTGTGCTCTCTAAAAGTGTAGTGCCTCTTTTTCTTTGTCTGCTTTAGACAGTCACATTATGGGGAAACGGTGTATGAATGCCAAATAAAAGAAAAGCAACTAAAATCAGTAGACATGCCTTTTTTTAGCTTCAGAGAAGTCAGCATTTAATCCAGACATATTTAGTGCCTTGGTTTTCATTCAAAATTTACGACACACTTTTACACAGATAAATGATTGCACTGACAAGACCCTCTGGGACACTAAACCATTATTTATAATGACTGTTCAAGTGCGTTTCTCAAATTGAAGGTCTGCATGTACCTGCCAAAAAACTATTTTCAAAGAATTTTACTTAATTAATTACACTCATGTTTGTGTATTAAAGAAATCATACAGAAAGTTAAATTAAATAAAAAAGGGATTGGAAATAGCAGGTAGAAAATGGTTGATTTTCCTAAATTTAATAGAGTAAAATGAGAAGTTTAGTCAGGAAAGACACTATTGTATAGGTCATTTTTATAACACTTTTTATTTGTGGTAAAGAAGAGCAGTTTATCTTTTTAGTTGCTATTTAAATCATTTCTTTTGACTAAATTCCATGTTTATCTTAAATCAAAAGATGAAAATGTTAATGCCATCTATAAGGGCAAACTGAAAAGAAAGAAAAGTGAGTTAAAGATTCAAGAAATAAAAAGTTCTTCAATTTAAAGTTTAGCCTTAGAATATTAATAAATTTATTGGATTATCTCAAATGTTAAAAATTAAAACATTTTTACACAGATAAATGATTGCATTTAAAAAGATTTATTTTTTAATTTTATTTTTTAGTTTAATTTAACAAGATTTGTTATTTTCTCATGTTTTTTGGAATCAGAACTTAAATTGTTTTTTTCTTTAATTTGAAATATTATAGTAGAATCTAAATTTTAAAATGAGCACAAAAATTTAAAACTATTTTAAATCTCATAAAATACAAGCATTGACTCTTTTAGAAAAAGTATTTCTTAGAATTAATTTATTATTAATTGAAAGATAATTGTGAATATTTATGGGGTACAATGTGTAGCTTTGATCAATGTGTATATTGTAGAAGGACTTGATCAAGCTAATTAACTTAATCATTGACTCATGATGGTATAATAGAAGGGATCTCCACAGAAATCAGAGAAATCTAATTCTAAGCCTTATTTTAATGAAATGATTCAATTAACATATTTTATTGATATCAAACATGTAGATAAATTTTATAAACCTAACTTCCTTTCTTTTTGAGATGGAGTCTTGCTCTGTCACCCAGGCTGGAGTGCAGTGGCGCTATCTTGGCTCACTGCAACCTCTGCCTCCCGGGTTCAAGCAATTCCCTGCCTCAGCCTCCTAAGTAGTGTGTGCCACCACACCTGGCTAATTTTTGTGTGTGTGTGTGTGTGTTTTAGTAGAGATAGATTTTCATCGTATTAGCTGGGATGGTCTCCATATCCTGACCTGGTGATCTGCTGGCCTCAGCCTCCCAAAGTGCTAAGATTACAGGTGTGAGTCACTTCGCCCAGCCCCATAAACCTAACTTTCAAATGTATTTTGAAGTGGTTATTTTTGTTGGTCACTTCATTATGTTTGTAAAATTTTAGGAGATTTTACTTTTTACCTAGAAAATGTCTCAAAATGGACAACGTAGTTTTACTTGCATATCATTTTTGGTAAATTAATGAGTTAATTTTTATTCTGTAACACAGTGAATACCTATAAGTGAAGAATTTTAAAAATGGAGTTTTGAAGTTGCAAAATGACTATAAGCTAGTATATTCAGCCAGAAAAACGTCAAAAATAAAGATTAAGAAACAACTTCTAAATCAATGTATTACTACAGATCAATAAAACAACTTTACTTTGTTTCTTATTAGTACAGATGATTTGTTATAACCATTTCTTTTTGTCTTAGAGTTGAAGAAAATAATCATTTAAGTATGCATTTTCATTATTTTGGGGTATAAACATGTAGTGTGTAGGTGCATGTGCATGAAGGCATTGTTATCAAAAATTGTAAAATGCCACCTTTTGTACAACGATTATAAACAGACTTTTTTTCTTCATCTGTTGAGGCATAAAGTAGGAGACTTTAACACACATATCTTACATCTTCTCAGGATATTGCCCAAATATCACTGATTTCTAATCAGTAATGTAACATCTATTGTCACTAGTTGGAATTTGAAGAGTAAAGTGAAAATAACTTGCTTTAAAACCAATAAAGTTAATTATGCTTGATTCTTTGGCTTCAAGAAATGTGGAAAATCTCAACAGTGGCAAGCATAGAAACTAAAATGATTAATGAATAACCAAGAGGCCTATGAGTCAGTGGGTGGTGGAAGAGTCACTCACAATAAAATGGCATAAAGTCCATTCCTACGAAAAAATGACTAAAGGGTAGCACAGCCCAGAGTCAGAGTCAAGGAGACAAATTTTGGCATTTTGTTGGAAAAGAGAATAAGGAACATTGTAAAGGACAGGCTGCATAGCTATATCAGCTCTACCAGATTCTTCTGGTAATCATGCTACCCAAGCTTGCTGAGACAAGGTGCTATGGTTTGCATATGGCTTATTTGGCCTGCTGAGTCTCATGTTAAATTTAATCCCCAGTACTGGAGCTGGGGTCTGATAGGAGGTATTTGTGACTTGGCAATGGATCCCTCGTGATTGACTTGATGCTATCCTTGAGGTAAAGAGTGAGTTCTCACTTTATTAGCTCCCTTCACAGCTCATTGTTTTAAAGAGCCTTGCACCTTCCCCTCTCTTGTTCTGCTCTTTTGCCATGTGATCTCTGCACACACCCCTTCCCTTTTGCCTTCTGCCATGAGTGAGAGTAGCCTGAAGCCCTCACCAGAAACAGATGCTGGTGCCATGATCCTTGCACGGCCTGCAGAACCATGAGCCAAACCTCTTTTCTATATAAATTACTGATCCTTAGGTATTCCTTTATAGCAACACAAATGGACTAAGACACAGGATTAAGTCATGAAACTGTTCCAAGTTTTCATTAGGCAAATTAGTCAGTCACACCAAGGAAATGCAGTCATTCAAAAAAAAAAAAGCTGGAAACAACTCTTAATGAGAATGAAAATATATTATGAATGAACTATGAACAGAATTTGGTGGTGGTTTAAAGGTGGGAGTATGAGAATATATGGAGAAATTTGTGTTTTTGAGTGTCTTGATGAGGTGAATTAAGTTATCATTAAACAGTATAGGAAATGCTTATGAGATCAAGTTTATACACAGATTAAATGTGATTGGTCTGCAAGACAGATTTTTTTTATTTCATTGGTTTGAAACTGGAGACATTTTACCTTGCTGGAGCTACATCTGGCAATTTTTTACTGCCATGGCAGGGGAAGGGAGTGTCACAGCATGTAGTAGGTAGAGGCCAAGGATGCTGGTAAACAAAGGACAATGCTCAGGACAGTGCTCCACAACAAAAAAATTATACAGTTCAGAATGTCAATAGTGCTGACATTATACTACAATAGTGTGTAGGTCAGAGGAAAAATTAGAATGGGGGCATCTCCATTAAATTAAATAGTCTGAGTATTGTGGTTTCTAGACATGTGAGATGGGAGAATTACTCAAGCCACAAATAATTATGACACCTTCTCTATGCCAAACATTGTTCTAGGTACTAGGGATATGAAGTTGAACAAGACAGAGAAGATGTTGCCCTTGGAGAAAAGTCATTTTCTACTGGAGGAAATAGACAATACCTGGGAAAACAAATGCGTAAACAAATATGACAGTTGTAGAAGTTATGAATAATATAGAGGTAGAATGATGTCATGGAGAGTGACCATTTGAGAGAGATTAATTTCAAATGAGGGATTATGTAAGACACTTGATCTAATGATGATGATCCGTTAGCTGGGACCTAATGCCAAAAAGTGTTGTCAAGGGTCATGCTCACTTAAAATGGCAAGTTTGTTTTGGCTGTCCAACTGGGAATGTACTATATGTGTCAGGGCTGCAGATACAAATGTGTAAGCACTCACAAAATTGGCTGAGCTGCAAATGAAAACAAATCCATGACTGTTTTTGCTTGTGCCTAGAAGAGTACCTAGCAAAGGCATTAAAATCCAAAGCAACCCCCTCAATTTGTGGAGCAGTTCTATGTGTATTCAAATAATCTGATAAGCAATCTGCAACCCTATTCAAATAGCATAATTTCTGTTTGGTGGAATTCAGCCTAGGAAATAGCAGAGATACAGAAAGATACTTGATTGGCAGTTATCACCAAAAAAGAGTTTCCTTTGTGGAAGTCAATAGTTACTAGCACTTAACTGACAGTTTGAATCTGTATATAAATTAAATTAACTATCATCAACATAATTATACTAGAAAGGTGAGTTTATAAAATGATTTCAAGTTAACACAGTACTGCAAGTATATCAATGTAATTTAAAAACCTACACAGAAATATAAAGAAATGTTTAGATAGAATTCTGAATCCATTGAAGACTTTTGTCTTATAATATATTTTTAGATGTGTGTTTGACAAAAGTATATTGTGAGGAGCCATTGTTGACTGAAATAAATTTTTCTGAAAGTCGATGGGTGAATCAAAGATTATTTTGATATAAACTATTAAATATATCTCCTTCCTACCCATCAAACTTATTTTCCTTAAACTTCATGATCAATGGCTATTTTCTGTTATTATTTTCAGAATTATTTTGATTTATGTGGAACATTATAACTGATTTTCAATGTTATTTATAATATTTTTCTTTTTTTTTTTTTTTTTTTTTAAAGAGAAAGAGAGAGAATAGGAAGGAGGAAAAAGGAAGAGAAAGAGAGAGAGAGAATGGGGAGGAGGGAGAAGGAAAAGAAAGAGGGAGAGAGAATGGGAGTATTGCTTTCTTGCCCAGGCTAGAATGCAATTTAGTAATGGGTATTGAAAACCTCTTTTATACTGATAATTATACTTAATGATGTAGTCAGGAAGGAATAAGGGAAGAAGATAACAAACAAACAGCCAACCAATATTTAATTTAAACCTATGAAATGCTATGCGATTACTGAGGAGTGATTTACTTCCAATTATATAGTCACCTTTGGAATAGGTGTGAGGTGGTAATGTATGTTTTGTGTATTTGAAGTGGAGAGTTCTATAAATGTTTATTAAGTTTACTTGTTCCGGGTCTGAGTTCAAGTTCTGAATATCCTTGTTAATTTTCTATCTCGTTGATCTATAGAATCGTTAGCTCTTCTTGTTGCATTGATCCTTTTGCCATTATGTAATGTCATTCCTGGCCTCTTTTGATCTTTGTTGCTTTAAAGTCTACTTTATCAGAGGCGAGAATTGCATCTCCTGCTTTTTTTTTATTAGTTTATTTTTACTCTCTGTTTGATTGGTAAATCTTCCTCCTTCTCTCTGAGTCTTTGTGTATTGTTGCATGTAAGATGGGCCCGGATGCAGCATACCGATGGGTTTTGGCTTTTTATCCAATTAAAATATATATAAGTTTAATACCGGCATTTGATGCTAGCTGGCTGTTTTGCCCATTAGTTGATGTAAATTTTTTATTGTGTTAAAGTTCTTTGCTTTTTGATATATTTTTGGAAAGGCTGATATTGGTTGTTCCTTTATATGTATAGTGCTTCTTTCAGAAGCTCTTGTAAAGCAGGCCTGGTGGTGGTGAACTCTCTAAGTACTTGTTTGTTCGCAAAAGATTTAATTTTTCCTTCACTCATAAAGCTTAGTTTGGCTGGATAGGAAATTCTGGGTTGAAAGTTCTTTTCTTTAAGGATGTTAAATATTGGTCCCCACTCTTTTCTGGCTTGTAGGGTTTCTGCTGAGAGATCTGCTGTAAGTCTGATAGGTTTCCCTTTATGGGTAACCTGACCTTTCTCTCTGGCTGCCCTTAGTATTTTCTCCTTCATTTCAACCCTAATAAATCTGGCGATTATGTGCCTTGGGGTTGGTCTTCTTGAAGAATATCTTTGTGGTGTTCTCTGTATTACCTGGAGTTGAATATTACCCTGCCTTGTCAGGTTGGGAAAATTTTCCTGAATGATATCCTGAAGAGTATTTTCCAACTTGGATTCATTCTCTTCATCACATTCAGGTACACCAATCAAACGTAAATTAGGTCTTTTCACATAGTCCCATATTTCCTGGAGACTTTGCTCATTCCTTTTCATTCTTTTTTCTGCATTCTTGTCTTCTCGTTTCATTTCACTGAGCTGGTCCTCGACTTCTGATATCCTTCCTTCTGCTTGATCAATTCGACTGTTTAAACTTGTGCATACTTCGCGAAGTTCTCGTGTTGTGTTTTTCAGCTCCATCAATTCACTTATATTCTTTATTTTTCTTAAAGAACTTTGTCATTTAGTTCAAAACTCTCTTTCTACATAAAACTACTTGCAGGAAAATTGTTTTTCTAATCAAACAATAAAGCATCAGTAGATTAAATTATTCTTGAGACAAATGCATCTGTATTATAAGTGACATATAGGATACACAACTTTACACATATTACATTATACTCTTATATTCATCATCCTTTATGTTATCTATACAAATGTGTTCAAAGAGATTACCCAATGTGTACTATCTCATCATGATCTCAATGGTAATAGTATTGTATAAATCTACTTGGTGGTTTATTTTTTTCTAATGCTAAAATTATAGATAAATATAAATAAGATGAATAGTAAACTCTGGATCACTAGAAATAGGCTTATGAGTACCAAAATAATTTGTAAATTCTAGATAGCAATGTAAATTTTAAAGGTTAATCTTCTGTTTATTGATTTAGAATGATACATTTTTATAAGGTATACCTGTTGAGGTCACATCACACCAAGGGAGCTAGTAACAGTGATAATAAGACTTTTCAATGATACGTTTTCTAAAGTAAGCCAGAATACTTAGCCTATACCACTACTAGTTGAAAATCTACTAAACCTATTAAAGATGTCAAACTAGCACAGTGTTCAAGTAATTCAAGACAGAGCAAAGGACTAATGTAGTTTTTGACTTGTTTGTTCTCTACAAAACCCGTTTTTGTGCATTTTAGGAATTCTTATGAATGTCTAAACAGGTTTTAGTGTAGATTTCACATCAATTTGATAATCTTTGCAATTTATAACTTTAATTAAATTTAAAAGGACTTTATTTTTCTTCATTTAATTTTAAACATGTAACATGTTAAATGTTATATTTAGGTTGAGGAAAATATAATCCTTGCATATTAAATATGTTGAACAAATTATTTTATTATAATTGATTCAGTGAATAAATGAATCTTTAATCTGTTAAAATGATTAAATGTCTACCACAATAAAATCATGTTGGTATTTCAGAATAATTGCACTCATACTACCTAAGCAAGTTACCTAGTGAGTTTGTAAGATTTCTTAACAGGCTTTCTCTAAATATCAGAGGAAACTTAGAATTGTGCATGTTAAAATACACATGTATCACCTTATAACACTTAAGATTTATTATTTATAAAACATTCAATACTTTGCAAAAACATTTAAACATTTATTTCCAATAATTTTACTTTCCCACAACATTTTTATTTTTTCAAATTCTAATTCTTTTTGTAATAATTAGCTTTATTTTTACTCAGCCATTGATACTTAGACATTTTGAAAGTCAGTAGGAGAGGTCTTTGGTCTTTCTTTAAGTTGTATTGAGCAAGACTTAATTATATTCTGGCATTGTATCTGCTGCATCCTTAAATACACACTGAAAAATTGAGAAGACTTTTTATTTTTTGTATTTTTTCCCGTCAAAGTTGTTTCTGGCCCTGCTAAAACTATTTGCCATTTTTTAAATTGATTATCAATTGTTAGAAGAAAATCTTTAGTTACACAGTCAACATTCAGTAGATATCTCTCATGAGACACCATGAAATGTTTTCTAAGTCAATAATAAATGACATCAATAGAATATTATTGGGCAGTAGAAAGGGTGAAGTGCTGATAGATGTTTCAACATGGATAGATATCAAAAGCATTGTGATAAGTGGATGTTCTAAAATTAGATGGTGATGACAGCACAACTCCGTGACTATACTCAAAAAACACTAAATTAAACACTTTTAAATTATGCATGTGGCCAGGCTCGGTGGCTCACACCTGTAATCCCAGCACTTTGGGAGGCCAAGGCTGGCAGATCACTTCAGGTCAGGAGTTCGAGATCAGCCTGGCCAACGTGGTGAAACCCCGTCTCCACTAAAAATATAAAAATTAACTGGGTGTGGTGGCACAAACCTACTCCTGAGGCTAAGGCATGAGAATCCCTTGAACCTGGAAGGTAGCGGTTGCAGTGAACCAAGATCCACAGCACTCCAGCCTGGACAACAGAGCAAGACTCCATCTCAAAAATAAAAATCATGAATTTTATGGTAGGCAAGTTATATCTCAACAAAGCTGTTGTTTAAAAATAATAATAAAACAGCATTACTCTTTTGGTCTTTATTTTATTTATCTATATTGATCAATATAATATATACTAAGGCATTTTTCTCATTTTTGTTAATGATGTGTTAGAGTTGCGTTTCCCAGCTGATGGCCTTTGAGAGCTCCATTTAATTCTCTTTTAGTGTAAAAACAGTCTATTAAAAATTAAAGACTGATAAACATCAAAATTTTACAAAGTAGCTCTTTAGTTTTTATAGAGTGCTATAAATTTATGAGCATAGAATGCTTATTTCTGTTTAAAAAAATTGATTACTCAGATGTTTGTCCACATTTTAATTAGATTGTTCAGTTTCTTTATTATGAGTTTTAAGAGATTTTTTTGTATGTTTTGGATACAAGTTTTTTATTGGATATGTGTTTGCACTTTTTAAATTCAAATCTAGGGCTCATCTTTCATTCTCTTAATAGTGTTCTTCACCGAGCAGAAGTTTTAATCTTAATGAAATCCAACTTATCAATTTTTTCTTTGAGTATGCTTTTGTTGATGTGCCCAAACAGGTATCCCATTAAAGAAGATATACAGATAGCAAATAAACATGAAAGAATACTTAACATTATACATCATTAGGCAACTGCAACATGAAACAAAAGGCATCAATGAGTATCTGTTAGAGGGACTACAATCTAAAACACTGACAGCAAATGCTTTGGAGGTTGTGAAAGAAGAAACTCTTACTCACTGCCAATTATACAGACAGTTTGAAAAGCAGACAGACAGTTTTTTGATAATGCTAGCACGATCTATCCACTCTATCTGGCAATTGTATGTCTATGTATTTACCCAAAGGAGTTAAAAACTTACGTGCACACAAAGACCTGCACATGAATGTATATAGCAGCTTTATTCATAACAAGATTGGAAATAATGAGGATGTCAGTAATGGCTGAATGGTAGGCAAACTGTTGTGTGGCCATAAAAATGAAAAATTTTTCAGCAAACTAAAAATGAGCTATCAAGCTACAAAAAGATATTGAGGAACTTTAAATGCATATTGTTAATTGATAAAAGCCAGTCTGAAAAGGCAACATATTGTATCATTCCAATTACATGACATCCTAGAAAAGATAAAACAATAGAGACAGTAAAAAAATCAGTAGTTGCCAGAGTTTGGTTAGGGTATTGTGGAAGCACAGCATTATTATGTGTGCCCTAATTCATAGGGCAGGGAAACAATTTTGTATGTTATTATAATGGCAGATATATGGCATTATAACATCCAGACAACTGCGCAATGCAAAAAGTAAACTCTAATGTGAACAGTGAACTTCTGTTAACAATAATGTATCAATATTGGTTCATCAATTATAAAAAATGCACCATGTCAATTCAAGATGTTTGTAAGAGGAAACTGTGTATGGAGGTGAAATGGAGTGGAGAGTACGTCTTTGCTCTTCTTACTCAATTTTCTGTAAACCTAAAATTGCTCTGTGAAATAAAGTTCACTAATCAGAAAAATATATTGATTGCTCAATCTTACTGTTATAAGTTTTTTATCTTAAAAGATGATTGGTATTAAAAAACTCATCTAAATTATGAATAAAAAATTATACTTATGAAATATTCAATAGGAGTTTAGATAAATTCTGACATCAAAATTATCCTATCTTTGGGAGGTGAGCCTCAAGACACTGTTTTCTCAGCTGGCAGAATTTGATATGCAGGAAAACAAGAAGGATAAGTGAAAAGGCAAATAGCAAAGGGAAGTGTTGTTAGTTTAAATTAAACTTTTATCTTAACCCTTCATAAGAGATATGATTTAAATATCTAATAAAGTTCTGGATATAGGTTTGGCATTGTGGAAAAAAAATTAACCTAGATATGGTAACTGTTGTTCTATTTCAAGGTATTTGACTATGTTGTCCTTAAAATCCACCAACCTTTCTAGATTAATTTTCCTTCTCTGTTATCTGAAAAGGTTACTCAAGAGTTGGACTAAGATCTCTCCCAGGTTTGAAATTATATCCTTTTAAAGGAAAAAATAAATTACCTCTCCTGGGCAAATATCTAAGAGAATATGTTAAATTCTTAAAAGTTCGGTGTTGGAAAACCTAACGTTAGCTCATCATCTACAAAAATCCTCAGAATTCTGGGATACAATTATAAAAGAAATGGATCACAAGTATTAAACTCTTAAAAATAAGCCAACATATAAACTCATATTTTGTCTTATTTGAGAAATTCTCTCTACTATTATTACTTTGTATCTTAATAGAGACTAGGCAAGATTAAGCAAGGCTCTCTATGAATTGCTGGCAATGCTTTTACTATGACTGTGCAATTGACCATATGGTATTAGTTTTTGGAAAGAGGATTTATAAAATAAATTCCTAACCAAAAATATTTATTTCTTTTGGTTTTCTAGATATTTCTCATACAATGTAAATATGGAGAAGCTCAAGGATGACATTTTCTATTATACTACATTTTTAAGGTCCCAAAACTATCTAGTACTAATTAAATTTTATCATTACACAACTCTGATTTAAAGTATGGTAAGTGTTACAGCAGTACTCACTAAAAGTGTCCTCCCGTGCAAACTGAAGTCTGTTGATTGACTCTGCACTTTCAATGAAGATTAACTATTTTATATGTTCACAAATTCATAATGCAGTATATAGAATATTTTATTAAACCTGTAAATATAAGCTTTAGATATACAGCATATAAATGTACTATGTTCACTAAATAGTTTATTTTTTTCTTTATTGAAAATTCATTTAAATATAAGACTTTGAAATACTTTCAATAACTTTATGCAACAAATATTTAATGAGTTAATAATAACCATGTGGAAGATATGGAGAATTTTCAAAAATTTAGGATCTAATAATTTTTGGTTTGCATTTTGGGATGCAATTAAGTCTTGAATATTTCATGTATTAGTATTAATATTTTATAGGAGAGATGGATAGCAAGAGATTGAGAGAGATACTCTTTGCATGCATAGAAGTTTTAAAATTGTTTTTCTTACATGAATGAAACATGTATATTCATTTTTATTAGTAAAGTGTAATAATGCATGATTCCTTAGAAAAAATGCTTAATTATTGTTTAAAGTAAACCATATTTTAAGAGTTAACAATAATTCTTAAATGTTAACCAAATTTAAGGAAGCTAAAAATAATATATCACATTCTTCAATTATATAATTAAGAATTTCTGTAAAATATTTTTTAAGAATTAAGATAGAGCCAATCCTGTTTAAAATATTCCCTTAAAAGAATAAAAAAAAATTTGCCTCTTCTGAGGATATGTGAAAGGAAATAAAAATAGAAAGAAAAGTAAATTATTTGTTGAATTTATTGTTTTCATCAGGAGAATTGCAAAGAAAAACAACAAAACATCATCAGGAGTTTGTTGGTAGAAATTATGCTAGGAAAGGATATTCAAACATTGTTCCAAATATAGCATTTTGGCATTATTTTTCAGTGGGATAATTGTTGGAATGATTCTGATCCATTATCAGGATATGAATTGAAAAACTATAAGCATTATAAAATTGTATGTTTTAACCTGTTTCAAAATACTTATGCCTGAGAAATCTCTGTAGTACCTTTTCTTCCTAGCTAAAGTGTCATATCTATTGCCTCTAGTATGAAGTAAGGAAATGTCAAAAATCCTCTTTTTGGGGTGTCCAAATACTCAAAAATCAAAAAGTTATTTTGTAGTTAAGTAACACACTCTCTGGATTTCAGCTCCTTTTTAGAAGAGAAGCTGATGATTGGATTTGAAGCTACTGAAAACTAATCCACAAGATACATGGATCTGTCTGTAACTACAACTTTAGCAGAGGAACTTCCCCAATACTTTTCCAAAATGTGATAAATATTTGAGACTCTCAGGAAATAGAATAAACATTTAAATATACGTTGGTCACTTAGCTGAGTCTTAAAGTATAGGATACTGTAACTAATAAAATCAGTTACAAACTCTAACAAATTTAATACATACCATCACTTTCTCTTTTTATTTTGTCTGTTTCAGTACCACTTTGTGGTAATCAGCTAATAATTCAACCAAAAAAACCCAGCATAATAAATATTTACTGATCATTTACCATACAGCAAGTCCTAAGGAATACAAAAAGTTCTATAAATTCAAATACAGTGTAGGAGAAAACCCTTTTTCTTAAAACGTTCAAAGTCCAATTGTAATTTTTTATCATCTCAGTGACTAAATTCTACTATGAGTTTCAGGGTGTCGGCTTTGTTGTATATCTAAGTTAGCCTTTTCAATAAACCAAGCCACTTGACAGGACAAGATGAAAGCTGTGGCGTTCCCTCTCCCCAGTGGAGGTGATTGATCAAGGATTTATTTCAGAATTCTCTTTGTTCATCCCTGTACCTGAAAACCTTACTTTAACCTAATGTTATGAGCACTGAGATTATAGCCCTAAAACAAGTTCAATGCTAACACTTTTTGTTAGTTTGCTTTATACTCAATTATGGGAATACTACACTTAATTTATATCTTTGAAAAACACAACTTCCACATACAGTATCAAATACAATACAATATTCTATTAAAAGTCACTTCATCTTTAAGATGCTAAAGAGTAGACTTAACACTTTTTTAATCTAGCATTTTTTTTCTTCTACTTATATATACACTCCAGACATGATAACGTCTGTTACTAATAATACTCAGCCAGTTTTAAGACAATTCTTGATGTTAGAAGTACAGGGCATTTTTCTATAATGAAGAACTTTGTGAAAGAATTGCTTATCACATGTTTTAATTTAAAATAAGTAATAAGGGCCAAGCATTACAGGATGATTAATTCAGGGGGAAAGTTTAAAAATAAAGAAATAATAAAAGTCTATTTCTTTGGATACAACATTCTGGATAGTCTTTTATACTCAATGAAAGAGAATAATAGAAAATTACATGATGATATTCACATCCAGCTTTTAGCTATTGGTCCTTTGATCTTTGGAGTGTATATTAAATTTTCTAATTTAAAACATGCTAAATAACTTCTTATAGAAAATGGCAATGCCTGTATCTGATGAATATTACTTCTGAAACCTGATTGTAATTCAAAAGATGCTGTTCTAGTCAAAGCAAGTGTGTCCACTTAAAAATATGTATTTAATTGAATTTTAATTTAATCAACTTGAAGCTATGAATTTAGTGCCCTTGAAAGAAAGAGATTAAGACTGAATAGGGAGAGAAGGTTTCCATCCTGCTTTGCTGGTACATTTAAGATTTCACCTGAAGGGGCCACCCTCTAGTTCACTGAACAATGCTTTCCGCATGGTTATTAAATCCCAAGGACAACAAAATAATAGGCTAGCGGATTTCACTTAGGACTTTCTTTAGCTCATTAAGTCTTGGGGTTTTCTTATGGAAAGTCAAACATGCTGTATTTTTCTTACAATAGGGCAGTAAGTATACTGAGTTTGATAAAAGAATTACCACCTATATCAAGTTGTAATTTTGACTTAAAAAGCATTTTTCATAAAGAAAAGAGCCAAAAATATTGTCTAAATGCTGAAAAGCCACCGTGGAAAAGTCCTGGCACAAAAAAATAAACACACATGCTCACAGGCACACACACATGGAAAAGAATATTCAGAAGTAAGTGTTAAATACGTAGAAACAAACTTTATGGTTTACCTGTGAAAAACATTTATTAAACTAAAACTCATCAAATTAATCATAAGATTATATTTAGCTTGCATGCTATAAAATTATCTCTCATTCTACAAAGCCATTGTTTTACATCTAAAATGAATTACATAAATTTTTATCATTTATTTTAATAATCAACTTTTGTGAGCCCAAACTTGTCAGGAAATGATGTGAGAAATATCTTTATTTTGATAAGAAAGAAATACTACAGCATAACTGTTTGAAAATAACTTTTTACTATTTCAATGAGCTATAATTTAAATACTGAGCCAATTATTCTGATATCACCAGAAGAAAGAAGAAATAAGTAGAAAATAGTTTATAAGAAACAAATACTATCAGTGAGTTCTTCAATTGCAAAATCAATTAGATTCTAATGAAACCACTTCATATAAGCCAGGTAAAAAGTCCTGGCAGCTGCCAGGGAGATAAAGTGTCACAAACTATCAGTGAAGAACAAACAATCAATGAAATGTTAGTGGGAAAACAAACTTTCCTCTCTACCTCTAACTATGCAAACAGTAAAAATTTCAAAAGCTACAAAAGTGCACCCCCACTGATAATGACAAAACAACAGAGTTGATTATTCGGAATGCCAGTGTAGAAAGCTTCAAAGTTTGCCGATAATGTATAATCGCTCTCATTCATAATGAAATGTTGACTTTTTTTGAGTTGTGTTTAATCCTTATCTTGGAAAATGTATAATATTCAAATAACATAATCACACACACTTCAAACACTCATTAAATTATTTTTGTTACAATTGGATGAAATGACTACACTATCAACAGCTATTTCAAAGTTAGCACAACAAACTTTGGTGATTGATAAAGAGTAATCATTGCAAGAATGTATTAGGCACTGAAGATTAAACTCAGTTCGTCAGTTCAGATATGTAGTGCTCAAATACAGAAACAAAAGTCAGGAACAGGATGTATTAATGCTTTATACATGGTATTTAATGAGTATTTTTTAAATTCAGAGAATCAATACAATACAGCAAGCAGATCAGAAAATTAAGTGTGGAGAGACTGAGAAGTTAAAATTAACAAATTATGGAAGCAAAAGAAAGCTTTAAATTTATTTTTATTGATCTCTTATTTTGAGGATGAAGTAACAAGTCTTGAAGCGACGAATTTGACCCACTTACACTTGAGTGGTAGAGTCAGAGTTAGGAGCACATGCTTCGATTGTAATTTAGTGTAATTTCCTTCTCCCCTGCCCCTTTGGAGCTTATTTTATCATCCAAAACTCTATCATTGCTATTGATCAACAGAGCAACAAATTGTGACGTACTCTCACATCTCTTCCGTTTAATTCATTGCAGTTCATTTCTATATTTTGCTGGTATCTTGGAAGTACTAGTCATTCATAGAATAGTATGGTGTGCTTTCAGCCACATATTGTTTTCAGCAGTGATCAAATTTGGTCACAGTCAAGTAAACTACATCTAAGTGATATTTTTTATTATCTGTTTTTCAAAGTATGTTATTATGTTTTACTGTTTTTGAATGTCTTTTCTGCATTTCTCTAAATCAGAGCTCAGGAATATTTTCAATGTCTTTGCACTTTAGTGTAATGAGTGTCATTTTCAAATGTCTCATTTACTAGTGGAAGTTTGACAGACTAGACTTGCATATATTTACTGGGTTATGGGGACAGAAATAGAGGGGAACACTATTTTCAGACATAGTCAAAAGGTTTGTTTTTCACAGTGAAACATTTTTGTTAAAAAAAGATTTTGTCGACATATTTCAGCTTCTTTTACAAGTGGTAGGATAAATATTTTTGATAAATTCAAAATGAACTACTTTTTCCAAACCCAGAAAAATCAAACTCTAGAATTTTGCAAGAATTTGTGGATGTCATTCTGAACCCGTTATAATTTTTGAGAATAGTAATGTTTTGGAATTAGAGCAGGGAACTGAGGTAAACAATATACCTTCATGCTCTCTCCCCATCCTCTGTTTCTCTCAAATTCAAAAAAGCAAATTCTGTAAATCGCTAAGGTAATATAACACCAATATCTGAAAGAATTAGTAAAGTGAATCTCTAACAGCGGAATTTATTAACATCAAGTCAAGCCAAATCTCATTCTCTTTTTATTTACAATAGTCTTACCAATCTTCTATATATAATAGAATGTCTAAAGTGTGTGTATTTTCATTTCAACAAAGCAAATGATCAAGCACTCTTCATATTACTAAATCATTGTATAAATATGGGGATAACATTAGATGGCTAATTGTATATATGTGTGGATTCAAAGCATATTGAAAAGCAGTGTCTGTTTTGTACTGATCAATGAATTACTCTAATTTGCAAGGTGGCTTACCATAAGATACTGGCCCTTCCTTGTCAATAAGCTTGTCAATGATATTCATAGAATATATAAAAATGCTGCTTATTAGGTTCTGTTCAAAATTGGATTACACACATATTTGATGATTGATTTTATATTTATAAAGTTCATGAAAGACTTGAAAATCTCAGAAACAGCAAAATGCTAATAATGAGAAAATTGGCATGAGTGGATCTTGTAAAGCACAGCTAAGAGTTAAATCGAAAATAACCTCAATACACATGAACTGTGTAAATATCTGCTATAAATAAATAAAACTAATAAAATATAGCCCTCTTACCTGGATTATAAGTAGTTTAAGTTAAAGATGGCTAAGTGTTTAGCTGGCTGCAAGTTCAATGGAAGTTAACAGTATAAAGCAACTACTAAAATAAAAAAATAGAACTACTGTAGATATAGGACCACGGCTGTATGATACAATGGCTGCAATATACAAGAAGTTATTTCTTCTTGTTTACGTACATCGTAGGAATCACATTTTAAGATGTGCATTAATTTATTAGAGTACACTAAAAAAAAGCATCAAGAAGAGAAACTCTATAAAGTGTATTACATGACATTTATTTGAGGGACCTGTGCTGAAATTTCATTACTTCTTATGGAAAAGATAAAGTACAAAAATAAGAAATAATTTTAAAACAATTAGTGCAATACAAAAGTCAAATAAGTGATACAAAAAATAATGGTGTTACCATCTCTGAAAGTTTTTAAGCAGAATAAATAGTTGTTATTCATGAATGCCATAGAATGAATTACTAAACTGAGAGTTGAATTAAATCACATCAAGTTGCCATCTATTGTTTTCATGTATTTAACCCACAGCGACCTTCTCGAATTTAATACGTCCAACAATTGATGTCACACTGTTTCTTTCCATATTAGTTCCTTCTCTTATGCAATTTCTCACATGGAATTTTTGCAGTTGTAGAGTGATAGAGTTGACCAAGGCCAGCTAGTCATTGTGATAACTCCCTATGTGATTCTATTATAATGCTTGGTATTAGAGCAATCAAAATATTCTCATTCTCCTTTGCCATTGTTTAGCCTATGGATGCATATGTGACCAGTTCCTGCCATTAATATATAGAGAGAAGGCAAGTGGTAGTTATTTTCTTCCCTAGAACGGAAAAAGTCTAGTCAGAAAGGTATCCCTTATTTTCTTATAATATGGGTAGCTTACATGTGGCCACAGTGTTTGTAATTATACTGCCATGCTGGAAACTGCTGGGATTGGTCAAAGGAATTGCAGAAATGCTGATACACAGCCTCGATATCACTGTATTATCTAATCACATTTAGGACCAATAGCTTCTAGACTCTTGTTAAATAAACCCTAAAAGTTATGTTTTGATTCACTTCTAGAAGATATTCTATTTTATACAGGAAAATGTATTAGTAGTACATTATACAACAATTATATAACCAGCAGGTATTATCAGTTTCAATCAATAAAGAATCCATGGAGAAATAAGAAATTATCCATAACGGGAGCAACTTATGTGTACTAAAGAACAGAAAAATTCTCTGAAAAGGCATATAGTCACATACCACATAATGTTTCTTTAAGTGATAGACTGCATATACAATGGTAGTATAATTCTGTAAATAGATAGAAAATTAACAAGGATATTCACGACTTGAACTCAGCTCTGAACCAAGCAGACCTAATAGACATCTACAGAACTCTCCACCCCAAATCAAGAGAATTCATATTCTTTTGAGCACCACATAGCATTTATTCTAAAATTGACCACATAATTGGAAGTAAAACACTCCTCAGCAAATGCAAAAGAATGGAAATTATAACAGTTTCTCAGATGACAGTGCAATCAACCAGAATTCAGGAGCAAGAAACTCACTCAAAACTGCACAACTATATGAGAACTGAACAACCTGCTCCTGAATGACTACTGGGAAAATAATGAAATTGAGGCAGAAATAAATAAGTTCTTTAAAACCAATGAGAACAAAGACGCAATGTACCAGAATCTCTGGGACACAGCTAAAGTAGTGTTTAGAGGGAAATTTATAGCACTAAATGCCCACAGGAGAAAGCAGGAAAGATATAAAATTGGCACCATAACATCACAATTAAAAAACTAGAGAGGCAAGAGCACACAAATTCAAAAGCTAGCAGAAGACAAGAAATAAATAAGATCAGAGCAGAACTAAAGGAGAAAGAGACATGAAAAACTCTTAAAAAAAAAAAAACAAGGAATACAGGAGCTGGTTTTTTGAAAAGATTAACAAACAGGATAGACCACCAGCCAGACTAAAAAAGAAGAAAAGAGAGAAGAATCAAAAAGACACAATAAAAAATTATAAATGGGAGATCACCACCAATCTTATAGAAATACAAGCTACCTTCAGAGAATACTATAAATATTTCTATGCGAATAAACTAGAAAATCTAGAAGAAATGGATAAATTCGTGGACACATATACCCTACCAAGACTAAACCAGGAAGAAGTTGAATTCCTAAACAGACCAATAACAAGTTCTGAAATTGAGGCAGTTATTAATAGGCTACCAAGAAAAAAGCCCAGGACCAGACAGATTCACAGCGGAATTCTACCAGAGGTACAAACAAGAGCTGGTCCCATTCCTTCTGAAACTACTCCAAACCATAGAAAAGAGGGATTCCTCCCTAACTCATTTTATGAGGCCAGCATTATCCTGATGCTAAAACTTGGCAGAGACACAACAAAAACAGAAAATTTCATGCTAATATCCCCAATGAACATTGATGTGAAAATAAAATACCAGAAATCTGAATCCAGCAGCACATCAAAGAGCTTATCCACCACGATCAATTCAGCTTCATCACTGAGATGCAAGGCTGGTTCAACATACACAAATCAATAAATGTAATTCATCGCATAAACAGAACCAATGACAAAAACCATACGATTATCTCAGTAGATGCAGAAAAGGCCTTCAAAAAATTCAACACCCCTTCATGTAAAAAAAAAAACACTCAATAACCTAGGTATTGATGGAACATATCACAAAATAGTAAGAGCTAATTATGAAAAACCCACAGCCAATATCATACTGAATGGGCAAAAGCTGGAAGCATTCCCTTTGAAAACTGGCACAAGACAAGGATGTCCTCTCTCACCACTGCTATTCAACATAGTTTTGGAAGTTCTGGCCAGGTAAATCAGGCAAGAGAAAGAAATAAAGGATATCCAATTAGGAAGAGAGGAAGTCAAATTGTCTCTGTTTGCAGATGACATGATTGTATATTTAGAAAACCCCATTGTCTCAGCCCAAAAACTCCTAAAGCTGATAAGCAACTTTGGCAAAGTCTCAGGATACAAAATCAATGTGCAAAAATCACAAGCATTCCTTTACATCAGTAATAGACAAATACAGCCAAATCATGAGTGAACTCCCATTCATAATTGCTACCAAGAGAATAAAATACCTAGGAATACAACATACAAGTTACGGAAAGGACCTCTTCCAGGAGAACAAAAAACAGCACTTAAGGAAATAAGAGAGGACACAAAGAGATGGAAGAACATTCCATGTTCATGGATAGGAAGAATCAATATAGTGAAAATGGCCATATTGCCCAAATAGATTCAATGCTATTCCCATCAAGCTACCATTGAATTTCTTCACAGAATTAGAAAAAACTACTTTAAATTTCATATGGAACCAAAAAAGAGCCTATATAGCCAAGACAATCCTAAGCAGAAAGAACAAAGCTGGAGGCAGCACACTACCTGACTTCAAGCTATACTATAAAGCAACAGTAATGAAAATAGCGTGGTACTGGTACCAAAACAGATATATAGACCAGTGGAACAGAACAGAGGCCTCAGAAATAAGACTGCATATCCATCCACAACCATCTGATCTTTGACAAATCTGGCAAAAACAAGCAATGAGAAAAGGATTCCTTATTTAAAATGGTGTTGGGAAAACTGGCTAGTTATATGCAGAAAACTGAAACTGGACCTCTTCCTTACACCTTATACAAAAATTAACTCAAGATGGATTAAAGACTTACATTTAAGACCTAAAACCATAAAAACCCTAAAAGAAAACCTAGGCAATACCATTCAGGACATAGGCATGGGCAAAGACTTCATGACGAAAACACCAAAAGCAATTGCAACAAAAGCCAAAATTGACATATGGGATCTAATTAAATAAAGAGCTTCTGCACAGCAAGAGAAACTATCATCAGAGTGAACAGGCAACTACAGAATGGGAGAAAATTTCAGCAATCTAGCCATCTAACAAAGGGCTAATATCCAGAGTCTACATGGAGAATAAACAAATTTACAAGAAAAAGCAAACAACCCCAACAAAAAGTGGGCAAAGGATATGAACAGACACTTCTCAAAAGAAGACATTTATGCAGCCAACAAACATATGAGAAAAAGTTCATCATCTCTGGTCATTAGAAAAATTCAGATCAAAACCACGATGAGATACATCATGCCAGTTAGAATGGTGATCATTAAAAAGTCAGAAAACAACAGATGCTGAAGAGGATGTGGAGAAATAGGACCGCTTTTACACTGTTGGTGGGAGTGTAAATTAGTTCAACCACTGTGGAAGATAGTGTGGTGACTCCTCAAGCATCTAGAACTAGAAATATCATTTGACCCAGCAATCCCATTACTGGGTACATACCCAAAGGATTATAAAACATTCAATTATAAAGATACATGCACACATATGTTTATTGCAGCACTGTTTACAATAGCGAAGACTTGGAACCAACCCAAATGACCATCAGTGATAGACTGGATAAAGAAAATGTGGCACATATATACCATGGAATATATGCAGCTATAAAAAAGGATGAGTTTATGTCCTTTGCAGGGTCATAGATGAGATTGGAAACCATCGTCATCAGCAAACTAACACAAGAACAGAAAACCAAATACTTCATGTTCTCACTCATAAGTGGGAGTTGAACAGTGAGAACACATGGACATAGGGAGGGGAACATCACACACCGGGGTTGGTTACAGGGTGAGGTATAAGGGGAGGGAGAGCATTAAGAAAAGTACCTAATGCACGCAGGCCTTAAAATCTAGATGACAGGTTGATGGGTGCAGCAAACCACCATGGCACATGTATACTTATGTAACAAACCTACACATTCTGCACATGTGTCCCAAAACTTAAAGTATAACAAAGTTTTTAAAAAGGGACATAAGTAAGACAACTAGTAATTCTAAACAAACAAAAAATCAAATGGTATCTTGATTTTTCCTGTTTGGTATTGATTTTATTTTTAGAAATATTAGGTGTATACTTATGAACAAAGGATAAGAAATAAATACCTACCTACTAGCCATGTGGTTTGGCAACTTTGTGAGCCTGTTTCCAATAGAGTAATATCTCTCTAATTAAAAGTTCTCACAATTTAAATAAATAAATAAATAAATACTGGCCAGGTGCAGTAGCTCACACCTATAATACTATCACTTTGGGAGGCCGAGGGAGGTGGATCACCTGAGTTCAGGAGTTCAAGATCTTCCTGGCCAATATGATGAACCCATGAGAACACATGAACACAGAGAGAGGATCATCACACACCAGGGCCTGTTGGAAGTGGGGGGCAAAGAGAGTTAGAGCATTAGGACAAATACATAATGCATGCAGGTGTTAAAATCTAGATGACAGGTTGATGGGTGCATCCAATCACCAGGGCAGATGTATACCTATATAACAAACCTGCACGTTCTGCACATATATCCCAGAACGTAAAGTATAATAATTTTTTTTTAAAAAGGGACATAAGTAGGAAAACTAGTAATTCTCAAATTACTAGTTTCTACTAAAAATACAAAATCTAGCCCAGTGTGGTAGTGTCTGCCTGTAATCCCAGCTACTGGTGGGGGCTGAGGCAGGAGAATTGCTTGAACTGAGGATGCGGAGGTTGCAGTGAGCAGAGATTGTGCTGCATTCCAGCCTGGGAAACAGAGCACGACTCCATCTCAAATAATAATAATAATTATTAAACCCATGTCTTCTAAGAGCAATATTTTTAATTAATAGAGATTGTAGGAGTTCTTCTGTACCCTAACATAGTCTGGCATCAAAACCATTAACTAATCAGTGACAAAAGCTTGGTTGCCCCCACCACAGTTGTTATAATAGTGATCCTGGAAACCAGACTGTACAATCAGAGCTTCACGCTCGTTCTTTCATCACTAATGTAGACATTTGAATTTAATACTGAACTATAAATGGACATATTATTAATAACATATTCCTTCTCATGATCTGAGGAAAAAACAGACAAATAATTTTTTCAAGATAAATATCCTTTTTTATTGCTATTCAATTCCTTTTTATTTTCAATTATGTAAATGACTACAACTAGATTTTTATACTTAAAGTGTTACAAATTCCTCCCAAACTGTTTTTTCATTACTTAATTACTCTTGAATATAATTATATGTAATAATTCGTTTTCCTCATAATATCTATTAAATGATGTTTGTTACTTATTCACAGTTGTTATAGACTAGAAAGTTAATTGAAAGAACAGATGTAGACTTGTTTTATATTTCCTTCCCCAAAAGTAATAGGCTAACGTAAAATACATGAGAGTGTATTTATATATATATAAGCTTTTATATATGTATGTACTATATGTGTATATTATATGTGTGTGTGTATGTGTGTGAGATATATATATATATATATGCAATTTGGTGGTTTCCATGTTCTTTATGATTTTTTAATGTTTCTATGTACCTCTATACCAATGCTATCCTTTACAAATATAAAGTTATTGAAGTTGCACAGTGTCATTTTCCCTCCTTGTCACCCCTCCCTATTCTCCAAACTTGGATCAAAATTTATTTTTCCTTCAGATTTGTGTAGGCATTCGTTAATTGTTTATTGGTATTAACTATTGCAGTTTTTTACACTTATAGTTTATGACAGGCACTTTTCTAAATAGCCTAATGGTTAGTATTTCTTAATTTTATGCTTTATAAAAAAGGAGTACTACACATAGGTATAAATGTTAATGTATATTTCCACTTGACTGAGCCATGGAATGCTCTGATATTTGATCAAACATTAATTGGGTGTTTCTGTGAGGGTATTTTTTGTTGAAATTACCTTTTAAATTGTTAGACTGAGTAAAGCAGTTGTCCCCACCAACCAGTGTGCAGGCCTTATCCATTTAATTGAATGCTTGAATAGAAAAATACCACCCCTCCCCCAAGTAACCAAGAATTTTCCTGCTTGAGAGCCTTTGGATTGGAACTTTGACACCTCCTGTGTCTACAGTAGCTTAGACCTTTGAACTTGAACTGGGACATCAGCTCTGGGACATCAGATTTTGGACTTCCAGCCTACCAACAATACTTGAGCTGAATCATTGTTATCTATCTATCTATCTATCTATCTATCTATCTATCTATCTATCTATCTAACCTGGTTCTGTTTCTCTGGAGACCCCTCATACAGCAGGCTTCTGCAATTTGCGTTCTCGCTCAGTATTTTTACATTATCAATCCATATTGTTGTGTATAGCTACAATTCAATAATTGCAAAAGTATTCTAGTATTCAATTCTGTAAATCTAACAAAACTAATTTATCTACTCTTTTATCAATGGACAGTTAGACTTTTTCCTTTATTATTTTACTATTTTCAACAATGTTATGACAATGTGAGTACTTTGGTTTATTGTACTTTTATAAGAGAGTGTCCATAGTATAATACATGCCTTGAAAAAAGAATTGCTCATTTGTAAAGTATATGACTGTTCAGTTTTTCAGGAAAATCTCCAAAGAGTTGCACTTACTTATATTGCAGTGAGTAGTTTATAAGATTTCCACTGACATCCCCTCACTGTTATCTTTAATCTGTAATAAAGGGAGTGTAAAGTGTTATACCATTGTCATCCTGATTCATATTTATCTTATTAATAGGTTTAAACATTTTCTGTATTTTGATTTATATGACATGTACCTTTCATCTTCTATAAAATGCTATTCTTTTATTTTGGTCAGTTTTCTGTTGAGATGTTTTTCTCTTTTTTTATTGATTCATTAATGTAGTCTTTCAGCAGATATTTATTGATTATGTTCTGCTTTCCAGACACTCTTCTAGTTACTGGAATACAACATAAAACAAAATAGACAAAAATGCCTCCTTCATAGATTTAAATTTTGTGAAGGAATATAAATAATACACAAAATAAATGCATGAACTTTATAGTAATCAGAAAATGGTCATTGCTTTTGAAGAAAGTGAATAGAGAATGAAAGAGAGGTTTGCAATATGTTGTTTATAAAAAAATTGTTTATTGTTTGTATTAGGGTTTTCTAGATGGACAGAACTAATAGGATAGATATATATATGAAAGGGAGTTTATTAAGAAGTATTGACTCACAAGATCACAAGGTGAAGTCCATAGTAGGCCGTCTGCAAACTGCGGAGCAAGGAAGCCAGTCCCAGTCCCAAAACCTCAGAAGCAGGGAAGCCAACAGTTCAGCCTTCAGTCTGTGTCCAAAGGCCTGAGAGCCCCAGCAATGCACTGGTGTAGGTCCAAGAGTCCAAAAGCTGAAGAACTTGTAGGAAAACTAGTAATTTTCAAATTACTAGTTTCTACTAAAAATACGAAATCTAGCCCAGTGTGGTAGTACCTGCCTGTAATCCCAGCTACTGGTGGGGGCTGAGGCAGGAGAGTTCATTCTTGTTTATTTCCTAATGTAAAAACGTAAGGATAATATTGTCCTTTAATAGCATTCCTCTCATCTTGCAATTGTCATATGTAGGTTTTTAATTATTTATATCACTTGCAGTTTTTGCCATCACAAGTAATTATTGCTACCACGTAGTGCTGGAATCTTCTCTTCACCCTCCTGATCCATCTTTCCCTGTGCTGCACTATTAATTAGCTATATCTTAACTTCTATTTTCTTCATCCATTTTCTTATATATTCATGCTGCATTCTGTCCAGTTCTATTTTTATATTTTTATTCCATAATTTATTATTTTTGATTCTATCTTTGTTTCCTGCATTTTTCATCTTTGTATAGCATTAAAAAAATAAAACTGTGTAGTCTCATTTATTTGTTCTATAGCTGGAAGGACTGTGTGACCTTTGTTTTTGTTTTAGGATATTATATTCTGGATTGAGCTGTTTTGAAGATCCAAGTAATTATTCACCTTTTCATTTTTAGTTTTTGAAAGTTAATAATTCATTTGCATAATAACATTAACGTTACTTTTCTCTTTGTTTGGCTATTGTGTGAATGACTTTCTGCACCTGTCTCTTGGCTGTCCAAGACTTTTTTCAGCCTTGAACATCACCATTTCAGCACTGGTGGGGTATTGGGAGCAGGTAGGAGATGACAGATGAATGGATGTAGTTTTTATGGAACAATGTTGATAGTTCTTTTTGATTTTGCCTCGTGTAAAAGAATTTTATTTAAATATTTGATATCTATGTTAATTATGTATCTTTAGAAAGTGTGTCCTACTCCTACATGGCTTTAGATTAATTCTCCAATTTACCATGTATTATAATATTAGAGCCTTTATTTATATCATGATCCAGACCTCTATTCATTTCTTTTGTTTCACTTACAATATTTTTTAATCTCATTGTCATTAGAAAGTAAAAATTTTAATTTTTTTCTAGAAATTGCAACATTAGTGAAAAATAAGGGATTGTCTGTTTTTATCTTTTTCTGTACCAAATAAAAATAATTATTTTATCCAAATAATAAATAAAAGTTACTTTTTAAATAAATTAAGAATACAAGTAAGTTTATAATTCACATATACAATTTTAAAATATCAAATTCTGTTCTTTTACTATTAAAGCAGAAATAAGAAAAATATTTAGAAAATTTATAAAATGTATAACATTGATAACTGGTTTGGGAATTAATAAGTCTCATAATAAAAGTGTTAACAAGCATTGATAAGTAAAGTAAATAAAAAGTGAAAACATACATTTCTGGAATTATAATACAAAACAATAGGAAATGATATTGTGCTTAGAAGTTTGGGATCATGTACATATTTATAAAGTAAGTTATGTCTAAATTAAAATCAAAATGTGATAGTTTATGATATTACAAATATACAGTGCTTCTGCTTTTATCCCCTTCTTCCTTTTTTTTTTCCTCCTTCCTCTAGAATAACTCAATATTTTATTTTAAAATCTAAACTGAGTTTGAACAGATGTGTGGCTGACTTCCCTTAAATCTGAGTTGTCCTGAATTGTGTCTGCCAAAAAGGTGATGAAGTGATGGACTCTGCATGTTGTGTTGAATAATCTTGCAACATCCATTTAGGAGTTTACGTTTAACATCACTTAACAGAGATATATGAACTAATAGCTGTTTATCATTTCAATAGATATTCGACCTAAACCCATCATATTTAAACATTCGTATTATAAATTGTTGCTGATAAATGTTTTATAGATGATGTAAGATAAAATTGTGCACCAACAAAGCTGAGATCATTGAGTTATTGATTCAATGCCCCTTGCTAAAATTATCAAAGCTAAATATGATGTCAGTGCAGAGATCAAACAGGAATGAAATCTATTAGTCTCTGTCATTATGCTTTTAATTTCAAGGAATGTTTTAAATTTAGTGTGATTTTCTATCTTGGTCACTGCCAATACTGCAGAAGCATCAGTAAATCAAAATATAAAGCATTAAAGGTGTAACTTACGTCTTTTACATGTCTCTTTTCTTAATCTATGTATATTTATCATTTGTTTTCTTAAATGGAGTATGTTGACAAGTCTCTACAGAGATGATGGATGTTCCAGATCATGCATGTGCATTCATACTTTGTTTAAAAACATTAGTAAGACTCTTGAAAAAATCACAAATTATAATGGCAGATGAGTAACTAATAGATGTTTCTAATATACCCCTAAAGTGAATGTGTGGGAGATCTAAACCTGTCTTATTTTGATATTCACTAGTTTGGTAGATGTACTATAATTGTTTTCTGAATCATTAAAATTTCACATTTAATGTAAGATTATGTCTTTGGATTAAATAAATAGTGAAGTACATAAGGGAGTAAGGAGGCATTTTTATACTCATCCGTGCTTTTTTCCTATTTCAAGATTCTTGTTTGGAATTATGTATTTTGGTATATAAAAATATTGTGTGTTTGCATGTGTGTGTGTGTGTGTGTGTGTGTGTGTGTGAATCTGATGGGCGAAATGATATTTACAGTTGTTTTGTAGAATTCATTTGTCTGCATAATACTGAAATTGAACATTGCCTCAGCATATACTTCACTTCTATATTTAGCTGTAATTTTTATACTTGAAATTTTAAGTCATCAGTCTATTCTTATGTCACGAAACTATTGCTCTGTTATTTATCTCTTTGCTTGGAATGCTAATCTTTTCATATGTTGGTAGTTTTTCATTTTTATGTAAAGAAATATACATATTTTCTTTATCATTTCTGAAGTGTGTGTGTTTTGAAAGGTATTTCCACTCTCAGGATTTTTATTTTTATTTTGTATATTCTAACTATTTTATTCTTTTTACTTTAACTTTTTATAGTTATTTAATCCATGTTGATAGTTTTTTTATAATAAGGAATTGGAGTTTTTAATCTAGTTTTAGACTGTGTTATATATTATTTTAGCACCATTTGTGGAATAAACCATTGTTTTCTCTACTGAGTTGAAATGGCTTTATATTCATATTTAATATTATTCCAGTCGTTTCTTGAATTTCATTCTGTTTATCTATACATACATTATCTATATATTTAATATATAATATAAATTATATTATATATTATAAATATATAATTATATTATATATTATATGATGCATATATAATTATTATATTATATTATATATTATATATGTTATAATATATAAATATCTTATAGATATTATAGATATAAATATATTTAAATATGTAAATTGTAAAGATATATAATATATATTATATAATATATATAAATTTATAGATATTATCTATAGATATCTATACATAATATCTATAAATATATTTATATATAGAAAGTATATATATATATATATACTTTCTTTTTAAGATAGGGTCTCATTCTGTCACCCAGGCTGGAGTGCAGTGGCACAGTCAGGGGTTACTGTAGCCTTGCCCTTCTAGGTTCAAGTGATTCTCTGCCTCAGCCTCCAAGTAGCTAGGACCACAGGTGCACATCCCCATGCCCAGCTAATTTTTGAATTTTTCTTAGAACTGGGCTTTTACCATGTTGCCCAGGCTGGTCTTGAACCTCTGAGCTCAAGCAATCTGTCTTGCCTCAGCCTCCCAGAATGCTGGAATTACAGGCATGAGTTACCATGCCTGGTCTAATTTTTATATTATAAATATTTTAATAATTTTAATACCTTTAAAGTAAGGCAATAAAGTTATTATCATGCCTCTTTATTTGTTCTTATATGTAAAAATATTTTTTTCATAATAGCTATTCTAAGAGGTGTGAGATGGTAGAGGCTGATGGTGGTGCTGAGTAAAGGAAAATACTTATCAAATGGTACAAAGTTTCAGGAAGACTGGAGGAATAAGTTTTCTATTGCACTGCATGGTTAATAATAATATAGTGTATTTTTCAAAATTGCTAAAAGAATCCATTGTAATGTTCAATGTATACAACGGATTCAATGTATACAATGTATACAACGATACAATCCAATGTGTCGTTCACAGGAAGAACGATAAATTGGTGAGATGATGGATACGTTAATTAGCTTGATTGAGTCTTTCTGCAGTGTGTACAAAGATTAAAACATCACTGTGTAGTCCATAAATATATACAATCATTATTCATCAATTAAAAAATAAATGCATTTATAAAAATATTTTTGGTGATAGTTTTTTATTTTTCTTTTAGAAGATTTTCATATGCATCTTGTCAAATATATTGGAATTACATTGTTTTGTCATTATATTAGCCTGGGGGGCTCATTATTTGGTTTACATTTGATATCTAACTAGGAAAGTTTTTCACATATGTAAACTTACAGAAAAACACACTTATGAGGGCAACTTGTTTTGAATAAAACCTGAGTGTAGTGTTGTCACATTCTGATCAATGTACATTTTTTAGCAAACATTATTGAGTGCATTAGAGTTATACTCTTATCATGTTCATATTAATGTCATGTTTAGTATTGTCATGGGTTCAAGAACTATTTAAAGATTCAACTAATAATAAGATAATATCATTAACTTAGACTTGTGTGAGGATTAATTCAGTGACACAGGTCAATTTGGTGCCTAGGTAGTAAATGCTGCTTGCCTATCCATGGGCCAGCTGAGCACATGCGTTGCCACAACTAATGTATCAATATGACATATTGTTTCTTACTCAAGTTCACACTTTATTCAGATATGTTCCATTTTTTCCCTAGTGTTCTTTTTCTATTCTACCATTCCATCCAGGATACCACATTTCATTGAATTGTCACGTCATCTTTGGCTGTGACAGACTTTCCTTGTTTTTATGATCATGGCAGTGATGAGAACTGACTAGGTATTTTGTGGAATCTCCTTCAGTAGGCGTTTGCCTGGTGTTTCCTCCGATTAGACTGGGACAATAGATTTTTGGGGAAGAAGATCTCAAAGATGAATATAATGAGATGTTATTCTCATTATATCATATGAAGAACACCTATTATAAATAAGATTTATCATTATCGATGTTACTTTGAACGCGTGACTTGAGAGCTTTTTGGTCAGATTTCTCCAGTCTGTTTTTCCCCCTCCCTTGCCATATTGTACTATATGGCAGAAATTTACTATATTTCGTCCACACATAGGAATGAGGAATTATGCTTCACTTCCAAGGGTAGATTATCTATATGAATTATTTGAAATTCTTCAATTGGGAGATTAGTCTCTCCCATTTAATTCATTAATTCATTAATTGAATCATTTTTATATTTGCATCAAATCGTGAATATTTAATTATAACTCAGTACTCTTTACTGTGTTGCTCTGCCTTTTCTGGCTTTGGTCTTTTGCAGCTATTTTGTTTGGCTCCTTCCTTCCTTGTTTCCTTTGAAGTCTTGAGCATGCCTGTGTGCATGCATATATTTAGCCATTTTCTTATTTTCTGTTCCTACAATACATTCCAGACTCATCTTTCAGATTTCCCATCTCAGTCTTAGAATCAAGCATTTCTTCAAAGAACCTTGGTTCTTTTACTGGAGAATATAATTTTACACCAAGATCTGAGTGGAATATTACTATGTATTTAAGTAAATTTTAGAAGAAAACAGTTGTAACTAATTATTTTAAAGAAATATCTATCAGTATTTTGTTGGACACTATTTGGGAGTAAACCAGACCATGTTAGTGCCTTATTTTGCGTTAGCATACCTATTTAATAAAATTGAACTAAATAATCGATATCACTCCTATTTCATTGAGTGACGTATTTCCTAATAAATGCCATTTATTATTTTACATTTTAAAAATATATAAAATGTAGATAGAGTAACAAAGCAGTTAATGTTAAAGCAGTTCTCATTTTAAAAATAATTACAAAGTCATTTTAACTTCATAGTGTTAATAGAGAAATATTAAATTATAAAAACTAGGGACTGTACAAAATAGATAACATAAAAACTTTGCTTCACCTTAAACAGTAATATAATTAATGTGTATACAAGTAGTTCATGGACTAATATGACCAAAACACTCATGTGTGATTTTATATACAAAAATAGAAGGCATTGTTATCATATCTAAAGCATTCAGCATGACATATCAACATTGTTGATATGTTCTGTGTGTTACCTACATCATTCCTGAAATTGTATTAGCATAATCATGCCCCTGTGCATAACAACTATGTTTTCTCACTTGATTTCTCTCTTGGTATATTATGCAGGCCTTAGTTAGGTCAAAATTCGCATTCCTCTGCTGCTTATTCTGTCGGCGATTTGTCAAATCTTTTGATGCAAATATGCTGCATCAGCTTATTCAAAAGATGACTTCTTCAGCTCCTCTCTGGAACATTTTTCTGTCTGGGCATGCATATATAAGCAACTTCATAGTTAATACATAAAAAAATATGCAATCCTCTTGACAATATGAAGACTGAGCAATTGTATAATTTATTTGCCAACATTATTACCAAACTAAATACTACAGATAAAAATATTCATGTCATTTTTCCTTAGCCATTGTGGTTTATTTTATATTTACAATAAATTTTTGGAAATGTACACTGTATTTGATTTTGTGGCTGTGGAAAGGTTGTTACAATATATGTAAATATATGGTGATTTTATTTTCTAGTGTATGTAAAAACACAAAACTGAATACTTCCATTGAAGTTATTGTTCTCTGTCTCTTTTATCTCTGAGGAATATTCTGAAAGTGTGTTATTTTATTTCTTACATTTACTAATGTATTCAACATAACACATATACCTGTGTAGTTTACTACATTTTTAAAAAGCACAGACGTGCTTTGAAAATAACTTTAATAGGCTAGCCCAAGAGCAAAAACTAGATTTCTTATTTCAGTCACCCCATTATGAAGGGGAGTTTTAGAACACTGAGTAGATTGCTATGAAGGCAGTTGGAGGATCCTCTAATGTTTCTCTTCTGGAGACACCCTCATTCCTCATCATGTTCACCAGTCTTGCAGTAAGTCTGTTTTAGAAGCTCATAATAATCATCTATTATGGATCTTGACTTAAACAGAATCATCCATGGAAAGAGGAGTTGCAATAAACTGTAGTGGTAAAAATCAGAAAATCCTTTGCAATGTTGAGAAAATCACCCATTAAAAGTGGAAATTACATACAAGCACTGTTTTAAAATTTAAATGTAGCAGGCTATTAATTGATATTATTGAATTTGTCATGTGATTGGTCCATCTTCATGTAGGTAAAAAGATTAGATATTAAATTTAAAGAGCATTAGAAGCACCTATTAAAATTATTAACCTCCTTATGGCTTATTTCTTGGGCTAAAAGGGATTATAGGATTTATCAATTACTAAAGGCTACTACCCAGTGAAAAATTCCAAATATTCTATATTTTTCTCATACCAAACTCATTGTGCCTTTAATCCTATCATTTTAATAATTGTGTTTAAAGGTAACTTGTCTTTTAAGGTTAATCCAAAGTTGAAGAATGTTATATTGTGGTTGGGGGCACAACAGTTTGGGTGATAAATATCCCCTGTCATCTGTGATGTAAATAAGCATTTAAAGTAACCCACACAATGTGAAAAACTCAGCAGATCAAGGTCAATGCCCTGCAACGTTTCAATACATAGTAATAGTAATGGTGTAAACAGTCAGGAAAATCCTTTTTATTTTTAAATTCTGATTACTATGGGAGGAGGACTATGTGTTTGTTTAAACATAGAAAACACTAACATGGAGTTGAACATAGGTAAATAGAGTCTCTTTAGCCATGGATAATGTAGCCAGAGAATTTAATTTGGAGTCTGCAGTCTTCAGCTTGGTAATTCCTACAATAGGCTCTACAGGGAGAGTCAAATTTGGCAGTGATTGATAGTGTTTTTCAGAGCTTTCATGGTATAAAATGGTCATTATATAGATGACTGTTCTTTTAACAATATTTAAGTGGTAGCTGTGTTTAGAATTTCAGGTTGTAAACACAGTAAGAAGTTTGAAAAACGTAATTCTCAAGCCAGAGATGTTAACAAGTCTATAAAATGGAGTAATGCCAAAGAGAAGAATCACGAACACTGGTACTGGAAGCAAATGTGGAGTCCTGAGCCAAGAAATCTTACTTATGATGCCTGCAAGAGTACAGAAAGGCCTGGGACAGTCTTTTCTGGAGTTATCTGTGCTGAATCAGCTTGTCCCTAATTAGATTACTTAATTCACTGGCAGTGGCAAAGCCAAAGTCATTGCTGATGGACTCAAAGTTAAACTTACTCAAAGAGAATTTTGATGTTGAATAGAGACCCCATGTACTTTTTACTTATTATAAAACTTTTCTACAAAAGTGGCAATATCATATTTTTTGAGAGGAAATATATACTTTTTTTTTCTATTTCAAAGGCCTTTTTAAAACATACAGTGTGAATAAAGAAAAAATTTCCTAGCATTATGCTCATTTCTTGAAACAGTATTTTACATTCAAGGTCTAAGTCAGAAACAGAACACAAGTTTAGGTCTAATAGCATAGGTTGGTTAGTTATAAGATAGAATAAAACCAATAAAGTCATCAGTAAAAAGGAGTAAACAACTAACATATAAAACAAAATGGATGTATCTCATATAAATTAAGCTAAATGAAAGAATCCAGAGCCAAACAGCCAAAATATCTCCTAGATTTTTCAGTAAAAGGAAAAAAAAACCAAATCCTGGATATAGAGACCTGGGAGGTGAGGAGAAATTAAACTTCTTACTAGGAAAGTGTAAATTCTATACAGATTATATACAAATTCTTACAGTCTTAAAATTTGAACATCAATTTAAAACAACCATAAAGTATCTGAGAACAGTTCACTTTCTAATACTAAAATAAAATGAAAATTCCAGAGTGAATAGGCAACCTACAAAATGTGAGAAAAATGTTTTGCATCTATCCATCTGACAAAGGGCTAATATCCAGATTTTACATAAACAAATTTACAAGAAAAAAAAAAAAACAACCCCACCAAAAAGTAGGCGAAGGATATGAACAGACACTTCTCAAAAGAAGACATTTATGTGCCCAACAAGCATATGAAAAAAAGCTCAACATCACTGGTCATTAGAGAAATGCAAATCAAAACCACAGTGAGATACTATCTTATGCCAGTTAGAGTGGCAATTATCAAAAAGTCAGGAAACAACAGATGCTGGAGAGGATGTGGAGACACAGGAACGCTGTTACACTGTTATTTAGAGTGTCAATTAGTTCAAACATTGTGGAAGACAGTGTGGCAATTCCTCAAGGATCTAGAACCAGAAATACAATTTGGCCCAGCAATCCCATTACTGGGAATATACCCAAAGGATTATAGATCATTCTACTGTAAAGACACTTGCACACATATGTTTATTGCAGCACTAGTCACAATAACAAAGACTTGGAACCAACCCAAATGCCCATCAATGATAGACTGAATAAAGAAAATACTATGCAGCTATAAAAAAAGATGAGGTCATGTTCTTGTCAGGGACTCAGATGAAGCTGGAAACCATCATTCTCATCAAACTAACACAGGAACAGAAAACCAAACACTGCATGTTCTTACTCATAAGTGGGAGTTGAACAATGAGAACACATGGACACAGGGAGGGAAATATCACACACCAGGGCCTGTCGGGGGATGGGGAGGGTTGGGGAAGGGATAGCATTAGGAGAAATACCTAGTGTAGATGACGGATTGATGAGTTCAGCAAAGCACCCTGGCACGTGTATGCCTATGTAACAAACTTGCACGTTCTGCATATGTATCCCAGAATTTAAAGTATAATAAAAATAAATAAATTAATTAATTAATTAAAATTCCATCTCTATGAATCTTTGCCACCAAAAGAAACACCTTGCATTGTATGCCTGGCAAAATCTGTGAGTATATATTTTTCCTACATCCCTGCTCTAAGGTGACATCAAAGAGCCATAGAAGTAGAGAATCAATATCTTAGTGCCATCAGCAGCGTCAAAGCTGTGACCGAGATCTTGTTCACTCTTGATCAGGTTACAGCTGCTCTATCTAAATCCTCTAAAAGGACCAGAGAGCAACACCCAGAACCCACTTGGCAGAGCCTTTCCTTCCGCCTTGCTTTCAGCTGTAGCTATTGAACATATTTCACTTTTATCTTACAATGGGAGTGCGATGGTTAAGAAAGAAACAGATAAAAACAGGCAATAGGAAAGGGTTCCTAAGTAGTTCATTAAATTGCACAGTTTCAAAACAGTAGTGCTTATTGAATTGCACCTCTAAGGGGGCTAAAGCTATGCAAAAGAGACGCGGAAAGTATACTAGGGCATCATTAGGCTAGCTTAGGCTGCACACTTGCTTTCTGCCAGCTCTCCATCATGCACAATATCAAAGGGGAAAATGGAAGAGAGGTAAAGATAGTATCGGAATATTTCAAATGACTGCTGCCCAATTTAGATCCAACCCATAATGAATGGAATGGCAGAATTGAATGTAACTTGTTCTGTACTCTAATAATATTACTGCTGTTGACAAAGGTATTTCCTCAATTCATTTAAAAAGCAAATTTATATTTGATTAATTCTACCATAATATATTGCTTCAATAAAACAGAGTTATAATAGACTAAATATTTAAGTTTTAAACGGACCATCTGATGTGACAATCTAAATAAGAACTCCTTGATTTCAACTTGCAATTGGACCATATGATTTAAAATGTAATAGAAAAAAATAGAAAAAAAAAGTAATAAAAAATGTATTCTACATGAAGACTAAGTGTTCATGTAATGAGATTTAATGCTTAAGTGAATTCACTGGATATATAGATTGCGCCACATAAAGTGATATCCATGGAATGAGTGGCAAGCAGAACTTGAATTCTTTTTGCAATGAGGCAAGATCTCTGCTCACTGCAATCTCTGCTTCCCAGGTTCAAGATATTCTCATGCCTCAGCCTCCAGAGAAGCTGGGATTGCAGGCATCTGCCATCATCATGCCCAGCTAATTTTTGTATTTCAAGAAGAGACAGGGTTTTACCATGTTGGCCAGGCTGGTCTCCAACTCCTGGCCTCAAGGGATCCAGCCGCCTTAGCCTGGCAAAGTGCTGGGATTACAGGCATGAGCCATTGTGCGTAGCCTGATTTCTTAAATGTTACAGTATAATGAAAAATTACTGTTAAGAAAGAGATATACATAGCAGCATCACTATCATCATTATTTGTTTTCATCTATTTCTATATGAATTTAAGGACATGTGAATCCTAAATCTTGCAATGGAAGGATAAAGGCTGCCAACCATCTTCTCCTTGCAGCTTATCTTGAAGTCGGCACAGGGTTTTCCCAGCCCCATCTGCCTGAGGACTGTGGTTTCACTGACTTCTGCATCCCTTTTATCTCATCCCATGCCAGCCATTTTGCATTTTTTCTATTCCCTTTTGTTCAAAATTTACATTAACAAATGTGTTTGGAACACTAAGTGTGATTGTGGAAAGTAGTTTATTTTCTGCTGCTTGTCTATGGATTGGTAAAGACAGGTGAAACGAATTGCAGAGAGGATGTGGGACTCAATAACTGAGTTTATTACTGAAGTCTAACACCTCGTTCAATGAGCCTTGAATGTTCACCACAATGCCTGGTACATAGAGATTCAAAACAATGTTCATTAATGAACCAAGATTAAAAATGTCCAGATACTTCTCTTCGCTTAGTTTTCTGTAGCTGATCTTCTTTATTAAAAAAAGGAGGGGGGTAACCTACATCTCATCTATCACTTGTAAGAGATATAATGAAAACACACAATTTTTAAAAATGTTTTCCTCCTAGAATACTTGAGATTATTTAATGTTTCAAATGTTGATGAATATTTGTTTGTTAACATTTATGGGCAATGATAATATTCTAAAACTATTCAAATCAAATGCTCACATTTGACACGTTTCCAGGAGCAGATTATATTAATTCATTTTGCTTTAATTTTGAAAGTAAGGTTTAACTTCATGGCTAACTGGTATAGGAATGTAGAGAAAACCAGAATTACCAAAACTGAACTACAGGGCGTGTGTGTGTGTGTGTGTGTGTGTGTGTGTGTGTGTGTTTTCCTTTGATTTTAGTAGCTTTAAAAATTCCACAAGAGATTTTTACTAAAATGAAGGTTTGATACCCAAAATTTGAATTAGATGTGTCACTTCTGTGAGACTGTCAGATAATAAGAGACAGAGTCTGTAAATGTCATGAATAACATGACTAACGACAGTTATATAGGTGCTATTTCAAAGATAAGAATTTCCCTTAAATGCACATGGATAAATGATTAGTGAAATAACTTCCTAAATTAATAAATATACTGAAGTGAAATAATTTATATTCTTAATTTTAAGAATTCATGAGAAGAAAGTAAATCTGTGTTTATATAATCTTAATTCTAATAAATGTAAATTTACACGGTTTATGTTGTTTTGAAAATATCTCAATGAAAAATGCTTTCAAATATAAATTAAATGCTTAAAGAAATAAGTTTTATTTATAAAGAAATGCAGACTGGTCTGTTCTAAGGCACCATTTTCTCTATTTTTATTTTGGCTTAATTAGCCTCAGTTGACTCTTTACATAAAATAAGTTTTGTGATAGATAGGTGTCACACTATCATGTGCAAAGGATCTTAAAGGTACTTCAGTCTGAAACCCCTCCCAATCAAAGAATTCTCCTGACCCAGACAATAATTAGTCACTAAATCAATCAACTAGTGACAGTGGACACTGTATTTTGAAATGTTTCATGTTTGAGCATTTCCAAATTGCTATAAAGATCTTACTTTTATTAACTGTGTATCTGAATCCCATGAATCATCATCCATTGTTTCTAATAGGAATCTTCCTTCAACCTAAAATTTTAAACCAGTTCCATGTCTCTTTGGACTATTTTTTTTTCCCTTTAGAATTAATGCCTATGTTTTCTTGAACTCTTCATTGTTCTGTATCCTCTGCTGGAACTTCTCTGCTTGATCAATATGTTTTTGAAATATAGCATGCAGGATGGAGCACAATACTCTAATGGGACCTCACTAGTTTTCTCTTCCACTTCTTATCCACAGATTATTGTATTCACCAGAATTCTAAAATTACATGCCTAGACTTCACTTTACTTTTCACATTTATGTTTGGACTTGCCATTTTTCTACATTTAAGATTTTTCCATAAATCCAGTGACTTCAAGTAATAACAGTACATAGATGACTTCTGAAAATGTATGAGTCCAAATTACTTTCTTTTTTTTTACTTTATACACACACACACACACACACACACACACATATATTATTGCATTTTAGGTTCTGGGGTACATGTGTAGATCATGCAGGATTGTTGCTTAGGTACATACAGGGCAATGTGGTTTGCTGCTTTCATTCCCCTGTCACCTATATCTGGCATTTCTCCCCATGTTATCCCTGGTCAACCTCCTCACCCCCTGCTGTCCCTCCCCTACCCCCCACAACAGACCAAGTATGTGATACTCCCCTCCCTGTGTTCTCATTGTTTGATTTTCTATTCTCGTGTCAGTTTGCCGAGAATTATGGTTTCCAGATTCATCCATGTCCCTACAAAGGACATGAACTCATTGTTTTTTATGGCTGCATAGTATTCCATGGTGTATATGTGCCACATTTTCCTTGTGTAGTCTATCATCAATGGGCATTTGGGTTGGTTCCAGGTCTTTGCTATTGCAAACAGTGCCGCAAGTCTTACATATTAGTTTACATATATTTGCATTACCTATGTAAATATGTATCCAGCTACCATTATTCAAGCTCATCTTTGGAGACGTCTTAGGCAACTCGAAAGTCATCTCCTCATTCAACCAACATGTATTGATTCTTCTAGGAATTTAGATAGGCCAGTGACCAAAGGTCTCTGCCCTTTAGGGTTTATATTATAAGACTAGAAGGTGGTAAAACAAAATGAATACAGTAAATAACTAAGTTATCTAGTGTGTCGAAAGATAAGTATTACAAATATAATGGACACTAGTGCAGTGTACTAGGAATCAGGACTGGCAAAATAGTCATGGTAGGTCTTATTAAAGAAATAACATTGAACAAGAATTGAAGGACAGAGGAAGTTGGAAGGGATACACTTTGTATCCCAGTTGAGAGAAACTCTGAGTCATCTGAATGTAAATAATATAAAGCAGGGGGAAAACAGGCAAGGTAATTATACATGCACTCTGCTGAATAAATAAATAAATTACAAGTAAAACAAAACATTAAAACTGACTAAATGTCATCAACTGATTTAGCCCATGCCTTAGCTAATTCACCAACAATGTAGAAGCAATGAGAAAAGACATTTCTCATCTTCTCTTCTCCTTGCCTCTCTGTCCATGGAGCCTATCTTTCCTCATTTGCAGTTTCATCTTATTCTCCTTTTCTTGTTCCCAACTGTCAACACTGGAGTAATCCTCTGTTCTGTCCTTAAGTCCTTTTCTATTGAGCAATCCTTTCTTGGTGACCTCATCCAGTATCACGATTTTTTATACTTGTGCTATTTCTAGGCTGATGACTCTCTCTTCAATTCTTTTAGATTACCTCCAGACCTTCCATCTAAGTACCATATATGATATGTCTGACTACTTACTGAAAATATTCACTTGAATATTGTGATAGGCAGAATCCTTCCCAAAGATGTCTACTCTTTCATCTTCCAAATGTGTGAATACATATTATGCCATGGCAAAAGAGATTCCAAAGATGTAACAAATGATATGAATGTAATCCATGAATATGTACAATTATTTGTCAATTAAATATAAATAAACTTAATTGTTTCAGAAAGATTACAAATCATAAGATAGGGTTGAAATTATCTAGGTTAGTCCAATCCAATGACTTGAGTCTTTAAAAGCATTGACCTTTTACTGACTGTAGGCAGAGCTATGTAGCAGCAAAAGGCTGAGAGATGTTGTTTGAGAGGGTCATGACCTTTCGTTGCTATTCTGATGTAGTGGGCCATAGGCAAAAACCAGAGAGAGGCCTCTAAGGCTTAAGGGTGACTTCCAGCTGAAACCTGGTAAGAAAATGGAAACCTCAATTCTACATCCATAAGAAATTGAATTCTCCCCAAAACTTGAACGAGCTTGGAAGTAGATTATTTCATTCTCAAAGCCTCTAGAACGAAAGTAAGCCCTGTCTGATAGCACCTTGAATTTGATCTTACTAGATCCAGAAGAAAATATCCACCTAAAAGCCATATTGTGCCTAGACGTATACACTCTGAAAACTGAGGATAATTAATGCATGTGGTTTTAAATCAGGAAGTCTCTGATGATTTGTTATGGCAACAATAGCATATCAATATAAATATATAATTGGCATCTTAGCAATAGAAAATTAAGATAAATGTGTAAAGAGCATCTAAAATTTCACAGATTCCAAACCAAATTTTATATATTCCAAACTCCTAGATTACTTCTAAACTATTTTTTCCAGTCTTTCCCATGGCAGTAAACAGCAACTCTGTCCTTTGGTCAGACAAAGGCCTTGGAAGCATCCCTGAGTTCTTTCTCACACACCTCACATCAATCCATCAGCAACATCTTTTGTAATTATTTTCAAGAGAAATCTAGTAGGTGACCAGTTTTGAACACGACCCTGCTGACACTCTGTCCATCATATTTTAATTGCCTTATTGCAATAGTCTCCTAAGTGATCTAGCTGCTTCTGTCTTTGACCGTTCAATCTATTCTCATACTTCTAAATTGTTAGTAAAATCATGTTTCTCAGTGGCTCAAATTTTCCAATGGGATCAAAACAGACAATAATTTTTTGAAATAACCTGAAAAATTCTGAGACACTAGACAGAGGTATGAAAGCCCAAAGAAAGGAGATATGAAATCATAAATTCTGCATTTTCCATTAACCAGGTTTTTAATCTGTTTGTAACAAAGTTAAAAAAATAAGTATTTTGAGAATTCATATTTAGAGGTCAGGAACAGAGATAGTTTGGTTTATTCTTGGGTATGATTTAAAGAAATACAAAAATAATTACTCACTGTGGATATAATGGAAGGATGGGACAGAGGGGCACTGGGGAAGGAGGCACGCTTTTGGTTGACGTTCTTCATTGCTATTCATTTTTACAGCTATCATGTATTTGATTTATATTAAAAATATTTTAAGAAGTTGAGTTTTAATATGGACATCTTGGTCTTTAAACGTAAGTAGAAGTAGAAAAATAAAAGATTATATAAATTTGTCCAACTAGTTAGTTAAATGGAATAATTTATATCAAAGACTTATATTTTCACATACAATGAAAGAAACTTCACTCTGTAAAAAAAAAAAATCGCCTTTTAAAACTAAATTAGTTATTTGACTCCTTTTGCGTATGTGGCAAATTACGTTGAAATAAATCCAACCAAACAAATATTCGTTAAGAACAAGAAATTTCCGAGAGAGATCCAAGATGGCTGATCACTAGCAGCTCGAGATCGTAGCTCCCAGTGAAAGTGCAGAGAACAAGAGGACGCCACACTTTCAGATGAATTTTTGTTGCTCACAGACCAAGAGATTCCCAGCGGAGGAGCCCCAAGGGTCGCCAGGGTGACTCTTGTGGCCGGCGTGGCGGTTTTGCTGGCGCCTCAGCGCAGCAGTTCTTGGTGCAGAGTCCAGAGATTCCCGAGCAGAAAAGCACCATCAATCTTAACACCGCTGTTTTGGCTGGTGCAGTGGATTGCTCAGATTTCAGCGCTGGGAATCAACAAGTTGGACATCCACTCAGAGACCTAGTTAGAAAGTCGGTAATTACAAAGACGACAGAGGAATAAATATATAATGAAGGGAAGAAACTAGCCTAAAAAGACAGAGAATACTCAAAATCAGAAAGCCTCTCCCTCTACAGGGCATTGCAGTTCCTCATCAGCAACAGAACAAGGCTTAATGGAGAACGAGTGTGTTCCATTATCAGAAGCAGGTTTCAAAAGATGGGTGATAAGAAACTTCTGTGAATTAAAAGAACTTGTTCTAACTCAATGCAAAGAAACTGAGAACCTTGAAAAAAGGTTTGACGAAATGCTAAAGAGAATGGACAATTTAGAGAGGAATATAAGTCAATTGATGGAGCTGAAAAACACAACACAAGAACTTCGCTAAGTATGCACAAGTTTAAACAGTCAAATTGGTCAAGCAGAAGAAAGGATATCAGAAGTCGAGGACCAGCTCAGTGAAATGAAACGAGAAGACAAGAATGGAGAAAAAAGGATAAAAAGAAATGAACAAAGTCTCCAGGAAATATGGGACTATGTGAAAAGACCTAATTTACGTTTGATAGGTGTACCTGAACGTGAGGAAGAGAATGAATCCAAGTTGGAAAATACTCTTCAGGATATCATTCAGGAAAACTTTCCCAACCTAGCAAGGCAGGGTAATATTCAACTCCAGGTAATACAGAGAACACCACAAAGATATTCTTCAAGAAGACCAACACCAAGACACATAATTGCCAGATTTATTAGGGTTGAAATGAAGGAGAAAATACTAAGGACAGCCAGAGAGAAAGGTCAGGTTACCCACAAAGGGAAACCTATCAGACTTACAGCAGATCTCTCAGCAGAAACCCTACAAGCCAGAAAAGAGTGGGGATCAATCTTTAACATCCTCAAAGAAAAGAACTTTCAACCCAGAATTTCATATCCAGCCAAACTAAGCTTTACAAGCGAAGGAAAAATTAAATCTTTTGCGAACAAGCAAGTACTTAGAGATTTCACCACCACCAGGCCTGCTTTACAAGAGCTTCTGAAAGAAGCACTATACCTATAAAGGAACAACCAATATCAGCCTTTCCAAAAATATATCAAAAAGAAAAGAGCATTAACACAATGAAAAATTTACACGAACTAATGGGCAAAACAGCCAGCTAGCATCAAATGGCAGTATTAAACTCATATATATTCAAATTGGACAAAAAGCCAAAACCCATCGGTATGCTGAATCCAGACCCATCTCACATGCAACGATACACGAAGACTCAAAACAAAGGGATGGAGGAAGATTTACCAACCAAACAGAGAGTAAAAATAAACAAATAAATAAAAAGTAGGAGATGCAATTCTCGCCTCTGATAAAATAGACTTTAAAGCAACAAAGATCAAAAGAGGCAAAGAAGGACATTATCAATGTAACAAGAAGAGCTAACGATTCTATAGATCAATGAGACAGAAAATTTACAAGGACATCCAGGACTTGAACTCAGACCCAGAACAAGTAAACTTAATAAACATTTATAGAACTCTCCACTTTAAATACACAAAACACACATTACCACCTCACACCTATTCCAAAAGTGACTACATAATTGGAAGTTAATCACTCCTCAGTAATCGCATAGGATTTCATAGGTTTAAATGAAATATTGGTTGGCTGCTTGTTTGGTATTTTCTTCCCTTATTCCTTCCTGTCTACATCATTAAGTATAATTATTGGTATAAAAGAGGTTTTCAATACCCATTTCTAAACTGCATTCTAGCCTGGGCAAGAAAGCAATACTCCCATTCTCTCTCTCTCTTTCTCTTCCTTTTTCTTCCTCTTCTTCATTCTTTTTTTTTTTCTTTCTTTCTTAAAAAAAAACACAAGAACAAGAAATTTCCAAAGAGATGTAATGGGTAAAAAAATTGATTTATTATTCTTAGGAAGAAAAAATAATATAACGTAAATGTATAAATATATCAACATCATAAATGTATTAGCTGTGCTTTCAAATGAAAAAAATAATAAAACAATTAATAATCACTAGATATATAATTATACATCTAATTGATACCTAATTGTAACTATATAATATCTAATTTTAATAATTTCAAATGGGACTAATTTTATCTTGCTGTAAAATAATTTACCCAAGGCCAATATAAAATCTTGTTAAAATTTTAAAGAATATTTTAAATAACAAACATGACACAAAGATTTAATAAAATAATATCAAACATTCTATAACTTCGTGAAGTTGTAATAATTTTCTAAAAGAATTTTTAAAAACATTTTTGTAAAAGCTTTTGAATATTCAAGCAAATTTACACGTTAACACGTTCTTTGTTTTTTAGTATACTTTACTGCAAAGCATGCTGAAAATATAGCTAAAGAATATTTTCTATTTTTTTACTGTAGAGAAGTTGCAAAAATCATGGTTTTAAAATGTGTTGGATAAGTAACTGGAAGTTGTGACTAGTTAGATGACTCTATTCCAGGAATAAAGAACATTGTATTTAGGGGCAGATTTGAAAGATAGTCATTTAAAGGGTCTATTTCAATTTCTTTTTAAAATTAAGGACCACTAAGTCAACGATAATTTGAATTTAAATGTAAAAATACATTTATATTCAGAAATTGAAGTACTTTGACCAACTGCAACAGTACATTTATATCACAGAATAGAATAAAAAAGCTAATTCATATGCATGATAAATTAGGCCTTGGAACACATATCTTTATATATATATGTGTGTGTATAAAATATATATAAACATTTTAAATATTCAAGAAAATTAAATGTTAGCACATTATTTTGTCTTCTCTTTTTTTCTTTTAATAAACTCTCAAACTCTCTCCCTCTCAATACACACATACACACACATGTTTCATATATATATGTGAAAAAAAAGCTTTCACTCAAATGGCTTTTTTAATGGAACCCAGGTAAGATGTGAACATATGTGTATGTCTGTACTGAGAGAGAAAAGTTTGAGAGAGAGCTTATTAAAAGGAAAAAAATAAGACAAAAAAAACACATCTAGAATACTCTTTCAAACAATAATTTTTATTTTCAGCTTACCTGGGTTCTAGTAAAAAAGCCATTAAAGTGAAAGGAAACAGTGATGAATAACTTCTCATAGCAGTCTCAGATTTTCAGTCTCTTGCTTTTCTTTGCCTTTTGTTGTAGTTGTTGTTATCTCTCTTTCCACACGTTAACTGCACAGATACTAAGCCAGACAAGGTGTTAAGCCATTCGGATAAAATGATGATGCAATACAGAACACAACCTAAATAAGCTAGTAGACTAATGGAGAAAGACAAACAAACGTTCAGTGAAGTATCAGAAATGCTATACTGTGTAGAGGCACATGAAACCAATAGGAGCATACGGAACACAGTGAGGGTAGAAAGTAAATAGATATGTTCAAAATGAACTGCTTCACCCAGAAACAGGTATGTAATGTCCAGTTTTACACTGTACATTGGTTTCCAAAATGGATTTTGAACAATACACTTTATATTAAGACTTTTAATGTGAAATCATTACATATATATTGTTATATTTTCATTATCTAATTTTCAAATTTTAATGGTTTGTGACATAACATAGTCAGTCACATAGCTCATATTTATTATTTACTGACATCTCTCTCTCTTTTATAAAATCAGTATTTGCAGTTCCATTAATAAAAGAATAAATGAATAATTTATATAAAATATCACATAAAATATTTAATATGTGTATGTAAGTAAATAATTTCATATATGCACATATACTTAGATATATTTAGCAATTAGATAATTAATTATATTACTTATCATTAAATTACTTATACAATTATATATACTATATAATTATATTTGATATGATAATATGTAATAATCCGTACTCCCTTATTTAATTTTCTGGTTTCATTTTTTATATGTATGTGGCATCACATTATCACTATATTCTGTAGTATTTTATGTTTTTTCTATTTTTAAGTCATTATTAGAAAGCTACTTCTCTTTCATATTTATGAATATATAATGTATGCACATTCTATGATATTAAAATATACAATTGCTTCTTGCTAATTGTATGTATATTTTTTAGTAATAAATATATAATTACTTAAGAAATGAAGCCTTTCAAGTCATGATCAAATAAAGAGAAAGCATAAGAATACATTATAAAATATAATAAGAAAGAAAATATATATAAAATAAAAAATCAAACCAGAAAAATATATAGCATGTAGATAATATGTATATAATATATAATATTTATCATTATAAAGCATATATATGTATAAATACCTATGTGTACATTTGCATATGTGTGTATTTATATAATAGAGCATTTAGGTGAGTAGCCGTTTAATCAGGGGCATTAATTAATATTCAAATCATCTTTATATTTTTCATATGTCGAAATCTAAGAGGGGTTGTAAAATCTGTGGCAACTATTGTTTCAATTTCTCTTTTTCCAGCAATTTCCATTTGCAATGCAATGTTATATAGCATATGGGTTTTTTGACAGTTACATTTTTATTGTGCATTGTTGTCTATTGATATAGAGTGACTTTGTTTCCTTTTAATTTGATACAAATGTTGTATTTCCTTTTTTGTCTCATATGCCTCAGATATTATTCCTTATAATTTTGCTCAATTATTTTAGACTATTTATTTATAAATTCATAAACTGATTTCATATTTCCAGTCAATCTAAAATGCATATTCTCCTAACAAGATAATTTAACTTACTCTTACAGACGGTTTCTTGTTGGTGTTCTTTTGTTTGCTTATCATGCTTTCCTACTTTTTTTTCTCAAATTGCATTTTAGTCTCTTTTCCTTAATTTCTATTTTCTCGAGTATTTTAAGAAACACAGTTTTAACACAAATGAGTAATAACCTTCTTTTAAAGGCTTCAAAATGATTTTTTTAAAAAACGTCAATCTAATCATCAAAGTCAGAAAACAGTCGCTTTAATTAATTAAATTTACCATTCTCCCTTTGAAAAAAATCAGAGTTAGAGACTATGCTAAATGTACATTCCTAGGGGAATTATGTGATCAAATAAAGACTTTGGAAAGAAGTCTAGGCTGGAGCAAAATCCAAGAGAAGGGAGCAAAACCTGGGAGAAGGGAGAGTGAGGAAGGGAATTAGAAAACTAAGAGTCGGTGACTAAATGTGTTAAGTTCTATGGCCATCTTTCTCTCCTCTAAGATTTCACAAAACCTCCAGAAATACCATGTGGTGGCCTTGCTGATGCTGTTCTTCAGCACGTTCTCCGCATTCTTCCTGCAGATCATCATCATGCACCCTGTGCATAACTGCTATTTATCTTTACCTTTCAGATCCAACACCCGTGCCAGAGAGGCTTCAAACCCCTCAGTTGCATATTCTCAAAGCCCTCTGTACTTTTTCTCTATAAAACCTAACAGAACAGTACTTTGTGTAATTCTGTCTGCCTCTCCTTAGACTATAAATTCCATGAGGGCAGAAATTGAGGTAATTTGAATACATTGAATAGTATGTTTCTTCTAGAGAATAAGGTTACTAATTTATATGCATGACAAATTTAGATGAAGGCAGGTACTCTGTTTAATTTCTGCACTGTTTGCTCACTGGTGCATAGCATAGAGGTCACGATCATTGAATATCAATTGAATGAATATGCAACTATTAAATAATGATGTCTATTTATTGATATGGAAATATTTCCCATTGTCTAATAAGAAAAAGCAGATTATGAAACACTATGCATTTATATCATGTTTTGTTTAAAAATAGTTATATCAAACATATAATTATATTCAAGATGTACAGCAGCATATGCCTATCTGAACAAACTATACAAAATTAGTAATTATATTGATGTCTGGGTGATGTAATTAGAGTTCATAATTTTATTCTTATTCTATCTTAAGCTTTTTTTGTTTCTTCACACCTTCCAAATATTTTATGAACACGTATTAATCTTCAAGTTAGAAAATGAAAATTCATTTTGAAAAAAATATATTCCGTTGGTAATAGGGTTTAAATTTGAAGAAAAATAGAATTACCCTCTCCCCCATCACAACACCCAAAAAGAAAGAAACACACTTTTGAAATCCCTAAAAGATGGGTTGAAATTATGATAACCTAGAGTCAGAATTTTCAAGAAATAGGGAGTTGTTGCAGACCAGGGTATTGATAGTAGAAACCTAAAATAGAGAAGGAATGTATGAATGGATAACTCAATAAGACACCAGATATTGCAGAGCTGGAACTGACTACACATTGAACATGATTGTGTGGCTGGAAAAAGACAGTGGCTTGAACGGTATTTAGACAGTGATCCCAAGAGTATTTTGCACAATCAGAAAGACTATGGACTTTCAGGCTTATAGAAAAAGACTATAACACCAGTTTCTTGGTCCCTTTTATATTTAAAAATTTAGATACATTCAGTATATTTCGAATTAAACCTAACATCAACATCTAACAAGGCTTTGTACTACTCCTGCAGACAGGACTTCCTCGGCATCCTTGCTGACCACCCAAGATACAAGCAGGCTGTGTCCAGCTAGCTCCAATGCAAAAATTTTACAAGCATTTTCCTCAATAATTCCATCATGCAGAGTGGTCTACTCTTCCTCAAATACCACTCATGATGCCTACTAAATATTTTATGACATCTCTTGTCTTTGCCTGAACTGATGGGAGAAAAACTCAATTTGCCAGACCCAAGACTTAAAAGAATCAAGTTCATGACTACTGTCCTTCAGGTCCCATGAAGGAACTCTAAATATTGTCTAGCTCATCTAATGTTATTTATCTCATCTTCATTACCTAAATTTAGTGGAATGCATATTTATTTCACTCAACTTTCAAATTTATTCTGTGTTTTTAAGTGTCCTTTTAGATGCGTGACTTGATGTTTCTTTTTATTTGTTTTTCCAAGGGAAAAAGGGAGATGTTGCATTCCCTTCTGGATATATTCTATTCCTGCTCTTCAGTATTTTTAAAAATTTTATTTATTGGGACCGGGCGCGGTGGCTCACGCCTGTAATCTCAGCACTTTGGGAGGCCGAGGCGGGTGGATCACGAGGTCAAGAGATCGAGACCATCCTGGTCAACAAGGCGAAACCCCGTCTCTACTAAAAATACAAAAATTAGCTGGGCATGGTGGTGCACGCCTGTAGTCCCAGCTACTCAGGAGGCTGAGGCAGGAGAATTGCCTGAACCCAGGAGGCGGAGGTTGCGATGAGCCGAGATCGCGCCATGGCACTCCAGCCTGGGTAACGAGCGAAACTCCGTCTCAAATTAAAAAAAAAAAAAAAAATTATTTATTTTATTTATTTATTTATTTATTTTTTTGAGACAGGGTCTTGCCCTGTCACCCAGGTGGGAGTGCAGTAGTGCAATCTCAGCTCACAGCATCCTCCAGCTCTTGGGTTCAAACGATTCTCCCACCACAGCCTCCTGAGTAGCGAGATTATTGGTGTGCACCACCACACCGGTTAATTTTTTGTATTTTCACTATGTAGATAGGCCAGGCTGCTCTCAAACTCCTGACCTCAAGTGATATGCCCGCCTCGGCCTCTGAAAGTGCTGGGATTACAGACATGAGCCACTGTGCCCTGCCCAGTATCTTAAGCTAATGTCAAGGATAATGATAGCAAGAATAATATAAAACAAATATGATTGTGCAATGGTTATGCTATTTTGTGCACTCTAATAAGTCATATTCATTGCTGCCATTTTATGGATAAAAGGAATTGAGAAACTTCTAGTTTGCACAGACTAGAGAACAAGCATTTGATCTCTAGGGTATTGGGCCTCAATGCCCATGCCTTAAACTTCTTTTCCCTTCACTCACTCTATTTTTCTTCTCTAGATAACTAGCCGTTTTATACTGTACTAAGCATCTTGGGAAATTCTGAACAATAGAGCTGATGGTGTGGAAAATATTCTTCTGAAGAATGATAGGAATATGAACTGTGGCAAGTAAGATCTCTGGAAGAGCTGGATCTGCCACAAACAACAATAGTAGTTGAGATAAACTAGAGATAATAGCATCTCTTCTTTTTAGAGAAGTACACATTCTACCATAGAAACTACAATGGAAGGATAATAGAATTTAGAATACAAAACTTCAGTATAAAACCCAGTTCCATAATTAATAGGCATAATCATGTTGGATATCACATTGTGTTACATTGCCTGTACATGACAGGCACACAGACGCTTGCTTAATGGTGCTTTTTAGTAAAATAGGGGTTGCCTGTGTATTTTATGAATGTAAAATTCTTTCTTGCCTTCTTTAGTAATTTAATATTTAGTACTTGTTGGTACATTGCATATATCCAATTAGTATTTATTGAGTAAGCTGAATAGATGAAGGTTTAAAATTTTTTAAAAACATCTTTTTCTGGCAATGGAAATGTTTTATTTTTGATTTTTGATAATTGATATCAAACAATATATTTAATTACATGAAGTTTATTCATGAAACAGCTGTATGTTTTTTAATGGCCTACATGACTAAGTGGCTTAAAATATTTTAAGTTCCCAGTATACTATTTAGAATAAACTTGGTGATGATGTATTTTAATAAATATCAAAAAATGCTACCTAGTCCCAAACTCCAAATTAACAAAGGGGCGTATCAGTTGTATTAGTGTTTATTTCTAGGCTAATTTAAACCCTATGATAAGTGCATTCTAAAGCTTGGGACTTTAGATGGACTTGAAATACAAGAAACAGCTCAGCTAAAAGTATCTCAATTGCATTGCATGAAACATACGAAAATTCTAATTAGTGAAAGTTATGCAGTGGATAACTACTGTGCATTCTAAATTATATTTATCCATTACAACTTTGTCATCAAATATTGGATACGGCCTATAGTTAGCGTCACTGTAAATTTGCATTTCAACTGGAGAAAAAGACACCTTCTTCTTGTCTTCCCTGATTAACATTTTCAGGCTCTGTAATTTTCTTGCTGCTCACAGAAACAAAGCAAGCCAAGCTCATACAGAAAGCCTATTCTCCAAGATATAAATATTTGCTATTCAGAAAACCTCAATGAGGGTTTAGTTATTTTAAACTAAAGAAAGAAAATTACTAGTAATGATTGGTTTCAGCTAACGAAATGCTTTTATGCAAATATGTGAACCCTAAATATGACCTGGAAACAAAAGACTGCTTAACAGTTACTATTAAGCAATACATTAGTAGATCAATTAAACAGAACTTCTTTCTAATGAGTATGTGGTACAGAGGTTGCCATAGAAACCTGGAAAGGAAAGCCCTTGAATGCTAATTTATCATTACAAGACTGTAAAATACTATAGTTCTGTTGGTAGCTGATAGTCACTGAAATCACTTCTGAGGAACCAACTTCTTGTGTTATAAAGTGGCTTTGCAAAGATAATTCTATCTCTTCTAGGGCTATTGAGATATGCCATTTAGATATATCATCTGCCAAGGTAGCTTCTCCAATCCGAATCTATGTCTGTAGAAGAACCCATTTTGCTCATTTTTGTATGCCTAAACTTGAGATCGCTCCAAGAGAAGAAACATACAGAAAATTTAATCTGAATATTATCGTGACTCCTTTTTGTACAGTTCTGGTAAAGTAAATCTCTATCCTACTCCTACGCCCACAATTTGTATACCACAATCATAAAATTGGGCTCTGCCATATGTTGCAGCTATGCAGGGAAAGGGACAGACAGGATTGAGCAGAGATGTCAGACTGCAATATAGATGGCAGCCTTAGACAACTCCACAAGGAGGTCTGGAAATAAAATGATTCTTTAGAATTATACTGTGTTGAACAAAGAAAACTGTAACTTTATTTCACTCGTTTATGAGTTATCGAATGCCAGTTGTCCCAGGAAGGAATGTCACCTAATGAAAAGCAGCTCTCTGATATGGATAGAAGCTTCCAGCTACACTCACGGATCATTAAAGGAGAATTGAGTAGCAAATCCGAATGTGTATCACAACTTGCTTAAATTCAAGATTTAAAATCAATGATCAGTCTAAATACATATATTTTTTTCTTGTGTATGCAATGGGAATTATCTCAACTATGTGGCTAATACATATTTGAACAATTTGATCTTTGACTACTGTTATTAAGAAGTATTAAAATGCAAATTTGGGTGGCAATGATAGTATATGATGGCATGAAATGCAAATTTTACATTGAACAAAAGAGGTAGATAAAATATTTTATATGTCCATTGTATTAGAATGTGGGAAATCTAACACAAGTAGGAAAATAGTAGAAGGACTAATTCTAGATATATTACACTCAAAAAATTATCACATCTCTTTCACTGGTGGTAAAATAAATCACTATAGTTAAAAAATTACCTATAGTACTTTCATTTAAAAGACATGTAGATGAAAGCATGTACTATTTTACAGTAAATAAATTTCTGTGTATGAGGCCACAGAATTTTTAAAATTTTATTCTCAAATGTATCAATAACTCCTATACCTTATAAGTGATAAAATTATATATAAAGATTGCCACCAAAATGACTTAATCTCTAAAGTTCAAGTCTGCATAAAGGTTAAAGAGACTAAGCAGAGTGGCAAACCATTTATCAGAAGAATTATAAAGAAAGATAAAGACAACTAATTACTTAGGGGTCAATGGAACTCTACCTTCACCAGATTGACTCTTATATTGAAAATGGTCAAGAGAGTTTTGCAAAAAGCAGGCTATCATTTGACAAATCAGGGCTTAAAGATAACGTATACTAGGAATAGGAAATTTGTAAACTCACACATACATATCTGATTCTTTCAAAACAATTCATGTTGGTATCAATCACCTTATTATTATTTTAAATTGAAAAGACTAGTCTTAAATTTTTCGCTATTAAACACTGCATGCCTCAGAGAGTGATGAGGAAGTTACAGGGTGCCTTGCAGTGATTCTCCATACGGTATGTAAATACTTACTCATTTATAACCTGAAGAAATCGAACAACAATTCTATTCAGGTAGAATTAAAAGCACATTTTCTTTTAAAGTATTTCACTTTCAAGTGTTATGTTTGAGAACAGCAGCCTCCTGAATTTATTGTTTTAAAATGTAAACACTAATTATAACTGCATGTTGAATTTGGTTCAATCTGGACAGATATTTTTACAGCCTAAATGTCAGAGTCTGATGAAGCAAAGACATAACCTGAATTATTTAGTCGCAGACCCAAATAGGTAATAATGAAACTCAATAGAAATAAATTGCTTATGCTTATCAAAATCTTCTACAGAAGCTTAGAGGCATTAGTGTGAACTTGGATATGTAAGAAAATATATCAACTATTTGAAAAAATAATTATAAAACATATCACATAAATTAAAATAGGTTCTACGTGTCAGTTTTACAGAGAAAGTAAAGCTGAAAATCCCACTTTTCCCCTGCTTCACCCATCTCAACCCTAATAGGATATCTTCAACATATGTTACCAAGTATTAACTCCTCACAGGTTGAGTAAAGGCAAATGGTCTGCCTTACTCATGGTCTCCCCTTTTTTAAGCATAAGGACAGCTCGTCTATCATTTTCAGTTCCAATACTTTGTTGTTGAAATCATCTCATCAGTGGGCTATTTGGCATTTCAGCAATGACAACTGCATATGATTAAACGTGGTTTAGAAAACATTATGCCAGTACTAGAAGGGTGTGTGTGTGTGTGTGTGTGTTTTAATTACTTTTACTTTACAGTGGAGATTTTGCTTGTGATTCAAGTGATAAGTGATATCAACCTAAATATATTTTATTACATGAAATTTATTTATGAAGCAGTTCTATGTTCTTTAATGGTCTGCATTAGAATGGTACAATTTATTTAAAGAGCCCCAGTGAAAGCCAATAGAACCATCTCCAACTTACTTTAGAATCAGTAATTCTTAATATTTTCTGCATATAAACATATCAGAAATCTGTCTAGATTTGGTATAGTTTTGAGTTCTAATAACAAAGTTAAAAGTTATAAGAGTTGGAGGGAAACAACCATAAGACAAGTTACTAAAGAAAGGAAAAGCATTAGTTGTAAATGACTTGACAAAAGGTGGCAAAAGGATAAATAATTTTCAGGCAAGAACTGAGTAACTTCTAAGTTAAAAGGGTCAAAAACAGAAGATGATTCTGTGGATAGAGAATCATTAAAGTGAACTGTGTTAGAATAATAGCTACAGAAGGATAACTCATATGACATTTGATTCAGTTGGAAAAGTTCAAAGTCTTCAAATCATTATAGCTAAGAAGTGATTTATGTTTGTCCCCCAGCACTAAAAGGAATTTTAAATGGAAGAATATCTTCATTTTGAAGAAAGTATTAGTCTTACCAAAGCCCCAAAGTACTTGAGGTTAATAAGACCTTTAAGAACATGTATAAAAAGAAGTTCCTGATTTTCTCTCTTACTTTCCCTGTTTGATGTTATTTTTTCTTAAAACTTTATTCAATCATCCACAAAAAATAATACTTTGAGAAAAAATCAAATAATGTGAAATGGTTGCTTTCAAAATATTTTTAAATGTATCTTAATAACTTTGTAGAAATGTTCTCTTTATGCCCATGGAAATTGTATCTACCTAATTCTTAGGATAGTGCAGTTAATTTTGTATCAAGGTAATATTTTTAAATGCCATCCTAAATATTTCTTCCTTTTCATTTCCCCTCTTTTTAATCCATTACAGTGAAAGTCCATGGTTAGTGAATTTCTGCATTTAACAGTGTGTCTGAATGATAGAGAAGTGGCTGATGGAGCTTCCTGAGCTAGTGCTGCAGCGCTTCATTGCTTTGCGTGTCCTGTGTAGAATTCTGAGGTGCTCCCATGCCCTGGAGTGATGTGGAAGTAATGGGTGTTTGCTACCATTTCAGCAGGATAATCACCACAAAGAGGGGTGAGGCTCGACTACTTAGTTGATCATCAAATGGGAGTTGCATCAGGAGTGCCAGGAAAAGCCAAAGCAAGAAACAAAGAAGCAAGCAGAACACGTGGATTTCTACCATGCTGTGATCAAGCACCAGAAGGTAAATGAGCCGAGGACACTGAACTAGTGGCTTCAGTGTAAACCAAAGAACAGCATAGAAGGAGCTGTTCACTTTCTTTCCCATGAGTATGTAAGATACATGCAGCCTGATATGACCTTGGTGCAAAAGGAAGAAAAGGAGTAAAAAAAGAAACCTTGAAGAAATTGAATTAACATTCAGCTAAGTAGGAAGAAAAGATTTTGCACTGGGAAATAGTATATTTATTTTCAATGTCAGATTTAAGTTGCATGTTGTGTGTGCCTACGTGCGTCAGTGTGTGTTTTTGCCATTAATGTCTATGAGAGGGTAGCTAGAGACCAAATTGAGATCATGTATAGAAAATGAAGAAAATTAAAAGCTAAGTATATATATTTTGAGGTGGAGTTTCACTCTTCTTTCCCAGGCTGGAGTGCAATGGTGCGATCTTGGCTCACTGCAGCCTCCCCCTCCCAAGTTTAAGTGATTTTCCTGCCTCAGCCTCCTGAGTAGTTGGGATTATAGCCATGTGCTAGCAGGCCCAGCTAATTTTTTGTATTTTAATAGAGACGAGGTTTCTCCATGTTGGTCAGGGTGGTCTCAAACTCCTGACCTCAGGTGATCTGCCCACCTTGGCCTCCCAAAATGTTGGGATGACAGGTGTGATCCAGTGCGCCTGGCCAAAAGCAATATAGTTTTTATTATTTTGTTAAAAAGAGGATTAAAATAACCTCATAATGCCCATCTATGTGTGTTGTGATATTGAGTAAAAAACATATATATCCTAGGGTTTCATTCAGTCTAGGTTCTATTGACTGTTGGCTTGTTTTTAAAATCAAGTCCTACCCAAAGTAGCTTCTGATGGACAAAGTCAATCATTAGAATATCTTAAAATCAGAGATGAGATTCTAGAGCTCTGTTTTCCAATGTGGTAGCTCTGACCCTCATGTGGCTATGGAGCACCTGAAATGTAGCTAGTCCAAATTGAGCTCTGCTGTGTGAAAAAAATCACATTGGAGTTCAAAACCTTGGTATAAAATAAAAGAATGCAAAATACCTCCTTAATAATATTTTAGGGATGATTGCATGCTTAAATGAAAATATTTTAAATTTATTTCATTTAAATAAAAATTATTTTAATATTAATTTTACTTTAATATTAATATTTATTTTTAATATTTAATTAGTGTGTCTATATGTCAGGCATACATATAATGACTTTCATGAAAAGTCTAATAAGTGGTTCAACCCAGTGTATATGATATGACATATAAACTGGAAAATAGATCATTTGTTCATATTTATATAAACAGCATCAGCTAGATTTATTTTCAGTCATTTTGTTCACAAGTCATCATTATTTTTGCCACCTAGAACTGCTCATCAATTGTGAGCTACTTGGTGTAGGGAATGTTCCTTCTAATCTTTTTATCTTTTATAATAAGAAAGTAATGTAACTGTATAAGTAAATATACTTTCAGTAACTATGGTTACGAAGTTTAGATTCTATAAGAATCATTGAGGTCTGGTATAAATGCATTTTGCTATTTGGCCCAATCCTAGAGTCTTAGTTGTAGAGCTAAAATAGGACCAAGAAATCTGTATTTTTAATCCACATGCCAGAACTTTGATGAAAATGGTTTGAAGGCTGCATTTTGAGAAATGTTGGAAAAGACAGATAAGGAACTAGTCCTTCAGTTCAGGTGGATTAGCAATCTTATGTATTCAATCAAAATTTATTAAGCAACTGCTATGTGTTTTTATACTTCAAGATTCTTAGCTAGATCAGTGAACTGGATAGAAAAAAAATCCACATCTACTAGTAGCTTGCATTTGACATGGATGAGAGAAGAGAGAGAATAAACCAGAACATTTTTAAATGCTATAAAAGAAATAGAAGCATAGTATGGTAACAAGAAATGAGGAGAGGGGTCTTAGCTACTTTAGATAAGATTCACAGAAAAGGATGATATTTTAGTTGAGACTTTAAATTCAAGAAAGAAAGACAAATGTTGTCAAGGAAGGCATAACTAGTTTATTAGAGCCTTGTAGGCTATGTTAAGGTGTACAGATTGAATTTAAACCAGAAAGAGAAGCTGTAATGTACATCTTAAGTTTTTGTTTATCCAGCTTCCCTGCATTCTTCTTTCATGAGTAAAGCCTTGATCTTTCTTTTGGGAAAATCTCATTAAATACAGTTGGAGAAAACCAAAGTACCCTAATTTGTCCTGTCAATCATACAGTTTCTTCCCACTTTCAAAATTGAATCGAACAGTCTAAAGATAGTTACTGGTTTGACCTAATGCACTCTTGAAGGAACTCTTTGAAGATATAGTTTATTTTCTGCTGTTTACAGGTGAGGAGATGATACAGTTCTTGTCTTTTTAAAAGCTTTGAATTTTACTTTGTTTTTCCACTGTTCTGCCACTTCCCCTACAACATGTGACCAGACCTGTTCTGACTTCATACTCTCTCCCTGATGATGTCATCTAATTTCTTAGCTAGTGATACCCTAATTTTTGTCTCTAGCCTTCTTTATTCAACTTCCTATGTTTTAATTCAGATGTCTACTAAGCATCTTTAACAAAACGTGCTCAAACAAAACCCCCTGGTTCTTGCTCCTGCAAGCCTATTCCCTCAGTACTTTTTTCTGATTCTGTAAAGGGAAATGTAAGACTTCAAGATGCTCTGGCCAAATATATTTGAGACATAACTTGATTTCTCTCTTTATTTAACTTCCAATAACATAACTAACAACATATCTTATGCCTCTACCTTCAGAATATGTCTGGATTCCAAATCACTTCTTAATACTGCCGTCATCTCTTTGCTGGAGGTTTGCCCTAGGATTCTAAGTAATCTTCCTGATGTTTTTTCTCATGCCAGTATATTCTCAATGTGACAGGCCGACTTAACCTTCCTAAAGGCAATTCAGTTATCTCACCCTCCTTTTTAAAACTCTAGAATAGTTTCAACGGCACTCAGAATCAACCCCCAAATCCTTGCAAAGTTTAATAAGCCAATTTTAGGTATTTTATAACAATCACTCTAACTCATTTCCAAAATTGTTCTTCTATGATATTGATTCATCTGTCATCTATACACACAAAGACCATTCCTTCATTGGAATGTATTGGAGTCTTCATTCTTTTTTCCTTTATGTAGAATGCTGTTCCACATAACCTCTACATGCTTGCTATGTTCATGCCTATCATCTAACTTACAATATTTTTATTATTTATTTACACTCTTGTTTTCCCTAACAGAATATAAACTTCATAAGGAGAAATAATTTGTCTGATTACATTTTACTGCTATATCATCATCAGTACTAGGAAATAGTATGACATACTTAACACATGTATACATGAATAAACTAATAAATTTAAAAAATAAATGAATAACTATTGAAATAACTAGGTAATAAAATTAGTAATAAAACTAAAACCCTACTCTAATCTTTAAACAAAAACGTATTATGAATAGTTTCAAGATTCATAAATTTTAAAGCATGTTTAGTCTAGATTAGGAAAACACAGGCCAAATTTTTAATAATCTTAAAGTGAGCATAGCCTTTCTAGGCAATACAAAATATAAAAATCTAAGGGCTAGAGATTAAAATTATTTAATACATAATAATAGATTATTCATTAAAAACAGTACACAAACAAAAATAGTCAATGTAAAAAAAGAGTAAATTTCCTTAATTAAGAAACTACTCAAAATACATTCATTATTATAAAGAAAACTGAAAAAAAAGTGCAGATCAGAGCAACAATGGAATCCCATTCAGATTAGCGATAAACAAAAGTAAACTAAATTAAATTGAATTAATGATATTGTTACTAAAAATGGCTTTTATATTTACTGAACATGTACACAGATGCAACACTTCAGTGGAAAAATGTGATAATATCCATTAAAATTCAAAATGTATATATCTAGCAATCTTTCTGCTATGAATTTAACTAATGCTCACAGAAGTTCATCTACTTATATGGGATACATACAGCATCATAGCTTGTAATAGTAACACTACAAGCAATTGGGATTTGGTTAAATTAAACGCATGATACATCCATAAAAAAATCGATGCAGTTATATTTAACAGAAAGTGATAGCTCTACATGTGTGGACAATCAAGCAAAAAGCCAAAACCAAAAAGCAAGTATTTAGCAAAGGGCAGAAAAGAAGTATCATAAGTTTCCTTTTGTGTAATTATTTTAATAGGATGATATAGTTGAGTACATACATGCAATTATATGCATTTTTTTCAGAGTGCAAACTGTGTGAAATTTATGTTTTGGGTGTTTGGTGGGATGGAAAACTTTTCTCTATATCTATGTAAAATATTTGATTATTCAGATCTTAGCTATGTGCTACCTGTACTTAATACCTTTATTTATTGTGAAAAAGTCAAACATACTCAAAATGGAAAAATAAACTGAACTCCTTCAAACCATCACTCAGGTTACAATTATCAAAATTTTAGCAATCTTGTTGCATCTGAGCCTCCCTCTCCATGCCTGCCACTTCTTTGACCACCAATTTGTTATAAGACAATAATGAAAGCAGAGGATCAATAGGGAAAATCCTGTGGTAGCTAATATGAAGGATGATGCACATCAGAGGCCATTTGTTGGGCTACATTTATTTCTAATTCTTCTAGTAATTATTTAATTCCTCCATCCTTTCAACAAATCCTGTTATTATATGACTAAGCTATTCAGAAAAACAACCGAAACCCCTAAACTAACTATAAATGTTTTTCAACTTTCTTTTATATTCCTACAGAATGTTTATTATAGAGTAATAAAGCCACAGAATTAGGCCTATCCAAAGGAAAAATTACATGCTTTGATTTATCAAGTTTCCTATTCTACTTAAAAAGAAGTCCCATTTATGTGAGGATTATTTTTCTCATGTTTAAATCAAAGCATATTATTTCATAAATAATTAAATTATAAATGGCAGTGCTGGAAAATGCAGAATATTCTGTAGGATGCTTTTATTGTGACCATCCCTGGAAATTTGAAATACTATGTATTAAACTTTTTATTCTCTAGGCTTTTCCTGCCCTCATGAAGTAAAGGTTTTAGGTAGATAGATAGACAGAGAAATACTACTGCAGGCTTTCCCTTGTTGGTCCTCTGCTGTCGTTATTATCCTCTTATAATTTGGTGGGAAAAGAAGTAGCAGGCATGGAGAGGGAAACTCAGATGTAACAAGATTGGCAACATTTTGATAATTGTACCCTGAGTGATTGCTTGAGAGAGTTCAGGAGTTTATATATCTATATACACACACATATAATATATATGTTATATATTATATTTATAATATATATGTTATATATTATATTTATAATATATATGTTATATATTATATTTATAATATATATGTTATATGTTATATTTATATGTTATATGTTATATTTATAATATATATGTATATAAAGAGAGAGGGAGATACAGAGAGATTAGATATTTTATTAGTCTCCTAAGCTAGGACAGCCATAAGAAAATATGACAGAGTGGGTGATTGAAGGCTAGACATCCACAATTAAGGTGTGAGCAAGTTTAGCTCCTTCTGAGGCCTCTCTACTTGGCTTGCAGATGGCCACATTCTTGTGTCTTCCCATGGTCATCTCTCTATGTTTTATGTATGTCTCAATCTCCTTTTATGAAGTCAAGTTAGGTAAGGGCCCACATATATGACCTAATTCTACCTTAGTCACTTCTTAAAGGCTCCATCTCCAAATACAGTCCTATTCTGAGGTATGGGGTTAGGACTTCAACATACAAATTTTAAAGCCATATTTCAGCCTATAACAGATATATAAATCGGTATATAATAGATAGAAAAGACCTTATCTTCTTGATATTTCTAACTTCAAGGGAATTAAATTCTAACACCTTTATAGAGATATACTATGGATACCTACGCTATTATCAATGCTTAGTCTTGTGCTGAATGAAACACAGTAGAAATTTAATTAGTACTAGATGAATAAATGAATATACAATGGAGCTACTAAAGAGAAAAACTTAGTGAAGTCATGTTTCTTTAATGTCAAGATTGTATCTGGCTTATTTGCTAACTTATTTTAGATATATAAGAGAAAAATTTAGCCACAACTTTTTTTTTTATTTAAACTAAACAATATCTTGTAAGCTTGTGATTTTCTGGCCAGTCTAGTTACTAATGCAGCCCATATATTTCACATATAAATCACGTTTACATTCTCATTTAGAAAATAAATACACAAGAACAGATTATTTTTAAATAGTTGCTTTTTAATAATTTCTGGTTGCAAAAATAATAAAGCATTTTATGAAAAATATGGATTGCACAATTGCATATACAGGTGCAGCTAAATAAAACTACAGCAAACAGTAACATTTTCTTTAATGAAGCCGTTATAAGTGTATTCTAATTCTAATTCAATAATTTCACATATTTAATATAGAATAATTATTAAATCAATAGAAAAACATGTAGGTTTATGAATCGTCAGTTTGATAAAAGGCAATTACAATTATTAGTCAATATGTTATATACTAAATATTCATATGTTTGCATATATAATTGATCCTGCATTTTCCTGAGTTCTACCACTCACATATTCCAGAGGAGAGCATTTTATCTCCTTCCATGAACACTTTCTGGCCAAAGGGATGACATCAGCAGTTTAACTTGACAAAGTCCATGTGTCTGTCATTGAAAGAAGGATGAGGCAGTCCTGTCAAAGAAGAATAAACAGAATTCCACATCAGAGTTGAGTTTGCCATTACACTTTGGTAAAGTCAGAAAAATGGAGTCAAGCAGTCAGGCTGATTTCAAAAGAAGACATTCTTTCTTGTAAAAAGCAAACAATCTTTCAAATGGATTTGAAAACAATTGTATATTAAACCACAAGTCATACACACCGCCGCCAATAGTTCACTCAAAAAATAATGTTTCATCTTTACAGTGTTAATTAACTAAAGCAGTAACACCCACACTTCACACAGATAAAACTGTAAATGATGTTTAAGTATTTACTTACAAGCATTTCTCTAAATGTTTTGTATACCATAAAGAAAATTTCAAAAACTTATACTTACTTTATTCTCTAAAGAAGTTTATTGCTTAAATTTCCGTGTAGAATAATGAAACAAAATAAATTATTTCATAATAATTATGAAAGTAAAATATTCCATGCATATTTTACTTCTTTACTAAATGAGTCTGTACCACCTAGAACTGGGGCTTTTCCCTTGTAAATCTGCATAGTTAATGGAAATAGTAACTATGCAATTAATAGAACATATTTATGTGTGTCTCTCAGTCCAAATACAATTATATAATATAAAATAACCTTTACGCCATAAGAAACTTATTTCTGTTGGATATTATATTCTGATACAGTAACCAATCAGGCCATATTGCATGTGACTTGGGGGTTTCCCTGGATGTGGGACTTTCAGTGATAAAATCAGGACAGTCCCAGGCAAACTGAGATGGCTGGTCATCCAATGACAACATTTTATCATAAGAAAGAAAAAGTTATAAACCAGGAAGAAAGAACAGCATCAACAATAAACATAATGTCCCCAAATCAGTACTCATCCAGTCTTAACTTCATTCTGCTAGAGAAAGCCTTTGGATGGAAGGAAAATAGGACATTGTCTGTGGCTAAAATGCTGACCATTCTCACCAAAGATAAGAAAGGCCACTAATGACATTAGTATTATTCATTTTGGTCACCAAACCAATCAATTCGGCCTATTAAGAATTCCTTGAGTCTCAGCCGGGCGCGGTGGCTCACGCTTGTAATCCCAGCACTTTGGGAGGCCGAGGCAGGTGGATCACGAGGTCAAGAGATCGAGACCATCCTGGTCAACATGGTGAAACCCCGTCTCTACTAAAAATACAAAAAATTAGCTGGGCATGGTGGCACGTGCCTGTAATTCCAGCTACTCAGGAGGCTGAGGCAGGAGAATTGCCTGAACCCCAGGAGGCGGAGGTTGCGGTGAGCCGTGATTGCACCATTGCACTCCAGCCTGGGTAACAAGAGCGAAACTCTGTCTCAAAAAAAAAAAAAAAGAAAGAAAGAATTTTCTACATATTCCATTTTCTACTACTATTGTCTTCACTTATGTCTTGATTATTGTACACCTAAGCCTTACCTGTTTTACTCTTTTTTTAAAACCATCCAATTCATGTACACTGTAGCAGGAATGATTGTTAAATTAATTTTAAACAAGTCTGATAATGTTATTATCACACCTAACACCAAGTTATCCTCATTTAATCTGAGGCTACAATTGGATAACAAAGGATAATCTTATACTATTTTATGTGGCTGTTTTAAAAATACGTATGTCTTAATCTAAATTTTGAGGAATTAGACCACTTTAATTAAGTTGTTAAATTTGTGTGTATAATTATTCATAGTATTTCCATGTCAGCTCTTTTTATCCATTTTGTGACTATAGTGATGACCTTCGTTTTATGCTTGATATTGTTCATGTGTGTTTTTCTTTTTTAGGTCAGTTTTTTCAATTTTATTTTTTCCAATAGAAGTCTTTTAGAAGATATACGTAGAGGTATTAATGAGCACAGATATGCCTTAAAAACCTCTTTATATATTTCTATTTGCTACTTTTAGTAGAAAGCCTTACAGTGTGAATAGTATATAAGACATTATATGTGATATGTATAAAAGACATTGGCTCAAAAATTACGACTAAAACAACATAAAATAAAAAAGTTTTATTTTCATAAATTTATATATAAATTATTTTTCTTAATTGAACTGTTAGTAAGGGAATTAAATGTGTTAACCAGGGAAAAACAAATGAAAGCACAATGCATTCTTTTCAGTAGTTCAAAATTCCATGGGAACAAGCTTTAAGATAAGGGGTCGAAACTTCTTAAGTAACTTCCATAAAGTAAATTTAGTTTTTCAAAAATTAATATTTTGAAGCAGGCATAAAATTCTAATTTTTGATGAATATTAGCTAGTTAGATGTCATTAACTGAATTAAATATATCTTCAATTTATCCATTTCCCTGACTTGTTATAATATCTACATCAACGTATATTTTTCTTTATTACCTATAGTTCTACAAATAGAATGATTTGTTACATTCATATAAGGCCTGTGCTATTTCCTTATAACTTCTAAAAATTGACATTAACGTTTAATTTAACCAAAGTAGCATACTTTACCTTCTTGTACTTAAGTACAGGAGAAAACTGTGTGTGTACATGTTAGTACTGTTGTTTACTTCAATGTTATACACATTTACACATCAAGAATTTTGCATTTGTAGTTCAAACACTGCAATACCTTTATTTCTAGTCTAATAAAAAATTAGACTACATCATTCTTTTTATTATATGAAACAAAAATAAAGATACTATCATTTCTTGCATATTAGCTTCTATTTTAAAATTATTTTAAATCTCATATATAAAGTTACCTTAAGGATCCAAGGTGGCCGAATATGAACAGCTCTGGAGTGCAGTTCCCAGTGAGAACAATGCAGAGGGTGAGTGATCATCTCATTTCCAAGCAAGTTTTTACTGACCACAGACCAGGAGATTCCCGGGCTGGAAAGTGCCACAAGTTTCTAGCACAGCTGTTTCAACCTGTCCCACAGATCTCTGCACAAAAACTCACACAAATCTGGGCAGCCATTTCAACTGGCACTTGGAATGCTAGGAATACAGAGCCACCCACTCAACTGAAAAAAAGGGGGCTGAAACAGGGAACCAGGTGAGCTGGCTCAGTGGGTCCCACCCCCACAAAGACCAGCAATTTGAAACACTCTGGATTGAGAGGTTTGCAACAAGTGCAGCTGGACCTGGGATGGTCCAGCTTGGTGGGGTAAGGGTGTCAGCCATTACTGAGGCAGTCTACCATTACCGAAGCAGTCCGCCATTACTGAAGCAATCTGCCTTTACTGAGGCATTCTGCCATCACCAAGGCAGTCCGCTATTACTAAGGCAGGCCGCCATTACTGAGGCAGTTCTAACTGTACCTCTGTAAACAAAACCACAAGGAACTTCACACAGCAGCTGGGCAGAGCACATGGCAGCTCAGCAATACCTCTTCTGGCAGACTGTGACTAGGCTACCTCCTAACTGGGCAGGGCATCTCTGAAAAAAGGCAGCATCACATCAGGAACTTATAATTAAAGCCCCATCTCCCCAGAACAGAGCACCTAGGGGAAAAAAAGGCCATTACTAGTTCTGCTGAGGCAGACTTAAACGTACCTGCCCAGAAGCTCTGAATGGAACAACGGAGCTCACAGATCAGCACTTGAGCTCCTATAGGGACAGACTGTCTCCTCAAGCAGCTCCCTGACCCCTGTATATCCAAAGAGACACCTCGTAAAGGAGAGCTCAGGCCAACATCTGGTGGGTAACCTTCTGGGCTGAAGATAACAGAAGAAGAAACTGGCAGCAACCCTAACTGTTCTGCAGCCACTGCAGGTGATCCCCAGGCAAGTAGGGTCTGGAGTAGACCTTCCTCAGTCCTACAGCAGAGGGGCCTGATGGTTAGAAGGAAAACTAAAAAATAGAAAGAAATAACTTCAACATCAACAAAAAGGATATCCACTCAGAGACCCCATCCGAAAGTCACCAATTATAAAAAACCACAGGTAGATAAATCCATGAAGATGGGAAGAAACCCGCACAAAAAGGATGAAAACACCAAAAACTAGAACACCTCTCCTCCTCCAAGGGATCGCAAATCTTCACCAGCAAGAGAACAAAGCTGGATGGAGAATGAGTCTGATGAATTGACAGAAACAGGCTTCAGAAGGTGGGTAATAGCAAACTTCTCTCAGCTAAAAGAACTTGTTCTAACCCAATGCGAAGAAACTAAGAACCTTGAAAAAAGGTTTGACCAAATGCTAAGGAGAATAAACAGCTTAGAGAGGAATATAAATGAATTAATGGAGCTGAAAAACACAACACAAGAACTTCACAAAGCATATACAAGTTTCAATAGTCAAATCAACCAAGCACAAGAAGGATATCAGAGATTGAAGATCAACTCAATGAAAGGAGAAGGCAAGATTAGCAAAAAAAAGAGTGAAAAGAAATGAACAAAGCCTCCAAGAAATATGGGATTATGTGAAAAGACCTAATCTACGTTTGATAGATGTACCTGAATATGATGGAGAGAATGAATCCAAGCTGGAAAACACTCTTCAGGATATTATCAAGGAGAACTTCCCCAATCTAGCAAGGCAGGCCAATATTCAAGTCCAGGAAATACAGAGAACACCACACAGATATTCCTCAAGAAGAGCAACCCCAAGGCACATAATCGTCGGATTCACCAGGGTTGAAATGAGGGAAAAAATGCTAAGGGCAGCCAGCGAGAAAGGTTGGGTTACCCACAAAGGGAAGCCCATCAGACGCACAGCGGATCTCTCAGCAGAAATCCTACAAGCCAGAAGAGAGTGGGGGCCAATATTCAACATCCGTAAAGAGAAGAACTTTCAACCTAGAAAAGATCAACAAAATAGACCACTAGCCAGATTAATGAAAAAGAAAGAGAGAAGAATCAAATAGATGCAATAAAAAATGATAAAGAGGATATCACCACTGATTCCACAGAAATAAAAAACTACCGTCAGAGATTACTACAAACAACTGTATGCACATAAACCAGTTAACCTGGAAAAAATGGATAAATTCCCAGATGCTTGCACCCTCCCAAGCCTAAACCAGGAGGAAGTTGAAATCCTGAATAGACCAATAACAAGGGCTGAAGTGGAGGCAGCAATTAATAGCCTACCAAGCAAAAAAAGCCCAGTCCAGATGGGTTCACAGCCAAATTCTACCAGACATACAAAGAGGAGCTGGTACCAATCCTTCTGAAACTATCCCAAACAATCCAAAAAGGGGGAATCCTTCCCAAATCATTTTATGAGACCAACATCATCCTGATACCAAAACATGGCAGAGACTTAACAAAAAAAGAAAACTTCAGGCCAATATTCATGATGAACATAGATGCAAAAACCTTCAATAAAATACTGGCAAACCAATTGCAACAGCACATCAAGAAGCTTATCCATCACGATCAAGTAGGCTTCATCCCAGGGACCAAGGCTGGTTCAACATACACAAGTCTATAAATGTAATCCACCACATAAACAGAACCAAAGACAAAAACCACATGATCATCTCAATAGATGCAGAGAAGGCTTTGACAAAATTCAACAGCCCTTTATGCTAAAAACACTATATAATAAACTAAGTATCAATGGAATGTATCTCAAAATAATAAAGGCTATTTATGACAAACCCACAGCCAATATCATACTGAATAGGCAAAAACTGGAAGCATTCCCTTTGAAATCTGGCACTAGACAAGGATGCCCTCTCTTACCACTCCTAGTCAATATAGTATTGGAAGTTCTAGCCAGAGCAATCAGGCAAGAAAAAGAAATAAAGTGTATTTAGTTAGGAAAGGAGAAAGGCAAATTGTCTCTATTTGCAGACGACATGATTGTATATTTAGAAGACTCCATCATCTTAGCCCAAAATCTCCTTAAGCTGATCAGCAACTTCAGCAAAGTCTCAGGATACAAAATCAATGTGCAGAAATCACAAACATTCCTATACACCAATAACAGACTAAAAGAGAACCAAACCAAGATTGAACTCCCATTCACAGTTGCTACAAAGAAAATAAAATACCTAGGAATATAAATAACAAAGGGTGTAAGGACGGCTTGAAGGAGAACTACAAACCACTGCTCAAGGAAATAAGAGAGGACACAAACAGATGGAAAAACATTCCATACTCATGGTTAGGAAGAATCTACATTGTGAAAATGGCTATACTGCCCAAGGTAATTTATAGATTCAATGCTATCCCCATCAAGCTACCTATGACCATCTTCACAGAACTGGAAAATACCACCTTAAACTTCATATGGAACCAAAAGAGAGCCCACATAGCCAAGACAATCCTAAGCAAAAAGAACAAAGCTGGAGGGATCACGCTACCTGACTTCAAACTATACTATAAGGCTACAGTAATCAAAACAGCATGGTACTGGTACCAAAACAGAGATATAGACCAATGGAACAGAACAGAGGCCTCGGAGGCAACACCACACATCTACAATCATCTGATCTTTGACAAATCTGACAAAAACAAGCAATGGGGAAAGGATTCCCTGTTTAATAAATGGTGTTGTGATAACTGGCTAGTCCTGTGCAGAAAACAGAAACTGGACTCTTCCTTATAGCTTACACTAAAATTAACTTCAGATGGATTAAAGACTTAAACATAAGACCTAACACCATAAAAACCCTAGAAGAAAACCTAGGCAAAATCATTCAGGACATAGGCATAGGCACGGACTTCATGACTAAAACATCAAAAGCATTGATAACAAAACCCAAAATAGACAAATGAGATCTAATTAAACTCCAGAGCTTCTGCACAGCAAAAGAAACAATCATCAGAGTCAACCAGCAACCAAAAAAATGGGAAAAAATGTTTGCAATCTACCCATCTGATAAAGGGCTAATATCCAGAATCTACAAAGAACTGAAACAGATTTACAAGAAAAAAAAACAAACAAACCCTTTCAAAAGTGGATGAAGGACATGAACAGACACTTTTCAAAAGAAGACATAAATGAGACCAAGAAACATATGAAAAAATGCTCATCATCGCTGGTCATTACAGAAATGTGAATCAAAATCACGTTGAGATACAATCTCATGCCAGTTAGAATGGTGATCATTAAGAAATCTGGAAACAACAGATGCTGGAGAGGATGTGGAGAAATAGGAACACTTTTACACTGTTGGTGGGGCTGCAAATTTGTTCAACCATTGTGGAAGACAGAGTGGCGATTCCTCAAGGATCTAGAAATAGAAATTCTGTTTGACCCAGCAATCTCATTACTGGGTATATATCCAAAGGATTATAAATTGTTCTATTATGAAGACACATGCACATGTATGTTCACTGTTGCACTGTTTACAATAGCAAAGACCTGGAACCAACCCAAATGCTCATCAGTGATAGACTGGACAAGGAAAATGTGGCACGTACATACCATGGAATACTATGCTGCCATAAAAACAATGAGTTTCTGTCCTTTGTAGGGACATGGATGCATCTGGAAACCATCATTCTCAGCAAACTGACACAAGAACAAAAAATCAAACACCGCATGCTATCACTCACAGGCAGGTGTTGAACAGTGAGAACACATAGACACAGGCAGGGGAATATCACACACTGGGGTCTGTTGAGGGGGACTAGGGGAGGGACAGCAGGGGTTAGGGAGGTTGGAAAGGGATAACATGGGGAGAAATGGCAGATATAGGTGACAGGGGGATGGAGGCAGGAAACCACATTGCCATGTATGTACCTATGCAACAATCCTGCATGATCTGCACAAATACCCCAAAACCTAAAGTACAATAAAAAATACATACATATAAAAGAAAAAGAAATTGTGTTAAGTAGTAGAAACTCAAAGAGAGCATGTGGAATTAAATTTGGGATAAGCAATGAAAAAAAAAAGGACACAGACTGTCTAATACATTGGTGGTCTTCAGTAAATATTAGACATTTGTAGTAAACAGTGTTTGGACAAGATATTTGCAGTGTCTCTTTTAGCTATAATGATGCTGGGAAATTTTATTTGCAACCTAAACCTCTTCATCTGCTGGAAATAGATTGTCTTGATCATATTTTCAGTTATCTCTTTTCCAAGCATGAGGAAGAAACAAAGAAAGAGTTCTGCAAAGAGACTGAAAACAGAATGAGGGCAGAGAAAGATGAAAGTTCTTAGAATCAGCATCATAAGTGTATATAAAGTATTTCCCTAGATCTCTTCCTTTCTACGCTTACAACACTCACTCCCACACAATTTTTCCCTAATACTTTTTAGCCTTAAACATCAACCAGGATTCTAACACCACTTACAAATACTGTTTATTTGCTTCTGTCTTAAGTAGAAAGTACGGCTGGACAACGTACTTTCTACTTAAGACAGAAGCAAATAAGCAATATTTGTAAGTAGTGTTGGACATAATAGTCCCTTCTATTATGGGGCTTCTGGAGGGTCCTAAGTAGAAGAGAGTATCAGTGACAAATGAAATGCTATGTCTAAATAGGTTTAAGATTGGACAGAAGAATAGCAGCATATTTTGTTTACTTACTGTGTTGTGTGTTTTCACTTCCCAAATCAATTAAAGTTTTTAATCTACTTTTATTTTCAGATGCTAACCAACAAAATTTCACACGAGTTTCTCAAATGTGAAGAAGAAAATTTTTGTTCAAAGACTTTGTAAAGTAATACATTTAAGGTAAAATTTGAGTACGTATTTCTTGAATGTCCACTATGTATCTGAAACTGTAATGTATATGTGGAAATAAAATATAAGAAGAAACCAAAAAGAAAAAAATAATAAAGTTACTTTACTGTGTCTCATTCGAGTACATTTTTAAAGGACTGTTTAGATTTTACTAATGTAAACATTTTTTTTGTTCGTATTTGTTAAAAAACAAATGAGGGCCCGGGCGCAGTGGCACATGCCTGTAGTCCCTGCTACTCAGGAGACTGAGGTGCGAGGATCACTTGAGGCCAGGAGTTCTGGACTGTAGTGCGCTATGCTGATCGGGTGTCCGCACTAAATTTGGCGTCAATATGGTGACCTCCCCGGAGCGGGAGACCACCAGGTTGAATAGGAGGGGTGAACCTGCCCAGGTCGGAAACAGAGCAGGTCAAAACTCCCGTGCTGATCAGTAGTGGGATCGCACCTGTGAATAGCCACTGCACTCCAGCCCAGGCAACATAGCGAGACCCCATCTCCAAAAAGAAAAAATAAATAAATAAATAAATAAGATTGATATGTGCATCAATCTTTTCTGATGCACATATGGAGCCACCAATATCTCAAAGAGAAAATGTTACTAGACAACAATTTAGCTAAGCTAAAGTGTTTTTCAAAAAAACTAAAGAACCATAACTCTATACATTGTTAAATATATTTTATTTGTATAAATTTAAGGCCTCCAGTTCCATCCACACTGTTATAGAAGATGTGATTTTATTCTACTATGGCTCTGTGTGTGTGTGTGTTTGTGTGTGTGTGTGTGTGTGTCACATTTTCTTTATCCAATCATCCATTGATGAACATTTAGGTTAATTCTATTTCTTTGCTGTTGCGAATAGTCCTGAAATAAACTTACAAGTGCAAGTGTCTTTTTGATATTATGATTTATTTTCCTTTGAGTAGATACCTAGGAGTGGAATTGCTGATTGGGTGGTAGTTCTATTGAGCTTTTTTTTTTTTTTTTGAAAAATCTCCATACTGTGTTCCATAGAGCTTGTAGTAACATACATTCCTACCAACAGCATACAAGGATTCCCATTTCTCTGCATCCTCGTCAACATCTGTTTTGTTTCGGGTTTTTTTTTTTTTTTTTTTTTTGACTTTTTATTAAATAGCGATTCTCATTGGTGTAAGATCAGATCTCATTGTGGTGGTTTAAATTTGCATTTCTCTGATGATTAATGATAGCATCTTTTCATATGCTTGTTGGCCATTTCTTATTGTTACATCTTATTTTGAAAAATGTCTGTTCATGTTCTCTTCCTATTCTTTAATGGGAATATTTGTGGATGAAGGGAGAAAAAAATCACCTGATGACCATTTAACAGGCCCTGGAGACCAAAACTCCCTATCTGAGGAATTTAGAAGGAACCAAAGACCATCTGGTGATCATCAAACAGGCCATCCGGAGGCAAAACTCCTTATCTGGGGAAAGTAGAATTAATTAGACTTCCCTCTTATCTAAAGCAGGCATCGTGTTCCAGATTCCTTTCCCCACCTAAACATTTATAAGTAACTACAATTTCTATACATCTCTAGAATGTCATGTCAAAACTCACTGTGCAACCCTTGCTCACATTAAGGCACTAAAATTACTACAAACGTAAACATTCATTATGACTTACATGGCTAATAGGGTCCAAATTACCCTTAACCTCCCTGTAAGGTACATAAATACACTGAAGGAAAAATCTACCACCATGCACTCAGTCTTCTCGATGAGAAGAGTGCAGTGCTTGTCTGCACTCTTCTGCAGTTTTCTTTCTAATAAAACTCTGCTTTTTCAAATCTATACTATTGTTGGTAAATTCTTTATACCAACTCTTGAGTTGACCAATGCTCTAACACCTCACCCAGCAGTGGGTTTGTGTTCTTGGTGTTGAGTTGTTTGAGTTCCTTGCAAACACTGAAAATTAGTCCTTTGTAGGATGTATAGTTTGCTAAATATTTTCTCCCATTCGGCAGAACGTCTATTCATTCTGTTTATTATTTCTTTTGTTGCATGGAACTGTTTTAGTTTAATTTAGTTCCATTTGTCTATTTTTGCTTTCATTGTTTGTTCTTTTGAGGTCTTAGTCATGAATTCTTCGCCTGGACCAATGTCCAGAAGAATTTTCTCTAGGTTTTCTTGCAGCATTTCTGTGTTTTCAGGTCTTATATTTAAGTATTATGCCGTCTTGAGTTACTTTTTCTAGTTGATAGATCTACAAAACAGAACCCCTCTCTACAAAAGATAGGGGTTTAGTTTCAGTTTTCTGCATACGGCAATCCATTTTTTTTTCTTTTTAGAACACACCAGGAATATGTCAAGATTTTCTGTTAATACCTGGTCTACTAACAAAAGAGCCCGATGTTACGGCCTTAAGTATAGACTACGTTGTGAAGCAAACCTATACCATCATCCCATGAGCAGTCCTGAACAACTCAACATACTATTTTTAAAATTTCTTCTCTTTTCCGCGGTGGCTCAAGCCTGTAATCCCAGCACTTTGGGAGGCCGAGGCAGGTGGATCACGAGGTCAAGAGATCGAGACCATCCTGGTCAACATGGTGAAACCCCGTCTCTACTAAAATACAAAAAATTAGCTGGGCATGGTGGTGCGTGCCTGTAATCCCAGCTACTCAGGAGGCTGAGGCAGGAGAATTGCCTGAACCCAGGAGGCGGAGGTTGCGGTGAGCCGAGATCGTGCCATTGAACTCCAGCCTGGGTAACAAGAGCGAAACTCTGTCTCAAAAAAAAAAAAAAAAAAATTCTTCTCTTTTCAAACTGATGATTTCATAATTCTGGTTAATTTTATTTCTGACGTTTCAATAGTCCTTATCACAGTTTAACCTAGAGAACGACTTATTTTATTAGCTTTCTTATCACTGCTATCCTTGACCTTCTCAGCACCCACCATGCCATTAGAACAGTAAAATATAAAGATACAGTGACAACAGAAGACAGAAAAGCAGAAACTAAAATGCCAAAATTAGGGGGTGGTTACAACTCCAAGGGATAAATTTTCCAGCATGAATGTACTTGCTTTTTTATTTCAATATTATAATTCTTGCTTCATCCCATAATCTTTGAAAACTACTTTTCAAAATAACAAAGAAATTATTTGGGTTAATTTGTTAACATTTTTTTTCAAGAATGATTTCAAAGCAGTGCTTTGAAGAAGTTTTGGTCCTAGGTGTTTATTTCTGAACCAAAAATATCTACTTTATGTTCTCAGTATGGAAATAGATTTAAATTTCTTAATTAGTCTAGTCTCAATTTTCCCTAATTCCATAATATTAAATATGAATATACCTTAATTTCCTAAAAAAGCATGTAGAGATAATATATTTACAATAAGAAGAATAACTTAGAGTTTAATTATATTCTATTTTCAAATTTTGAATATTCTTGATACTATTTCAGGTATTCATTATTTTAGTTTTATGTGGAACCTTGGATTATATTATAAATGAGACATGAATCATGACATCTGCTAAACTAAATATTTCTGCAGAAAAATATGAAATAAATTATAAGTATTTTGATTAAACTATGAAAAAATATTTCTGATAGAAGAGTATTTGAAAAAATGTTTTGTTAAAAATGTTAAATAACTTCTACCTATCTTTGTTAGATTTACAAATATGGTTGACAAGACTGTAGGTTAAAAAATCCCAAGTAATTTTTCATTACAAAACTGAAATTTAAAATGTGAAGTTTAGAAGAAATAATTATTTTAAATAAGAAAATAGATTTGTGATTATATTGGAGTCAGTATATTTTTTGTGTTTTTTCTTTGTTTGCTTGTTCTTTTTTACTTTAATTTCTATTTTTAAAATGTGACCCTTTGCTTAACATTTCCTCCTAAGTTATTAAAGAAATGCCTACCCTGTAAATTCTTGGGGGCAAAAAACTTGGTCATCAAACATGTATGATGGCCAAAAGCGGTATATCCTGGTTCCCCTCTGAAAAAGTTAAGAGTGTCAGAATAATAAAAAGTCAGAAATTTTCTACCAAGAGAAAGACAGCTTTTTAATATGGATTTGCCCAGAGTTTACTATAATAAATTTGATTACAAACCACTTTTATTCTCCTATATAATAGATCATTAACATCACACAGAATTTATCATACAAAATACATTATGAAATATGGATGAAGATCACTATTTTAATATATAAAATCACCTTTGATAGTATTTTATAATATCAACTACTTGAAAATAAATATCTCTCACAGCATAAAATGTATTTTTATATATAAAAAAACTGTCTACCTTTTTTGGTGACTAAGACCATTTTAATTATGATTAATTATACCAAACGTTAATATGGCGCTTTTTCTCCCTCTTGGAGATGCAGTTCTCCCCAAAGCTTTGTGAAATTATATAGATTAAATATTAGCGATTCTGTCATATAAATGCAAAAATTTATTGGACCAAAATAGTATAGCTTTTTAGTGTAGAAGGGCAATTAGAATCCATGTCTCTTGATACATATTCTTGGAATGAGTCAACTTTTCTGTGTTTTGGGCCTATTTTAAATGAAAGCAAAAGAAAAACTGTTAATAAAGCTATAATATAAAAAATTAATTCTCATGTGTTTGCTTGTCCTAGAAGCAAAGCAGGGCACTAATTTGTAAATGATAGCACTACTTTTTGTTAAAAATGTGTTAGCTTATAAATGTCCTAGAATTTAGAAACTGGCACTGCTAAGAGACTACCCAAAGAATTCACAGCCAAAGGAATCCCAGTGCTGAATTTCACAAACGATCAGAAAGTGTAATAGTCACAAATCAGACATTTCAAGATGCTTAATTCCATAAAACCAAGTTTAATATTACCTTTAAAAAAATAGCCAAGCAGATTAATAAGGAAAATAAAGAGGGAGTGGGTAACTCCAAAATACTTAAAGTATTAGAAACAAAATATATTTCAGATCTAATTCAGCTATTTGAGCATTTCCTCAAATGCATCAATTAACCTGGAAATATTTCTTAAAAAATTTTATCTAGACCTCTACAGAAAATTTTACAAAACTGGAAAAACACAATCGTATTATAAGTTTTGTTGCATTTCTGCCTTTTTAATTATATTCCTTCAGAACAAAACAAAACAAAAAAAATCATCCTTTATCTCACTACCATTTGTAATCTCATGTTAACACTCTTCATAATTTTTTCTATGCTTATTTAATAAGAAAAACACATGCATATGCACTCTCACACACATACACACAATGTTGTTGTCAATTTACTTTACAAAAACTGCAACCATATATATATATATTTTTTTTTTTACTAGATATTGTTGAAAGAGAAACTCAGAATATATAATTATTGCAAATTAGCAAGCATCTCTGAAATTTATTATTTATAATGACAGCATTCTATTCTATAGTGTGAATGTTCTGTATATTTCCTAAATCTTTTTAATTGTGTTTTTGATGTGTGTATTCCACTTCTACCTCTACAAATAACAAACAATATTGTCATACATATCCTTATCAATTGTCCTTGAGTTCAAAAAGTTTTTATTTCTCAGAGATAGAATCCCAGGAGAAAGATTGATAGGTCAAGCATTATTTATGTGTTTAATTGCAATAGATATTAACAAATTGGTTTTCATCTCTAACAATTCACACATCTTATAGCAGTTTATGAGAACACCCAAGTTTCATCACATCTCTGCCTGTAAAACTCTGATTTCCTCTAAACCATTTATGAATCAATCCTTAATGTTTCTTTAATTTGTGTTTCTCTGATTGCTATTGTATTTGAATAGCTTTTAATATGTTGGTCGGCTATTTGGATTTACTCTTTAGTAAAATCCCTCCTTATTTATTTGTCCATATTTGATTAGATGTTTTTGTTTTTGCTTTCCAATTTATAAGAGCTATTCGTTTATTACAGAAATCCTCCATATGTTACACTTTCCTCTCAGATCTATTGCTTATGTACTGGATATATTGATTTTATCCTTTATCCTACAAAACTTCCATATACAACTTGTGTGTGTATCCATACATACACATACACACATATATATACACACATCTTAGCTGTATATACATTTTTATAGCATCAGTGCTTCCAGATTTGGTTATAAACATCTCCTTTACCCTTAGATTTTTAAAGGAAAATATTAAATTTTCTTGCATTCGTTTACTACCAGTTACATTCTAACATGTAATGGGATCTATTCCTATATGTGTTCTCTATTCCTAGAAGCTATGACAGTATCCAATTAAATAATTATAGTAGCTTGACGGTATTATTCGGAAAGGCAAAGACTTCATAGTTGTGCTTTCTCTTGATTGCATTGAAAATTATTAGAAAATTTTTCTTAACATGATCTAAAAAAATTTATTCAATTAAAAATATTGCCATACAAATATGAATTCAATTGAACTTACAGAAAAATAAGTGGAGTTTACCTTCCAAGTTTTCCTTCTAAGGGTATGATCTTTCTTTCCATTTGTTATATATATTCATTCTTTTCAAAAAGCTTTTTATTATACCTTCTGCAATTTTTATTAAAATTATTTCTATATACTTTATAATTTTAGAAATTACTCTGAATGACATTATTCCCATTTACATTTGTGTTATTTTCTAGAATGTAGAAAAGATGTTTAATTTTTATATTTACATCAAATTAATTTGTATTATTATCCCATTAATTTGGTAATTTTTCCAACTAGAAACTTCTGGGTTTTTATGTATATAATTATATCAGATAATTAAATTTATAATTCTTCCTTTATATTTTGCTAAGTATTTCATTTTTCTTATTGTATTTGCTAAAACTGAAGAATGATATCAAATAATAATGCTAAGAAAGGGTAACTCTATTTCATTTTTTATTTTTAATTATGGTAATTTAGAGTTTCACTCTTTGAGTAATTATTTGCTGTGGTTTTCTTTCTTTGGCTTTGATAAAGAAAGTTGTATTGCCTTGAAGTTTGTATCTGTACTTATTATCACTGTCTCACTCAAACTTAATCAAATCAAATTTTTGCCAAAAATATACTACCTGAATTGCTTTTGTAAATCACTAATTTCCTGTTGCTAAATCTAATGGTCACTCACCATTCTTCTATACCTACCAAAAATATTTAGATGGGTGACATTAACCTCCTCTTTGCTATACTTTCTTCACTTGGTATCTAGAACATCCTCTTTCTATTCCTTCTATTTTCTCTGGCTTATTCTTCTATTCCTGATTCCTCTTATTCTCTTCAAACTTTTGATGTTGATATGACTAAGGGCTCAATCCTCAATTCTATTCTTACTCCGCTGGCGACTGTATCCAAACTCATAATTCTAAACACTATCTCTATGCAAAGCAATCCCAAATTTTTATCTTTAGTCCAGACCTTTCTCCTGAGCCCTAAGCTCTAGAAGTATGCATCCAATTGTCTACTTGAATCATCATTTGAATAATAGATACCTTAAGCTCAACACTTTCTTTAGCTAATAAACCGTGATTTTCTTCAAAGTTTTTGCACTTAGGCACTCTAACACTCTGCTCTTCTGTACTACACATACACAGCCTTATATATAAAATTAACTACATGGTTATAAAATTGATCAGATACTTTAATGAGAAATGCATATATTGATGGAATATCTACTGCACTAAAATAATTTCTAACCTAGGTATAATGCTTTTTAAAATAAATTTAGGTTACAGTCTATGAAATCAAAGAAATTTATTTCTTTGTAGCCAGTAAAATATCCTCAAATAAAAATATTTGTCAATGCATCCTTCTAAACAGTTATCATAACAAAATAATTTTTAAATTAGCATTTTAGTATGTAACCAGAATTTAAAAAAACACAGTGAATAAGTGTGTGTGTTCAGTAAGACTCATGAAAGTTTTACTTTATTTTAAAATATATAATGTTTATAAGAAAGAGTGTAATTGTATTAAATGCTCTTACTGAAAGCACAGAATAAATGTACTCTGGGTATTTAAAGCCTAAGACCTTTAAAAGCAGAGCCAGCATGTCTGCCTGGAATAATAGAGAACGGCTTCTTTTCTCTCCAGCTTGCTCAATGTCTCCCATTATGCCCAAGTCATGGTTCACTCATGTTGACTCCCCTCTCCCAGATCCTACACATTACTCTGTGGCCTACTTTTTTTTTTTTTCTTTTTTTTTTACTAAGGAAACCTTTGACTCTATTACCTGAAATATCTAAGTCTAATTTTGCACTTTATTAGATTTATGAACCATAATTTGTTTTACATTAAATCAATTTTATAACATATTAGTCTTATTACCTGAAACAAATTGTAACATTCATGATGAGAAATACACATTCTGTTGTTTACCATTTCCTATAGTGCCTCATGCTTTGTAGGATTTATAACTGGCTAACACAGATCACACATAATGGATTAATTCGAAAAGCAGAATAGTTATAAAAATGAAAAGGAAGAGTATACATATTTATATCCTATTTTTCATTTCAATCTACACGGAAACTTAAATTTAATAATCCAATTGACCATCTAGGGGATCTGTGAGAGACCCTACAGGTAGCTGCATCTTCTTCCAGGTATAAGTAGAGGATGTATTTAAGATATATTTTGAAATGTTTCCTCAATGATGTTAAAGTGCATGTAAATATTAAATAAATTCTCTACTTTCATGTGTGTCATGAAGTTCATTTAAAGTTATGTTTTTAGAAAATCTATTCTACCTTCCACGGAAAAGGTGGCATAATCCAATTGACAGGGGCAAAAATTTACATCATACATTTCTTTTGTTTGTGGAAACGGGTGGTATAAAAAAGAAAGCTTGCAATTAGAAGTGCTGTCAATCTTGCTCAAAGTTGTATTATTTATTGATTATAGGATTTTCAGATGTACAAAGGTCAGTCTTTGAAGAATAAGGCAGAGAGTGGAGAAATTATATGATTGTTTTTCACAGAAGTTAAGCAGGTTGGAACTAGAAGTGGTGAAACTTTGGTCCCAAAGGCTGGAGCCAATGGAAGAAACAGACCAAAAAAATTCCTATAGATTTTAAGTGGAAAGAATTTAAGCAACACATTTGAGTTATAAATTGCTAAATAAACAATTGCTGCTCCAAATCTTCAAAAAGCCAAGAGCTAAAGCCTTACATGTATAGAGGAGGAAAAGAAATGCCAGGTTATGTAGAAATCAAGAGAAATGAATAAATTCTCCATCTGGGTCCACACAGAAAAAAGAAGAAAAGAGAAGGAGAAAAGTAAGAGAGATCAAAATTTCAGGAAGTATGTTAACTGTAGACAGAAGTGACTCAGAGAATCTAAGTCCCTTGAATTCATAGATACCTTGGGAAGGGCTTCTTTCCATGAATCATGAGATAGATGCCTGTAAGCAATTTCCTATAAATCTTAAAGAATAATTAATTGACCTCAGCTGATATTATTTAGGTTGAAAAAAATACTCCTAAGAATTTATGGAGGCAAGAAATTGGGTAGGTGATAGTTAACAGTGTAAGAGTTCACTATGAACTTCTGATCTAGAAAGAAACGTAACTTGTACACAGAAATTGTCATGGTGGTAATAAAAATAAGCATCACAAAATCCATGAGAGGAAGAAGTTTAACTGACCTTCTAATAATATTTTCATTCAGGTTATGCTTGATTAAAATTAGTATACATAGTGTGTGATATAATTTTGCTGTGTCCCCACGAAAATCTCATCTTGAATTCCCACATGTTGTGGGAGGAACATGGTATGTCTTTATCAGCAGCATGAAGACGGACTAATACAGTGTGTTAAAGTACAAAAATACTCAAAATCCGAGTTGATTGGGATGGAGAAAGGAGTTACGGTTTGTAACTACATGCTTTTCTAAATCGATATATTTTAAATATTTTTTTGTTTTTCACATCAAAACTTAGGAAGTATCTGAGGTTGCATACATGAATAATAAATTTCATTTCAAGAAATGATGCTGTTATCAAAAACCCATTTTTCGTCAATATTCTCATGTGGACCACATTTTTCTAATGGAATGTTAACAGCATTCCATTGTATGTGATAATTATGTAAAATAATAATGTTTACTAAATAGTCCTTGGGATATTTCATGTATTTCACCTCATTCAATTCTTACAATAACTCTATAGGTTATTATTAACACTAACATTATTAATAACACTAAACACTAACATAATATAATATTATATTGTATTAGTGTTACTATTATAATTCCAATTTTACAAATGAGAAAACTGAGGTACACAAATGCTACATGATTTGGCTATATTTTCACCATAAGTCGACTGATTCTAAGACCTATACTCTTTTATACTATTTACCATTATGTTCGTTTTTGTTCAATGTCTAATATAATAACATGTTCAAGCATTAAATTAAATTACCATTTTCCTCTATAACTAATATTGCTGCTGATTATGATGATTACACTGATGATCTGGGAAGGATTTTGCCAAATAGCTTGAGAGTAGTCCAAAGCAAATTACATTTTGGCTATTTATTCAAACAATAATAATTGCAGTGGTCCAATCACTGTATACAGCAAACTGGATTGACAGTGCAAATAATGAAAATAATTTATAGTCTTGTTTCTAGTCTTAAAGTTGGCATAGTTTTAGGTATTTATGACAATAATATTTATAAGTTGCCATCAGACAACTGATATGTAAATTTATTTTTAAATATAAATGGAAGTAGTCAATATTTGTTTAAATAATTATTAATGGAGAAAGCATTTACTGGGATGATTAAATTTTATATATTGCCTCATATAACATAGAATCCCAATTAATGATTCAAAACTAAGCTGTTTATTGTATCTGGTAAAATCAAATTGAATAACTTAGATTTATGAGTCAAAAAGCCCATGTTAATGGGACTACATGTACTTCATTGTTAAGTGAAACTCCAGATAAATGCTAAATACTTGCCACCTTATAGATACATTCACAGAAGTTCTCTAATTTTTAACTTCTAGGGACTCAAGGCAAGATAAAGGGGCGTAAACAATCTTGAACTTAGGTGGAACCACCAATTTGGATAAATTAAGAGGTGATATAAAATCAATCAAGAATTATTCAGTGATTGTCCTCACAAAACTGCTTCATTCATGGAGGCATCATCTGGAAGGTGAGACTGCCCTTGTTCTGGGAAGGTATTGAATGAATGCTATTTTCCTCTTGTTTTTCTGGGACAAGATTCTTTCACAATTTCAGGGAATCTATAAACATCTTAGTAGCTTCTTTTTCCTCCCACTAATATTGGTGATTTGGAAAATAATTTATATACTCAACTATAAAAAAATTATTAACTAAAATTATTAATAATAAAAATTGCTTGTGATATCATTGAACACATAAAATAAATTTATATAGTTAGTAAATATTACTTTCAACTGTTCTATATAATGGTGATCCACATAAAATTATATTTTAAAAAAATGAGTTCACTGATGAAATCATTTTCAAGACGAGATAGAAGAGTTTTCCATGTATGGAAGGCATATAATATTTTTATTTGAATAATAAAAAGAAAAGAAAATTAAAAGAAAAACTGAAATGCCTCCTAGACATTTTAATAAAGAATAATATAAAAAATTCAGTTACTTTGATTACTAGAGTATATGACACTTGTTAAAATGACTTTTAAAGGATTCCTACTGTTTTTACTGAGTTGTGAACATTGATATTAATTTTTTTCATGAGACATAGCCCTAAAAATACGTCCTAGTTGTTGTTATGGAAGATATCTGTATTTTGTCATTCATCATAAATTTACATGCTAAAACACAGAAACATTTTTATTTACCATGCTTATTATTGCCATTAATATTATAATATTGTATAGAATCTAATTTGACTAAAAGATCTTTCTGTTACGAAGTGTTTATTTATTTTTACGCATGGAAAATTATTTGACAGCACTTTTAAATCCAACTTTTTTCAAAAGTTTGTATAGAAATGTATACATTTAGTTTGATATTCACTAATGGTTTTTAATGTACACATTATGGTTTTACCTCTAAAGGAGGATACTCAAAGACTTTATAGCTATCTGCATCTAATTCAGTCTTGATTATGCACATTGTTTTTTTTTTTCAGTTGATATAAGGTGCATAGACAAGTTTGTTGTGTTGAGTTGGGAGATCCTCCTGCTTGTTTTGTGTTCTTGTGCACAGTCAGGGACTCACTTAATGTGCTGTGTACAATCATGCTGACCACTGAAAGAAAAATGCTGAGTGCCCTGACAGGCTCCAACCTCTTCGGGTCTAAAACAATTTTCTGACTACTACATTGCAAAACCAGATAGCTGAAAGAGAGCAGTGTCATTTAAAGTTGCCTCTGAGATCAGCTGAAGTCCATTTTCCCTCTTCCATCTGTGCCCTTCAAGAGCAAGAGATGGAGTCCACATCTCAGAAGTTTGAGGAATAAAAGGAACAAAGGCAACTTTCCCTTAGAAAGTCTAAATTACTTACACGTAACCTCAAAGTCCTTCAGTTTCACAATAAAGCCTAGGCTGTACCCGCGGAACACTGACATGGTGGTGCATGAAGAGAGGGCCGCTTCAGGGTTAATTCACCTCTGCATCTGTTGATGTTCCGTGGCCTTGAAGTCTCTAGAGTCTTCATGTACCTTTATTTCTTTTTGGTGTGTTTGGATCTCTGCCTGTTTACTTACAGCGCTCATGCTGTATGAAAAGAAGCAGGCTAGGATGTTTTATCTCTTGTCTGAGCTGCTTCAATTAAATTAATGGACCCATTCAGCTCACTCTTTCCCCTTTCAGATGCACCCCTGATGAATACATTAAAAAGATCTTAAGTCTCAAGATGGTACATCATGGTATTAGCCAGGCACTCATTTCTCTCTGCCTTCTTTTTCTGAAAATCAAATAATTAATGAGATCTCCACCTCAATAAAGCACTTCATCAATATTTTGTGGTAAAGGGAAAAAAAGCCCTCTTTGCATGTAGTAGAGCTTTTATCTCCATCTATGCAGAATTTTGTGGGCAAATGTAGTAATATTGAAATGACAAAATATTGACTGATTCTTGCAGTTTGTTCCTCAGAGCCGAGAAGGGTTAGTTAAAGGCTGTATATGCTGTTCAGCAGAGAAGTAAATGGCAGGCTTGTCAATATACCGTGGACATTTTGTGCTCAATATCTAAGCTGTAAACATCAAGTGGGACACATTAGTTCTGCCAGAATTTTATGTCATTGAAGGAAGGCATAGTTTTTCTTTGGAATGAGCATATGGTTTCTCTGTTGTTGTTGTTTTTTTTTTAATAAAAAGAGAGCAGTTGTCTATATTTAGCTATGTTTAATTGTTTTTATGTTTTAAGATATTTTGTCTATTCATAATGTCTTTTACTTTAAATTTTAATTGAAAAATGACACCAGATGTGTAAATGACTATAGTAGATCTACTTTCACTTTCTGCATGAGAAGGTCCCTTGTTATAGATTATACATACTACATATTATGTTAGAGGATGAAAATCAAATTCTATTTGTTTTGTACAATGTTTTCCACTTGAGCCGGCAGCTATGTGTCACTTCTGAGAAGAGGGCAACATCATAAAAGTTGTGAAAACATCTCCCTCTTTCTCATTTTTACAGATGGAATCTTAATTGAAGAGACAGGTTTGTCTTACGGAAGTGTTTAGATTTTGTTTGGGATAAGTATTAATAAGCCATATTTGATATTTCTTTGAGCACCTCATCTCAATCAGTATACAAGTCAGAGTCTAATGGGAATTGAGTCTGGACAGAGGTAAAGAAGAAAATATGAGGGATGAGAGAGGACAGCGACAGAGAGCAAGAGAGAGAGAATTTAAATCTGCTTCACATTGCAAGATATGCTTACCTCAGCACATCCAAGTCACAATAACTCAAAACACAATTTAGTAAACTACTAAACGGAAGGAAGGATATAGTCCTATCTTTGTAGACTGTGGATTCACACAACAAATTTTAATGCAGTTGGAGCCCTAAAGAACAAAGATTAGCAAATGAAATGAGACAAAATTAGACAAAACTAAAAGGTTTGCTGCTTTCATAACAATAATTGGATGTGGTTGGCATATGAAGAAAGGGGAATTTGCAACAGTGCTTTGGTGAAGAACAGGCATGCTCATGTGGAGGTATCAGAAAATCAAAGTGTTGGAAATTTATGAAAGCATAATTTATGTAAAATCTTATGACATTTCACTCAGTTTCAACTGAATGTAAAAACTAAGTACAGGTGCAGATCATGTGAAATATAAGTTTCATTTAAATCTATAAAGTATATATTGCATTCAAACATAACAGCCTCCTGAAAGAGTATGTAAAGAATTTACCACCTGTTAACTTAAGAGGAAGATACTAATAAATTTTGAAGAGAATATGTCTTTACATCTTTGTACCACAATACAATAGAATGTAAAGCCCAAAGTCACTATCAAAACATTAAAAATTACTCAGAAATTCATTAAAATTTTCCAAAAATTAGTTTCTCCTAAAAGAAAGTAAAAGACGATAGCAACAAAATTTTGGGTCAAAATAAAAAAAAAAATGTGTAGGAATTATCACGTTTCACCCAAAACCCGTTCACTCCTGCAGATCCTGTAGTTTTAATTAATTATGGGGTTTATACAAATGTCTTATTAAATATTGAGTAGATATAAATTGTTTATAACAGATATATAAAGTATTAAGTCTAATAATACAGTAAAGCACATAAATTTAAGGGACAAAATTAACGTTATATGTAAAGTTCCTCTTGTAATCTTTTCTAATTTTGATCTAGTTTCTTTTCTGAGTTAATCACTATGTTAAGTCTTTTATCACCCTGACTCTTCTGAATATTTCTACCACACCTATTTTATTCCAAATGATACATTGTTTAGTTGTGCTGAATGCTATATAAACAAAATTATATGAAATCCCTGACTTGCCCTTTTACTTGTCACTGTGTTCTAAATTAAACCATGTTGTGTTTAATCTAATTTAATTCGTTTTTGCTGCTGCATAGTAATCCACACTAGAGTTTGTGTACCCATTTTTCTATTAAAAATTATTTGGGTGATATCCAGATAGTTGCTAGTTGCATTTGTAACACTCACTAAGAACACGCATTGTCTCCTGGTACACTAAAAAAAAAAAAAAAACTTAAGTATTACATTAGAATTCCACTCCAAGACAAGTAATGTTTAAACTTCTTTGCTGAGATTATTTTTTTTAAGTACCTTCTTATATTAGAGTTACTCTTTCCAAAAATAAATGATTATTATGTCAATGTCAGTGAGTAATAAGGTTCTTTTTTCAATTTGTGATGCCTGGGAGTGCCCAGCCATATCTGCTTTCATAATTTCAATATTTCATGTTTCCACAACTGATATATTCTTATATGCCTGAAATGTCTTTCAATTTACTGGCAAAATAACTTTTTTATTCATGAAAACATTGTATTCAAGGTAAAAAAACATTGAAGGCTATAGAAAAGCACAAAAATTAAAAGCAAAAAAAACCTACATATATAAATACATACAAATGTATATATAAATATACACATAAATAAAATGACTATATATTAATTCCTGGCATTGAATCATGGGGTCAAACCTTCTTTGATACCAAACTCTCCTGGCTGTGGAGTACTGCTGGTTTTGTACTGTTGTTGTAACAAATTATCACAAGTTTAGGGGCTGAAAAGAATACAAATTTGTTACTTTACAGTTCTGAAGATTGGAAATCTGAGGTGGGTTAGCAGGGCTGCATTTTTTCTGGAGACTCTGGGAGAAAGTCTGTTTCCTTGTCTTCTCCAGCTTCTGAAGACAGCCTGCATTAGTTGGCTCATAGCTCCATCTCTCATCTTCAATGCAAGAAGTATAGCCTCTTTCAATCTCCCTTCATCTGTCTCTGACCTTCCTGTTTTCTTCTTATAAGTACTCTCATAATTACATTGTTCCTACCTGGATAACTCTGGATAATCTTCCCCATCTCAACCTCATTTTATTAATTACATCTCGAAATGTCTTTTGCTTTGTAAAGTAAGAGATTCACAGGTTCCAAGATTAAGGCATGGGCATCTTTGGGGGACCATTATTTAGACCATGACAAATACCTTCTCGATAATGTTATGTCTGAGTAGACTGCAAAGGGAAAAATCAATATTGATCAAAAAGCTCCAAATTGAATCTTGTCTTTAAAAGATTCACTTATGGTTAATAAAGCAGACTTCTTACAAACTTATGGACACTGGATGAAAGTGTGTTTCTGTGCAGTGCCTCCCAGCCTTTGGAAGGGGACTCTGATGATAATGCTCTTATACTCTCTATAGTCAACATTATCGGCTTGCTGTGAAAAGGGGGTACCTTATTTACTAATCTTAAAATGGTACACAATCCTTCTTGTTCAGATGGACAAAACTTTTGGCACACTACCCACCAATTTTTCTATGTTAACTGTGGTTTACCCACACCTGACACTTGTATCCAAAAATACGTAATAGTTAGAAAACTCATTGTTTAAAAGTTGACTTTAAAGCTTTGGCAAAGCTTAGAGGCAAATCTCATTTGTCTCAATATTAGTGAGGCCATTTGTACTGTCAGTAAAACTTGTCCTCCTACTTGATCAAATTTGCAAAGCAAATAGTTTCACCTTTTGCTACCTAGGTCATCTTGGAGTTAATGAAATTTTTTGTGCTATAAGAGGCCAAGGGATTCATTTTTAAAACAGAAGAAAAATATTATCTCTATCAGGATATCGAAAGGCAGTCTATCAGATATATTAACAAAAAAAGCCAAATGGTCTTCTTATATACATTTACTCATCTCAGAGTCAATCACTGAATTGAATGAATGTGTTATAACAGTTAGAGCTTGAATTAGAAGACATTTAATTATGAGGCACATAAATGAATAGTAAAATATTTCTTCATAAATATTAGTATAAATATGGACAACCATAGCAGAAAAGGATAAAATTATGCTAGCAAAATTTTATGCAATTAGATTGAAAGGTTTTCAACATTTTAATGAACCAAGATTCAGAAGGAATAACTGTTAACAAGTAAGTCACTGATAAAATATAAGAGCAATGGCCATCCTGAAGGACACTAAAGTCCTTCGGGTTGCTTGACAGTATGCTGTCATCTGAATCTATTTAAATTGCTGTTTTTTTACAATATGGCGTAGACTCCCTTTTCTGGTTCCTCCTCTATAAATACAGCTAAATGTTCCAGAAATTATTCAACACACAATCATAAATGGACTTGGAACTTTGAACACTAGAAGGAAACCTAGGCAAAACCATTCAGGACATAGGTGTAGGCAAGGACTTTATGACCAAAACACCAAAAGCATTGGCAACAAAAGCCAAAATAGACAAATGGGACCTAATCAAACTCCACAGCTTCTGCACGGCAAAAGAAACAGTCAATAGAGTGAATCGGCAACCAACAGAATGGGAAAAAATTTTTGCAGCCTACCCATCTGACAAAGGGCTGATATCCAGAATTTACAACGAGCTAAAAAAGATTTACAAGAAAAAAACAAACAAGCCCATTCAAAAATGGGCGAAGGATATGAACAGATACTTTACAAAAGAAGACATACAAGAGGCCAACAAACATATGAAAAAATGCTCATCATCACTGGTCATTAGAGAAATGCAAATCAAAACTACGTTGAGATACCATCTCACGCCAGTTAGAATGGCGATCATTAAAAAATCTGGAGAAAATCGATGCTGGAGAGGATGTGGAGAAATAGGAACACTTTTACACTGTTGGTGGGAGTGTAAATTAGTTCAACCACTGTGGAAAACAGTATGGCGATTCCTCAAGGACCTAGAAATAGAAATTCCATTTGACCCAGCAATCCCATTACTGGGCATATATCCAAAGGATTATAAATCGTTCTACTATAAGGACACATGCACACGAATGTTCATTGCAGCACAGTTTACAATAGCAAAGACCTGGAACCAACCCAAATGCCCATCGATGATAGACTGGACAGGAAAAATGTGGCACATATACACCATGGAATATTATGCAGCCATTAAAAATGAGGAGTTCGCGTCCTTTGTAGGGACATGGATGAACCTGGAAACCATCATTCTCAGCAAACTGACACAAGAACACAAAACCAAACACCACATGTTCTCACTCATAGGAGGGTGTTGAACAAGGAGAACACATAGACACAGGGAGGGGAGCACTATACACGGGGGTCTGTTGTGGGGGAGTGGGGGGGACAGCGGGGGGGAGTTGGGGAGGGATAGCATGGGGAGAAATGCCAGATATGGGTGAGGGGGAGGGAGGCAGCAAATCACACTGCCATGAATGCACCTATGCAACAACTTTGCATGTTTTTCACATGTACCCCAAAACCTAAAATGCAATTAAAAAAAAAAAAAAGATGAATTCACGGCCTCAAATTCTCCGAGTTTTCCTTTCGTCTCCTAAACATCCCACTGTGGTTACCAAAGAGGCTTGTGATCTGGAAGCACCACCAGGTGTGGACCAAACCAGGAAAAAAAATTCCTGCAGAGGGAAATCCCTTGGCCCACCACTAAAGAGCCAGCAAGCCTGATTGGCAGGGACCCACACCAGCTGTCTGGGAACCTCCAAGCCGTCCACTTTTTGGCTTATTGGCATGAAGCTTCTTCTGACTCTTATTATTAAAAAAATAAAGATAAGTATGGTTAAGCAACATTTACCTCTGACAAAAAGAAAGTTCACAGTCTTTTCAGGCAAAAGCAAAAGAATAAAATTTTTGTATAGAAAAAAACTTTAAGTGCAGAACAGTAAAGTTATATTTAATTAACTCATGGTATTTCCAAAGCTGTTTAGAATCAAAATGTGTTGTGTTAGGTTAGACAATGTAATCGTAGGGAAAACTGATGCAGAGATTTTGATATGAAAGTCTTATTAAATCTCCACAGACAGAGAAGGGGAGAAGCTTGGGTCCCCAACTTTTAAAGTATTAACAATTACTCTAAGTCAATAAAGGAAAAGCAGTAAGGGGAAAGATCTATTTGGAACATGTCCAAATAGACTGTAAAAAGAAAAATCAATAGTGATCAAAAAGTTTCAAATTGAATCTTTTCATGTCCATGTTCCAAATACATCTTTCCCTTTACTGCGTTTCCTTTATTTATTCCCTAAAAAAATTAATTAGCGGAAAGGGTACCTGCCCATATATGTTTTTAATCAGTAATGTAACCATTGTTTTGAACAAATAGAGATAACCAACTTAAGCTTAAACACTGAGATGGTAAAAGACATGTTGCTGAAAAATAAAGGCCGAGTTGACATGAATGTCTTTTGTACACAGCCCAGAGGGCCTCAGGAAAGGTAAATGTGGGGCAAAATTTAGTCCATAATCTGTATGTCAACCCTTGCAGTGCAGTTTTGCATCTACCAGAGAGAGTGACATTTCTACTCATTGCAATGTCACTGATCACCAAACCATGCCCTTGTAGGTCTGCCATTCATCAGAAAGACACCTTTTTCTCCTTTACCCCAAAGCACTATATTGACTAATTATAGACCTGGGTAAATATGCAAAACAAACACTCAAATAATGACAAAAAAATCAGAATAAAAGTATCAACCCCAAAGGGGTGTGTAAACCATGGCATTTAGAGAAATGGAAGTCACACAGAAGAGTATTGGTGGTGCCCATCCAAAACTTGTCTATAACCGTTGAGAAAACTTTGGCTGCTAACTTGGAATCTATTCAGTGTTATTGGCAAAACATTTATGGATGCTCTGAGCCAGTTGCCATATTAACCATTAAAGCATTAGGTGGCTTTATATTCTGACAAAACATTTTGCAAGCAAATCTTTGATTCTGTTAAATGTGTGTCTGAATGGAGCATCCACAGTCATTCTTCTGGCCCAGTGTTTCATGAAGAAATAATATTGGCTGCTTGAAAAAAAGTATAAAGTATAAGCTTGGGCATTTGTTATGCTAAAAGACAGAATTTGGAATGGAGACTCAAAGAAGACTAAGTTAATTATCATGAGAAAAATTATGGAGCTGCTTAGAACTGAGATAATTTTGACTTAGAAAATCTGTAAATATAAAAGATTTATATTATCTTTTTCTTTCTCTTTCTTTCCTTCTTTCCTTTTCTTTCTCTTTCTTTCTTTCGTCTTTCCCTCCTTCCCTTCCCTCCCTTCCCTCCCTCCCTCCTTCTCTTCCTTCCTTCCTTCCTGCCTTCCTTCCTTCCTTCCTTCCTTCCTTCTTTCCTTCTTCTCTCTTTCTCCTTTCACTAGCTGATCTGAGGCGTTAGGGACATTTTCTTCTTTGCACCATGCAGTAGTATTCTTTGGATCCCCTTGTGAGATGTGGATATAGAATTGTGAAACTGAAAATCCTAATCATATTGCTATATGATTCACGAAAATGCAAAGATTTTAATTAGTTTTTACAAATGTACACCCCCTTGTAACCACTACCCAAATCAAGATATACAAAATTTTTATTATCTCAGATATTGTCATCTAGCCCAATTACCAACTCCTACAGAAATATCCAGAGTTCTAATTTCTATAACTAAGTTTTGCATTTTTCAGAACTTTACATAAATGTAATCATGTGGTAGGTATCCTACTTTCTTTTTCATACATTCTATTGTATTTGTCAGTTAATTTCTTCTGACAGCCAAGGGCCAGCATCATATATGAATATACCATTATAAGTTTCTAATTACTTAAAATGAAACTGTTATGAAGATTCTCATATATATATATTTTTTTTGATGGACTTATGTTTTCCTTCATGGGGAATATACCTGAGAGTGCAATTGCCGGGTCATGAAGTAATCGTACATTTATTTTTATAAAGATATGATGAATGATTTAATTACTACAAACCATTTTACATCACCTCTCACCACATATGAGAGATCCAGAGTTCTTTATGTTTGCCAAAGCTTGGCTTTGTCGATCTTTTACATTTTAACTATTTTAGTGGGTGTATAATAATATGTCAATGTCATTTTAGTTTGTATTTCCCTGATGAAAAATATGATGAGAACACCCTTTTCTATGTTTATTAGTTATTAATATATTTTATTTTGTGAAGTAGCTGTTTAAAATTGCTCAATTTAATATGAAGATCTTGACTTTTATTATAAACTTGTTGGACATAAAAAATTCATCTATTTTGGACACAAAACACTACAAGATATATGTACTGAGTGTATTTTTTCACAGTCTGTGGCTTGATATTTCATTTTCTTGATTGTTTTTCAATAAGCAGAAAATTTTAATTTTGTTTAAGTCTAATTCATCACTTTGTTTCACATTTTTGTTACTTTTTATGTCTGACATAGTATATATTTTTTTACAATAGGTAGCATAGATATTTTTCTATGTAAAACAAATTATATTTATACCTTATAAATTTAGGTCTGTGATCCATCTCAAACTACCGTTTACATATGGCATGAGGTAGGGATCTCAGTTTATCTTTTCCCAGATATTATGCAATTATTTCAGTGTCTTTTGATGAAAAAGCTTTCTTTCATATATTGAATTATCTTGGTGCTTTTTCAAAAATCAATTGATTATATATGTTTAGGTTTATTTCTGGACCATATTATTTTTAATGGCCTATTTTTCTATCCTTATGCCAAATGCATGCTGTTTTGATTACTTTAACTTTATATTAAATCATAAAACCAGATTGTGTATGTTCTTAAATATATTTCTTTTGTAAAATGTTTTAGCTGTTGCAGGATGTTTGATCTTTTATATAAACCTGTACAAATAATAAATTTAGCTAATCAAGTTTTTAAAAAATAAAAGCCTGCTGAAACTTTAATCTAGATTACTCTGAATGTGTATTACAATTGGGGGGAAATTTACATCTTAACAGTATTAAATCCTCCAATACATTAACATTCTCTCAATTTATTAAGGACTTAGTCAATGTTATTTACTTATTCACTTATTCTTTATGCAATCTAATAGTAGATTCTCAATGTAGATGTCCTGCACATAATTTGCTGCATCAATTCTTAAGTACTGTATGTTTTTGATGCCACCATAAATAATATTTTAAATCAATTTTCTAATTGTATGTTGCTAATAAGAAATGCAGTTAATATTTCTATATTAATCATGACCTGTGACCTTCCTAAATCAATTGAATCACTTTCAGTAGTAGCTGTGTTTTGTAGATTTATTAGCATAGGAAAGAGTTTAGCATATTTTCATTTTTTATGCTTTTACTTTTCCTTGCTCGTTAGATTTGGCTAGGACTTCCAATACTATGTCAAGTATAAGTAATAAGATCAAATATTCATGACTTCTTGATCTCAGTATAATGTTCTCTATAGGGTTTTTGCACACACACTTTAGTAAAAGAGGAAAATTCCTAATTAGTTAAGAATTTTTATTATTGTTATAAATGTGTGTTGAATTCTGTCAAATACTTTTTTAATACATATGGAGGTGACTATTTTTTCATGTAATATGCTAATTAATGATTTTTCTGATTAATTTTTCACATGGTAAACCCAATTTGTATTTCTGTGATAAAATCCAGTTGTCAGGAGTTTTTCTTTATTTATGTTTATATATTTTTTCTTTATTTATGTTTATTTACTTTATTTATGTCAAATACATTTACAAATATTTCATTAAGGATATTTTTGTATCTGTGTTCATAAAGGATGCCATTTGTAATTTTCTCTTGTCAATTTCCTGTCATGTTTAGATATCAGGGTTTTGGTGTTCTTATAAAGCAACTACATAATGTTTTCTCATCTATTATTTTCCTAAACAGTCTGTATAAGATTGGTATTATTGTTTTCAGAAATATCTGATGAACATCAACAGTGAAACAATCTGGGGTGGCATTTTTTTTTTGTAGGAAGTTTTTTAATTACAAATTTAATTTTATTTTTAGAGATAGGACAATTCAGATTTTGTGTGTCATCTCATATAATGTTCAGTAATTTTTACCTTTTAAGATATTTGTCTGTATTACGCATTGTCAAATTGTTAGCAATATGCTGTTTGTAAAACTCCCTTATAATCCACCCAATATCCCTGAAAATAATTTGTGTAATCTCTTCTTTTATTTTTGATATTGGTATTGTGCATTTTCTCTCTTTGTTTTTTTATTAGTCTGGCTAAAGACATATTATTTCTATTAATCTTTTAAGAATTGGCATCTGGCTCATTGATTTTGTTTATTATTTTCTGTTTCAAACTTTATTAACTTGTATGTATATCTTTATTGTTTTTCACTCAACTTTGCATTTAATTTACCTTTATCTTATATATTTTTAATTTTCTAAAGTGAATGGTTACATAATTTTTTAAAACTTTTCTAACAAAAGCCCTTAAATAAATTTCTAAAGAAAAAATTTCTTCTTTTCTTAAAGAAGAAAAACATTTACTCCATCTTGCAAATGTTAAAATGTTGAGTTTTCATTAACATGTATTTAAAAACATTCAACAATTGTTCAATTGTTTTTTAGATTGACCTTTTGTATGTGTTATCTAGAAATATAGCTGTTTGCTTTTCAGATATTTAAGGTTTTCTAGGCAATTTAAGTAAAATTTTCCAATTTAATTCCATGTGATAAGAAAAAATTATCTCTGCATGTATACATGCAGATAGATATCTCTATATATTTTTCATAAATATTCTATTTTTAGATAAGTTTTTAATATATAAGCATATGTACAATAAATAAATTATATATACTATGGTATATATAGCATGTGTATATATTTATATACAAACACACATACACATAAACTTGATTATGGCATAGTATCTAGGAGAATGAATATTCTGATGTTATTGGGTGGAGTGTTCTATAAATATTAATTGTGCTAATTGTGCAAGTTGCTTGAGAACACTGTTTCGATTTTCTATAGGTTTAGTAATTTTTTCCCATCAATTACTGAAAGAAAAGTGCTAATATTTTCAACCATAATTGTATATTTGTATATTTATTCCTTCAGTCCTCTCAGATTTTGCTTTATGTACTTTTGAAGCTCTGCTATTTTGTATATACATATTTAGGATTTTTTTATCTTTTTGATAAACTGACAGTCTTTCTATCATTATGAAGTGACTCTCTTTTACTGTAATATCTTGTATCTTAAAGTTTACTTTGATGTATTTTATCCACACCAGTGTTTATATGCTTAGTATTTCTTTCAGTTCACTTTTACAATCTCTGTTTTTTTATTGCAATGTTTCTTTCATTTACATTTAATGTGATTATTTGATGTGGATGAATTAACACCTACCACCTTGCTGTTTGTTTTCTACTTGCCTCCTTTTGTGCGTGTATGTTTGTTTGTTTGGTCCTTCTCTATGTTCTCTATTTAGGTTGATTAGCTATTTTACTAGTTTCATTATAGCACCTTTATTTGATTTTTAACTGACCTTTTTACGCTTTTAATGATTGCTCTAGCAGTCATTATAGTGCACCATGAATATTCATCCTTCATTCATTACAGTCAGCCATGAATTCTCTTTATGCCAAACATGTAAGACCCTTATAAGACAATAGTTTTTATACTTTCTTCTAAACTTTATGCTATAGCACGTAAACATATTTTATGAACCACATAACACATTCTAGTTTTCTTTTGTAAGATAATTTCTATTTGTATTTCAATAGTTTGGAGGATATGGTGGTTTTTCGTTATATGGATAAGTTCTTTAGGGGTTGTTTCTGAGATTTTAGTCACTCATTACCCGAGGAATGTACACTGTACCACTGTACCCAGTATGCAATCTTTTATCTCACATCTCCCTTTCAGCCTTCCCTGCTGAGTCCCCAAAGTTCATTATATCATTCTTATCCCTTTGCATCTTCATAGCTTAGCTCCCACTTGTAAGTGAGAACATACAGTATTTGGTTTTTCATTCCTGAGTTACTTCACTTTGAATAATGGCCTCCAGTTGCATCCAAGTTGCTGCAAAAGAAATTTCATTCCTTTTATATGGCTCAGTAGCAGTCCATGATGTGTATATACCACTTTCCTTTATCCACTTATTGGTTGATGGGTGCTTAGGTTGGTTTCATATGTTTGCAATTGTGAATTGTGCTGCTACAAACATGAACGTATATGTGTCTTTATCATATAATGCTTCTGTGGATAGATACTGAATAGTGGGATTGCTGGATTGAATGGTAGTTATACTTTTAGTGTTTTAAGGAATGTCGATATTGTTTTCCTTAGCAGTTGTACTAGTTTACATTCCCACCAGCAGTGTAAAAGTGTTCCCTTTTCACCACGTTCACACCAAATTCTATTGCTTTTTGACTTTTTAATTATGACCTTTCTTGCAGGAGTAAGGTGATCTCATTGTGGTTTTAATTTTTATTTTCCCAATAATTAGCAATGCTGAACATTTTAAAATTATATTTTAAAGCAATAAAAGAACTTTTTAACATTTTCTAATATATTCAGATTTTTTCTTTTCACTACTTATATCAATTGTTTTCTATAAATGTTTTAACATACCTATAATGGGTATTTTAATTATTTTTCTGCTAAATACAACACGTTTTCTCTACATATTTTTCTATTGAATGTGGGTCATACTTTTTACCATCCTCACATGTTTTTCATATACAAAAGACAGAGAGAGAGATTAGATTATATAGTGTATTTGAGACTGAATTGTATTCTATTGGCAGGTAAATTATTGTTGGCCACTTTGATATTATGGAAAGCTTGGTTTTAGGTGTCTTTGGGACCTATACCTTGTTACTTCCTCTTAACACTAAGGCGTAACTATTATTCTTAGGCATTAGGATTCTTAATTTTTAAATGTTATTCTTCTGGAGTTTCAATGGATAGGCTGAGATACATAGCAACACTATTTGCTCTAGCACAATCTGAACCCCAAACTCATATTCCCAAGTGCTGATCCATTGTTCAAATTTGGGTTCAGTTTATTATCTTTCCTACTGTTACTTTCAACTGCAAGTTTCACTCTACATTTATAAAATCCAGTAACCAACCAGGAATTTACAGATGCTTGTTTGCAGTTTGGGGGCTTCCTTTCTTTGTGTCTCCTTCCCATTTCAAGATTTATTTTTATTGTTATTTGTTTTTGTTTTGTTTTAGACGGTATCACTGCCACCCAGGCTGGAGCATAATGATGCAATCTCAGCTCACTGCAAACTCCACCTCCCCAGCTCAGGTGGTCCTCCCACCTCAGCCTCCCAAATAGCTAAGATTACAGGCACGCACCATCATGCCCAGCTAATTTTCATATTTTTTGTAGAGACGAGGTTTTACCATGTTGCCCAGGCTGGCTTTTCAGGATGTCTATGCTTAATGTATATTGGCTTTGGAAATCCTAAACTATGACCTAAAAATATAAAACATTTGTTTTGTATTTGAGTTTAATTCTCCATGCAACAGATAACTAATAATTGCCCTTACTAGAGAACTTAACTAAATGTGGAATTCACTCAGTAGCTTATCCTCTTTCAATGGTTTTATTCCTTCCTGTTCCTGTCTTTCATATTGGTTCTATTGAGTGCTTTAAAGAAGGATTTTTGAAATCCTATGGCATGAAACACTGCACCTTTCCCTTGTTTTCTTAAAAAGAAAAGTTAAGACTAGTTCAAGTCACTTAATTCCTCTTTCCTGAATGATTCTAAAACCACTAGAAAGTAAATTATCACTGGGAAATCATTGATTATGTAGCCTTAGCAATAGTAGATAAAGGCACCTTGTTCCAAGACAAAAAAAAAAAAATTAATGAAGAACATTTCTAATATGATTTGGCTTTGTATCTCCACCCAAATCTCATCTCAAATTATCATCCCCACAGTACCCATTTGTCAAGGGAGGGACCTAGTGGAAGGTGATTGGATCACAGAGGCAGTTTCCCCCTTGCTGTTCTTGTGATAGTGAGTGAGTTCTCATGAGATCCAATATTTTTATCAGTGTCTGGCATTTCCCCTGCTTGCTCTTTCTCTCACTTGCTGTCATGTAAGACTGTCTTTGCTTCTCGTTTGCTTTCTGCCATGATTATAAGTTTTGTGAGGCCTCCCCAGTCATTTGGAACTGTGAGTCAATTAAACGCCCTTCCTTTGTAAATTACCCAGTATTGGGTATTTCTTTATAGTAGTGTGAAAATGAACGAATAAAATGTCCATGTATGAAAAGGGAGGATTTTGTATCTGCTTGGAAAATGCTACTGAATTGCTTAAAGAAGCAGGTTTCAGAGTTGGAAATATATGGAAGAATAAGTGACACTTTGTATGTCTAGCATTAGAGTATATATCATTTACTCAAGTTCCCAAGGACATCTGTTTCTTTATTGGATAGCTTGACTATCCAAAAAGAAGGTGGTTCATGTGAAGAGTAGCTGGAATTTCTAGATGACATTCAGAATTGCATTTCAAGGTAAAAAAATATATAGTTCTACATGATTCATACTTCATAGATTTTGTGGTGGGTCAGCTATTAGGATGAGGGCAGTGTTTTGAAAATGAAAAAAACAAAATGATAACAATAACAAAAAAGTCTACACGATCCAGTCAAGTAAGAGAGTTAGGTAAACATTCATTTTTTTTAAATGACGCTTATAATTTATCATAGTAGAGGATACATCTACATTTCAAGCATTACTGACACAATTCGAAATTGTCAGCATTACTGACACCAATTAGAAAGGGAAGAAAGAAAGATGCCTTTGCGAAGACTCCCAGAGAATAAGGTATCAGACTGAAACATGGACTTGAAATGTCCAAACGCGCATTGACTCAGAGTGAATGCAGACCCGACTCACTCTCTTATATCAGATATCAAACATAAAGATTTGAATGAAGAAGAATATGTTTTATAACAAAAGTAAATGGAAGATGAGCTCAGAACCAATCTGATGTATTTATAAATAGCTGATGTATTTATTTATTTGTTTTTATTGAAAGAAAACATTGGTCACAAAAGAATAATTTTAGCTAATATCATGATGTTTCATTTTCTGAAGTTTTCTTTCTAGATAATGTAATAATAGAGTCACAAACCAGGACTTCCTGGGAATTTTGTGGGTTATAATGTACAAGTCCCTGCTTTCTTCGTTATAAAAAGAAGGATAATTAGTAGCCAACTTCAGCCATAGCTAGGGTTAGAATGTCCCCTCCAAACTGCATGTTGAAATTTGATCCCCATTGCTGAAGAAGAGGAGGTATTCAGGTTTTGAAGCCCGTCCTCAGAAGTGATTGAGTTCTCACTCTATTAGTTCCCATGAGAGCTAATAGAGCCTCTATCTACCTTCTCTTTTTATCTCTCTCTCTTTCTCTCTCTCATTTGCTTTCTTTCTTGCCATGTGATCTCTGCACCTTCTGGCCTCCCTATACCTTCCACCATGAGTAAAAGCAGTCAGAGGCCCTCACCAAATGTTACTTGTCCAAACTTGAGCTTTCTAGCCATTAGAATTGTGAACCAAATAAACCTTTGTTCTTTATAAATTAACTAGCCTCAGGTATTCTTTAATAGCGACCAACTCCATGATGAAAAGAAACTCATTTCATTCTTTTATTTTTCATGCAGAAAAGTCAGCTCTAGTGCATTTTGGAGGTATTAAACTGAGCTTCAGACAGATTTACTGCTCTCAAAATTCAAATCCCCAAAATCTGCTTTGGCTGGATTACACCAGGATGGAAACCACCAAGCTGAATTTTGTACTTTTCACATCTGGGAGAACCAAACTTCATTCGGAAGGAAGAGAAGGAAAAAAGAGGAGGCGGAAAAGCAGAGGAGTAGCAGCAGTTTGAATGTGAATAAAGGACTTTTGTGTAGAAAAAACACATTGTTCTTTGATTTGCAAAGAAAACAGTTATTTTTTAAGAGGAAAGAAATAAACATTTTAGAATTCTCTCCTATTTGAAGTATTAAAGAGAAGGTTTTAAAAGAAAAATACAGCTTAAAAAGTAGAAAATGAGGCAAGAATTAGAAAGTAGGAAAATAATGGAGAGAATATGAAGATTAGAAGTTTGAGCGAGTATTTTCAATGGGAAGGGGAGTAAGGGAGCATTCTTTTAGCATCACCAAAAGAAATGATAAGGATATTTTGATAATATACTGTATGACATGGGATTTAAATTGTTTTTCTGTATAATAAACTGGTACTTCTTTTGATGTTAATATTGATCTGACACATTTAACATGATAGTTTATCTTTATTTGAGTTATATTTAACCCATTCTATTGTTTCTTTCAGAAAATATGCATTGAATCTAGTCACTGCACAACTTTCAGGGATATGAGGACAATTAATTTTTGCCCAAATATGGCTTAACATGTAATGTTATGTTAACAAATTTGCTTTCAATTATCATTCACAGACCACGGCAACATATATATGAGTCTGTTCTCACACTGCTATAAAGAACTACCTGAGACTGGGTAATTTATTTTTTTAAAGAGGTTTACTTCACTCACAGTTCCACCAGCTGTACATAAAGCATGGCTGGGAGGCTTAAGGAAACTTAACAATTATGATAAAAGATGATGGGGAAGCAAGCACGTCTTATCAAGGCAGAGCAGGAGAGAGAGAGAGAATGAAGGGGACAGTGCTACACATTTTGAAACAACCAGATCTCCTGAGAACTCTATCATGAGAACAGCAAGGGGGAAGTCCACCCTCATGATTCAATCACCTCCAATCAAGCCCCTCCTTCAACACATGGGAATTACAATTTGAACTGAGATTTGGATGGAGATAGAGTCAAATCATAGCAACATAAATTGCCTAATTAATATGGCATTAATGTTTCTCGCTACAAATTTATAAATTATAAACCAAATTCCACTGCCATGGGATTTTGTAAAATTTTTCTCAGACCTTATCATCTGTGCAAGATTAATTACTAAGTTTGTCATGTAAGGGTCACATATAAAAGCATATAAAAAATAAAACGTCTTTATTATAGTAATAATAGTATGGAATCATGTGTCATATGCTTATTATGAATGAGTAACTGTATGAAATTACCTTAATCAAACTATCTCATTTAGTAAAAATGTAAACACAATAAATCTATGAAGTAAATATTGTTACTGTACTCATTACATACAAGAAGGGATTTTTAGGGATTATTTATTTTCTTGCTGCTATTCAGTAACCTGTATAACATTCCTATCACTACTATGGTTTAGTATAGTTTGCTGCACTGAATGGGGAATTAAATAACAATGTTGATGAATCTGCAGAATGGCAACTTAAATCACACTGTTGATGAAACTGCAAAATCCTAGTAATTTTCATGTGTCCACAAACAAGCAAAACCTGCTGCCAAATTTCACTCACATTAATTATTATTCAGGTATTCCAGTACCCATCATTGGCTGATAAACTTTAGGCCAGTCTTCTCATTTGTGTTTGATTTTTTCCCTGAATATTTTTGTTATATGTATTTGAGCTTCTTATGCTATGTTTCAATCATTTATGAAAGTAGAGATAAAAATAAAATGAAAATTTTTGAATCTTCATATTGTACATGTACATATTACATTTTTGTTTTAATGGCTGTATATTTATTCTAATATAGGCTAGAATGATAATCTACAACTAGCATGTTAAATTCATAATTTCATGAGTGCTATTGTTTAGCTGGATAAAAAAAAACTGTGACCCAATATGAAGCTGAGTTAAATATCCATCACATGGCCAAATATTCTTATTTTATCTGCAGGTCTTACTTCATCCTCTTATCACTTTAGATTACTTTGAAGCAAAGCCTGCACATTCTATCATTTCACTGGTAAATATTTTTATGCATATCTGTAAAAAAAATATTCAAAAAATAACCACCAGACCATCATCTACCTACAAATTGACATTAATTTGTTCATACAATTAAACATCTAGTTACAGTTCATATTCCCACAATTGCTTTATGCACTTAAAAATCATTTATTGCATGAATCAGGTTAAATCAGATCCCAATAAAGGTCATATATTTCAGCTGGTCAAAGGAAGAACCTGAGTCGAACACAGGGATCTTACCCCCATGATGCAGAGCTGTTTTCTATACCTTATCGTGGGATTGCGGAAGTAAAAATCCCAGACTTGGAGGTAGATGCAGATGTCACAAAATGTCTAATCTTTTTATTTTTTAAAATTGTGATTTTTAAAAGATGTCAAATGCTTGGACAGAGAAATTTAAAGTGCTTTGTTCAGAATGGTGACAACTGTCATAGTTACATAAGATGAGGCTTCTGAAAGAAAGAGATATTTAAGCTGAAAGGAGTTAATAGATGATGGAGGTGGAGGGGTGAGAGAAAATTTCAGGAATCACTTTATTGTTTGAAATTATAGACTTTTCTCCATTTCGTGTTCCTAACAACAACAAACAGTTATCACTTTCACTGGGTGAGTGCAAGACCATTGTTTCATGCCCCCATTTTACATTCAGACAGCATCAACATGTGGAAAATTGCAGAGTTGTCATAAGGCATATCTCCCAAATTTTTCAGCCCAGAATGAATATCAATTCTATTACTAAAATATACACTACTTTGGACACTATGCTTAATTTTTTTAAGTCCTGGATTCCTTATTATATGCCTATATCATGGCGCTATTTGGGTTTGGGGCATGATAAATATTCCCTTAAATGTTGACTATATTTACTAGTTGCTTTGGGTCTCCTATTTAAATGGAAATGTGCTTTAAATTATGAAGATGTATTCTTTAGTTTCAATTTTTGCTGTTAAATAAAATAATCATACCTGACTATTCCATAAAATTGGATAAGGAATATACGTGTATGTATGTGTATGTGTATATATACATATATATATATAATATTTAGGAATATAATATATACATGTGTGTATATATGCATATTATATAATAAATTTTAAGTAATATATTGTTTTATTTAGTTCTTTAATTATGTGGTTTGTATGAATTTTGCCTCCCAGACTTCTTTGAGGAATAAGTTGGTCTGATGTTCTTCTTGGAGGCCCCTGATATATGTATCAGCATAGCTTTATACAATATTTATAAAATAGAATATAGCCAATAAATCTTTCTTGACTTTAGCAGCTAAAAGTGGTTTATCCTTCTAAATGTCCATGTGACTTTTGTATACGTTTTATGTACTTAATGAAAAATTACTTGTGTTTTAATTATTTGTACCTGTTTTATTTCACCCTAAACATTGTGTGTTTCCCAAACTAATTAATATATATAAATACTCGGAAAAATCAAGGGTATAGAGTTCATACTATGGAAGCATTTTCTGCTGTTAATAACTGCTGTAACTTTGTTATTATAATTAGTTATTCTTTACCAGGTGGAGACCATGTGTTCTGCTCAGTACCTACCCAAGTGCCTAACAGTAAAAATAAAATTATTATAAGTGAGGCATTCTGGATTCAAAAAAATAACAAATTGACTTGGACCAGTTTCTTAAATGTGCTCTTTATTACTCAGAATTGTATGGAATTTAGTAGATTTCTATGGGAACGTAAGTACAGTGGACATAAGAGGAGTAAGGCAGTGAAAAGGTTAAGAAATCACCTCAGTTGGAAAATCACATAACATTAACTTCATGCATAATCATATGTGAGCAATGAATAGTATTGCATCCAATTTCAATTTATGGAATCAAAATCATGACTGGAGGTCAGCTGTCTAATCCTTGAGAATAGCAGCTTTAAAATGAGAGATGTCTGGGTAATAAAATGCCCATTATCTGCTTCTATCCATAGGTAACCTGCTTTTACCCTTCGACCCACGAATCTGCCATGCTGAAATATCTGTAAGAGTGAACGCTTCTGAAAATGACAAGTTAGTGCCAGTGAATCAGCACATCCAGCAGTGAGATGTCACTTCTGCATGTCCTGCATTCAAAGGCAGTGTTCCCAGAAATGATAATCAGCAGAGTGAAGGACGTAAAGTTTTCTCATTCAGTAACTTTGGAGTAAGGGATAGAAATAGAATGAAAAGGGAGACCCATGCTTTAAATACTGTAAGTCTCAAGGAACATTTATGAACATCCAATTATTTTTAAAATGCATCATAATTTAAAATATACTGTAAACTCCATCTAGAAGGATATATAACTTCTCTCTCCTTCCTCTGGAATGTGAGAATAACATTCTTTATTATCAACAAAGTATCTTAATTCTTTCCTAAAACCATTACCATTTTTATAAAATGGCTCTTAATAGTGACTCTTAGAACTGTATTCATAGCTTTCTTAAATGTCCTGATATCTAATATTATTAATAAATATTGATAGAGCTCTGATTTTGCCCTAAACTCCACATGGATTACTATACAGAATACAATGATGAATTAGACAAGTCATGTTCTGTCTGAAAGTGATAAAGTATCAAATTAAAGCTAAATTCATAATGAGACAGGGATGCAAGTGATTTGCTCTTCAATAATTTAAGTATCATAAGTATTCCAAAACTCTTCTCTCTCAGTCTAGTGCAGATTAAATTCCCCCAAATAATTGACAGATCTGCACTTGGCTTTGTACTACTGTATTGGCATAGAATCAAATAAAAGTTAACCTCCCAAACGAAAACAAAATTCTATAACAAACTTTTCAGGCAATGATATTCTAAAACTTGTGAACACCTGAAAACTAGAACGTTTTAATTCTTAATTTTGTTTTGTAATCTGATATATTGTTTGAAGTAATATCTAAAGTTTATTAAGCATAAAATGAAAATGAAATATGTTACAAATCCATTTAATTTTTTCAACTTATATACTTATTTAACCTGATTATTATTTTATATCTAGAAAAACCTTCACTTTATTATTCTAGGTGATATTCTAGGATATCACCTAGAATGACCTTATGATTCCTAGGATATTCTAGGAAAAACATTGTTCTTTCAGCAGATAATTTATGGATCATCTATCAAGTGTTGAATAGGACCAGCCCTCCTACAGTTATAATGAGAATAACAAAAGATAAATCTAATGGCAGTCTACATGATCACGCATCGTGGTTTGCCTCATACAGCCAGCTTACAACAATAGGCCTGGAATATTTGTTAATATCATCCCATTTCATTGTCAAAAGTGTCCTAGTTTGTATGGTCAATCATTTGGTCACCGTAGATAGTAGAAGTATGGGAATTGAAGTCAGGTAGATTTAAGACTAAATTCTGGCTTTGACTCTTACCTGTTTTGTAACATTGGCTTCATTTTCTTCATCTGGTAAACAAGGATATTATGACCTAAATTACAAGATTATTATTATAAGGATAAAATGAGGGTTTATAAAATACTTTGTTTCCCCTTCCCCATAGGTGCTTGGAAGTATGAGTAGACACGTTGTATGAACTCAAAGCATATTTTCAGTAACTTAGAAATGCAGGGCCAGTTACATAATTCGTGAGACCCAATGACAAATTAAAATTTTGGATCTTCTGTTCAAAAGACATGACAAATACTATTAAAGTATTAAATATAAAGTTTTTATTTCTTCCACAGACTTTCTCTCGACTTGCCATAGTGTATTTTGCTCTTTTATGTTATTATAATTAAAGAAAAATTAAAAACAAAATTATTAGTGTGGACTTTGCCATTCATCTTTATACTGTGCAACACCAGTTTTAACTGCAAAGATAAGAGCATTTAACTTATGTGTAGAATTACCAAAATTCCACTATTTTTATTTCTTAGCTTGTGCTTGCATATGTAATTTATTCTAAACAAAACAGCAAATATAGCTGCACAGAACTAAACGAGTTTTATTCTATTTGATACACACTCATTCTACCAATGAGTAAGAAATAACCGAAAGGAAAAGAAACTACGAGTTACGCTATCTTTCTCATTCCTTCTATGTCATCATTTTCAACGTAAGTAGTTGGCAAATATAAGGAAGTAACACAAGAAAAGGAGTATGATAGGGTCATTTGGGTTACTTTCTGCTTTCAAAGGAAGTTCTGCTTCAAAAGGCAGAAAAGATGATCTCTTGTTAGTGACCCCAAAATGCAACATGCTTACTTCATACTCTGAAATTCACTGAGCTCCCAAAAATTATGTGTTCCCTACAAGGCTGTGCTTATAAGCATCACAATAATATGTACAAATGACATATCAAGAACTGCTGCAGACACGCACAATATGTGTACCTCTTCTGCCCACCTGCATATTCCTTTGTCCCATTGAATTTCACTTACAAAATACAAGTTTAAAGAGTATATTATCAAAAATTTCAAAACAATATCAACATTAAACCAAGCACAAAGCCCTTTTAAATGCCAGGCCCTGTCCAACATCACAGGTCACAAGCCCACGAAGCTGGCCTTGTGGCAGTATATTATATGTAAAGAAGCTCTTCTGAGGCTACCGTAAGAACTATGGCAATAAACATAAGACTGTTAAGGAAAGGCAAAACCTTTGAACAGAAGTAGACAAGGTCATAAGAGGAATACAAAATGTTCAGAAAGTATACCATAAAATTGACTCTAACCTGAAGTCTCTATCATTTTCACTTGTAAATAAAAACTCTCCTACTCTTGTATGTATGTTATTACTCTTAACTTTATTCTCACCCACCAGTGAGTTTTACTGATTATCTTGTCTTTCCCTTAATTGGCATAGGCAAGACGATTGCTATTTTCACAATGTTACTTAGATTTCTCATACTCAGAGATCAATGGAATGGCCAAGTTAATTTAGACTTTTGAACAGGTAGAAGCCAAAAAGTTTGTTTTCCTAGGATCCAGTTCAATGTGCTATCATAGTATGGTTCCCACATTGAAACTGCACACATATTATCATTGTGAATCTTTTCACATATTTTGATGTATCTATTGCTGAAATAAGAAAATAGTATTGACACTACTGAGTCTCTGGTCCCCAACTTAGGCAACTGAGCATGAGAGAATTGTTTCATGTGCTTTTTCAAAAAATAAGTAGAACATTTCTTGTAATAAGAAAATTAAATGAAACCTAAATATTGAAGTTATTTAGCTTTACTGGAGATGTCATTTTTTGCATGCCTGTTATGCCTGAGGTTGCAGATATTTCTTAAGAAAATGAGACCAGAATCACTATTAGTAAACTGAAAGAGAAAAAAATATTTTTCCAACTTATAAAAAGTATTGCCATCGAATTTAGTTTACTACAAGGAATAAGAGAGCCTTATAATTTAATGGCATAAACAAAATTTATTCTAAATAAATGTTTACAAAAACCCCAAAATATTTTAAGGAAATCTAGAATTTAGAAACTTCTGAAGATCAAAATATGCTTTAAAATAAAGATTTTTTATATAAATTAATTATTAAAATTAAGCCATTAAAAACTAAATAATAAAGAACATTATTTAAGGCATACATTGTTTGTATGTACGTGTATGTGGGTATGTATCGTAAATGTGAAATAATAAATCTAGGTGTAGCTCTGTCTGCTTCAATGCTTCCAGCTACAACTTTACCCCATTTGAAATAAATTGCACCTTAAATTTGAAGGCAATTTTCGGTAGTTTGGTGTGCAGTACAGATTTCATCTTTGATATTTAGTAAGCCTGAGATCTTTCTAACTTGTGAAGACTGCATGTCTGCAAACTAAGATGTCTGTGTTTGTATTTATTACCTTTTTCATGCATGCCATGAAATGACTAAATTACAGGTATTTTACATGTGTTTTGTGGTACAAAACAGATATAGTCCACTGGTATAATTTATCTTGAAACACCCTGTTTTACAAAATTACAGAAAAGCACTGCAATTTGCTCAATTTTTTATTTCTAAGACTATGGTAAAATCTTCAAAGCCCAGAAGATGCCTTCAGGATAAGCATTTAGCCATGCAATAAACAATTTTCATCAAAGCTTGGGTTTGGAGAACTAGAGTACAATTGTGGATTTAAAATCTTGATAATGTTTCTTACTTATTAGCTATTTTGTCTTTTGTATTTTGGCCTAATTCAGCCCCCAAAGGCATCAACCCTTATATAAGATTAAGTATACACAGACACACACACACACACACACACACACACACACACAGAGAGAGAGAAAGAGAGAGAGAGAGAGAAAGAGAGAGCAGTCCAAATTAGATTATCTACAATCAAGGTAATTGTGGAGAACAAAATTGTTTATCTGTGCTCTGCAGCTGTCTTCTGGATTTTGTGTTTGATCCCAAGTGACAGAAGAATTTACAACTTTACAAATATTCTTCAATCCATTGGAACTTTTTCATTTTAAAAATCACTTTTAAAAAAATAATTTTGACTTCTTCACTCTTCCCAGTAGAATAATACATGAGCCAAAATCTCAATAGAAAACTTGTAAACTCTGTAGCACTTAAATGAAATGCCACCTAATTCAATGCTGAAAATAATCTGTACTAGTTTTCAGTATTATTTTAAATATCATATGCCTGCAGTTCAGTTTTAAATGTTCTGTTTTCTTCACACTTAGTTAAGAAACTCTATGTATTATAAAAAATCTTATATTTATGTGTGGTTGAATTCTATTTTTTATAAATTTCTGACATATAATTTGATACTTTGTTAAAGTAGCAGAGTTGTTGCCATCAATTATAAAATACAACTCTGAGTTCTATATTTGTTAGAGTTATTATGTCTGTAAAAATTTATAATATCTTTTTTCTTATGTTAAGTCTACCTAGTTAATTTTTCTTATGTTAAGTCTGCCTAATATTCTGGATAATCTATCAGAGTCTATCTATATCTTATATTGGTGGGACTCAATTACTTAAGAGTAAATTCTGCTTCTTAATCCATTATTTCAAATAATTATTAATGCAAAATGTTGCCATTGCCAAAAAGATTTTTCAACCGTTCTTCTTCAGATAACAACAGCTTAAGGCGTAGCTTAATCTGTATTTTAAAAGGGCAGTTTATAGATGTTTTCTACTTTGATATTTTTTCTCCAGTGGGGGAAAAAAAAAAATCTTTTACATATTACTCATAAAGTGCAGACTCTTATTAGCAAATAATCCTTAAGAAGTTGATGTAGTTTAAATCTGTAGTTTCTGCCTTAATTATATAATATGTATTTTTTATCATTTATAAATCTTAAAATTCATAAGTGATAAAAAAATGCATTAATATCTTCATAAAAGTTAAAGTCAATGTTTATTTGATGAGGATAATCTTTTGCTTCATGTACTTTGAGTCGTAAGTGACCTCCCCCATTTGTGTTTTAGCTATGCCTGATTTTAACATTTGTATAGGCCTACATTGGATCATGGTTGTCGGGTTCTCAGTTGCCACAAAACCCTTCACTTGTTCAGTAGTTACCATGCTAGCTTTTTATGTGATTGTTTTCTCAAACACTGCCTCTATAATTTGTGGGCAGTTTGTTGCCATCAACATGAGAAAACCAAGTAGTAGGAGTAGGAGTAACAGCAATATTGTGATAGCAAAACTATAAACATTCATTTTTCTAGCAAAATTATAAGATTCATTTAAAGGATCGGAGTTTAAATTATGCTAATACAATCCAAACTACAGTGATAGATGTCTAGATTTAGATTAAAATGCTACTTCAGAACAACAATTAAAACTATTTTAATTACTAACATTTATTTTGAACTTATTATATGTTTGACATTGTCCTGAATATTTTGTATGTGTTATCACTTCGAACCTTTCAATTCTATGGATAGGATTAATCTCATTTTCTATGTGATTAAAATGAAATTTATTGAAGCTTTCTCAATCTTTCAAAGATAATATAGCTAGAAGTATTGGAGAATATTAGAATATTCGATACTTTAATCCAAGTTCATTTAATTTCAGAGCTTATCCAGTTTTACAGTGGTATGTGCCTGAAACACACAGACACACCACACACACACACACACACACACACACACACACACACACCAAAGTAAGCCTTAAGAAACACTATTTCAGAACAGATGACTTTAAATAAGGTAAGACATTCAAACTTGCAATATGGGCACAGTTTCAATATGAGGAGCAATTTAGTGTAAATGGAACATTGAAAAATTGATCTTAGGAAAGCAAAACTTGTCTCATACCTATTCAATTCACTAAATTAACTTGGCCTCTGTGGGTATGAAATTCTGTGTATAAGTGAAATACTCATACTTGTCCCATCTAATGTCAATTTAGGGAGAGAAAGTATAATCAGTAAAACTCTCTAAATTTAAACATTCCTTTTACTAAGTGATCTTTTAAAAACTATATGCAAATACTAATAAAACAGCAGGGTTTTATTAAGATTGTTCAAATATTATTGCCAGCATATATAGTTTAATCAATAAAACTGTTACTTAAAAAGTAAAGAATTAGGGAAGAATAAAATATATTCAGTAATTTCTGTTCTTAAGAATCTAGTAAAGTAGTAGAAGATAAAAACACACACAAAAATAACAAATATTTGATGAGTGACTTGAATACAAGGAATGATATAGAAAATGGGAAATAAATCCATAAGTGAGAGATTGACTGTTAAGTCCTCATGGCAAGGAAGATGGAGGAGCTGGAGCTTTGAAACATAGAAGGATTTGAATGAGTTAAATGAACTATAATTATTCTTTCTGGTTTCCTATTATGTGAAACTGAGATCTTCATACATTAATCTTCTCATTTGCCTTCACTTACAGAATTATCAGCCTAGCAGACCAAGGATATCACCTTTGGCCACAGAGATTGAATCTTTTTTTTTTCCACTATTTATTGGGTCCATGACATTGGGCTATTTAACCTCTCTAAAATTCATTTTGTAAATAATTATATTATCTAGTTGTGTCATTGGGTAATTAATGACAGTTATACATAATTGATATTGAAGGCTAAATAAATTGCAATCATTGTACTAAGTATTTTAAATGCAATATCCCCCAAAACAGAGATATAGACCAATGGAACAGAACAGAGGCCTTGGAGGCAACACCACACATCTACAACCATCCAATCTTTGACAAACCTGACAAAAACAAGCAATGAGGAAAGGAGTCCCTGTTTAATAAATGGTGTTGGGAAAACTGGCTAGCCATGTACAGAAAGCAGAACCTGGACCCTTTCCTGACACCTTACACTAAAATTAACTCCAGATGGATTAAAGACTTAAACATAAGACCTAACACCATTAAAACCCTAGAAGAAAACCTAGGCAAAACCATTCCAGGACATAGGCGCAGGCAAGGACTTCATGACCAAAACACAAAAAGCATTGGTAACAAAAGCCAAAATAGACAAATGGGACCTAATTAAACTCCACAGCTTCTGCACAGCAAAAGAAACAGTGATTAGAGTGAATCGGAAACCAACAGAATGGGAAAAAATTTTTGCAATCTACCCATATGACAAAAGGCTGATATCCAGAATCGACAAAGGGCTGATATCCAGAATCTACAAAGAACTAAAACAGATTTACAAGAAAAAAACAAGCAAGCCCATTCAAAAGTGGGCAAAGGACATGAACAGACACTTTACAAAAGAAGACATACATGAGGCCAACAAACATATGAAAAAATGCTCATCATCACTGGTCATTAGAGAAATGCAAATCAAAACTATATTGAGATACCACCTCACACCAGTTAGAATGGTGATCATTAAAAAATCTGGAGACAACAGATGCTGGAGAGTATGTGGAGAAATAGAAACAATTTTACACTGTTGGTGGGAGTGTAAATTAGTTCAACCATTGTGGAAGACAGTGTGGCGATTCCTCAAGGACTTAGAAATAGAAATTCCATTTGACCCACCAATCCCATTACTGGGTATATATCCAAAGGATTATAAATCGTTCTACTATAAGGACATATGCACACGAATGTTCATTGCAGCACTGTTTACAATAGCAAAGACCTGGAACCAACCCAAATGCCCATCAATGATAGACTGGACAGGGAAAATGTGGCACATATACACCATGGAATACTATGCAGCCATAAAAAACGATGAGTTTGTGTCCTTTGTAGGGACATGGATGAATCTGGAAACCATCATTCTCAGCAAACTGACACAAGAGCAGAAAATCAAACACCACATGTTCTCACTCATAGGTGGGTGTTGAACAATGAGAACATATGGACACAGGGAGGGGAGCATCACACACTGGGGTCTATCAGGGGGAAATAAGGGAGGGACAGTGGGGGGTGGGGAGTTGGGGGGAGATAGCATGGGGAGAAATGCCAGATATAGGTGATGGGGAGGAAGGCAGTACATCACATCGCCATGTGTGTACCTATGCAACAATCTTGCATGTTCTTCACATGTACCCCAAAACCTAAAATGCAATTAAAAAAAAAAGCAATATCCCATTTTTCTCTTACAAAAGTATATTCCAACTGTATGTGCTATTGTCCTTATTTATCCATAGCAAACTTGAAATTCAAAGAAGTTAAATACCGCCCAGTGTCATACAGATCTGGCTTTTGGAAAAATCTTTTGCGTATTACTAAGAACTTTGATATCAGAGGCCTCCTAATCAACCATTACATCATTCTCAAATATTGAGTTACATTATAAGCTGTAGTGTTATGGAAAACAAGTATTGGCAAATATATGGATAAATTTGATCACTTATGCATTGTTTATAGGAATAAGATATAGTGCAGCATCTATGGAAAACTGGTGATTCCTCAAAATGTGAAAAACCAAAATTACCATATGATACATCAATTCCACTTCTGGGTATACACCTAAAAAATTGAAAACAGAGACTTGAAGAGATACTTGTATACCCATGTTCATAGTGACATCATTCACAATAGCCAAAGCCCAAGTATCCACCAATAAATGAATGGATAAACAAATGGTGGTTTATACACACAATGAAATATTATTTAGCCATATAAAGGGAGGATATTCTGACACATAGGTGAACCTTCCAGACATTATGCTAAGTGAAATAAGCCAGTCACAAAAGGACAAATACTGTATGGTTCCATTTATGTAAGATGTCTAGAATAGTCATAAAGACAGAAAAATGAATGGTGGTTGTTAAGGGGTTGGGAAACTAGGAGAAAGGGCAGTTATTATTTAGTAGGTAAACAGTTTAAGTTTTAAAAGATGAAAAGAACATCTTATAGATGGATGGTGGTGATGGTGGCACAAAAATGTGAATATAAGATAATGTCATCAAACAGTTATGTACTTTTTTCACATAAAATCCACCTTAACCGAACCTTTAATAAAATATTATGGGGTGTGTTTGTGTGTATGTGTTGGGGGGATGACCAGGAAAATAGTGGTCACTCTTTTTTAAAAGGGGGTGGGTAGACACTGATAATATTAATTAGATTTTACTAATCACAACTTTTGAATAGCTTGAACTTTTCATTTTTATAACACATTGGATAAGAAAGAAGCCAAAATTCCCCTCATATTGCAATTTTAGTCACTTTTATAGAAAATAGATTGGGTCATGGCTGAAGGCTGACATCTTTTAATTACCTAATCATGAATTTGGAACACTAGTCCATGCTGATGTATAAATGAAAGCACTGGACTGAAAGGCAGGTCACAGAAACTCCGTCTAAAGACTCTATAATATACACTTTAATTGGTGAACTATCTTTTTCTTTCAAGTTGTAATTCCCCAATTTTGGATATCAAAGTAAATTTGACACAAAAGATAGCATCTTAACATAGTATTACTTAACAAAGATGGCTGTCATTTCTGTCACATGAAAACCTTGTCAGGAACCACACTTCTACTTTTCTGTTGCCATAGATACCACTTTTCCTCTTGTGATCAAAAGTAGAAAACACAGCTCAGTGTCATGATTCATATATAGAGAATTGAAACCACTTCAGCAATGTACACAAAGACTCAGAAGCAAGTCACTTCTCATTGGGATTTCAGCTACACAAAGCAAAATTCTAGAACATAAATAGTTGCTTAGGCAGTGGAAAAGTTGAAAAATAGTATATTAATGATGCAAAAGTGAATTGCTCCATAAAAAGAAATATGTATTTAAATCAATGTATTGCTTCTAGATTCATTAGTGGATTTTTTCATCCATTAGTAAAAGAAAGTATTTGAGAACTCATATTCAAGTTGTAAATTTAAGCCAGAAAAAAAAAGTATTTTCTTAGTATAGTTTACACAATAATAAAATAGAAAGTGCAAACCTGGCAGTGTTATTGTGGTTGTTTTATTCTGAATTGTACTTAATCTCAACCTGAAGAATGGTAGTCAGAGATTATTTTTGAACTTAAGGACATATTAATAAATGATGCATATTTGGAGATCTGGGAAGTTTGAAGGACAAAATTATTCAAATTAAAATTAAAGCCTTGATGTAAATAATTAAATGGCTGAAAATCAGCTGTACTGCAGTAAGGAATAATATTTAAGAAAAGAGTCACCCTCACAGGCTACTCTAGTAACTTAGACACTGTGGAGTTTTGCCAAGTCTGTGATGAGAAATTGTTTAACTTTCTATAGTCTTTTGAAATGTACTCTGGGTATGGCAATTGACTGGGTATCTGATCATCTATGCTTGAATGCTTTTAAAATGATAGAGATTAAAATGCATATACTCCTTTTTTTCTGCTTGGCCTTATCTGTGTAATATTACAACAAAATCAAGTTGAATAGTCCTGGTCTAAGTAAAAAGGCTGATAAACATAAAAAGCCACTGAAATAATTATAAATATAATGACTTTATCAGAAAACTGTTCTTTTTTAGACAAAAAGGTAAGTGGGAACAGACTGTCAAACTATTACACTTATTAATGCAATGAGCATTATTTTGTACTGAGTAACATTTTCAGATTAAAAAATTCTTTCATAAATTATTACCTATAATTACTGATAAAGACTGCCCCCTAAAATAACAGGTATGATAGTTGAGTCTATAGGCTTAGAGTTAAGCAGAACATGCCCTGCTACTCACTGGCATGGGAGATTGAATAAGGTTAACATCTATAATTCCCAGCTTTCTCATCTACACAATGGTGATAACAATAATAATATTCACCTGGTGGGGATAGTACAAAATTTAAAATGATAATATGCAGTACTTATCAAGGTGACAAACACACAGAATATGGTGAAAATGCTTGTAGAAAGCATGAAGAATAAAAACAATATTCAGTGATGTTAGAAAGTAGCTGTATAGAGAAGACATAACATATTGTTTGATGGGAAGTATAATTTTGTAAGGAATATTATTTTTTCCCAAATTACATTTTGGTTTTAAGAAAATTCCAAGCAAAACACTAATGGGATTTATTTGGGAACTGACAGAGGTAATTTGGAAGAATAAGCGGGATCCAATGGCTAAAAAATAATTTTAGAAATACTTTAATAATACTATAGTTTTTAAGATTTACTAACAAAGATCTAAACAGTATAGTGATGTTGCAAGAATGACTAGGAGCCTCAACAGACTGATTAATCAGACATAGACTCCAGCACACATAACATTTGGCTATGATAAAATATTATATAACAAATCAGTGGAGAAATAAATGCTTAACTCTAAACGATTTTAGAAGTATTAGGTTAGCTTCTCAGGAACAACAACAACAAAAACTAGACTTTATTACATGTTTTAGAAACAATGAACTTATGTATTAAAATATCAGATGTAAAAATTAACTTCATTCAAAAGATTAGAAGAAATAGCTGATGAATATCAATATATTTAGTAATGGAAGGTGAGTTCCTATGTGCATAGAACCATTGCAGACTTCCTAAAGGGAAAGATGTCGAGATGCAAATAAATATTTTAAATGTATCAATATTTTTATAATTGAATGTATAAAACAAATAATAGAATAAAATACAATGTTTAAAACAAACACTATTACCCAAAGATCGCTTTCAAGTCAGATAGGTAAGTCATTAGTTCTGCAATAGGAAAAATGATCAAAATTATTTAAGCACTTTAGAGATTAAAAAAGAAAATGTAAATGTGCCAGGTACGGTTGCTTACACCTGTAATCCCAGCACTTTGGGAGGCTGAGTTGGGCGGATCACCTGAGGTCAGGAGTTTGCGTTCAGTCTGGCCAACATGGTGAAACCTGTCTCTACTGAAAATACAAAAATTAACTGGGCGTGGTGGTGCACACCTGTAATCCCAGATACTTGGGAGGCTGAGGCAGGAGAATCGCTTGAACCTGGGAGGTTGACGTTGCAGTGAGTCAAAATTGAGCAACTGTGCTCCAGTCTGGGCGACAGAGTGAGACTCTGTCTCAAAAAAAAGAGAAAAAAAAAAAGAAGAAAAGAAAAGAAAAGAAAATGGTTACAAAGCACATAAAGATTTTATAACACCAATAATTCACAATTTTAAAAGATACCATAAAATTGGCAAATATAAAATATTCTGAATACATATATTGGTATAGTGAGACAAGGAGTTTCATAAGTTACTTATCGAAGTCTAAATTGGTATGGTCTTTTGGGAAAGCAATTTGAAAACAAAATACTAGGTTGGTGCAAAAGTAATAGCGGTTTTTTGTGGCAAAAACTGCAATTACTTTTGCACCAATCTATAGATCTCACTTTTTAGTAGTCTTTTTCTAATAATAATTGTTGCTAGCATTCTATCCTAAAGAGATGGCAAATAAAAGTATATGTAGAAAAAATGTGTTGTAGTGCTTTTATAATAATAATAGTAAGCAATCTAATGATCAATAATGATAGACTAGTTAAATGCATGTTTACTAATTAAACTGTCATTCACTAATATTATTTTTAAAAGTAATTTAACCACAAAAAATGCTCAGAATATATTAAATGGGAAAAAGAGAAAAAGCAGAATATAAGTCTAAATACATAATTTGAATTTTTTGTAAACAAATACACACTACATTTGTGTGTATATATTCTAAATATAAAACTATTAATATGTTATTAGCAATATATTTGTGGTGAAAACATATCTCATTGTTTTCTCTACCCATTTTTCTGTTTCCCTGATTTCCCAAAATAGATATTTGAGGCAGTAATATGTGCCAAGCATCTTAACATTTCACGTTTGAAATAAGATAAATCTCAAGGCCTCCCTCATGTGGTAGATTTTCTAGTCGCTATTCAGATGGAGAAACCGAGGCACAGACAATAATTTGCCTGAGATCACAAACAAAAATGTGACAGAATGGCACTGAATCCAAGGCTTTTTGGTTCTGAGACACTTACTCTGATCCACTAAATTACAGTAGTTAATGTATTTATATAGCTTTTATGACATTGATAAAAAAGTAATAATAAATGACTTAGCACATTACATTAATAAATGAATTACTGAAGTACTTACATGAAAGTGTAATGAGATATTTAGCCTCAGTCTACCCTAACACACTGTAATTTTATAATTCGAAGTTCATGGATATTTCTCAGTTTTTAATGTTTGTGTCCGACTACATCCTTAGAGAAAAATAACAAGTTGTATTGTTGTTATTATTGATGTATTATAAATAATTTGGAGGACAAACAGCATAATAATGAAACTAAGGCTAGTGATTAGCTGCTAAAGCACTCCCTCTTTTATTGCCCAGAAATGCTTTTCTGCATTAATAATGACATATTATGTAAAATAAATTTTTGGCCTTAGCTTACAACTTGCCTGCCTGATAGTAACAGTGGTGCTCTGGGTTTTCTTTTAATATTATTGAAGAACTAAGTCCTACCCATATTTCTAACTGAAGGGTATATTATTATGAATTGTATTGCATTTTGTAAAGGAATAAAAATTCCTATTAATTACTTGTAACATAGCTTTGTTATGCTTTATTTCCATAGCACTCTAGTTAAGTCTTTTCATTTATTATGCTCTACATTTTTAAATATATACCAATTAATAGGTGGTAGTAGTATTAAAAATTTAAGAAATTATTTGTCTGTATATATTATTAGTGTTTTAAAAATATCTATGTACTTATACACATAAGGACATTGTCATTTTCTATTCAAAACCAGTGCTTTCTATGTTAGCTACATAAATTATTATAAAATTGGCAGTGATGTCTCTGGTATTTCCAAAAATAATCTCCTCTGACTAGAAAAATGCCATATTTTTGCAAATAATACAGTATGCTTATTCAATAAACATCAATTATCAGTAAAACTCTGATTTCAGATTTTTTTAATGGTGAATTTTTATCTATTACCAGTATTACAGTTGACTACAGTGCAGAGAGACTTCTACCCGATTGCATGGCAGAGTTTAGTGAACAGAGCTGATCTATTAAATCCCTCAATGCAGTCTCTGCAGTATTCTTTCAGTAACAGACAGAATAATGCTTTCTATATTTTATCTTTTATTTATAAATAAACTTTTTCTGTGGTATGCAGCAGTTTGTCACGTAGATTGAAGGAAAAACAAAAATACAAACTCTAAAGTAAACTTCGACATCAGCACAAACAGTTCTGTAACTGATCTTATGGTATTTTTATTAGGAGTCTAAAGACTTTTGGCAAGATTTTTGACAAATATTTGAACACATATGAATCTATGTATATATGCATACATAATAGAATTTTAGAAACAATAATTACATCAATAACAATACAATGTTTTTCTTCCTCACTTTTAGGAAGAATGAATGAAGTATGAAGCGTTCTGAGAAAACTACTTACTCTTCCTGTGGAGCCCGAAATTAGTGAATTGGGTGTCTAAGAGTATTGTGTACTTCAAATATAGTACTATGATTTGAAATCTGAGCATAAAACCTCAATTCATGTTGAAAGTAGCTTTTAGTTTTGTAATGTGATTAAAGGCTTTGCAAGTTCTAATGGCAATGATTATTTTGTTTGTGTTTTGAGACAAGATCTCACTCTGTCACCCAGACTGGAGTGCAGTGGCACAATCATGGCTTACTGGAGCCTCAACCTCCTAGACTCAAGTGATTCTCCCACCTCAGCCACCCTAGTAGCTGGTACTAGATACATGCTCCAGCACATCTGGCTAATTTTTAGTGATTTTTTTCTTTTTTTTTTTTTTTTTGTAGAGATGAGGGTCTGGCTTTGTTGCCCAGGCTGGCTTTAAACTCTTGGACTCAAGCAATTCTCCACCTTGGTCTCTCAAAGCATTAGTATTACAGGTGTATAAAACTACGTGTAATACAGGTGTTAGTATTACACGGCACTCAGGCTTTAATGGCAATAACTCTATATTAACATATAAGTGTTGGAATGAATTGCAACTATTCCAAAATTCTGCTGCAAACTAGAAGAATAAAAATGGGATCTATTGTATTTCTTTTAAGTTCAAAATAATATACATGCTATGAGTATGCTTAAGCATGTGTATATGTGTGTGATATGGATACAATATTCTCAAGTGTACTCATAAGAATATTATTTTCCAATGATTTCATTTATAGCTGTTTTTTGCAACAGTCAATAAAAACAAATTTTACATTTAATTCCTCAAATTTTAAGAAAATTGCATATTAAATATAAAAATGAAAAAACTAAGACATTCATGATTTAGTATTGTTCATAACTTTGCCATCTAAGACTTCAAATATTTCCAGTCTTAATTTTGACAACATATTTGCTATATTAATCAACTAAATCAAAGAAGCCATTCTCTAAGGGTATCAGGTTTTCTACAAGAAAAAAATGCTGGTGATTAATGTATCCCCTATACTAACACATTTGAAAGACATTCAAGTATAACCGACGCAAATAATGGAGAAGGAGGAATAATTTATCCCAAAGCAAATATAAGTAATTATCAAGGAAAGCAAGTGAAACTTAAATAAAGGTGAATTTTATAAAAAGTCGTATTATTTTTTTCTCAAGAAAGCTGTGGTAGCATAGAACTTTATGTGATGTTAATGTATACCGACATCGCAGCCCACAGAATAATCACTAGATTCAAGTTTTCTTTGATATCTGCTTGTATTTGTCTCTCTTTTTAATATTTGAATTGATCTTATTTATTCAGTATAAATCACTAAATGGTTGGTAGAAATGTTTTAATGAAAGATAACGAAATCCAAGAACAAAAAAAATAGCTGGGTATATAATATGTTATTTAATCTTTTTAAATGAAGCTTCATTTTAAAAATAAATAGACTAAAGACAGAGTAGTTAATTATATGCATTCTCTTGAGTTAGTTCTTTATGATTTGACAACTTGCACGGCAGCTGTTCCTGTAAATATGACAATAAATTTCTAAATCTCCAGAGAACTGGTAAATACAGGCAGATGCACTTAACTGCTGGTGGGCAACAAAAGTCAGACTGCAGGAAACTGTGGCACTAATGTAGCTCTTGATTAATCTCTAATTACAGTTTTGTCATCTTAGCAGGGAGACAAAACTATATCACTTCCTAAATAGGCAAGCAGCATTTTGGCACCTAGCAACCAGCAGTTCGTTCCTATTAGCTGCAGTGGACTTGATGCTGTTACATGGGAGGTGGTTATGGATCACTGCTCTATTATTTATGGAGCAGCATTTCCAGAGGCCTTCACAACAGTAGATAAATTAGCAGCTTAATAGGCCAGCACTAACTAAAAACACAGCACAAGCTGAAGCATCAAGTATGAAATTAAAATGTGACTTGCCCAGAATGTTTGCATCACACATAAAAGGAATCACTCATTTATTTCTGTTCATTATTCAGCAAACATAACATAAATGTGAGCATATCATTGAAATCCATGTAAACATTTATCAATCATTTTATATTATTTCATAAAGTCCCTACACTGAATCACTGAATCTTTCAGAGGGACTTTTTTTTTCTTTAATTTTATTTTCCTCCCCCGGAGGAGATTCTCTTGGTTTCATTTTTAAGCCCAGGATGTTAGGTGGCAAGCATTAATTAGGACTAGTGCAGTTACAAGAGAGCCTTAAGTATCTGTGTAAAAGTACCTTATTAAGCTCAAAATGGGCAAATGAGGCTGATTCTCATCATGCTTCCATTTCCCTTTCACTCTGGAGGTGAGGAAAAAGTCTAAGGAATGACCTCACACCTCTGTCTTGTATCAGTAATTTAAAGGGGGATATAACGTTCTTAAGTACTTTTTTTAATTCAAAAGGCAAACCACAAGCAGGTTTACTTAATTAAAATTACTGGACCATGTTTCTTAATCTTAACAGTAGAGATTATATTATAAATATGATCCTGAGGGGTAGATTCAAAATGTGTTATTTAAAATGATGACAACTTTTCATTTCCTTTAATTTTTCTGAAAATGATTTTTAAACAAAACATCATGGTACAGCATGATAATATATATTTTTAAAACACCCCCTTTTATTTTTCAGTTATAAAAATTCCTACTATAAGGAAGAGAAAACCAAATAGAACATGTTCTCACTTATAAGTGGGAGGCAAATTATGGGAATTCATGAACACAAAGAAGGGAACAGCAGACACTGGGGTCTACTTGAGGATAGGAGGAGGGAGAGAAGCAGAAAAAAATAACTGTTGGATCCTAGGCTTAATGCCTGAGTAATGAAATAATCTGTACAATAAACTGCAGTAACATGAGTTTACCTGCATAACAAACCTTCACATGTACCCATGAACCTAAAATAAAAGTTTAAACAAAAATAGAGATTTACGGATGCAGATGTTTCCTCCAGCATTACTATGAGCCTGAAAAATTGAAAATGATTCAATGCTTGATAGTAGAAGGTGCTGAGCAAGTTGTGACACAGAGCCACTGAAAATGCGCAAGGAATAGAGGATTAGCTGGGCAATGTCCACCTGTGGGGACAAAGGATTACAGAGGAGCCCAGGACCTGAAATTCTTCCCACAAGAAAAAAAAAAGAATTTCATCTAAAAGATAAATGTCGTATATTTACATCAATGTATGGCTATGATGCCTTAAGATTTTCAGATGACATAAGTAAAAAGGTTATTTTAAAAACCTAACATTACAGCAATATATTATGAACAAAGTAAAATTTATTTTCATTCAACTGACCAGAATAGCCTGAAACAAGAATTAAGGAGCTATCTTAACGCGATGTGAGAACTCACTCTGGAAACTGTATTGATTTACAAATTTCTCTTTTAAGGGATTCCTTTTTGTGATAACTCTATTTTTTGTTTTTTGAGGACCCATTATACTATTTTCCAAAATAGCTGCACTGATTTACATTTTCTGCAACAGTATACAAGGGTTCTCTTTGCTTCATAGCCTCACCAACAATTGTTATATTTTGTCTTTTTGATCATAACCATGCTAACAGGTGTCACATGGTATCTCATTGTGGTTTTAATTTGCATTTCCATGATGAATATAGATGTTGAGCATTTTTTCATAAATCTTTTGGTCATTTATATCTCTTTTGAGAAATGTTTGTTTGAATCCTTTGGCTTTTTAAAATGTTTTATTGAGATGGAGTTTCCCTCTTGTTGCCCAGGCTGGAGTGCAATGGCGCAATCTCAGCTCACCGCAACCTCCGCCTCCTGGGTTCAAGAGATTCTCCTGCCTCAGCCTCCTGAATAGCTGGGATTACAGGCATGTGCCATCACACCCAGCTAAATTTGTATTTTTAGTTGAGATGGGGTTTCTCCAGCTGGTTAGGCTGGTCTCAAACTCCCGATCTCAATTGATCTGCCTGGCTTGGCCTCCCAAAGTCCTGAGATTACAGGTATGAGCCACCGTGGCATTTTTTTAACTGGGTTATTTGTTTTCTTGCTATTGAGTTGTTTGAGTTTCTTACACATTTTGCATATTAGCTCCTTATGAAATGTATGGTTTTGAAACATTTGTTCCCAATCTATGGGTTGTCTTTTCACTTGATTAACTTCTTTGCCATGCAGAAGCTTCTTAGTTTGATGGAATTTCATTTGTCTTGTTGATGCAAAAAGCCAAACTCTGTAAAATATTTAAAGCAGTTTATTCTGAGCCATATGTGAGGACCATGACCCACGACACAGCCTCAGGAGATTCTGAAACATGTGCCCAAAGTAGTTGGGTCAGAGCTCAATTTTATGCATTTGAGAAGAACAGAAGTTATAGGCAGAGACATAATCAATACATGTAAGGTATACATTTATTTGGTCCAGAAAGTTGGGACATCTCGAAAGGGATGGGGGGTCTTCCAGGTCCAGGTGATAGGTGGATTCCAAGATTTTCTGATTGGCAATGGGTTGAAAGACATAAGGTCTGCCTAAAGATTTAAGGTCAGCAGAAAGAACTGCTTGGAGTTAAGAGGGGGAGATGGAACACAAGGTCATTGTTTTGTAGCTGAATCCTCTATGTGGTAGGCTTCAGAGAAACTAGATGTGAAATGTCTCTTGTCAGGCCTATAAAGGTGTCAGACTTAGTTAAATCTCTTTTTTATTAGGAAAAGACCTGGAAAGGCAAGAGGATTCTCTACAGTAAATTTTTCCTGCAAGAGATGGCTTTGCAGGCCCATTCCAAATTATGCCAAAGAAATATATTTTGTGATAAAATGTTTTGAGTTTCTTTTGGACCTGTTATCTGTCATGTGATGTTTTACCAGAATCAGGATGGAGTTGGCATTATATTGCTAGAAAGAGTGTGCCCTGTCAGTCTCAGGATCTCCATTTTAATGTTAATGCTGCTCAGTTATTTCTAAACTCCACAAGGGAGAGAATATAATGGGGCATGGTTAACACCCCCTTCTCGTTCTGGCCTGAATTAGCTTTTCAGGTTTTTGTAATCTCCTTGGCCAAGAGGGGATCCACTCAGCCATTTGGGGGCCTGGAATTTTATTTTTAGTTAAGAGTCTATTTTTGCTTTTGTTGCTTGTGCTTTTGGAGTCCTAGCCAATAAATTATCACAGACCAATGTCATGGAGCTTTTTCTCTTTGTTTTCTTCTAGTAGGTTTATACTTTCAGGTCTTATGTTTAAGTCTTTAATCCATTTTGAGTTAATTTTTGTATATGGTGTGAGATAAGGATTCAATTATATTCTTCTTCATGTGGATATTCAGTTTCTCCAACGCCATTTATTAAAGACACTGTCCTTTCTCCACTGTGTGTTCTTGGCACCTTTGTTGAAAAGCAGTTGAGTATAAAATCCCACTTCTGGGTATATAACCAAAGGGATTAAAATCAGTATGTTCAAAAGATAGCTGCACTCCCATGTTCATTTCAGCATTATTGGCAATAGCCAAGCTATGGAATAACTTAATGTTCACCAATGGATAAATAAATAAAGAAAATATGGTATATATACACAATGGAATCCTATACAACCTTTAAAAAGAAGAGAATTCTGTCATTCACAACCATATTGGTGGTACTGAAGGATATTATGCTACGTAAAATAAGCCAGACCCAGAAACAAATACTACATGATCTCACTTATATGTGGAATCTAAAAAAGTAAATCTTATAAAAACAGACAGTAGGAAAGTAGTTACCAGAGGCTGGGGAGAGAGAGAAAAGAATGGAGAAAGGGAAGGAAGATGTTCATCAAAGCGTACAAAGTCTCAGTTAGGTTGGAGAAATAAGTTTTAGCCATCAATTGCACTACATGGTGACCACATTTAGTAATAATATTTAATAATAATGAACTACATATTTCAAAATTGCTGAGGAAATAATTTTTAAAGTTCTCATTACAAAAAATGAGTAATTGATTAGGTGAAAAATATGTTAATTAGCTTGACTGAATTTTTCTACAATGTATGCATAGATCAAAGTAAAATGCTATAGAAAGAAGGAAAGAAAAAAGGGAAGGAGAGAGAAAAAGAAACAAAGATAAATCAAATCTCTATTATCACTAATTCTAAATCTATTAATTCAGTATCATTATGTCACTTTACCATACAAGGTAACATTGGAAGATGATAAAGTTTGGAAAGAAGGCCATTAGTTCAATTCTCGCATGTAGAATTTAAGTGACTTCGAGATATTCAAGTAAATATGTAGGTAGCTCATGGGATAAGATCTGGAAATCAAAGGAATATTCAAAGCTGAAGACAGAAATTTCAGAATCATTGTCCTAGAGACAGTAATTGAAGCCACAGGTATAGAGGAGATAGTCTAAAGATAGAGTAGAACATGAAAGAACAACGAAAACACTTAAGAATCAGGTATAAAAAAATGAATTGGAAGAAGGCTGAGAAGAAATAGCCAAAAATATGAGAAAAGATGGAGAACATGCCATTGCCAATGCCAAGAAAAAGGTGTTTTTGAAAAATTGAAAAACCATGAATGCTACTTCAGAGGATCGCTTGAGTTCAGGAGTTCAAGGCTGCAGTGAGTGATCTCACTGCAGGGTGGTTCAAGCTGCAACCACCCTCCAGCTTGAATGACAAAGCATAACCTTCTCTCTATTTTTATAACAATTGTTTAAAAGTAAAACAATCTGTTAGCCAAGAAAGTTTTGCCTCTGTCTCTACCAGTTTCTTCAAGAAGGGGAAGAAGTAATTATATCCCTGTTCGTGAGAAACTTTGTTAGACTAATTTTTTCAAACAGAACACAGCCCAAGTTACCAAGTTCTTCAATGAAGACTCAAATGTTCTCAATAGAATAATATAGCCTACAAAAAATAGAGAAGATTCTTTTGATTTTTCACTATTCCCTCCTGATTCACACACTTGAATCTTCATATGAGTAGTTCTTGTCTCCTGCTCTCTCATTTCCCCTTTTCAAGTTTCCACATCTGATGCCCCACATCTGCCCTTAGGAAATCCATTTTTTCCCTAAGAGCATTGCATTTCCCCGCCTTCACTACCATTCTCCTATACCATCTTGGTCTCCCTTTGTGTCTTACATAGTAAAGTGTTTGAACTTAGTCCAGATATCCATGAGGCTTTCTTTATATACTGCTTGTGATTCAAAATAGAAAATGTGACCTACAGGGCCAGAAGTGAGAGTAAGAATAGATGTTCTTATTCTAGCTTCCTTCTCTAACCAGGGATAGTTATGACTAGGTTTTTCACTTGTTTATCTAAAAATCAACCCACTCTTGACCAAGCAAACATGAATGTTATTCCAGGGCTAACAGAGTCTAGTATCATTTTAGTAGATTATATTTTTTTATTCGAGCATGATTTTGATATTGCCCTTTGTGAGTCAATTACATGAAAATTGTTTGCAAAGGGATATTTATGCTTTTTCTTGGGCAACATATTATCGATCCTATTACATAGTACACACAGGTCTTTCTCTTTTGGCCTTAAAAATGTCTCCATACACAGAATGAGGACAAAGAGGCCTGTAAATCACCATTCTTCCTAATCTTGGAGTAATTTAGAATGTTTAGAATCCAGAGTAATGGTAGAAAAGTTGAGAAGAGAGAGGAAGATAACCTCTCTTTAAAGAAGTAAAATGAGGATAAAATAAGCACAGTTGCCCAAAAACGAAAGAGTGAATTTTTTTTCATGTTTTTTATTTTTTCCACGATCTTGAAAACATGCTCATTTTTTGAGTGGTGGATTGCTAAAATCAGAGATTTTTTGAAGAGTAAAGGAATTTTGAAATAGCTTTTTCATTGCATGCTTGAAGAATCAATTAGAAAAACATGATAGAATTTCTGTACTCATTAAAGAACATTTGAGTTTGGTAATCACAATTTAAGAATGGTACTAATCTATATTAATTCATAATTTTCTTAAGCAATGATCAACCGCAAGATAATAGAGAGTAAGTAAATTTTTGCTCATCAAACGTTGATGGTTTTTCCAGATTGATAATATAAGATAAAGCAGCAAGATTGTTACCAAAATGATAGATCATGACCCTAAGCAAGATTGCTACCAAAGTGATAGATCATGACCCTAAGCAGGTTATTAATAAAAATCAAAAGAGAGGCCTAGAGTGACAGAAAGAAGATTCACAAGAGGAAATCAAGAAAACGTTTTCATGGAAATAGTAGAGCTATTGAGTAATTTGTCTGACAATCTCACGCTTTTTTCAAGGATTTGGAATGATAGAGTAGTTTCTGCTGGGTAAAAGTGTAACTTTAGTAGTATGAATGAAGTAGAGACAAGGTATAAAGAAACTTAGAAGTCAGAAAAACGAATGAGTCAGTCATATGGATATTGACATGTCCACGGCTGATAGAGGAAACCATGAGTTACATGCTGGTTTACACTTTTATTATAAAGAGGGAGAGAATCATTTGACTAAAACATACTAGCCCTGATGAATAGCTAGTTTCCTTTATTTTAAATAGTTGAGCTGGAGAATCCTTGCCTCAAGAGGCAATCAAGAACAAACAGGACATTCTTTTTTTTTAGGTATCCACATAAATTAATAATAATAATAATTTTAAAAAGAAGATATTCTTTATATATAACCAAAAATATTTAATAATGAATAATAAATTTAAAAGTTGAGAAAAGAACAACTTAACCTAACTCTTAAGTTGTTAGTCAAAGAGAGGAATTGATACAAAGTAGCTGAGAAAGATTAATAACATTGACAAGTGGTACTGGTACCAAAACAGAGATATAGACCAATGGAACAGAACAGAGGCGTCGGAGGTGACACAACATATCTACAACCACCCGATCTTTAACAAACCTGACAAAAACAAGCAAGGGGAAAGGAATCCCTGTTCAATAAGTGGTGTTGGGAAAACTGGCTAGCCATATACAGAAAGCAGAAACTCGACCCCTTCCTGTCACCTTACACTAAAATTGACTCCAGATGGATCAAAGACTTAAACATAAGACTTAACACCATAAAAACCCTGGAAGAAAACCTAGGCAAAACCATTCAGGACATAGGCATAGGCAAGGACTTTATGACCAAAACACCAAAAGCATTGGCAACAAAAGCCAAAATAGACAAATGGGACCTGATCAAACTCCACAGCTTCTGCACGGTGAAAGAAACAGTCAATAGAGTGAATCGGCAACCAACAGAATGGGAAAAAATTTTTGCAGCCTACCCGTCTGACAAAGGGCTGATATCCAGAATTTACAACGAGCTAAAACAGATTTACAAGAAAAAAACAAACAAGCCCATTCAAAAATGGGCGAAGGATATGAACAGGTACTTTACAAAAGAAGACATACATGAAGCCAACAAGCATATGAAAAAATGCTCATCATCACTGGTCATTAGGGTAATGCAAATCAAAACTACATTGAGATACCATCTCACGCCAGTTAGAATGGCGATCATTAAAAAAATCTGGACACAACAGATGCTGGAGAGGATGTGGAGAAATAGGAACACTTTTACACTGTTGGCGGGAGTGTAAATTAGTTCAACCATTGTGGAAAACAGTGTGGCGATTCCTCCAGGACCTAGAAATAGAAATTCCATTTGACCCAGCAATCCCATTACTGGGTATATATCCAAAGGATTATAAATCGTTCTACTATAAGGACACATGCACACGAATGTTCATTGCAGCACAGTTTACAATAGCAAAGACCTGGAACCAACCCAAATGCCCATCAATGATAGACTGGACAGGAAAAATGTGGCACATATATACCATGGAATATTATGCAGCCATCAAAAACGATGAGTTCGTGTCCTTTGTAGGGACATGGATGAACCTGGAAACCATCATTCTCAGCAAACTGACACAAGAACACAAAATCAAACACCACATGTTCTCACTCATAGGTGGGTGTTGAACAATGAGAACGCATGGACACAGGGAGGGGAGCACTATACACTAGGGTCTGTTGGCGGGGAGTGGGGGGGACAGAGGGGGGGTGGGGAGTTGGGGAGGGATAGCATGGGGAGACATGCCAGATATAGGTGAAGGGGAGGAAGGCAGCAAATCACACTGCCATGTATGCACCTATGCAACAACCTTGCATGATTTTCACATGTACCCCAAAACCTAAAATGCAATTAAAAAAAAAAAAAAACATTGACAAGAAAATTTCAAAATGTTTCATAGAAAACAATATAAATAAAATATCTTTCTTAAAAATCTGATTTCTAGTGGTTTAGATAATTACAATTTTTAAATAGATAATAATATATATAAAATGAAAATTAATTTTTAAAGTCCCAGTTGTTTTTAGTATTTCTAGATAATTTCTTTTTATCCAAAGACGGGGAAAACCTCTACGCCCCAAGTAAGAGGTGTCATCCTGAGATACTCTGTGAATAGGATAGAAATCCCAGATAAAACCTTTCTTAGAAAGCACATGAAATGGACAGCTAATCTCCTTAAAGAAAAGACATGGTCAATTAGTTTTAATAGCATGGATATTCGGGAAGATTTGTTTAATGATGACACTCTCATTTTACTGAATCAATACCAGAGAGTGTTTTACAATGAAATCTCTCTCTCGTGAGTAATTTACAATAAATAAATCCATAAATCTACCAAGTCTCTTTACCAGACTGAGAATCTATAAGGTATGCATGGTTAAAGATCGGCAAGAACTTTTGACACCAAACTTCCAGGTCAGCAAATAGGTCACTGGAGTTCTAGTAGTAAATTTGTGAAAACCTTCTCAAAATGATTTACTCATTAAGGATTGACCTACTGAGCATGAAAAACCCATGCATAAATTACTAAGGTATATATATCAAAAAATGGATTATATTTTTAGAAGAAATAATCTGCTTGCTTGACATGCTAGCAGGTTTTGTCTTTCTTCTTAGATGTTGGTTAAGTGTATGCTTTCTGAAGTCCAGCTGCCTGAGTCATAGTTTAGCTACTTACCAGTAGTGTGACATTGAACAGTGTACTTACTCTAAGCCTTAGTTTTCTGATCTATAAAATGAGGTAACATTGATACTCACTCATATGATGACATTTTTTAGAATTAAATGAATTAGTTTGTTCACAGTACTTACAACTGAAGATAATTCCAGGCACAGAGTGGGCACTCAGTAATTCTATCATCTTAATATTATTGTATTGTCATTATTATTAAGATGTCTAGAGTAGAAATATTATATGCAATATAATAAATAAAAAGGACATAAATGTACACTTTTTTTTTCAGGACTATAACTGATTGTGTCTTTTGCTGAAATTTCTACAAGTCAATGTATCAATTTTTAAATCAGAGGTATTGACCTGTGAGTTACCATATAAAAGAAAATGCTCAATTTTGTAAATTAAAAAAGTGAAGCAAATTCATATACAAGAGATTGGATGGACGTAGGTATTGATTTTTAACCGAAATATACAAGTTTATTGAAATTACAAATGATCCACTTACATAGACTCTTTGGGCTTTTTGTCCATTTGGGGATATTTGCCATCTTCCTCTTTCTTATTCAACAGTAGGTCCTTGATTTCTGCTGTCCAAAAATAACTCTTCATGCACACTTTAGCTTACCTCTGAAAAACTACAATTGCCATTTAAAAAATTTTAATCATACTAATTCTCTTCCAGTAACCTGAAAATATTATCACACTGAAGTAAAAGTGAACATTTATTTAGCACTTACTGTATGCCAGGACTGATTTTAAGTAATCCCATTAGCAAGAGACCCACGTTACAATCTTATATTACAAATGGGGAAATAAAGAGGTGGAATGAGTTACTCAAGTCCATAAAGCCAGTAAATGGTACAGATAAATGGCAGACTTTCTTGAATCCAGAAATTCTTTCTGTAAGCAAACTGTTCAGGAGATGCAATCTACCATTGGTCCCAAGTCTCTCAACACATCTTTGCTGAGTATGTCGTATTGCAAATCTCATCATTCATTGATGCTGAGCCAATTTTTTAGGTAGTTACACAGGCAATTAAGTAGGTCAAGGAAACCACAGCATGACAGCCATTTGAGAGCTTACTCTCCAAGGGAAATGGATTGGCTTACTTACAACTTGACCTATTGCTGCAATAGGCATTGAGCCCTTGCCCCTGTGTTCCTTTGTTGTAATGCAACCTACTAAGTGTAAGGCCATTATATGGTCCTTTGCTCACTTGTGGTGCTTAAGGGAGCCACTGCCACAATGTTGGTGCTTGTACTCTTCACTGTGCTGTGAGCAATAAACTGTCATAATCTGAATTACTGAGACTCATTGTCTACTTTCAGCACCTATGAGGTCGTGGCAAGCCAATATGCTTGTTTGCTTAGTTATTGCCTTTAGAGTATTGGTATTCCTTGTCAACCACTATGAGGTTGAGATTCTTCCCTGACACATAGATCCTAACCACTAATAGTATTGCCTTTCAGATTTGTCCGCTGGATCCTTTAGCTTGTCCTTCCATTGCTAATCATGTCTGGATCCCTGGGTCAGAAAAGAATGGCATCCAGGATCAAATCTATAGGACTGGAAACATCACATCCCACTTATTTTTTATATATCTGTAATATTTTTCCAGGCAAAGCTATCAATACTTTATCTTTTCAACACCAGTGCCTAGTACAGTTCATGGCACATAGAAGGCACTCAATACATGTGTGTTGAATGAATTAATATTTACATATTAAAAATGAACAAGTAAGCAAGTTAAATACTAAACGTACCATAAGTGGTACTTCCTACTTAAGTAATCATTCTATTATCACTTTTTATATCTAGCTACTTACAGAGAGTAGATAATATTCTCCTTTAAAATGTCTTTCTGCAGAAGGGCACTGTATAGTAACAGTCTAATCATTAACATTCAGTGATTCTGCATGTGTTCTTTTTGAAAGGCCATGTGACCTTGTGTGTTAATATCCCTTAATCTTCAGGATTAATTAGTAGAGTTTAACATAGATTTTCTAATAACTAGGAATTACTATTTATTATGAAATTCATTCAGTTTTTCTGAACTGCGAAATTCTCATTCTTAAAATGGAGCTACTAATACTTGTTTTGTTTAGATATCATGTAAACGAAAGATGTATTAATCCATGCAAATCAGTTACAAGCCATTTGGCAGCAAGTAATAGAAGAACTGGTTTAAAATAGCTTAAACAAGAGATTTAAGAAAAATCTCTTTATTTCTCCCAATAATTTTGGATTTATTGTCTCAAATAATAAGGAGTTAGGAGTCAGTGTGGCTCCAGGCTTTATTAATTCAGTGAATTGGCAATATCATTAGGTAATTGAACAATGATCCCTCCTTTTTCCTCTCTGCCATCTTGAGCATGTCTCTTTAATTCTATGCATGATACTGGAGTGGTTGCTGCAATTCTGTGGCTCACATGCAGACATGACAGTATCTAGAAACTGTATATTTTTGTTGTCTCTTTCTAAGATAGAAGAAAATAAATCCCTTAGCTGATTACCCTTCATGTTTTATTTACAAAGGAATGAGACTACCATGATTTTCTTTAGAGCAGTGGTTCTCAAGATGTACATATAATGATTCAGACTTTTCCTTCTCTGTAAGCTATAGACAGATGAGCAAAAGTGGTAAATGAATGTCCACAAATTTATTTTCAGAGATTGATCCTAGTTCAGTAGTACAAAGAAGTAGTACAGTATTATTTTAATGTTGTTGAAGAATTATCCATCCTTTATGACACATTGCTGAGTTAAAATTATCTTCTTATGCCAAGGGATAAATCTTTTAATCAGAATCAAAGGCTTCCATGCTGAGAACAATGAACTCAATGCTGACACTAACTTCCAGTTTTCACCAGTGAGCTCCACTAAACTCTACTTCTCAATGTTTTTTTCTTCTAATGTGCAGCTAGTCCTGCTGCTCTAAAAATTGAAGCAGCATCAATTAGATCTATCACTTCCACAAATGTGATTTCAGTGGACAAGCTCAATCTCTGTTTTCTGTCTGATGAAGACATTTTTTTCACCTGCTGGCATAACTTATAGGAAAATGTATCTGCTACAAAAAAATTAGGTATACGAAATGAATTAACAAAAGTAGACTGAGCTCTTTTATAAGGTACCCACCAATAGCATTTGCACCAAAAGTGTTTGCCAAAGCCATAATAGTGACTGTGTCATCATAGAGAAGTACTATAGAAATTACACATGAGCAAGTACATCACTATCATTCCTTGCGAGAAGCTCTGCAACAAGCCCATGCATCTGATGAAGCAAATTCAAAGAGTCTCCATGAGAGGCATCTACATTACGCTGCAGAAGGAGGAGAGAGAGAGGGAGATAATTATGTGTCTGAGGTCTTGGCCCTGGATCAAAAGATCATTGAAGTAAATCTTGACACTAAGGAAATGCCAAAGCTGTTGGACTTGGCAGTCTGTTTATCCTGCAGGTCAGTCAGCACAGAGTTGGAATGAATTTTCAAACAAGTTGGAGCTTTCCGAATCTTTCTGCTATGCTGTTACATTTTCAGCACAACTGGAACCAAAACCGATAGACCAAGCAGTAAATTTAGCTCTTTTTATCATATTTACCCAGCATAATTCTTCTTTTTACAAAGAGCAAAAGAGAACCATCGTGTTTAATGAATCACAAATGTTGATGGAAACATGTGAATTCAAAAAGGAGAGAAAAAGAGTAGAAACACTGTAAAAGGAAGATCAAGAAATGGACCCTTTTAACAAAGGATAAATTGGAAAAAAAAATTTGCTCATGTATAATTGCATTCATGTGGGTGTATGGGTGCAACTGTACGTGAACATATATATTAGCATATATACATACACAAACACACATATATACAAATTTTCATATATATGTACATATATAAATATAAATTCATGTATGACTACTTATTAAAGTTTGTGATTGATAGAAGTGATCTAATTTTTTTCTTGAAAGGCTAAATGAGAGAGATACGGAAGGTAATATCAGTTGCTGGTTAGTGGTAGAGACAAACAGGAGCTAAGTCAACAAGCTCATCGGGAGTCAGTAGAGAAAAGCAGTGATTCTCAAGGCTGACCCATGGACCAGTGCCCATTTGGCTATATAAATGAAACTAGAGAAGTTTTTAAATAATAATTCACTCATGAGCTTCACTCATGAAGAATCTGGTTCAGAAGAGAGGCCAAGGAAATACTTATATGCAGCAAACCCCAATGGCCATGCCAAATATGAAAGAAACTTAAATATAATCCCTGCAAAAAGAATCAACTGAAAGAAAATTATATTTTGAACAGAATGAAAGAAAAACTGCAACATGTTAAAATACGTAAGGTGCAGACAAAGTTGTAACTAGAGGAAAATGTATTGCTTTTAATGCTTATATTTGGGGAGGGATGTCTAAAGTTAATGACCTAAGATTCTATGTTAAGAATACAGAAAAAAGAAATATAGTAAGCCAAGAATTAGTAAGAAACAACAAATACAAGAGTTGAAGTCAATATAAAAGAAAGTAAACAAAATACAGGAAAAACTTACCAAATCTAACAAAGATTAGGAAAATTAATTGATAAATGCCCAGCTAGAATAACAGAAAGGAGGAGAGTAAGGAGATATTTGTATCTCCTATTGGTTCTGTCTGTCTAAGAAAGATATATATATCTATAAAGGGGAGTTTATTAAGTGTTAATTTACGTGATCACAAGGTCCCACAATAGGCTGTTTGCACACTGCGGAGCAACGATAGCCATTCCGAGTTCCAAAACTGAAGAACCTGGAGTCTGACGTTTGAGGGCAGGAAACATCCAGCAAGAGAGAAGGATGTAGGCTGGGAGGTTAGGCCCATCTCACCTTTTCATATTTTTCTGCCTGCTTTTTATTTGCTGGAAGCTGATTAGATTGTTCCCACCATATTAAGGATGGATCTGCCTTCCCCAGCCCACTGACTCAATGTTAATCTCTTTTGGGCAACACCCACACAGACACACCCGGGATTAAAATTCTGTATCCCTCAATCCAATCAAGCTGCCACTCGGTATTAACCATCGTAGGAAGGAAGGAAAGAAGGAAGGAAGGGAAGGGAAAGAGAAAGGGAAGGAAGGAGGGCAGGACAAAGACAAGTAAAAGAAAAAAGAAAACACACACCGCCAATGTCGGTAATGAAAAGTCTATGATTTTAGATATCATGAAGAATAAGATTATGTTATAAACAACTTTATCATTACCATGCAGATAAAATAAAATATTCCATTGCAAAAGCAATGTACCAACTAAAAGATAAAATAGAACATTTAAATAGTATTATATCTATTAAAAAATTAAATTTATCATTAATGACCTTTCATAAGGAAAACTCCAGGCCAGGTGATTTCACTGATGAATTTTGGCAAACATTTTGTGAATGCATGACACAAATCTCAAACAAACTATTTAACAGAATAGAGGAAAATGGAACACTACCCAATATTCTTAAGAGGTCAAGACAATCATAACAAAACTACACAAATGCCGTACCGAAAGTAAAAATTACACATCAAAATCTCTCTTGCATTACATATCATAGGGGTCCAATATCTCAGGCATTAAAGGTGTATGGGCCAAATAACAATTACAATGGCTGAGTAATTGAATGACTGATGTTCATTGTTATTCATTCATGTGGGAGAAACATGATAGGCTAAAATCTATTAATCTACAAATTTTAAGACATGTGTGAGGGCCCACTTGGCAGCATGTAAAAAGACATTTGATTGACTCCTACAGCAGAAAGTTAGAATAATTAAAGGTATATTCTGGACTTAGTAGTAAAAGTGAAAGAACTTCATCTTAGGCAAGTCTACAAAATATCAAGGTCCTGCTAGACAATTAAACAAAAAACACTGAAATTTGAGATAGAATTATATGAGTAGTTTCACTTGAGAATTTTAATTACTGGATTCATCTGAACCTTCTGGACCTATAGAATAATCTCATTTTTTATAAAGAGGCTCCTTTTGTTACAAACTATGTAGAGTTTTCAAATGAAGCAGGTATCTTGTAACACGGTGCTTGTTACTTCATGGTCTACCCCAACTTTACCCTATTGATATTTTGTCTTCTTATTCTTCAGATCAATTATTATGGTAAAACCTCAGCATAACCCAACTGGAGAAATGGCGAGCTTGGTAACAGAAGAAAAGATTCATATATCAAAGAACTTGCAGGACCCAGCTAACATGTAACTGCAGGAAAGAGAACAGTATGGCTGAGAATGTCTCCTGAGGGTACTAGATTAAAGGGTACTACTAGATAAAGCTGGATGAAGGAGAGGTTGATGATATGGAAGTACTCTTCAATGGCATATGATTTTACACATTTTCAAGGGTCCTAATTGAAAGGTTTAATACACTCTTGATATTGGTTTTGGAAACAAAAAAAGTGATTGTCAACAATAAAGGACACAGAAATCTTAGATCTGCTATGGCAGACTAGGTAGCAAGAGAGCAAAAGACTCAGAAAAGTGAGCATGCTATAAAAGATGTATAGCAGAAAATTAGAAAACTCACCAGCTGACTACGTTCTTTTGGAGAGCCTGGAGGAAAATTTGTTTATCAAGGCAACGAGAACTACACTAATGAGGATGGGACAAGCATCAGTGCCTGTGGGCTGTATATTGAGATTCCTGTTAGGAGAGGCATTATGAAGTCCACATCTCTAGTAGTAATGACAGTAATGCATTGTAGAATATCAGAAGTCAGGTTTTAGCATTTAACTGTCTGAACCAAGGTGGGTATAATTAATGTAATGAGTAGCAAAGTTGGAAGGACACTCAAGAGTGTATGACACCCAGAAATTTATTTAGATTGCTCACAGAATATTAAGTAGCTAAGAAATAAATATTATCAATCAACATATACATATAATCAAAAAGTATTAAAAAAAGATAAATAGAATAATGAAATTTGTAATTCTAAATATATCACATGCTCTTGCCCAATTATCAAACCTAAGTTTTAGACCCAGAACCTATTAGAAGTTGGATCTCCATGAAGAAAGATCCTGCAATACTACAGCAAATATATACCATAGTGATTCCCCGCAAGTCCTTCTTCAAAGAGTAACTAGACAGTAGGAAAAGACAGTCTCCAGGTCCTTTAAGGGTTGTTTTGTGAAAGATCCAAGTTGCTACTGGTATTGGAGGAAGCAGTGCCGTCATGCCTCCTTCTAAGAGTAGCACATACAGGTCAGGTAACAAAGCCTGTGCTCAGGTCCACCTCAGTGTGGGGTCTACTGGGTCAACAGATACATCTGGTAAGTAGTGTACTGGTATGTGTTTGTGCCTCAGTTTCCTGACAACACAAAATCCTAACATGTATCAGTTTTCATATCTGCGATGTAAATACTCCCGCCATAGCTAATTTCGAGCTACCGACAGCACAGAGCTGGGCGATGTGTGTGATTAGCTCCTGTGAAGCAGTACGAGCCAGCTCCAGTGCACCGCTGTGTCCATTGGACATTTTGCCAGATTACAAACACATAGTTGAAATGGATATACAATAAGCCCTCACTTAACGTCATGAATAGTTTCTTGGAAACCGCAGGTTTAAGCACAATGACAATGTATAAAGAAACCAATTTTACCATAGGTTAATTCACATAAATAAGAGTTAAGTTCTTATGGCATATTTCTGGTCACAAAAAAATCACCAAACTGCTAAATAAAGACAAAAACACTCCAGTATTAAACATCGAAGTAAATGTGACATATATACATTTGAGAAAGATTACCAAGAATAAGTGAAATAATTATTCTGGTTCGGGGATGTAGGTGGCCAGAGCCTATCCCAGCAGCTCAGGGAACAAGACAGGAACCGGCCCTGGATAAGATCCATCGCATCACAAGGCACATTCACACCTGCACCCACACCTACCCAGACTGAACCACATAGACACATGTATTCATCTAACATGCACATCTTTGGGATGTGGGAGGAAACCAGAATACATGTAGAAAACCCATGCAGACACGAGGAGAACATGCAACTCCACACAGAAAATGGCCCTGACTCGGAATCAATTATTTCTTTCTTATCAACATCATAATGCATTGACATTGGATGAAACAGGATTTTTTGAGGATCTAGTGTACTTAATAGTTGAAAGAATGCTCATATTTGTTCCTCATTTTCATAGTAAAAGTATTGTAGTAGGGAAGGCTTCGCATCTCCGCCAGCCAGTATAGTAAATTAAAAAATAATACTTTTCCTTAGATAAGGGGTAGCAGTGATTAGCGCCACTTTTAAATGCAAGGAATGAAGAGTTGATAGTTTTTATCTGAGGTAGATTGGATTTTCTAGAACCTGGCTAAAATGAAGTTTAATATAATATGATACCAGTACCTATGCATAAAGTTTAATATATGCGATACCAGTACCTATGAAAAGAAAGAAGATAAAGCATAAATGGCAAGAAGAGGAACTCTAAATTCAGTAAAGACTGACGAAGCTTTGGCCAAGCCAGCTGGGAATTCTGGAATTAGTATGTTTGTGAAAGTGTCTCCTATTGGATTAAATCATTGATATTTTATATTCTACCTTAGCCAATTATTGGATGGGCATAATCTCAGCAAAGCAATTCTCTGAAACTAAGGCAGACTCTGCAGAAGCTTGATGTTGGAGGTTATCCACTAACCACATTGCACACAAATCTTTCCTCAAAGGGATTCTGGGTAGCCCATCTCCCTGCAAATGTGTTAATTATATTTCAATTTAATTCACTAGTCAGGAATCTGCAAAACCCACATGAATCACAGTAGATTACAGTAGGCAGTTGAAAACATAACCAACTAACTGGTAAGAAAGAGTTGCAATATTTAATAGGTCTTTTGACAGTCATAAAAATGTTCTTTTCAGGTCTGCTTCAGGGACCATAACTGACTAACGGCACCAGCTATTCTTCCACTGAGTCTTCTACCGTATTTGCAGAGTCCACACTCCAGCTAGTGACTGAGCGCAGCATGGGTACTAACACAGTCCAGTCCCCACAAGATGCAAGATCCCTTAACAAATCTAGCTTGATAACTATCTACAAGTCTAGCCAAAACATTTTGGAACAGTATTGTTGTCTGGATAATGACCCTGTTAAAGATATCTGACCCCAAATCCCAGTACCTGTGAATATGTCCTTAACTGGCAAAAAGGGATTTGAAGATGTAATTAAAACTGAGAAATTATCCTGGATTATATGGATGGACCAAATGTAATCACAAGAGCACTGGAAACTCAACATTTCCCAGATAAAGTGCAGAAGGCATAACAGAAGAAGAATCAGAAGATATACAAAGCATGAGAGGAATTTAACATGCCATTTCTGGCTTTGATAATGGCGGAAGAGATCCATGAAGCAAGGAACAGGGGTGGCTGCTTAATAATGGCAATGTCCTTCAGTTTACTGTTAGCAAAATAAAACAAACAAACAAAACAAAACAAGATGGCTACTAGAACTGAAGGATCTAAATTTTGTAAATAACCTGAGTAAGCAAGGAAACTGATTCTCCCCTAGAACCTCCAGAAAGGAATGCAGCCCTCTCCATCTGTGGATTGATTTTAGCCTGATTTTAACTGAGTCCTGCGTTAGACTTCTGACCTATGAAATTGAGATATCACAAAGCCGTATTGTGTTAAGCCACTAAGTTTGTGGTAGCTTGTTACAGCAATAACAGAACAGTAATATGCTACCCAATCCTTTCCTTTTCCCCCCTCTCTTTCACAAGTGTTAGATCTCTTACAACAATCTGAAGGTCTCACCGTCTTATTTTACTCCCTCCTTTAATCTTTTATAGGCATTTCCCCTAATTAATCTAACCTCATTTTGGCATCAACTTCTCAGAGGACATGAATAGGTTTTCATTTTGAATGTGAAAGTAGCATAGTGCATACTGGTGAATATTGTTACACTTAATGTATTGGGTAACAAAGAAGGCTGCTTGATTTGAATGGGGCCAGAGCTGTAAAAGGCTTTGCTATAGGTTCAAACTTCAGTACAAGCATCCCTGACACCTGAGCCATAGAAACAGCAGATCCAGTGCTTTGAGAATATCTAGATAGAGAAGGATTCGGTGTGATTGGCAAATGCCAATATGCGTATCATTCCAAGGACTCCTAAAGTTCTGGAGCTAACCATACTATCTTCAGTGGAGAACTATACATCACTCAAAAAGCAACTGTAGGCATGCTGTGGGTCCTGATAGAAACTTCCCAAACATGGAGACTTCAAATGACCATGCAATCAGAGTCCTCCATCATGAGCTGAATACTATCAGACCTACCAAGTCATAGTATTAGGTAGGTCCAACAGCAATCCATTACAAAGTGCAAGCAGTACGTCTGGAATCAAGCTTTAGTAGGTTCACATGGTATAAGTAATCTTGCATCAAGAGTTGGCCCCGAAACCCTATTATCTGCCATGATTGAAACAATGCCACTCTCTTGGCTCATATTGACCTTATGGGAGAGTGCCAAGACATGCTAACAAAGAGGAAATGGTATGAGGTTTATTCTCAGATGGTTCAACTTGGCATGGAGGACAGTCAAATACAAACACTCAGGTACCACAGCCCCTCTCAAAGGTGGCTTTCATCAGTAAGGGAAAATTCTTCCCAAGGGCAGAGCTTCAGACAGTGCAACTTATCACCTTTCTGAAAAGAAGGAAGTGGCCTAGGGTATGTATATGCTGGAATAATATGGAGGGGAAAATATTTTAGCTGTTGGGCTGAAAGAGGCAATGTTGAAAGACCCAGGACAATGAAGTCAGGGAAAGAGGTATGCGGATGAGAAAAAGTGGAAGGATCTTTGTAAAATGGCATGGTACTGCAAAAACTCAGTATTTGTCCTTTGTGATTGTCGTTATTAATTTGTCATTCTACCATTTCACCACAATAGGTTTACTAAGGTATTGTTCACTAATCTTGTTAGCATTTGATAGACCATTTCAGTTTTTAGACAGCTCTCTTTAGCTTGATAAATTTCCTTGGGTTATTTGAAAGAATCTTTTTTTTTTTTTTTTTCATTTTCTATATTGAGTCTTATTAAACTCCTATTGGTCAGATTTTGGCCATCCATATTGAATTTTTGTATTCTTTTTGTTTGAGTTTTGAATTCTGTTTTCTTTTTGCTTTCTTCAGGAATTCTCTGTAATTGTCTTTGTAACTCTTATATTTAGTGTTACATTTGGGAGAAAAATTTTAACTTCCAAAAGTTCTTTCTTGTTTTTGTTAGCTCTTTTTTATTGACATTTTATTCTGGATTTTTAGATATAATATCTTTTCAACTTTATATGAAAATTCCACTTAGGAATTTGTTTTGCTTTGTTTAATTTCTATACTTACTGTTCTTCAAATTGCTTCTCTTTTCTCTTAAGGTTGTTTTTATTTATTTAAACGCTTTTTGTTTATGTCATAGGTTTTTCTCAAATTTTTGGTGTTCTGTAAACATCCCCTCACATTTAATAATGATGCCCCCACCCCAAATAAAAGTTTACATGGCTCTGTGTACAAGGGTGGGTTTTTTAATTTATAGGGTTTATTTTAGAGTGGGAGAGTATGATGCTTACCTTGAAGTTGTCACTATATAAGGGACCTCTAAATGTCAGAACACAGAGGCTTTTACTCTAGGGATTTTTCACCTACATTAGCTACTTAGCTCCTCTTTAATTATTGATTCACTTTGTTTAGGTAAGAATACTTGTATTGTCTAGCCTAGGAGAGAGCACTCTGCTGTTGCTGTTTTATTAGAAGGGACGGGTCGGTCTACTCATGCATACATGGACCTAAAAAATGTTCTCTAGTTTTCATTCCCAACAATTACATCAGCCATTTCAAAATCTAATATGTCCTAGTGCAAAGTCTCTGTAGAGTTAGACCACATGGTTGAATACACTCTCAGCTGGAATCCTCTGTTCTGCTTAATCAGTCAATAGAGTTAAATAAACAGAATTTTTTGTTTTCAAGAAGCTCAGAATCAAGAGGTATTGATAAACAGGTAACTATAACACAATGTGGAAAAACATGATAAATTTATGCAAATGAAATTGCATGATCATAGAGACGCACTGCCTAAACCCATTTGAGACTCAAGCAGTGTAGGTCTTTTGTGTTCAGGCAAAATCTCCTGAGGAGAAAGCATTACATTGTCGGGGTTCAGTGGTTCAGGGGAACCCTTAGCTCCCCTGAAAGGATGTTTTTCCAAGGTTATTGATCTCCTGCTCTCTCAAGAATGAGAGAGGGGACCAGGTGCACTCGCAAAGTAAATACCAGACCCCAAACAATGTTGCAGAAACGTGATTTCATTTAAGTAGAGAAAGAGAAAAAAAATAAGGAGAAGAAGAGAGAGAACTTTCACACGAGAGAGAGTGTGTGGAAGGGGATCCAAACATGGGGTCCGAAGGGGTGTGGAAGAAGGGGACTTTTAACCTAGGAGGAATCCCCACCATCTCCAAGACCCCCACCTTCTCCAACACCCCCCGGCCAATGAAAAGAGCTCCCTTAAACTTCCTCTGGAGTGATTGACTTTTGACGCTTTCCCGTGTGCACAAAAATTAAAACAGAGACCGTTGAATCTCCCAGACAGAGAGAGATGGGGGGGGGCGTGGTGCTGGGAAGTTCTTGGCCTTGAAACTACACCCACTGGTGGACCCAGAAAGAGGACACATTCCCTCAACATTTCTCAAGGTCTCATGTGTCACTGCTGAGCTGTGGGAGCACAGACTTGGTTTCTTGGTTATTAATTTCAATGTCTTCATACGAAAAAGGGATAATTAGACATTCTTCATAGGGCATTCCATAAAGATGAAAAGGCACAATACATACAAAGCCATGTAAAAAAGCATGAAACTAAAAAGATCTTGCATATAGAATGCCCTCAGTAAATGATAGTCATTGATTTTCTTCAATTTTGTCATATTACTTTTATTATGTTTTATATTTTCTAAAATGGGAAAGCTTCTTATGATTCATGCAAAGAAATGTGCCATCTGTCAGGCGAAGGGATGGGTTATGATATAGCTGTCAATGTCTGCTCACGTGTGAATTTAGCAGTGCTAAGAAGGTATCTGTTTATCTTCTTGTCAGCTGAGATATTTTATTGATAGTTCTACAAATGATTAAACTTGAAAATAAATTTTAATTGTTACATCAAATGTCTCAGGAAACAATTCTATGATGCAGAGCTGAAACAAAGGTCCTATCATGTACCCACAAGAAGCCTGCATGTCGTGAAATTAAATACAGTGGAGACTGTCAGAGCTCTCAGGATAGCACTAACATTGCCAAATTTAGGACAGTTTATGGTGGCATTTTCATCTACAATGGGCTACAATTTAGCAGATAACATGATTCTGCCAAAACAGTTCTAGCTGCCTTTCAAGAAAAGTTGGGTTATCCTTTGTATTTGTCTATTCTCATGCTGCTATAAAGAACTGCCCGAGCCTGGGTAATTTATAAAGGAAAGAGGTTTAATTGACTCACAGTTCTGCCTTGCTGAGAAGGCCTCAGGAAACTTATAATCATGACAGAAGGCAAAGGAGAAGCAGTCACCTTCTTCACAGAGCAGCAGGATGGAGTGAGTATAAGCAGGGGAAATGCCAGACAATTACAAAACCATCAGACTTCCTGAGACTCACTCACCGTCATGAGAACAGCATGGGAGAAACCACCTCCATGATCCAATTACCTCCACCTGGTCCCACCCTTGACACATAGGAATTACAATTCAAGATGATATTTTTGGTGGGGGCACAGCTAAACCATATCATTCTGTCCCTGGCTCTTTCCAAATATCATGTCTTCACATTTCAAAACCAATCATACCTTCCCAACAGCCCTCCAAAGTTTTAACTCATTTCAGCCTTAACCCAAAAGTTCAAGTCCAAAGTATCATCTGAGACAAGGCAAGTCTCTTCTGCCTACTGGCCTGTAAAATCAAAAGCAAGTTAGTTTACTTCCTACATACAATGGGGGTACAGGCATTGAGGAAATACACCTATTCCAAATGGGAGAAATTGGCTAAAACAAAGGGGCTACAGGCCCTAAGCAAGTCCAAAATCCAGTGGGGCCATCAAATCTTAAAACTCCAAAATGATCTCCTTTGACTTCATGTCTCACATCCAGGTCATGGTGATGCAAAAGGTGGGCTCCTATGGCCTTGGGCAGTTCACCCCTGTGGCAATGCCAGGTATAGCCCCCTCCTGGCTGTTTTCATGGGCTGGCATTTAGTGTCTGCACCTTTTCCAGGTGCATGGTGCAACCTGTCAGTGGATCTACTATTCTGGGGTCTGGAGGACAGTGGCCCTCTTCTTACAGCTCCACTAAGCAGTGCCTTAGTGGGGACTCTGTGTGGGGGCTTTAACGCCCCTTCCACATCACCCTAGCAGAGGTTCTGCATGAGGCCTTTGTCCTTGCAGCAAACTTCTGCCTGGACATTCATGTGTTAACATACATCCTCTGAAACCTAGATGGAGGTTCCCAAACTTCAATTCTTGTCTTCTGTGCACCTACAGGACCAACACCACGTGGAAGCTGTCAAGGCTTGAGGTTTGTTGCCTCTGAAGCAATAGCCTGAGCTGCACCTTGGCCTTTTTTAGCCATGGCTGGAGCAGCTGGATGCAGAGGACCAAGGGACGTCCCAGGTCCTGAGGCTGCACACAGCAGGGGGACCCTGGACCCAGCATAGGAAGCCATTTTCCCTCCTAGGCCTCCAGACTCGTGTGGGAAGGGCTGCCAGGAAGGTCTCTGACGTGTCATGGAGACATTTTCCCCATTGTCTTCATAATTAACATTTGAATCCTCATTACTTAGGCAAATTTTTGAAGCAGACTTTAATGTCTCCCCACAAAATGGGTTTTTCTTTTCTATTGCATTGCCAGGCAACAAATTTTCCAATCTTTTGTGCTCTGCTTCCTCCTAAACACTTTACCGCTTAGAAATTTCTTCTGCTGATTCCCTAAATAATGTCTCTCAAGTTCAAAGTTCCACAGATATTTAGGACAGGGGCAAAATGTCCCCAGTTTCTTTGCTAAAGCATAGCAAGAGTCACCTCTGCTCCAGTTCCCAAGAAGTTTCTCATCTCTATCTGAGACCACCTCAGCCTGGACTTCATTGTTTATATCACTATCAGCCATTCAACAATTGTCTAGGAAGTTCCAAACTTTCCCACATATTCCTGTCTTCTTCTGAGTCCTCCAATTTATTCCAACCTCTGCCCATTACCCAGTTCCAAAGTTACTTCCACACTTTCAGGTATCCTTATAGCAGCTCCCCACTACCTTGGTACCAATATACTGTATTAGTCCATTCTTACGTTGCTATAAAGAACCTCCTGAGATTGGGTAAAGAGACTGGGAACGAGGTTTAATTGACTGACAGTTACTCATTGCTTGGAAGGCATCAGGGAACTTGCAATCATAGTGGAAGGCAAAGGAAAAGGCGGCACCTTCTTCACAGGACTGCAGGATGGAGTGAAGGCAAGCAGGGGAATGCCAGGTGCTTATAAAACCATCAGATCTCCTGAGACTCACTCACTACCATGAAAACAGCAGGGGGGAAACTGCCTCCATGGTCTGATCACCTCTACCTGGTCCTGCCCTTGACACATGGGAATTGTGAAAGCATGTGCTCTGATTGAAGAGACCCCCCCTCCCCCACCAAACAGGGTTTGTGTGAGCAACATGGCTGCTTATTCACCTGGGTGCAGCTAAGTCCGAAAAGAGAGTTAGCAGAGGGCAGTGGCATAGGAGTTTGTCTTATAGATTTAGGATAGGCAGTGGAAAGTTACAGAAGTTACAGTTTAGAGTGGTTTTTGCAAGCTGGGAGGAGTTCATAGAGTCTGGAGTCAGGAGGTTGACCAAGGTAGGTTACAAAGTCCAATTGCCTTATCAGTTGAAGAGGGAATAAGAAACAATAGAGAATGCCTCAAAGTTAAGTAGGTGCCACAGGGGTTGATCATTTCTTCTCCTTTTGTAGTTTTCAGACTTTCTAGTTCCAGGAGGCCATCCAGAGGTGTATATGCAGGTCATGGGTTGCCATGATTCGATTTAGGGTATGGCCTATGGTGCAGCCAGTTAGCCTAAAAGACCTTACATTCCTGTCTTTTTATATTAGTAATATAAAGGAAAAAGAAATGAAGAGTGGAGGGCAGTGGAATATTAGGAAGCCCGGCACGGAGGGGATGGGGCGATGTTTCTCGGGGCTTCTTCGAGTGGGATTGGGGCAGCATGGAAACCTAAAAATGGGAAAGAGTTTAGACTGCTGGGAGATCTTGGGGCAAGGGGTGATACTGTGGGGTTGTTAGAAGGAGCATTTGTCGTATTGACTGAGTGGTTATCACTTGCATACGATTTTGTAGGAATTGAGAGATTAATCGGAAAACACAAGGTTCAAATAAGAGAAGGAAAAAGATAGGTATCAGAGGACTAAGGATTGGAAGAAGCCATGACTCCCAGTTAGAGAATGTCCAGCCAGTCCAGCCAGCTCCAGAATAACTATTTGCCTGATTAGCGAGCTTTTGGGTTCTGTCTTTTAATCTACTGATGACATCATATATAAGGCCGGACTGCTTTACATAAAAACAACATTCGTCATTTAGGAATAGGCAAAGAACTCCCTTTTCAGCAGTCAGTAAATCAAGACGTCTGCTGTTCTGGAGGACAGCTATGGCTAGGGAATTTACTTGAGCTTGAGGAAGGAATAGCAATTGAGTTAATTCTGCAGTGCTCTCAGAGAAATCATTAGAGAGGCTACGGAAGGTGACGATTGAAGTGGTAAGTCCTGCTATGCCTGTGCAGAGTACAGTAGTAATTCCTAGCCCTACAAGTAAGGGGATCAATAGAATGACCCACTTGTGTTGTGTTGGGGCCACAAGGGGAACAGGGAAGCTTTTGTCTCTGTTGGCAAACTGAATTTTGGGAGTAAGGAATATTAGGGTAAAAGTGTCTGTCCGGTTGGTGGGAAGGCAGAGGTAAGAAGAAGAACCACAGAGGAAAAAAGTCCTTGGCTTAGACAGAACTGGAAGTGTAAACTGAAAAGGTGAGAAAGTGTTCTGAGGGGCCTGGGGCTTTGGACCCAAATGCCAAGGGAACCAGCAAGGGCTGGGGCTGTTAAATGTGTAGCGGGGCTTGGTAGAGTAACTGTGGTGGGAGAGCTTTTGTTTTCATGGTGTAAGAGGAAGCATGTGGTATTTATAGGTAACCATTCATTTTCACTAACAAGATTGGGTATGAGCAGACAGGAAGAGGGGTCTGGAGGAGAGCCTGAGGAGCAAGGGGAGGGCAGCCCAGGGTCAAGTGAGAGAGACAGGGCAAATGCCTACCTTGGCAAAACCTGTTACTGATGTTTTTAAGGCTGCTAGTACTAAGGGAGGGCTTTTCTGTAATGTGCAGTGTGTATGCTCCTATTTTTTGGTTAACGTGGATAGCAGGGCTCTTGAGGTGAAGTGTAAAGGAACGCAAAGAGGGCAGGAGATTTCCTAGGGGGATTCTAGTGGGTGATTGTCCTGAAATGCATAAGGGAGCGATGATAGGAATTGTGGTGTGGTTATCGGTCGAGAACGGGCGTGTGGAGTTGACACAGGGGAAAAGATTACATAGGTAGGTGTGTAGAAGAGCAGCAGCCTGTTGGGATGAGATACTTGGGGTGTCTCTGTCGACTCTGTCTGGGAGGTAGAGGAGTTCTTCTGGGGGATACAGGTGTGGGCTGTTGAAGGAAGTCTGGAGGTGTAGAGAAACGGAGAGTTCATCCAACTGTTCAGTAGGGCGGGACTGGCTGTGTAGTGGGATGAGGAGGGGAAATGCAGAGCCAGCAATCTCTGGCTAAGGAAGGGTTTGAGTTGGTTAGGAGAGAGTGGGTCAGGTTTATGGTATGTTGGAGTTAATCAGGGAGAGGTAGGGGGTAGCAGGAGAACCAGGAGCAACATTAAGAGTGAGTATAAAAGAAAAGAAGATGACTTCATCAAGGTGGAAAACTGGAGAGTTCCTTGCCACTGAAGATCAATCAACCACTCTAAAAGAGAGTCGAGGGTGGCAGCCTGGGGATAAAACCGCAAATATCAGCTGTAATTGTCTTAAGGAAAAGTGTAAACCGGAAGTGTAAATAAAAACGGGGCATTTAAGTTTCTTCAGAAATTTGAGTGAGCTTTAGAGAGGTTGGGGAGAGTACTTACGACTTCCAAGAGGAGGTGGAGGAGTCAGGCTGTCTGTCTGATGGGCACAGCTTCAACCTGGAGCGGTGAACCCACTGGTGTCCATCTTGCAGGCGGACAGCAGTTGGGGTGCTGTGGATGACCAGGAAGGGACCTGTCCGCCGAAGCTGCAGAGACTGAGGAGTTAGGCTTTTAACTAGGACTGACCTTACGGCTACGTTGTTTTCATATGGCTGGGTATCTGGAGTGGGTAAGAGAAAATTAGCAACCTGGCAGATTTCATGTTTGGCCTGTTGGAGGACTGGAAGGCAGCCCCCAAGAGGACTGGTGTGTGAAATGAGGTTAGGCCAAGCAGACAGGTGTGGCCATATTGGAGTTCAAAGGGGCTATACCCTGTGGGTTCCTTAGGAGCAGTTCGAATCCTGAGTCCCTCTGCAATGGATAACTCCAGCCTTGGCTGGGAGGTGAGTGGACTTAAGGAGGGCCTTTATTAAGGGGACATTGATAACAGAGGACTCCTGTATGGTGAGAAAACCTCTTTCTGCCCATATGGCAGTATGGTGGTGTAGGATGTGGAAGGCGTATTTAGAGTCAGTATAGATATTAACATGTAGTCCTTTGGCAAGAGTAAGAGCAGGGGTTAAGGCAATCAGTTTAACTTGCTGAGAAGTGATGGAAGAGGGGAGTGTGGCAGCCTCGATAATAGATGAATAGGATACAACAGCATTGCCAGCTTTGGCTGGTGCCAACCGACTGGGCTCAGAGGAACTGCCATCAGTAAACTATGTGTGGTCTGGGTCTGGAACAGGAAAAAGAGAAATATGGAAAAATGGGAAGGATGCTACATTGATTAGGGAGATACAGTCATGGGGTTCAGGGTATATGTTAGGTATTAAGTGAGAGGCTGGACTGAAGTCAGGACTGAGAGCAATGGTTATTGTGGGTGTTTCAGTGAATAGTGAATGGAATTGGAGGAAGCAAGGGGTGGAAAGTATGTGTGTGAGGTGTGAAGAGGAAGCTAAACTTTGGAGGTTGTGAGAGCTACAGAGGATACGTGGGGCATAGCCTGTGATTTTGAGGGATTTTAAGAGTATCAGGGTGGCAGCTACTGCTGAATGTAGGCATGGATGCCAGCCCAGGTCTGTGAAGTTATATTGTTTGGATAAAAAGGCTATAGGCCATGGGCCTGGCTCCTGTGTAAGAATTCTGATGATACAGCCTTTTATTTCTGCTGTGTATAAAGAGAAGGGTTGAGAGGAGTTGGGGAGTGCAAAGTAGGAGCAGTCTCTAAGGCCTTTTTTGGAGAATGAAAGGAAGAAGCGGGGAAGGATTTTTGGTCTATGGGGTTAGATAGGTTTCCTTTTGTAAGTTTATAAAGTGGTTTGGTGAGGAGGACAAAACCTAGTATTGAGGCAAAAGTATTATACAATGCTCAGGAAGGAGTGAAGTTGTTGTTTAGTGGATGAGGTTGGGGTTTGGGAAATTAAATGGATATGATTGGCAGGGAGAGCACGTGTATGCTGGTGAACGATCATACTGAGATGGGTAACGAATGGGGAAGAAATTTGGGCATTAGAAAAAAGCGCTTTTGAGGTCAAGAACAGAATAGTGAGTTGTGGAAGGGGGTATGGAAGATAGGAGGGTTAGGGGTTTAGCCCTATAGGATGGATGGAGAGTACAACCCGACTGATGAGGCAGAGGTCTTAGACTAGTCTGCAGAATTTGTCTGGTTTTTCAACAGCCAGGATAGGGGAATTGAAGGAGCGTTTGTAGAAATTAAAAGGCCATGTTGTAGTAAGCGAGTCATAGCAGGCTTAGGTCTTTTAATGCTTGTGCTGGGATGGGATACTGGCGCTGCGTGGGGTAAGGTTGGTTGGGTTTTAATGAGATGGCAAAAGGTGAGTGAACAAGGGATGGGGAGGTGGTGTCCCACACCCTAGGGTTAAGGTAGCAGGACATAAGGGGAGCTATTAAGTGAGGTGCAGGTTTGGGGAGGAGGGTGGCAATGAGGTGTGGCTGTAGCCCAGGAATAGTTAAGAAGGCAAACAATTTTGCTAGGATATCTCGGCCTAATGTGGACAAGTGGGGATGATTAGGAAAGAATGTGGAAAGGAGTGCTGGCCTAATTGACACCAGACTTGGGGAGTTTGGAGAGGCCTGGAAGCCTTGCTGTCAATTCCCACAGCAGTTATGGAGGCCAAGGAGATGGGTCCTTGAAAAGAAGGCAGTATGGAGTGGGTGGCCTCTGTGTTGACTAAGAAGCGGATGGACTGTCCTCCACTGTAAGTGTTAGTTGAAGTTCGGTGTCCTTGATGGTCCAGGGGGCTTCCGAGGTTTTTGGAAAGCATCAATCTTCAGCCACTAAGCTGAGGAGATCAGGGAAAGAGTCAGCCTGAGGGCTATTGAGTTGGGCTCCTGGAGTCTTAGAGACAGTGTTTTGAGTCAGGTGGTCTGACTTCCAGTGGGGTCCCACACACATGGGACACAGCTTAGGAGGAATCCAGGGCTGCAGCCATTCGTTGGCCCAGTGGCCATGTTTCCAACAACTAAAGCAAGGTCTGGGAGGGGCAGCTGGACATTGCAGTCTGGGCACATTTTAGTCTTTGTGAGCTGGTGGTATGGCTGGGGTTTGTCTACAGCAGAGGCAAGCATCTGTAGTTTTGAGATGCACTGCCACCAGGCAGCTTCTTCTGATTATTGAATAACTTGAAGGTGAGGTTGATTAATTCCTGTTGTGGGGTTTGAGGGGCAGATACTAATTTCTGTAGCTTTTTTAATGTCAGGGGCTGATTGGGTGATAAAATGCATATTAAGCATTTTTCAGGGGTGAGAGTAGAGGTAAGGATGATATTTAAGTCACTACAGGTGAGATTATAGGACTGGGTTAAGTATTGGAGGATCTGATGAAAAGGAGCCTAACCATTGGCCAGGCCAGTTTGAGAAAGGTGGGATAAAGAGAAAGGAATGTGCACCCTAACTATGCCTTTGGCTTTAGCCACCTCTCGAAGGGGGAATTGTTGGGCAGGGGTGAAAGAGTCAGCCGCGGGACTAAACTGTGAGCTGGACCGGGTATGAGGTGAGGGCAGAGGAAGAGGAAGGAGGCTCTAGTCAGGGAGAAGTGGTATTAAGACCTGGATTAGGGTCTGGTTCGGACCTTCGGGAAGGAGAAAGTTCGAAAGGGTGGATGGATAAGGAGGATTCTGGGTTGCAGGCAGAGCAAGAGGGGCAGACGGAAGGGAGAGAAAGAAAATTTTGGATGGGTTGCATTGAGAGCAGAGATTATGGAAGGATTAGAGTATTAAAAAAACACCTGGATGTCGGGCACCTGAGACCATTTGCCCGTTTATTGACAGAAGTTGTCTAGGTCTCATAGAATAGACAGGTTTAAAGTGCCATTTTCTGGCCATTTGGAACCATAGTCTAATTTGTATTGAGGCCAGACCATGTTACAGAAAAGAAAATGAGATGTTTAGGTTTCAGAAAGGGTGACAATTGAAGAGTTTTTAGGTTTTTTTTTTAGGACACAGGCTAGAGGAGAAGACAGAGGAATAGAGGGCAGAATATTGCCCACAGCAAAGGAGATAAGTTTCAAGGAAAGGAGTAGAGGAGAGAGTAGGAGAAGTAGTGAGCAAAACTACCAGGGTTTTCAGTAGACGTCCCTGACTGACTCCTGGGTTATAAGGTGGGTGAGTGATCAAGGCTTCCCCGCCATTGACCAGATTGACCAGACACCAAGGGAAGACTCTCTCTTCCCAAGTCCATGACAGACATCGAAGTTCTTGAGAGAGAGGGAGAGACTTGTTTCCTTTTCTTTAAGGGAAAAGAGAGAGAAAGAGGTAGAGACTTGTCTCCTTTTCTCTACCTAGAAGGAGAATGATTTAAAGGAAAAGAGAAAGAAAGGAGAGACTTGTCTGCTTTTCTTTAAAGGAAAGGAGGAAGAGGGAGAGGCTTGTCTCCTTTTTCTCTGAAGGAAAAGAGAGAGAGGGAGAACTTGTCTCCTCTTCCCTGAAGGAAAAGAGAGAGAAAGAGGGGGAGACTGCTTACCTGATATGAAGGTGGCAACAGAGCTATTAGGCATGCTAAGAATGAGCTGCTGGGCTGATTTGACATGTTGAGGTCTCATGTGGGTCTCTTCGCAGAGTGGGATAGGGGACAGTGGGCTGGTCTCCCCAAATGAGTACCCCTGTCCAGGTTTCCAGCACCAAATGTTAAAACGTGCACTCCGAATGAAGAGACCGCAAACAGGATTTTGTGTGAGCAATACGGCTGTTTATTTATCTGGGTGCAACAGGGCTGAGTCTGAAAAGAGAGTCAGCAGAGGGCAGTGGGATAGGAGTTGCATTTATAGGTTTGGGGTAGGCAGTGGAAAGTTACAGAAGTTACAGTTTAGGGCGATTTTAGCAAGCTGGGAGGGGGTTGTAAGGTCTGGCGGTCTCATGAGATCGACCAAGGTCAGTTACAAAGTCCAATTGCCTTATCAATTGAGACGGGAATAAAGAACAATAGAGAATATCTCAAAGTCAATTAAGTGCCACAGGGCTTGGTCATTTCTTCTCCTTTTGTGGTTTTTCAGTTCCTTCAGACATTCTGGTTCCAGGAGGCCATCCAGAGATGTACCTGCAGATCATGGGTTCCAATGGCTCGACTTAGGGTATGGCATGTCGTGAAGCCAGTTAGCCTGATGAGATTTTTAGTGGAGACACAGCCAAATCATATCACCCTTTAAATACAAGCCCCCTGGACCATCAAGGACACCGAGCTTCAGCTATGTACCTCCTTTCCATATCTCAATTATGAGGGAGAAGTAAGTTTAATCTGATTTCTTCAATCTTCTTCAGAAGTATACAATGATGGTGGAGGTACAAAGTGATGGGCGTGTATCAGGATATGCAATGTGTGTGTGATTACATGTGAAATTGCGAACTACATGCTTAACTCAGAAAACTCTTTAGTCTTCAACAATAAACTCAACATATTATTATGCTGAGGAGGAAAATAATGTGAAAGCCTTTATTAAGGGAAATGACCAAAACTATGATTAATTTTTTGTGTATTATGGCAGATGGATGAATCAGTTAGAAATAGCTATGTAACAAACCATTCAAAACTGCAAGGCTTAAACAGGTATTTACTTATAACGTTGTAGGTTTTTATGGGCATGTCTGCTGACAAGAACCTGTCTTAGCTGGTCTTGGCTGGGCTTGCTCAAGACTCTTGGGTCAGCTGACAGGTCAGGTTTGGACAAGATGATTTGGAATAACCATAGCTGGATTATTGAAGATGACCTCATTTCTGTTGCATATATTTTCCCATCTTCCAGAAGATTAGTCTGAAATTATTCTCATTCTGGAGGAGGGTACAAAGAGGAAGAGAAAGAGTGTAAAGAAGAATGTAATACTTCTTAAAAGCTAGGCTCAGAACCACATTTACCATTACTTCTGACAAATTATATCAGCCGGTAAAATTCACACAGCAAGCTTAGATTCAAAACAGTATGTAAAAAGAAAAAAACTCCAACTCTTGAAGTGAGAAGCTACAAAATTTCATTTCCAATGGTGCAGAAACTGGAAGGAATAATGAATTGGTAGGCTAACATGGTACAACCTCAGTCCACCAAAATGAGGTCTTAGCAGCAAGGAAATACTTGCTGCTTTAATACAATTCTTCATGTTCCAACTAGTTTAGTTGCCAATTAACTTGATGTGTGGGATGAACCATACTATTTTTATTTCAACTTTAGTTTTTTTTGTTGTTGTTTTTCATTTGTAAAGCAAGCAGGCTAGGTAGATCCTACTTTATGTTTTCAAACAAAATCCTTCTCATTCCAAAGAGATTCTTCCATAACTCTTTGGGAGCTGAGGTGGGAGTGGTGCCTTCTTTATCCTTTCTTCTCAAAAATCATTAACTTAAATGACTCTAATTTCTTCCCTCCCTCCTTCCCTCCCTCCCTCCCTCCCTCCTTCCTTCCTTCCTTCCCTCTCTTGAGTCACACAAATGTTAAAAAATTGCTTCTTCAATAAGAAATTAATATTAATTTAAACTTTTCTACTTTATAAACTTTTTATTGCCTAACTTTTTTGACTTTTATAATTCTTAGATTAAAATACAAACACATTGTACAACTGTCAAATATGTTTTCTTTCTTTATATCCTTATTTTATACTTCCACTTTTATTTTTAAAATTTTGTTAAAAATTAGGACACAAATACACACATTAGCTTAAGTTTTTTTCTCCTCAAATACTCAAATATTTACCTGCCTCTCAGTTCCAATTTACACAACAGAAACAACAAGCAATCCTCTCATCTTGTGTCATATGACTACTTAGAGAAATACAGACACTTCTTAAACACCTGTGCTATTTAAAGACTATCATCTCCTCAACCTTCCACTCCCTGTCCTGTGAGCTAGTGGATTAAGATGAATGACAGATTTGTTGGGGTGTAAAACAATTTTTCAAGGATTCAGATTCATGAATCATTCATGTATTCTCAATATTTTAAATACATAAAAGAATGAGTAAGGGATACAAATAGCTTGGTGAGCTTGGCTCTAGATTTCTGGTTACAAAGCAAGAGAGAAGGTATTCATTTTAGGCAAAATACGTCACTAATAGCATGTCAGGTCTATTGAGGCAATTAAATATAACAACCCCCAGACTACTAATCCCACTGCTCACATCCTACCTTTTGGGAAATTGAATAGAAAAAAAAAGATATTTTCTTTTAATGATCTTTCGCTTTAATAAATGTTAATTCAATCTTGCAATAAGGAAAGCATACACACTTCCTAGTCTTTGATCCTCCCTGATTGTTAATTTTCATCAGAAAATAATCTTAACTTTAATCTAATATGAATTTTAAATAATCTATTTGGCAATAAAGAAAAAAGTTTAAAAAATAATTTCATGAATTTTACAATTGGCATGCAGCATGTAGAACACATATTGATAAAGAAATTTGACATAAAATCCAGTGCATAGGAATGCATAAAAGCAACAGATTCAGAACTGAAATATAATATATACAGTTATTTCTCTAAAATTTTTCTATTCCTTACAGAAGCAATTATATAGTGACTGTAAGTCGAGTATCAGGTGATTGCATTTTTTTTTAAATTGTACTTTAAGTTCTGGGGTACATGTGCAGATCTTGCAAGATTGTTGCATAAGTACACACATGCCATGGTGGTTTGCTGTCTCCATCCCCCCATCACCTACATCAGGCATTTTATCCCTCCCCAACTTCCCAGCTCCCTGCTGTCCCTCCTCTAGCCACCCACTACCCAACATAACCCAATGTCTGATGTTCCCCTCCCTGTGTCCATGTGTTCTCATTGTTCAACATCCACCTATGAGTGAGAACATGTGGTGTTTGGTTTTGTGTTCTTATGTCAGTTTGCTGAGAATGGTTTTCAGATTCATTCATGTCTCTACAAAGGACACAAACTCATCGTTTTTTATGGCTGTATAGTATTCCATAGTGTATATATGCCACATTTTCCTTGTCCAGTCTATCACTGATGGGCATTTGGGTTGGTCCCAGGTCTTTGCTATTGTAAACAGTGCCACAGTGAACATACATTCACATGTGTCTTCATAATAGAACAATTTATAATCCTTTGGATATATACCCAGTAATGGGATTGTTGGGTCAAATGGAATTTCTATTTCTAGATCCTTGAGGAATCGCCACTCTGTCTTCCACAGTGGTTGAACTAATTTACAGTCCCACCAACAGTGTAAAAGTGTTCCTATTTCTCCACATCCTCTTCAGCATCTGTTGTCTCCAGATTTTTTATGATCACCATTCTAGCTGGCATGAGATGGTATCTCAATGTGATTTTGATTTGCATTTCTCTAATGACTAGTGATGATGAGCATTTTTTCATAATTTTTTGGCCTCAGAAATGTCTTCTATTGAAAAGTGTCTGTTTATATCCTTTGCCCTCTTTTGAATGGGTTTGTTTTATTTTCTTGTAAATCTGCTTTAGTTCTTTGTAGGTTCTGGATGTTAGCTCTTTGTCAGAGAGGTAGATTGCAAAAATCTTTTCCCATTCTGTTGGTTGCCTGTTCACTCTAATGATTCTTTCTTTTCCTGTGCGGAAACTCTTAAGTTTATTTAGATCCCATTTGTTTATTTTGGCTTTTGTTGCATTGTTTTTGATGTTTTAGTCATGACATCCTTGCCTATGCCTATTTCCTGAATCGTTTTGCCTAGCTTTTCTTATAGGATTTTCTTGGTGTTAGGTCTTATGATTAAATCTTTAATCCATCTGGAGTTAATTTTAGTGTAAGATGTAAGGAACGGGTCCAGTTTCAGCTTTCTGCACATGACTAGCCAGTTTTCCCAACACCATTTCTTAAACAGGCAATCCTTTCCCCATTGCTTGCTTTTGTCAGGTTTCTCAAAGATCAGATGGTTGTAGATGTGTGGCATTGCTTCTGAGGTCTCTGTTCTGCTCCATTGGTCTGTATCTCTGTTTTGGTACCACTACCATGCTGTTTTGATTACTGTAGCCTTGTAGTATAGTTTGAATTCAGGTAGTGTGATGACTCCATCTTTGTTCTTTTTTGCTTATAATTGTCTTGGCTATGTGGGCCCTCTTTTGGTTGCATATGAAGTTTAAGGTGTTTTTTTCCAGTTCTGTGAAGAAGGTCAATGGTAGCTTGATGGAGATTGCATTGAATCTATAAATTACTTTGGGCAGTATGGCCATTTTCACAATAATGATTCTGTCTGTCCATGAGCATGGAATGTTTTTCCATCTGTTTGTGTCCTCTCTTATTTCCTTGAGAAGTGGTTTGTAGTTTTCCTTGAAGAGGTCCTTTACAACCTTTCATAGTTGTATTCCTAGGTATTTTATTCTTTGTAGCAATTGTGAATGGGAGTTCACTCATGATTTGGTCTCTGTTTGTCTGTTATTGATGTATAGGAATGCTTGTGATTTCTGCACATTGATTTTATATCCTGAGACTTTGCTGAAGTTGCTTATCAGCTTAAGGAGATTTTGAGCTGAGATAATGGGTCTTCTAAATATATAATCATGTCATCTGCAAATCGAGACAATTTGACTTCCTCCTTTCCTAACTGAATACCCTTTATTTCTTTTTCTTGACTGATTGCTCTGGATAGAAATTCTAATATGATATTGAATAGGAGTGGTGAGAGAGGGAATCCTTGTCTAGTGCCAGATTTCAAAGGGAATTCTTCCAGTTTTTGCCCATTCAGTATAATATTGGCTGTGAGTTTGTCACAAATAGCTTTCATTATTTTGAGATACATTCCATCAATACCTAGTTTATTGAGTGTTTTTAGTATAAAGGGCTGTTGAATTTTGTCAAAGGTCTTTCTACATCTATTGAGATAATCATGTGGTTTTTGTCTTTGGTTCTGTTTATGCAATGGATTACGCTTATAGATTTGTTTATGTTGAACCAGCCTTGCATTCTCAGAATAAAGCCTACTTGATTGTGTAAGTTTTTTGATGTGCTGTTGCATTCAGTTTGCCAGTATTTTATTGAAGGTTTTTGCATTGATGTTCATCATGGATATTGGCCTGAAGTTTTCTTTTTTTAGTTTTGTCTCTGCCAGGTTTTGGTATCAGGATGATATTGGTCTCCTAAAATGAGTTAGGGAGTATTCCCTCTTTTCGTATTGTTTGGAATAGTTTCAGAAGGGATGGTACCAGCTTCTCCTTGTACATCTGGTAGAATTCGGCTGTGAACCTGTCTGGTCCTGGACCTTTTTTGGTTGGTAGGCTGTTATTGCTGCCTCAATTTTAAACCTTGTTATTGGTCTATTCAGGATTTCAACTTCCTCCTGGTTTAGTCTTGGGAGGGTACAAGTGTCCAGGAATTTATCCATTTCTTCCAGATTTACTGGTTTATATGCATAGAGTTGTTTCTAGTAATCTTTGATGGTAGTTTGTATTTCTGTGGAATCGGTGATATCCCCTTTATCATTTTTTTATTGCATCTATTCAATTCTTCTCTCTTTTCTTTTTTATTAGTCTGGTTAGTGGTCTGTCTATCTCATTGATCTTTTCAAAAAACCAGTTCCTGGATTTATTGAGTTTTTGAAGGGTTTTTTGTGTCTCTATCTCCTTCAGTTCTGCTCTGATCTTAGTATTTGTTGTCTTCTGCTAGCTTTTGAGTTTTTTTGATCTTGCTCCTCTAGTTCTTTCAATTTTGTAGATAGAGTGTCTATTTTAGATCTTTCCTTGCTTCTCGTGTGGGCATTTATTGTTATAAATTTCCCTCTAGACACTGCTTTAAATGTGTCCCAGAGAGTCTGGTACATTGTATCTTAATTCTTGCTGGTTTCAAAGAACATCTTTATTTCTGCCTCACTTCACTTTTTATCCAGTCATCTTTCAGGAGCAAGTTGTTCCATTTCCATCAAGTTGTGTGGTTTTGAGTGCGTTTCTTAATCCTGAGTTCTAATTTGATTGCAGTCTGAGAGACTGTTAGGTTTTTCATTCTTTTGCATTTGCTGAGGAGTGATTTACTTCCAATTATGTGGTCGATTTTAGAGTAAGTGTGATGTGGTGCTGAGAAGGATGTATATTCTGTGGATTTGGGGTGGAGAGTTCTATAGATGTCTGTTAGGTCCACTTGGTCCAGATCTGAGTTCAAGTCCTAGATATCCTTGTTTTCTGTCTTATTGATCTGTCTAATATTTACATTGGAGTGTTGAAGTCTCTCACTATTATTGTGTGGGAGTCTAAGTCTCTTTTTAGGTCATTAAGAACTTGCTTTATTTATCTGGGTGCTCCTGTATTGGGTGCATATATCTTTAGGATCCTTAGCTCTTCTTGTTGCATTGATCCTTTTACCATGATGTAATGCCCTTCTTTGTCTCTTTTGATCTTTGTGGATTTAAAGTTCATTTTATCAGAGACTAGGATTGCAACTCCTGCTTTTTTTTTTTTTTTTCTCTCCATTTGCTTGGTAAATCTTCTTCCTTCCCTTTATTTTGAGTCTATGTGTGTGTTTGATTTAAGATGGGTCTCCTGAATAGAGCATACATATGGGTCTTGGCTTTTTATCCAGTTTGTCCATCTGTGTCTTTTGATTGGGGCATTTAGGCCATTTACATTTAACATTAACATTGTTATGTGTGAATTTGATCCTGCCATTTTGTTATTGGCTGGTTGTTTTGCCCGTCAGTTGATGCAGTTTCTTATTGCATTGTTGGTCTTTACCATTTGGTACCTTTTTGCAGTGGCTGGTATTGATTGGTTGTTCCTTTCCATGTTTAGTGCTTCCTTCAGGAGCTCTTGTAAGGCAGGCCTGGTGGTGATGAAATCTCTCAGCATTTGCTTTTCCGTAAATGAATTTATTTCTCCTTCACTTATGATGCTTAGTTTGGCTGGATATGAGATTCTGGGTTGAAAGTTCTTTTCTTTAAGGATGTTGAATATTGGCCCCCACTCTCTTCTGGCTTGAAGGGTTTCTGCTGAGAGATCTGCTGTGAGTCTGATGGGCTTCCCTTTGTGGATGACCCGACCTTTCTCTCTGAGTGCTCTTAGCACTTTTTCTGTCATTTGAACCTTGGTGAATCTGATGATTATGTGCCTTGGAGTTGCTCTTCTTGAGGAATATCTTTGTGGTGTTCTCTGTATTTCCGGATTTGAATGTTGGCCTGCCTTGCTAGGTTGGGGAAGTTCTCCTGGATAATATCCTTAAGGGTGTTTTCCAGCTTGGATTCATTCTCCCCAACACATTCAGGTACACCAATCAAGTGTAGATTAGGTCTTTTCATATAATCTCACATTTCTTGAAGGATTTGTTCATTTTTTTTCACTCTTTTTTCTCTAATCTTGCCTTCTCATTTTATTTCATTGAGTTGATCTGCAATCTCTGATATCCTTTCTTCTGCTTGACCAATTCAGCTATTAAAACTTGTGTATGCTTCATGAAGTTCTCGTGCTGTGTTTTTTCAGCTCCATCAAGTCATTTATGTTCCACTTAGCATTTTGTCTAATCTTTTTTCAAGGTTTTTAGTCTCTTTGCATTGGGTTAGAACATGTTCCTTTAGCTCAGAGAAGTTTGTTATTACCCACCTTCTGAAGCATGCTTCTGTCAATACATCAGACTAATTCTCCATCCTGTTTTGTTCCCTTGCTGGTGAGGAGGTGTGATCCCTTGGAGGAGGAGAAGCGTTCTGGCCTTCGATGATTTCATCCTTTTTGTGCTGGTTTCTTCCCATCTTTCTGGGTTTATCTAACTTTGATCTTTGAAGTTGGTGATTTCAGGTGGGGTCTCTGAGTGGACATCCTTTCTGTTGATGTTGAATCTATTTCTTTTTGTTTTTTTAGTTTTCCTTCTAACCTCACTGCTGTATGAGGCTTTTGTTGTTGTTGTTGTTGTTATACAGGGGTCAGGGAGCTGCTTGAGGAGGCAGTCTGTCCCTTGTCTGCCTGCGGAGGCACTGCTGGGCTGCCTTGGACTCAGCCCAGCTGCTGTGTAGGCTTCTTCTCTGGCTTTGGTTTACACAGGTGAGATTAGACCCGCCTTCACAATGATGGATGCTCTTTCCCCCACAGAGCTCAGTCGTCCCAGGTCGAGCTCAAACTGACGTGCTGGCTGTGAAACTCTCAAGCAAGAGGGCTTCGGTTTGCTGTTCTTTGTGGGGGTGGGACCTGCCAAGCTGTAACACCTGTCTCCCTGCTTTCAGCTCTTCCTCTTTCTGGCGGGGGGGTAGATCCATCCTGCAGGCACTCAGCGCTAGTCAAAACTTCCTTCCAGTTTTGTGCTGACAATTCTCGGCGCCAGGCCAGCCACAGCTATCGCTGAGATCTGTGTTGGAAACTCACAGTGCTTTTCAGCCCGGCGGCGTTCTCCTGAACTGTGGGTTGCAAAGGGCATGGGAGAAGTGCAGTATCTGAACTGGAGTGCCAAGGGGGTAATGTCCCCAATCCTCCAGTCAACTGCACTTCCCAGGTGGGGCAGCACCCCACCCTGCCTCGGTTCACCCTCCTTGGGCTGCACCCTCTGTCCAACCAGTCCCATTGAAATGAACCTGGTACCTTGGTTGGAAATGTGGAGATCAGTTGCCTTCTGCATCTCTCTCACCGGGAACTGCACTCTGGAGCTGTTTCTATTCAGTCATCTTGGCGCAAGTCCCCCATGTGATTACTTTTAAGGAAATCAAGAAGCCCTTAAATATAAAATTCTATCCAATTATTTGAAAGCAAAAAAACCGTGAAAACACAAATGAGAATGTAACTTAGAATGTTGGGAAATCAAAGTGCTTTGTTGGGATTTCTTTACAACTTATTATAAATTGACTGCAAAAATAAGGACCTTGCAAAACTGCTGTTGGTGAAAACCAGATAAGCAAACACTGGAAAAATAGGAATGTATTATGTGAGTATTAGGATCATGACTTTTCAGAGGTTTCTGAGGACTTACATTTAACCATGCATTTAACTGTCTATGGTTTTAATTCCCTAAGTTCAATTTTTGCAACTCACAAGCTTCCTTGGAATTAACTTAGTACTCACTTATAAAAAAGAAACATGAAATACTTGGATGATGTTTTTCTAAAGACAGAAGATATTTTGTAAGTAATCTTGCACTTTAAGAACCTTTATTAAATGTTTAAATATGGAAAATAACCTTGATTCTCCTCTTATTTTTTTTGGATGCACTTTTTAAGTAATTAATTCTACCTTAACTGAAGTTAAATTACTATAAACTATAAAATAACTATTTTAGCAAAGAGTATAACAAATAACTTCAAATTTTTATAATTAAGCCAATTATTTATAATATATGAATACATTTATAAATCTTAATACAAAATTGAATTATAAGGAATTGCATCTGCATTTATGCTGCTGCAATAAAAGAATTTCTTTAAAATCCAAATATTAATATTTGGCAATAATTCCCTGGATAAATAGATATCCTTGACAATAAGCAGCATTTGATAGGTGGCTTTCAGAAGGCAGATTCCCAATACCTCAAACTATCTGGAAACATATCACAGGTATAAAACATATGATACGGAAATTTTCTGCATTAAAATATTTTCTGTTTAATAAAATAGAGGAAATACTTCTACTATAATAGCACCTAGAATGTCAAAAGCATATATCAAGAAAGATCCTTAGAGACAGACAGCTTGACCAGGAATTTGAAATGCAGTTAGATAGATTCTCCCAGGGATGGAAGCAGGCTTATGAGAAATGTAGCTGTTTAGGTACATTTCTGTCCCAGAGACAGACCTTTCAGACAGAAGCAGCTTGAGGAGTGGTGCTGAAGTGGGAAAATAGGCTGTAGTAGCCTTGCATCTCTCTAATAAAGCAAGTGTGTCTGGCTACAAGAAAGTTTCATCTTCCGATCATCTTTGCTTGCCCTCAACTGCAGTCCTCACATCTGCACAGTCAATGCGGAAGACTGATGGACACATGAAAGTTTATTGCTTAAATTGGTTCTTATATATCTCCCTATTATTGGCACACATATACTTTACTGTATATTTGTCTAAAATGTCTCACAAGCTACTTGCTTCTGTACTTATTTATCTTGAATATGAACATTGATTAACATAGATTTTAACAGTGCAATGATTTCATCCCACTATACCCTTTTCTAAGGGTGTAAACCTACCCTATCTCTTTCTCTCTGCTTCTCTCTTTATTTCAAACTATTTAAATATATGCAATTTGAGTAATTTAATTTGGTCCTCAATTTGGTCCTATAATGTTATATGCTTGAAAGCAACCATAGAATCATGATAATTTGAGGAAACATATAGCAATGAAGTCTATTTTGTTTTGATTTGCATTTTGGAAATTCGTAATAAGTAGACTACATTTAAGATAATTTTTTTTTTTTTTTTTGAGACAGAGTTTCGCTCTTGTTACCCAGGCTGGAGTGCAATGGCGCGATCTCGGCTCACCGCAACCTCCGCCTCCTTGGTTCAGGCAATTCTCCTGCCTCAGCCTCCTGAGTAGCTGGGATTACAGGCACGTGCCACCATGCCCAGCTAATTTTTTTGTATTAGTAGAAATGGGGTTTCACCATGTTGACCAGGATGGTCTCGATCTCTTGACCTCGTGATCCACCAGCCTCGGCCTCCCTAAGATAAATTTTTTACAAAAATCTATCTAGAGAGGTAGGAATAACTTGAGTATACCTGAGTATGAAGGGATAATTGTTGAAAGATGGTTTTGTGAAAGGGGTTTAAGGAAATGGTGTCTAGAATTCCTATAGAGACATTATATTTAAACAGCAGGAAAGACATCTCTTCTGCTTTAGGAGAAAATGATGTAGGTAAAATTATATTAATTGATTTGAAAAGAAGGATGGGAATTCGAGAACTATTCTTTATGTATTTATTTAACTAATATTTATTACAAATCTATGTGCAAGACACGGTGATAAGTGTTAGGTCTTTGGCAAGGCACAGTCTGTACACTCACAGAGAAGACAAGCATTAATGGTGTAATTTAAGATAAAATAATTGAGGTCTGTAGAATCCGTAGGAGTTGGCCACTTGTAGAAGAGTAGAGGAGATTGAAGCATTTCAGGCAGAAGATAAATCTGGTATTAAGTCTTAAATTTAAAGATTATATGACAAATTTAAAATACAACAAAAGTTGGCTAAAGCAGGGTGTGTGTGTGGTGTGGGGGAGGGGGGCGTGGAGGGTGAGGTCCAGAACTAGGGATTTTATATTTGGAACAGGATCTTAATGACCCTGCTGCTCCAAGTTTATCGACTTAATTGATGGATTTAAAAATAGTTGGCTAGGCATGGTGACTCACGTCTGTAATTTTAGCACTTTGGGACATCGAGGTGGGCGGATCATGAGGTAGGAGTTTGAGACCATCCTGGCTAACACGGTGAAATCTCGTCTCTACTAAAATTACAAAAAAAATAGCTGGATGTGGTGTCACGCACCTGTAGTCCAAGCTACTCAGGAGGCTAAGGCAGGAGAATTGCTTGAACACAGGAGGTGGAGGTTACAGTGAGCCCAGATAGCTCCACTGCACTCCAGCCTGGGGGACACAGCAAGACTCCATCTCAAAAAAAAAAAAAAGAATACTCCTGGGAATTCCATGAAAAAGGTAAGAGTAGTACAATCATTTGGAAGATCTGGGACACTCACTGTTTACCATCTGCATACTAGTACTCCAGCATTTTGTCAGTCACAATACACATTCTATTGTATGTCATTTGGCCATTGGCCTTACTATAATGTTTAATTTATTAACAGCTTCATCAATTTCCCTCTTCTTTCAGTTTGAGTTATTCTCCTCACCCCTTCTTTCCAATCCCTGCATGAAACTTACTCTTTTTCCAATCTATAAAGGTGGAGGATATCGTGGCTTGCCCATGTCCTCTTTACCTGCTTCTCGACCTAAAATTCATGGTGTTGTCACTATGCCAATAGCGGCATTTCAGCGCTAAATAGCTACATTTCTCATAAGACGTCTTCATTAAGAATACATTTATGTCAGTGCTTTTCTATTCAAGCTTTTCCTCTTCCTTTCAAGTGGTTTGTAAAAGCACGACATTTGTTATCAAAGTTTATAGGCAGTCATAGATCCGTAGTATGGCTTATGCAGATGATGCTGTCTTAAAGTACCACATCTATTTTTTGAAACAGTATCTTTGAAAAGGATCCAATATTAAAAACAAAGAAAAATACACAAAATAAAGAAATGATTCATTTCTGCACTGTTTCCACTGTTTTTCAAAATTTAATTCAACTCTTGCATGTCTATGATTCTCTCCCTCCATGATAGCTCTATGGAGACTATCGTGTCCTCTCCCTCCCTGCTCTTTCTTCCCTCTCTCTCATCACTCCCTTCCCTCTCTCCTCTTTATCCCCTTTTCCACCCAAAGGTGGGTTTCCCCATTTTGGGGCCTTGTTTATTCATCATTGTCATGTGGTATGATAATTATTTCTCCTTGAACTTAGAAATATATTTCATCCTCTCCACTGATTACAGTGCTTGGACCATGACTAACTTAATAGTAAGTGATTGATTTTTGCAGTTCACATATTAGAATACCAAGTTTCCTCTTTATCAGACAGTGAATCTATAGATTTCTAAGACTACTATCTGGGTTCTTGTTTCATGACACATAAATAATGTGACATGCTGACTGAACTATGACATAAGCTAGGAATTGTCCCATAAGGAATCCTGTTCTTCAAATCGATGTCATACAACTAAGCATTACAATGAATGGATGGGATAAAACCCGTCTTTTTGATAGTAAAAGGGATCATTTTACTCGTTTAGCAAAGCCGTTCCCCTCCCCAATTCCATCTTGCTTCATGTCTTTGCTAGCCACACAAGCTTCCGCTGAGTATGGATGCAAAAAGTCTCCTTATGTAAGCAGACTCGACATCAGTTAAGAGAGCTCAATTGGATAAAGTGACAGATAGCTTTCTTACCTTGGAGTCAAGAAACACTTTCACCATTCTCACGGGAATGTGCTATGAAGACTATAGTGTCTTTCGGTAGCTGATTTAAAACAGAGCTGGAAACTCATTCAGTAGCAGAAACACGATCACTACAGTTGTAAAAAGCACACTCTAGAGTAACACACAGTCTGAGTTGCATTTTCTTATCACTGTTTTTCAATACCTCAAATCAAGCATCTAATTTATGAGCTCTACTGAGTCTGAACAAATCATTTGCCCTATTCTGTTTTCTCTTGGTTATATATCCATGCATGCCATCACATTCTTAACGAAAAACAAAAACAAAAAACAGATGCCCATTTAGAAAAAGAACCTCCTTTATTGGGTGCTAATAAATTATACAAGAGTAAGACTCAAGATTAAGATCATTGAAAATCAAAACTCATCTTAGAACTATAGTAATGTAAACAGATGTCTCTTGTATACAGTGTTCCAGGTGGGGATGGGGCTGTTTTCAGTGCCAAGTGAGACTCACATGGGGGTAATCAGAATACATTCTTTGTTTTAGTCACTAAAATTTGTTTTGTAGCAGGATAAATTTCCTGAAATAACATGTGGGAGAAAAAGAAGTTATGTTATACTTAAACTCTACAAATTACTTTAGGCTTTTTGTTTTACTACAAGGAACAAAGTGTACAGAAAACCCTGTAAAATCTAAATTGAAAAGATAAGAAAAGATTATTGTATTGCTAAGTGTGTATTAAGTGTGTGTTAAAAATCTCTGGGGAGTGCATTATTTTCAATCATAGGATGTCATGAAAGATAGAGGAAAACAAAATAAAAGAAAAACATCATTGAAAAAATGTAAGTCAATTGTAGCGCTAGCTTTCTTGAGTTAATTGATAAGTGACATAGGCATAAGTTTGAATATCAGCCTCTGTGCTGTGTGTCATCCATATTCAACCAAGTAAACAAAACACGGCAACAACAAACTTGACTGGATAGGAGCATTGCTTGCAAGGCATTAACATTGTCCTGCATTGGTGTGAAGACATTGGTAGGCATCCAGAGTTCTTGAATCAGCATTTACAAGTCATCTGAAAGAGCTCATCTCATCTTGGCATAGTTGGTATTTTTCTTGTTATAATATGGGCCCCAAATTTCATGTCTATCCATTTTCACCTGACAAAGTAGAGTACATGGTCTAATTTATTATTAATATATTTAGGTGAGAGTGGACCATTCATAAAGCAGAAATAAATTGAGAAACTTTGCATGCACTTGATTTCCTTAATTTTATTTAGAATGATTCCACCTTCATTCGAAAGCATTAAGTTGTTGTTCTTTCTGACCTCACAGGCATTTCAGTTTCTAAGGATTTTGAATGTAATTAAATAATAAGCATGACTAATCAATACCTCTAATCATCAACACTCAGAAATTAATATAAACAGGTGGAATTGTAAATACTATTTTCTCCATTAGACAGTCTAAAAACAAGATTGAATTAGGATGGTTCTTCAAAATCAGAATTTAGAACTGAATTTAAGGGAGTTTCTAACTATGACCAGAAGAAGGGACTTCCTCAATGAAAGAAAACTCATGGCCTAGGATTTGGTCTCTGATAATCTAAAGAAAGATTACGTGCTTTTGGGAAAAAAGCGTTTTCTAATTAATCACTTTTTAAAATCTAAATAAAGGGAGTCCATTCAAGATCAGAAGCTGTAACAAATAAATACAATACAATAAAATAAAGAAGCTTGTTTTTTAAACTCCAAGATCTACTAAAAAACGTATTATCAAGTATTTTACCATTAAAGGCAATGGTAAAAACCTCAATTACTCTTGCATCAACCTATATTTGATTATGTAACCTATTAATTTAGGCCTTCCATGACTTTTTTTTAAACTCACAACAATGTGTTAGTCAGTTACATTTTAATTTATGAAATACTAACCTTTGAGGTAAGACGTTTTAAAACATTTTTTAATCCACCTTACACGTTGAGGTTGTGTGTTAGAAAAGCAAGAAGTTGCGTAGATGATCTCTGGTCTCTTTATATTCTATAAATTTGGAAACTTTTAATGTATATATTTGAGTTGTATGAGGTTTTTATATACATATCTTATATTTTGAACCTGGGTTTAAACATCCTGAATCCAAAATATATACTCTGATCAAGGCCTTTATCATACTCATTCCAATCACCTGTTTCCATGACCAACTTCCCCATAAACTTTATGCACTTTGATGTTAGAAAACTAACATTTTATACACCTACAATGTACCCACAAAAACTAAAATGAAAATTTTAATTAAAAAAGCAAACTAATATTGTTTTCGTTTGTATTTTTAATACTTGGCATTTTGAATGGCATTAGAATGCCATGTAGACGCTGAATAAATTTGTAATAAATTCCTGAATGATTAAATTCATTCATTTAGTCAACAAAAAGAAAATAAAGGAAATACAACTTTAGAGTCTTAAATTGGATATCAAATTTAATATTCATTCAATATTAATAAATATTAAATTTAATAAGTAAACATTAAATTCAATATGAATTCTCATTTTTTCCTATATTTATTGATGTGGCAAGGTACCCCATTCAACACATTTACCTCTCAGAATTTCTTGAAATTTAATGTACCCAGGTGATGCAGTCCTAATCAATGAGAGTAAGTCACTAGATGGTCCAGATTTGGCTGCCGTTGATTTTTGCCTTATTTTCTCCTCCTATTCTCCTGTCGGGAAAGTGAAACAGATGATGTCAGGAGGTGCAACAGATGATTATCAACCATGAAAATTAGTCATTCCCTAAGGATAGCAAAGTATGGAAGAAAGAATGTGGTTCTTAAATAGTGGTATCAGCTGTGGCTTGCCTAACCCCCATCTCCTTCATGTAGGGTAAGAAAAACAAACAAGCAAACACTATTTTATCATGGTTTCTGTTAATTGCACTCCAATGCAGTCCTGATAAAGTGATTATTCAGGTATCAGTGGGAGAAAATTGTGCTCACGTGCTTCAGAGAAACAGTAGTGAGTGTGAGACACATCTTACCGTCGTAAAAGGGCAGGAAAACATACAAATAAGGTTTAAAAATATTTTTGTGAAATTTTACATTCTGTATTTATGTAAAAGGAATTGCCACGTGCAGTGGCTCATGCCTGTAATCCCAGCACTTTGGGAGGCCGAGATGGGTGGATCATGAGGTCAAGAGATTGAGACCATCCTGACCAATATGGTGAAACCCCGTCTCTACTAAAAATTAGCCAGGCATGGTGGCACGCACCTCTGGTCCCAGCTACTCGGGAGGTTGAGGTGGAAGAATTGCTTGAACCTAGGAGGCGGAGGTTGCAGCGATCCGAGATTGCGCCACTGCACTCTAGCCTGGTGACAGAGCAAGACTCTGTCTGAAAAAAAAAAAAAAGGAATTTAGATTTTAGAGTCAAAAAATATATTAAGAATAGTTTCAATTTTTATTAAATGAGGTCATATAGTTTAATAATATTAGCATTACTATAATTCTGATTAGGAAAATACAGTGAATAAATAACAATATATAATGTTCTATAAAGAATTGGATATAGACAGAAAAAATCACTTAAGAACAGAAGGCATGAAACTCACAATTTTTTTAGTGAGGGGAGTAAACAGAGACTAATAGAGTCAGCAAACACATAATGTCATCAAGACCAAGAAAATATTTTTACCCTCCACACTTAACCCATTGATTGTCTGATATAGTAATTTTAAGAATAAAACTTTGCTTCTTCAGCCTTTGACTTTATTTAAAATGGATATTAGATTTGAAATTAACCTAGAAAAGTTAACATTTAAGTTTTAATGAATCCTTTCTCTCAGTAGAAATAAGTAAGTTTATCAAAGTATCCTTAGCCAAATGGAAAGGGGTGTGTGTGTGCACGTGCATACATTCATGAGCACTCATGAGCATGTGTGTGACTACATGACTGTATGTGGAGTTTGGGGCACAAATAGGAGGAAAAGAAAATGAGAAAATTAAGAACTGAAAGGACTGATACTTCCAAATTTTGTTTGTATGTCTTGTTTTCATTATAATTATGCTAGATTAAAACTCAAACTGAAGACTACATTTTACTATTTCTTGAAACGAATAATATGAGCTCAGCCTCCCTAGAAGGATCATGGAGCAGAGTAATTCTTCATGAAAGGCTCTAGGATCTGTCTCCAAACCGAATATCAATCCCCTGCCCTGCAGACTCCAGCAGGGTATTAAGTATCAGCTGCCTCAAAGGTTGGCGCCAACCTTCTTCTTCAGCGCACCACAAACCAGAATTAATTGCAAATCAATCGAACAAAGTACAACTGATCAGTAAACTAATTAGTAATTTTAGCTGTTCATCCTGTCTTTATTTACTAGGGGGAAAAGTGGGAAATAGTAGTGCCTTTCAGACCACATATAAGATTCCTGTTTTTCCCTCACTGCCTTCTACTTCTCTACATGCTTATGTTACAAGAATATTCTTATGGAAATGTTTCAAAAAGCTTATGTTGCCTAAATATTATGCAAATAAGATTTTAATTTTTCTATTCTGGAAATATGAATTAGCTTTGACAACAAAACAGCTTCTTTACTGGAAAAAAAAATACTAGATAATTTATTCTATACAAAACGATATATTCTATTTTTAAATCACCACTTGAGAAAACATTTAATTGATATAACATATTTTCACCATTTTTGTTACATTATAGTCATCCTGTCTTAAACAGTAGATATGTCAAGTTCTCTGATTTAAGGTAATTAATTTCACTACATGTGCAATGACTTTTTTCACTGTTCTTTGGCATATAATGAAAACACAAATACAAAATAAAGCTATATTTCTAACCTTCTCTGTCACCTGTCAGTTCAAAAGAATTCGCCTTTAATATTACCCCCTATGTTGCCTGTTAGTGATCAGAGGTTCATATTATTTACCTTCTATAGACCTGAGACCTGATGTTGAATATGAATTTTTTCTTTATTACTTAATTACAGGGCAGAATATCAATTTCCAGTGACTTACTAGGCTGGGTTTATGTAAAATTACTGTGCTTGAGAAAGAAATTAGATTCAAATTAGTATTGCAATTCAGAAGATTATACTTTTTTTAGCCTAGCTAAAGAGAGATATTTAAGAAATTCCCTCGTCTTATGGGCTCAGGTCATTATTAGTACTGTACTGTGAATACATATAGTAGTAGCTAAGAAAAGTAAATTTTTACATACACTCGTAAAAATACAGTTAGTTTATTTGTGAACACTTGAAATTTCCATGGAAATTCATCCAGTTAACTGAGTTACAATACTCCTCTAGAAGGCTCTGCTGCTTAAATATCAGTGATAGAGAAAATGTAAATGGTCATGGTGTTGCTTTTATTGCTGGAAAGTAATTGATCTACTTAATAATCCTTCTTTTATAGCATGTCTCCAAAAATAAATATATTTCAATAGAATATTCTAAGAAAAAGTATAGATTAAAAAACTAAAACAGTAGAAAATGATTGTTTTTCAATGAACACTCAAACCTTATTATAAAATTTATTTAATATTAGCTATCCTCCCATCATTCTTTGTTAAATAGTTTACACCTTCTCTGTTATCCAAAAAAAGCATTTTTAGTAATTGTCTTACATTATAAGAGATAATCCAGTCCAGAAGCAAGTGTTAATAGAAAGAGCTCAGAGAAACTGTTGGTGCTAGCCAACAAGCAAACAAGCATCAAAACAAGCAAAGCAATACAAGATGCCTTCTACAAACAATATGATTGCCAATGTTTGATTTTATGTTTGAGATATAGAGTGTTGAATGTGAAAATGATTAATGACCAAAAGATGGCTATCATTCTAGAAGGACTTGGGAACGGGGAATTACGTAGTAAGAAACAGACATTATCTAATGTATCTAACCTAGATTGAGTAGATTTTCTTAGCTACACTCTGTAGGTTAGTCAATTAAACTTGTGGGTGACTGTCCCACTACGACAGAACTTTAAAATGAAGACATTGTAAGGTCTCACTTTTAACTGATAACTTGTAGGCAGTTTATCAAGATGCATGGACACATATCTAGGAGCTGTCAAAATCCAGGAGTGCCAGAAGAAGTATACATTTGAGGACACTTAAGAAATCAACTATGAAGTTTAAACCAAGCGAATAACATTTTATTTAATTTTTTTATCAGAAAGCTAATGTCCTTTCATCACTACCATTGAGAAAAAGTACAGAATTTAATGACCAAATCGTTATGAATAGAAAATAACTAGAGATTTGCTTTGTTTTCACCATAGCACACATTTTAGATACTGTGGGTCTCTACTGATATTGTTGAAATAAATAACCACAATCAAAGCAATTCCTAAGAAAAGTAATACAATAAATTTAAAGGTACAAATGTAATTTCCTATTAATTGATCTCTCCACATTTTTACTAGGTTACAAAAGGAGAGAGCAATCACATTTTTTGAAGAGATATTTTTATGCCATGGCCCAATATGATCTTCACAGCAGACAACATATAGCTGGGCATTGATTTTTGTATACACTCTGACAATCATATTTTAATTGGTTATTTAGACAATTTGCATTTTAAAGTGATATAGTTGGACTAGTATTTAGCATGTTTTTAAATTTTTTCTATTTGTTGTATTTCTTCTTTGTCCTTGCTATTCCCTTCTCTTCCTTTTCTGGTTTTAATTGAAAATTTTATGGCATTCAAGTTGATCAGCTCACTTACTTTTTCAGTTATACTTCTATGAAAAAAAAATTAGCAGTTTTCCTAGAGTTTACACTGTGCATTGCTAACTAATCTAAGTCCATCTTAATTAACACTGTGCCACTTCATGCATAGTACATGTATCTTATAACAGTTTTCTCAATTCTTTTCTCCCATTCTTTGTGACATTGCATGTGGCATTCTTTCTACTTATTCATATACTATGATAACCTAAAATATTACTATTATGACTTTAACAAGTTATATTTTAGATTAGGTGAGAATAAGAAAACTAATATATTGTACTTTGCTTTCATTTATTTCTTCTTTTTATTTTATTTATTTATTTATTTATTTATTTTTGAGACGGAGTCTTGCTCTGTCGCCAGGCTGGAGTGCAGTGGCACAATCTCGGCTCACTGCAACCTCCGCCTCCTGGGTCAAGCAATTCTTCCGCCTCAGCCTCCGGAGTAGCTGGGACCACAGGTGCATGTCACCACGCCTGGCTAATTTTTGTATTTTTAGTAGAGACAGGATTTCACCATGTTGGCCAGGATGGTCTCGATCTCTTGACCTCGTGATCCGCCTACCTCGGCCTCCCAAAGTGCTGGGATTACAGGCGTGAGCCACTGCGCCTGGCCAGAAAAACGTCTTTTAACATTTCTTTTGCAACAGGTATGCCAACAATCAATTACTTATTTTGCATTCACTTTTGAAGCAGAATTTTACTGGATACAGAAGTCTCTGTTGGCAGTGACTTTCTTTGACATTCTACTCTCTTTTTGTTTGATGGTTTCTGATAAGAAGTTCACTCCAATTTGTATCCTTGTTCCACTTCAGACAAATCATTTCCCTCCCACACTCTTAGCCCAAGCGCTTTAATCCAGATTTTTCTGTCTTTGGCTTTCTTCAGTTCTTATGTGATAGATAAGTGTATGTTTGATGTTGTTGTAGTTGTTATAATTGCTGCTGGTGGTGGGGTTGGTTGGTTGGTTTGTTTTGGTATGTATCCCACTCTTGGTGTTCTCCAAACTTTCTGGATCATGGAAGGATCTTGAAGTCTGTTATTATGTTGGCAAAGTTTTCATCTTTATTTATTCAAATATTTCTTTTGACTTTTTTATTTCAGACCTTCCAGTTACATCATTGTTATACCTTTTGAAATTATCCTGCAGTGGTTACATGTTCTGTTCTGTTTTTGTTTTTTTCCTTTTTTTATCTTTGTTTTTCAGTTAAGAGGTTTCTTTTAAGCTTATAAATTCCTTCCTCAGCTGTGTCAGGTACATTGTTGAGTGCGAAGACATTCTTCATTTCTGTTGCAGTGTTTGATTTCTCGTGTTTCCTCTTGATGTTTCCATAGTGTCTCCATGAATCTGCTTACATCGGGCAACCTTCTTACTTGCTGTCTAGTTATTTTCATTAGAGCCTTAACATACAGTTTGAATCCTAATCCCAAAATCCAAAATTATTCATAATGGACACAACCAAAAGGCATCAAAACTTTCTTTCATGTACAAAATTATGTAAACTATCATATAAAATTACCTTTAGGTAATGTGTATATGAAACATAAATGAATTTCATGTTTAGACTTGGGTTCCATTCCCCAAGACATTTCATTATGTATAATGCAAATATTTCAAGTCTGAAAAATTTCAAAACACTTCTGGTCTCAAGCATTTTGGATAGGAAATAGCTTGTATTCATCACAGTTATTTTAAATTTCCTATATAATAATTTGATCATTTGTGTCAGAGTCCATTTCTGATTATTACTCTATTTAGACTGCTTTTACTTACTTGCCTTTGGCATGTTTTTTCACTTTTGGTTGAAAATTGGACATATGCATCACATCATAAGGGGCATGAAGAGATGTTTAGTGAGGATGTATGGGCTAAGACTTGGTTGTGTTTAACGTTTATCCTAGCTATAGGTGCCAGAATCTTCAAAATCCTCTAGTTCCTTTATTTTTGTCTTTTCTCTTGAGTTCGAGCTTCCCTGTGTGTTCTTCTTCAGAAAGCATTTGTATTTTGCAGCTATTTCATCTCTAATGCCCTATCGAACTCAAGCATTGTTCATGCAGATAATGTGTGAAGAACAGAGAGCATTCTATAATTTTCCTGTTGAATATTACCATCTTTGGTGAACTCATATTTTGAGGCTGTGACACTCACAAGTGTATTTTTAGTGATACAACTTATTTTTCTCCTTCTCTTATTGCAGTATCCCCAATCTATTTCCTTGATTTATCAATCCTTTTTGAGTATTTGTTGCTGTTGTTTGATATTTGTTTATTTACTCCTTAGGTGGGATAGCAAGGCAACAAGTGGTTCTAATGGCAAGAGGAATGTCCTTTCCCAAATGGCATAAGACTTTGGTAAAGCCAGTTCTCCTAGAATATAGGCCTTTTCTATGGAGAAGGTCATGAGTATGTTTTACAATTACTCCTTCCACCCTCTGCCACAATCATGAGGGCATCTTTTCAGATTTTCTCCATGACAACTTGTAGGGGGAGGAGTTATTCCTAGAGGTAAAAACCTATGAAAATATGGTGACTCCCCTAAAACTTTAGGCCAAAGAAGTGTTACACTATCATGCTAATCTACACAAACACACATTTGGACTCCAGCAGTTTGTCACAATGACCATTTCAATGTTTCTACCAGAATATGGCTTCAACAACTTGTGCTGTAAACAAGCATATCAACTGTGTCTCTCTGTATCAGCCTGTCTCTCCAGATTTGGAGATGGCAATTTGCCTCATAATGTCATCTCATTGGTAGAATCAAAAAAAGTCATTAATTTTCCTTTTGTCCAGTTTTTTCTTGTTGTAAGATTGGAGTGATGAATTTCAATCTCTTTCCATGTTAGAGCACAAAAGAGAAGTCAATACTATACAGCTATACATACAGAAGCACAGGTTATTATAACACACCATGAGGAAGGAAAACAATGTAGGAGATAGAAGAAACTTTTGGAGCTAGATCACATGGATAAATTAGCCATGTGAAGATTCAAAGAAAGAATTTTTTAGACAGAATATCACAAAGCACGTAGGTGCAAAAAAAAAAAAGCAGTAGAAGTACATCATGTGATACAGTTTGGCAATAGTATAGAGTACAAGAAGACAGTAAAATAAATGAGTTTTTCAAGAAAAATATACAAGGGCCTGCATAATTTTCTAACATTAGTCTAATCACTAAGAAAGATTTGTCTGTGATAAGTGTGTCCTACTCCTCATTTTAAATATTAGATATTCAAAATACCTAACTAGTACTAGATTTTCAAAATAATCTAGCTAGTGTTAGATTTTCAAAATATCTAACCAGCATTAGCTATTCAAAATTCCAACCAATTTGCATTCAGTTTACTTTAGCAGAAAATAATGGTAAGGAATAGAAAAACTAGTTATTTTTTTCCTTCTACTTTTTTTTTCTTTTTTTGCAGGGATGAGATATACAGGAACTTTGAGGCAGGTTGGTTAGCAAGAGTACAATTCTTTATCTTGTTGCCGTAGCCATTTTTCAGAAATAAAGACTTTCACTTATTTTTTATTACTTTTAAAAAGTTTTGATCGATACATATTTGTACATATTTATGAGGCACTGAGAAAATAAGATGTTTGAACATCTCCTTCCTCTATAGGAAGGCAGCTATCCCGACTCCTACATAGATAGCCATAGCAGGCAATGATGTTACGTACACATACAAAATAATTTGTGCAATATTTTTCCACCCTTATCATACAAATGTGACTCTTGAATTTATACACTGACAGAAGAATGTTGTCCCAATAACTTTGAATCAAATAGCTAACAACACTGCTGTTTTTATCTTTCTAGTTTATATTTCAACTCTCTGGATTCAAGGTCTATATTCATTTATCTTTCTTTTTATTTCTGAAGAAGCAAGGACACTGACAATGCTACTTACAGAAGAAATAGGAACAGATGTAGGTTTAGGATCAAGTGAGAAATTCTTATTCATTCAATAACATAATAAATGATTTGACTTCTAAGTGGCTTGAGGAGCTTTAAATAAATAGGCAGATTGCATTAAATTTAAAAATATATATTTTTGATGACATTTATTTCAAACATAAAAATAGGCATTAACCATGATACTCTTTAATTATGAGTAGATTTCTGCCTCCTTCTTGCAGTGGTTCTGAAACTGAATTTTCTGTTGGGGTAAGTGGGTTATAACAAAAGGATAGTAAAGAGATGTGTGAACAGACAGATCAATTACTTCACAATAAACTTGAAGAAGAGGTAACTCAAGAAGAGGAGGGAATGCTCAGGGATATGCTCTGGTTCACCTTGGATATGGACTCTATGGAAACTTTTTCTTTCCCCCAACTCAGCTTCTCTGTTCTCTTTGTATTACTCTTTAATTACTCCTTCATTTAATTTTGTCTTCTTTGGTTTGGTTGCAGATGGATCTGTTTGAATTGGAGAATGTCTTTCTAGTAATTAGAAAGTAGCTTCAAGTTTCTTTAATCACCTATGGATTGAGCAAAATCCTGTCAATACACTGTATCTGCACTCCTTAACAATATCCGTGGAGGGCCGGGGGTGGTGGTTCACGCCTGTAATCCCAGCACTTTGGGAGGCTGAGGCAGGTGGATCACCTGAGGTCAGGAGTTCAAGACCAGCCTGGCCAACGTAGTGAAACCCTATCTCTACTAAAAATACAAAAATTAGAAGGGCATGGTGGTGGGTGCCTATAATCCCAACTACTGGGGAAGCTGAAGCAGGAGAATCACTTGAACCCAGGAAGCAAAAGTTGCAGTGAACCGAGACCACGCCATTGCACTCCAGCCTGGGCAACAAGAGAGAAACTCCGTCTCAAAAAAAAATATATATATATATATATATATGTCTGCACAGGTCCAAGGATTTTGGGAAACTCAGAATGTGCTTTTGCATTTAGCAGTCTCAGGTTTTATGGAATTTATTTCATTAATTGGAAAACACGCTTGTATCCCACCTGGTTCTTATGTCAGCATCTTCTAGCATAGGAAAATTTAATTGTTGATCTTCATTCCTTCACTGGTCTGTGCTTTTATCCCACTTATTACAGTCAATTTTATTATATGTTAGTACTCATTGTACTTCTGGTCATCACCTGGAAACCCAAGGTCAAGACTCCAAAAAGATGTCACAGGCATCAGAAATGGAATATAGATATGAAAAGCTATGCTACTTTATTATTAATCATTCCTTCAGTTAACCCAAGATACCCACCTTGGCTGGCAAAATACATGCACAGCTTTTAAACTCAGGGTTTAGGGAGCTTTATAAACAGAATTGTAGCAAACATGGTGAATGGCTAAATCTGGTCAAAAGTGCAAGATTAATATAAACAGATTTTCCTACAGAGTCCAAAGGACTGTCAAATAAAAGATCAAGCTCCTCTTCCCAAAGGCATTACTTTCCCCATGTGCCTTTAATTTCTAATCGCCTTTCTTTGCTTTCAGATTTTCACTGCCACCCAAGTCCTTCTAAATGTTCTTGCATTAAATGTCACCCTGCTCATAGGTTAGGGCCTCATCCTGGATCCTTTCTCCTATTCCATTTGCACATTTCTCAAGTGTGAGTCATTTACTCTAGAAATTATCTTAGGATTTCAACAACACAATAAATGCTGATTATAACACCATATGCTAAATGTAAGAGAAGATGAAAAGAGCTTTTTGTGCTCCAGGTTTTGAAAGAAAATCCAGAATGAATAAGGACCAACTAGATTGGATTTCAGCACACTTCATGCTTTAACTGCTTTACTTACAGGACAGAGCATTATTGTATACATCTCCCAAGGATCAGTCATGTTCCAAGATAGTATAGGCTGATGCCATTCAGAAGTAGACAATATTTGCAAAAGTTCCTTTTCTATTCATGAATTTTAAAATTCACATTTTGATGTTAAACAATAAGTTATTCTAGGGCATTCCAAATATTTGTACCACTCTTTTCTACCTTCAATTATTTAAAAACAAAAGCGAAAATATTATCTTTATGACTGCTAAAGGCCAAATTGGAAAATGTAGCTTTTAATCGCTTTGCTATATGGGTTTGCACTATTAAATCCCAGTCACAGGTAAAGCTAACCTTGGACAGGCCTTCCCATGTAGGCCTGTGCAGGTTCTATTTATGATCTGAAAGAGCAGAAGGTAACTCATCTGTCTGCAGGCAATCTTGCACTCAAGAGGAGGAGGACAGATCAGATCTCCGTGTGCTTAATTATTCTCAGAGAAGTCTATCTCTCTATGTCCACAGTGTTTCAAGCAAACAAAGAGAAAATCTTTCAAGAATGCTAAGAGAGCATATAAAGTGTTTTCTTCTAACATAGAACAGTATAAGTTCCTACCAGTTTATTCATAACTTCAAAATCCCAAAAGCTCTAATTCTTTTAAGTTTGCAGGAAACACATTTGACTGCAAAACCTCAACTGAACAGATATAAACTATTTATTTACTATTCCTACTTAGGGTCAATATTTGTTATTTTTGTTATGGACATATTAACCTGTTGGTAAGCTGTTGTCTAGTAATTCTGATCCATTCCTCCATATTGGCTCTGAAAAGCTGGGGCTTAAACTTACCCAAACTACATTTCTCCTCTGCCAACTGGTTTCCAGTTATATTGGTACCAGTACCTGGCACAAAAAGCAGGCAGGAGGAGGGAAGAAGGACTTGCTTCTTTATATTTGTTCATTTTCTTAACAGAAACATTTTAACAGCTCATTTTCATTTTCAGGTACTTTTGGTACATGTAGAATCAGCATCATAGCTTCAGTGGAGCAGTGCTCTTTTCCAATATTTTATATTCTGATAAATTCTTGCTATTATTTTCTCTGAGTCTTTCAATGCATTCTTCTTCATGCTTTTATATCTCCAATATCTGTGTAACTAATCTATGTTAAACTTTCTTTAGTGAGATTTCTTTTTTCAGCTTTCTCGAGGTATAAGTGGCAAATAGAAATTGTACACATTTAAGGTATACAACTTGATGTTTTCATATCGGCACAATTAAGTTAATGAACATATCCATCACCTCACATAGTTACTATTGTCTTTCTTTTTTTATTTTTGTGCAGTGAAAATATTTAAGATCTATCCTCTTAGCAAATTGTAAGCATACAATATAGTATTGTTAGCTATAGTCACTTGGTTTATTTGTGCCATTCTAACAAAATACCCAAGACAGGATAATTTATAAAGAACAGAAATTTATTTCTCATAATTCCAGAGTGGAAAGTCCAAGATAAATGTGCCGGCTGATTCCGTTGTTTGGTGAGGGCTGCTCTGTGCTTCCAACATGGCACTTTTTTGCTGCATTCCTGGAAGGACAAAAATGCTGTGTCCTTACATGATGGAAGGCAGAATGGCAAGAGAACCAAACAGTGTGTGAAGCCTTTTTTATAAGGGTCTTGTGAGAGGAACCCTCATGGCCTAATCACCTTTAAGGACTCCACCTCTTCATACTATGGTACAGGCCATTGAATTTCTATACCTGAATTTTGGAGGAGAAACACTCAAACCATCGCACTCAGCATGCTGCACATTAGATCCCCAGAATTTATTTGTTTTGCGTAAGTGAAATATTGTACCCTTTGACACAGCTCTCCATTTCCCCCTTCCTCTCTCCCTAGCAACCACCATTGACCAGTTTAGATTCCACATATAAACGTGATCATGTGGTATTTGACTTTCTGTATCTGGCTTCTTTTACTTAGCTGAGATTTCTTTTTTCTCAACTGAACCCTGATTGCTAGTGGCATGCTCTCCTAGAATATGCTGGGTATATTATGAAATATGTGGTATATGCATAATCTATCTTTCTAAAATTCAGAATTGCAAAATATATCTCTTTCTAAAGGTTTTGAATAAGGAATTGGGGAAAAGAATTTTTTTTTTTTAGTGCTTTTTGGATAGTTGCATGCCAATTTTCTGAGTCGGTTTTTCAAAAGACAGATTCCTGTACTACATAGAGATCTCAGAATCTGGGGATATGATTTAGGACCTAGCATTATCAAATAATCTCCCAGATTATCCTTGTTGCTATGGTTTAAATCTTTTTATCCACTAGAAAGCAAAATGTGTTACATATACTTTAGCAGCTACTTCCTTAAGGCCATAGAAACTGTGAACCGACCATTCCAAAATGTCATTAATTTACTACATACAAAAGCCTATGTTCTAAGTCGCGGCTTGCAGAACGTTTTAGTACATTTTCACACTGCTATGAAGACATACCTGAGGCTGAGTAATTTATAAAGTAGAGAGGTCTAATTGACTCACAGTTTTGGAGGCCTCCGGAAACTCCACAATCATGGCAGCAGTGGAAGAAGCACATCTTACGTGGAGGCAGGTGAGAGAGAGCTTGCAAGAGCTGCGGAAACTGCTTTACAAAACCATCAGATCTCGTGGGAACTCACTACCGCGAGAACAGCATGAGGGAAAACACACTCAGGATCCAATCATCTCTCGCCAGATCCCGCACTCGACAGGTGGGGATTACAAGGATTGAAATTTGAGATGAGATTTGGGTGGTGACACAGCCAGACCATATCAGGGAACAGAGAGGAGATTATAACTCTATTCTTAAAGTTATACTAGTATAACTCTGACTGAGAAAATGAAATATGTATATTGGTTAAAGCACAGTTTGGAGCTGGCTTCCATGGGTACAGTCCTTGGTACTGCAGATTAGAGTTGAGTCATTTTGCACACTTTCTTCTGGTATGTAGCCTCTGGTTCCGCTCAGCCTTTCTAAGTGGATTCACCCAGCAGCTGCTGCTTTTTATGTTGTCTCCTCCTTACCACCATTTAGGGATGCTTATAGAGATGCTAATGGATTTTTAACAACTGCCCTAATGTTCTACAGTTTCTGAATTAAGTATGCAAATGAAGCTATGCTTGTAGCCCCTTAGGAAACATTCCTTCTCAATAGTGATTAAACAAGAATCATAGTGTTCAAAGGTTGAAATGAGTTATGCACCCAAATTGCCAGCAAGATAGTGAAGGTATATGAATACAAATTGTATTTAATTGATGTTACCAAACAGCAAATAGAAAGCAATCCCTCCATGTGATGCAAATATAAAACTATTTAAATATTCTGAATACAAATATGTAGAGTCACACCAGCACATACTTAGAATCATAAATGTTTGGCTTGAAGGGACTTTGCTGATATTGAAACATAATCGTTATATAGATCAGTAGTCTTCCAAATCTTTTACATTGGGCACTACTATATTAATGTATTTGTGTGTAAACATAGAAGTACTACTGTATTAATACAATATGCATATTATTAATCCTACAGAAAAAAATACGACAGAAAGCACAAAATACACAGGGAAGTTTCAATGTTGTCCTCCTGAATCTCAAAAGAGCGTGTGGTATGTACTATCAGGTAAACACACCTGGAGATTATCAGTCTAGCGAAAGTAATCAATATCCACATAGGAGGGAAAAGCAAATCAACAATACCAGAAATGGAATTTATCCATCATCAGTCCCAGATCTCTGAGGTAAGCATATTTACACTCGCTCTGCTGTATGTGACAGTCAATGAGAAATCTTGTGTTGTGGATAACTGTGTCCCCTCTTAGCTAGCTTTCTCTTCCCACTGCCTCATGGTTTGGTTTTGTATTACAAACAGAAAAGTTGTTGAAAGCATCTCACCCACCACATTCCTACTTTATTTGCCCCTTTCACTGTCGCCTTTTCTAACACATTGTCTGGCCTCCCTGCATTACCTTTTCCCTAAAACACTATTTGTGATTATTATATAGATATGTACTATGAATACCAGTATATGTTTCCAAAAGATAGATTTTCCACAAATTAAAATATTCGATTTAGCTCTAAATATGGAAACTAAAAATATGCAACCCACTGTGAAATGAATTACTCATACATCGTGTGTCACATTTTAAACTAATAACTCTATAACCTTAAAATACAGCTCAATCTTAAAGTATTAATTTTGAAATGATGCATTTGTGCTAATGATTTACTGGGAGGAAAAATCCTTTAATCTAACCTTTTTGCTTATGAACTTGAAAGTTGAACTTTATAGAAATGACTGACTGCAACAGCAGGGCTTTTCACCAGCTGATCAAAATTAACAGTTTCTTTCAATTGTTCTAATTAAGACCAAGGGGAGTTCTGGAATGTACCAATGGTATCTCAAATTGCTCCCTAGCTTAAGACTAGCTCCTGGGAAGGAATATCAGCTTTTACCTTTCCCTACAAGTAGTTTAGTCTAACTTGCTATTATTACTGTTTACTAAAAGGCTTTCTATGAATACATCCCAGGAGAATTTTTTTTTTTCACTCTGTTTCATCAGGTTAGAAAACAAAACAATTAAAGATGAGAAACAATGATCTCGAGTAGAAATTGGTTAGAAACCAGATGCTTTATCAATGATCTGTGAAATTGATGAGAGCACTATAAACATGTTAGTATTTTACATAGTAATAATTTTATCTTACTCTAATTATTTCATATATATATATATATATATATATATATATACTGGAAGTCTAAGTGGAGAAAACATTTAATTGAATCGTGATCATGGTAATAATATGAAAATTAGATTTACTTGAATTGTAAGTAATATAAGAGTGCTGCTTTAAAGTATATAGTTTTCATACTAGCTGAATATATCTCAAAAAAGAGTTCTACCTTTGAAAAGCAATTCTTTCCTACTAAACTGTAGTCTGTTGTCATTCATCATCTAAAGTTCTGACCTAGGTTATTAATAAAACTTATGTACTTTTTAAAATAGTAATTTATTTTAATCTTATGCATTTACAATGTTTATTTATTTCAGGACTTTATTTAAATGGGTTTTCTATTTAAATAAAACATCAACTGTAAAATTGTATGAATAATGAAGAGTATATACAAGCCAATGCCAATATTTTCATCACTGAAGCAAAAACAGGGAAAAGTTTTAAATCTTGACCTGTATGTAATTGCATGGCAAATAATTTAGATGTTATTATAAAGTTATTTTAAAAATTAGATGAAAAAGTATGTTCAAGATCAACCAATTAAATTCTGAGTATCAAATGTATAGGATAAGGAGTTCGATCCCTATAATTTAACTAAACACCAGCTTGCTTAAAAGTGTGATTGTGTTATGGGTGATGAAAATATGTTGCCTTGCTTCATTAACATTTCAAACCATTTCTTCTTTGCATGTGACAATTCTCAGTTTAAAGACCTTTGAAAGGGCATACTCTTTAACCTCATACACAATTGTGAAATAAGTAATTGACTCTTTCAACTCTCATGGTGGTGTTAAGATATAAGCAATCTCTTGTTGTAATTAGCATTCTTTCTTAGGAAAAGGATGATGGCTGGGTGGCTAAATGGACTAGCAGTTTTCAGAGAGCATTCCCTTCCCTAGGGCTGGACACAGACTATTTAAAACCACTGTGAAAGAGTCAACAGGATTAACATGGAGTCAACTTCCTTGGGAAATGGAGCCAAAGAGATTCGAAGGAGACAGAATACTTCAAGGCAATCACACTAGTAGTGAAAATCTCCAGACTTACGGTCCTGTCACATCTAATTTAACTGATGGCATGAACATTAAGCAGGACTACAAAGACTTTTTTTATGAGCCTAAACTCTTTTTTTACTTCCTGAAAGCTTAGGATATTTCCTTTTTTGTTTTTTTTTTTTTCAAAACAAAAACTTAAGTGAAATCCATCATAAAAACTGGGAAACACCTTCTATTTACTTAGACATACATGCAAGAAGATTAACACTTTTAAATAGAAGCATTTTTAGCATGAAATGTCTTTTGTTTAATTTGTAACTCTTATCATGTATCCTTTTACATTTTTAGTTATAAAGAAATTATTAAAGTTTCTTGAAAGAAATTTCATCAAGGATTTGTGTACTTTCCTGTTGGGAATTTAAATATACAAGTAGAAACAGAACTTCAGGAGACTATTTCATTATTGATACAATGACTATTTCATTGGCAAATGTGAAGTCCAAATATTCTGTTAATATTGGGTTTTTCCTAGAAAACGTACAAAGCAAAAATGTAAAGTATAAAGAGCTATCATTCTTTAACTGTATAATTAGGAAAGCATTTTAACTATTAATGATATACAAATTATTATGATACATATTTAGTTTAGTAGTCAAGAGGTAGATAACAATTAGCTCCTCCCACTAAAGCATTTACAGTATAGTTGGCTAATCAGATATATTAATGATAACTAGGATCTATTAATTACGGACTGTAGACTATGTCTAGAATTAACCAGCTTCTAGGTTGAAACTTCAGTACTGATATAACCATTGGGTCAGCATTTTATTCTTCCCTAGGAGAGTTGCAAATGTCAAAACCCCAAACTGGGTCTATGGGAAGGAGAAAGTTTGAGGTGTTAATTATTTATCAAATTCAAACTAGATTGATTTGCCAAGGAATTTGTTAAAATATAAAAATGATGATGATTTTTTTATTACACTTTAAGTTCTTGGATACATGTGCAGAACACACAGGTTTGTTACATAGGTGTATACATAGGTATACACGTGCCATGGTGGTCTGCTGCACCCATCAACCCATCATCTACATTAGGTATTTCTACTAATGCTATCCCTCCCCTAGTCCCCCACCCCCAACAGGCCCTGGTGTGTGATATTCCCCTCCCTGTGTCCATGTGTTCTCACTGTTCAACTTGCATTTATGAGTGAGAACATGCAGTGTTTGGTTTTCTGTTACTGTGTTAGTTTGGTGAGAATGATGGTTTCCAGTTTCATCCATATCCTTGCAAAGGACATGAGTTCTCATTGTTCAACTCCCACTTATGAGTAAGAATTTGCAGTCTTTGGTTTTCTGTCCCTGTGTTAGTTTGCTGAGAATGGTGGTTTCCAGCTTCATCCATGTCCCTACAAGGAACATGAACTCATCCTTTCTTATGGCTGCATAGTATTCTATGGTTTATATGTGCCACATTTTCTTTATCCAGTCTATCATTGATGAGCATTTTGGTTGGTTCCAAGTCTTTGCTATTATGACTAGAGCTGGAATAAACATTCATGTGAATGTGTCTTTGTGGTAGAATGATTTATAATCCTTTGGGTATATACCCAGTAATGGGATTGCTGGGTCAAATCGTATTACCAGTTCTAGATCCTTGAGGAATTGCCACACTGTCTTCCACAATGGTTGAACTAATTTAAATTCCCACCAACAGTGTAACAGCATTTCTATTTCTCCACATCCTCTTCAGCATCTGTTGTTTCCTGACTTTTTAATGATCGCCATTCTAACTGTTGTGAGATGGTATCTCATTGTGGTTTTGATTTTCATTTCTCTAATGACCAGTGTGACCAGTGATGATGAGCTTTTTTTCATATGTTTGTTGGCTGCATAAATGTCTTCTTTGAGAAGTGTCTATTCATATCCTTCTCCCTCTTTTCAATGGGATTTTTTTTTCACGTAAATTTGTTTAAGTTCCTTGTAGATTCTGGATATTAACCCTTTGTCAAATGGATAGATTGCAAAAATATTTTCCCATTCTGCAGGTTGCCTGTTCACTCTGATGATGGTTTCTTTTGCTGTGCAGAAGCTCTTTAGTTTAATTAGATCCCATTAGTACATTTTGACTTTTGTTTCCATAGTTTTTGTGTTTCAGTCATGAAGTCCCTGCCCATACCTATATCTTGAATGGTATTGCCTAGGTTTTCTTCTAGGGTTTTTATGTTTTTAGGTCTTACATTTAAGTCTTTAATCCTTCTTGAGTTAATTTTTGTATAAGGTGTAAGGAAAGGGTCCAGTTTCCATTTTCTGCATATGGCTAGGCAGTTTTCCCAGCACCATTTATTAAATAGGAAATCCTTTCTCCACTGCTTATTTTTGTCAGATTTTTCAAAGATCAGATGGTTGTAGGTGTCTGGTGTTATGTCTGAGGCCTCTGTTCTGTTCCATTGGTCTATATACCTGTTTGGGCACCAGTACCATGCTGTTTTAGTTACTGTAGCCTTATAGTATAGTTTGAAGTCAGGTAGTGTGATGCTTCTAGCTTTGTTCTTTTTGCTTAGGTTTGTCTTGGCTATATGGGCTCTTTTATGTGTCCATATCAAATTTAAGGTAGTTTTTTTATAATTCTTGAAGCAAGTAAATAATAGCTTGATGGGAATAGCATTGAATCTATAATTTGGAGAGTATGGCCATTTTCATGATATTGATTCTTCCTTTTATGAACATGGAATGTTTTTCCATTTGTTTGTGTTTTCTCTTACTTCTTTGATCAGTGGTTTGTAGTTCTCCTTGAAGAGGTCCTTCACATCCCTTGTAAGTTGTATTCCTATGTATTTTATTCTCTTTCTGGCAATTGTGAATGGGAGTTCACTTATGATTTGGCTCTCTGTTTGTCTATTATTGATGTATAGGAATGCTTCTGATTTTTGCACATTGATTTTGTATCCTGAGATTTTGCTGAAGTTGCTTATCAGCTTAAGGAGATTTTGGGCTAAGATCATGGGGCTTTATAAATATACAATCATGTCATCTGCAAACAGAGACAATTTGACTTCTTCTCTTCCTATTTGAATACCTTTTATTTCTTTCTCTTGCCTGATTATTTTTTATTGTTATGGTTACTTGCTGGTTTAGGAGTGGAGATTCAATCAGATAAATCTGTGATGGCATTCACAGAATTGATTAATTAAGTCATTCATTTATACATTCAATCATTTAATAACAAGTACTTACATAGTGCCTATGATGTGCTTAGAACTGGCCTAACCAGCTTAGGCAATTTCCTCCCCTTCCACATGATTTTTAATATCTTGGTATAAGTAATTACATGGGTTTCCTAGACAAAGAAAGCTCACTCTGCTCATGGTTGGGGATGGAAGGGATAGGAGCTAGCTTTAAGCTAATTAGCAAAAAGAATTCGTGAAAGGTAATGACAGAATCTACTGTTAGAGAATCCATGACTCTGGGAGAATTTTTTTTTTTTTTTTTTTTTTTTTAGACAGAGTCTCGCTCTGTTGCCAGGCTGGAGTAGAGTGGCATGATCTTGGCTCATGGCAACCTCTGCCTCCCGGGTTCACATGATTCTCCTGTCTCAGCCTCCCGAGTAGCTGGGACTATAGGTGTCCACCACCATGCCCTGCTAAGGTTTGTATTTTTAGTAGAGTTGATTGGTTTTCACCATTTTAGCCAGGATGGTTTCAATCTCTTGACCTCGTGATCTGCCCACCTTGGCCTCCCAGAATGCTGGGATTACAGGTGTAAGCCACTGCGCCTGGCCAAAATTTAATATTAAAATAAGGCCATAACAGGAAAAAAGGGAAGATTCAGTAACAAAGCATAAAAGTTAGCAGACTGCAATTCTCTGTGTTTTCTACATTTTCTATTTAAGCCTTATTGAACCAGATACCCTAGGCATGTTATGGATCCTGAGACGGAAAGAGTTCCTACAGACATGTTGTGAGTAAACCATTATGTTCAACTCTCATACCTTGTGCTCAAGCAATCCTGCTGTGGGACACCTACAACCATGTGTAACATTGAGTGGAAGGAACGTTTCTTCTTCTTATTTTGAAACAAATTTAGAATTGGTATGGCTCTATTATAACCAAGAGAATTAGTAGGCAAGATAATGTTTTAAAAATCTGACACCTAATGTATGTAAGAAATATACTAACTTGATTTATATTAAGAAGGAAATCTTGAAATTAATAGTGGAGATTTTATATTCTCACAGGTTGGGGACTGGTTAGGTAGAAAAATTTATATTCTAATGAGAAACCTTTTAATTTGTAGAGGTCATTATTTTCTTTCATGCAAAACCAGGAGGCCATGAAAGATTAAATTCTAACCTTCTGATGTCCCTAAAAGTGATATCTTGGCTTGAGGGGTCTTATTAGTAATAAAATAGGAAAGGAAAAAATTGAAAGTAATTTGCTATCATCTTAGATAAAGTTACACCTCAGCTTTTTATTTGTATACCATTTAAAATCTCATGGAAGGCCAGGGATGGGCTCATACTTGTAATCCCAGCACTTTGGGAAGCTGAGGTGGTTGGATCACTAGGTCAGGAGTTCGAGACCAGCCTGGCCAAGATGGTGAAACTCCATCTCTACTAAAAATGCAAAAATTAGCCAGGTGTGGTGGCAGGTGCCTGTAATCTCAGCTACTCAGGAGGCTGAGGCAGGAGAATCACTTGAACCCGGGAGGCAAAGGTTGCAGTGAGCCAAGATCACACTACAGCACTCTAGCCTTCAATAGAATGTGAGAGGACAGAAATGTTGCTATTTGAAGATAAGTCACTTGAGTTGGAAAAACAAAAAACCTAAAATTATGGAAGTCGATATATAGAGAACCCATCCTATCCCTGTAAGTTAATTTTGAAAAATAAAACATAAAACATTATTTTTAAAATGGTACTGCTAGAATTCATAGGAAAAATAATAGCTGCACAATCAGTGTGTATTTGGGTGTATGCGCATATATATACAAGCATACCTTATTCTATAGCACTTTGCTTTATTGACCTTTGCAGATACTGTGTCTTTTACAAATTGAAGGTTTGCATCAACCCTGCGTCAAGCAAGTCTATTGGCACCATTTTTCCAAGAGCATGTGTTCATATTTTGGTAATTCTGATAATATTTCAAATTTTGCCATTATATCGATTGTGGTGATCTGCAATGTGTGATCACAATCATTTTTGATTTTGTAATCATTGTAATTGTTTTGGGGTGCCATGCACAAACTGAACCAATATAAGATGGAAAAGTTAATGATAAATGTTGTGTATGTTCTGACTGCTCCACCAACTGGCCATTCCTCCATCTCTCTCGTCCTCAGGCCTCTGTATTCTCTGAGACACAATATTAAAATTAGGCCAATTGATAACCCCACAATAGCCTTTAGATGTTAAAGTGAAAGGAAGAATTGCACATCTCTCACTTTAAACCCAAAGCTATAAATAATTAAGTTTAGTGAGGAAGGCATGTTAAAAGCCAAGACAGACCAACAGCTAGGCATCTTGTAACTTCCAGTCAAGTTTTGAATGCAAAGGTGAAGTTTTTGAAAGGCATTAAAAATGCCATACCAGTGAGTATGAGAATGATCAGAAAGCAAAACAGCCTTATTGCTAAGATGTAGTGAGTTTTAGTGGCCTGGATAGAGGATTAAACCAGCCACATTTCTTTTAGCCAAAACTGAATCCAAAGAAAGGCTCTAATTCTCTTCAGTTATTTCAAGGTTCAGAGCAGTGAGGAAACTGCAGAAGAAAAGTTCATAGCTAGCAGAAGTTGGCTCATGAGGTTTAAGGAAAAAAGTTATCTCCATCATACAAAATAGTGCAAGGAAAAGCAGCAAGTGCTGATATGGAGAAGCTGCCGCAAGTTATCCTGAAGATCTAGCTAAGATCATTGATGAAAGTAGCTATACTGAATAACATATTTTCAATGTAGATAAAATAGCCTTATATTGGAAGAAGATGCCATCTAGGACTTTCATAGCTTGAGAGAATAATCCAATGCCTATCTGTAAAGCTTCCAAGAACAAGCTAACTCTTGTTAGGTGTTAATGAAGCTGGTGACTTCAAATTGAAGCCAATGCCCATTGACCATTCTGAAAATCCTATGGCCCTTAAAAGTTATGCTAAATCTACTCTGTCTGTGCTGTATAAAAGAAGAACTAGGCCTGGATGACATCACACCTCTTTACAGCGTGTTTTAATGAACATTTTAAACCTATTGTTCAGACCTACTGGTCAGAAACAAAAAGGTTCCTTTCAAAATATTATTGTTCTTTGATAATGCACCTGATCACTCAGGAGCTCCATTGGAGTTGTTCAAGGAGATTGTTTTCATGCCTGCTAACACAACATCCATTCTGTAGCCCACAGATCAATGAATAATTAAGATCTTCTAGTCTCATTATTTACGAAATACATTTTGAAAGGCTATAGCTACCATAGATAGTGATTCCTCTGATACATCTGGGCAAAATCAATGGAAAAATTTCTGGAAAGGATTCATTGTTCTAGATACTACTAAGAACACTTATCATTTGGGATTCATGGAAGGAGGTCAGATTATCAACATTAATAGGAGTTTGGGAAAAGTTGATTCTAACCCTTAAGGTTGACTTTGCAGGATTCAAGACTTCTGTGGAGGAAGTAATTACAGGTGTGGTAGAAATAGCAAGAGAACTAGAATTATAAGTAGAGCCTGAAGAGGTGACTGAATTGCTGCAAACTTACGATAAACCTTAAATAGATGAAGGGTTGCTTCTTATGGAAGAGCAAAGAAAGTGGTTTCTTGAGATGGAATCTACACCTTGTAAAGTTGCTGTGAACATTGTTGAAATGCCAACAAATAATTTAGATAAACTTAATGGATAAAGCAGTGGCAGTCTTAAAGAAGATCAACTTCAATTTTGAAAGTTCTACTTTGGATAAAATGCTATCAAACAGCATCACATGCTACAGAGAAATCTTTTGTGAAAGAGTTAATCAATGCAGCAAACTTTATTGTTTCAGTCAGCAACCATCACACCAAAGCAACACCCTTAACCAGCAAACAGATTATAACTCCGCCAAGCCTCAGATGATCATTAGCATTTTTATCAATAAAATATTTTAAAATTAAGATATGTACATTTTTTTAGACATAATGCTATTACATACCTAATCGGCTACATTGTAATACAAATATAAGTTTTCTATGCCTTAGGAAACAAAAAAAAAATATGTAACTCACTTTATTGCAGTGTCCAGAAACAACACACAATATCTTTGAGGTAGAGAGACAGTGTGAGGACTGTAGCTGGAGATACAGATTTATAGATATTTCTAAGCTATAGCTCTTCAGGATGGTGACATCTGTAAGAATAGAGGTTACTTTGTAGAAACAATACTTTAATGCATATTCTCAAATAAATTATAATTTATTATGTACTTTCATTACAACAAATGGACTTAAGTTTACATAAATAAAAAGAATTCATTTTTTTCTATATATTTGGATATATAAACTTGAACACAACTTCTTCAGTTGTTAAATGAATATAATAATTGTATTTTCTTTACCTCAAGTTCTAATGAAAGATAATAGATAACAATGCTTTTGGGGTGGAGAAATTTTAATGCAATATAAAGGAAAAATAACATGAAATTGTCTAAACTGATAAACATTAATATATTATTAACCTTCTTACTACACTAATATAGACCTCAAGTGTGGTTATGATTTCCCAAAGGCACTTACACATAAAGAGGTGATAATAGTATCTATGTCAGCAATGGCCATATTTGCTTACAGATCCACTTTTTACCTTTCTGTTGCTCTGCTATGTGTGGTGGAAAGGCTAACCTCTGCAAGCATCTGTCTAGGTCTGGCTAGTAGGACATACAGATGGAAACTGGAGATTGCGAGAGTAAGGGTAATTCACTTTCTCTGGAAAGTGACTCCAGTTGCAATCACATCCTCTCCCTGACTTCAAGTTCTACCAGTTTCCTGTCTGGTTACTGCCTCCTGGGTGACTTACCTCTGAACTTCATTAGCCTCATGTCCTCCTACCCATATCCCTGAAGGCTTGGGACAAGAGCAGCCCCTGCTATTCATAATCTCTATGTTGCCTCATTCTGCTGCAGTTGGTTTCTTGTCTCTGTTATAAATGCAATCAATTCTTAACTTTAATTTCCTCTGTTTGAAACACACTGAGTGATGTCTCTTTCCCTGGTTACACACCAACACATCTATAATTTTTATAATAGGAAATGCCAGATTTCCTTCAAAGTGCTTAGCCTTTACTAAATCAGTTCATCTTCACAATAACTGTATCAGGAAGGTTAACAGTATTATCCCAATTTATACATGAAGAAACTAAAGTGCAGAGATTTTGAAAAATTGCCAACATTTACACAGCTAGGAAGTGGTGTTGGCAAGATTTGAATACAGATAGCTTACATCTTAAACATATGCTTACTTCTTTCCTCAGGCTGACCTCACTACTTATAAAAAGCTTAGCACCTATCAAATGTTTGGTCATAAATACATCACGGAGTGTCCAGAGTTCTATGCTGTGTTAAAACTCAGGTACCAGGCAAAGGAAAAGCATTTCAGGATACAAGACATTTTAGCTGTTATTATGAATAATTTAAGTGCAACATTTGAGACACAAATTATGTCTGACTGAAAACAAAAACACCTATCACTTTAAAATTGAATAATTAAAATTTTAAGATTTCAATAAATAGTAAAATTAGAAAATAATAACTCTAATCATAATAATCATAACAAGAGAATTGCCATGTTATTACTAAACTTAATATTTCCAAGTAAATGCTTTTATCTACAATCTGTTATCATTTTTATAAAGGAAACATGTTATACCACTACAATTTGGACAGATATTAACAGAAATTTTAAAAGTATGTTACAATTAAACATTTACCAAATTAATTTGTTTTTACTCCACAGCAGACTGATGAAACTGATCCATAGATCCTATTCTTGGGAAATCATTTATGTAAATAATAAGATTGAAATAATCACGGCAATTAAAAGCACTAAAACCTAATAAGTAAAACATTTAGAGCTGAGGTAGGGATAAATATTATCGTTTGTCAATCCAGAATCTCTTCTCTCCTTTCTTCACAGATTCTAATTTTGCACAGGAATTTTATTCATAGCATATCCACATGCCTTGATGGAAGATGGTTCATCTACAGTTACAAAGGTAAATCCCAATGAGATCCTGCCACTTAGCAGTCCTAGTTATCTTGATTCAAAGTTTTTAATGTTTAAGAAATGGGCCTTTGGCTTGGTTCTGGTCAACGAGATATGAAGGATAGTTCCTGGGAGCTCGTGGGAAACAAGATCCCTCCTTTCTCAGAGAGGAATTTTAAAACTTGACTCTTGGTCTCTCTGAGGAAATTAGTAAGCTAATTTTTGCATTTTCAGTAGATACGAGGCTTCACCATGTTGGCCAGGATGGTCTCAATGTCTTTGATCTGCCCCCCTCGGCCTCCCAAAGTGCTGGGATTACAGGTGTGAGCCACCACGCCCGGCCCGAAATCCAGAATTGTTCATGGCAATTCTAGCAGGGTAGAATGAGACAGCAGATGACAGGATAGACAGACAGAATATTGTGGGTACTGATGAACTCATTGAGTTATTGAATCAATTAGCCCTGAAACCCAACCTACATTTGGACTTCCTGTTACTTGATGCAATAAATGTCCCATTTGCATTTCCTGTTCCATACAGCTTGTACTAAGTGAAACAGTAAAAGCAACAGTGGATACTACATTTTGAAAGTCTGAGTTTAAATCATATTGTTGTAAGGGTAGTTAATATAATTGACACTTACTGGCTATGTATTCTGGACAGGATTAGCTATGTGATAGATCCAGTGTAAAATAAAAATCAGAGTCCTTTCAAAAATGATTAAGTCTGTAGCAGCAGAGCAGCAATTCAAGCATAGGCCTCCTTGAGCACGGAACCCTGCACAACAGCAGGTCTCATGCCCATGAAGCTGGCCCTGGCCCTAAAGGAAGTTCCCTAACCTCTCTACTCATTAATTGGCAGCTTTATAATAGTATCTGCATTAGTGACCTGTTGAGCCTTCTTCAAACCATCAATTACATATTGCTATAGGTTATTTAGGAGCAACAGTACTTAAATTTATATGTGTATGTGACTATACCTTTAGAGATTTACATTATTCTATTTATTAAAGATGCATTTGTAAATTTCCCAATGTGTTTTTGAGTAATAATTTTGCATATTTTCTTCTACTTGGACAGAAATGTTTCTTTTTTACATGCACATTTAAATGCTAAGTGTAACAGCCACAGGAATGCAATCTTTCCTCATTACAGGAGCTATAGAAATAGATAAATACATCTACATGAAAATGCAATAGTTCTCATTTGTTTTTCTACCTTCAGTCCCTCACCCACCCATTAAAAATTGTGATTTTTAACTATTTTAAGTTATATATTTCGTTGAGAAAGGAAAAACTAAATAATTTATCAAGAAAACTGTGTCTATTTATGCCTGTCTGTGTGAAATTTTCTAAAATTTTACTTTGAATTTGAAGCCCATCCATAGAACTCCTAGTCTACAGAATACAGGTTAAAAGTCTCCAGTTATCTGAAAGTAATCATTCTTAATCAGAAAGTTAATATCAACTCTGGCTTAGAATCTTTCATTGATTTGCAATTACCATATAGGATAAATTCAATTTGCTTAGCATTGTGTTAATGAGAAATCACTTTATCCCTCGTTGCTCTGCTCCTTTCTGTAATAAAGCATCAGCAATATTGAGCTCCTACAGTTTATCCATGTGCCATTTTTTTCTACCTCTAAAGCTATAGTTTTCAGCCCTCTTGAATTTAGAATAACTTAGAGAAGTTTTTTTTAATTTTTATTTTTTTAATACTAAAATCTGGGCAGCCAGCTATTTACTCAGGCTGATGTAGAGTCCAAACATTAGTATTCTTTTAAATATCCCAAGGTAATTAATTCTAAAGTGTTCTCTGGGCTGAGAAATATGTGAGTTGTCAAGTAAACTGATTTTTGTAATGCTTACTTTAAATGCTGTGGATCACATGTAGGCCCGTAGGCTATAGTCACTGATCAGGTCAATTAGTAGAGTTGTTCAAATGAAAAAGAGGAGCAAATCAGGAAGAATCTTTCTTAAGAGATAAAATTAGGGGTAAGAGTCTAACAGGAGAATAATGCAGGCTAGACAAGGGGATGGCAGTCATGATAAATTAAGCACACCCACTTCCTCTCAAACCCCTTCACCAGCCCTTGCAACCTCACAGATAAACAAATGTTAAAATATGCATTAACTATGAAATATGGGGTGGATATTCACTCGATTGGATTGTGAAGTAAAAATTATAAATGATATTCTGTCTTCTTCAAGTTACAAAAATATCATGTGTAAAAATGTATGATTTAACACATTCAGAAAATGAGATTATAAGCCTGTATATGGCCAAAATAATACCCTCATTCTACTTGTTTAATGTTGTTAAAGATACAAGTAACTTATAAGTATAGCAGGGATGGTTTGAGAATTAATTATGGGATCCTTGCCAGGATAACACAAATGAAACAAAAAGCAGTAATAAAGAACTCAACTGGATTCTGCTGACACATCATGGTGCACACCTGATCGTTTTTCTGCATGTTTAATTCTTAACTTTTAACATTTAACTTTAAATGTTAAATAAACATTTGCTTTAGTGAGCAATATTCTTTGAGGGAAATGTGTGAGCAATAGTCTTTGAGGGAAATGTTAAGTATTTTCTAATCCAAAGTGATTTCTATCTAATCACTTTCACACATTTATCTAAATCCATTTGATTAACAATTAAAGGAAAAATAAACCAAAATAATAATAGTAATAATAACAATTTTACATCAGGGTGTGCTTAAAAAAAAGACAAAAGTAGAAATATTTGTACCAAGCCCTCTCTTAATGAATAGTAAAATGAATGATAGCTGATAGAAAATTAGCATTCTTCTAAAGAATTAGAAAATTGGTGACTTGAAGCTATAGGAAAGCAAATCAGATTCTCTGAATCAGTATGAACCTGGGCAGCATTATTAGGTGCCATTTCCCAGCGAACCTGCAGTAAAAAGACATAAGGCTTGCACCTGTCACCACTATGCTGAGATTACTCTGCTTGGTGTGAGATTTAAGTCTGGTGCTGAATGCTGTTTCACACCAGACAATCTGAATATGTTGCCTAGAAAAATAATATGAAGTTTCCATTGTTATTTTTCAAGGATTTGGGTTTCTGTATTTCAGTACCAGAAAGACATTTTTTACATGGATCTCTGATACATTGCCATGTACATAGATGTTTTACACAAATTACAGGCCCCTTTGATCCATTAAGATATGGCCGCATAAGACATTCATTTTCTTGAAGAAATTCTAGGCTTCTGAAAGGAATTTAGTAACAGGATCCTACTTGGGACCTCACACCACCAGAGCTGTCAGAGTCTTCCTTCTCTAAGACTGGAATACATGTAATAACAAAATGACTTAATGGCGGAAGAACACATTACCTTATAAAAGATAATTTTAACTATTTCAAACCTGGAGAACTCTATGTTAGCTCTCAATAACTGCTGTTGTAATGCTAGCTACTTTAGTTTCTTCAGGAGACATTCTTTGCCTGCTCCTTCTGCCTAGTACAGGAGATGAGGTAATTCCATGTATTAGCTGCTATTGTTAGATAATTATGGCCACCACACAAACCATAATGGGATTCAGATGCAATACCTAGGTAGACAGAGGATATGACGTAAATACTCGTGTTCATAAATGCCCTAGTGTTTGGGAAAAGGATGAATTAGAGATTAAATTATAATACTATCTGAAGATATCAGAACCATTACGACTCTCTCCCTCTGCTGCTACTGGCTAGAGTGTAAACATTGCCCAGAAGGGGACAGGGTTCTACTGAGACTTGGCCCATCTTGATGATCTTACTCAAGAAGTCTAATTTAAAAAACAACAGAATAAACTACTTATGAGGAACTTTGTTTATAGTCAGATCTACTCAAGTTCCCATGCTTTCACTTTTTCAAAAAGGAAACCCTCAACTGAGAATTATGTACCAGAGACACATGGATTTTTCCACGACTGGGAAAGTTATTACTATGATTTATTTGACTATTAATCCAATTCCTCTCTAAAGATGTAAAACTTATTAGATACTGGAGAATCTAAAACTCATTGTAAGGAGAATTGTCAGAGAGCCAAAAATAGTTATGGTAAGTTGCATTTTCCAACACAGGGTAGGCAAAATAACACCTTTAACACATCATCTCTGATAAAAAGATTCAGAAGTGAAATGTGCCTACATAGACTAGTTACGGTGTTTAAATTTGGAAAAAACAAACTGTGATGCTCATTGGTTGATTCATTTACTCATTCATTTCTTTATTTGACATGCTTCATGTTATTTCCTTTCAGAATTTTAGGGTGAAAGAAGGAGCACCCTAGGAGTTTATTAAAAGATGCTAACTTTATATGCTTTTACTCTTCTGCTGTTGGTTCTCTGAGGATGACACTCCTTAAAGTGATCTCCTAACATACTGCTTGATTTCAGAGCAGGTCGGGCTTCTCTAATGGATTATCTCCCCCTCATCCAGGTCCTTTCTATACCCTTTGTAAAGAAATGCCAGCCAGCTGGAACAGCAGGGCAACAAGTACAGCTGGGAATTTCTAGCCCACAGGTGTCCATTCTCGCATTTGATAGCTTGCCAATATCAAAGCTGGATTTGTTGAGGGGATCCCCACAGTTGTTTCACAGAAAGAAAATTATCCACTGGCACTAATAGTAATAATCCTCTCCCCATATCTGACTTAGTACTTGAGCTAGAGCCACAGCCTTCTTTCCCCACCAGGATTGAACCAGTATCAAGTTCTCCATCCTTTTCACAAGTGGGTGGTAGACTGTCAGGGCAGGAATTAGATGGGTACAGGTGGCACCACCTGCTTGAAATGCTTTTGAGTATTTTATGTTTTATTATTCCTGCACACCATTGCACCAGTCTTCATTTTCTTGCCAATAATCATGGTACCATTTGTTTGAGCTTAAAGTCTGTTTCAAATTCTGATTTTAGATAAAAAAGAACATGAAAGGGATTTGTTTTTCATTCAGAAAAGGGAATGGGTCCTGGAAAAAGTAATTACTTTGTTATTAAATTTGAAACATAATTTACAGGTAGACTTATAGGACTTACTAATGACTTGAACAAAGGATGTGAGAAAAAGTAAAAATCAAGATGCCTCTTTGGAAATGGTGAAGACAGGAAGAGGAGCAGTTTAAAATGAAAATCAGGAATTTAATTTTGGATATACTCATTTTGAGATAGCCATTAGATATCCAATTGGAGATGTTGAGTTGGTAATAATTGTTTATGTTTATATATAGGCATGCATTATGACTATTTATATATGATTATCTCATGTATATGAAAATTCAGAATTGATGTCCAGTGGAGATATATATGTATGATTTGTTACCATGTGTAGATGATATATAAACTCATGGGACATTGTTGTGTGTGTAACCCCAAGTTCTTCAAGCTCATTACTTTCCATTTTGGAACCTGATGCTAACATGTTGTTTATAGACTTTCAGGTATGTATGTATTCACTCATGTTTGTAGGAATGTTTGTGAGCTCACCTTTAAGGGGGTTTTAAAAAAGTGTTTCTCAAACTTTATTTTTTTATTTCAATAGGTTTTTGGGGAACAGGTGGTGTTTGGTTACACGAATAAGTTCTTTTTTTTCTATTTTATATATATATATATATAATTGCACTTTAGGTTCTGGGGTACATGCGCAGAACATGCAGGATTGTTGCATAGGTACCTACATGGACAAATAAGTTGTTTAGTTGCGATTTCTGAGATTTTGGTGCGTCCATTACCCGAGCAGCATGCACTGTACCCAATGTGTAGTCTTTTATCCCTCATCCCCCAACACCCTTTTCCCTGAGTCCCCGGCATCCATTGTATGATTCTTATGCCTTTGCATCCTTATAGCTCAGCTCCCAATTATTATTGAGAACATGTGATGTTTGCTTTTCCATTTATGAGTTCCTTCACCTACAGTAATAGTCTCCAATTCCATCCAGGTTTCTTTAAGTGCCATTATTTCATTCCTTAAAAAGTGTATCTTTTTAAGAAATGTATGAGTGCTTTCCAGAATGGTTTTGCATTCATTTCTGCCAAGTACCCCATGGCATCATCAACTAAAGATCAATTTTTTATTGTTAATTTTTCATCCCAGGTTGTTAGACCAAGCAAGAAGTACAAATTTAAATCTTAAACCTATGGCAAGTATAGGCCGAGATGTCTAATTGTCAAATTTATGATGCAAGAAAGCAGAATTTTTATCATGTCTCCTGGAAACATAGTCCTTAGGCCCCAAGTTTAGGCAAGCAACTTAGTTTAACTTCACCTGATCTTAAGGCCTTGTTCCTTTTTTCACTTAGTCTTTAAGCCTAAAACTATAGCTTAATGAAGCATAATAACCTTCAACTCCCTCAGGGGTTTCCATGTGGTTTCTCACACTTTTCCCCTCACTGATACTGTTTTGCATTTTATTATGTGTTCTATTTTGTGATTTATATTTGTATTATATTTATCATAGTTTTATTATATCTATTTAATAACTCAACAGTATATATTTCAAGAAGCATTAGTGTTCAGTTCTGCTTTACCTGGGAGTGTTTCTCCATTTTCTACTCCCTTTTATCAGGTTAATTCAAATATTTTGTCATCATATATTTAGTTTTTAAATTTTTATTCCTTTTTTTAAGAATATTTTAAGCATATCCATTTTTCCAGGTCTGGATTTTTTGGGTAAACGATTTGGGGTCTAGTTTTTCTTTTGTCATTTTCCTCCCAAGTTATAGAGCAGAGTTTAACTCTCCTTTAGACTGTATATTTTTGGGACACGGCCACTCTGTGACAGCTTCAGTTCCAAGCTCTGGGAGTACACCAGTGAACAAGATGACTGAATCTTGCTCTGATAGACCTCTTAGTGCACTGCTTCTCTGTTTTAAGTCTTCACATCCTATTGTCTTTTCTCTTCATTTTCTTTGTTTACACTGAGGTTAAAAAAAAAAATAAACACACACACACACACACAAAGAAACAAAAATCAAAAAACACAGAACATTAAATCTACCCTCTTAAAAATATTTGAGTGGGCTGGGCATGGTGGCTCACATCTACAATCTCAGCACTTTAGGAGGCCAAGATGGGAGGACCACTTCAGCCCAAGAGGTCAAGGCTGCAGTGAGCTGGGTTCACACCACTGCACTCCAGCCTGGGCAAGAGAGGGAGACTCTGTCTCAAAAAACAAACAAACAAACAAACAAACAAACAAACAAAAAACAAGCCAGGCACAGTGGCTTACGCCTGTAATCCTGTAATCTCAGCACTTTGGGAGGCCGAGGTGAGCAGATCTCGTGAGGTCAGGAGTTTGAGACCAGCCTGGCCATCATGGTGAAACCCAGTCTCTACTAAAAATACAAAAATAATTTAGCTGGGCATGGTGGTACATGCCTGTAATCTCAGCCACTTGGGAGGCTGAGGCAGAAGAATCACTTGAACCCAGGAAGCAGAGGTTGTAGTGAGCTGAGATTGTGCTACTGCACTTTAGCCTAGGCAATAAAGTGAGACTCCATTGGAAAAAAAAAATCAAGTGTATATTGCAGAATTGTTAACTATAAGCAAAATGTTGTACAGTGGACCTCTAGAACTTTTCTTCTTTCATGACCGTAGCTCTATACCCATTGAATGACAATCTGACATTTCTTTCTAACCCCAGAATCTACCCACCACCATACTACTTTCTGTTTCTGTGAGTTTGACTATTTTAGACACCTCATGAATGGAATCGATAGTCTTTGGCCTTCTGTGACTGGCTTATTTCACTTAGCTTAATGTCCTTGAGGTTCATCCGTGTTGCAGCATATGAAAGAATTTTCTTCTTTTTTATTATTCGTTGGATGTATAGACAATATGTTCTTTATTTATCCTTTGATTGGCATTTAGAATGTGTTTATCTCTTGCCTATTGTCAATAATAGTGCAATTTAAAAGCTGGATCATATAGTGGTTCTTTTTTTAATGTTTTAAGGAGCTTCCGTATGATTTTTCCATAGAGGCTGTGCCATTTAACTCACATCGTCACTCACACTTGCTATTTTCTGTTTTGTTTCTGTTTGTTTTGTTTTTGCCACACTAACAGGTGTGAACGATACCTTATTGTGGTTTTGATTTGCATTTCCTGGTGATTAGTGATGCTGAGTACCTTTTAATATACCTGTTGGCCATGTATATGTTTTCTTTGAAGAAATGTCTATTCAAATTTGTTGCCCATTTTTTAACCTGTTTTTCTTTTCTTTTCTTTTCTTTTTCCTGTTGAGTTGTAGGAGTTCCTTATATACTTTGGATATTAATTTTTTACCAGATATATGGTTTGTAAATATTTTCTGCCATTCTGTAGGTTGTCTTTCTCTGTTGTTTATTTTTCTATGCAAAATCTTTTTAACTTTGATGTAGTTCCATGGTTTATTTTTGCTTTGGTGCTTTGGTTGCCTGTGATTTTGGTGTTATATCCAAGAAATCACTGCTGAGTCTAATGTTACAAAGTTTTCTCCTATGATTTCTTGAAGTTTTATGGTTTCACATCTTAGGTTTACATTTTTAATACGTCTTGGGTTGATTTTTGTGTATTATATAAAATAAGCCTTCAGTTTTATTCTTTGGCCTGTTAATATCCAGTTTTCCTACCACCATTTGTTGATCAGACTATCTTTTCCTCATTATGAAGTCTTGGCATTCTTGTTAAAGATCAGTAACTGTATGTGCATGGGTTTATTACTGGGCTCTCTAGACAAACCAAAATGATGGGATGTTAGTGCCAATGTTAGATTGCAAAGATCATGGCTTTCATTGTGTCAAATTCTTGCTCTCTCTCTCTCTTTCTCCATTTTCTTGATGTAATGAAACATGTGAACTGCTGCTTCCTTATGGACAGATTCATGTGGCAAGGAACTGATGGTGGCCTCTGCCGAACAGCCAGGGGAAACCTGAGGCTCTCAATCAACCTGAGAGGAATTGAGTCCAGCCAGAAACCAAATCTGTGAGATTGGAATGAATCTTCCTCCAGTCTTGAAATGCCTGCAGCCCTGATTGGAGTCTTGTGAAACACTGTGAGCGAGAACCCAGCTAAGCCACATCCAGATTCCTGACTCACAGAAACTGAGAAATTTGCCAATTTCTGCCTTGATTTTTAATATTGAATGACTATTTGAAGATTTAATTTCACGTTGGTATTGGGGTTTTCTGGATCTCTAAAAACAACCATGGTGACATGTATGTGTGTGTATATGTAAGCGTTTTTATCAGAGGAATTTGAAGAGGCATGGATGTAGAGCTGGGTGTAATGTGGGGTGAAGGCAGAGTTTATTTAGTTTTTATATAAGCAAGCAATAGAAAATCATTTTAATTCAAAAATTCATTATCAAAACCACCTGATCTCTCCTGAGGTTTTGGTACATTGATATTTTCTATCAATCAATCAGGATCATCATCTAAATGTCCATTTTGTTAAATAAGATATCTATTTCTTTACCCAACCTCTGTAACAGAATTTGACACTCTTTCAATTCATATGCTATGTAGGTCAGTATTCCATTGAAAAGTCATTTAGCTCTACAACTTAAGAAAACTGGAATACTATCTCATGCAGATAATTATAATACTTTCTACTCCTTTAAGAAAAATAAGTGTTCAAATACCACAGCAAGATATCTACTACGTACAAACTTGTGGTTTAGGCTACATTTCAGCCTTGTCTTCCTAAACACAATGGATGAGTCTCACAGCCTTTCTGCATCCAGGACCTCTGTCTTACCTTGGCTAATTCACTATCACAATTTCAGATAACTCTATAGAGAAAAATGCAAACCAATCCAACGTGCTGTGCCATGAATTTTATAGCAACAATAAACAATTCTTACAAATAAATATCACAAGTAAATTTGGATAATGAAAATGCATTTGAGATAATTGATTTGAGAACTTGAACAGCCCAATTCTGACATTCCCAATCTTATCTTCATTTTGTTTTTAAGGAGATTTCCATTCCTTGACATGTTTATTATTTTGAAACTAAGCCAGTGTTTTCAAAGCATTTTCATGCCAGAGATTCTAAACTAAGCAAATAAATATTATGCTACTTGAAATATTCTTAGCTTTATTTAGAAAACGAACATACTGACATGTAAGCTATTGTTCACACACTGAATTGCTCATCAAAATACCTGCCATGTTAGTTAATAAATTTAAAACTACACTTTCAAGTTTGTCAATAGAAAAAAAATTTTCCATTTGTGAATCTCCAGCCTTTACAAGGTGAAGGTTTTAGCTACCATCTACATAATCTCATGTGCAGGTTGACTGTCAGTTGCCAAATATTGAGAATTGGGGGTTGATTTTAAGAGTGTATCCAGGAGTAATGTTCAATAATTTAACCAAAATATAGCAGGGGCACAAAACCATCTTAAGGGACATTGACTACAAGGTTGGAATCTGCTTCTGGTCCCCAGTTATATCAGACATCATCTGTTCATCTGCTAGATTTTGAGAGGTATGGGATAGTCAAGACAGAATCACTTAGAGGTCTAAGTTAGCAATTATTTATCAGCTGAAAATATTATGAAAATATTATGAAAATATTACAATACTTGCACTGTCAGTGAGCTTGAATGCACTAACTAAATATCAAATCAAATTGCATTTGTTCTCTTGTATCTTCCTGGATTAGCTAGCAATAACTGTAAAACTCAGTCTTTTCAAAGGACTGTGGAGGGAAATGAACAACAACCAGCATATTATACTTTTACTGAAGATTTATAACTCACAAGGAGGGAGGGCGCATCTTAGCACATAATACTTTATTTAAAAAATATCCATAGGACTCTTTTTAGGGGCTCTCCAATCTGCTTCCAGTGAACAAATCTTCCCTAATTCTCACTGCTATTCCACATGATCTCAAAGGTAGCAGAAGGAATTCCTTTTTTCAGAATATTCTCCTTCCTTAGCACTATTGGCATGTTAGATTGCACAATACTTTGTTAAGGAGGAAAGGAAAGGATTTAGCGGCATCCCTGACCATGTCCCACTAGTTCCTAGTAGTACCCTCTCCTGTCACCCAAGTCGTGACAAACAAAACTATCTCCAGACATTGCCAAATATCCCCTAAAGGGCAAAAAAAAAAAAAAAAAAAAAAATTGTTCTTATAGACAGAAACTTCTCTAAACCTATTACTTATTTTTTACTTAGAGCAATTTAAAAGTTCTATTCAAGTGCCTTTAAACTTTCATGCAAATATCCTGGAGTAGCTCAGAAAACGAAGGACATATGGTCCTAAAAAGATGGCAAAGGAATTCTATTTTGTCATGATTTTTGGCCAGAGGGTTTCCTTATAACTACAAAGAAAACTTGAATCTGACAGGTGTTCAATAACACTATGAATTCGTAATTACAAGCAGCTTATGTTTTACCTGTTCACAAGGTTGAAAAGGCTTTCAAAGGTAGAACACAGCACATTGTGGTGTATATACAATATTTGTCCTGACAAAGTATAAGTTAAAATCAATCTTATACTTCATACTTCAGAATATTTATTCTTAGTTTGTAAAATCCATGGGAATGAGAGAAGTTAGGTAACAAGCATGCCATTTGAGGGCTGCTTTTAGTCTACCTGCTCAATTTGGATATTCTTACTTCCTTGTTTAATAGCCTTTTTACCCTTATTGATCTGTCACATACATGTCATATGTAAGTGCCATGAATTCTATATCTTTTCCAGCTAAGTTTGGATTACTATGAGAAATTTGTCTTAAACCATGGATGTACTTTTGTATATAGTAAATTATCTTTGCATTGCATTCTGATTTGCCTCAGTAAAGTTATTTTAGCCAAATCAGATTTTCTAAGAAAATACTTTCCAAAAAAAAACAGAAAAAAAAATTCATCCAGTGGGAAACTTATAAAGTGGGTAAAATTTGTGTTTGGTTTTCTGGGCCTCTAACAAAGAGTCACAGAAATTAGAATGTATAGAGATCACATGATTCATTTATGATTCCATGACTAACTGAGCTATCAGAAGAATTGTTTTAACAATTATCCATAGACTTCACCTTTATAAAGTACTTCAATGCCTTTTACCTTCTATAAGTTTTATAAATTTGATTCTAATTCACAATTGTAAATCTATGAGAGCTTGAGATGTATATCAGGCTTTTATACTCACAAGTATTTCAATATTCTATATTGAAATGGTAAATAGAAATCCTATTTCCAGAAAAAACACAGAAATAGAAACTATGAAATTTCTCGCCAAAATCATTTATTAATTTTAATAGTTCATTAACACATAGCAAAAATGTTTGATACCAGAAAAAACACAATTTCACTAAGACACTGGCTACTTAAAATTAAATGTAAAACTGGTGCTTTCAATTTTCATGGCAACGTCAGGATAAAAATCAACCTTAAAAGCATACCAAAAACTAGTCTGGAATAGTTTGCTATTTTGTACTTTATTTTTCTCTATATAAATATGGATGTATGTTCAGCCATTAATTTTTGTGAGACTGGGCCTATCCAATAAAAACTTTCTAGAATCATTCCTTGACAGAATCATATCACTTACTAAGAACTCAATTAAGCAAGTATAATTTTGCTAAGATTCTTTTTACCCAGGTTACTACATAGAATAGAATTGAAAGCACTTATTTTAATTCCATAGAAACATCACCAGTTATATCATTTTCTGGTATGTTTTTACCTCTTGATTTTTCTTTTCTTTTGGCAAAACTAAAAGATAAATGTGTTTAATTTAAATCAAACTCTTTTAATGTAAATTCTTCCCCTATGGAAAATTCTAACTGGGAATATGTAGTGGAATCAGCACTAATAATAAGTGTTTATAAAATCAAAATAGAAAAAAATGCTGATGACAGTATAGCCAAATGTTCCACAAGGAACAAAAGCTGATTTTGATAAACAAGTACAAAGAAACGCATTAAAACAAATGTGAGTTTAATTTGATCATTTCTTTAAGATTTGCCTTTGCTTTTGGCTAGCTATATCTCCCATTAAAGATTATTTTTGTCTTTTAACTGCTGATTTATTTTACACAAACTAGGGAAATATCGCCCCCTACTGTCCACTTCTGATAAACTGCTTATAAGGAAACTGTTTCAATCTATCAAATTGTGGCTATACCCGAGAACCTTTTGTAGATGGTGGGTCACAAAGACTGAAGTTCTTTCCTGGAATACTCATCATATAGTCATGAAACTGTTTTTAATTGCTTCAGTCAAATTATTTTCTAATAAAGCTTGTAAGATTTGTTCTCGCCGAGTTTAAAGTGAAGAAACTGAGGCCAGCACAAGAAGATCCAATGCAAAGGAATTTATTCAGGCTCCTGGGTGAGATTCTGCGGTCCGACAGGAGGGGCCGGAGAAGTCGCACAGACTCCTTTTCGACATGGGTTTTTATAGGGAGTGAAACAGCTCCATCGGTTGTGGGAGAGCAGGACTGCTATTGGGTAAGTTACAAGCCTTTACCTAGGACTTGGCTTGTTGTTGGTTGGAATTACTTGGCTGCTATTGGTTGTTAAGACTCGGCTGCTATTGGCTGTTAAGACTTGACTGCTATTGGTTTTTAAGAGGCTAAGGTTACAAGACCTCGTTTGCATACTGGGCTCTTTAAGGGAAGGCGGGGCTGTGCGAGCATGGGAGAAGGGAACATGCCCGAGCATATCTGAGCTTGCCTGAGCTCTTCCGGGCTTGTCCAGGCTTTTGAAAAAGAAGGGGGTGGGGGGTGTGCGTCCAAGCTCCCGATGAGGCAACCGGCCTTACAAAGCTAATTGCTGCCATATTTGGATAATTTAAACTATAAAACTTAGAAAGAATGTATGTTATTTTACCAATCTTTCTTAGTATGAGAGAATACTCTATTTATTCAGTAAAAAACTGTATTACTCCATTTAAAATGTAAATAACTATTGTATGTTCCCATCCATGAGTACTTTACAAAATTACGTACTTTAAAACTATGTTTTCTCTCAATAAAGCTTGTCAACCAATGATTAAAATAATCACGCATTAGAGAACAATTTTTTAAAAATTTAGAATTAGGAATGCATAATTTATTTATAAAATAAGAAACTCATTCATTTCAGGTGCCTGAAATTGATGCATTTTTTTAAAAAGAGAATTTTCAAAAATATGCACTGGTATGTCTAAAATACACTTATCTTCATTTTAATCCTTATTTTGATGTGATAAATACACATTTTGGGGGTAGATGTATAGCTATCCATAGGGATTTTATACTTGTAACCTAAAGATAAATATATAAAGCAATTATATCTGTTTTAATTTAGATTACATTCAAAAATTAACAAAGAAATACCACCTACTAATGGTGAAGGGGTTTGACCCCTTTCACTTACTTAATTGCCACTCTTCTTTTTCACCAGATTTTGTAACACTTAGCTGCAAGAAAGAGAACACATTTTGAACTGATTTATTTTTAAGCCAAATACCTTTAAAATCAAAGATAATGTGTTATCTAGTTTGGCTTTTGACCAACCTATAGGGCAATAAATCCCTTTTACTTTACCTCAAAATTGACAACTGACAACTCAGTCATTATCGAAACCCTGAAGGAATACGACCACAAGTAGCAGAGACAAAAACCCAAAATTGAAACTAGCTAGTGTCAGTTTATAATGTCTCATTCCATGGGTAGGATATTAAGGATTCAACTGAGAGCACTTTGGAAATCTAGACTAATGTTGTTGTTGCATGAAAAAAAAGGAAGAAATCTCTATAGGAAGAGAGATGATAGTTAAATGGGTGAAATAATTGATAGATGCACCAATACAAACCTCACAGAGTAGTTACCTATCTCATTTTCTCTGTTGCTGTAAGTTCCACAAAGATCAATGTAGATGTGGGCCAGGGAAACTGTCATGACTGTTACAGGGCCCGAATCTGGGGCAGTGTTGGATGATGTGTCTAGCCCCTTAAGAACAGTATTCCAAACATCAATCCTGTTCTCCACGCTGCCACTTCTCTGTTTAGGGCTAGGTCATTGTTTATTTTCTGCTGAATGTAACATCTTCATGTTGAAAAAACAATTCATCATAGTTTTAGAGCATATATTACAATACCTCAGAGCATGTGCTTTAAAAAGAAACATGCATAGGATGTTCATGGGAGCATTACAGTTAATGAACACACTGAAATAGCCTGTGGTTTATCCATAGGGGAATAAAGGAACTGGCTAGATAAATCCTGGAAAACACATAAAATGAATATCTTAGCTAATTCCTAATGCAAGTTTCTCATTATGCATGAATTATTTGTTCAGTATGAAATTTTCAATTAAAAATCAGCTTTGAGAATACAGTTAGAATAATATTGAGTTCACTATATTTACATTTGTAACTATATTTTTCTATCCACACATAGAAGAAAATGTCATTGAAAGTCTTTTTTTTCTTTTTCTTTTTTCTTTTTTTTTTTTAGTCAGAACCTCTGTCACCCAGGCTGGAGTGCAGTGGTGCAATCCCAGCTCACTGTAACCTCTGCCTCTGGAGTTCAAGCAATTCTCACGTCCCAGCCTCCCAAGTAGCTGGTATTACAGGCACATGCCACCATACCCCACTAATTTTTTGCATTTTGGTAAGAGACAGGGTTTCAACACATTGCCCAGGCTGGTCTCGAACTCCTGAGCTCTGGCAATCTGCCTGCCTCAGCCTCCCAAAGTGCCAGAATTACGGGCCTGAGCCACGACACCCGGCTTTTTTTTCTTTGACATCTGGTTACCCTGCTTATCCAACAAAGCAAGAAGCAAAAACAAAACAAAACAAAACAAAATTGAACAAAAAACCATATCAGAATCCAAGCAACTTGAGAATGCTATCTAATTTTAAGGTATAATTTGACGTTTATGTGCTTACACATTTGAAAGTAATACTAAAGTCTTACCCAAATTCCATATTACACTTAATTTTAAAAACTGTAGACAGACTCTTTTTTCCAGCTTTACTGAGGTATGATTAACAAATAAAAATAGTGTATACTTGAAGTGTACAATGTGATGATTTAATAAACATCTACATTGTGAAATGATTGCCACAATCAAGCTAATTAGCATATATATCACCTTATGTAGTTACCTTTTGTGTGTATGTGAGTGATAAAAACACAATCTACTCTCTTAGCAAATTACAAGTATACAATACATTATTATTAGTTACAGTCACCATACTTTAAATTATATTTTCAGAATTTATTCAACTTATTACTTTAAGTTTGTACCTTTTGAGCAGCACTCCCCATTTCTAAAATCCTGACTGTTGAATTTCTGTCAATTTCCAAAACGTAAGAAAAAATTTAGACCAACATTCTTGGAAAAGCATCTTACTCTAGTATGAGCAAAGGGTTAATAACATGTCTTTCAACACAAACTCCTCTTTCACTCAGAATCAGTTTATTCTCAGAATGAGTCAAGTCAGAGAAATGAGTGTATACAATGGAGAATTTTGAGGCTTAGCCTGCCACTTTGTTATTTAAAGTAAGCTAAATTCCAATAAATTATTGTCAAGTTCAAAAAGAACTGTATTTATTCCTTTGTGACCCTTAGTCGAACTGTGTATAATGCTGTTTCCTGTACAAGAACCACCTGCACAGATAAGTCTTGATATATATTCATGATCATTTGGCAAAATATAGTTCAACTTGATTTTCAAAGCCCTGTTATATTTTCCTCATCTTATAGATAGGGGCTATGTTTACAACACTGCTCAGACTAAAGGCCTAAACAAGATTATAGCAAGAGATATATTCTCTCTTTGTGAAAGGTATATCTAGTCCACTGTATATAGTTTAGCAAATGTAATCATCTTTCTCATAAAAGTAACAGATATAAATAAATATAATAATAGTAAATCAATATTTATTATCGAATGATCATCTTAACAGCCAGTTTGTTTTACATAAATATTTTTTTCTGGCCACAGACTTTGGCCCAAATAAAATATTTTACCTTTGTAGGCCTCTTATTACATAGGAGCCCAAGAGAGTGTTAATATTTTATCAAAGCTTATTATCATCACTACTAAAAAGAACAGAAATCCTGCTGTATCATTCTCTGCATAGTTCTCTGTGATACCTATGAGCCTTCCAACCTCTTCAAGCTCATCCAGTGTGTAGATCTCTTCAATATATCATCAAAGAATCCTTCGAGGCTTCCCGTTAAACCTGCTGTTTCCTCTGTTGACAGTGTCCTTCCCAAGCTCTTCACTTAACCGGCCTCTTCTCTTCTTTCAAATAAAGGATATTCCTTTCTTGAGGCTGACCCATGCCAAGTAAACTCTTGCCACCTGCCAGTACTTCCTGTCAAATCTCTATTACCACAACACCCTGTTTGCTTTATATCACTCTCCAAAATCTTTAATTTGCTAATTTATCATATTATTTTCTTATTTATCATGTGTCTCCTTCACTTGAATGGAAGCTCTCTGTTGCATGTCTGGATTCTATTATGATGTCTGTCAATCAGTAGCTACTCAATAAATGAAAGAAACAAATTGCACTCAGTAATTAACAGAGAGAAACAGAAAAAATGATATATAAGAGAATTACATCTAGTAATTCCCTTGAGTACTTTTGTAACCAAAGGAGTCTGGAAGGGAAGTGTGAGGGCCGCGAAGAGAAGATTTTTAAGTCTTTCATGCAGGTGAAAGGACACAGGCAGTCAGCATGAACATGAGAGGCAGAGTAAACCGGGAGACACTCAGCTGGATCCAGAGGTGTGAATGAGACAGGAATAGAACGTGGGCTAGAATGACCTTGCATTGATGATCTGGAAAGATATTGTAAGGGAATGATTTGAAATTCTGTTTTTGAATTGAGCTTACTTGGGGTTTATGGCAGAGGCACAAGATATGACTGAGGATTTAAAATAAAAATAACATTTCTAAGTAAAAAGATATGATCTGTTTAGATAAAGCCTCAATTTAATTAATATTTAGATTAGGCTACCAACCTGAAAGAAGTCCACAGGATTAGTTTTCAGAAATGGTAGACTATGGCTTTCAAAGTGGACAGTTAGGCTCGTTACATGTGGTGATATTGACTATTGTGAAATTTCAGTAAAATCCTGACTTTATAAATAGCTTGGTAAAACTAGATAAAACCACAACAAAGAAGGGAAAAGGAAATGATAAGACAAATCAAGCCATCAAGTTTTTCTCTGCAGTAGCACCCTGAGTGAATCACACAATTGCAGACACTTAGCTCAGCTTCTTAGTTTGGCAAAGTTGTTGATGTCCCAAAGTAATCGCCACAATGTAGAACAATAGTGACAATTTTGCACTTTTTTCCTTTTAAAATAGTGGCTTTTCACTCATACTTGATTAGGGGAGGAAATTTATTTTATTCTATAAAGCTACCAGTGAAATGGATGTAATCGGATTTAAAATTTCAAAATATCATTTTCTAGATATCTTTACTTTGTAAAATGACTGTAACCTGTGGTAAAATTGTAAGCCCTTGCTTTCAATCCCTTCTACTTTGAAAATGGTTACTCAGAGCTCTGCCCAATCTGGAACACATAAATGCATGTATGGGTATAAACTGTCCTTTTAATATGTGAAATTTTGTATTTCTTGTGTTTATTGCCTTACTCATTCTTGACTCTAATAAAATTCCACATACAGCTGTAGCCTTTATTCACATTTAAGGTTCCTACTGGTAATTCCTCCTAGAATCATCTGAGAATGATTGAAAAACTAACAAATGATAAGAAATATTTTGCAAATAATCAGAAAATGGTTTTGTTACTTATTACTATTACCTATTTTTCTTTTCATAATTGTATGACATCAAAACAAGCAGATACAACACAAATTCATTTATTTAATTGCTAGTTGGGAGCAAGTCATTGGATTCTGACTTGACCTCTCTGTGCCTCAGTATTCTCATCTGTAAAATAGAAGAGTAGTATCTACTTAATAAGGTTGTTATGAGCATTAAATGACTTAATCTTTGCAAAATATTTAGAATAGAGCCTAACACATAGTAAGTGTTCTGTAAATATAACTTATTATATATTTATGAAGATTCACCTTAAAGGATGTTGAAAATTAATATGGCTCCTCTTTACACAATTTCTAAAGTGTCCATTTGCTTTGGCATAGGGTCGAAATAAAGTGAGAATCGCAGAAACTCGCTCAGGTCAACAATCAGATTTCAGTGCTATAGTTAAATTATGAATTGGCAGTATTCAGTGTCTTCCTGTACTCTCTAAACATGATCAAGGTTTTCACTGTCATTTAGCATACTACTGAATATCAAGCAGATTAGCTTTTCTCCTAGTGTAGACAGTGGAAATCTTCAGCTTTATGAAGGACTTCAAATGTGGTCCACTATAGTCTTTTCCAGTCTGTTAACTGGCGGAGCCTGTAAAGCAGTCCCCTTATACTGATATTTCTTTCTCTCAGACATGATTCAATGGAAGAGTTTTTCAATAATTCTCTCAAGTACTCATAATGCTCCTATCCTGGAAACTAAAAGAACTTTCCAAAGAACTTAAATCACATGCAAAATAGCTTTATGTTCTTAGTTTTATTTTAACTTCAACTAATTATGTAGTATTTTTCACACCATGCTTTGACCTACAAAAATGTATTTTTCATCTGGTAATGGACATAAGTTGCCTTTTTAATCCATTCTTCTGGTATCTCCAAAAATCAGCGATGAGAAAGGTCCAACTAGATTTCTTTTTCCCATGGTGTCTCTTCATATTGATATTCACTTTTCACGAAAGTGTCTTCACTTGATTTTAGCCTGAAGAGAAAATTTAATTAAATTCATTTAGTATTCTTTATATCCATCATAGAGTTAAAGAAGCAAATTCTTCCTTTCAGTTAAAGCGCTGGCCTCAGTACGAGAACTGCTACTGTAAGTACTTATATGAACTAAGATTTATTCATTGTTTATTGCATGTTAAGTATTTTATGTGTAGAAACTTATTTAATCCACATAACAACCCTTTAAAATATGGTTATTTTCGTACTTATTTTACATATGAGGAACTAAGACAAAGAACAATTAGGTAACTTGCTCACGATCACAAAGCAAGTAGGTAGAAAGTCAGAATTGGAATCCAGAGCCCAAACGATGATGCACTTCACTGACTAGTATTATAATACATATAATAACTGCAGAAGAAAGGTAACTGTTTACTGAGCTAAGTGATTGATAGGTTGTCAGTTTCTCAGCAGTGGAATATAAGATGGAAATATGATGCCAAAGTCAGGGTTATTCTTCCTGGAGCACACTATACTCCCTCGTGTATTTACTAATGTCCTTTCGAGACGTACATTATGTTTGTCACATTAAGTTATAGCAAATAAAAATAGAAAAAATAATAATTTGGTTACATTTATATATTAAATTATTAGGAAGTTAAAAGGAATCAAAACATTGCCCTCCTCCCTCCAAAACTGATTCATGCTATCGTGAATCGGTAGCATTCCACATAATTGTGCTTAAATTAACCAACAGCATAGATTGATCTGAAGTTTTTCAGGTAAAAATGTAGATGTTAACCAATATTGAATGTCTCAATCATAGACACCAATTTTCATACAGCTTGAAGAGCTTCCTCTAGTCTAGTGTTATATCTATTAATCAGTAGAGAACACTCTAGCTATAATTTTCCTCCAAATTCTCAGCATTCTTATTGTACATTAATCTGTTTACTTCATGAAAGCTAGAATTGAGAAGTTTAAAATATTGGTATATTTGACTTTTTAATAGTGGTCACTCTTGTAAGAATAAAGTGGTATCTCATTGTGGTTTTAATTTTCATTTCCCTGATGATTAGTGATGTTGGGGCATTTTTTTCATCTGTTTTCATTTTTTTATATGTTCTATATCTTCTTTTGAGAAATAGCTATTCATATTCATTGCCCCCTTTTATGATTTTTTTTCTTGCTGATTTGTTTGAATTCCTTGTAGATTCTGGCACACAGAGTGATATAATAGACTTTAGAGACTCATGAAGGAGGAGAGCTGGGGAGAAAATTACACATTAGGTACAACATGCACTACTCCGGTGACGGGTGCACTTAAACTGCAGAATTCACCACTATATAATTCATCCATGTAACAAAAAAACCACTTGTACCCCAAAAGCTACTGAAATAAAAATCAAAAATAAAATATTGATATATCCAATTTAAAAGGTTGCTGTGACACATTGCACTGTATCCGTAAAATTGACTAATGTTCTAAAATGTAAAATAAGGAAAAATGGCAAGAATACAAAAGTTTGACTCTCGTGCACTGAGCACCATCTCATTCATATGTAGAACAGTCCCTAGCATTTACCTTTGGGAAATATTAATGCAATCTCCATAGTAGAAGTGCAAGAGAGAATTTCACCACAATAGAGTAGTGCTACATATTTCAGAGCCAAGATTGAAAATTCAGAGTGAAATCACACTGTAAACAGAAACTCAGCAGCTTCTCATCGTGTGTGGAGCTTCATATATACAAAGAGATAAGAAATGCCACTCCAGATCTACTAGTTTCTGAATGCTGTATGTCCCTGAAAGTAAGACTGTGAACGTTATTGAAAGCTCTATAGGAGATTATGATACATGGCCTGAATTGAGGTTTTATACTCTTGGTTCTAGAACACAGATTCTAGACAAAATCCTGAGTGCATCGAATTAATACATCTTTATAGTTTTGTGTTCCACTAGCTTACAGTACTCATGAAGTTGTTTGTTTCATGATAGATCTGCTGCCTTCAATTTGGATTCATTAAGCCAGATACGAAGTGGTGTCCTGGTTATATTCTCATTGTCCAAACAACTTGCAATAGCAAGTTTCACCTAATGACCTCTGCATCATTTCACTTTTGAGAAGATCTTACTTCTCCAGGGTTTGAATTTGAGAAAATGCAATGCCTTCAATAAACCTATAAACTCAAAAATAGGTGAAAAAATCTTTTGTAAATCTGAAATAACTCTCAATAATCCTCTGCTTTAATGTTTTCTACTTCAATCCTAAAATTTATACTCAGCTCCTTTTTGACTCATATTTTAAATAGCTCTTTGAAAATCTTGGTTATCTTGTTTCCTTGACAACAGCAGATGAGAGGCAGTAATTTAAGGGGTGGGAAGAAAGGTTAGTTAGTTTAGAAAAACTAAGAGAAGAGGTGGAATTTGAAATGCAGAAGAATGATAGCCTCATTTTGAAGGATGAAGCAGAAAAAAATAACAAAAGGTAAACACCAACTCTAATAGTATACAGTATAATACCTATGCTCATAATGACTCCAAGTCAACAAGAAAAGGTTAAATTAACTTTACAATTGTCCATAAAGGAAGTCAGGAAATTAAACAATCATTCTGGAAAGAGCGTTCAAAAATAATCTTTTAAAGCCGTGGTTCTTAAAGGCAATATTTAGTGCAGCAAGCAGTTCTCATGTGTAGAAATGTTTATGCACTAATAAAATAGATTAATGAGATATTTTACTTAAATATTTGATACCTTAATAATAATCATTCTCTAATTCAATCACTTAGTTCTCCTTTCACATTTATTGAGCATTACTATGCGCCCAACTTTGAGTTCCATGCTGAGCTACGCCAAGGTAAACACAATCTCTTAAAGAAGTAAGATATTAACCAGAAAATACAAATGGAGTAACACTACTACTGTAGTAAGTGGCACCCGAGAGAGGTATATCGCATTCTGAGTATTTGATAAGGAATATCAGCTACATTAGGAGAGTAGAAAATAATTTGTTCAGAAACCTAGAAACTATGCACGATGATAGAAACGAAGGGGAAGATTTGGAAGAATGAGTAGGGAGAAGGGACAGAGAGGAGCATTTCGGCTAATCCAAGGACCTGTGGTCGGAGGGCACAGGATAACAAGGAAGAGACATCAGCAAAAGTTGAATTGCACACACATGCTACCAATAGGATACATGCTTCATAAGCAGATAGCAAAAATTCAAAGCACTAAATTGAGTGCTAGAGTACCCCCGGGAACTGAGCAGCCTTGAGATTTTCACCTTTTGTGATGAGAACACTCTAAATCTAAGTAAATGCAAATCTCGAACAGAAATCAGTTTTTAATCCAGTGAGTAAGAACCACATCCTAACAGTTTAGATCTAGAAATCAAATAGCCTAGATTATGTTGCCTACTGTATGACTCAAGCCCCTCAAACTCAAAATGTCTAAAATGGAATTGTCAATATACATCATACACACCTTCTGCTTTTCTTTCTTAGTAAATGGTACTGCCATTTGTCTAGTTTATTCAAGCCACAAGTGTAGCTATTGCTTTGTATAAGTCTCTGAGAAATGCATGGAATTATCCTATAATGGTAGTTTTTGTACATTGTTCCATAATCATCTCATTTGTAAAAGAAATGTTAATGAAAGTGCTGGCAAATGATAGTTAAAGGAATAGGTCAATATAATAATTTAAAAACCATAAAACAGTGATGTATCTCAGAGTCCCAACCTTATATCACAAGTTAACAATAAGAAAAAGTATTTATTTTTTATACATACTTCCATGTTCTTTACAGGTCATGGTTAAAGTGAAGGAGAGAAGCACAGTTTTTAAGATTAAAATAGTCTCATCTGAAAAATTAAATACTGCCTTTAATTTTTGCTTATACTTTCTAGAAAAAATATCTATAACCATCCTAGATTTCAAAATATTTTCTTCTTTTCCCTCCTACAAGAGAGAAATATTTGCAGTCTCCTGGCTCCTAGTGTGGTTGGATGAAACCCATTTTTTAACTGAGTGTTGTCTGTCTGTTAGCTTGCTGTAAGTCCGTGTTGGGTATATATCAGGGGCGTGTCCCTCTAGACTTGTGTTCAACACAGCGCAATGCTCTTATGGAAGCTTCTTACATTGGTCCTCCTTGGCGACTAAAATAGTTCTTGGGTCTCTTTTGACTCATTTTGGTCCCAGTTTAGAGGGCATAGTTGACAGATTTTACTCCCACTGTAGTGCCTCCTCTGGCAAGATGGGCAGACATACCCTCAGCAGTTTCTAGGTCCTGACCTGGCAATCCCTAGGGCTTGGGGAGGATGAGAAATCCCCTCAATATTGCTCAATATTGATAAACTAAGGCATCTTACTGTCTGTACATATTGTTACTCCCCATTTTCTGGGCCTTCTTTCCAAGAGTCTCCACTAGAGAACAAAAGCAAGTCCCAAATTGTCAGCGTTGTTATCACTTACCTGATTTATCTTCTGGTCTCTTAAGCATACTTCAAATCTAATTAAATCTCCCATATATAGATATAGATATAGATATATAGATATAGATATATAGATAGATAGATATATAGATATATATCTTTCTCTTTCCTGCTATAACCCAGAGCAAGAATGAGATGGGCTTTTGTCTTAGTGATACTTCCTCTCTGATTTATCCTCTTTATTTCCAACTGCAATACCACTGTGAAATGATATTGGACAACAGGACTAAGTTTCTCTACACTGCTGGAGAATTCCAGAAGTTCATTCTAAAGGCTTGACCTTCAATAAGTTAAAGGAAAAGAAAACAGAACCTAGAATACCTCTCAATACTTTGGCCTGGCTTGTAAAAATTCTGTCTTGCTGCCTAAGTCTGTTTTGCATGCCAGAAGTTGAAAACACATTTCTCTTATTCCTTGCATTTCTTCTGTAGCAGAATTCTATTTTAATTCTGATATAGTTTATATATTCGTCCCTGTCCAAAGCTCATGCTGAATTATAATCCCCAATGCTGGAGGTGGAGCCTGGTGGGAGGTGTTTGGCTCACGGGGGCAGATCCCGCATGGCTTGATGCTGTCTTGCAATAGTGAGTTCCCACAAGATCTAGTCATTTAAAAGTGTGCAGCACCTTCCTCCCTACTCTCTCTCTTGCTCCTGCCTTCACCACATTACATACCTGCTTCCCCTTTGCCTTTCACCATGACTGTAAGCTTCCTGGGGCCCTCACCAGAAGCTGATCAGATGCTGTGCCATGCTTGTCCAGCCTGAAGAACTGTGAGCCAATTAAAGCACTTTTGTTTGTAAATTACCCAGTTTCAGGTATTTCTTTATAGCAATGTTAAGAAGCGCTGAATACACATTGCCTCACCTCTGCTGCACTCCGGGGAGATGAATACTATTCCTGTCATTGCCTAATTGTTCTTACCTTGAATCCTTTTCCCTTTTATACAAACTATGTTTTCTGAGCACCTTTGCCAAGTTTGCCTAAGTTGAGGGAAATGGAAGCCCTGGTGGGAGAAGCCAGGGTAGTTCTCAATCTTTTTCCTTCCTTTGGGGGATGCTTTTCTTGGTTTCTCCTCCTCCCTTCTGCCTCTCCTCCCCGCATGGTTTTAGGTTTTGCTGGGCAAACTCTACTACAGGTTTAAGTCTTACCAGAAAACCCAGGCTTCTAGATTAAGATAACAACATCTCCAGTTTTTGTACTTGGAACTCTGGGTGGTAGAATCTGTTAATCTAATATTGCTTAACTCTTCCCTGTTTAACTTCTGTCTCCCTTGTATTAAATTTCCTAAAATTACCTATTGTCTTGTCTGGATCATGACTGACACAGATATCTGAGGTCAGATAGAAACAATGCCTTGTATTTGGAAAGGAACCAAGGGAAAGCATATTATTTTCCTCAAGATATTTACACTACAGTATTTTTTAATTAGTTAACAAGATGTTTTATTGCTAATTTTTCTCATAAATTTTTATATTTGCCTAGATATATAGTTCTCATTGTTCCCCAAAGACCATGCATTTCCTCAGGTTGAAGTCTTATAATTCATTTAGAGTCTTCACAGTTCTTAGAACATTCTTTGTGGTCCCTAATAGTTAGAGAGTTCCTACAAGATAACAAGACTTTTTTGAAAAATCACTCTTCAGTTTATGGATTTGGATAAAATGTGGTTTTGGTAATGGCCACAAATCCGTATCCCTATGGGTCTGTAGCAACTTCAATTCTTCCCTCCTCAGAAGAAAGAATTTGACTGAGGAGCATAATGCAGAAGGAGAGGCAAAGGCATGTTTTAGAGCTGGAGTGAAAGTTTTTCAAAAAACTTTAGAGCAGGAAGGAAAGGAAGGAAGGAAAGTACACTTGGAAGAAGGCCCAGAATGCAACTTGAAAGACAAATGCACAGTTTGACCTTTAGACTTGAGGGTTTTTTTTTTCTTTTTTTAAGACAAAGTCTCACTGTGTTGCCCAGGCTAGAGTGCAGTGGCGCAATCTCAGCTCACTGCAACCTCCACCTTCTGGCTTCAAGCAATTCTTGTGCCTCAGCCTCCTGCGTAGTTAGAATTACAGGTGACTACCACCATACCCAGCTAATTTTTGTATTTTTAGTAGAGACAGGGTTTTGCTGTGTTGACCAAGTTGGTCCTGAATGCCTGACCTCAGGTGATCTGCCTGCGTTGACCTCCCGAAGTGCTGGGATTATAAGCATGAGCCACTGTGCCAGCCTGACTTGAGGTTTTATATGTTGACATACTTCTAGGGTCTTGCATTATTTCTCTCAACTCCTGAAATCTTACTGGGAAGCTGCTGATCAGTTTCAGATGTTTTCTATATATTAGGAGACTGCCTTTCCCTTGTGCAGTCTGGGACCAATTATCACTTTACAGAGACAGTTAACAACCACCTGACCATCACCTGATGGTCACCCAACATTCCTGGTGTGTGGGGGGCAGGGGAGCCCTCTCCTACCCTGCTCGTACCAGACTAGCTACCTACTGTAACAGTTTGACTATAATTCCTGAAATATTATAACCTGTAGTTATATATAATATGCTGTCTAATCATTTGTATGCATTCTTCACAAACTTCCCATAACAATGTGGTGAATTTGTTCACATCTCCCTTTTATCCTTAGTCTTGGGTGGTTGCTTTCCCATGCTGGCTCTGGGTTTGGACAAAAGATTTGCTTTGGCCAATGTGTGGTAGCAAACCTAACAGAGTCTGAAGAACGTAATATAGACAATGGATAGTAAAGGCTTGTTGTCCTTTGGAGTGTACTTTCATAATGCTCAGAAATTCTACCACCATAAAAACAAGCCTTGACTATTCTTCTGAAGGATAAGACATCGTAGAGAGGGCCAGTCATCATAGCTGTCCCAACCAAGGACATTATAAAGCCAACATGATAGCTGCTGGGAGATGGATAAGTAAGTCCAGAGAAGATCAGCCTAGCCAGCTGCAGACCACAGGAACTATCCACCTAAGACCAGCCCAAATAGTCATGCTACAATCATGTGAAATAAATGGCTATTTGTTAAACCATTAAATTTTAGAAAAAAAATGTTACGTAGCAAAAGCTTATTATATACCCAAATATGACTTCTATGGTTATTTAATATTTTCTTTGGACCAGCTTTGCATTTTAATATTTATTTTTGTCCTTAGCACATTTTGAAAACATCATATTGGCTAGGGACAGTGACTCACACCTATAATCCCAACACTTTGGGAAGCCAAGGCGGGCAGGCAGATTGCCTGAGGTCAGGAGTTCAAGACCAGTCTGGCCAACATGGTGAAACCCCATCTCTATTAAGAATACAAAAATTAGGGCCGGGTGCGGTGGCTCACGCCTGTAATCCCAGCACTTCGGGAGGCCGAGGCGGGTGGATCATGAGGTCAAGAGATCGAGACCACCCTGGTCAACGTGATGAAACCCCATCTCTACTAAAAATATAAAAAATTAGCTGAGCATGGTGGCGCGTGCCTGTAATCCCAGCTACTCAGGAGTCTGAGGCAGGAGAATTGCCTGAACCCAGGAGGCGGAGGTTGCGGTGAGCCGAGATCGCGCCATTGCACTCCAGCCTGGGTAACAAGAGCGAAACTCCGTCTCGGGAAAAAAAAAAAAAAAAAAAAAAAGAATACAAAAATTAGCCAAGCATGGTGATGGGCACCTGTATCCCAGCTACTTGGGAGGCTCAGGGAGGAGAATCGTTTGAACCTGGCAGACAGAGGTTGCTGTGAGCCTAGATCACACCACCGCACTCCAGTCTGGGTGACATAGTGAGACTCCAATCTCAAAAAAAAAAAAAGAAAAGAAAAGAAAAGAAAACATTATATTTAGCCTATGCGAATAACTGCCTTTTCCCCCATCTCTAGTATATAAGTAGGGCAGAGAGAGGGGGCAAAAACAAAGACACACAGGGAAAAAAACCAAAGAAATGACCACTAAGCAGTAAAGTTGTAATATGCATCTGTACGGTGCACTTAAATGAAATTTTCCTATTTGAACAGAATTCAAAAAGCTATTGCACTGTGAGAAAGAAGGAGATAATTCTTCTCTTACACAATTAATGATGCTGTTTCTAGAAAACCATAGGATTGTTTTTCATCCTCTCATTACCAGAAAGACACAAACCAGAGGGAGTCCAAATAATTGAGAGGGCTTTGCAATCATTAACTTATTTGCTAAAGAGGCTAAATACGTATTGATTGTCTAAATGATAATGGAGAGAGAGAGAACAATAACAATCCATGGATGTTTGAAATGGATAAAAGCATCTATATCCTCCCTGCCATTAAAACTGAACTTGAGCTCTAAAGGTCATTTTGTGGGAGGATTTGGACAAGAAAGAGGAAAAATGTTCATGTCCATCTTATCTCAAATGTCAGGTCTGCACTAAAATAATTAGTAGTTAAAAGAGGTAGCAGATAAGAAGATAGAAATTCCTACCATAAAAGAAAATTTATAAACCAATATTATATAGATAGGTTATATATATGGGTTATATGACATATAAACTTAAATTATATAAACTATATGATACTTAATATTTGTATAATTATATATAAAATAGTGGTTTTTATATATTAATTTACATGAGATGCATAAAGTTATATAATTTACACTATACATAAAGTCTATAAAATGGGGAAAAATATTCACATTGTGGGGTAGTTTTTTAGGATTGAATGAATTAGCAATTTTCAAATTGCTGATAAAACAAAACTTTGTTTTCTCTCTAAAAACAACTAAAGGCGGCTCTTTCTTCACACTTCCCTAAGACATTGTCTGAAGACCTAAAAAGTCTATCTTCATTCACTTTTCTCTTTTAAATCCATGCTGCTAAAACTTTTCTCCTTTATGTTAATCAATTTCATATACAGAGAAATTGAGCGAAAGGTATCGAAGATAAGGAAAAATGTATACAACTTTACATGTATAGCGTAAATTAATACAAAGTGCATAGTAGGCACCCTCCATTGCTACTGCCAGTTTCACAACTGCTAGTGCAACCTTTACTCTCTTTCTCTTCCTCCACCTCTGTTACTACTATTTTTGCTGGAAGGTTTTCATTTCAATTTAAAGAATCCCTGAATAATAAACTTCCCGTCTTTATGAGATATGATTTTCTCCTTCAATTTTCATCTCACTTCCCTGTTCTCACAGGTGCAATTCATACAGATCCATTAATAATAGAATCTTGAGCTACAAATTATATTAAGTATCATACAGTTAAAACTCTCTTGGAATTTGTGTCTGCCGCTCTTTCTCTGTGTGACATTAGGTTAAGATATTTAATTTGGCCGTCTTAACTCTTTTGTCTATAAAATGAGGAAAAATATTTACATTGTGGGGTAGTTTTTTTTTTTAGGATTAAATGAATTAGTATTTTTGACATTGCTTATAAAACAAAACTTTGTTTTCTCTCTAAAAACAAATAAAGGAGGCTCCTTCTTCACGCTTCCCTAAGACATTGCCAGAAGACCTAAAAACTCTATCTTCATTCACTTTCCTCTTTTAAATCCATGCTGCTAAAACTTTTCTCTTTTAATTTATATTCTTTGCTGTTCTCTTCTAGAATTGCTGTTTTGGAAAATTATCTCATCACTTAAGTTCTTCTTGATTTCTTTTGATAAATGTGATAGCTTCATATTGAGTGTTTGCTTTATACACAGAATTGTATGAGGTTTCTAGGCAGGTTGATTATATGCTATTACTCTGGAAGTGTTTTCACCGTTTTTCAGTTATAATGGCAGACTGTGAATAAATCATATGATGTGCAGAATCAAATCACCAATAGTCACCTAATCATGAAATCAAGTGAAAAATTTAGGTTAGATTCTTGTTCCCTATACATTATTCTATCATGATTAGTTTTTTCTCCCTTCTGGCCATTCATTCTTTTCCATCTGTTTCTATTTATGATATCTTTTTAGTGGTCCTTGCTATTATGTCTTTCTTGCCATAGTTAGTTAGATCTTTGCTCTTCCCTCTCCATATCCGCTTCCTCACTGGCATCCAACTTCGATATCGTGAATACAGCACAGAAGTTAGTATCTGTCTTGCCAAAATCTGCTATCTGTAGCTTGGACTTTTTCTCTGTGTCACAGACACACCCTTGTTTTCATCTATTACTACCTAAGAGAGATGGCACAATACAATGGATCCAAGTATGTGCTCTGCAGCCACAATAAATGGATTTAAATCCTGTCCTATTTAAAGGTATAAGCCTAGACGATTTAACTATTCATTGTGTACTTCATTTTCCTTGCATACAAAATAGAAATAATAATCTGATCATGAATTCCTATCTCATTGTGCTTTGATAATGAAAAAAACTAAAATAAGTAATCTTTATACTTTCCTTTCTTCCTTTCCCCTTTCCAATTCGGTAAAGTAGCCATTAGCACACCCCAGTGAGTTAAGAAAGCAGCCTGGTGGTAGCTGGGACCTACATAAGGATAGCATTGGAGCAGAGGAGAAGAGAGCACAATGGGAGCAGAGCATGGTGGTGGCCCAGTGAGGTCGGAAAATTGATTACACACAGAGAAACTGAGTGAAAGGTATTGAGGATAAGGGAGAGCCAGACCTTGCACAAGAAAATGAAGTGCTAAAAAAAGCATATGAAAGCAGTTTGAACAGGCTTCAACTGGTCAAATCTGGAACAATTTGAACACTAAAATAAATCACAAAAATAATAGATTATAATTCATTAAATGAAATTTGAAATCCATGAGTACACATTAATATAAATTATTTAACAAATCAAGAAAAGAAAAAGCTTTCTCTTATAGTAGACAGATTATTAAATATATAGAAGGAATGATGGAATTAGAAAAGTCTCTACAGTATTTAAAAATTAACATAATGATAATTCTTTCAAGAAATAGCATGGCTACAAAAACTATTAGGTGAGTGTGGAAAGAAGAACAGGATTTACATATTCTCCGCTCACAAAATCCTTATTAGCTACAGAGGAAAGAAAAAGTAACTTTCTAGTCTAGAAACACAGAGGACATTATCACAGGCAAATCGAAGTCAATACTGATTGTAATGGGACAAACTGATGTCATTTGATCCCCAGAAGAATACAATGATAAATGTACAATGTCACTATGATATTCTGGCCAAAAATGAATTACATGGATTTTTCTCATCATGAGAAAATTTTAGAAAAATTCAAATGAAGGGATATTTTATAAAATAGGGCCCTGTAGTATCCACACATATGAAGTTCATGAAATGACCTGAAATATATATGATTCATATGTAGCTTTTATATGTGAACTGAACACTACATTCATTTCATTTTACTGGCTCTATACTAGACAGTGAAATAGCTATGTGTATATATATACATGCATATCATATATATTTAACTATTATATAGCTATATATGAATATATATGATTCATATATATTCATATATAAATATATATAGTCTTATATATATGAATATGCATATAGCATTACATATATATGTACATTCAATTCATGATCAAGCTTTACCCACTGCTCTGTCCTATCAAGTATTCATATATATTCATATATATGTAAATAGCTATATTAACATATATAGCTATACAATATAAATAGCTATATTTATATATAGCCATTTACATATATATGTACATATAGAGAGATACAATGAAGAACTGATTATCCACTTCATTTTACTGGCTCTATACTAGACAATGAAAGCTCATTTGTTGTTCCTCTAATACACCATGTGATTCCATGTTTCATAATTTTCCTTAAATTATTCTTCTTACTGGAATATCTTTCTCCTGCTTGTCTAGTTGAAAAAAATTTTCAATTCATCATTTCAGATAGTTTATTCATCATCTACCCTTTCACTCCACCACACAATCGCCTTTGTTGTTACACTGATCCTGTGTCTGTTCAGCAATCTTTCTCTTTCCTTAGATTTGAACTCCCTGAGGGCAGAAACCAGAATGTTTCATTTTATTTTCTCATCTAAAGAACACACCATGACATACATCATATGATTAATGCTCAATTATGCTTTATAATGAAATAATTAATGAATGCAGCTGTTTGTTGCATAGAGGCAATAAAATGCAGTATAAACAGTTCAGGCTATTGAGTAAAGAAAGCCCAGAATTAGACACCGTCTTCTCCACTTATAGCTGTGGATCCATTTGCAGGTTACACAATGTCTCAAAGCCTTGATTCCCTCATTTATACAATAGAAATAGTAAAACTTGCCAAATTGTACAATTTAGTTGTAAGTATGCAACTTACGTCAAATTTCTACCTTCTCTTGTGTTGTATAGTCCTGCCTTGGGAGACTATTATCAACTGTTGGTACCTTAGGATTTTCCCAACCGGCTCTCATCAATCTTAGCATACCCAGTGACAATACTGGGGAAAAAGATATCAGGTCCGATATCATACTACAATACATTTTTGAATGATAATTTAAAACACATTTAACATTAATTTTCTAGTTAACAAAGTTTTTTCCCTCTTCTAATGGGATCCTCATGAATTAAACTTTACTAAAATGTAGTTTACTGTAAAAAGAAATTATAATTTAACTTAATTTAATATTAAAATAATGTGAAATTTTAATGAAATATAAATTTCTTTTCTGAATCTAGGATGCTATGTTTTCAGTTTGATTTTGATTATTTTGTTAAGCACCATTTTACTTTATTTTGTTTTTGGTTGTTTTTTTTGGTTCCTTGTGATCTCCAACAATAATATTAATCTCTAAATTAACCAAATCATTGCCTATGCTAAACTCTAAGAAATATAAATGATAGTAAGCATTCTTAACTAAAGAGCAATTTGTTTGCAGAACTCTACTGTTGTAAATAAAAAGGCTATTATGTGTCAATCATGCAAGGTGATGTGTGGAGACAGAGTGTAGTTTTCTACAAAGTATGATGGTTAAAATAAAAGGTGCAATTTATGTGCAATCTTATGCATACACTCATTTCATTTAGTTTCACTGAAAAAACCGTCCCTCAAATATGCCGTCAGTTCTAACTTTAAATACGGTATTGCTGGAAGTAATATATAGAAATGTCATCATGCTTATCATGGTGACATTTTTAGCTATTATAAGTTAACGTCCACCTAAATTTTAAAGTGATAAATGTAATAATGTAAGAAAAAATAACACCATAACTTCATCAATCAACTTCTAAGTTGCCTTTGCAAACATTTGATACCAACAATATGTAAATTAATATAAAGGTTAATGTCCATAACCTATTCATAAATAAGATCAAGGTTGAACTTCACCACAAAAGAATGAGCTTTGCAATAAGAAAGAAATGTGATCTTTTAACACCATAAAAACCATAGGAGAAATTCTAGGCAATACCATTCAGGACATAGTAATAAGCAAGGCCTTCATAACTAAAACACCAAAAGCAATGGCAACAAAAGCCAAAATTGACAAATGGGATCTAATTAAACTTAAGAGCTTCTGCACAGCAAAAGAAACTATCATTAGAGTGAAACGGCAACCAACAGAATGGGAAAAAAATCTTTGCAATCTACCCATCTGACAAAGGGCTAATATCCAGAATCTACAAAGAATTTGAAGAAATTTACAAGAAAAAAACAACCCCATCAAAAAGTGGGCAAAGGATATGAACAGACACCTTTCGAAAGAAGACATTTATGCATCCACCAAACATATGAAAAAAGCTCATCATCAGTGGTCATTAGAGATATACAAATCAAAACCACATTGAGATACCATCTCTTGCCAGTTAGAATGGTGATCATTAAAAAATCTGGAAACAACAGATACTGGAGAAGACGTGGAGAAATAGGAAAATATTTACACTGTTGGTGGGAGTGTAAATTAGTTCAACCATTGTGGAAGACAGTGTGGCGATTCCTCAAGGATCTACAACTAGAAATACCATTTGACCCAACAATCCCATTACTGGGTATATACCCATAGGATTATAAATCATTCTGTTATAAAGACACATGCACACGTATGTTTATTGAGGCACTATTCACAATAGCAAAGACTTGAAACCAACCCAAATGCCCATCAATGATAGACTGGATAAAGAAAATTTGGCACATATACACTGTGGAATACTATGCAGCCATAAAAAAGGATGAGTTCACATCCTTTTCAGGGACATGGATGAAGCTGGAAACCATCATTCTCAGCAAACTGACACAAGAACAAAAACCAAACACCACGTGTTCTCGCTCATAAGTGGGTGTCGAACAATAAGAACACATGGACACAGGGAGGGGAACATCACACACTGGAGCCTGGAGAGTGAGGGGCTAGGGAAGGGATAGCAGGGAGCAGGAGGATAAGGGAGGGATAGTATTAGGAGAAATACCAAATGTAGATGACAGGGTGATGGATGCAGCAAACCACAATGGCACATGTATACCTATGTAACAAATCTGCACATTCTGCACATGTACCCCAGAAATTAAAGTATTAAAAAAAAAAAGAAATGTGGTCTTAAGACTGACCCTATGAGTGATGGTTTTTGCATCATGGTAGTTAAGTATGGAAGACTCTGGAGCGAAATTGTTTACATGTGAATACTGGTTGTACAACTTAAGTGTGTGACCTGGATCCAATTACTTACTCTCTCTCACTCTCAGTTTCTTCGATGATAATAGTACCTGTCTCAAAGTGTTGCAATGAATACACACATAGAAGAGTGTCTGGCACATAGTTAGCATTCAGTAAGTCTTAGCTATTAGTAGTGATTGACACCTAACTGAACTGTAGAATCTCAGCAAATTCATTTAATCTTTCTTAGTGTTCACTTTTTCTTCTTTGTATAATGTAGGTAACAACTTTTCAGTTTGTATGAGGATTAAATGAGAGTATGTATTTATATATCTAGAACATAATAGCGAATACACATAGGTGCTATTAGAATTAGCATTAGTACTTGAAAGGTTTGCACATATCTTAAACCATGTCTTACTCATTCCAGGGCATCACCCTTGGCTGTGAAAATCAACACAGAAGTTTATAAACAAGATTGTGGAGTGGCAGAATGCCAAGCAAGATCATTTAGTTAATATAAGGGCAAAACCCATAAATCTAGACCAGATGGGACAGTGATAGAAATCAACTGAGGAAAAGCTACCTTAGTTTACAGAAGCTTCCTCCTCTGCTCTTGTACAAGTAGGAAATAGCCCAGTATTTTCCCTTGGCCTTACGGTCAGTTTTACTATTACATTCGTTTGCTCGTGAATTCGACAGTTATTGAATGCACCCTGTATGTCAAACACTATGCTGGATCCTGGAGTTGCGGTGGTAAGGGAGCTGGACACAGCTCAAGTCTGTGTGGAGCTTAGAGACTGCTCAACACAACAGCTCATCACAGTTGCCACATATGGACATTTTTTTTCCTAAATTTGCATATATTTATTAAAAAATAAGTAGAAGAAATGTAATATTAACAACATCTAACAACTGTTGAGTATATCTTATGTGTCAAAAATTATCACAAATATTTTACTTGCATTACTCCTAATCCTTCCAAAAATCCCATAAAGGGGTCACTACGATTACCCCTCTTTACAGTTGAAGCATTTGGAGGACAGACACTAAATCATTTGTTCAAGATAATGCAGCTGATATCGGAAGGTAGGATCCTAAGCCAGGTCTTTGGGCTCTCAAATCAGTGTTCTTAACAGCAATTCTTTTATTCATTATGAATTTTGAAAAAGCTTTGTAATTTCAATGTTTATAAGGAAGGAGGAAAGAAAGAGCTTGTACATTTTAGTCAAGCAGAAAAATGCAGATGAATTGATAAACATCCACCAAAAAAAAAAAAAATAGAAAACTGAAAAAAACGTTTTACTTGCTTGCACATGTTGCCAGATTATGCTGGATGTCGTGAGAGATGAAGGTGGGGAATGTGTGAGTATTGATGAAAATATTTCCGTATTGGTGATTTGTCTGCAATCTAAAACTTATAACAGCTTTAGATATATTTCTAAAAATTATGTAGAACTTGAACTGTTACTAATAAAATGTAATTTTTATTTTAAATAAGCTCAGAATTAAAATTATTTATCAGTTTAAGAACATTTGTATAAGTTTTATTTTCTATACATGTTAATATCAAAATATACATTGCATTTTTGAGGTTGGAGACATATTTGCCTTTTGTGTTTGTTTCCTTGCTGCAGCTGCTGAATGAACTCAAAATAACTAGGGCCTGTCATTAAAATTTTTTAAAGATAAGCTTAGGTTATTTAAAAATGTTTATCTAGGCTGGGTGCAGTGGCTTACGCCTGTAATCCCAGCACTCATGGAGGCAGAGGCAGGTGGATCATCTGAGGTCAGGAGTTCAAGACCAGCCTGGCCAACATGGTGAAACCCATCTCTACAGAAAAATACAAAACATTAGCCAGGTGTGGTGGCAGGCAACTGTAATCCCAGCTACTCAGGAGGCTGAGGCAGGAGAATCGCTTGACCCTGCTAGGTGGAGGTTAGCAGATCCTCCGCCTAGCTGAGGAACTGCACTCCAGACTGGGTGGCAGAGTGATACTCCATCTCAAAAAAAAAAGTTCATCTAATAAAACACACGATTTAAATATTACAGTAATATCAAAAAACACCTTATATTCATACAATGTATACACTTTACACAGCATTTAATTTGCATTGTCTGTAGTTTTAAAACTTGAGCTAGAGTAGCAAATTAATTTAAAAAGTTTCCTCCTCCCTACCCACATTCCCAATCATAAGCTTGGATGGAATGAGATCCTTGTTATTTTATAGTGTTCAGCAGCTAATATTTTAGGTTGGAAATAGAGCTTCAAAAAGACCTCTGTGTCACTGATAAAACTAAAGACGATAGAGACCTGTGTTCCATGTTTTATTTGTGGTAATGTTATTTAATAGCTTCTATTCATCATTTTTTTCCTTATAACATCCCAAAGCTTCTTTCCAACATATATTAGACTATGTCAAGAATGTGGAAGGTGAGATGAGATAAAACACATGCCAACTGTCACCAGTTTGGACCACCACCAACCAGGCAGTCAAACAGCACCTCAATGTTTATAGAGAGTATCATTAGTCATGAAGTAATCTTGTATGATAAATTATTCCCTGTGGGACCTTTTAAAACACATACCCCTGCTAGCGTGAGCAAGGCACCTGCTTTGACAATATAAGGAAACACCAAGTTGAAAAATAGCTGAGAAGAAGTAGGGAAGCATTTGAGAGAAAACAGAGGTAGAGTAATAAGCTTCTTATATTTTGAAAAATAGGCCTTCAGCCTTTGCTTCTTGCTTTTCCTACTCCGTCATATTAGAATCAAATCTGTAGCAAATTTTGATTAAAGATGATTGGTGATTTTTTTCTGTTTGTTTTTGCTGTTCTCAATTCAGAAAACACAAATTTTTTCATAAAACTTTTAGCAACACCTTTGAGTAATCAGGTAGGAAAAGAAAGTTGTTATGGAATTATCACTTGTCTACCTAGTTCATTGCTATACATATCTGAGTTTAAGTATATTTGTACGGAAAATCATACATTAACACATGAACATATGAATATTTATACGCATGTGTTGTGGGCAACTGATGAGGAGACTGATTTCAATCATAGTTTAATTTCATACAGTAAGAACAAAATGATTTCTAGTATTTTTATAGCCTTGGTTTGGAATTATCATTCCATTTTCTAAGGTTGATGAAGAACTACAAGTTTTTATAAAGAATGGACCATATTAATTCCCTACCAAATATTCAGAAAAATGAAGTATGTGTGGTTTCCTTAATCGTGACACATATCTAGAGAGAAATAATGTTTTGAGTTGGTGAAGTGTATACTATTCCAACAGTATTTCTAATATCTTCTTTTTTATACAGTTTTAACAGACAATTTACATGTCCCACAATTCACCCATTTTAAAGTGTACAATTGCATGGTTTTTAGCATGTTCACAGAGTTGTGCAACCACAAACATAATCAATTTTATTGCATTTTCATCACCTTAGAAGGAAACTCCATAACCATTAGCAATCATTCTCAATTTCTCTTCCCATCCTCACCTATCCTCTTTCCAGACCTCCTGGCCCCAAGCAATCACTTATCTGCTTTCTGTTTCTATTTATTTGCCTATTCTGGACTTTTTCTCTCTCCTACCTAACTGTAATTATATATCCTTTGACTGACATATTCCCATTCCCTCCCCCTAACCTTCCAAGCTTTCTGATAACAGCCATTCTACTCTGTCTATAAGATCAGTTTCTTTAGAGTCTACATGTAGGTAAGATCATGTGATACTTATCTTTCTACGCCTGGCTTTTTTTACTTAACAGAACGTTCTTCAGGTTTATCTATGTTGCAAATGTTGACAGGATTTTATTCTTTTTTATGGCTGAATAGAATTTCATTTTGTATATATAACACATTTTCTTTATCTGCTGCCCATTGATTAATACCTAGGTTGTTTCTGTTTCTCAGCTATTATGAATACTGCTGCAGTAAACACGGGAGAGCAGAGATCTCTTTGACATAGTGACTTTATTTCCTTTGGATATATATGCAGCAGTGGGATTTCAGAGTCATATGGTACTTCTATTTTTAATATTATAAGGAACCAGCATACCCTTTTCCATAATGGCTGTACTAACTTACTTTCCTACCAACAACATACAAGGGTTCCCTTTTCGCCATATCCTTGCCAGCATTTGTTATCTTTTTAATAGTAGCCATTTTGGCAGATGTGAGGTGACACTTTATTGTGCTTTTGCCTTGCATTCCCTGATAATTAGTGTTGTAAAGTATGTTTTCATATACCTGTTGGACACTTGTACATCTTTTGCGAAATGTGTATTCAGACCTTTTGCACATTTTAATAGGGCTAATTTCTTGCTATTAAGAGTTTGTGCTCCCTATATATTGTAAATATTAACCCCTTATCAGATGTATACTTCGCAAATATTTTCTCCCATTCTGCAGATTGTCTCCTCACTCTGTCAATTATTTTGTTTGTTATGTAAAAGCTTTTAGTATAATGTAATTCCATTTGCCTACTTTTCCTTCTGTTCCTTTTGCCTTGGAGGTCATATTTAAAAAACTGTTGCCCAGACCAATGTAATGAAGATGGGCATGTGTTTTTCTAGTGGTTTCATAGTTTTGGGTCATACGCTAAAGTTTGTGATTCATCTTCAGTTTTGATATACACATATGGTGAGAGATAGGGTTTAATTTCATTCTTCTGCATGTGATATCCAGTTTTCCCAACATCACCTATTGAACAAACTGTCCTTTCCCCATTGTATATTCCTGGCATCTTTGTCAAAAATCAGTTGGCTGTTAAATGTGTAGTTTTATTTCTGGGATCTCTATTCTATCCACTTGTCTGTCTTTTTTTTTTAATGCCAGTATTATGCTGTTTCAGTTACTATAGCTTTGAAGTATAGTTAAATATCAGCAAATGTGATTCTTCCAGGTTGTTCTTTTTGCTCAAGATTGCTTCGATTATCTGGGATCTTTTATGGTTCCATATAAATTTTAGAAATTTTTTTCTATTTCTATGAAAAATGCCATTTGTATTTTGATAGAGATTGCACTGAATCTGTAGATCACTTTGGGTAATATAGACATTATAACAATATTTATTCTTCAAATCCATGAACATGGGACATATTTTCATTTATTTGTTTCTTATTCAGTTTATTTAATGGATGTTTTATAGTTTTCAGTGTAAAAACTTTTCACTTCCTTTGTTAAATTTATTCTTAAGTATTTTAAATTTTTGTAGCTCTTGTGAATGGGATTGTTTTCTTGACTTATTTTTCAGATCGTTTGCTATTGGTGTATGGAAAAACTGCTAATTTTTTTATGTTTATTTTGTATCCTGTAACTTTACTGAATTCCTTTAATAGCTATAAGAGATTTTTTGGTGAAGTCTGTAGAATTATTTTAGTATAACATTACATAATATAGAAAAAGGAACAGTTTGACTTCTTTGCCTTTTGACAGTTTGACTATAATGTGTCATTGAGAATAACTTTTTGATTTGTGTCTATTTGGGGAACTATAAAATTCCTATGTCTAGATGTCTAAATCTCTTGCTAGAGTTGAAAAATTTTCAGCTATTATTTCATTAAATAGGTTTGTTATCCCTGTTGTTTTCTCTTAACGTTCTGGGAAACCGACAATACAAATATTTGGTCACATTATGGTGTCACATAGGCTTTGTCCATTCTTTTTTATTCTTTTCTCTTTATTTTTGTCTGACTGGCTTATTTAAAAAGGCCTATCCTAAAGTTCTAAAATCCCTTCTTCTGCTTGATCTAGCCTGTGGTGAAAGCTTTCTAAAGTATTTTGTATTTCCTTCAATAATTATTTCAGTTCTAGAATTTTTATTTGATTCTTTTTTATGATATCTATCTCTTTGGTTTTCATTTATATCATGAATTGTTTTACTAATTTTTTGTATTATTTATCTTAGTTTTCTTGTATCTCATTGAGCTTTTTAATGTTATTATTTTAAATTCTGTATTTGGGATTCAATACATTTTTTTCATTAGAATCTGTTGATGAAGAATTATTGTTTTGCTTTGAAGGTGTCCTATTTCCTTGCTTCTTTATACTTCTTATGTCCTGACATTGATATCTGTGCATCTGGTATAACAGTCACTTCTTCCAATTTTCTGAATTTGCTTTTGTAGGGGAGGATTTTTCCTGAAGATGTGCCTGTAGTGCTGGCTGGATAGGGCACTCTGGCTTTGATTCAAGGTATGTGCAGTGGTGTAGTCTCCATGTGATTTTTCCAAAGGTGTCAGTGGTGTCTGAGATTTCCTCAGTGGCTTAGGGTGTGGCTCTTAGTGGAGGCTGTGGTGAAGCTTTGCTGGTGATTGGGACAATAGGTGGGCCTGTCCTCAAACTCCCATAGTGTCAGTGGTAGGCCTAGTGTGCTTATCCTTGGGCCCTAGGGCAGCATATAATGTCACCGGTGTTAGCAGTTCCAGGTGGGCTAATAATTCTTGGGCCCCTAAGCAGCTTGCTCAGGTTCCAGCAGTGGCAGCAGTGGGCCACGTGGATGGGCAGGTTCTTGAGCCCCTGGGCAGTGGGCATGGTGTGGGTGGTGGCAATATCAGTGACAGAACAATCCTCTGGCTCCTAAGCAGTTGGCACTGGTGTTGGTGGTGGCTGTGATGAGCTGGATGGGTCAGATCCCAGGCCTGCTGGTGGCACATTTAGGTGGGTGCTAGCTGTGGTGGTAGCAGAAGATTGGGTGGGCCCATTCTCAGGCCCCCAGAAGGAGTGCTCAGGTGCTAACCATGGGGGCAAGGCAATCCCCCATTCCTTAGACATCATACTCAGATGTGAGTGTGTTGAGCCAGACAGTGTAGGCCTGTCCTCAGGCCTCCCAGTGGCACATGAAGGTTCCAGCTGTGGTAGAGAGAGTCAGAGTGGTCTCTAGGTTCCCAGCAGAATGCTCTGATGGAGGTGTTAGCAGCTGCACAGTGACCTTGTTCCAGTATCAGGAGCGATAAACAGGCAGCTGGGGAGCCCATGCTTTGGCCCCAGGTGGTGTCTATAAGCAGGGTAGTCTTTCTTCAAGGCACTTCTAAATGCATGACAGCCCTGCTATTAGGAACAGCAGGTCACTGCCAATGGCTTATGCTTTGCTTTTGACAGCAGCAGCCAGAAGCAGTGTCCAGCTGCATACAGGGGATTCCAATGTGGCCCTAAGGGCGAAGTGGGCAAAATGCAGTCTGGTGGGGGCTGGGCTCTCAAAATGGCACCTTGCTGTAGCTGCTTAGGACTCAATGGATATGTAGGACCCAGCGTGAGCAACCTCTCTGGAGCAATGCCATCACATGATCTCCAGATGCCTCCCTATGTTAGTCTTGGGGCCCACATGGTGGAGGGGCTGTCCCATAGTTAGAATTGTAGGAGTCTACAGCAGATATGTGGACCTCTGGTGATCATTCAGTGACCCTTTTCCTGAACTGGGGAACCTCTGCAGGTTCCCAATGGATCTCTTTCATAGAGGCTGCCACCCACCTTCCCTCTTCTTCCTGGCCTTAAGTCTTTCCCATTGCTTATCTATTGGATCCCAGAGTTCTCTTTTAGGTAATTTATTCAAAGTTTGATAGACTACTCACTATTTTAGTTCTTCTTTGTGGAGGATGTGACTACCTCTAGTCAGCCTTCTTGAATCAGTAAAAGAAAAATAATTCTCAGGACCCCAAAATCACTAAGCCAAAGGGAAAAGTCAAGCTGGAAACTGCATCGGGCAAATGTGCCTCCCATTTTATTCCTAAATAAGATAGCTACAAAGATTAAAAGGAAAGCTACATCTCTTCCTCACAATTTGCCCATAAGGAAATTCCTTGTGGACCTCAAGAACTTCACCCTAAAGCAGTTCTGTTATCTTCATCCTGGCAATCTTAACTGATAGCTTATCTTCACAAGTAGGGGATAAAGGATAGACAGAACCTAAAGTCATCCTCTGCTCACCTAAGACAAATGCATATCTGCTTGCTTCCTCTGCCCTATTGTTTACGTAAAAAATGAAGATTCACTGAGTTGGACTAAGGCATAAGAAAGTATTCCTCTAACACCACTCACGCATAAATTGTGTATTCAGTGAAAGTCTCTAATCAAAGACTCAAAAGAATGCAACCTTTTGTCTCTTATCTTCCTATGATCTGGAAACCTGAGTTTTCCTGCCTTCTCTATCAAACAAATGTGTACATCTTACAAGCATTGATTGATGTCTCATGTCTCCCTAAAATGTATAAAACCACACAGTGCCCCGACCACCTTGGGCACATGTCTTCAGGACCTCCTGAGGCTGTGGCATGGGTACAATTTAGAAATAAACTTTCTAAATTGCTTGAGACCTGTCTCAGATACTTTTGAGTTCACAAAGCCATAAGCAGCAATTTCCCCTCTACATTCTGGGCTTTCCATCATGTTAAATAGATATGTTAATCATTCTTTCTATACTTAACCTCACAGGATTCACGGGACACTTAGACATGTAATGTGTTGTTGAAAGATGTTGAAATGAAAGAAAGTGGTTGGACAGACTACAGTTCTGTATCTTCCTATGCAGATGTTTAGAGACAATCATGGTTGACCAAGATTTGAGATGGTCTCTTATTTCTTGTTATACTTTGTGCTGACCAACTATTCTGTTTATTGGTACCTGTTTCTGCAGAACTGGAGCCACGTGGCACTCCACGCACCTCGCTTTGAATCCATTGTAACTGTGAGCCCTGGATGCATGGTAAGCCTATGCTTGTATTCTGTATTTAAAACTAAAAGATAACCTTGACATTTCATAAAGTCAATTTCATTCATTAGGCAAATTGCCACATTTGAGAATAAGCAAATTAAGCATTTTTATCTGTCTTTTGGCTTCTCTGAGTAGTGTAATCACCATGGATTGTGTCACAGACCAGATTCAAAGCCTCATAATTGTATGTCAGTGGGCGATATGATGCTGAGCATTCTCCTGGGGCTCTTAACCAGACCCCCTCAGTTGCCCACTCTCCTGGGATATACTGTGACTTTTGATACACAATAAAGATCATTTGGAAGCATTGTTCTTTCAAGCCTCTTAGACCTTATTCAATTTGGAGGATCTTGCTGTCCCCATCTTAAGCTGAAGTAATAATAATACACAGCAAAAGTGCCTATTGTTTGTGGGAACTGTGTGGCAAAGAAACACTCTGCCTGTGGACTCCTTCCAGGAAACTCAAATTTGTACTATTAATCCTTGTTGTAGATTGCTACCATCTATGGAAATTGCTATGGTGCAAAATGCAGAAATACATTTCCTTTGTTAGAAACCTAATTGATTCATTTAGAGCTTTCTTTTGTTCATCTACCAAGCCACAGCTACTAAATATTGCATATGATAGCCATAGATACAGTTATTATTAACATGACAATTATCATGGAAGGGGTTTTCAGCCCACATTCATACATATTTTTCTTTTAATATAAAATGGCCCATACTTTTGAAAAATTTTCTTGCAACTTAAAGTTTATCTTTAAAGGCAAAGCATTCCAAGAGAAGAATAGGACAACTCTTTCTCCACTATATAAAAATATGTGTATGCATTTGTGTTTGTTTGTAAACACACACACGTGTGTGTATATATACATAATAATTAAATTTCTTATTGTGTTATGAATTATATTTTGTGAAAATTGAAACAACCTATTCCTGATAAATACCTCTTTCTAAATTGATGCATATTTTCAAACAGCAGAAAACTATTTTAATTATCGTAATTCAGTATAGCAATAAGGCAAACTAAAAAATCCTCTCCTCCCCCTTAAATGTGATGTTTGTAGTAGTGATTATAAGAATTCTTGTGAATAACAAATCTATGAATTTATTGATTCCTTACTACGTGCTAAGCACTCTGCTTGTACATCTACTTCTTACTTTTCCCAACAGCCCCATGAGTCAAGCACCATTACTTGCCCCATCATAGAGAAGATGAAATGAGCTTGTGTTCCATCATCTTGAATCTCGAAGCTCTCATTCTAGAATCTGAGTCCTCTATCACTACATTTTACTCTCTTTCTTGCAACACAATAAACTTGATATTTGTCACATTCAATAAGCTAACTACATAATTAATTAAGGAAAAATTCAATGTATTCAACCAGTCCATAGTCTTTTATTTGACTTTTGGTTCTTCCAAAAAACTGGGGCTGTCCCCAGGTGGCACAAAACCTGGAGAGTCATTCTGGATAATTTCTCAGCTGTATGTTTTTTGAAATATTCATTTCATGTCTCAGATTTGCTATACCTGAATGATGAGGCTAGATCCGAGAATGCATAATGTACTTTCCAACTCTGGTATTTATGATTTTTATTAAGTTCTCAGCATTCATTGAAATACAAGGGATTTGAGATAATCCATTACAGTACTTGAAATCATTGCTTGATAGGTGTTAATAACTCAAAACTATATTCATTCTTAATCCAACATTTATTGAAAAGCTGCTAATGTTAAATATCACTAATATGACCTATAAACAGTCTATTTTCTACATGACAGAAAAAAACTCTTAAATGCTGATATTTCTTATACTAAAGTGGCAGTTTTGTTCTTTTATTCAACTTTTGTGTCTGGATCTCTGTGATTCCTAGTGAAGTAAATCTGTTTTCCTAGGGTTCAGCACTACTGCCATGGACTTTTACTCATATATGCCTTATTAGGATGACAGTGTTGTCTCATACAGCATCCTTTTGGCAATGCTAGGATACTCCCTGTCTCAAATGTCACACCTAAATTTCCAATAACAGGAGGTAGAAATCTGGATATTTTTTCCCTCCATTGGGTGTCTGTTGACATTTTATCATATTTCTTACAAATGTAACTAAGGTTGGTGCCTAAAACATGCATGTTTTATATGAAACGTACAAACCAATATGGATATCATTTTCTACTTCTAAAATACAAAATGTCAAATAAAATATATTTTTACTCCTTCATTTATTCCTCTCTATATGCTTTTCTTTTTCTCAGAAAACACATCTTTATTTTCATGCCCAATTACTGGCTCTTTTGCAAAAATATATCTTAAATCTTCTAAAGTCCCCACAAACTTTTGTAGCAAGTTTTAAAGCAACTTTTTACTTGCAAATTAGAATGCAAAGTAGTTGGACTTAGATGGAGGTAAAAGGAAAATTCCTATTACAGCATCTGCAAATTACAAGTGAAAGTCACTTATAACTTATCCTGCAGTGCTTTTGAAAAACTTAGCTTGTTTTCTTCAAAGAAGAAAAATGCTTCATGAAAGGTCTAATAAAACATTTAAATTACTAAGGATAATTTGAAATTTTAAGTTTTATGGAATTTAGATGATTACTAGAATCCCAGCAAGTAGCATAATGGACATAATTTTTATAACAATTGAGAATTACTCTGCACATGATACACTTGCATTGATTTGCATTTAAAACTATATTTAACCCAAGTCACCAATCAAAAAGAATTTTTTTGGCAAAATATAATTATCTTGATAAAAACCTTAGGTTGTCCATATTTTCCTATAAATTTGAATTCAGTGGAATGGTACATTTATTTAAGGCATGTAATTTTTGGATAGTTTCATATTTTTGTGAAAATCATTCTGAAAGCTAATAGAGACAGAGATATAAACATGTATCTGTGTGTGTCTGTGGGGGGGAATGTATATATCTATATGAATATTATATATATGAACCCATATTATATATTAGTATTACATGTATGAGGATATATATACACACGTATGTATGTATGTGTGTGTGTGTGTGTGTGTGTGTGTCTGTTTTACTATCAAACAAATTGCTCAAGTTTGTGGTCCTCCCCTCTAACAGTGAGGGAAGTATCTGTCTTCCTACTCAAGCCCAAGGTGATGGAACACAGGCTTCCACACCCTGGAAGATGTTGTAAAACCTTTTCTCTCATTTTAGTAGCTGTCTTTACTAAAAAGACCAGGGAGATTGTGACTGCATGCTTATCCATGGTCTGTTCATCTACCATCTGAAAAATGACAAAAATCGCAAGGGTGGAGTCCTCCCTAATTCACTCCAAAAAACTGTATACTTTGAAAGGAGAAGCAAGACACCAGAAAAGCAGCAAGGAGGAAAAGAAGGCAAGGATGAGAAAAGGAAAGAAAGTCTATAGAGAAGGGTAAGTAGGAGGGAGAAAGAAAGAAGAAGGAATTCCCCTTTTCCTGTGTTTCAGTCATCTTAAATTAACCTCCAGTCTTCTTGACCACCAGTTACCCTGAAGTTATAGTTCCATTGGCAAACCTGGAAAGAAAGAGAATAGCAGGGAGAAAATTACCCACATCCAATGTGGAAGAAAAGGCTACTTTAGAATACAAATTTCTGAATGATTGTCAAAGCATGAATTAATGAGCTAACTGAGGGAGATTAAGAAGCTCCAAGTAGACCAACCTGAATCATTCCACTAGAATTGAGAAAAAAATAATTTATTTCAGTTTTAAAGCACAAATTGGCATTATGCTAAGCAAAATAAGCCTGTCACAGAAAGAAAAATACCACATGATCTCACTTACATATGGAATCAAACAAAATCAAACTTTGCAGAAGTAGAGTAGAGGGGTAGTTACTAGAGGCTGAAGGGCTGAGAGGGAGCAGGAATGGGAAGATGTTGATCAAAGGGTACCAAGTTTTAGTTAGACAGGAGGAATCAGTTTTTGAGATCTATTGCACAGCATGGTGATCACGGTTAATAATAAAGTATTGATGTGTAGAAATGCTTGTGATTTTTACACATTGATTTTGTATCCTGAGACTTTGCTGAAGTTGCTTATCATCTTAAGGAGATTTTGGGCTGAGATGATGGGGCCTTCTAAATATACAATCATGTCATCTGCAAATAGAGACAATTTGACTTCCTCTTTTCCTAGTTAAGTAACATTTATTTCTTTTTCTTGCCTGATTGCTCTGGCCAGAACTTCCAATTCTATGAATAGGAGTGGTGAGATACATCAATAACAGACAAACAGAGAGTCAAATCATGAGTGAACTCCCATTCACAATTGCTACAAAGAGAATAAAATACCTGGGAATACAATTAACAAGGGACGTGAAGGATCTCTTCAAGGAGAACTACAAACCACCACTCAAGCAAATAAAAGAGGATACAAAAAGATAGAAAAATATTCCATACTCATGGTTAGGAAGAATCAATATTGTGAAAATGGCCATACTGCCCAAAGTAATTTATAGATTCAATGCTATCCCCATCAAGCTACCATTGACCTTCTTCACAGAACTGGAAAGAAAAAAAGGTAAACTTCACATGAAACCAAAAAAGAGCCCATATAGCAAAGACAATCCTAAGCAAAAAGAACAAAGCTGGAGACATCATGCTACCTGACTTCAAACTATACTACAAGGCTACAGTAATCAAAACAGCATGGTACTGGTGCCCAAACAGAGATATAGACCAATGGAACAGAATAGAGGCCTCAGAAGTAAAGCCATACATCTACAACCATCTGATTTTTGACTAATCTGACAAAAACAAGCAATGGGGACAGGATTCCCTGTTTAATAAATGGTGTTGGGAAAACTGGCTAGCCATATGCAGAAAGCAGAAACTGGACTCCTTCCATACACATTATACAAAAATTAACTCCAGATGGATTAAAGATTTTAAAATAAGACCTAATACCATAAAAACCCTAGAAGAAAATCTAGGCAATACCATTCAGGACCAAGGCATAGGCAAGGACTTCATGACTAAAACACCAAAAGCAATGGCAACAAAAGCCAAAATTGACAAATGGGATCTAATTAAACTTAAGAGCTACTTTACAGCAAAAGAAACAATCATTAGCATGAACCAGCAACCAACAGAATGGGAAAAAAATCTTTGCAATCTACCCATCTGACAAAGGGCTGATATCCAGAATATACAAAGAACTTAAATAAATTTACAAGAAAAAATCAAAAAACCCCATCAAAAAGTGGGCAAAGGATATGAACAGACACTTCTCAAAAGAAGGCATTTATGCAACCACAAAACATATGAAAAATGCTCATTAACACTAGTCATTAGAGAAATGGAAATCAAAACCACATTGAGATACCATCTCATAACATTTAGGATGGTAATCATTAAAAAATCAGGAGACAACAGATGCTGGAGAGGATGTGGAGAAATAGGAACACTTTTACACTGTTGGTGGGAGTGTAAGTTAGTTCAACCATTGTGGAAGATAGTGTGGCAATTCCTCAATGATCTAGAACTAGAAATAGCATTTGACCCAGCAATCCCATTACTGGGTATATATCAAAAGGATTATAAATCATTATATTACAAGGACACATGCACACATATGTTCATTGTGGCACTGTTTACAATAGCAAAGACTTGAAACCAACACAATTCCCCATCAATTATAGACTAGATAAAAAAAAAATATGTGGCACATATACACCATGGAATACGATGCAGCCATAGAAAAAGATGAGTTCAGGTCCTTTGCAGGGATATGGATAAAGCTGGAAACCGTCATCATCGGCAAACCGACACAAGAACAGAAAACCAAACACTGCATGTTCTCACTCATAAGTGGGTGTTGAACAATGAGAACACATGGACACAGGGAAGGGAACATCACACACTGTGGCCTGTTGTGGGGTGGGGGAACTAGGGGAGGGATAGCAAGGCATAGGGGGATTAGAGAGGGATAATATTAGGAGAAATACCTAATGTAGAAGATGGGCTGATGGATGCAGCAAACAACCATGGCATGTGTATACCTATGTAACAGTCCTGCATGAACTGCACATGTACCTCAGAACTTAAAGTATAGCAAAATAATAATAATAAAATATTTGTATATTTCTAATTACTAAAAGAGTAGATTTTAAATGATCTCACTACCAAAAATTGATAGGTATGTGAGGCAATGACATGTTATTTAGCTTGATATAATCATATTTCAAAACATTGTACTTTATAAACATATAGTTATTACTCTCCTATTAAAAATAAAAATTGGAATTCAAAATAAAAGTAGAAAGTGATAGCTAATGTGTGCTGCCTATACAAACAAATATGTTACTTTAAGAAAAAAAAATAAAATGAGTAAAATATTTTTTATACTTTGGGGTCTCTTTTATAGTGAATTACATGCACTATATCTACTTTGTATTTATGTAGTAGATTTCATTTCTTCAAGAAGAAAATTGATAAACACATCAAACTTGATGATGCAAATATGTATCAAATGTCAAATGCCATGTAAAAATTACTTCAAAATTTCACAGTTTAAAATAACAAATACTTGTGACTTAAAATAATTCTCAAGGTCGAAAACCCAGAAGCAGCTCTGCTGGATGGTTCTAGGTCAAGGTCTCTCATGAAGTTGTCAGCCCTGGCTGCAGTCACTGGAAAGCTCAACTAGGGATGGAACATCCACAGACAAACTCACCAATGGTGTTGTTGGAAATCCTCAGTTCTTCATCACAGGGCTGCTCATAACATGGTAGTTACCCATGATGGAGTGATTCAAAAGAGAGAGCACCGTGACGGAAGTCACAGTCTTTCTTAATCTAATCTCAGAAGTGACATGCCATCATTTTTGTTTTACAGAACCCCTGGTGCAGTATAAAAGGGGCTCCACAAGGAGGTGAACATTAGGACCCAGGGTTCATTGGAAGCCATCTTGGAGGCTGGCTACCACATCATTCTTATACACTTGTTTTCTCCCTATATTGTATAAAAATAAATGAGTAGATAGCCAGGTGTGGTGGCTTACACCTTTACTCCTAGCACTTTGGGAGGCTGAGGTGGGTAGATCACTATAGGTCAGGAGTTTGAAAAGAGCCTGGCCAACATGGTGAAACCCCATCTCTACTAAAAATACAACAAATTAACCGGGTAAGGGGCAAGCCCCTGTAATCCCAGTTATTCGGGAGACTGAGGTGGGATACTCACCGGAACCTGAAAGGGGGAGGTTGCAGTGAGCTGAGATCGCACCACTGCACTCCAGCCTGGGAGGCAGGGTGAGATTCCATCTCAAAAATGGATAGATGATGAATGGATGGATGGATGGATAGACAGATAGATAGAAAAAATACGTTAATGAATCATGAATTTATGAAGAAATGTTTAATATCCAATTTCTCTACATTATCTTATGATTTTATTACTGTATTTCCTGAAATGAGAGCCATCTTCTATCACTTGATGAATGAAACATATAACTAGAATTGAAACATATAAAAGACAAAACTGAAGAGAAGAGTACATGAGTACATAACAGTTAACCTTGTTTTCATGTGCATCCCTAGTATGAAGGAAAGACAAAAATAAACTTTTAGCCCATAATCTGAACTGTCCCATTTAAAACCAAGACAAAACAAACAAACTTCTGTTTTGTTCGGAGCGATCTGAATGCTCCAGTTTAAAATCAAAACAAACCCACTTCCACGTACTTACTGCTTCTATCATCCACCTGAACATTTCTTTACTTAGTGTCTTAGTGCATGCAGGCTGCTATAGCAAAATGCCATAGACTGGATGTCTATAAATAACAGAAATTTATTTCACAGTTCTAGAAGCTGGGAGGTCCAAGATCAAGGCAGACCTGTTTTCTGGTGAGGTCTGGGTTTCTGCATCACATCAGTCTCTTATTTTGTCCTCACCAGGTTGAAGGAGAATGGTGTCTTTGGGGTCCCTTGTATAAGGCCGCTAATTTTAAAACCTAATCCCACAAGCCCCTCTTAATAACATCACCTGGGGGTTAGGATTTCAACATGTGAATTTTGAAGGACATAACATTTAGAAGATAGAAACTAGACAAGGTCAAGATTATTTCTTAGGTGTTAAATTTCCCTAAACATCTTTTGAGACTGGCCTTCCTTGACCCCAGATTATGGTGCTAATTGTTTCATTTTTGTTTCTGACCATTTCAATTTCCATCATCCATTCCCTCCACTTCCCACTACATTGTCATTCCAAAGATGGTTCTGAATAGCAAACTTGGAGCCATCTCATCCAAGTATTTCCCTGTCACTTAAAATATCACAATTCTTAAATTTCAAATTATTTTCCTAAACTGCAGACCCATATTTTAAATGGAAATCAAGATGTCTTCATTGTCATATTGCCAGACACACCAAATTCACTAAGTCTAAAGCAAACATTTTTTTCTCACATCTACCCTTCCAGCTGATTTTCTTGCCTCAGTGAATTGTATCTCAGTGATGAAATTATTTGCATCAGAAATTTAAGAATGGTCTCACTCACTAAGATTGCTATGTAAGGTTGTGCAGTTAGTGCACTGCACAAAGGTATCCCACTGAGTTGACAAGTAGGAGCAGAAATTTAATCTTTCCCCAAAGCCCTGTGCCCTGAGTGTATGGGCTCTATTGGGCAGAGAGAAGGGGCACCCTTCATTTTTCCAATGTTGTCTCTCATTTTCCAGCTCAGAGGAGCTACAACTGTCTAGAATAAACATCTTGTTAAAATTTACAAAACTGCATTGAACCCTGAGCTCCCTGATGTAATCTGCCACCATGCCCTGTTGATTCCACCTCCTCTGCAGTTTAAATAAACAACCTACACTTTTGGCCCATGTCTTCCTCCATTGTTCAAGTGGTCATTCCTTGCCTAGATTATGCAACTAACTCATAAATGGTATTCTGTGTAGAGCATCAACTCTTTGACCCAATATTTGCACTGTTAACAGCCTAGTCTTTCTAAAATGCTCATCTGACCAGAAGTTACCAAAATCTCACATATTCATAAACAAATATTTTAACTACTTACTGTATGGACGCCACTTTATGACAAATAAATTCTCAAGCAAAAGTTTAAAGTCCGGAACAAGGAAGCACAGATCTTTACCATTTGACCCTTGCTTAGGAATCCAGCCTTGTTTTTTCACATTCTGTAGAAGCCAATCACCCTGAAGTACTGAAGGAAGCATGGCGTCTCACACGTGTATGGATTTGCAGTTGCTATTCTCTCTGTGTGAAATGCTGCCCACTTTCTTTGCTCCAGTAACTCTGCTTTATATTTCAAAACTAACATAAAGCATGATCTCTTCCTTTCCTGGCCCCCCTAAATTAGTTATTTTGTTTCTCTTATGTTCTCCCATAGCATCCTATGTCTTGGGCACTTTTCACATTGTGTTATTACACATTTACTACTTCTTTATTTACTGGTTGTAAATTTCGCAGACACATAAAAAACAACTTATTAATGCTTGTATCTCCACAAGTAGATACTCAATAAATCCTTTTCTTTTCTCCTGAGCAAAATAGCCATAGTTCTCAACATTTTTCACTTTCCATCATAAGTATCTTGGTATTTATTCATAGAAATTCCAGTTTTTCTATTTCCTTCACTATTGAATGATCAGAAAAGACGATGAATTAGAAAACGATAAAAACAAAATGGGTTGACATTTAATTACCCCGTTTACTAGAACATGTGCAGTCATTTCAACCAATTATTTTCATCGTGATGCCATTGTATTATTATATAGTCTTCCTTGCTACAAGTTTAAAATATATTTCCAAATCTTAATACCTTTCATACATATCTGCTGTGTAGGATTAAAAGGCAAAAATAATTTCAAAATTGGAAGTAACTTCAAGTATAGAAGTAACATTTAAAAGATTTTGTTAATGGAGGAATGTGGATACAGAGCATTATGTGCGTGGGTCTAGCTGAAGAGACTATGAAGCAGAACCCTCATGTTTTAGTTACTTCATGATCCCTTCTAACGCATAACCTGGAGCCCGTGAGCCGCTGTAAAGGAAAATGTATTCTCTCTGAAGATTGCTTTCTCTAAAATTGGGCGCCATCCTGCCAATTTAAAACTACCATTTGTTTAGGGCTCCTTTGAATTTTAAAAACCACTTTCAAAATATCATCAGATTTAGTTTCTAGAATAACTCTCTGATTAAGTTGCACAGATGTTATTGGGTCAAGACTCACGTATTCTAAATTTAATATGATAAGCATATGGGAATTGGTGTCATCTGCTGTTAGAATAACCTCTTCTTGTACTGTTTTTCTCTCCTCTTTGTATCTTCTTGACACAGAGGCAGGTGTCTCTCACAGCATTCTCCAGCTCAGGAGCTCAAGTTCACATTTACATTTGTAATGGGAACATTTCAGAACCTCTGCTGGCTCTTTACAAATGGTTTATTGCATGCTGGTGACATAACATTATCTTTTCATTCTAATCTTCCTTGTCAATGTAATAGCTGAAGTGCAAGATAGAGGATTAGCAGTGCCCAGACTTAATCAGTTTATAAAAATCTTCAGAGAAAGCCACTCTGTCTTTTATATGTCACAGATGTTTTGTTTTCACTTGATTAGGCAATTGATGTGGCTCCCAGTGCCTCAAGAAAGGCAAGATGTTCTTACTATTTATTCTTACACTAAAGGATGACAAGGGAATGGGGCAGGCCGTATCTAGTATAGCTGGATAGAGAAATCAGCATGCTGGCCGGAAATGGAGACAGAACAAGGCATTTGCAGACGCTTTATTCTTTTTATCCCACAACCTGCTAAAGTATGGTCAAGTGTTCTGTGATTCACAACCCAGCAGGACCTTCTCTACTGTAATTCATGTTTTATATATAGCAGCTGTACATTGGGAAGATTACTAGGAAACCATTTGGAGAGAAGTCAAGTTCAAGTTGTTTGTGCAAGTAAATGAGCAGTGCAGCTGGGGTTCAGGACTTTCCCCCCTTTTCAGCCCATTACCAAATGAACCTATTAAAGGTTCATTTAAAAGAGTAGAGGTGGAACAAAGTGTCTATCTAAGAAATGTCTGGAGTGATTTAGTTCCAGAACTGCTACCCACGGCTCTCCTGTCTAAATTCTATCTTTCATCTGGTGGAATCCCTGTTGTAACTATTCTGCTTGTGCCTGCTCAGCTATTAAGATGATATTTTCAGTTTACTTGTTGCACTAATCAATTTATTACATTCATCTTCTTCAAATATAAGTATATTCCTTGGTCCCAATACTTGAGACTTTAATTCTTAATATAACATTTTTTTCTCAAAGTATTGTTTCCTGATAAGCTATTACAAGCAAAAATTTAATAGTGGTTGCTTAATTCAGTCTTAATGCTATTAGAGGAATTTAGCTTATTTGATTTTCTATTTGAAATTTATTTTTAAATATTTTTATTGTTTGATATATATTTTTTATTCAAGTTATGTTAGCCCAAAATAGTATCACAAGAATAAGAATTTACTTTTAGCAAATAAAGTTTATTAGAAATAGTATATTGTGTGCATATGTGTTAAAGTGAGAGATTGCTACAATTTTAATTACACATATTGTTTTCATGAATTTAAATAAAACATTTCATAACGTGGGATTTGGTCTTCTTTTTACCATTTGAATATTTGCATGTTAAGGAATAGGGTCATTCATTATTGTGCTGTTGCTTTGAATTTTCTTACTATGTAAATACTAATGATGAGTAGAAAGCACCCTTCTCAAAAGAATGGGTAATATGTTAGCTTAATTTGTCTTCAGTTACGTATCACATTTTATGATAGCTAAACTAGAATTACAGCATCAGCTATGAAAATCAAAAAGGGACAAGCACTTCAAAGCTCATGCTTACACAGAGAAAGAATATATACAGCAGAGTTGTGAAGAAGAGATTGAAACTTAGTCAATGAATGTCTCAATCATGTGGTGAAATACAACTCCAGAACAAAAGTTTTCATAAAATTCAAAGCACTTATTTTATATTGATGCCTTGAAGAAAACCCAGGGTTCCCCTAGGCTTCTTTTTTTACGCAGGTGAAACACAAACATTGATCATGTATGGGAAAGCTAGAGTATTCTGAAAATGTGAATGAGTTGAATACATTGTATTTATGATCAACAATGGGAGCGCAGATCACCATGGAGATGAATAATCCTTTTAATCCATCTTAGAATATATTCCTCAAGCAAAATTGTAATCACTGCATAATGAGAGTTATGTGTGTCTCCTGACACAAGTACAAGGACTAGTATGAATAATTTTAAGGAGGATCTCTTAAACTGTCCTTCACAGACAATTAGGCTCATGAGATTAAGAATGCACTCTGAAGATTAGCCAAGAGTCCCTACTGCCAAATATTGTAACATACGAAGAGCTCTTTTAGACCATATGGTGACCAAGAGCATCATGGCCTCCAGAGAGCCTTGTCAAACTTTGCCACAATCTGTCACCAGATCCCACAAGTGAAAGCTGATTCCAGAGGAGTTTAACTCAATGAAGTCTCCTGAAGATACTATCACGATTAGAAAAACACAACTGCCCTGCTGCATTTCTGACTGTTAGTACATTTCTTTTCCTATTTGTGCTTATTGTACCATACATTCAGTGCTTTCTCTCTCTTAACTTAAAATCTTCAGAAGCATTGATGCAAAAAACACTAACTCTAAACTCAATGAATTTCAAATTAGTCCTGTGAAGCTGTGGGGTAGAATATTTGTGTTTGTAAAAATCTCATATTTGTCACAATTTCTACTTCTTTTCTTTTACATATTTTAAATATTTCAGAAGCTTATAATAATAACATTATTATTATTATGTTTTTTGAGGTTGAATTTTCATCCAGGGAAGATACAAAATTTTGTCACTTCAAATGCCTAGACTTCTAACATTTCAGGGGGAAAAAAATTAATATCAACAAAAAACCCACCACCACAATAATAATCATAGGCCAGACATAGTAATGCCAACTTTTTTTGCCAAGTATTACTATGTTTAAAATGCTTCTATACTTCTTTAGTTTTAATTTTAACACTGAAATAGGGGCAGACAATGTCTTGGGATAAAGGACAATCCTTAAAATTGAGTAAATTAGAAGTCTTAAATGAAATACATTTTTGAAGTCACTTCACATATTTTTAAGGAGTTTGAATCCCACAGCTACTTGCACTGACACCAAATTTGCCAGAACCTTGATCTTGGACTTCCCAGCACCTTGATCTTAGACTTCCCAGCCTCCAGGACTGTAAGAAATAATTTTCTATTGTTTATAAGACACCTAGTCTATGGTATTTTGTTTTAGTAGCTCAAATAAACTAGAACACTTAGTAAAGAATATTTGACTGTTTCCCCAGCAGTCTTTTTTTTTTTAATTATACTTTAGGTTCTGGGGTACATGTGCAGATCATGCAGGATTGTTGCATAGGTACATACATGGCAATGTGATTTGCTGCTTCCATCTCCCCATCACCTATATCTGGCATTTCTCCCCATGGTATCTCTCCCCAATCTCCCCACCCCCCACTGTCCCTCCCCTAATCCCCCCAACAGACCCCAGTGTGTGATGCTCCCTTCCCTGTGTCCATGTGTTATCATTCTTCAACACCCGCCTATGAGTGAGAACATGCAGTGTTTGATTTTCTGTTCTTGTGTCAGTTTGCTGCGAATGATGTTTTCCAGATTCATCCATGTCCCTACAAAGGACACGAACTCATCATTTTTTATGGCTGCATAGTATTCCATGGTGTATATGTACCAAATTTTCCTTGTCCAGTCTATCCTCGATGGGCATTTGGGTTGGTACCAGGTCTTTGCTATTGTAAACAGTGCTGCAATGAACATATGTGTGCATGTATCTTTATAATAGAACAATTTATAATCCTTTGGCTTTATAAAATTTTTCTCTTTTCATTCTGCAAACTGCAGAAATATAAGAGAATGTGCTCGCTCACTGGTTTACATTCTCATTGACACATAATCATAAATGGATATGGCAATGGGAGGTACAAACATCTAAACATGACATGTTTTTTAACAATTCGAAATTTAAAAATCAAAACTTACATTCAAATCTTGGTTGGAGACTGTAAACATTTCACTATTCCAGGCTCCTTTATAATTTCAGAACTTCAGGAGAATAAGAGAAGTCTGGAATTCTGGGGAGAACCTGGCACACCAGGGAAGCTCCCAGCACCAAGTAGATGGTATGAGAATCATCTGCATTTCAACATTCTAGCAAGTCATATGGCATATATTTAATGTAGGGTTCCCAGGGAAACAGAATCTGGGACAGATATTAGCATGCCGGAAATTTATTAGGCAGTAGCCTCAGGAGCAATACCTATGGGAAAATAAATAAAAGAGGACTGAGCAAAGGAATATGTTGAACTGTAAAGTAGTTTCAACAAAGGTGTTACCGTATTCCATTGGAAACTTTAGAGCTGCAGCAGTCCTCTAGAATTTGCACAATTGCAGTGAGGGGGTCAGGTTTTTCTATCCCACATTGACCATTTATTAGATATAGGATGCTCGGGGGAAAGGAGTGTGACCTTGAGAGGTGGCTCTCTTTGAGGGGAATCCTCAGAATAAAACTCAGCTGAGCCCCAACAAATGTTAACTCTCCTGTCGATTGGGAAAAAGAGTCCTCAGCTCTGAAGGATAGATTTGGACAGCAAACTACAGCACTTATTTCATTGTGCTAGTGTCATTTGTACCTGACAAATGGCAGCTCTGTACTTCCCATTTTTGTTTATTAAACTTACCATCAACTAATGTGCTACATATTTTATTTGTATACTTTGTTTATTATATGTCTCCTTGATTACACTGGGTTACCCAAAAAGAAGAATCCGAGACAAAGGCATATATGCTTTCTTAAAGAGTCAATACTAGGTAACATACTTGGTTTCAAAGGAAACAGAACTTAGAAATGAAGAACAGTCAATATCGGGTCAGTTACCAGGCCAGCGAGCAACTGGTAACAAGCAAAACTGATTCTCAGTCTCCTGACAGTCTCTTGAGACCATCTCAAAGTAATACCTAAAGGCCATCTTAACAGCTGCTTCTCAGATTAACCCATGCAGAGAGAGAAAAGACTTTTTCTGTTGGCTTCCTCCTCCCATTGATAAAAGGTTCATCCCACAGAATTGTAATCGCTCTGTACTTCTCAGTTAAGGATGCATAGACACATACAAGCTTGCACTTTATTCCAGGAATGTCATTATTAGCAATTTATCAAAAAAAATTTTAAATACAAGCAATACACATAAGTAACGTAAATACAAAGTAACGTAAAAATGATACATATAAATAAAGTAAATACAAAACATAAATTACTGTAATTCCAAGAGTTAGAAACAACCTAATTATTCAACTGGAGCAGATTAAATGAATCATGATAAAGTCATATTATGGGCTACAGGGTATCCACCAAAAAGAGTGATTCTATGTTTATACACTACATAAATTAAGCTTCAAGACATGTTAAGTGGAAAGGAAAAAAACAAAAACAAGGAACAGAATATATAAACCTAACAAAAATATCTTTTATTGATACCTGAGAGCTAGAGCTCTAAATACTATTGGGGTCCTACTAATGAGGTATATTTCCCAACACCCCATTCAGAAGCTATCTATGTGGTGAAAGAAATAATCTTGTGAAACATGAATATAGCCCCGAATTACCTAGAGACTGAGAGAGATAGGATGCATCCATTACGTGGTGTGAATCCAGACAGAGGTGCCGTGCTGTGGTCTCGGTGACCATGGATGTACTTCCTGATTGCAACAAATAGAGCTTTCCCTGGCAGTTCCAATCTAAGTGAGGTGTGACTTAAAGGATATCCCTGGAATTTCAGCCTCCAGTCTGCTTCTTCAGATATGCTAATGTTTCTGCAAGTTATTTATACCTTTTAATAAATACCTCTTTCCTTAAATTACCTAGCTAAATTCTATGGTCTATAGCTCATCTTGCTGACCTATAGAATATGCTACTTCTTTTGTTTGAAAAATGTTTTTTTTTTTTTTGAGACGGAGTATCGCTCTTGTGACCCAGGCAGGAGTGCAATGGCGCGATCTCGGCTCACCGCAACCTCCGCCTCCTGGGTTCAGGCAATTCTCCTGCCTCAGCCTCCTGAGTAGCTGGGATGAAAAATGTATTTTAAAAGGTACCTGTAAAGATAGTTTTTTTGTGCATACATAAAATATCTCTGGAAGGACACATAAGAATTGATAACATTGGTTGAGTCCAGGAATGGAAGTTGGGAGTTGGAAACACAGACACTTCATGATATTCCCTTAGAAATTTTGAACTTTATGAAAGTACTATCTTTACAGAAAACAATCGGTGTAAATTCTACGAATATGGAATGAACATAAGTAGATACTTCTCGCAAATCTTTGGTTTTATAACTAAAATAATTAACAGTAATTATTGAATTCTTACTACACGACAGAGACTTGACTAAGTGCAAAAAATACAATGGAGAAAAAAAGTAAGTTTCCTGATGCTATAAAGATAGATGAAATTATAGATGAATATATAACAGTTATATGAACATCCTAGTGTCATTGGAAAAGGAGAGTAAAATTATCATTGATTAAACTAACCGTTATTATTCACTGCCAAAGCTTCTTTTATATGTTATATAATTTATATTCTATTTATATAAATATGTTTTATATAATGAAATATTCATATATTATGTTGTATATAATATAGTTAATACCTATAGGTAAGCAACATCTTGGTTATTTTAAAGGGTTAATAACATTTCTAAATTGTTCAATTTATATGTAAAAATAAAGTTTTACATAATTTTTGTCAATCAAATATGTGAAGAAATATTTTGGTGAATTTTTTTCCTCCTATCAAATTGTGATTTAATGGCTACTAACCAGTCAGATGATGGTCATAATTTTAAGCCTTTCAAATTTTCTCATTGTCTAGGAAAGAGAGTATCCTAGTCTTTTCAAAAGTTGTAAACATCTTTGTTAATTATTCAAAGTGTCAGAGATAATCATGGATAGCATATTAAATCATTTGAAGGTGATATATTTAAAAATGCCCCCTGAGTAGATGTTCTCTTTAAGCTGCCTCTAGTTGACTAATCAAAACTGAAAGTTGTTTTTTATTGTTGTTGTTTTGTTTTCTTCTTAGAGTCGGGAAGCTGAATAACATCAGATTTATCACATATAATTATATAAAGTTAGAAAATAATGACATGGACTGGGTGCAGTGGCTCACTTTGGGAGTGTTATAATCCCAACACTTTGAGAGGCCAAAGTGGTCACTTGAAGACACGAGTTTGAGACAAGCCTGGGCAACAGTGAGACCCTGTTTCTACAAAATCATTTTGAAAATTAGTGGGGTATGGTGCTGTGTGTCTGTAGTCCTAGCTACTTGGAGGCTGAGGAGGGTGAATAGCTTGAGTCCAGGAAGCTCAGGCTGCAGTGAGCCAAAATTACACCCCTGCACTCACTGAAGCCTGGGTAACAGAGTGAGACCTTGTTCCAAAAAAAAAAAAAAGAAGAAGAAGAAAATGATGACATTTTAATCTTAGAGTTCTGAAGCGCAGTATGGACAAATGTATGAAGAATTCTATTTATTACTGTGTAGATCTCGGAATAGTCATGTTCAAGAAAAGGAGGCAGGATCATGTGAATTTTAAAGCCTGAGCACCAGAGTAAAACTTGGAACAAGTGCCAATTGGGCCCTTTATTAGCTCTGTTTTTGTCAGCAGGTTAATCCCTCTACATCTCAGTTTCTTCATTGTAACATGAGGATGATACTAGAATGATACCACAGAAGGTTGTGCAAGGATTACAAAGAATCATCTACATAAAGCACTTATCCTAGTGCCTGGCAAGAGGCTTTAATAGATTTTCTATTTTAAAAAATAATGAATAATTGAGGAGTTCTTTATTACACGGCATCTGACTTAACCACTAGCATCTTCTTATTTCCTGGTACATATCCAGTAAGGTACGTCAGAGTTTCACCTCCCTAAAATATTGGAAAAGAGTTTTACCATACTATAGAGAATTTCCCACTAACGAGATGTGTAGCTATAAGTTCAGAATCTCCATTTGTGGCTCATATGTGTTTATTTTTTCCTCTATTCTGAATTGAAGCAAATCTATGGTTCTTAAGAAAGGCTATTTTCTTGACTCAGTGAGGCAACAAAGTATGAAAGAGTTGTTTGTTAACTGTCCTAGGCCTATTTTTAGAAGTTCCTCTAAATATATTCACTAATTTTAGAATGCAACAATACCAGGTCAAGAACTATAAGAGGATAGAGGGCAGGGAGGAAGAAGTACTATTGAGTTCTCACTAAATTTAGGAGATATTACTCAAATAATTCAAACACTATTGGTGAATTTAGAAAAATCCCTTGTGGAATTATTCACTGAGTATCACAGTCATATACGCATTGTTTGGGTCATCTTAACAAATGCTGCCTAGATCATAAAAACTGGACCTGTCGTTTAAAGACATTAATGATGTCTTCTCAGAAAACAATTTTTCTGAATGGCAAGGGTTGGGATGATGGGTAGTCCTTTACTCTTTCTCTTAGATGACATTCATTCTTAAAACAAAATAATGTGACAGAGAAAGCTGTTTATTTTAAACCCTGTTTTCCACTTTTGCTCAAGTAATAGGACTCCAATATTTACCTAGGGAATGAATCAAGAGCATTTGCCTGTTTTCTGCAGCAAGATATGAAAAAATTCTAGTCAATAATATGTAAATCAAAGTGTTATTTGGCTGCTTTTGTGAACTTCTCATAAAATTACTGGTGTATGCCTGAAATTGTTTGTCAGCGTCCCCACCCAAATCTCATATTGAATTGTAGTTCCCATAATCCCCATGCATTGTGGGACAGACCATGTGGAGATAATTGAATCATGGGGGTGGTTTCCCCCATCCTGTTCTCATGATAGTGAGTTAGTTGTCACGAAAGCTGATGATTTTATATGGGGCTTCCCCCTTCCCTGGGCACTCATTCTTCTTCTTCCTGCTGCTATGTAAAAAAGGACATGTTTGCTTCCCCTTCCTCCATGATTGTAAGCTTCCTGAGGCCTCCCCAGCCATGTGGAACTGTGAGTCAATTTAACCTCTTTCTTTTATAAATTACCCAGTCTCGGGTATATCTTAATTAGCAGTGTGGGAATAGACTAATACAATGTCCTTTCTACATTACCAAAGTTCTTTGTCCCTTGTTCTGTCCTATAACCTAAAACTGGAATTGGTAGTGGGAGCAGTAGCTACTATCATGTGCCAGAAGTGATGAACTGCCAGAAACAGGGACTCTTGGGAGAGAATTATTACATTATGCAAGCCTAGACTATCCACTTTAGACCTTAACAGAAGAGACAAACATCTCATTTAAAGCACTGTTACTTTACATTTTTGTTACTTCCAATCAACACCATATTAATTTCAATTTTTCAAGTGAGACTTAAAGGAAATGAATCAGTATCTTGAAAACTTAAACAATGTTCTACTAGAAAATGAAAAACAAAAGATAAAGATACAAAATAATATGCAAAAGGTAATAAAATAATAAATCTAAACAAAAACCATCAAAATCCAGGGATGGAGGAAAGCCTGAGATGAAACTGTGATGGGAAATTTCATTCCTACCACTATGGCAGGCTACGTAATCTAAAAAATCTTCCAGCTCTAAAATATGTAAGGGGTACTGTATACATTGTTACAAAGATTTTTAGATGCATAACTAAAAGAAAAACAAATTTAAAGATATTCTCAGAGGCTGAAAATGAAGGCAGAGCAAGACAACAAAAATAGCAACTTAAGGTGCTGTAAGTGCCCCTGTAAATTTTGAGAATCTAGGACCTTGCATTTTAAATGCCATGTAAGGGGATTAGATAAGTCTAGAGCCCAGATGGGATAGAAGGTTGAAAGAGAGAAAATTGCAAAAAAAAGCCTCAAATTTCAAAGGTCCAAACCCAAACTTAAAGGGCTAAAAAGATGTGGTAGCAAAATTCTAGCAGGAGTCTACTAGAAAATACATAGTTAAAAAACTGACTTTATCTTTTTAATGGTATCTCACATTAATATTCACAATTTTTAGAGGAAATGTATCTTTGATCAAAAAATTAAAACATAATTTTGAGCATAGAATTTTGGTTCTTCTTAAATTTTGTTTTTATGTTAAATTCGAATAAATTTTACTATTTTTAAATCATTTATGATGTGATTGTTGTAAAATTCTTCTGGCTGCCTATCAATTTTATTATCCCATTGATTTTTCTTTTTTTTATATGCATATATATAAATATATATACATATATATGTAAAGAGAGCTAATATAACTGGTTAGTCTTAGGTAGCTTATGTAAATTAGGTTGTTATGCTTTTTTATTTTTCTGAATTATTAGATTTTTGTAGTAAGCATTATGCCCTCCAATAAAACAAAGTAAAGCAAACACGATCATGCATAGTACTGGGCAAAGAAATGAAGACATTTAGAAAACAAGAGCTACAATAGCAACACCCTCCAAAGCAGGCTGTCCAGAGGTCTAACTATAAGGCACTGATGCTCTTGCAATATAACAGCAAGACATGGAGGAAACACAAAAGGCATCTACAAGGACCTTGCAACATACTAGGAAAGGGGAGCCAAGCAGAATGATTTTCACCTCCTTCATAAGGATGGATTGGAGATGCTGGTGAAGAAGTGGGTGTGTACATGCACTGTCTCTAACCCTCAGTCATCCTGACAGTTAAGCTTTATTATCTCCATTTATTTCCTAAGGAAACTCGGGCTTAACAAGTTGTTTGCACAAGCTTCACATCTAGTTTATAGCATAGCCTGGAAAAAATCAAGTACTGGCTAGCTCTGAAGTCCTTCTTTGCATCATATCATGTTTCTTCTTGTTGTAATGACACTTGTATAAATAAAATGTGAAATTAATTGTTAAGGAAAATTAATCACTCAATATAATACTCGTATTCCCAAATAAATCCTTTCTAAATGCTTTCTTAAAGAGCCCCACTCAGATTTCTTATAATTATGAAAAATAATTGTAAAAGATATACACACTGACAAGCTGCTTAGGAGAGTGGTGTTCTGGCTCAAGAAAGCTTCGACATTAAGGTCTTGGAAGTGCTCTGACCAATGATGAATTAAAATTTGACAGCAAGATTATAAAACTATTTCCCATAGAGAAAACACAATATTCGATGGTGTTTTCATGGACTCTAACATATGTATGGATAGAGAATCTCAGAGTAGTATGTTGAATACTTTAGTTCTTATTTTAATATTAATACTGAGTAGAATTTTTTAAAAGTAGCAGAATGCAACACTTGGCTAAACTTTGCAAACCCCACTTTTAAGTTCTAGCTGTCCTGAAGAGGGTGGCTGTCATTATTCAATAAATGGAATATTATTACACAGATAAGTCAAGGAATCAAACAGGAATAATCTCATTTATTGGTTCATAGAATTTAATCATGATACAAACGTTTAAGTTTTTTCCTAAAATAATCTCTATAAGATTATATTAACTTAGACTTTATTGTTTTGGATTTAGTTATTGAAGTATTTTGCCATATGGCAATCACATTTTACATAAATAAACAAATAAATATCAACTTTCCAGTGTATTTGGAGGCAAGAACATTTTAGGTATATAAAATAAATGTTTTAAAAGTTTGATTTAAAAAATCTATTTTCCTTTTCACAGGTGGTTTGACTTTGGCAGCCAATTTTTGCCCTGAAATAAGGTTGAAGTGGTGGAAAGTAACAGACCGATTGTCATTTGTTATTTTGTTATGGTGGCCTCCAGAAGTTGACTTGGGACTGCAGCAACCTGGCACTTGGATTGTGTGCTCTGCAACTTGTAATTTACCAAGATACTTGAACACACTCAGAGGAAATAACGGGAGTAGAACCCAAAATAAATAAGTAAACAAGCCAAAGAAGATTTGGGAAGATTTTTTTCTGTCTCTTTCACAGGAAGTCACATGCCCAGTATCATCAAGTATGAAATGAAATATTTCATTCATTAAATATAATGAAGGCGAAATGATGGAATCTTTCTAAAAAAAATATATGACTATCATATATTTTACCCTGAACCACTGACCAATTGTTAAGGACCTCTAAAGTAAAGAGCAACTTAATCTAGTTTTATGTTTTGATTTGTTTGCTTGCAAGGTTGTTCAGAGTGAAAGGGAAATGTTAGATGCTTTGCTGATGTGTTTCTAAATCCAAGAACACATTAGTGGTTAAAAAAAAAAAAGACAAATTATAAACTGTAGTCGTGTTGGGGACTACTTTCAACATAAGTCAAAAGGAGAGATAAAGGCATACGCCATTCATATACTATTTTTAAAAAGAACATCCTGTAAATTTAAAATATATCCTCTTTAGGATGTTAATTTTATAGGCTCGAGGTGATTTTCACTGACAGAGAATGCAAACGGAGCAGATTTTGGATAGTTGAAAAAAATAAGTCCAAGCTATGTCTTATGTCCACTCCAAACTAGATGCACTAACATTTGAGACCTTTTATTTTGCTACTTACTCTTGCTCAATTGGATTCCTATCACCAAATTAATGCAAGCTTTTTTATAAATTCCCAAGGTCACTACAAACAGAAGGAAGTAGTCATTGTTAATTTTCTTAAGGGAATCTTAGCATTGACTCAGTGGATCTTGTAAAACTGACCCGCTGATTCTTTCACACGAATGTCTCTTCACCTCTTCAGACCCAACGTGCTCCTCACCTAAGTGTATAATTTTCCCTGAACACAGGGTCCTCTCTTCTGGATGCCTTACCTCTGTTTATATCATCACATCACCCTTTGTCTCACCCATACTTGAAATCTTTGAGTTTTAGACAATAAGGCTTAGTCTTATCAATAATTGCAATTAAAAAGTGTGGAGCAAGGTGGCAGATTGTTTTTTTAACCCTAAACAAATGTTCTATCAAATATGAAAAAGCATTTCTAATAGTACTGTTGTTCTCTGAATTTAAAATCTCACCAGTTTTCACTGATTGCAAAAGTCCATAATGTCGCTATGAAATGCTAAACTGCATGGGACAAAATGACAGCTAATGGCTAAAGAATAGTGAATGTATAAACAAGGAATACTGGAGCCTCATAAAAGCATGATTATAAAACATGAGCCAATTGACTTCATCTATCCACTCCCATGCAAAGAGTTGTTCATCATTAAACTATGAAAATAATATCATTGTCATTTTCAATTAAAAGTGTAGCCATTATTTTGGACCCTGCAGTGTCTGTAAGATGTAATTTTGTTTTTCTCTGAGTGTATGCACAATCCAAATATATTTTGTCTGATTCAGCCCTCTTAAGTGAGATAATATTTCTTACTTAACTACTCGAAGATCTTCTGGGGGTCTGAAACCTCATTATGATAAATTAACATAAGTGGCTCATGACTTAGGTAAGGCAAACATAAAAATCTATGTGTATATACATATATGTACAAATTGATACACACACACACACACATATGCATACCACACATTGAATGAAAAGAGGCTAAATAAAATATTCCACTTCAAACTATATCTCCTAGAAACTCTCCTGGAACCTAGTGTTTCAGTCTTTATAATGGTGTCATGGCTCAGAAACTGATTATAAAGATATGATAATTCAGGAAATTAAGGAATGCATGCCAGCTACACTCTCAGCAGGCATTCCTTCCAACAGAACAACTAGCACAGCTGGTCTGCTCAGCCCAAGTGCAGGCACAGCACCCGGTCCCACTTGAAAATCACTCCTCAGCATACCAGCGATTTCGCATTTCAATCTTAGCAAAACACTCTTTTAAGAAAACTGTTCCTTTTAAGGTATTGTTGCAACTCTGTGCTGGAATATGGAAGGGTCTTGTAAGAAATATACTGACATCTTATTTCATGATATGAATTAAATAACAAGCTGAAATTTTCAAGTAACTGGTTTTAATTCAAGATAATTAGTCAATAAGTTCAGGCTTATAATATAATTTATTTTATTGTATCAATTTATTTGCAAAATGGACATGATCTTTTTTTTTTACCAAAATTTGCCCCCAAAATCATCAGATGCTAATGACTGCTGGTTATTTTTGTACTCTTCTGGCTTTTATTAGCTTTAAAAATAATTTTATTCTTCACTTTCAGCTGTGTTCCTAAACGTTTTGACAATAAACAACTTACCCATTAGGAACTAAGCCAATTAGATGATGTTTAAGGCAATATTTATTCTGAAGTGTTATGATTCAAAGATTATTTAGTTAAATAATTCATACCATATAATCTTTGATTTTTCCCATCAAACTGAGATAGTAGCTATTCATAAGTTAAAAAACTCACCTAGACCTCAATTTCACCACCAGCCTTAGACAGAAGAACTATTTGATGGTGAGATGCCAATAAAAAGGAGTATTTTTTTAGATGCTTAGGTCAGCTACACATAGCCTAATCCACAAATAACTGAGTTGACTCTAAAGAGTAGAAATCTAAATTGGCATTTTTTATAACGTTTCATAAGTAAATATGGAAAGATTTTTTTAATTCTTAGTATTTTAAAGTATACAAAGCTGCCACTGTTTCTATAAAGTATTTAAACTCAAAAACTTAAACTCTGGGGATATATATCTTCTTTCTTACCACAAATCAGATTTCTCTCCAATGAGGTAGAGATAGCATCAGCAAAAGAAAACTTAGTTTTAAAATATGACTGCCTCTTCTTAGTGTGATACTGTGCATCTTAATTTTAATTATCTCTTCAGTTATCAATTTCTGTAAAATGGGCATAGTAATACCTCAAAGGGTTTTTTTTTTTTAATTGCATTTTAGGTTTTGGGGTACATATGAAGAACATGCAAGATTTTTGCATAGATGCATACGTGGCAGTGTGATTTGCTGCCTTCCTCCCCTTCACCTATATGTGGCATTTCTCCGCATGCTATCTCTCCCCAACCTCCCACCCCCCACTGTCCCTCCCCTATATACCCCCAACAGACCCCAGTGTGTAGTGCTCCCCTCCCTGTGTCCATGTGTTATGAAAGTTAATGAAATAAGCATGTAAAGGACCTGGAACAATGCCTAAAACCTGATAATAATGTCTAACATTTATTGAGCACATACTGTGTCATTTGGATTTACCAATTGTACCAGATGCCTAGGATGAATCCCTTTGTATACCTCTGGCCCCTTGATTTCAGCTCAGCTTTGGATTGACAGTTCCACATACACTGCCAGGACCCCTATTAAGTTGCCATGATGTTTTTGCTTTGTGCCACAAGGCTTTATCTAGAGCCAAGGAAGACAGATCAGCCATTTAGAGGCACAGCCCAGAAGTGAAGGAAAGTTACCTCACTGGGAAAAGTTTCAACCAACGGGAAACATAACTTACTGGATGAAATCCCAGCCTCCACTTTCTCTGGTGCAGTACTTCCCCAACATTTTTGGCACCAAAGACCAGTTTTGTGTAAGACAATTTTTTCATGGATGGGGCCGGTGGGAGATGGTTTCGGGATGATTCGTGTACATTACATTTATTGTGTACTTCTATTATTATTCCATTATAATATACAATGAAGTAATTCTACAACTCACCATAATGTAGAATCAGCGGGAACACTGAGCTTGTTTTCCTGCAACTAAACAATCCCAACTGGGAGTGATGGGAGATAGTGACAGATCATCAGGCAGTAGATTCTCACAAGGAGCACACAATGGAGATCCGTGGCATTCGCAGTTAATAATAGGGTTCATGCTCCTGCAGAATCTAATGATGCCGCCGATCTGACAGGAGGTGGAGCTCAGGCAGCAATGCAGGTGATGAGGAGCAGCTATATATACAGATGAAGCTTCATTGGCCTGCCTGTCACTCATCTACTGCTGTGCACCCCAGCCCAGTTCCTAACAAGGCTTGGACAAGTGACAGTCCACTGGCTGGGGGCTGGGGGGGGGACCCCTACCCTAGTGGGACAATTCTGAGATACCTCTCAGAAGGCCCCCTGGTATTACTATCAGTTGCTCACAGTAGCAACCATTTTATTAATTCACTCTCTACTGGCTTTTCTCCCTTCCCTGTCTCCCTCCCTCTCCCCTTTCTTTGGTTTTCTAAGACCATCTCTCGAATAAGCAAATACAGTCAGATACTTGTCTTAGACTTTACCTTCTAAGGAACTCAACCTGAGACAAGTACTTAGCATATACCAGATACTGTACTAAGTACTTTATATGATTAACACATTTAACCCCCACAACAAAACTAAGATGTGGCTACTATTTTGAGTTTTGTTTTACATATATGGAAACTTAAGATTAAGTAAATGTCCTAAGGTCTCACAGCTAAAAAGTGACAAAGCTAGGATTCATATCCTGTATACCCAGTTAGTTCATACTTTTAAGTGGCTACACCTCCTGCACTAAGTGCTCCATATTGTTAGAATTATGTTGGTGGCTTCTTAATAATTAAAGTATCTGAGTGCCAAATAAGGCATACCGAATCAGAAACTGACAGCAGAGGCTGAGATTATAGTGTTTATTAAGCTCCCCAGATGATTCTATGTACACTAAAGGTGCACAGACTGGCTAATATAAGCTATTATTTTGAAGGTACAGATGAACATTCTTAACATCAACCAGAAGTGGCAATTAGCAGAATTCCCTGGCTTCCACTAAATATATTTAATACATAGCTGTATTAAAAATTTGCATAAAGCAGCTACCTATAACCCCAAACTTAAGCTATATCATGGAAAAAAGAAAAGGCAGTGTCCTCATAACAGATTAAAGCAACAAATTAGCCGTTGTGTAGGGCAGAAGGGAATAATTGTTCATCGCAAGCATCCTGACCACAACTTGAAATCACCATGGGCTACCAGGGAGAGAAGATGAGAGGAAACACTCAAGAAACAGACCCAGTAAATTAAGGAATATGGAAAATGATAGCATCTGGAAAATGCCCTAATGTAGACCCATCATTCCCTGACGATGCTTAGTGAAGGTAGTAATTAGGTTAGGTAATAACCACAGCTCTCTGAATCTTTAGCTACTTGAATTGCTTTAGGAATCACCTTCTATTACCTAGATTCACCACCTTTATTTTAAGTTAGGAATCAGAAACTCATTTTCTCTTGATGATAGTGAGTGTCAAGGAGGTTATAAAGATATTGTAAACCCAACCAGAGTCCTCCTCTGCCCTTGCTGAAATGTCCATTAATTGAGCATGCATAAGCTAAGCACTAGGCAAACACCATCTTACTTAATTTAGGCCTGTGAAGTCAGTAATATTCTCTAGGCTATATGGATAGTGTGATTTTAATAACATGCCCAGCTCTAGCGTAGTATGCAGAAGTAGTGCCAAGATTTGCATTCAAATCAAGTAAGTGATTTTCACTTCTCTTGCTTCTTTAGCAGAATTTGACATCACATTTTTTTTTTAAGCACTCTGTTCCCTTGACTGTCATGATTACATCTTTTCTTGTTTCCTCCTACCTCACCAGATTCTCCATTACAGTTTAAGATTTGCATAGTGTTCAAAATGAACTGTCTACCTTTCAGGCTTCTTCCTGTCTCACCCTACACTCTCTTCCTGAACATTCTCAGCTCTACCATCAAAATCAATTACAATCTGCATCACAATGATATATGAAATTTATATCTCTACATCCTACCTATTCTTCAAGATCTAAGCTCATAAATATTCAGGTGCCTACCTGGCATCTCTCTTTGGGCATCTCAATCACTATTGAAACTCAGTGTGCTCTTGGCTGAGCGCAGTGGCTCACGCCTGTAATCCCAGTACTTTGGGAGGGTGAGGTGGGTGGATTACTTGAGGTCAGGAGTTTGAGACCAGCCTGGCCAACATGGTAAAACCCTGTCTCTACCAAAAATACAAAAATTAGCTGGGTGTGGTAGCACACGCCTGTAATCCCAGCTACTAGGAAGGTCAAGGCAGTAGAATCGCTTGAACCCGGGAGACAGAGGTTGCATTGAGCCAATATTGCACCATTGCACTCCAGCCTGGGTGACAGAGAAAGACTCCAGAACAAGATTCTGTCTCAAAGAAAAAAAAAGAAGAAAAGAAAAACTCAGTGTGCCAAAAACCAGACTTAGGATTCAGACTTAGTTTTCCTGCCTCAGTGTATGTTACTACCACCATCCATCCAGTTATACCCTCTACAAAACCAGCACTCATTCTCTACGTGTTTGTTTCTCTGAACCTATATTCATCAGTTCTAACTCCTAGCTATCTCTTGAAACTGCACGTTTATTTTCAGATCCATGACTGTTTCTCTAGTTCAAGCTACCATTATTTTCCGTTGGATAGTTGTTGCCAAAACTTCCTAATTGTTTTATAGCATCGACTCTGGCCTGTTCATTCTGTTCTCTACATTGCAACCACAACTGTCTGTTAAAAAAAAAAAAAAATGAATTTGGTCCATTAGTAATTCTTCTGTCTCTGCTTTCTCAGTTAAAACTCTTTCTCTATTAAGCTTTCAGATAGCCCAGATGTCACATCACATACTTTTCCCTAAGACCTCCATGTTATATGCCTTTATAGTTTAATGAGCCAGTGTAATTTTGCAATTATTTTCATGATCCTTTTATCAGTGTCATTATTGCATACAAGAGTGTATGTCTATGAAAGCAAAGGTAATATTTGTTGTTACATCACTACATCTGTGGCATGGTGACTGACATAGTTCTCAATAAGCCTTTGTTGACAAAATGAATATTTTCACAACTTTACCTAAGACTCATATTGATGATAGTTTAATAATTGTCTTCAACTTTCAATAGTGTAGTGGCATACATTTTTTTAAACCTAGATGTGCTGAAAAAATTACAGTTAAACTACGTTTGTTGAACATCATCAGGGAATAACATAATCTACATGCGAGCATTTTTCAGATGCTACCCTATGAGTGCTGTATTAAAACCAATTAACAATTTAGATTTTTTTTGCCTGACACATATTACATACTTCCCTACCTTCTTAAGTAGTATACTAAATGCAGTTCAACTTTCAGATCTCAGCCCAGATGTCACTTCCTCATGTACTCTTCCTTGAGCCCTCTGTAGATGTGAAGTCCTCATGTTATATGTCTTTATAGTTTAACATATTGTTTAAAAAGGGAACATTTTTACCTTTGCATTCATTTTACTATGCTATAATTTATAAATGCTTTTTGGGACCAATGAAGTCTGCCTGTAGATATGTCTCCCTTCCCTAAATAGTTAAATAGTTCCCTCCTACTGTTTTGCTTAAATTTCTGTGACTTTTTTTTTTTTTTTTTTTTTGGTAATGTCTTCTTTAGAGTTGTGTTCAGGATGCTTGTGTCTAATAATCTCCACCTTCTACCCCCATACAATTTCCAGTTTGCTCCTTTAATCTATGTTGCCATTATCTGTTTGTTTTATAAAATGGCTTAAGTTTTGGGTAATGAGTAGTTCCTATATGCATATCTACTATGCAGATATAGTAAATCAATATAGAAAAGCCAGGCAAATTTGCTGACTACCATTTTCTGGTTGATGTTAAGAACTTTCAAGCTGGGTAGCAAAATGAGATCCCATCTCTACAAAACAATTCATAAATTAGCCAGGCATAGTGATGAATGCCTGTGGTCCTAGCTACTTGGGAGTCTGAGGTGGGACTATTGCTTGGGTCCAGGAGGTTGAGGCTGCAGTGAGCTGCGGTTGCACCCCTGCACTCCTTCCTGGGCAACAGAGCAAGACCCTGTTTCAAAAACAAAAGCAAAACTTACCCTATGCCTTCAAAATGGAACAGCTTACGTTAGTGGGTTCAAAACAGCTGAAGATGAGTATCACATAGAGAAGGGGCAAACGTGGCTTCAGAGACATTCTCTCTCTGATTTTTGATTTATATTCAACAAGGATATGGGTGCAGGAAAGAATAAAAGAGAATAAAATGTGAATTAATGTGTGGAATATCACTGTGGGTAAATGGGGCCCAGCCCACTGGGCAACATCTGGGAAACCACGTGGAACAACTCAGAAGTCTCTTACCTGAGGATACAAAGGCTCAGGCATTTATCCATGGATTCCTGTGACCCACTGGAGGCTTTATCTACTTCTCACTTCTGGGTTGCCCCTGCTGGTGAGTAAGCACCTCTGAAGCTGGAGAAAACCCTCAGCCAGAAAGAGAAGAAAGATAGGGACGTTTAAGGTGAAAACGACCTACTTTGGGAAAAGGAAGATAATACTTGCATTACAAAATAACTCAGGATGGACCCAAATACTAAATGCTGGTGGTATCTCCAATTCATTGTGACTTCAAAAAAGGTGCCCATAAATTTTTAAAATACATCCTAATTAATCACTCCCTCAGATAACCACTTGTACATGCATTTAATAAATAATTTGTTGAATGAGTTACCTAATTAGTATAAATACAAATTTTTTTCTCCCCCAAATCTTTTACAATTATAATATGAAATGTATGAGCTTAGGGACTGGAATTATTTTATATCTTCAATGAAAATTTGAAGGAGTTTTTTTAAAGCAGGTAACTGCTTAAATTTAGAGTCCACAATTTTTCCTCAGGTTTAATTTGTTTAAAAATAGACTAGAAATAATTCTCAGCATTTATCATTCCTGGAAACTAAATCTGTATATTTACCTGGTGTACTAAATAAATCAAAACATTATACTATAATTATTTCATATTAAATTAGGCTACTAATTTTAAAAGTCACAAACACACACAATTTTTGCTTTGTGCCAAAAAGCTAATTTTAGAGACATAGTGGTGAGTTACACAGTAGTTTTTTTTAGAAACAAGTCTACCAGGTGCCAGAAATATATAATGTAAGTCCCTACAATCTACAGGGTACACGTAACCTTGTATAGCCATTCGTGCTGGTGGAAGATTTGAAAAGTGAGAGTAAGCCCAGGCAGTAATCGGCATGATGCTTGTCAATTCAACCCTCAGTAGATAGTAATTCACTTGACTTTGCAGAATGTTTTATCACTTGGCTCTTACAGAGAGAGAAATGTTTTCTGGCTTCCCTATAAAACATAAGACCCAAAGTTTCTCAGTTTCTATTGCCTGGTTAGAAAAATAGAATGAAGCCAGATGCGGTGGCTCACATCTGTAATCCTAACACTTTGGGAGGCTGAGGCAGGTGGATCACCAGAGGCCAGGAGTTCAAGACCAGCCTGGCCAACACGGTGAAACCCTCTCTCTACTAAAAATACAAAAATTAGCCTGGTGTAGTTGTGGGCGCTTGTAATCCCAGCTACTTGGGAGGCTGAGGCAGGAGAATCACTTGAACCTGGGAGCTGGAGGTTGCAGTGAGTTGAGATTGCACCACTGTTGCCTGGGCAACAAGAGTGAAACCCTATCTCAAAAAAAAAAGAAAAAGAAAAAGAAAAAGAAAACTAGAATAAATTGAAGGCAATGAGTTTATTGTTTTATTCCAAACCATACCATGAATACCTAGAATCTGGTAACACATTTTCTGCGGCAAACAGAGCCCTTGAGTTTAGGGCTGTGCTTTTCTCAGAAGGGTGTTTGTTACCTCTCCTACCTGAATTCAGCATGATCTTCAGGCCAGTCCCTGTGCCCGCTTCCAGTGGTGACTAATCTTTACTTGCTGGAACTTTAAACAGTTACAAATGCACCATATATGTATGTTTTAATTATGGTAATCACTGTGCCCTGACATTCGCTCAAAGAAGGCATTCTATATTCCCAGGCAGCACGAGAGGTGCCAGAACAGCATGCCCTTACTTGGCTACCTTCTTAATAGCACATTTGCTTCAGTCACAGACTCAGTGTCCTGTACCCATGTGGTCTGACTAATCTTACTGCTCCTACGATTATTTTGTCACTGTGATGGCTGAAGGGTGATCTAAGAAAGGCAGTGTCTGTTTTTTGTGGTGTTTGTTTTTTTTCTTTTTTATGTTGATGGTTCTATCTGGCAGAATCTAAAGTACTACTAGTGGCAGATATTCTATTTTTGTGTGTATTCTGCCCAATCTCAGAAGCAAAATTCTAGGCAAATGACAAACAAAATAGAAGTTGCTATAAGAGGACATTATGGGCAGCAGCTATGCACTTTTTATTACACCTTCTTGCCTAAAAGAAAAAACATAATGAAAGAAAGAGAGAGGTAATTAATAATATTTTAAATGTAATGTAGTAAATTAGCAACAAAAGTAATGTTCATCCACTATATTCAGAAAATGTCATTTATGCAAAAATATCAGCATGTTAAAATGATGCAGAAAGCAATCTTTTCCCGTTTAAGTTTTCTTAAAGCTGCTAAACAGATTTTTTTAATACCAAAAATGTCTACAGTTTCCCATGTTGTTGCAGTGAAATTATGTATCTGTGGAGTAACTTCAGAAGTTATTTTTTAATATAAAAAGTAAACCGTCAAGGTACATAGTAAAATAAATCTGGAAATATGTTAATCCCCTACTTATTCAACTGTACTAGAGATTTAATATTGATATTGCTGGGAGCTGAACAGGAGCCAAACTAATTCCACAAAAGTGCTCTATCTGCATATTAACTACTAAAAATGCACAGAGATACAATCCTATTTATGCTACTCTGCAGCATTTGAAGTGATTTAGTTTTGCAATCTCTTCAGTTTTTTAAATGTGCTCTATACCTCCTCCCACATACCTGCTCCTTTAAGTCAAACTTTAGAACACACTACATTATACATTTGGCAAATGTAAATATTTATTAAAAAGATAATTCATTTCCTCTCACTGCCTTATGCATTTCTTTTATCCCAATGTTTAATGCATTGGGATGATTCAGTGGGTGTCCACTGAATTGTGAATTTTGTTGAGGAAATAAATAAATAAGTTGCTTCCTTTATCCAGTCAAGTATGTCTGGGTCATCTTTTTGACACACAGTGTCACTAGCAGCCTTCTTGAGATAAAAACACAGATTTCACCTTATAGTCTGCAATTAAGGTTGACATGATGTCAAAATTTAATCAGCAGGAAATAAAAGATAAATTACTTTTCTCATTTTGTAATTTCTGAGATTGGGTATGATGTACCATACAAAGTAAGTTTAATTTATGTTTAATAGTAATTTCTGGAACTGATCTTAAAATTCTCAATTTCTCTCTGAAAATGTTTATTTACATTATAAATTAAATAACAATTTTTTTAATGACTTTGCAGAAGAAGCCATAAGAAGATAACCCTAGTTCACAGATTCTCAATGGAAGTTTTAGAGAAAATAATAAAAGAATATCCCTAGAATGGCAAATAATATATTCTAGAAGAAAGAGGGCACACTAGTGCATTTCCAGCATTACATTGTAGTAAAAACATATATACACACACACAAATATATAATAGTTTTCATAACACAAATTCAATAAACAAAAGCCTGACACAGTCTTGGATGGAGGGACTACTATGTGAAACTTTGAGGGGGCACAGCCCAAAGAACATAGTGAGAAACACTGAGATTCATAGATTCATGTGTACTGAGAGGAGAAACACCTTTTAAGTAATAGTGAAACTTATCTTTCCATCATATATTTTACTGGTGCCTATAAAAGTAAATTTGATTTATGAGAATCAGATACGCATACAATGTTTAAGCATCGAATTTAGCTATTGAATAAGTGAAGTGTAACAGTATACGGGAATCTCCTGGAATCAGGAAGGAAGAAAATCCCCATCTACCCCTGTCGTCCATTCTCACTGTCGCAGGTATAAAAGTGTTCTTACAATACTCCTGAGGCATAGCTATGCTGTTAGTCTTTTTCTTGTTTGTTTGTTTTGATTTTTGTTTTCTTTCCTCCAGCAAATAAGCAAATGAATTGTTCTTGATTAGGACCAAGGAAAAAATTAATTGGCTGCCTCGTTAAATTTTTCAACCAATAAAATCTTTATTCTTTTTCGTATTTTAGTCAAACTGCCTGACAATCAACCCTTTTCTTTTTCATCCAAGAAAGAAAATACTGCAAACAAGAAATTGCATTCCCGGCTCACATAACCCCAGATAGTGTTTTTCTTTCTGAGTTTATACTACCCCTCATAGACCAGGGAGCTAAAAACTGACTTAATAGGACAGAGTCTAAACCTGAGATACGTAAGAAAGAAACTCCTTGAAATATAAGATTTCTCTCCTTCCACAATTTTCAAAAGTCCTTGCAGCATGGGAAATCTCAACACACATTCTGCAGAAGATTTGGAGTTTTTTTCCACGTGTACAAATATATATTTAGATTTTTTCAATATTATAATCAGAGGGAATGCTTCAATTATGAAATAATGCTTATATCCAAGATTGGTAAAATAACAGAACTACATTTCAAGTGTAAATAGTGATAATAAAGAGTGAACACTTGCAAAATTAAAGTAAATCAAGGTAATTTGAATAGCCTTGAAGGACAGAGATCCAGAAACTATTGTTTAAGGTGGCTCTGCACTACATAGAATCTCTGCATAATGAATAATATAGGCAATTTCCTTTGCATATTGTTTTTCCTCTTTTCATTTATTCATCATACAATGCATATGTATCAATGTGACTAGGTTACAGCTTTTCCAGGCTTGTACACCAGTTTGCTATAATTACATTGTAATATAAATGGCTGAAAAGACTTTGCCTCAGTCAATTGGTGACCCTATTTATTTTTCCAGGTCATGAAGATCCATCTTTGAACCTCATCAAAAATTCTGACTTAATAGCAGGTGTCAGCCTTTAATATTCCTCTAGTTGTCACAATCAGGCTTGTCAGAAAATAATCCTACAAATAATAGAACAAATTGAATAAAATTTTATTTTTCCGTATAAAATTATTTTACAAGTTATAAATAAAAGAAAATACAGCTTATATTTCACAAGACGAAGGGGAAAGAGGTAAAATGTTTTCAATAAACTCTTCATACTCTCTATATTCCTTCGAAAGCAGCAGATAGAGTGGGTTTTTGTGAATTTGGAAGAGAGTAACTAAAGCTTCCATATTCCTGGTTACCTTTCTAAAAACAGTACATCACTTACAACTGCATCTGTTTTAAGAATGCTACAATCCCTCTTAGAGTTAGAGCAAGCCTTTCAAATGTTATTACATTTACAGCTGTATAGAATGTTCAAGTACTGTCACATTAGAGAAATCCTAGACTGCTGGCCATCCTTTCTGTAAAAGCATGTGATCAAATTTGAGCCCAGGTTGTAGAGTCAACATTCCTGTGTCAAAACAAATTTGGAGCTGATGAAAACAAGCCTAGGCTTGCTTATCAATCTGAGATAAATAAATGTTCCAGTTGGGCACACACGTTTTAAATAAGAATTTGATAGAGACCTCACTTTCCAGAACAAATTCTCCCAAGCATTTTTAACTTGTAGTTATCTGGGGCAGTTCTCTGTGATGGACTGCAGTGAGACAAAGACATGGTGTGGGGCCTTCAAAGTCAAAGGGAAGAGAAATCAGTGAACCTAAAATGGCAGCTACCTCCATTGAAGCTGGGTAATTGTATTTGCCCATTCAGAAGGGACCTCCTCAGCTCCAGGCACATAGCCCTTTGAGACCCCAGAGCCAAGCTCATAGAATTGGAATGACCTCTTTTTACCAGATGACTCTAGGGTTATGATTCCTCTTTTACATGTTTGGGAGAAATGACCAGTGGGGTAATTCACTCCTGGTTACTGTTTCTCTCTCATTCATTCTGACATCCTGCTTCTAAGGATTCTATTCTAAGTCAGGAGGCACATTTGTGACACTCAGGGTTTCAAGGAAAGCTACTCACTTCTGCTCAGGATGCTGACTTGATCACAAGAAACTGATAGCAGATTTGAGGTTGGATATAGCCAGAAATGTGCTGGTATTAATAAAATGTTCAACATCTCTCCAAGAAAAGGCATGACAATTTCTGTGGTATGGCTAATTTCAACTTATCAACATAATGATGTCAGGGAGCTAGAAAGAGATGCAATCAATTGTCTCAACCAGCTTCAGCACACCACTGGATATAGCTCTTGAAGTTCAGGAAGGCATTCATCTCCATGCCAGAGTTCTTTATCTCTTAATAGTAAACTCTTGTTCACTCTTAAAATTCTTATATGAGGAGAAGTAACAAAAAGAAATTTGTATAAAATGTCAATAGGACATGTAAAAGAAACACGAGTCTAAGAGTGTCCCACTGACTAAACGTAAGACCATTTATGCTTTTTAAAAAATGCTTGTATGAGTTATACACCATTGAATAAAATAAAAATCCATGAGTATATATTTAAATAAATAAATAAATGAGGGACCAGGGAAAACTATTTCTTAATATAGAAAGTCAACTAGTAAATATTCAAGGGATGATGAATTAGAAAACCACCACTGTGCAATAATCAGTAATTGACCAGGGCAAGAAAAAAAGCATTTGTAGACAAAAAAAAAAATTATGTGTATCCAAAATATCTTTTCACATATAACGCATTAATTACCCAGAGAAAATTACCCACTTCTTTAAAGTGAAGAAACAGAGGATACTACTTTAAATGAATGATCAAAAGTTATCAATCACCAAAAATATGAATAAAAGCAAAACAAACAAACAAACAGTGACAACAAAATAAAACAAGATGTGCTTCCAGATGTGATGTACTCTGAAGGATGTGGTATTTGATTTCTGTGGAATTCTTGCCAAAAATGCATAAATTGAATCTAATTATATGAAAACATCAAACAAAATATCAGTCATCAGTTAAGCTATAATATAACTGGTATGTATTCTAAAGTATGCTAAAATAACAAGAATGAGAAGAAAAAGGAACAAGGAACTATTTCTGATTAAACAAGTCTAAAAGAGAGATGACAACTCAAGACAATGAGTGATTTTAGACTGAAAATAAAGAACTAGAACAGGACACTATTGAGACAACTGGTGACATTTGAAATACTGTGAATTAGATAATCCACGTATCATATAGAAATCATTGTTAATTTTATTTATTTTGATAATTGTGTTGTAGCTATATAAGAGAATGTCCTTTTTCTTAATATACACCGAAGTATTCAAGAATTAAAAGGACATGAGATCTGCACCTCGTTCTTTCTCTCTCATATATATAAAATGTATAGATAGATTTAGGTAACATTCTTTTTTATGTATGTATGAGAGATATATGAGAAAAATGTGTTTATGTAAATATAACGAGACAATGAAAGAGACAGAATGGTGAAGCAAATTTAGTTAATCTTTGATGAAGCTCAGTGAAGAGAACACTAATTCCTTACTCTATTTTTGCAAGTGTTTTGTTAGTTTGAAGTTGAAGTAAAAGAAAATTATTTTTAAAAATCAGCAATTGAGCTGATTTTTGGATTTGGAAGACAGTAACTAAAGCTTCCATATTCCTGGATACCTTTCTGAGAACAGCACAGCAGTGAAATTTTATCTATTAATGTGCCCTATATGTCCACAGTAAGTCAGTCATTTTGCTGGGCATTGGGAGCATAAGGGCATGGTGATTCTTGTCCTTGAAGAGTTGATAGGACAAGTTAAATATGACTTTACAAATGCAATAATAGAGTGTTGCTGAATAAGAAGACAAAAATGTCAGTTAACTCATTAGAAGAGATGATGGAAGGGTGGACAAGGAAGGCTTTCCAGATTGGTGATACCTGGGCTGATTTTTGAAAGATGAGCAGAAGAAAGCCAGGTAGATGAGTGGGGAAGGCAACCATGGTCATGGCAACAGCCTATGCAAAGGCATGAAAATATGGAGCACTTGGCAGAATGATGAGAGGACAGAGCAATGTCAAAATCATGAGCTTTGAAATCAGACAGACTTTTATTTGAATGCCATTTCTTCCACTTACTAGTTACAGGTTAATGCAGATTTACTTGATCTCTCTAGTCCACAGGGTCCTCATTTGTGAAGTACAAAGTGCAAATACTATTAAGTTGTTATTGACAGGATTATTTTGAGGCTGAAATAAAACACTGCATGTAAAGTACCTGATACAGAGTAAACTTTCAAAACATGTCAACTGCTGCTGCTGTTGCTGTTACTGTTTTGGGGCTTCAGCTACATCGAGAGAGGGATAAATGATAGGGAGATCAGACATATAGATCTGCCTCAGTCATAAAGGGCATTTCAACAGACTAATTTAAAGAAAGCTGACCAACACTCATCAGAAATTTCAGGTAACAGTGGATGTGTTAATTTATACATTTGTGATACAACAATGACAAGTATTTTGAATTAACCACATTATTTTTTTCCTTGATCATCTAGCTCACTATGATGGTTAAGTGGAACTGGACCATTTTGTTTGTTTGCTTTGTTGCTTCAATAGGTTTGTTGATATATTATTGGCAGAATACTGTATTTTCTTCCTGCCTTTCACAACACAAGTCGGAATCACTGTGACTTTGCCTTGACCATAGCTTGCACATAGATGCAGCCATGAAGTAAGAAAGGAGACAAGGACACAGAATCTAGGGCTGTGTGAGTGGTGACTGGGAAGCAACAAATGTCTCTATTGCTCCTCTTTTTGTGAGTAATTTGGTGACCTTGACTTTAAAACAGCCTAACAAATCTTTACTCTAGATTTCAGAGCAACGGTAATAAATGTGGCAGGGAGTATATCTTTGTGGTTAAGACCTCAAGCTCCAAAGTCAGACTAGATTCAGACTCTGATTGTGCTGCTTACTGACATATTGACCTTGGTCCATTTATTTTGTGCTATACAGTACCCAACTTTTGCATCTGCAAAAAAAAAGGATATAGAAATAGACCACTATCTCTTACTGTATTCTTGTGAAAAATAAGTGAAATATACATATAAGAACTCTTTTATGCATATAGTGATGGTAGCAACGGTGGTGGTGGTGCTGGTGGTGGTGGTGATGAAGATGATGATGATGATGATGATGTAAGCAGTGGTGGCAGCAGTTTTCAGATCACTAATTCACCTGTTTATTCAGAAATGTGCATTTTTTCAGTTAATGTGTTAGCTACCAGTGGTAGAGAAATAAAGAAGGTACAGTTTCTGTCCATGAAAATAAAATTTATTGGGAAAAAAAACCCAGAAAAATAAATCACATTCTTCAGTTCAATATAGGAAATATGTGTAACTACCAGTAAGCACTGATAAAAACCTACAAGATAATTGTATAAATGAGACTGAGTGTTTAGAGATATCTAACTGAGAAAGACTGCATTATATAAAGTATTTTTAGACTCAAAAATAAGAAGTTAACTTTGTGAAGAGTAGACAGTATAAAGATATAAAATAGTCAAATGAAAACAGCATGATAGGCCAGGAATCAAGAATTAATGGTTGAAAAGAAGAGCTGATTGATCCCTAGCTGAAGCAAGTTTTAACATGCAGAAAACAGAAATCCCTAATAGTAGCCTCTGTTGGAGAAAATAACGGCAGATGTGTTCATTTGTCCCAAGGGAAGTCTAGTTTTACTCAATATGGCAATCCCAGATTTCTTTTCAAGCAGAACAGCCCATGAGAAAAGGCCAGTCTTAGAATTCTGTCTGTCTCTTAGGTTGTCAGAACTAAGTGATCAGCTAAGTCAGTTTCCTACATGGCAGTCACAGTCACAGTTGCATTAAAAGCATCCAGGGAGTTTTAAAAATACACATTCCTAGGAACCCCTTCCAGACACTTTAAGTTTGTTGGACTTTACTTTGTCACTCACCTCCCCTTCCCACCACCACCATGTGATTCTGATGACCTACTGACTGATCAGTAAGCTATTCAACAGCCACCCCTTTTCCCATGAGCCCCTAAAAGGAAACCCATACAGTAAATCTTAAAATCGGAATGTGGCAAAGTTGGGATTAGAATTCAGGTCTCCTAACTCCTAATAGCAGAATTTTTCCTATTAGACCATTGAAAACCTAGAAGATAGTATTACCTTTTCACCTGCTTTTTAAGATGCCAATTAGAGCAACCATTAGAGTCATCCTTTTGAATTACAGAAGAGCTTTCAGACCAGGAATCACAAAATAGCAGCCTGCGGGCTATTTCTGGACACCAGGCAATTTCAATTACTTTACATGTAATTTTTTAATGATTTGTAGTGGTTTTACACTGAGCATGCCTTCCCCAATTGGCCAAAAGTTCCTCCACAGACAATGGTCTTATACCCAGACACTTTCATTTATATAATTTTTGATCCAGCCCCTTGAAAACATTGAGCTTATGGTCTACGTTCTATAGAGCCACAGAAAAGCAAAAAAACTCACCAGAAAGTAACTCCCCAGCACCATATGAACGTATTAATACAGATTATCTAATCGGTTTGACTAACAATTTATTAATCGAAGAAAAAAAGGGCAACAAAGCTTCGTAGGAACAAAAAAAGTCTCAGAATGCCTTTTATAGCCAAGCTACCTTTTTTCTCTTTTTATTCCTCAACATTCTACCCTATACCTCTTTCTTTCTAGACATAACTGACTCATACAGAGCTGGACACTTAACCCAAGGGCTACACTGGGCCCATCAGATTCTTTCTTTGAGAAAACTACAATTGGTTTACTTAGAGATCATGTCAATCAATTGAGGCACCAGATCTGTAAAGCAAGGAGCCCCAAATATCTAGGTCACTTGCAGAGCAAGTCAAGGTAAGTCATCTTCTGTAAATAAGCAGAGGATACTGTCTGAAGTAAAGAAAAAAAGATGTACTGGAGAGAAGAAATGTATATACATGCTTCCTCAGAGAAAAGCAGATGGAGAGGATAATTGCTTTTATTATATTTAATAGATAGCCTCTCAGGTTTTTTTTTCCAGTTTCACATAGTAAGGCATGGCTACAATGTCTGCTCCTTGCTTTGGACAGATGGCCATTCCCATTTGTTTAGATAAGTTATAATGGGTTTCAGTTTCTTTCTTACATTCAAACAATCCTTGGCAAAGACAGCCACCTAGGGATAAACTTTAATCTGAGGGATAGGAACAGCACAGAACAGGCTGACATCAGAAGTCAGCCCAGACACAGGGAAGGGAACAACACTCACTGGGCTAGGTGGGAAAAGGGAGGGGAGGGGAGGGGAGGGGAGGGACAGCAGAGGGTGAGGAGGATGGGGAGGGATAACACTGGGAGAAATGCCTGATGTAGATGACAGTGGCGGGGGGGGGCGGGGGGGGCTGGGGAGTATGTGGCATGTATGTACTTATGCAACAATCCTGTAGGATGAAGGATGTGCACATATACCCCAGAGCCCAAAGTACAATTAAAAAAAAAAAATTCAGCCCAGAGAGTGCATACTACAGATGACGGAGTCACTGGGAGGGTTGGAAAGCAGTAGACTTTTTGGCAGGGAGTTTGGTGAATTGGGAACGTCAAAGGGAAAATTTACTCCCATGGAAAGAAAATGTGTCGGGGGAGGAGAGTACAGCTTACGAAAGTGATGGCACCAATCACAAATTTTACCTTCTTCATAATTTTAACACACACTTTCCCTGAGTCTATGAAATACCTTTTTAAGGCCATCTCTACATCAACGCTATCAACATCAAGACTGTTTAGGCTATTTCCATTCACTAAATTAATTAACAGACATTTTAACTGAACCAGACCATTGCAAAGACTATATTTTCTTATTTGTTTCTATTATAAAAAAGAATAGTAGCATTTTTGCAATTTCAGCTACAGTAAACTTTGAAGTATAATCTGAAGTATAAGTAAGTTTATTGGGAAGCCACTGAAGTCATATGTATGACTCTGAACAGCTCTGCAACCACCTCAGAGCCTCCATAGCTATCAGTAAGCATGGTAAGAAAATCAGACTGTGCTCCTTATGGTTCTGTCTAGCTTAGGGGTTCCCATCCCGTGGGCCATGGACTGGTACCAGTCAGTGGCCTGTTAGGAACCAGACCTCACAGCAGTCCAGGCGAGCAAGCAACACTGCCTGAGCTCCGCCTTCCATCAGATCAGCAGTGGCATTAGATTACCCTAGGATTGTGAACCCTATTGTGAACTGTGCATGCGAGGGATCTAGGCTGTGCGTTCCTTATGAGAATCTAATATCTCCCTACACCCCACCCCACCATGCCCATGTCTGTGGAAAAATTGTTTTCCAGGAAACAGGTTGCTGGTGCCAAAGAGGTTGGGGACTGCTGCACCAGCTCAAAGATTTCCTGATAGCACGAGTCTAAGCTGCAATGGAAGCCAATTCGTACACCCTTAAAGTGAGTATGTGGGGTCTGAAGCTCTGAGTTTAAGAAAAGACCCTGATGTTCAGGCATTAATACAGGCCTATCATCCTTTCCTCAGGTAAAAACAGAGGTCTTGGTTCAGCCGCATCTGCTTTCAAGTTTATTATCTTTTATTAAATGCACAATTGAAGCAACAGTAAGGAAGAGGAGGGATCCCTCAGGCTTAGGCTTAGGATTCTTAACCCCACTACACGGAAACATTTTCTCTATCTCTGATCCACGTGGTGAAGAATGAAGCATCATCTTACCATCAGCTAACTTAGACTTTTTATTATTTGGCTATGATGAAATAAGGAGTTCATCAGTGAAATTAACAATCTTGGATTAGAAAATGTTTTATTCCAGCCAGAGAAAAGAGGACATTTAGACTTTTTAGTCTTCCAATACTAAATTTCACTAAATTATAATTACAAATTATTCCTTGATCTGTCGTTATTGGTTGTTTTTATGTGGATGTCAAGATGAATGTGGGCTGACATTTTAAAGTCCTTTGAAAACTCAAACATAAAATCCATGGAAACTCTAGGTTAGTACTATAATGCTTACTGAATGAATACTTAACTATAGTTTTCTTAGACTGAAGGTGAATTTTTCATGACACTGAAACAAATAGAAGATAGGCTTCTGATAGTTTTATAAACAATAGTGAATTGTAATATTCCAGGATATAATTTAAGAGTGGGAAAAATCTATCTGTACTTTTGTGACATTTCATGAACTAGTTTTTTTTTTAATGTTGATTTTAATCTAATAAAGTGAAAATACCATATAAAAAGATGGTATAGTATTTGCACACACAAAAATTGCCATCTGAAAATATTTGTGCAAACCTATTTTTATGCCTGAATCTAAGTTGAATGCATAATTTAGTACTTATTTTCTGAACAAATAGTCTGGAAAATTTTCATGCACAATTGATGATAATATGAGTGTGCAATCCATGGCTGGAGTTCATTAACATATTCATTCTGTATCAGCTCTGTGTGCAAATTTAAATAGTCGTTTTCCAAAAAATGTCTCATAATAACTCCAAAACATCAAAACCCTCATACTATCAATGGTGAAGCCCAAAGACTTCCACATGTTGAGCAAATATTTTGGAAGAAAACTTCCAACTCTCAAAGGAATTATAACAATACTGAATATAATTTGCATTCAGATTATACTTAATACAAAAGTTAAAAAAAGAAAGCTGCAATATATAAAACAAAAATTTCTTATGGAAGTAACAAGGGAGAAAACGTGTGTGTCTATGTATGCACATGTGTGTGTACAATATTTCTAATGACATCTCCAAAATATTTGTTTTCATTTCTGTTTTGTCTTTCATATTGTGATTCTGTGACTTCAAAAGTAGATTTTTAAAGCTAGGCACAGAAAGATAAACACCACATGATCTCACTCATATATGGAATCTAAAAACTTGTTCTCATATAAGTGGAGAGTAGAATCATAATTACCAGAGGATGAGAGGGGGCGATGAGAGATTGGAAAATGAATACAAGCTGAAGTTAGAAGACAGAAGTTCTGGTGATCTATTACAATAGTATGACTACAGTTAACAATATGGTAGTGTCTGTTTCAAAATAACTACAAGATAGATTTTGAAACGTCCTCATCACAAACAACTGATAAATGTTTATGATGGATATGCTAATTACTCTGGTTTGTTCATTACACCGTTTTTACATGTGTATGAAAACATCACATTGTACCCCACAAATATGTACAATGATTATGTATCATTCATAATTTTTTAAAGTAGATTTTTATGTATACTTGAAAATTTGTGAGAATAAACTTTGTTTTCACTACAAAACCGTGATAAGTTTGTGACGTAATGCAGATTTACAATTCTATTTTTCAATTAAAAATAAGTTAAAAAACATTTTAGGAAGGAAAAGGTAGATGTCAAAAAATCATGTATATATCATCAATTCACAAAAATGTTTTTAAATAAAAAATATTAAAATGTTATTTTTCTAAGAAAAATTTTATATTTATCTGTATGAACTAGAAATCTCTAAGTCTCTTCTTTAAATTTTATCTTACTGAGCATATTTGTAAATACTTCTCTCGGGCAGGCAGAAGAGGTTCTGATCTGATTGGTGCACATATGTTGCATGCTTGATTTGATACATGATTAATTGCTTCAAGTTGGTTATGGTGTGGCAAAATAATTCATTTGTCTTGAGTTGCAGATTTATGAATTATTATTTCAAAGAAAGAAAATAATTGCAAGGAATAAATAAAATATTTTAAATACATAAACTTTCTAAAATATAACCCAAAACTAAGGCATTATTTTGTTATAAGTAGTATATAATAAAATACTTTAAAATTTTAGACATCTCATTTATTGAAATATGTAATACTGGGTATTTTTTATAATTTCAGTAGTTTCCACATTTTAATAATTGATGATTCATGATTATTTTATATTATCAATAAAAGTAAACATACCTTAATGAATTCTCCATAAACAAATAACTAATAAACTAATAAACTTCTGGAGGAAAACACTGTCTCTAAACCAAGATTATATATTTAATGGTTCAGTTTTGCAAGAGTATGCCTTTCAGCACTGATGCATTACATAAGAGGATTTGACAAGGTTAGAATTTGTGTTACTAATGGAAATTATTTCTTTAAGAATTAACCTTTAGGCTATAAAGAATGACAGATATTCAAATAATCTCAAATGAGTATTTAAATCGAAAATTTCTGTTCATTCCTGCCCCCCAACCGAACTTCCATTCTGGATTCCAGTGTGTCATACACACAATTGAATTCTTAACAGCTGCCATTCAAAAGAACTGCAGAGGACCATTTGAAAGTAATATTTTGCTCTGTGTGACATCTCATTTTTTTCCCCTCAGAAATCATAATTTTTTTACACACCTCGTAGTCTTCCTAACAAGAAACCAGCTCTGCCTGTCATTTTGATTGGGGAGGAACCTTGTTTTCCAGGTCACTGGCTTGAATCCTGAAGACAAGATATTCATGAGGGACCAGTATGGGGAATTTACATCTCGGTGGAGAGTTTTCCTCTCCATTTGCCAGCATGCCAGGTCAGCGAGCCGCTCTGTCAGAGGGAAGATAATGGTTGCTGTAGTGCCCCCTGCTTATTACACACTCAGTGCTTCTGACCTTCTTGGGAGACCCCACAAAAGCCTTCTGATTTGGGGCATCCCTCTACCCTTTAAGGCCCTTTCACATATAGATTCTCCTGTCTAAAATACAACGTTATTCATGGCTTTGAGGGAGGCTACCCTTCAATGCCAGATTTTATATTTTTTCTCCCTCTGGAAACTTCCTGACTATGCAAAAGAATAAAAACAAAATTGTTTCATTTTTAAGATAATTTTAAGAAACACTCAAGATCAAGGCATGCAATTTAGTGAAAAATAAAGTAGAGGGGCCGGGTGCAGTGGCTCACGCCTGTAATCCCAGCACTTTGAGAGGCCGAGGAGGGTGGATCACGAGGTCAAGAGATCGAGACCATCCTGGTCAACATGGTGAAACCCCGTCTCTACTAAATATACAAAAATAATAGCTGAGCATGTCCTATAGGTAAACCAAAATAATTAATAAAATTAAAGCCTGAGGAAAAGCAGAACTATCTATGTCTATTTCCCAAGCATTTCTTGGGTAATAAGGCTAAATAAAAATCATAGCACCATTTCAAAAACCTCCCGTAAAGCTCCTGTCATCTGTTCAAAGTCCTTAAATCTTTATGTTAAAACTGCAGGATGGCTGCTCTAACAATCTCTTTCCTCGTCTCTTACTTCAAGTTTGAATAGATATCCTAGTGAGTTCTTCTGTACTTCCCATCATTGGATCTTTTGAGCATAAAGAATGACTTCCTCAGTAGGTTTTCTATTAGGGAAGGAGATTATATCCTTGAGCCTCTTCAAGTAAAGTACCCATGAATTCAACCAACTTTTCAGCATGCTGCTATTTCAGTCCCTGACTACAGGAACATTCTCTTTGTTCCTGTGTATAATTTAGCTTCTACTTCCATTCTGTTTTTGAGAAAAAGTTACTGCAAGGTAGTAGAAAGAGAACTGGACTTGAAGCAAGCAGACTTGGGATCTAGGCCTCTAACTCGTCATGGGTAGGTGGGCCACTTAATACTCTGCTTCCTTCCCCAAGCCTCAGGTCAACCTCAGAATGCCTGCTCTACCTATAGCTCAAGTCCTTGGGACAGTCTAAATACTGTAAATGCATTCAATAAATTCTGTGTGATGTAAGAGTGAAAGAAATTATTGTCTTTTTTCATTATATAAATTCTGACTAATTTACAACACATTTATGAATCAGAAACTAATATGAACTCCAATTTTAAAAGATTAAACACAACCTAATAATAGTTTAAACTCCCATGACACTTGAAAAATCAGTAAAGCTACCTATTGCTCATAAAGTTTTTTTCTTGTGAATGAGTTAAAATCAGTGAGAAAAGATAGTTGATTTTTAAATGGCATATTAACTACTCTCAAGATGAATTTGATCAAATTTAACCACAGAGTAATAGATTTCCTCATGATATCACTTTCTGAAACCTTCAATGACTAGGAAGAAAATCTTAGAATTAATTGAGCAAAATCTAGTATGAATTTATTTGTTATGATTTAAAGTTTTCTGTCCATTCTTTCACATGAGTTTGCACATTTCTGAGGATTATACTGATTCTTTCAAAAATGATAGTCTTATAACTAACGGGAGACAAATCTCTGTAGGTTTCTCCTGGTACTGCATATTTTGTAAACAGACATAATTGCATTTTTTCCCCTTAAGCAATCCTCTAAGAATGTTTGCAAAGAAAATAGCCTTGGAAGATAAAGATAATACTTCTCTCTGAGGAAAGGGCAGGTTTGTTTCTACTAAGTACAATGAAAATAATATCCTTCTCTGGAGCTTACTATGAGGCAGGCTTACTTCCCATTATAAAAGAGTTGGATTCCTTTATAATGCTCAGAATTCCTCCGCCATAGCACTGCCCATTGCATAAACAGATGTCACATATCCCACTTGCATTGCCCTGTGAGATTGAGTCTCAGAAAACCTTCACAAATGCTGATACTCCACTTACCACTATTGTTCTAAGAAGTAAAGTTCTTTATCTCTGACCCAGGAATCTCATGCCTTCTATCACCATCCATAAAATTATGACAGACTAACCAGATGATTTCAACTGGATTTTAGATTCTTCACTCTAGGATTTTAGATTCTTCACTCTAGGATTTTAGATTCTTCACTCTCTTGATAATAACAACACCTGAAAAATAATATAAAATATCTTTCTTAATATTTCAAATCATTGAATTCCATTGGTAAGTTATTGAAAACACTTATTAAATTGAAGACATTCTTATATTTGGTGATCAAGAAGGTACTGTCATAATAAACTTTTACTAGAGTCCAGCTACTAAAGCCTCATGTACTTAGCCAGGCAACTAAAATTGCCTAAATTGAAATTAGTTGTTCAATTAGACCACAGGGACACCTGACTCCTTATAAATAGATTTCTTTCCTTCACCATTGTATAAGACTTCTCATTTTATTTTTGTCCGTATTTTTTTAAGTAAAACTTGTTTATACTTAGAGGAACATCTCTTTCTAGCATAGAAGGTTCACAACAGGCAAGTTAGACAGACTTGAACTGGTAAAATATTTGTTGTGCTTGCATAGATTAATAATGTTAATTTTCTACATTATAGTTTCTTCAACTGTAAAAACAGAATATTAATACCTACCCTATAGACTTAACGATTTTTGTGGTAATAGAATAACTAAGCACGGCATCGGCATGTATGTCACAACTCCCCATCTCCTTTTCTTCCCATTTCTCTCCATTCTGAAAATCTGTGCCCTTCATTCTCTCCTAGGCTACACTAATTAATAATGAGGATAATAGCCTGGTCAAGCCTACTTGTACCTACCCTGCCCTGTGACTTCAGGGAGATTTTGTCATTTTTAGACCAAATACTAGACTTTGAGGATGAAGACTGAAGAATGGACAGAGATGGGCAGAACCCAGAAGATGAGAGAAATAATTAAGCAAAAGTGAGTTATATAGGTAAAGAAGAAGGAGAGATAAAACAAGAGGTGGGAAAGAGTGAAGGCAAGACATTCCTGGGGAACTCTAGCAAATTGAGCTCTGGAGAGTCTGGAAAAGGTGCAAAAAGAATTAGGGAGGAGAGGACAGAAAGGAGGAAAGTATTGTTAAGAGTTACCACTAGGATTCCCAAGAGATATAATTAAGAAATAAAATTCCTTTTGTAATTTGGAGATAGTGGCAGAAGAAAGTGGGTGTTGAAATGTGATCTTTGAATGCAACATTATCCTAAGTCTGAATCATGTAGGTCCACAGTATCAGTACTTACATTTAAGTTATACACAAACTGTTATATCATATTCTCAACAAAGAGTGTCATCTTTATTTTTCCTGCTATTCCAGAATTAATATGAAAAGAGGAATACAAAATAAGAGACCTGGATTCCACCTTCAAAGGCAACTAAAATATGTATTTGTATTTGCATCACACCCTGTAAGAATGATAGTACAAAACCTGTGAATGCTGTCGTTGTCAATCTGAAATGATTTTACTCTGTTTGAATAATGCAAACCTCCCAGTTACCCAACAGCTCCTTCCTTTGAGTGCTGCTGTGATGAGACTAGGTGGGAGTCCTATTAACCAGGTCATTACAGATACAGGATAATTGTCATTAGGTATTAATTAAGTACTATATGGCAAGCACTGCATTATGCACATCACATGTTTTATCACATTTATTTCTCACGACACACGAAGTGGGAAGTATTATTATTATGATCACCTCCATTTTACAACAGAGCTAGAAGCAGGCTGAAGAAGCTCTGAACCACCTTCCAGCTCAATAGGTCTGATTAATCCAGATGCCTACTCACCAGTATAAATGGGAATCCCAAAATTTGTTTAGGATGACTAATTTTAGCTCTAGAACTGGACAGGAATGAGTCTGAAATTTGTCATTCTTAAAAGAGTACAGCAGCTTGTCAAATACTGCGTGTGTAGGAGGGGCACTAGAAACTTCATTTTTTCTCTCTTTTTGAGATGTTTTATATTAGTTTATATCTTGTGATTAAACATTTTAAATGCATATATCCTTGTAAGTTTGGTTCTTAATAATGCTTGTTCATCTCCTAAGCATTTTTGACTATTGTAAACTTTATTCTTGTAATGAATAGCCAAGCCTATATACAATGTTTCAATGCGGTTTTGTATTTTCTCTTTCTGTTATAGATAAACTTCCATGCCTGGCAGCAATGTCAATATCATCTCACAGATAGGCATTAAACATAGGGGAGATGGTGAGCCATCACTTAGATTAAATTCCATAGGCTTTTTCCCTCCATTATAAATCTAAGCCATCTGACCTTAACAGCGGGTGCATCCTATTTCAAGAAGTACAGGATTTGGTGAATTGACTAGCCCTACATGATACACATAGACTCTATTTTATGACATTGTTGTACAGAGCAAAGCCTGACTACAGATATCTTGATACGGTCAAAGGTAGAAGAAAGCTCTCATCAAGCAGAAAGAAAAGTTTGCTCATATAAATTAAGCAGCCCTTGAATAAACAAGCAGTAATTGCTATAGTAACTTTGCAAATCACAGAAACAATAGGACCACATTTTTTTAATATTTGAGAATGTCAGTTCATTGCTTCCTGTTTACTTGCAATTATTTGAAAATAACCTGGATAACTTTATAATCAAGGTATTTCCTCTTGGCTCCCTGGTATACATCAGACTGCCTGAGGAGAGGATTGACATCCTAAGGTGTCCAAAGCATAATCAGTCTTAAGAGCTGCTAATGTTAAAATCCTGACTAATGTTAATCAAAAATTTAAAAAAAATCTTAGCTTGTTAAACACACACATACACAGACAAATACACACACACTAAGATCACATTAGTTTTTAAAACACAGCTGGTAAATGATACTGCCTAATTTTACAACTATTTTGGCCCATGTCCACTTTGCATACTATAATTATGTATATGTCCATGTCTTTGTGTATGTGCTTGTTAAAGCTAGTAGTGAATATAAGCTGTTTCAAATTTGATAAATAATGTCCAGTCTTTGGTTAATCGTGCATACAGTCACTAACGATGAGGATGCATTTTCAGAAATGCATTGTTAGGTGATTTTGCTGTTGTTGTACAACCATCACAGAGTGTACTTACACAAACCTACATGGTTTAGCCTACTAGGTTTATGTAGGTAAAACCTATTGATGTATGGTATAACCTATTGCTCCTAGTTTACAAACCTGAACAGCATGTCACTGTACTGAATACTGAAGGAAACTGTAACACAATGGTATTTGTGTATCAAAGCATATCTAAACAGAGAAAAGATACAGTAAAAATATAGTATTATAATCTTATGGGAGCATCATCATATATGTGGTCCATCATTGACCAAAACATTATAATGCAGCATAGGACTAAAAGTATAGCAAAAGTAAAAACATCAGAAGAACACATGTACCTTTCAGGTAAGGACAATTTAAGCAAACAAATACTTTATAAACTTTTGTTATGGGCCAGGATTGGGTTGATTTATTTATGACTGTGACCTTAGAAAATCTATACAACTTTGCTGAATGCTACATTATGATAAGTTATATTTTACATATCTAGATATCTCTGTTTAAATACATATTCAGTTTTTAGGAACATATTCAGTTAGGTGAAAGTAGACAGGCCTAAATTACCTATACCTAAATTATAGCCAGAAATTGCTTGAACCTGTATCCCAATAGCCTAACCTTTCTGTTGGCTGTGTGCACACTCCCCTTCTGCAGTCGTCCAGCAGCATTCACCCCAAGCACTCCTCTACCATAGCTCCACCATAGCTCTCCACTGCTGGTTTTACTTGCCTCTGTTACCTCTAGGATATAAACAGCATCAGGGCAAGGACAGTACTTTATGTATATTTATATCCCTATTACCTTTCACTTTGTTCAATGCATAGTGTGACCAGTAAGTGTTAGTCGAATTAACAAGAGTGACATTAAAAGAAAAAAAATATGTGGTTTTCTTTCTTACTTTTCCAGATACTCTACATACCAATTCCTTACTGGAGTCTACTTTAAGCAGCCATTTGCCAAGATAGGGACTTAACCACATTACAGAAGATACTGTGGATAAAGCTGAGAAAATATTCAGGGACTTTCACTTGAAAAGGGGATTAGTCAGCACAATCATAAATTCTCAATCTAGGTTGTTGTTTTGACATAGGCACTTTGATTTTGTTCCTTCCTCCTCTGTCATATCAATAACCAAGTGCTGATGGTCAGCCTCTAGAGCCTACCATTAAAGATTAGAATAGTCAAGAAAAAGGAGGCTCTCAGGTGAATTGAGAAATAAAGAAAAATAAAAGCCCCCTAGGCTGGGTGGAGAATCTTTACCAAGTACAATGGTCTAAAGGTTTGTGTCCTTCTCAAAATTTGTATGTGAAAACCTAATTCCCAATGTGATGACATTAGGAAGTGGAAGCTTTGAGGGTAAGTAGGTCACAAGGGTGGAGTCTCATGAATGGATTAGTGCCTTTATAAGAGGCTGAAGAGACCAGAGTTCTCTTTCACCATGTGAGGAAACAGCAAGAAGTTACCTTCTGTGAGGAAAAGGGCCCTCACCAGACACCAGATCTACCAGTGCCTTGACCTTGGACTTCCCAGCCTCCAGAACCAGGAGGAATAAATTCCCATTTATAAGCCACCCAGTTTATGGTCTTTTGTTACAGAAGCCTAAATGGGCTACAACACCAAGGGAAATTGTATGAAAAAGAGTTGAATAAATAATTCTGGCTGAGAAGAGAAGACACATTGTGTAAGTTGAGCTAAATACAGAAGGAAAGGGTGTCTTATGCTGCTCTCTGCTTTGATATTTGAGGCTGTGTCCAGCCTCTAGTATCCCTGCTTCAATTACAGCTGCTGTTGACTGCTGATGTGACGCCTCAGTTCTTGTCTTCTTAGTTTGAAAGAATTTAAACAAGAGACACACAGCAAAGGAGATGCAGCATAGAGTAGTCTGTTGCAAAAGGAAAACAATATCTTTTAAATTGGGTGCAAAATAGTATACCCTGAGAGAAAGAATTCAGAGTGGGCTGCTTGTAAGGATGAGATAGCAAAGACTGGCACCAGGAAGACCCCTTTATGGGAGTCTATGATTATTCATAAGAAGGTGGAAAGGGGAGTTGCTAGCAAGCATGTCTGGGTGGTCTTCTGGGTGCACATGTATAGTAGCTGTACATGATTGTTCATATGTCACATGTCTCATTAGCATCTTAAATGTCCACCCAGGGGTGTATTTTTTACTATTATAATGAGCAAAGAATCAGTTTGAGGACAGGGAAAATCAAAGTGCCCATGTTCCCTACAGGGGACATTTCCCACTGAAGACAGCCTTCCTTGAATGAGCTCAATTACAATGCAAAGGCTGGAGCTGACTGTGTTCAGTGTATGGTCACCACAGTTGCTGCGTCCTGAAGACATGGTCACTTCCTTGACTACCTAACCTGCCTTATCACTGCCACATGGAGATAGAGATGCAGCACTGCCAGGTAGAAGGAGACCCTGCTCTGGAATATTTCACAATCTGTGTTAGTTGTTACTGAACAAGAACAACTAACTCAGCCTCTGAGTTGAGAGACTGGCTGGTAGGCCCACAGCAGAGGAACAAGTTGCTATGTGGGAAAAGACTGTAGGTAGATCACTAGTCCAGGCCCCTGGATGGAGGATGTGGCAGATGTTTAGGGAGTGACACATAAGGGAGACTAAGTTAGCCAAGAGTGATGCCCATTGCCAAGTGGTGCATTTCCAAAAGAACAGACACTCAATTACATGAGCTTCAGTCTTCATTATTAGAAGCACTAGGATGCTCTCCAGGAAGTACACTTGTATGACACATGTTATTACTTTTATTTTTATTATTCCCATGTTAAAGAAGAGGAAACTGAGATCAAGTAACTTCTCCAGTTCACTCGGCTAGTAAGTTGCAGAACTGACAGTGAAACTGAGGCAGTCTGGCTTGCAGAATTGTTTCATTTTAAATTTGTGTTTCAAATGGGACAATTGGAATCTCAACTGGAAATTCAGGACTACAAGCAATCCTGTAACACTCTTGAGTAAGAACTCCTACTCTCTGAGATAAATCCCATTTTTCTCAAAGATTCCCCCTCACTACTGCATTATCTGCTACTATCCCTTTACTGAGTTGAGCCCTTTGTCATGTCAGCATTCTCTTGTTCTCCATCTTAAAAACATACACATGCAAACAAAACTAGATAAAACAAAAACCTGTCTTGATTCCTCCCTCCTCTCCATCCAGTATTTAAATTATCTATTTTCATCTATAGTAAATTTCTCAAATTGTTATAGACTAAATGTTAGCACCCGTCTCCTCCTCCAGTCCCCACTCCCACTCTTGACCCCTGCCAAATTCTTATGTTGAAGTGCTACCTCCCCATGTTTTGGTATTTAGAGAGACAAGTCCTTTGGAAGGTGACTAGGGTTAAATGAGATCATGAGGTTTGGGCTTTCCTGATGGGATTAGAGGCCCTATAGAATGAGGATCGCTCTTTCTTTCTCTCTCTCCACGTACAGGCACCCAGGAAAGGCCAGAAGGATACAAAGGGAAGACAGATGTGTGTGAGCTAGAAAGAGAACCTTCACCAGAAAATGAATTGGATGGCCTTTTGGTCTTGCATTTCTCACCCTCCAAAACTGTAAGAAATAGATTTCTATTGTTTCAGCCAGTCTGTTTGCAGTATTTTGCTACAGCAGCCAGAGCAGACTAAAATATCATACTTACTCATTTCTAGTGGCTATTTTTGCCAGTAAACCAGAACAGCCCTTTCCAAGATTATCACTTAACGTTGATGTTGACAAATTTAGGTCTGCCTACATCTTACTGGCCTCCTGCTACATTTAACATGTTTCCTCACACTCTGTCCTTTGACCTTCATGACACCTCTCTTTTGATATCTATGACAATATATTTTCCTGATTTTCCTTTTACACACTCAACAAATTTATCTTTTTCTTCCTTTTAAAGTCTTCCTTATATCCCAATGTTCCAAATGGAGCTCTAATTTTATCATGGGTGTTAGGGGGCTTCTTTTGGCATGAGCAGGAATTCTTATGAATCATTTTCCCTCTGGGGATAAATATCTACTATTAACTTGGCTTCACCCCTGTGCTGGTCACAACAAGATGTATCATTCTTAATTCTAGGACTACCTTCTACCTAATAAAGGGTTAATCATAAAAAAAAAATGTTAGGAAAATCTCATCAGGTAAGGGAATGTTAAGATTGTACTATTTAGATTTTTTATTTTGTGATCCCTAATTCTCTGACCCTCTTCTTGGCTTGAAAACCAACAAAAATGAATATATTATTGTGAATATGGACTGAGGCAAAATTAGGTCCCAATTCCAGTTCCATCATTTATAATGTGTATATCAATAGAAAAGTGATCTAACACACTCGAGCATCATTTTACTCATCTCTTAAATTGGGATGATTATAACACCACCATGAAGTTGTTGAAGAACTAAACCAGATAAAATATGATAGGTCTTCGCATACAGTGGCTCCTTTCTCTCTCTCTCATCAACCTGAGGAATCACTTTTTGAATATACAATTTGGAATGTTCTTTGGTGCATCAATCTAGTAACATAACTATTAACATAACTTCTCACTTTCATGAAGATTTGAAAGTGTACCAATCAACTGCACCTTCTCTAGAGAGAGGCGCATTCTAATGTACCACAGCTGGATAGAAAACAATAAAAACACTTTGGATTTTTCTCTAATGAACTACATTAAGCTGTGAGGTAACACAAATCAAATTATTTTCTGTATTAGATAAGTTAATCAAAGTATTTCTTGAAATTTGAAATTATTTTAAACCAAAACAACTAAAAAGCAAACAAAAATTTTAACTACTGTTCAGTTTTATTCTTGGTGTCATTTTTGTCTTGCCAAGTTACTCAGGACATAAGGTGCAGCTGAGTTGAAGGAGACTGAAACAGGCAGTGTGTTCACTCCTGAAACCCCTCAATGTGGGCTTTAGTATCAAGGTTTAAAACATAGTGGCTCTGCAGCATAATGCTTTAGGGGCCCCAGAAAAAAAAAAACATACAAATGTATTACAGATCTTAACCACTCCATAACCTGCACCATATTTTCTGATCTATAAACAGCTATTTCTTTTTAAGATAAGCTTTTCTGCTTTCCTAACTCTTTTTTCCAGTGTTATGTACACAAGACCCACTTCCAGTACAAAGGCTCTAATTCTAGTTCCAAATATCCTGATTTCCAACACCATCCAGTGCCTAGTGAGAACTTATTATTTGTATGAATTATTAAAGTTAGATATAATAAAAAGGAGAGACATAATTCTCCACAGCTTTCCTTTTTTTCTTATATTTCCTGAATGACAAAGAGGGTTTAGTCTAATGTGCCTAGAGAAATTAGGGTTAAAACTTCTCTGTTTAGTTCCTCCTGCCATTGTATAAAGATGCTAATTTTTGATATTTCAGAGACACACTCTTCCCCACATTATTCTTGTGTTGAAATTTTCTACTGCTCCATTCTGCCAGTTACTTTAAGCCTACTACATTAGACTCCAGTTTCTCTTTTCAAGAGAAATTGTTTTGGCTTTAGATTTTGCCCATCCATTTCAAATGTTCAGGGTTTTCCCAAAAGACACTGGTGCTCAAAGATTCCTTTGGTGTTCTTTTGTCGAATGCGTTTTCATTGTTTGGTCTCTGCAATACTTAGTGTCATTCTTTCAGCATTAATGCCGGCACAGCTCTTCATACAACACCTGCTGAATTATTTGCCTGTGTGCCGTAATACATCCTAGAAATCTCAAAATTCTCATGGCACAATTTATTTCAAAATTATACTAGAATATGTCACCCGTTGAGGCACCTTCTTCTGAGAAGTGGATCTATTGGTGCAGTTGTTCAGTTATGTATTCATAGTCATTCATTCAATAAATATTTACTGAGGTCCTGCTTTAGTGAAAAGCATGTTGTGCTGAGTTCAAGGAGTAAAATGGAATGCAAGCATGCTTCTTTTCCATAGAACTCATGTTCCAGCATTTCAGCTGGGTAGGTAGACATGAATCAAATAGTTGCAGAACTGAATGAATAAGGACATACTTTTGAAGGAAGACGTAATTTTAGTGAGAGAACCTGGCTTCCAGTTGGAATTAGAGAAGAAGAGATACTTAAATTAAAGGATAAACGATTAGCAGGAGTTGACTAAACAAAGGGTAGGAGGAAAAGTGTTCTAGACAGAGAAAGGAATATGCAAATTCCACTAAGGAAAACTAACAGAAGCCCAGTGAGGCTGGAGTGCAAATGTAAGCAGAAGAAGTGTGTGTAATACATAGAACTGAAGACCAGGGCCAGACCAGGCATTGGGCAGGTAGGACTTGTCTGGTTTTGATCTTTGTCTCAAGAGCAATAAAAAGGAGTTGAAGTTTTTAAATCAAGGGGCGGAGAATGGGGAAATGGAGAGTAGCATAGTCAGATTTACATTCTATGAGCCCATTCTGGCTAATATACTAGAGAATAAATTGGAGTGAGAGTGAATGTGTGAAGACTAGTTAAGTATAACATTGGTAAATTGCACTAAAGGAGTAGCAGTGGAAACGAACATGCCAAGGAACTGAGAGGTAAAATTAACAAAATTGAGTGTAACATCCTGAGATCACATGTGTTCTCATCTATTTTATGGGATTCCTTGTATTTCAAAATCAGATAGCCAGGAAACTTGAAAAATTTTCCTGCCACATAGATCAACAATCACGCTCTACAAAGTAACTGGAGTCTCCAAGAATACACAATTATTCCTTAGAGAGAGAGGGAAAGTCATCTCTAATGGTGTCTCTGGGTTAGACCTGTAATTTTCACTATAGAAAAGAACAGCTTCTTCCTCATAATTAACTCAGTCACAGTTTCATCATATAACATTGAGTCAAAAACATAATTGATTTTTTTCTAGTAGAAATATATACCTGAATTTACTACTTCAATGATAAAAATGTAAGTGAAAGCACTTGTAAATCATAAAACTCATTAAACGTTAGTTACTTCAGCTATTCTGAAAGCATTAATTTTTGTGAAAAATACTCAGGGATTGTTTGTTAGAAACTAGAGAATTGTGGTTCATTACATGACCCAGGAATGACAGTTTTGATTCCTCTTTGCAATGGAATAGCCTGTTCATTCAAAGAGAACATGAAAAAGTACAAAACGCCTCTTGCGACATGTGAGTGACTAATATTTTCGCCTCATTCTTTTGTCACAGCAAGAAAACAAGAACAGCTTCCTTATACCATTCTCAAGTGATTTTAAAAGCTCTTTAAAGTACTCAGCATATTAATGATTTGCTATTTATAAATTACACCCATTGAAAAGCTAAAATGACAAATAAGTAGAACATTGAAACTTGTCTCTGTCAGAAACTTGGCTCTTCCACATCTAAAAAGAACAAAGGCAAGATACTTTCCCATTGACAATGGGGTCATCAGAAGCTGAGCTATGACACCTCTATGACCCTGAGTGGTGAGCTGGCTATGTTGTTCTAGTAGAAAATCCTCTCTGAGTTCATAAGCCAAGAAATAACTTAATTAAAGTGTAACTCTTGTAACAGAGAACAACAATGCATATGGCCTGTTATCTAGCTTCTTTCATGGCTTTTTGCTTTGCTGATTTTAAATACTGGACATGTTAATTTACTATGACTCAATCCACCTATCAATGCCATGAAACTACATCATCCACCTTAAAAAAACTCAGCATGCAAGTTTAAGTCTGTTTTGTCAGAAGCTTAGGGGAGCTAAGGAAATAAAACACATATTTATAGCACATTATTCACCCATATTTCTAGATCTTCACATTAGATGTTAATTTGTATTTCTAAATAGCTTCAGAAAGGATATGAAATAGCTGACAGTTTTTGTTTGGCTGTTTTCCCATCAGAACATAATCACTTAAAGAACAGTCCTGCACACTGCTGTCACAGAAATGGCAGCAAGGGGAACAAGTGATATTTGCACAAATGAGTACATACACATCTATTTATTTTCAAAGGCAGAATAAAAGCTCATACTCTGAAGAACTCATTGTTGACTTGTTTAAATAATCTGTAAATACAAATTATGACAAGCAGGATAAATTATAAAACTTTTAGACTTGAAGAGGTATCATTTACTATTTAAATAATGAGTACTATGGTTGACTGAAAACACTTCTTTTGATAGTTGGAAAACACCAGAGATAGGGAATTAGTCATTGGTATGCTAAAGAACAGGGGTATCTACCCAGCAGAGTTGGCTGGGATTTATCATGCTGAGGTGTGTATCAGGAAAGGAGATTGTAGGTACAAGGCATACCCTCCCTGACTATTCTAGCCTCAATGGAATCTTTCTCCTCTGACAATCTCTCTAAAGAAACTATAAACTGTATATATTCCAAAAGCTAATGAGATTACAAATTACTCTACCATTGTTCTTCACTCACATTCATAATAACAAATCATAGGAATCTGTTAACATCTAAGCATCTATGGCTCTTATGTGTCAGGTGGTACACGGTGTTGCACGTGACTGAGAGAGAAGCTCTCTTAGGATGTTAGAAACGTGAGAAAGCACAAGAGAGGTATAGACAGACAGACTCCAACGATCCCATACACCACTCCCTTGGTGAGTAAGAAGCTATGTGGGTTGAAATGGAAATGGAGGTCAGGTTACATACTGTCCCATAACACAGGCAGGAAATCATAAAACAGAGCATAATTAATTCCTGAAATACCAGCTTCCAGTATTATGCTCCAGATGGACGAACGACCTCTGGTTGACACCAAGTTCTTTGTATTCCAGTGAGATAAGGAGAGTTTGAATAAGAACTTACGTGCTTCAGGTTGTACCAGTCATACTTAAGAATAAGCCTGTTGAAGTCATTTCCTTCTTCTGTTAAATGCAAAGAAAAAAAACTCAGAAACCTTAAAAGATTTCAATCTTTTCCTCACACCCTAAGAGAAAAGCAGTCCAACCCTATGACACTGATGAAAAAGAATTCTCCAGTGATCATGAGGTATCACAACCACAGGAGAAGAGAGTCCATTGAAGACCTCCAGTGTCAGTCCAGACAGTAGAAAAGTCTCAGAGACTTTTCAGACTCCAGCTGCTGGCCAAGAAGTAAACATGGAAAGTTCTGGGAAAATTCTTTGTCCTGCTGTATTTCTGGGACTTTAGGAAAATCTGCAAGAGACTAGATGAGATGAGACCATCAAAGTTCTGACCGTCATCATGTGCCACATAGCCAGACACTGTCTCTAAAAAAAATTAAAAATTAGGCAGGCATTGTGGTGCATGCCTGTAAGACCCAGCCACTTGGGAAGCTGAAGCAGGGGGATCACCTGAGCCCAGGAGTTTGAGGCAATAGTGAGTTACGATCATGCCACTTCAATCCAGCCTGGGCGACAGAGCCTGACCCTGCCTCTCAAAAACAAAACACAACAAAAAAGCGAACAAACAAAAAACCTAACCTTGGTTACTGGGGAAAACATGCACTTTTACAGATTGAAGCCTTGATTGAGATCAGACACTCTAGTTTAACTCATTGGATGCATATCCATGAAAATGTCTTTTTGGAAAACACAGACAATAATGGACAGTAAGAATTATTTACGTAGGTAAATCTTATTCTACTTTACCCCACCTTCCTCTTAAAATACACCACATATACATACATGCCACACATGCATACACACACACACACACACACACACACACACAAATGCTATCACAAGAGTTAACACAGGCAACTACTTTCTGTCTACCCCTTTCTCTCTGCAGCCACATGATCCCTAGGTCTTAGTTCTTTCTGTATGTCTGTTGCATAATTCTCACAGGAGTCTGCTTTTCCCTGATGGTCCCCTATGTCTTCAATGGGCTTATCCTTTGATTTCCATGGTGACAGCTCCCGGTCAAAGCCTTCATGGCCTTACAAGTCCAGTACTGTTTACCAAGAAAGCAATTAAACAAAGATGAACATACTAATTAGGATATTTTGGCTGACAAAGAGAGAAAAGCCTCCACTGAATTAAATGGGAAAATAATCAGGAAAAATAATTCAATTTTCAATTGAATTAGGAAGAAATGTCATGTTGCCAATTGTTACATCCAATTTGTTTTCTTCATTGCAAAGCAAAGTTACAAATATTGAGAGTGATTTTTTTCAGCTTTATTGAGGTATAATTGACCAATAAATGTATATATGTAAAATGACTATCACAGTCAAGCTAATTAACATATCCATCACCTCACATAGTTGCTTTTTTCTCTTGGTGGTTGAGTCCACTTAAGTTCTACCCTCTCAGCAAATTTCAAATATATGATACAGTATTATTAACTACAGTCACCATGCTGCATATCTCCTGAACTTACTCATCATATAGCTGAAAATTTGTTCCCTTTGATCAACATCTCATTTCTCCTTCTCCCTACTTTGTTTTACTCTCTGCTTCTGTAAGTTTGACTTTTTTAGATTCCACATGTAAGTACGATTATACAATAATTGTTCTTCTGCGATTGGTTTATTTCACTTAACATAATGTCCTCCATGTTCATATACCACATTTTCCTTATCAGTTCACCCATTGACAAATACTTGGGTTGATTTCATTTCCATATCTTGGCTATTGTGAATAACATTGCAATGAACATGGGTGTGCAGACATCTCTTTGGCATACTTACTTCATTTCCTTTGGGTATAAACCCAGAGGCATGACTGTTAGATCACACGGTAGTTCTATTTTTAATACTGTGTTCCATAATAGCTATACCAATTTACATTCCCACCAGCAGTATATACAGGCTCCCTTTTCTCTACATCTTCACCAATACTTGTTATCTCTCATCTTTTCAATTATAGCCATCCTAACATGTGTGAGGTGATAGCTCATTGTGGTTTTGACTTGCTTTTCTCTAACAATTAATGACGTTAAGAATCTTTCCATATACCTGTTGGTAATTTTTATTTCTTCTTTGGAAAAATGCTTATTCAGGTCTTTTGCCCACTTTTAAATTGAAGGGTTTTTGTTTATTTGTTTTTTGCAACTAAGTTGTATGAGTTCCTTATATATTTTGGGTTTAAGACCCCAAATTACCCTACAACCTAATTTTCAGACAGTATAGCATGATTGTGGTTAGAATTCAAGCATTAGAAGCAATGCTTTAAATGTACAACCTTGTGCAAATTACTTAATTGTTCCATAAATGTCCTCCTTGGTAAAATAAAGATGGCAATTGTACTCACTTACAGAATGCTGTGGGCATTCAGTGGCACCAAATAGTACTCAGTGCACGCTAGCTGTTGTTATGCTAACTCCTGCTATGCTTTTGATGCAGTATGTGAATTTAAGCTAGTCACTTAAGTGTTAACAAGCCTTATTTTAAGTCAATTCTGCTCAGGTTTTTCTCTCTCTTTTCTATAGATTTAATAGAAATATTTTCCTTTTAAATAGTTTATAGACTCTTTATCTCCAAATAAATGTAAGCAATTTTATAAGAACTAAAGGAAATTCATTATTACTTGTCTCACATTAATTCAGACCAATGCTTGTAATAAATAATCAATAGTGACAAAAAGAGAAAAGATAATTGAATTCTTTGTTGCCATAACTCAACCCAATAGTTAATTGGCCTAATCTAAATAATAATTTTAAATATACTTTATTTTACTAAAGTTTATTTTCCATTGGAAACTTTTGAGTTGCATTAATGTTATCTCAGAGTTGAACTATGTTTTACTACAATCTTAGCCATACTTTAAACTTGTGCTGTCCAAGACAGTCACAACTATTTATGTGGCTACTGAGTACTTGAGTTGCAGCCAGTATGAATTGAGATGTGCTATAAATAGATAATACACACAGAGTTTTGAGATTTAGTATAAAGCAAAAAATGTAAAAATCTTAATATTTTTATGCTGAATGCATATAGAAACAGTAACACTTTGGATATAGTAGAAATGTATATATATATACATATATATAAAGAAAATGTATTCTTAAAATTAATTTTACCTTTTTGTTTCCACTTTAAGAAATTTGGCTACATAAAAATTTAAAATGACATCTGTTACATTATTTTTCCTTTATTTATTAGATATACTTCTACAGAGAAAAACCTTCATTTCTCAACTATTTGCTTATCCTAAAACACAATGTTACAGGAAGATCAGATAAATGTTTGTTTTTTCCCTTTCTCAAATTCCTATAGTAACTAATTGATGCCCTAGCAACCTCCAATGGTGAAAAATGAGGTAAACTTTTTGTTGCTTTATTTCCTTTAAGTATCATAATGAATTCATAAGAACTTATGGGTTTATAATTACAAATAAAAATGTACGGTCAAATACATTGTAGTCATTATTTTTGATTCTCAAGCTATTTTATTTTAGGCCACTGAGAGACTCGAGTTGACCCTGTGTCCATTGCACATTAGTCTGTTAGTTCTCGTTAGTTTCCCTAACTGGAAGATTCTATAACAGGTTCCAAACTAATTTTGTTCATTGTCTTCCCGAGATTTGAATTGTCAGCTAACAAGCTTATTCCTTTGAGTGGTAAATGATATTTTGATACAACAATCTAGATATGAAAAAATTCTCACTGAAACAAAATTTTTGTTAATTCCATACTTTTTCAGTGGTCAGAAATAAGAAATGCACATTTTTAAATGGGGAAAAAAAACAGAAGTTTATAACGATAGTCCAAATTCAAATTTAAGACTAAGGTGTTCTAACATCTTGGGATGTATACATGCACACACATACACTCTTTATTTCTAAATATATGCAAACCATTTTAAAAGTTTATATTAGAGTTTAATTTGTACAAAAGCATGTAATAATCCATTGTGACAGAGGAAAAACAAATGATTCATTACAGTGTCTTCTGTAATAACAAAAAAATAGTGGTTGAACATAATTTATATTGACTTTATCCTACATTTTACCTATGACAGTTTTATCAACATATTAATAATAAGTTTACCTACATGAAATTTAAGATGGGTTTTTGGTTCTGTTTATTCTTATATCTCACCAGGATATAGAGTTAAAATGCTAAGCATTTAAAATAAGTTAAAATAATTTTTTACTGTGTGGTTTTGATAATAATTGCATGCAACATTGGTATCAGTTTTTTCAGTATTTTAATTTTTTATTTGAAGATTTAACTATAAAATTATGTAAAACATAAAAATTCCAGAGTAAAAAACCATAGCAAGATGAATACAAAAAGGTCTTTATTCTATCTCTATCTCACCCTGTATCCCTCTCCCTGCTGTAGTTAACAATTAGTGTTACACTTCAGTTTATTCTTTCATTATTTCATTTTGAATATATAAACAAATGCACATGCATATTAATGTTCTTTCTCCTCTTAGGCAATTTTTTAAAACTCTGTCTTCATTTTTATTTTCATCTAAAGCATCTTTGAGATCATTCTAGATCCTTTCCTATCAGAATGCAGAGCTATTCCTTGGTCATTTTAGAGTTACAGTTACTTCATGTTGTGGATTTACCTTAGTATAGTCACCCAACGCTCTCCTTATGGACACTTAGTTATTTTCAGGCTTTTGCTATAAGATCACAACACATAGCCTTATGCCTATTGTTTTGAACACACACTACCACACACTACCACACAATCACACTTGATATAATTTCATGTAGCACATCTTCAATTTCAAATATTTATTCAACTAGTTTATTAAAGTACTCTTTTTTCTTACCCATAACATATATTTGGAAAGAAAACTGTCTGAGAGAGTACTTTCTACCCTGTCATAAACCCTGGACAGTTAGGAGGAAGATGGAAAACACAAGAATCAAAGCAAATGGAGGAAAAAAATTCAAGTGGAGAAACTAGAAATTAAGAGAGTCCATATTGGATGGTTTCTCAATAAAGAATGGCCCAATACAAAGGGTGAGGTGAGTTTGTTTATTTTATTTGAAAAAAGAGGGGAAGAATTTGAGCCAGTTTCTTTCAATAATTGATTGGGAGGCAGTTATAGGTAAATTTAATAGCTAGCAAAATAGAACAGGTCTAGTTGAAATCAAAACTACAACTTTATGCTTGAATGAGTCATCCCAAATGTCCTGTGATGCACTACACAGTGGATGGGGTAGCATGTCTCTGACTGTGTGGGGAATAAGGCAGATATGCTCATTGATTAAAAAAAACAACACCAATGAGAAAACGCCAGGACGTTGAGGACTAGAGACACATGATTGGGTGGTTGACTATGGAGCAAACTGAGTAGAAAAAAGGGAATCATAAGAGGCCCAGTGGTCAATAAGAATTAAGAGATGAAAGGTCTCCATGAAGGAAAAAATAGAAAGTTTTTCTCAACAATTTGAAACTACTGTAAATGATCATTTTCCTTCTAAGGAAATTAGTGAAATACCTATGATCTGTCTAGATTAGATTGCTTTTATAATGAAAGTAATTTTATCCTTATCTTACAGACACATATTTATGTTTGTTTTGCCATAGAGATTTATCAAGACAGAAGTCTGACATAGTTTTACATTATACACAGCTGTAGTCAGCAGTCAATTACTGTCCAATGTGCTGCTACACTCCCTGTTGCTGCAGATAGGGCTCTCCTCAGTTCAACAGTCCTATCTGGAAGCAGGCTCACTTCCCAACTTCATCTTGCTTTCCAGATTCAATGCTTGATTACCATAGTGACACGTCATTTTTTTTTTTTTTTTAATTAGCCACCACAAGGCTTCTCAGTTATAATGATACTCCTTTTGGCTTAATCAAACCTTCACATCATAGCGTATCCAAAAGATGCAAACTATTTTCTTATTTATATATACAACATTAATTTTAAAAAGAGTGCTTTTCTGGTCTTCCATAGCTTATCTTTCTATTCCTACCTGACAAAATATAAGAATGTATGCAGTAATGTTAACTCTATAAAGGCAGAGACTTTCTTATTTCATGCTTCCTAAATTTCTTTTCAAACTCCAGAATCTAGTTGAGATGCAGATCTCATATTCATTAACCATGTACTAGTGCATATAAAAGACTAACATAATGCCCAATACAGCTTATGACAAGCAGAGAGTTTTCAAGGAGACCTAATTATATTTATTAATTCTACTGTCTTTTTAATTACTCGCTTGAGTGAATTTCTAGGGCCTCTCTCTATCTGGTTGCAAGTAGAAAGTGTGCTTTATAGAATTGAGAGTGGTAAGACCTTCAGTGTTTCTAGCTGTAATTCCCAAGAAATGTGTAAGTGTAATTTTCTAAAGTTAAATGAGGTAAAACAAAAAAATATATTTTTTTATGTCAGAAGGGAATTTAATTGGTAAAAACAGATTTTTTAAATCAACATCATGACTAAGCAAAACAGCCATACCCTTGAAAAGCAAAAAGCAAAACGTTTGACTGCTTAACATATTCTAATTTTCTAATTGACAAATAAAAATTGTGTATGTTTATAGTGTAGCTCGCAATGTTTTGAAATATGTATACGCTGAGAAACGGCTCAGTCAAGCTAATTAACACACACATTACCTCACTATTTTTTTGTGTGATGAGAACACTTAAAATCTACTCTCAGCAATTTTCAAGAATACATTATTAGCTGCAGTCATCATGTTGTACAATAGACCTCTTGAACTTCTTCCTCTCTAACTAAAATCTTGTACCCTTTGGCCAACATTTCTAATACCCGTCCCCGTACCTTCTATCCTTAGCCACTAGTAACCATCAGTCTACTCTCTCTGCTTCTGTGAATTTGACATTTTTAGATTTCATGTGTAAGTTAGATCATACAGTACTTGTCTTTCTGCACCTGGTTTATTTCACTTAGCATAATGTCCTCCAAGTTCATCTGTGTTGTCACCGATGACAGAATTTCCTTCTTTCTTAAGGCTGAATAGAAATCCATTGAGAATATGTACCATATTCTCCTCATCCATTCAGCTGCTGATGGACACTTAGGTTGATTCCTTATTTAGGCTATTATAAATAATGGTGTAATGAACATAGGAGTGTAGACATCTCTTCAACACCCTGATTTCACTTCCTTTGGATATATAACAAAAAGTAGAATTGCTGAATCATATGGTAGTTCTATTTTAATTCTTTGAGAAACTTGCATACTGTTTTTTTATAGTGGTTATACTAATTTGCATCCTATCAACAGTATATGGGGGGTTTTTTCTCCACATCCTTACCAGCATACATTATATTTTGTTTTTTGATAATAGAGTTTGGCTATTTTATCATCAATGTCAACTGCTATATGTTAAATTCAGGTATTAAACTTGAGAAATAGAAGTAAAGTCTTTTAAAACTAAACTCATCTTTTTGTTTAGGTATGATTCACCTGTTCTTGAAACAATCTTAATATTAATATATATTTACATGTAGAATTACTCATTCATAATATTTAATCTCATATGGAAATAGCTGCCATATTCAATATATATGTTGAATATCTTCTTAAAAACATTATTTTTAAAAACAAGTCTGTTAATCTTTGCTAGAAGGACATGAAGAAGCAATAAATTATAGCTCAACATAAACTTAAAGGGATTTTTCTCTCTGCTTATGTTTTTGATAAGATAGAAGTTTCTCTTCCCACTGTCCAGAATTTAGCAGCTCAGAATAAATGAGACTGCTTCATTGTTATTATGGGCCCAGAATCCTTCATTGTCATTCTACCATCTTCAACTTATAGCTTGAGTTTTGTGGTCTACGGTAGCTACTGAAATTCTGGTAAAGTCCACATCCAGCCATCAGGAAACACAAAGAGAAGAAAAAGGAAGGCATCCTCCTGCTCCCAGCTTTTAAAGTTGCAGAATTCATATCCCATTGGCCAGAATTCAGCCACACCTAATGATAAGGAAATCTTGCAAATGTAATCTTCATTGCAGAGGGCCATGTACCCAACCTAGAGCCAGGAGTTTAGTTTTCAATAAAACAGGGGAGAATAAATATCAAAGGACAAGTAGCTTTCTGCCACACCTTCACAGTTTCAGACTATCACTAGAAAATCCAGAAGTTTAAACTTTTTTTTCAACTCATGGATTAAGATGGTTAACAGAAAGAATACAGATTTGGGAATGAAAATAATTGGGTTCAAATTCCTCCTTTACCATAGAAGGAATTAAACTATTAATATTCTCTCCAAGCAGTTTGTCTGTACAGAGGGAGATTAGTAGTACCTAATGCTAAATAATGTTGTTTCTAACAGGTGAAACAATGACTACACAACTTGAAGTAGTCTTAAAAGCTGATATCTTCATAGTATTATCATTAACTAACATATTTAGGTTATGAATCTGGTAAGAATAAATAAGCATGTCAACATCATGAATGATTCTCTACAGACTTACGTAGTGGTTAAAGTAGATAAAGCATTTCTGACATTGTTTTCCCCTGGAGGACCCATAATTTAATCTATTACCATTAAGCACAAAGAAACAAACTAAGTTGTTTTATTCAGTTGATCAGATTGGCTATTTTGGACCTTTTTTTTTCTTCTTTTTGAGACGGAGTCTTGCTCTGTCTCCCAGGCTGGAGTGCAGTGGCACGATCTCAGGCTCACTACAACTCCTTCACCTCCCAGGTTCAAGCAATTCTCCTGCCTCAGCCTCCCAAGTAGCTGGGACTACAGGCGTGCGCCACCATGCCCAGCTAATTTTTGTATTTTTAGTCGAGACAGGGTTTCACCATGTTAGGCACGCTGGTCTCAAACCCCTGACCCCAGGCAATCCACCCTTCTAGACCTCCCAAAATGCTGGGATTATAGGCTGAGCGACCATGCCCTGCCACTTCAGACCTTTGAAGAATACTTTTGAGTTTACAAGTTGCTTTCTTATGTATTATGCCACATAATACCCAATTTCATCAAAAATGGTAGGTCTTTCAGATGTAAACCCCATTTGTCCAATGAAGAACTAGAGCTGGTAGAGTTCTCCATTTGAAAAATGAAGAAAAAGTTCTCAAATTTATACAGGTATTGAAATCATGGTTCAAGGCTTTTTAAACCATACTGAATCCAGTGATGAGAATACTATTTATGTAAAAACCAGTACAAAATTAATGCAAATAATACATATGCTCATCAGCTGGTATTATTCTAATGTCATGGTAAATTATGAATTTGTGTATTCTAGAAAGATGTATGTAAGATTGGGGAAAAGAGCTCAAATGTTTGTCTATGATGATGTATATTCTATATGATTATAAAAATTAAATGTAATTAAAAGCACATTACATAAATAGATGGGGAAAATAAAAGTGATAGAAAATATAATTTATTGGCAACCAAGGCAAAATAGCTCGGTAAATGACTAATAATATATGCAACCACTTGTTATGAGTAATTAGTTCAGTTCAGTAATTGAAATGTTTTATTAAGTCAATTATTAGTTGCAAATAGATAAGCAATTATGACAATATTTAATGAAAGCTCCCTTAAATGATTTCTAATTTATCATAATGTTAAATTTATAAGCAAGGAGAAATGTATTTATAAACATAATCACTATCCCATTAGCCCAGAGGTTTAAAAAAAAAAGAAAAAAAAGTCTGTGATACCAAGAGGAAAGAGAGGTAGAGTGCATACAAAGAAATGCGATATCTGCCTAGATCCTGGTTTTTTCTTCTATTACTCTATCTCCATTTCTGGGGGACTGCATGGATTTTAAGGAAACCTAAGTCCATGTTATATAATGGATTGTATTTACAATCCCAATGTACTGTGGTTACCAAACCTTCCATTTCCTATGGAACTGCCAAGATGATTTTTTGAAATGAAAATCTAATAATGTATTTTCAGACTTTAAAACTGTTCAACATTAATTCATTTTCAGAATTAAATCCCATTACCATGATGCTTATTATCATTTGTGATCTGGCCCCTGCTTATGAGTCTAGATATCTCTCTCCTACTTCCATATAGCAATTATATTTATTTATTTTTTCTTCATTCATTCAAAAACTGTGTGTCATGTACCTAATACACGCTAAACAGTGTTTTAGGTATTTGAAATACATCGAGGAATACGGATACTTGGCTTCACGGAGTTTATGTTCTCTCTAACCCTGATTGAGTCCCTGAAGGGTTCAGCTAATTGAAAAAAGGAATAATAATGGCTGGGCCTTTACTTGTGTACCCCCATATATACCAAGTGCTCTCTCATATACTGTTTATTATCATCACTTGAACCCTCTGATATAGCCATATAGCCATGCTTTTCATAATTTGGACCTTGGAATGTGCTGCTTCCTATGTTTGAAATGGGCTTGCCTTCTCCCACTTTCACACCAGTTCTTGTTAACTCCTGTTGGTCCTTTAAGACTCAGTTCAACTGTAAACTCATTCAGTAAAGATTGCCTGACTGACAGCAACCCTCTTTCTTCAAGATTGGTTTCAGTATTCCTGCTAAATGCAGCTATGACATAAATCAAATATGACATGTTTTACATGATTATTTGTTAATATTTCTAAACTAAAATACCTGAAGGCAGAATTCGTGTGTTCCCAGGATCTAGCACCATACCTTGTGCAAAGGATATAATTATTCAAAGATCAAATGCTTCTGCAGTTTATTATATACCAACATGTTTAAGGACACAGGTAGTTACTGTTATTCACTATTTCACACTGAAGAATTCTTATTATGTTTTATCAACTAATAGATGTCACATTGTTAAACTTTCTCTTCTTCAAACTCAACATCCATCAATGATGTTTATATCTCTATCTCCAAAATATATTCCAAATCCAACAACTTCTCTTCTACTCCACTCTTGCAACTATAATAAAAATCTTATTATCTCCTGGAAAAATTACTTCAAGAGTCTTTTAACTGGTTGGTCTCACTGTGACCATTTTAACTCTTACAGCATCTATTATACTCCCAGAGACTGTAGTGATTCTTTTAATACATAGACATATCACATCACTCTAGGCTTGTAATCCTCCAATGTGTTCCCAAGGCATTTAACATAAAATTTAAAATCCTTGCCATAGTCTATAAAGCTCTTTCTGATATAGCCCTTGTCTATCTCTTCAAATATATTGCCCACCACTCTTTCTACTTTTCACTATGATATGGCAACATTGCTCTTCTTTTTTTTCTCAAATGACAGGTATATTTAAACTTCTCATTTTTACACTTGATATTGTCTCTGTGGAGAATGCTTTTCCCAAAATATTCACTTAACAAGATCCTTCTAGTTATGCAGGTCTTAATTCAAATAAAGAAGAACATCACCCCTCACATTCCCCTCGAACACTCCAGTCTCTCAATATTCTATTAAGATAATTTCTTTATACTTGCCAAATTGTAAGGACTCAGTATTTTTTTGGAGGAGTGAGCTAGCCAACATAGAGGAAAAACAAGGAGTTTAGAAGATAAACTGAGGCCGGCATCAATAAAGAGATGGCAAGGTTAAAGAATTTAAAACTTTATTTTTTAATCTGTAGTAAATCTGACAAAAGCCTGTCTAGGGACTGTCTCTGAATAGATATCATACAATCCAGATGATTTAGCAAAATTAAAACTTCATCCTCATCCCCATCTATCTATCTATCCGTTCATTCATCAATCCATCTAATCATTAATTTATTCTTTCATTTGCTCATTTTAATTTCAGAATATATTTATAATGTCATATGTTAATAGAGGGTCTAGATAATAAAATAAAATCAATAATGAAACCATGTATCTGGCTCATAAACCAGAGATTATTAAAATTTGGTGGTTCAAGTTTAATTGATGGGAGGAAAGGGTCTTGAGTCATTCAACTTAATTGAAACGATGCTTGCTCAGTGGCACAGGTCAGTTCATTAGAGAAGTGAAGACAGGAGTAAATGTTTTTAAAGATCTTTTGCCCCCTTTTCATTGGTTGGATTCAGACACGTGCCATCCAATAAAATGTTCTTAATAAATCTACTCTAAGTACTGATTTTTACATTTCAATTTTAAATCATTGTTTTATATTTTACTTAAGGAATATTGTTATGATTTGGTTTTGGTGACCTTCAAATATAATGTGCAATTTTCTAAAAATATTTAATAAATTATTTTTGCTTTTCAGGTTCAAGAACAAAATTTTGCAGAAAAAGAAACACAACTTTCAGTATGTTTTTTCTTAATGTGCTTGTGTTGTCATAAAATATTGCCAAGAGTTTTTTTGGTTGTTTAAAGTTCTTCAAAGCTGCATCTGAGGTTGTGCACAACTTAGCTAATGACGCAAATGATATTTAAATGTAGGGAGGTGTGCAGGGATGTATATGTTTTAAGTATACATATGTGTGTGTTCTCATTTTTTGAAAGAGTTCATATGTGTTATAAACAGTCATCCAACCTGATTTTAAGAGAGTAAAAGAGGGGTATTCATATATGTGTTTTGTTCTTTTACAAGACTAGAGTGTAGTGGCACCTACTTAGCTCAACATAACCTTGAACCTTGAACTCCTGGGCTGAAGCAATCCTACTGCTTCAGCCTCCTGAGAAGCTGGGACTACAGGCATATGCCATCATATCTGGCTAATTTTTAAATTTTTGTAGCGGCAGGATCTTGCTCTGTTGGTCAGGCTGATGTTCCACTCCTGGCCTAGGCCTCCCAAAGTGCTGGGATTAAAGGTGTGAGCCATCAGACCCACCAGCCTCATATATGTTTGATGCATGATTATATGTGGGTAAAGAGTACATTTATTAAATATTGGATGAAGATATTAGATATGGGATAAACGAGTCATCTTCACAGCTTTCTGGAAGATGTCTCTGGGAGTTTGAGCATAAATAAATAAATTTAACTCCCAAAAATTAGTATTTATAAACTGATATAAAGTAAGTATCACCCAATGGTGGGGACATCCATAGCACAGAAGTAAATTTCCTGTAAATTCTAGCATGATTGTATTGCACTGATAAGGTGGAAAAAATTGGAAATGTGGTCCTTGTGATTTTGAATCCACAAAAGTAACTTACAAACTGAAAGAGTATGTGATTGTTTAGTGCAATTGACTATTTTTTGATGTCCACTATTCCTGACTCCCTATAGGGTTGTGGAACAGGGATGCATAGTCTTTCAGCACATGGCTTCCCTTTTGCTTATCTCGTATCTGTTGACTTAGCCAGCTTCCTTGTAAGTATGATTCCTAAACAGAATAGGTTTAATCAGAAGTTGATCTACAAAGTCAGTGAGAACTATTGATCAAATACTAGGAGGTTCTTAATGCAAGTCAATACCACCTTTTAAAAAGAAAGCCCCATGAACTAATATTAACGTAAGTGGCAAAATTCTTTCAGGAAGGAATTTCAAGCATCTATTTCACTACTTGCTTTTATGAGTTTAAGCAAAGCTTGACATTATGTGAATGCAGTTTGCTGTGTTTAATTACTATCGTTAGTATTATTATAGATACAGTAGTAATTATCTCTACTGTCTCATTATGCTTTGATCAATTCACATAATAGAAGTTTACTGTAAATATAAGGTTAGATAACATTAAAGAAAACATGTAATTATGGAATATATAATCATATATAATCTAAATGGCTGAACATTTCCCAACATTTCTAACAAATAAATGTTAGAAAGAAAGTCAAGAATTAGCTTCCTTTAATAACATAGGTGCAGTTCTGTAGGCAATGGCTACCGAAGGCTTTATTTGTTGACCTAAAATTACTTTACTTCTGTTATATTAATAACATCTAGGTTTCTCAAAAACCTGCTGGCAAAAAAAAAAATTCCAGCTTTATTAATGATTCATATGGCAGTTTCTGAAGAGACAAGTCCCACAGAGAAGGAGCACTTGATTAATGACCTGGAAACACTTTTCCTTTTCAGCTGATTAAATAAAATTGACTGGATTTTTACATTTTTATAATAAAATGACCCGCAGGGCTGAGATGACACAGTGAAAGCAGCATGTTCACTCTTCAGCAGATTTTTATTTTGTCACTTGTAAAAATGAAAGGGCTAACCACCCGAGCAGAAAAAAATGCACTTTTTCATCGGCCATGGCTGCCGTGCTGATAAATGCTGCATACAAATACAAAAACATGAAGGAAAAGAGACAGTGTTTATATTCAGCATGATTCTGTCTGATGATGACTAAAGTCTTATTATTTCTAGGCCCAGAAACTGTATTATTACGTTATTGCTTAGAAAGGAAAAACCTAGAATTAAAAGAAAAGAACTTTAACCATTATCTGCAATCTTTAGAGGAATTCAATGTGGCCATAAGTAGGATTATTGGATACCATTACTGTAATCCTTCTATGTTTTTAGGCTGAAGGAATTCTCTGTGGAGACCTAACTTCTGTTCTTACGTTCACACTAACAGGCTCAGTGACAGCCCTAGGCAAAACTGTGAAGTAGAAAAGATTAGTTTTTTTCTTGCATTTCCCACAGCACCATTTTCTCTCTCTCTCTCTCTCTGGATCCTTTCCAGAACAACTCTTCAGCCAGGATCTGACCTCCTGGACTTGGTCCCCTGCTGCTGTCCCATAGCTCCCTAAATCCTTATTACACTGACTCTTCTCCCTTAGAGTAGCACCTGTGTGATTCCCCATCTCCCACCTCCAGGCTGCGTCTGCTATCCATCCCTATTCTCTGAGGTGTACCAGTTCCCAGGCCCATCACCCCAAGTGATTTTAAACCGAATCCTTCCCTAGCTCTTAACTTGATAAAGGAGAGGTCAGAAGAAAAACTCTTTGGAGTAACGATCTTTTAGATTAGAAATTGCTGTACGGTAGCCCTGCATTTAGACACAGATGTACTGTATTTGGCCTGACAAGTAAATTCGAGATGCAAACCTCATAAATTCTGAGTGCTTTTGAAAACTCCAAAATTCTTTCAGCACTAGGCTAGCTTTCCCACATGCTGACAGACATCGGAAGCTGTCTGTCTGAGTTGAGATGCAGGCTCAGCACGTCTTCCCTTCTCTGTAGTGTCCTTGACACTGTAGCCAAAGTGTCACTCCCTTTATCCTATTACTCCCATTCCACTTCTCTCATTGATAGTACCTGTCTAGTTCCTATAGGCCTTTACTTTTTTAATTCCTGACCAAGATCTGTTCTTTCTGACCTCCAAAATGGTATTTGTGCATTTTTTCTTTTTTTCTCCTAGGGGAGAACATATGTGTTTATGTGTGTGTGTGTGTGTGTGTGTGTGTGTGTGTGTGTGTGTATATTACATATACTTATATAAGTATCACATATAATTACCCATAGTATTTAACCCAATGAAACAATAGCAATGAGATAATTTCTAGAGTATAGGAGTTGTAGACAAGCAGCAACATACACAATAAATGTGATGGTTGATATTTGGGGGCAGACATGAGCTTTCTGTCTATCGTAATTCTCTGGTCTCAAAATTCAAATCAGTCAACTAAGTAAGTGGATCATTTTAAATTTGGCAGAGAAAGACTCAGAGAAAACTGGCGTTAGATAGTATACTTATCTTCATTCCTATTTATTTCGGGAAGTTTCGGGATAGAAATGCAGGCATTGATAGATTTTCACAAGATGAAGAAAGTGAAAATCACTAAGAAATACTACCTGTTAACCTTGAGTTGGACAAGCACTGTTCAATGAAATCCACCACAATATGCTACTTCTCTTGAGTATTCTGACCTACTTCTTTAGTGACTACGTTAGAAGTTACGTGGCTACAAATTACTTTAATGTTGCCATACTCAACTTACTAAAGTTGAGTAGGGTGGATTATATTCTTATTCTTACATCATTATAATATCAAATGATAGAGAAATAGCCTGGTGGACTCCATTTTATGATGCAAAATTAACAATAATATCCATAATTCATACAAGTAATGTTTCTGTGTACTTGTAATTCAGTACAAGTAATGTTTCTTTAGTGCTCATAACTTTCAATGCATTTTGTGTATGCATTAATTCCTCCAGATTAGCATGAATAGAAAAAAAAAAAAATAAAGCAAGTCCTGTGGTGGCAGGAACTTTGGTCTGCTCTGCAACCACTGTATATCTCGCCCTAGAAGACTGCTGGCAGTCAACACTCCATAACCATTTGTTGCTTAGTGAATATAGTGGCCAAATTTAAGGCAAATTAGACTCTTCAATCATGAAGCACTTATATTGTCACTGGTAAATTTTAAGCAACCTGGTTATTTTGCCCTTTCCCAATTCAAAAGTTATCTGACTCAGTATGACTAGTTATGATTTGGTTACAGTTGGTTACAAACTGGTTACAAATCATTACAACCTGATGCATAAATGATCATTCAATATTATATTTAATGCAATAAGTCCATTGAAATAATTATACCTAGATATCTCATAAGTACTATAGGGATACAAAGAAGTACATTAACATCTGCTCATGAGTTTACCATCTAGGCATATTGACAGTATTATTTTAGTTTCCCTTTATTTAGAATATCACTTAATAGTTATTAAGCTCCAATATAGAAAACAATTCACATATCTTGTCTCTATGCTCTACACTCTTGCTTCTTGACAATCCTTTCTTTGTATAGTTACTAGTATATATGTAACTTGTTTCATATTTATGTGTGTGTGTGTATATATATATCTTATGTAAGGTTGTTTCTAAACCTTCCCAGGGTAATTGAAGGCTGTTTTATTTCTATTCATTGCAATATCAGTTTAGCTGTTTTGAGTTACATAATGATTTTAGCTTTGAAGTTAAAGGTCAACCCCAGGGCAAGAAGCACTTTACTGTGGAGCTGGAAATATAAAGAAGTGTGAATAAAACTGTTCATGACCCTCTGAGTCTCTGTGAGCCAGGACTTAAGCAAGAATTTGAAGGATGTCAAATGCACACTCACTCCAACAGGCCATTATAAATGCCATACAAGTCTCCATAGCATGCAATAAGATTGGTGACACTAGACACATGGTGGGGTGCCTGTAGCAAAACCATGAGATAATTGCATTTACATGGAGATCTCTGAGGAGCACAAAGCCCTTTATGGATTTCATTCTGAATCAATTTGTGCAATTCCCAAATGTGTTCTGCCGAATTACAAAGGGATAGATTATATCCTAACTTTTAAAGAGGGAAAAATGAGGCTAACCAAAAAATACTACTACTAATAAGCATCTTACTGAAAGCCCCAGAAAACACTTTTAGAACTGTCCGTTTTACATGACATTGTCATGCCATTGCACTTTCGCTCTGTAAGCAAAAGCTCAGTACTACTGTGCAGACACTGAGGTAGGCCTCGGAAAACAATTTCATGCAGCTTTCACTTTCAGGTTTATAGGCTCTCAGGAAAAGTTCAGAAGTTCAATTTGATGACATAATAAGAAGTTCAAGGGTTCACAATCTATGAGTGAAAGTAATACCATGAAATTAAAGTATGTAGATTATTTTTCCCTTTCACATGCCAAGAACAATTTCTGTTTCTAGATGGACAGAAAATTCAGAAAGAACTCTGCTTGGGCATTTTTCCATTTCTATCTTACATTAAATTTTCAAAGACAGGTGAAACTTGTTTTTAAAGTGGGGGAAATGAGAAATTCCTGGGGTTATAGGGAAGTGAACATACTGGGATTCCATTATCCTCTGAGTGTGAATCTTACGGGACACTGCCAGCCAAGGGAGTCTCGGTGCTGGGTTTGGCCCAGGATTCAGATTTTCAAATTCCTTCTGTTGAAGAAACTCTCCTCTGAGAGGAACTTCCTCTCCTCTGAGAAAGCCTCTTTCTCCCAAATGCGGTTGATGAAGCTTCAGTTTTCACAAGTTAAAATGAAGTTTTGAACACTTCTAGGTATGCCAGTTTCCACTTTTTTGCACCGGTAAAACAGTTAAAGTCAAGGGAATGTAATTTGCTAGTTAGCCTCACTTTCATACTTTTAAAACACTGGAAACTGAAAACATCAACAAAGTTCACCCTGTTACGCTTTGTGGACTGCTTTTTGGCAAAACGTAAAATATGGGAAAGACTCCTAATAAGTTAGGATCTAAAGAATGATACTGGTGTTCATTTTCATTGATAAATATGAGAATGAGGTTTTACCAATCTGGTAATACATATTTTTTAATTTTTAGGACAAATTATCTTATCTATGAAGAATACTACATAGGTCCTAGATCTAGGGAGTGAGCCATCATACAGGCAGCGAGGGCCTATATTAGTCTGTCTTCATGCTGCTGATAGAGACATACCCAAGCCTAGGTAATTTATAAAGAAAAAGTGGTTTAATGGACTCAGTTCCATGTAGCTGGTAAGGCCTTACAATCATGGTGGAAAGCAAAAGGCACATCTTACATGGTGGGCGGCAAGAGTGAATGAGAGCCAAGGGTAAGGCACTTCCCCTTATAAAACCATCAGATCTCGTAAGAGTTATTCACTACCAAGAGAACTCTATGGGGGAAACCATCCCCATGATTCAATTATCTCCCACCAGGTCTCTCTCACTACTTATGGGAATTATAGGAGCTACAATTCAAGATGAGATTTGGGTGGGGACAGAGTCAAACCATATCAGGGCCAGAACTATAACAGCAGCAACATGGAAATACTTTCACTGGGATTTGCACCAGGGGTATGGCGGCACAGGTTTATAAGAAAATAGTTTTGCATAGTCATATAGCCCAGTTATACAACTAGAGATGTTCTTTCTCCTTGAATCTTCATCTGTAATGATGAAATGTGGGACTTCATTGCCCAGGGCAGGCTTTTGTAGAATTTGGATGGATTCTATGAATTCTCTCATACTATGTGCAAACTGTGTGTGTGTGTGTGTGTGTGTGTGTGTATACATGTTTATTTGTGGAGAGAAAATACATCATTTTTTCTAAAAATTTTTACAAAAATTCATATTGAAACAAAAGGAGGGCCTGGGGTATGTACCAGCCTGGAGACAGTATGGTCCAGTAGAGCTACTCTCCACCAAGGGGTTGAGATTAGGGGTTGTGCTAGTTTCAGTCTATCACTAAGCTATGTTTGACCTTAGGCAAGTTACTAATCTCTTCATGTCTCAGTTTTCTCAACATGAAATGGGGGAAATAATATCCTGCACCTGCCTTTTTTAGCTCATAGTGCTATAATGAGGATCAAAGAAGAATTTCTAAGGAAATCCATTTCATTAAAGTGTTCTACAAATACATGGCTTATAGGGATCAGTCTCTTCTGTTCTTTCCTATATCCCCTTCCCCCTCCCTACTCCCAACCCTCCACAAACTTTCCGTGAGAGAATCCAGCCCCCACAGTGAATTCCTCCATAAAACACTAAGTAATACTGCCTCTGTGCTAGTCAACATTTCATACATTTTCACATTTCTGAAGTATTTAAGATGTGATTAGGCTCCACCCTCAATGGGTATGTCAGTGTCTTCCCTCTTTGAGTAAACTTTCATCTGCCACCCAATATCCATCTCCATTCCTTTCCTGGGTCAAGCCTTTACTCCAAAGCTACAGGGGGGCCCTCTCCTCGTGCTTCTCCAGATCTCTGTTCAGGTCTTTCTTAGATGACTTACAAAGACCTCTTGTGCTTTTTATTTAGGCCATCTGCTTCACGAGGCTCTTAGTACTGTCTCTTCATTCTTCTTTAAATAAATTTGCAACCAACCATTGCACAGGGCCATGTACATAGTAGGCACATGGTAAGGTGGTTATTGAAAAAGGAAATTGATATAAACTGAGTTTCTATATAGAAATCTACGTAAAATATGCTGCAACTTCCCAAGAAAGTGAAAAACTTTCCACAGTTTTACTGTGTGTGGTATAATGCATATGCTAGTAAATTACATGATTTTCTAGTAAAGAACATCATTTGTGCCATATTTTAACTGTACTCTAGCATCTTTTATAGTCAATTTCTCTAGTGTTTTATTTTTCAAAGCAAATGTAGTTCCTTAAACTTGCCAGTTTCGTTTTTATTTTTGGATGGATCCCTTATAGAATTTTACATCCATTTCTTCTGTTGAGAACATTATACTTAGCCCTAGTTTCAAAGTACCTATTACATACCTTTTCAAAATTAAATAAAACAGAATTCAAGACTACATCAAAATGTTAAAGCTAAGAGTAAAAAGATGTTACTTATCTTGATCATTTTAACCTACCTAAAATGGTCAAATGCGGCCTAATACTTACGTTCCTTTTTGCCAGAAATCTTTCCATCATCAAGAGGGAATAAGAAGAGTAAAATTTGTGTCAGATAGTAGCTTGCAGTACTAAAAGCAGCACTTCCTCCTGTCACCTCTAATCATATGCTAACTAGAATTTAATTTGGGTTCCTCTACCAGTTGTCTACTAAAGACCAGCAAGGGAAAACATAGGCAGTCCCTCTCACAAGAATAGAGTGGCTAAACTCCTTCCCATGAGATTTTCACTGTCTATGGTGATAGATCCCACATCAATCCTATCTACCGATCAGCAGACTATTCCAGGTACTCTCTCCTGATATCGGCTCCTCCAAATGTAAGCTTTCTTTTGGCAATGCCCCACCATGTTATTACTAGATAATACCATTTTTAACATCTCAGCTTAAGAACAGGTAGCAATAAATCATGCATGTTGGCATGTTGCTGTAATGTTAGATATAGAGTCATAATCTATAATTGTATACAAAGTTTAGCCCCCAACCCCCGCCAATTTGTTCCTTATTTTATTGAGCATGCCTGGTTTCTATAAACAATCCTATGTTTTAAACTCATCATGATCCAAACTTTTGCTTTGAGAAGAAAGAATATTCCCAAAGAAATAACTGCTCAACTTTGAAGTGTGAGGCCCCTTTAATTCTTTCTGACTTTAAGGGGTGTGTCTTCCTGAATTGACCAGAAAACAAACTACAGAATGAAAATAAATTCAAATTTTAAGCCGAGTAGGAGAAATAGGAGGTTACTTTAACAATTAAAAAAAAAATTGTTGACACACAATAATTATACATATTTATGGGATACATAGTGATATTGCAACACATTTAATGTATAGTGATCATATCAGGGTAATTAGTGTATCTATTATCTCAAATGTTTATCATTTCTTTGTGTTGAGAACATTGAATATTTTTCTTCTAGCTACCTGAAACTATATAGTGTATTACTACTAACTATAGGCATCCTACAATGCTAAAGAACACTATAACTTATTCCTCCTATCTTGCTGTAAATTTTAACAAATCTCTTTCTATCCTACCTTGTCTCCCTTCCCTTCACACCCTCTAATATCCTCTGTTCTACTATTTACTTTGATGAAATCTACTTTTTCTAAGCTCCCACACATACATGAGAACATGCAGTGTTTAACTTTCTGTTCTAGGTTTATTCACTTAGCATAATGTTCTCCAAGTCAAGAGAGTGTGGTCAATTAATTGAGTTACCTGGGGCTAGGCTAATACAAAACATAAATTTATCACTTGATCTCATAAGTAGTCACATTGCATTGCTTTCATATGAAGTTAAGAAGAAAACTCACTGATGTCCCCTGAAATTTGTTCTAGCTCTGACTTTCCCAATACCAGATACCTTAAGTGCTTTTAAGTTTCATAATGTGGAATACAAAATACTGTTTTTGTCTTGCTGTCTTTCCTCAGACTGTCTCTATTGCATGCTCTGTTTCATGGAACTACAAGGATCGTCTCTGCCCCCAGCTTCCTCCATTTATTGTGAAGAAAATCTCAATATGATAAATCTAAGCATATGTGGATGCAGGAATTCATAAATATTTTAATTGGTTGCAGAAATATTAAACCTGATATTGCCAACTGAAACATATTTTCAATAAAGTTTTATTGAGGATGATTAAATAATATTTGCATTTTAATATCATTCAGGGCACTTTGGGGTCCATAATATTATTTTAGCTGTTGTGCTTTGAAAACTCGGATGCTGTGCTCCTTTTCTTCCAAAATTATTTGTAAACTACTGAAGAACATAGGATAATCAGAATTAAAAGTTTTCCAGCCCTGTCTTTTTATATGCTTGCATTCATGCATTCTCTTCAGCCTGGAAGAGCTGTGTTTTGAAACTTTAGGGGCAAACAGTAATTCCTCTGGTGAGCTTCCTCTCTCTCTCAAATATTACTTCATACATTATGAGAATTAGGATTATAAAGGTAAGAGCTGTAAATTGTGGATGACCTAAAAGGTTGGCAAACATGATTAAAATTTATTCAATCTAGAGCAAAGACCTAATTCTTCTCATTCATTCTAAAATGTGTATCTAATACAGACTACAAAAGGAGGTGTAATTACTCCCTGCATGGAACTTACAATCTAGTGAAAGATAAAGCAATCACATAAATAAATTTAAAATTATAACTATAACAAATGAAAAAGAGAGTTACATAGTAATGTGAAAGCACATAATATAAACTTGACTTATATAAGAAGGTTAAAAAAAAAATCCTTAAAGAATTAACATTTTGACCTGATATCTGAAGGATAACCAGCATTTATCTAAATGATCTAAGAACTTTGGGAGGCCAAGGTGGGTGGATCACGAGGTCAGGAGTTCAAGACCATCCTTTTTAACACGGTGAAACCCATCTCTACTAAAAATACAAAAAAATTAGGTAGGCATGGTGGCACACATCTATAGTCCCAGCTACTCAGGAGGCTGAGGCAGAAGAATCGCTTGAACTCTGGAGGCAGAAGTTACAGTGAGCCGAAAAGGTGCCACTGCACTCGGTACCAGAAGAAAAAAAAAAGAACTAAAGAGACTTTCTCTATTTAGGGACTAAGGTCCAAAAGAAGGCCGATGTGGTTTAAGAAGATAGATGAGAGTGAGAAATGAATCAAGAACTTAGAAAAAATGGTATAGGCCTTATAGCTAGTGCCTTGTAGGCAAGCTCAGGAATTTGGTGTTTATCCCAAGAATTATAAGAAACATATAATTCTTATATGAAGGGCTTTAAGCAACGGGGGAAACAGATGGAGTGATATGTTTTGGCTGTGTTCCCACCCAAATATCACCTTGAATCATAATAGTTCCCACGTGTCAAGGGCGGGACCAGGTAGAGGTAATTAGATCATGGGGGCCGTTTATCCTGTGCAGTTCTTGTGATAATGAGTGAGTCTCATGATATAATAGCTGATGGTTTTATAAGCATCTGGCATTTCCCCTGCATGCACTCATTCTCTCCTGCCACCCTGTGAAGAGGTGGCTTCCGCCATGATTGCAAGTTTCCTGAAGGCTCACCAGCCATGTGGAACTCTGAGTTAATTAAACTTCTTTTCTTTATAAATTACCCAGTCTCCGGTCCTCTTCATAGCAGTATGAGAGGAAGAAAATAGGATATGATTAGAAGTGCAATTTTGAAAACATTCTTCTGGCTGTATGAAAAGAGCAGATTTAAGAGCAGGAGTAGATGAGGTGGGACATCAGCTGGCTTTGCAGAATCTGAAGCAAGGATAATGGCAGAATGAATTAGAATAGGAATAGTGAATTGGAAGTGAAGTGACACTGAAGGGATACTTAGAAGATAAAGTTATTAGGACTTGGGCATGGAGGGGTACAGGATAAGTTTTATGGAGAGGTTTGAAAAGGACTCAGATTTCTGACAAGGTATTACATTTCAGTTCCATTTCCTGAGATAGAGAATATTGGAAGAAGAACCAGATTTCAGGAGAAGGACTGTGAGTTGGGAGCTATCAAGTGTGAGCAGTAGCAGCACAAAAATAATGATCCTTTAAAAAGATAACTTAAATATATAGATTCAGGGTGAACTGAGTATTGGAATAGTGGAAATAATAAAAGCAGATAGAAAACTATTGTAGTCGTCTCCATGCCAGACACCAAACAGAAAGCTCAAACCAAATAAATATGTTTTATAAAATTTTCTTTTTCATTATAAATCAAAATTTAAATGCATTTAGTAGATGATTTGCAAAGAGGAATGGGGAAAGGACAATTTAGGCAAAGATTTATTCAAAATTAATTCTTACTTTTCTTTTGGAATAGGATTATCTTTTGTGGGAAATGGGATTCTAAAGTGCTTTATTGGATAATAGCCAATTTAAATTTTAGCAAATTAAAATATAAAGAATATTTTAGGCATAGAATGCGGTTTGAAGGCCGAGACAGAGAAAACTTTTCACAAGGCAATAAAATTTTTTTCTGTTCCCTCTGTATTCCTAGGGTTAATGCCATTTCTTCTTTTCTTCCATCTTCTCCTCCCTTCCAGTAGACGATTGCTACCTTAATCAAATATAAACTCACAGACAAAATGTGTTTATGCAGTGTACCTGGTAAAGATCTATGAAATATTCACCATTATATAAAATTACTGATATATCTTTAAGTTTAAACACAAATTTGTGTTTTCTAGGAAACATGGGAAAGGTTTTCTTCTCAATTAAAAAGCAAAGTAGATAATCCCAGCTACTCGGGATGCTGAGGCAGGAGAATTGCTTGAACCCAGGAGGCGGAGGTTGCGGTGAGCCGAGATCGCGCCATTGCACTCCAGCCTGGATAACAAGAGCAAAACTGCAAAACTCTGTCTCAAGAAAAAAAAAAAAAAAAAAGCAAAGCAGAATAAGACATGAGAAATTGCCTTTTTCTGATTAATATAATTTCATGTGAAATAGTGATATCTGTAACTATGACAGCCATCTTGTAGTCGTTAAGGTCAAACCTGATATCAAAGCCAGCTGAGAATAGTAGAGAGAAAAGAGTGAGATAACATGGTCGCTTAGTGACAGTTTTGACATGGAATTTTAAAACCCTGTAATGTCTTATTTCCAGATTAACTTTTTTTGAAAAATGATAAACTTTTTCCTGGTTCAAACCATTTTAGTTTGCTTCTTATAAAATGGTGCTTTTTATCCCTTCCCTATAAATTTCAACTTTCCCATAGTGATTTTTCTTTTTTTCTCACCAATTTACCAACTTTTGAATAATAATATAAATGACTTTTAAATCCTTAAAATATAAGTGTCTTTAATCCAGATAAAATGTTTGTTTGATTTACAAGAGAAATGAGTATAAAAGCACATAGAAGGCATATAATAAACTCTGACTTGTAAAATCCAAAATAACCCAGTGAATTCAACCACACAAACTTAGTCTCTAATCACTAGCGATTTGTCTTCTTGGTGGCATATTCATATCTATGTATTTGCCTGTGTCTATATCTGTTTTAGCATAAAGATATGGATGATTCATTTGAATTGCAGTGAATGTCTATCATAAATCCACCCAGATATTTCAGGATAATCTCCCCCTTTTTTTTTTTAAACAAAATCTCACTCTGTCACCAGGCTGGAGTGCAGTGGTATGATCTTGGTTCACTGCAACCTCCGCCTCCCAGGTCAAGCAATTCTCCTGCCTCAGCCTTCTGAGTAGCTGGGACTACAGGCGTGTGCCACCATGCCCAGCTAATTTTTTTTTTTTTTTTTTTTTTTTTAGAGACAATGATTCATCATATTGGCCAGGATGGTCTCAATCTCTTGATCTCATGATCCACCCGCCTCGGCCTCCCAAAGTGCTGGGATTACAGGCATGAGCCACTGCACCCACCCCCCAATTTTACGATTCTAAATGTCATCACATCTGCAAAGATCTTTTTACCCATAAATGATAATATTCACAGTCGCCAGGGAATAATAGGACATGGGCACCTTTGGGGTGGCCATTATTCACCCTTGCACACTGAACACTTGGACAATGAATCATTTTGGATAGGTCTATTTCCCAGAGAGCTAATTTTATACTTATTTCTTATTAGCCAAATTATATTGAATTGTTATTTTTTGAAACACAATAACTATTTCATGATTTTTATGCACTTATCCTTCTTGATAAGTCAGAATTATTCCTTTAGCTATTATTTTACTTTGTCAAATATAGTGATTATTACAGAATCAATTATTGTGGACAATATAATTTTCCCTACAATTACTTGTCCCATCCTAGTGATTTCTGTTGGGTTTTCTTTCCTCTGCACACTTATACATGAGTAAAACTTTCCACAGTTTTCATATTTCTCCTGTTTCTTCGTTGTCTATCCCAGTGGATTTCAAACTGTGGTCCCTGGACACAGCACCAGATTCATATGGAAACTTGTTAAAAACACAAAGTCTCAGAAAACAATTTAGCCTTGCTGAATCAGATATTCTAGGGATGATGTCTTAAGTTTCTGATATTTCTGGCGATTCTGAGAACTACCGGTCTATTGAATATATTCAATTCTCAGTGAGTGTTACCTGTTTGTAGTAGAAACTCTGCACTTGTTCTTTGCTGCTTGTAATGTACTGAGATATAATGTATTTGAGACTGAAAATCACATGTCTACTCTAGTTGTAACTATCTTCAATATAAGATCACAAAGGCTCTGAGTGAAGATTAGGAATTTCTTGTATGAATAGAGTTCATAAACTCTTATAAATATGCCATAGGAACTATCAATATTTGCTGCTTTGAACAATATTTTACTTGTTTCCTAGGCCTCTATTAGGTCACTCTGAGACAATGTTTTGTATATTTAATTAAATTTTATAAAGACTAGGTAAAACTGAAGAGATGAGGTTAAAAAAAGTTACAATCCAGTTTTTCCAGAAATTTTCAATTTCATGCAATTATTTTTTAAAAATAAAAGTGAATCCTCAAATATATAACCAAAGACATATGTTTATGTATTTATTCAAATGCTCAAACGTTATTGAAGATTTACAACCTTTAACCATTTTATCCTAATAAATAGGCCATTCTGAAAAGTTTTATTCAAAAATGTTAAATATTCTTTAAAACATGGTATTACAGCTGGATAGACAAATAATTGGATATATATGTTCAATTTTGTTACATTTCATGACTACAACAGCGAAAACAGCTGTAATTGGCTGCTGGTTTATCTTGCCCACATGAACAGATACAACGGATTTATTAGGACAGTGGTATTGCAATAAGTTAGAGTTTAAAAAATGCAGAGGCAGCTAAGTGTATGATTAAAGTTTGTTATGCAAATCATTCTCTCTGAAAATTTGGAGATTAGGATTTTTAAAGGATAATTTGGTGGGCATGAGGCTAGGAAAGGGAATTCTGATTGGGTGAATCAGAGATAAAATCCTAGGGGATAAAAGCTGTCTTCTTGCTGTCTTTTTTTTCAATTGTACTTCAGGTTCTGGGGTACATGTGCAGATCATGCAGGATTGTTGCATAGGTACATACATGGCAAGGTGATTTGCTGCCTTCATTCACCCATCACGTGTATCTAGTATTTCTCCCCATATTATCCTTCCCCACCCTCCCCACTCCCTGCTGTCCCTCTCCTAGACCCCCTCAACTGACCACAGTGTGTGATGTTCTCCTCCCTGTGTCCACGTGTTCTCATTGTTCAACATCTGCATATGAGTGAGAACATGCAGTGTTTGGTTTTCTGTTCTTGTGTGAGTTTGTTGAGAATGATGGTTTCCAGATTCATCCATGTCCCTACGAAGGACACAAACTATTTGTTTTTTATGGATGCATAGTATTCCATAGTGTATCTATGTCACATTTTCTTTATCCAATCTGTCATTGATGGACATTGAGTTGGTTCCAAGTCTTTGCTATTAAGTTCATGTGTGGCGTTGCAAAACTAGATGAGCCAGTTTACCTATCTGGGTGGCACCAGCTGGTTCATTAGAATTCAGTCTGAAAAACACCTCAAAAACCAATCTTGGATTTTACAATAATAATGCTATCTATAGGAACATGGGGAGATTAGAAATCTTATGGCTCACGTAAGTCCTGAGCCATAATTTCTAATCTTGAATCTAATTTGTTAGTTCTACAAAGGTAATTTATGTCCCTAAGTAAGAAGTGGGTTTGTTTAGGAAGGGGCTTTTATCATTTTTGCTTCAAAATTAAGCTATAAACTAAATTTCTCCCAAAGTTAGCTTGGCCTATACACAGGCATGAACAAAGACAGCTTGGAGGTTGGAAGCAACATGAAATCAGTTAGTTCAGACTTCTTTGCTGTCATAATTTTTCTATGATAGGCTTGTTTCACTGTCCTAATTTTTGCAAAGGCAGTTTCAAAGTTGTAAACTTTATGTTTCTAAGTATTATCCTTAAAGAGACTGAATTATGTTGGTTAGGCCTTATTTTGTGAAAAGTATATTATTGCATGAATATAACAATTCAGTATCATTCCTTATATGTGTAAGCCAAAAATAAAATTCTAATCTCCGTGACCAACTGGACAAACCCGACTTCTTGGCCAAGGAGATCCCAAAGAAACCTGAACAACTAGTTCAAGACATGATGGGCAGAGAAGCTGAACATGCCATGTTGTATCTCTACCCATTGGAGTTTTGAGCACAACTGACCAACACTGACATTAAAATAGAGATAATAAAACTGACAAAACAGATTCTTTGTAGCAATAAGATACCAAATTCCAACCTAATTCTGATATAGCATCATGTACCAGATAGTAGATCCTAAGAAAATCAAAGGATTTTACCCCAAAATGTATTTCTTTGACAAATTTTGAAATGGCCCTGCAAAGCCATCTCATGTGGGGGGAATTTGCATTCTGTAGAGAATCTCTTTCCCTTTCTAGGTGTTTTCCAGGATCTAAGAGAGATTTAACTAAGAATCTGACATCTTTTAAGGTCCCTAAAGGGATATTTATCATCTATTTCCTCTGAAGCCTGTAACTCAGCGGCTTCATCTACATAATAAGAACCTTGGCTTCCACCATTCCCCTTACCTTAACTCAAGCATTTCCCTGTACTAACTTAAACTCGTGAGAAAAAGCTTAAATCTTTCAACCAATTGCCCATCAGAAAAATCTTTGTATCTGCCTAAACCTATAAGCCCCCACCTCTCCATCAAGATGTCCTACCTTTCTGAACCAATGTATACCTTACATGTATTGATTTATGCCTTTGTCTGTAATTTCCGTCTTCCTAAAATGTGTAAAATCAAGCTGTAACCCGACCACCTCAGACACATGTTCTCAAGACCTCTTGATACTGTATCCCAGACTACAGTCACTCATATTTGCCTCAGAGTAAACCATTTTAAATGCTTTACAGAGTTTGGCTTTTTTCATCAACATATGAAACGTAAGACTTTTGGAAATAATTTAACAAAACAGAATCTGGTTATTCAATGATTGGCTTTATGAATGAAAAGCAAAATGTAATGATTAGTGTACTTGTTAAATGTACTCAATCATAGTATTGACATGTCAACATGTATGTTCATATTAACATGCTTTTTCTACAAAAGTTACATTTTACTGTTTAGAAATGCATTTCTATATCCTTTCAGTGACTATATATTTTTAAAGACAAATGCCCATAGAGTGTTGCTGTATTTGTGAACAAGCATAGCTGGAATTTTATCACGTCTTCCTAAATCAAATATTGCCTTTCACTAGAAAGAAAAAAACTTTAACGTAGTTTTAGTATTATTTAATAAAATACCTTTGATGCATAGAAAACAGTTACTTGGAAATAAATTGCAAACATTATACAAATAAAAGTATACATGGAGTTCAATTGACAATTGGACATAATCATTAGTAGACTCTGTGTTCTGCCCAGACCCTCTCAGGCCTTACCATTGTACTGCATAAAAGCTCAGACCTCAATGGTCTGAGGACACTCTCTATGGGCCATAATGCATTCTGCCATGTGGAGGGCAGGCTGCTGACCATCTAGGAACAACCTGAAGACAATGGCTGACAAGAGTTTGTGAGTAAGAATCCTGTCTTCCTTGTCCCTCAAAGGAATACTTCTGAGACACATGTTCTATCTAAACCATCAATTCTTACAGTAGGATTAAGATATATTTACCTAGAATCGCAACTGATTTGATCATTCACTCTCTGTTGAGTTTCTTTTCTTCTCTCTTAGTCACATCCCAGCATATCCTGGGATCATCTTCAAAAAAAACCTTCATCATTGTCTCCTGTCTACTTCTAGGGGAATCCAATCCTAAAAAAGTATCACATAATTTGGGCAGAAAGGAAATCACAATTTTGAAGTTTAAAATATGGCCTTTAAATAGCTCAGTCTTCCAAACAGTGCTACTATAAGAAGAGATAAAAGAGAAAAAAGATTAAGGGATGAGAATTGGGGTATTACAACATTGGAGTGAAACTGAGCAAAATATAAATTTCAGCAGAATATCAGAAAAAATTGTTTCAATAAGCAAGTCCTTTAAACAATACAATAAAAAGAAAATATTCTTATTCTTGGCACAGTAGTAGAAGTCTTATTGTTTGAGGCATTTAACTCTAGATGCAACAATGTATTGTAAATAACAATGCCAGATGGCAATGAATGGACTTGATAACCTAATAGGTCTTTTCTGGCTCTAATATCTATGATTGTATGATTCAAATCAAATGCAGTAGTTTGCTGTATCTCGAGTGTATAATATACTTCAATTGTGAAGTCCTACAATTTCAACACTAATACGTTTGAAGTGACAGACTAAGTACCTAGTAGAGTTGTTTGAAATGCTATAGAAAACAAACCTTCCCCTTGTAGATATATTTATATACATCCCCAATCCTCCATCAGACAGACACTATACCAATACGCAGTTGTAGTTCATTAACAGGACCCACATTAAATCTTCTGAAAGTCCACCTGTGAAATCATTCCATAAAAATCAAGAAACTGAGTCTTAATAGTTTCATGTAAAATATTTGTCTGAACCAAGCCTGATCAAAAGGTATGTAGATAATTTCAATTTTGAGGGAAGTCTGTCTCTATCAACATCAAAATAACTGAACTGAGAAATTTACAGTGTCTAAATGATGTTGGGACTTTTTCTGTTATGTCTCTATTCAGTGATACAGCACATGTAGCTATCCTTGAAATATACCAGTCATGTCATTCCCAGTTGAAAAAAAAAGAGAAGCTAAGTTCTTTAGTAATTCTGTCTTTGATTCAGTCCATATAGTGGATTTTTTTTCAGATATAAAATATAATTCATGAATTTACAGTTTATTCCTTGATGATTATTGAAGAGAAAGAAAACAGTGGCTCAACTGCATGAGCTCCATTCTCATGCATGAGCTTCCTTGAAGGCAGTGGCACCTCCCAACCCAGATTATGGGACATGAGATCCATTAACGAAACAACTTCAGAGAAGTCAGGATACAGATATCACAGGTTCAGAGCAGCATTTATTAATGCCACCCTGCTTTAATGCTACCCTGTTGCACTCTTATTGTTCCAGAGTACTTAAAAGAAAAAAAAGAAAACTTTACTGTACTTCTGAGATTGATAGGTTTATTAACCTTTCACTTGAATGAGACCTTTCACTTTACAAAGATAAATGAGGTAAAGGTCTCTATTGCAGGTATACAATACAGACCTCATTGAAAGTATTTCAAGGCCAGTTTTATGCACAAGCAGACAAAAACAGGAAGTTTCAAGATCCTTTTAAAGAAAGGAAGTGTAGCAGTTATAAAACATGAGTGTGATCTCTTTGATACTCCTCTCATGGCAAAGTGGAGTCTTTCTCCCCTCTCCGTGAATCTGGATGGACATACGGCTGCCTCATCCAATACATTAGGCAGATCTGATGTTCTGTGACTTCTATTGCAAGGTAATAAAAGTCCACGCAGCTTCAATCATGATTGCGGGAATGTTCAATCTGGCAATTCTGAGTCATCATTTAAGAGGTCTGACCATTCTGAGTTCTCAATGTCCAGAGTGAATCAACCTACATGGAGAAGCCACATTGTAGGTGTTCATAGCCACCTATGGCCAACTTCTGTATCATACTCAGAAAGGTAACAAAAAAGTGACTGAAGAAATCTTCAGATAATTCTAGCTTCTACAAAACCGAAGAAAAATGACAGAGACATACTTCAATCAATGTAGAGGTTTATTTTGCCAAAGTTAAAGGCATTCCCAGGAAAAAGTGACACAAGCCACAGTAAGATCTGTGGACTGTACTTTTTCCAAAAAGTGTTTGGGGTCTTCCATATTTAAAGAGAAAAGAGTGGGCAGTAGGGGAAAGGGGAAAAATGGGATGGAAGAGAGTAGATAAAAGAGATAAGGGGTTGCATTATTTTGAGGCTTTGATTAACTTCACTGAATTCATACTTTACAAGTGAAAAAGAGGGGATAAAGGAATAGTCAACTATACATTCATCTCTCTCAGTGAATCTGAATTTTTACTTAAAGTAAGCATGGAGTAGAGGAAGCAGTAAAATATACATGAGCAGAGGGATGACTTTGTCCAGTACCTGTCAGATAAGTTGTTGATTTATTTACATTGTCATGGTGAAATTCAACAGAATTCTGTTCGGGTAAAGATCTTGGGGCCACAAGAAATTTCCTTGTGAACAAATTGGGAGGGAGACCCTAGCAGCTATCTATTTAGGAACAAAATGGGAGGAGATTTGAGCAACTCAGTTCCCAAGCTTAACTCTTTCGCCTTTGTCATCGTGAGTTTGTGGTCCCAATATTCTATTTTCCCTTCACATTTCTAGACATTTGAATCTTTCCAGATGAGCCCCTAAACATTTCAAAAACAAGACAAGCCATCCCTAGTATAGCCCTCCTGCATTTCTGACCTACAGAATCCATGAGCATATTAAAATGGTCATTGTTTTATACCACTAAGACTGGGGAAGCTTGCTATGAAAAAGAGAACTGGAAGAGAGACCAGAAGGAAGGAGAAAGGGGGGAATCCAGAAAGAGAAAGGAAGGAAAGAAGAGAAAGAAGAATGAGGAGGGGAGAAAGAAAGGGAGGGGTAGAGGAAGGGAGGGGCAGAGAAAGAAAAGGAAGAAGAGACTAAGAGAAGGAAGAAAGAGTATCCTGTCCTGAGGCATCTTTACACCAGGCATTCTTCATCTTTTACCACAAATGAGAATCCTTCTGCTAATTTATTTAGTCTTACCTTCCTCAGAGAGAATAGTTCAAGTTAATAGAGATTAAGAATAGGATTCTTTAAAAAAAAAATGAAAAATAGGAGGAATTTTTTTTATTTTGGGCAGATCTTTATTAAATAATGTATATTAACTATAGAGTCAGAAAGGAAAGGTAGCAAAACACAGGCACAAATTATTTCTGTTGCAAAAAGAGCATCATTATTAGAACTAAAAACTTTCAACTAAGTTCATACTACTAGAGCATGAGAACCTCCAAGCAGGACATATGATCGAATATGTTTCTTGCTGAGAACAAGCTTATCCATAGAACATGTTGCACAATTGCTTTATAACTCATTACTTCAAAGACTGGTGGAAATTACTCAAAACTAGACTTTTTAAATTATGTAAATAAATTTGCAAAAAAAAAAAAGTTGTTAAAAAGTTCCATTGAAAACTCAAAAACAAATCACTGAGCAGCCTTTCAGTTATGTAGATGTCTATTTTTCATCCCATCATCTACGAGAGTCTCAATTCATCTAAATCTAAAGAAATATTTTCCCAAATGTTTACTTCTCTGTGACTTGCCTACCCCAGTTGAGGACTTCCCACCCCCTCATAAAAATAAATAAATGTATTTGTAAGCAAGGCCATCCACATTTCAATAAGTTATTCAGCTTTAGCTTTCTCATAATCCAGAAATTGCCCATTGTCTTCAGAAAATGATACTGAAGATGGAAGGAGTAAATAGTTACAGAGAAGAAAGAATTACCAGTTATCAAGGACATGGCAATTTAGAACACTTGGAGGATAAGCAGTGTGATGTCTCAAAACAGTTGATTTTGTGTGTGTGTGTGCTTGGTAGTTAAAATCTACTTAGAGGTTTCTCCTCCTGTGGAGTTAACTCACATTCTTCATTTTCTCTCCGGTCTGTTATATGCTTGCATGTTTCCATTTTCGGTTGCTTTCTCTTCCTCTCTTCAAATATACTCTTTCCTGTTCCAGGACTAACATTCACACCCACTCTTCCTGTATCTCTATGTCCCCCTCTTAAGTTTTGCCCATCCTATCATATATATTGATAGTGTATATCTCTCATCTTTAATCACAAAATTGGTGACAGAATGTTTTTCTATTACTCTTTAAAATTTTTTAAAAAGATGCAACATATATGTGAATTTACCCTCTCTCCCCCAAATATTTTATACATCTGATATAGTTTCTTCACCATTGACAGTTTCAAGCTACTAGGCCATTTATAATCATAAATTTGTCTAATTTTTTCTTATAAAAATTGCAAAGAATTTAAAACAAAGAGTGAACTGTATGAACTTTCATGTACCCATCACCCAGCTCCAATGATTATTAACATTTGGCTAGACACCCTAGCATTTTGGAGCCTGAAAGAACCTTAATTATAGTAAGTCCCTATTACAGAGCCTTTTTTTTTTTTTTTTTTTTTTTTAGACGGAGTTTCGCTCTTGTTACCCAGGCTGGAGTGCAATGACGCGATCTCGGCTCACTGCAACCTCCGCCTCCTGGATTCAGGCAATTCACCTACCTCAGCCTCCTGAGTAGCTGGGATTACAGGCACGCGCCACCATGCCCAGCTAATTTTTTGTATTAGTAGAGACGGGGTTTCACCATGTTGACCAAGATGGTCTCGATCTCTTGACCTCGTGATCCACCCCCCTAGGCCTCCCAAAGTGCTGGGATTACAGGCTTGAGCCACCGCGCCCGGCCTTACAGAGTCTTTTGATGACCAGGACATCATTTTGGACAAACAAAATTATAATTCTATAAATTAAAAGTTCTTAACGATGTTTAACCCATGCCTACTTTGGAAAAATAAACTAAACAACTTATATTTGCCTTAACACCTAACTGAAAAACTTTCGCATTTTTCAATAAATTAAATTTGAATTAATATACAATTATATTACCGTCATATGTACAATTATAGTATGATTATACTATTACATATACTGCTCCAAATTATATATAACACTCCTTACCAAATGACCCCACCTATATTTATGCCTGATTACCTGATTAGCATTCCCTTCTAATCCTACTTGCAGTCCAGAATTATTATTCCTTTTTTTTTTTTTTTTTTTTTTTTTGAGACGGAGTCTGGCACTGTCACCCAGGTTAAAGTGCAATGGTGCAATTTCAGCTCTGCAACCTCCACCTCCCGGGTCCAGGTGATTCTCTTGCCTCAGCCTCCCAAGTAACTGGAATTACAGGAACGGGCCACCATATCCAGCTAATTTTTTTTTTTTTTTTTTTTTTTTTTTTTTGAGACAGAGTCTTGTTCTGTTGCCAGGCGCCAGGCTGGATCTCAGCTCACTGCAACCTCCACCTCCTGGGCTCAAGCAATTCTCCTGCCTCAGCCTCCTGAGTAGCTGGGACTGCAGGCACACACCACCATGCCCAGCTAATTTTTGTATTTTTAGTAGAGACAGGGTTTCACCGTGTTGGCCAGGATGATCTTGATCTCTTGACCTTGTGATCCACCTGCCTCAGCCTCCCAAAGTGCTGGGATTACAGGCATTAGCCACCGCGCCCGGCCCTCAGCTAATTATTTTATATTTTTAGTGAAAATGGGGTTTCACTATATTGCCCAGGCTAGTCTCAAACTCCTGACCGCCTCAATTTCCCAAAGTGCTAGGATTACAGGAGTTAGCCACAGCGCCCGGTCCGGAATTACTATTTTAAATATTTATTTTAAATAACTTCTGAGTTAAATAATTAAAATACTTAAATTCTGACTTCTAAGAACTCCCAACAAATCCAAGAGAGATAAAAGCAGAGGTTTAAAATTGTAGCTTTCACAAGTAGATGTGTATGTTAATGATTACCATTGTCTAACGTCCATTGAGGGGTGACCTGAAACAGGTCCCCAAGAGTATAGAGGTCATATGACAAGCTAATACTTACATTTCTTGGCAGTTTATTTACAGATCTACATTTTAAAATTAAATACATATTACAGATACTGTCATTTTTCTTTTTTCAGTATATAATTTTTCTTCCCCGACTTTATTTTAGCACAGAATGAAAGATTAAACTTGCAGTACCTGATAAAAATAAAATCCTGAAAGATGTTTCTTGACCGAAATAAATAGGGGGCAAGGGCAATTTATTCCACAAGACTCTTCCATAATTATTGGCAGCTTAATTACTTCTTTGATTCTCTTCAAAATTGCTGGTGTTAGAAAGACCTCTCTGGTGCAAGTCAAAGGGGCTGTGACCTTCTTTTCTATTAAGCATGCCTTCTTGTCAGAGATTCACCATTAAAAAAAGAGTTTGCAAAGCAGAGGATTACCACATTCCGACAAATGAGCCACTCAAAAAATCTGTTGAAAGTTCCTAAACTTTCAAATATGAATAGTGGAATACAAGCAAAGAAACTTTCACTTGAGGTTCCTTTCTATCAAATAAGATTTATATTAGAAGATGGCTGATCATAGATAACAAGACATTTCACAAATGCTTAGAATGAAAAGTGGTTCCTTCCTATGGAGGTTGACTTGGAGGTCAGGCTCACAACAATTAACTTAATTTTCCCATAATGGTGTTTAATGATATCTTCAGATTCAGCACACTACCAAAGGACTTGCAAGGTAGCCATTTATAAAATGTTATATGGATAATGTCAAATGATTTGTTCATTGTTCAAATCTTAAGTTTTTTCTTTTTCTTTTTCTTTTTTTTTTTTTTTTTGAGACGGAGTTTCGCTCTTGTTACCCAGGCTGGAGTGCAATGGCGCGATCTGGGCTCACCGCAACCTCCGCCTCCTGGGTTCAGGCAATTCTCCTGCCTCAGCCTCCTGAGTAGCTGGGATCACAGGCACGCGCCACTATGCCCAGCTATTATTTTTGTATATTTAGTAGAGAAGGGGTTTCACCATGTTGACCAGGATGGTCTTAATCTCTTGACCTCGTGATCCACCCGCCTCGGCCTCCCAAAGTTCTGGGATTACAGGCGTGAGCCACCGCGCCCGGCCCCAAGTTTTTTCTTTATTCTGTAAAGTGGCTCTGGTCCTACAGTTGTCAACAACCTTAGTAGCTGAGGATCTCTAGGTGTGAATTAGATTCAAGGTCAACACACGGACTACAGTTAAGAACTAATACCTTACTACCTTTAGCCTAGAACAATAGAAAATATAAGTGGGAAATCCCCAGCAGGAATAGTGCCCATTTCTCTTAGTTCTGCTCTTCTAATATCTAAACTCTCTTTTCAATTTTGGGAAAGGTAATGCCTCTGACTATGGAGAGCAAAGGGACCAAAACTTATAGAAAGGCAAGGCACAGCAAGTGAGTTAACTTTACTCTTCTGGATGAGTAAAGTTTCCAGAATCTTGAAAATAAAGGGAGATGCAGAAACTATTAGAATTATTTGTAACATTGATCCTGGAAGAAATATTCTAGCAATGTCCGTTATTTCTATCCCACTCTGGAACTTATGTGAAAACATCTCAGTTCATCTTTCTTTTAGAATCACTACATTACAGTGGACTACATTTCTCCACGTGGATCATGTAATTTAGTTGGCAAACATGCGATTTCTTTCTTTCCTTCAGCATAGTTACATCTGTTACTAAACAAATATTCTAAGCCAATAGTCTCAAAGTATTATCTGGTCCTTGATACCATTTAGTCATGTCTATGATATCAAAATTACTTTCACAATACTGCAAAGATGTTATTTTTATTTACTCTTATTCTTTCACAAGAGTACAGTGGGGTCTTTCCAACAAATTGAAACATATACAAATATGCAGCACTCTTCCATTAAGTCAGACATTAAAAAGCTTTTTAAACAGCTTTTGAACATCAACTTTTTTCTTTTTTTAAAAAATGTAGTTATGTTTCATAAAAATTAGGTTATGTTGCCACATTATTATTTTTGTCACTTTAGTGAATTAATAAATAAATAATTCTTCTGAGCTTTAATTTCTGATTCAATATGTATCAATCAATGTAACCAAACAACCAAAAGCTCCTTTGGGTCTTCAACATTTTTTAAGTATATAAAGTGATCTTAAGATCAAAGTATTTGCAAAATACATTTCTAATCAATTGGGCTATGAAGAATAATTGATTGTTGACTATGTGGAGAAACTAATCACAGTTAAAACAAAAGAAACAACAACAAAATATTTTGGTTTTCTGAAATGCCAAAGGAGAACAGATAAATAGATAGACTATTTTTTTTTAATTTTCTATGAGAGTTACTGAGAATGTAACTGGCTTAAAATGTATATTTTTCTAAACAGCAAGCTATTATATATTTATTAGGAAAGGTGCTTACTTTATTCACACTTAATTTCAGACACCTCCTTTATTCTGACTTTCTTCCTGAAATACTACTTGATTACTCCAGAAAATTAATGCATAAGTATTGGGCAACTACAAAAAAGCACACTGAGAGAATCATATTGTTTTAAGTCTTTTTTTAAATCAAACAGTTCTATTTAATTGTTTGGTTACCTATGTTTTAATTTGCTTAATTTAAAAAAATTTTTAATTAAATTTTAAATTATATGGCAACTTAGGAGATGGAATATGTTATAATGATGCCTTTTTTAAATAATGCCTATTTTAAATATATGTTTTAATTGTTGGGTGAATTTGCAAGTGTCCTGTATTTATCTTCTGTGAATTGTTTGTTTTTCTCCTAGGCTCAGTTTCTTTTGGAATACTATCATTCTTATTATTGGCATATAGGAGTTCTTCATAAACTAAGGCTATTCAAACTTGTCTTTATTGTAAATATTTTCAAGTTCTTTATTTACCCATAAACATAATTTAAATTTTTTATCATATTAACTTTTATTTATATATGGTCAACAAATCTCTTTCCTTTATTTGTTTTAATTTTATACTTAGAAAGTAGTTTTCTTTACCACTATTAGCCAATAGCCTGCATTTTCTTCCAATTTTGTTGCTTGTATCCACTTTATACATATTTCCCTAATCTGCCTAGAATTCATATGGTATGAGGTGGTAATCTAAAAGCTTGTTGTTGTCATGACTTTTTATATAGCTGGTTGTTTCAGCACCATTTGTTAAATAACTGATCTTTCCCCCCGATTAACCACATACTTCATGGCCATATGTGTTAGTTCAAGGCTATTCTGTTTTCTTCTGATGTACCTGCTGATTCAAACACCAGTTCTAAACTATTTTAAATACTTTAGGTTTATAGCATATTTCTTATATTATCATAAAATGCCTTGTCAAATTTATCTGGACTAGTCTTACTAATTTAGACATTCATATAAATTTACAACTACATATCATCATCACACCAGCTTTTTGCTCAAACCATCCACCAAAGAACTTGTATTTTAATCAAAACATTACTAAAGCTAAGGATACTCAAAGTTAATACATCTACTTCCCTTTATTTTTCAATTATTTTAGGATGAACTGACATCCTAAATACAGTCAGCTTTTCAAACATAAATCTAGGATGTGTTATTGAAGTTACTATTTTAGCATTTTTTAAAAACTGTATATTTAAAGCATTCCAATTATAAAATGTATAATTTATGCCTAAGTCACCATAATAATTTATGCCTAAGTCACCATAGTTTACTGTCCTTTTACATATGTTATTTTAATCACTCTTCATAAAATCTACAAGAGTTTTTGCCCTATTTTAGATGAAGAAATGCACTCTGAGTGGTTAAGTGACTTGCCAACATAATGAACAATGTTTTAAATGGTAAAAAATAAATAAAACCCACAGTAATTCTGACTTCTAATTTCATTTCCATAGAATATAGTGTGCTAAAAAGACCTAAAGTTACTAAGTCTGTCTCTCTACTTCAAACAAGACTCTCCTATAAACATTAACTTCCTGTTTTATCCATAGAGTTTCCATTTAATAGGACAGGAAATATATACATGAGATCTGGGTGGAACTGCCTTCAAGTTTAATGGAAGTAAACATAAAAACTTGAAAACCACATCAGCTTTTGCTGAAATGTTAGGCTTCGTGGGTTAGGGATCGTAGAAACAACCATTTTATTGCTTGTTGGAATTAAATCTAACATATTGATTTCAGCTCTTCCCAAACAAATAATTTGATAAAATGCTCATTTAACTGCTCTTATTATTAATTTGCTTTTAAGGTCCCTCTGCCATGTGGCATCAAGGAGCAAAACAGATCTCTCCGATTATAACAGTTTATTGGTGCACGGCAAGTGTAAACCACCAGGGTCCCTGGCAACAGTAAAATGGCAAATTAAACCAAAACCACATGCAAGTCAAGTGAGTGACTAGTCAATGAGCATTTAGGCAGGGATGCCAAGCAAATAAACAGTCAGTCCATTAGTCAGTTATTGCCAGCACTAAATGAATAAAACTCTTAAGAAAAAGTCATGGCAGTGTGGTGACAATCTGTGTTAGGTTTGTCGAGTCCTGTGGAAATGGCTGAAATGTTCACCTGGCTGCTGTGAAACAGTGGAATGTAGGTACAGTGGCCAGGCTGAAAGATGCCTCTTATTTGAGAGCTGCTGATGAGCTCCAGTCACTTAATGGCATCCTGAAAAACAGCTGGCACCTAACTCTCAAATATTGATTTAGTGTTTACAAATCTGCTTCAGTTTCTAGGCAAACAGCTTCTATCAACATAGTGTACCATCTGGTTTGATGACTCAAGTGTTTCAACTACACTTTTCCCCAGGTGTGGGCACCATGATTAATTTGAGCAATTTATTGCATCGCTTCACTTCCGGTAAGGTAGTTAAAGACTGGACTATGTTAATTACAAATTTTGGATTCTGGGAGCATATTTTTCAGATCATTGTTAATAAATAGCAAGAAAAGAAATTACAGCCAATGATGTGTGTGGTTCCAGTAAGAAGATGATAAGTCTAAATCCTCTTAAGCATAAATTTTCAGGGCAAGGAGGAAATAGATTTTACAGGCAGTGTGTACTTTTGTTATGCCACATTTACCACACATTATCAAAGGCAAACATGGGGAAAGGAGAGGTTTTGAGGAGACAAACAAGTGTTGGACCTTCTGCAAACAGCCCTAGTGATTCTAAGAATGGTAGCCAGGCAGAGTCTAGAAGAAGAGTTCAGGTGAACCTCAAAGTGTGTGGAATTCAGGCAGTAAAAAACACTGTCATTAAAACTTTACATTCCTTTTTCACTAACAGGATTTGGCTGCCATGTTGTCCTACCAAGGTGATGCTGATGACTGCAATTCATCAAGCTGTTTTGTTGTTTGACTGAGCTGGCCTCTCCATTAAGCATGAAAGAACTTTGAAGGGTTTATAGAATGAGGCTTGGGAAGAGTTGAACACACTGTGCTAGCTCTTCTTTGATAAGCTGTTAGGAGACATAAAGACTAAGTAAAGTGAAGCAGGTTTATCCGTTTTCCTCTGATAACCCTTTACTCAAATTCATACTTGATATAAGCAAAAGAGTACAACTCGTGCTATTGGATTTTATCAATGCTTCTTACATAAGAATCTCATTCTTAGCTTCATCTGCCTCTTCACTTTTCTCTTTGATCATTTTTTTCTACTTAAATTTATTTTGTTTTATGGTTACTCCACTGATTCTACTGTTAATACTTTTTTGGAGCAATGTAACTTATAAATAATTGCATGAATAACTACATTCCAGTACTCCTCTCAGAATTTCCTTCCCTCCCCTCCTGACTACACTCTGTGTTGTTGTACTTCTGATATTTGATGACATGTGTCTGCTAGTTTATAAAAACAGTAAATAAGTCTAAGGGGAAAATCATTTGGCATCAAGTTAATTTGTCTGCTGTATCATTGACCTCATTTGTACCATGAAACAAATTGAGCCAACTGAGTCATGAAAACTATTTCAAGAAAAATTACAGCTCTCTTTGAAGAATATAACTATGATTTTTTTATTTAGATGGTGAATTTGTCAGGATTACTTAATAAATGGCAAGGAGTTCATAATTTCTAAGGTAGATTTTAATTCCACTATCCTTAATATTTCTAATGAATTCTTTTTCCTTCTATAACTACATTAGTAAAGTTAGGATGAAAATAAGTAGCCATACATGTGCACTTGTTCTCTTCAAGCAGTATATATTCCCACAAAAGACTTTAATACAAGGATGCTTGCAGCTAAGAAGAGAGTTTCTCCTATTGTGAAGCCCCACATAGGAGGAATCTAATTGATAAAAATGAAATCATTTAACATAATTTGTCCACAATACACCCTAAGAAATGTGTTTGAGTTATGCAAGTTACTCTATGACTACAATTGTGATGATACAGTCCTTCATTCAAACATTTATTCAAGGCCTACAATGTATTATAATCTTGGAAATGAAGTGTTACTAAAATATAAACTCAAGGATTTTTGAGTAGAGTTAGGGAGACAGGCAGGTAAGGAGGCAATTGTAAGACAAGGCTATAAATGAGAAGGCCGAGATATCCAAGGGGGTTAAGTCTCCCCACTCTGCCTTGGGGCAGGGATTTAAAAAAGGCTTTCCAAAAGACAGAACACCCAAGTAACCCAAGAAAAGTTTGTGTTAGCCAAGTGAAGAAGTGGAGATGGGCATTCGAGGCAGAGAGAACAGTACATACAATGGCCTGGAGAGCTGGGAACTCAGTGTAGCTAACAGTGAGTGTGAATGAGCCCAGTACAGCAAGAGATAAGGTCAGAGGGGAACCTAGGCCACGAGGAACTACTGAAATGCTTTAAACAGGACATAATCAAATGTGTGCTTCAGAAAGCACATTTTAGATGAGTGGGAGGGCAAGACCAAAAGCAGAGAGGTAGGAAATGATTACAGCAATTGAAGTGACCTAGTCTTTATAGCGTACAAAATTTACTAGAGTCCAAAAAAATATGAATGGTTATTTTGCAATGCCCTGCTGGATCTTTCAAACCAATATGAAAGAAGAGAAAATCAGTAAAGAAAAGGGTGAAGCAAAAAAAGGATATTTTATGTTCAAATGTCCCAACTCTGTTTATTCTCAATGTCCGCATTCTGACTGATAACTCCTTCACTAACTCTTCCAAGTCCTAAAATTAATCAGATAAACTCCAATCTCTTTATATGCCCCCAAACAGGCACTATATTCCTATGTAGGCTTGGAAAGAGTATGAGAAAGTTTAATAAGATTTTCAGAAAAAAAATCTGAGGAGAATCTAAAATATAATGGGGGTAAAATTCACCGCACTCAGGTGTTAAGGAGACTGAAAAGCTACAGTTGAGATTCCAGCTTTGATGTCCAGTCAAAGATTAGTTACCTTGGCTATAACAGATTTGGGGGTATCCTCTATCCAATTCCTCTGCTTTATAATCTCAAAGCTCTAAATATATATACTGCTGTTCAAATATCTTGGTTCCGAAAAAAATTATTTCACTTGGTAAAATTCTGGTAATTTTTAACTTAAAGTCTCCCATACTGTGATTTATAAGATGTTCCTGTTTTCCTTCCAATTATGCCTTTTCCACTGAACTCCACACTCCACCATCACCTGCCCTATCCTCCATACACCCAGATATAAGCAAGGCTTTAGGCTGCCACACTTTCCATCTCTTTCTTCAGCAACCATTGGCCATCTGCAGTGTCCTGGATCCTCTGGGTGAGAAGACCATTGATACATCAGCTTTCCTAAGACAATTCCCTTAGATTTAAAGGAATCCTTCCATGACATTGTAATAACCTCTATCCATAGACTCCTGCCATTTTCTCTGCCCATGGGTGACTTGTATGTGAATCTCTTCCTGTTAACTATTGCAATTCCTTGAGTAAATCTCAGTAGCTCTCCCTGATAGGGGCTGTTGTTGCCCTGCCCCAGATCTCCTTTCTCAGTTTACTTATCCCCCAGCCACTGAGAGTGCTTACACCATACCTTCTCTGAAGCATTGCCCTCACCTGACAGGAACCATCTCACCCAAGGATGCCTGGGAGGATAAACCGCTCCTGTTCCTAGTACACAAGGACTGGTGCACGTGGGGTTTCAAAAGGCCCCAAATCCCAACTCACTATCTGAAGACAGGCCAACTCTGCCTTGCAAGTTATACATCAGCTAGAGAGTAGACTTTACCTGAAGCCACATCCTTGCTAGACTCTTTCTACCTCTCTAATTTTCTCCAAAGAGCTCTGCCTCCAAAAATTGTGTGCACCAAAAACCCTGTCTCAGTCTCTGTGTCTAAGGAATTCAATCAAAGACATCTATATCAGGGCAGACCTCATCATTGCCATCTTCCCTTTTTGTTCTAGGTGAGCTCTTCCCTGTGTGTCTGTGCCTATGCAAAGGCAATGACAGAAATCTTAATGTGCTAGACACCTTCTGTACCACATGACCAACTCTGGATGCCTAGAAACAGGTCGTCTGCTTCTTTGTGTTTTAAAAAGCATATCCCAATATTTTTCTGCTTATGAAATTTTCAGGTTTTTATCACATTTTGAGGGCACTGCCCTCAGATAATTTCCTCAAACCCTTAGCTGTTGTGCAGAGCTCTGGTAACCAGCATATCTGGAGTTCATTCGTGAATTTCATTTGTTGGGCCCTTGTAATCACTGCTCACAAACACTGAACTAAGTGCCTTACATACATGAATATAATTAACTGCACGAAGATCCCATGGGATTTACAACACTATCAGTCACAATAGTGGATCAGCAAAGTAAAGTAATATTGCTCATAAGTATATGTAGAAGTCAGAATTCCACAGTCCAGACTCTTAACCCATAGGTTGACCCTTCAAAGTCTTTTCTGAGCCTGCTTCACCCACTTAGGAGTATATTCTCATTGACAATTTATGACTGTTTGCCTTTATAGGGTAATCATTTAGAATCTTTCCTATTTAAAAGTGCAGTAAACCAAGTAAAGTCAAAACAAAAATAATTTTTGGTAAAAGAAGAGGAGCATGCTTTGGAGTAGGAGTACAATATAGTAGTTAAGGCCTCATTCCACTTAAATTTAAGGTCTGACTCTGCTATAACAAATGAGGTGTGATATCAGTCCAGTTAACAAGCTTCTCTGAGCCTCAGTTTTCTCATCTTTAAAACGGGTAAAATTATGCCTAATTCAAGGGCTGTTGGAAGAATTAACTGAATTGGTGCATCCAAAATTCTTAGTGAAATGTTTAGCATTTAGCATGCAGCAAGCGCTTAATACAATAATTGCTATTGTTTGATTTTCTAAATCTCATTTTATATATATTCTGTCAACTTTATTTCTTAGAGAAATAATTTCCTTCTGCTTGCCTCTACATAAAGTATAACGGATTGTGTTTTAAATTTTGGTTTACATTTCATTCTTGCTATTTCTCTCTCCCAGGTATAATCGGTGTAGCTATAATTCCACCTGGAATAAGACTTCGTCCCAACTGTGATTCTTCAATATCCTTCTTCAGGTTGAAGCCAGGTCCACACCAGCTCCACACATATTCCATCCCCAAAGCTGCTAGCTGAATCAGTAATGGTAACAACCCTTCTGTTATCTGGCATTCAGAGGTTCCCATCTCACACTTAATGTGGAACCATCTGTACACATTGTCTGCTCACAGCATTGACCAAATGCTTCCAAAACTCGTTAAGAAACTATTCAAAAGAAAAACAAATTATATTAAGTTTCTCATGAAAGTCCCCAAATTTCCAAGGCTTATTTTTAAACCACATTCTCCACTTGACTTCAGAGCCCAACCCCTCTCCACTGCCAAAGCCTTGCAGGTGTGGTTGGTTGCCTTGCTCATTAGGTGGAGAGAATTAAGAACCTGACCAAGTGATGCAGCAGTAATCTCTATTTACTCTGATTTCTCAAGCCCTCTCTTCTTAGTCTAAGCTTTTAGGTTTAGGAAAGCAAAGGTGATTTTTGAGTCTTGGCCAAATCTTCCTTTTTTGTGCCTGCATTGTGAAAAGTAAACATCATTAACCTATGACCAAGGAAATAAGAGTCACTTTGAATTGTTTTCACTCTAAGATTAGTTGTTTGATGAAATCTGCTTGCACAGAAAAAGATTATAAATATACCTGGACAGTTTTTAAGGGAAGTTCAGTCACAGTGCAGACTTAATTTTTCTTCTTGTCCTGAATATTCAACAATTCCTCATTTCTATCTTGCAATTCCAGTAAAACACCATACAAGTGTCAGGGTGTGCTTATGCACTTTTTTCTTCAGGCATCAAATCTAAACTATACCTAAAAAAACGTGATCTTTTGTTTTTCCATCAGAAGTCCCTGATTCTTTTCATATAGTAAAAGTAGTAGATCCTAAAGTCAAGGGAACCACAGTGATTTCAGCCTTCGGCTTTGATTTCCTTAAATCAGCTGTGCAGTTACCTTCCACCCAGGAGTGTTTTGTAGCTGAACAACACAATATTGTTTTCTTCTATTCAGTGACCTTTTAAAATCTTCTTCAGGACTTTAAGTTTACATTTTGTTGTCATCTGCCTGGCAGCAGGCAGTGCAGGTGGCAAATGGAATCAGGTGGGAAATTTGGCAGCTGAGTTAATTAATGGATGGTAGTTTGGAGTGTTGTCAAGCTGCCAGCGGGGCTGTAGGTGCTTTGGGCACAAGTATGCAAAGATGTTCTGTAAGGGTCAAAATATTTGTATTTCTCACATTACTTTGACTTTCCTTTTCTGGGCATCGATACCTAGGGAAATGTATTCAAATTAACCAGATGTTATTTCTAGTCATAGATGACCGGCACTTGCACCTTTCTCAATGTCTTATCAACTTTTTTATGTGAAAGAACTTGTTGGAATAGAGTTTACATACTCCTTCAAAGAGTTTCCTATTATTCCACAGCTTTTTAAAGACAGAAATGAACCTACTTTATCTGCTTGCTTACTTTCAGTTACCATTTTGAGCCAGGAAATACAGTTTCCTATGTTGTCTAGATTTTTGTTTCTCTTTGAAGTCCTTCTCCTCCCCCTACCGCCTTAGGCTTTCAACATGATTTTCCCATTAGGTATTATTAGATATGATTTTCCCATTAGTTCTTATTTATCGCCCTTCAAATTACCTCAGGTGGGTTAGATAGACAGATAGATGATAGATAAAGGACGATAGCTAGTTAAATTTAATAGACAGAACCAAAGGTTCCCAGTGTTTCTTGCTGTTGGTGAATAAATGAAAACGTTTTGGAAGAAATTAAGCATTTTGACAACAATCTGTAAAGTGTTTTTATGCACATGATTAATTTTGATATTTGTCTACAGTGGCTATAGGGAGGCTATTCACAGTAAACTAAAAGGCCATGTTCTTCATTACCACTATCAGAGATGTAAAATCTACATTAGAACTGCAACAGTTCCTCTATTAAACAATAAGAGAGAATAGTACCTATTATCTGCCAATAATATTTTATGTATAATCATCTATACATAAAATATTACATCTATACATAAAATAACTTGGCAGCATTATAAGATAAATTTATGCTATAGTCATTCATTTCAGGTATTTTACATACTAGCATATAATATGTAATTAACTCTTTGGCTACTTAATAAGTATTCGACTATTCCAAATATTTAAATTAATGTTTATTTTTTCAAGACACAGATAACTGAAATTAAAAAGTAAAATTAATGTTATCATTACTATTGATATTCTTATTTTTCACTTTATGTACTAAACGAGTATCTAACATTATGAAATTTAAATAAAGCATTTTTAGGAAAAATATGTATCCCAAAATGAAATTATGTATTTTATGTTTTAGAATTCAGTCAGTTACCCACTAAATCATTATATAACGCATGTTTGAGGCATTACAATATGTCTTGAGATGGACAGGGGATACGGTTTGAGTCTGTGTCCCTGCCCAACTCTCATGTTGAATTGTAATCCCCAGTATTGGAGGTGAGGCTGGTGGCAGGTGATTGGATCATAGAGGCAGTTTCTCATGGTTTACACCATCCTCCTTGGTGTTGTGGTGAGAGTGAGTTATCTTGAGAAGTAGTTGTTTAACGGTGTGTAGCACCTCACTCTCTTCGTCCTGCTCTGACCATGAGAAGACTTGCCTGCTTCTCCTTGCCTTCCACCATGATTGTAAGTTTCCTGAGGCCTCCCCAGCCATGCTTCCTATACAACCTGTGGAACTGTGTGCCAATTAAATATCTTTTCTTATAGATTACCCAGTCCCAGGTATTTCTTTATACCAGTAAGAGAACAGATTAACATAACAGCTTATACACTTAAATTACAATGTAGAGTAACCAATATTTATTGATTTTCTTTTCTCAGGTAGCACTATACTAAGCTTTCGCCTTGAAAAGTGAAAGGCACAGTCCTCTGAAATAGCTTAGTTTATTTAAAGGGAGACATAAAAGAGAGTAGGTTATAAAAATAGATGGTAATAAATATTATGATAAAGATGAGTTCTGGAAGCTATGGGAGTTCTAAGTTAGATTAAGAGGAAAGAAAATTTCCCAAAAAACATAATGCGAAACATGAATTCTATATTATAACAATGCTTCCAAAATACACTGAATGCTTACTATACGAAGGAATATGCATACATATATGTATATATACACACGCATTATATGTATTTGTGTATATATATTGTGAAAATATGTTTCTTCATGTGCTATCTTTACACACTCTCTGAGATATATTTATTATCACACTTTATAAATAGAAATTAATAAACTGACCTTAGCCATAAAAGTAGTCAGAAGCAGTATTCACCTGAAAGGAACCCAGGTCTGGCTGATGATTTTTTCTTTATTTTTATTTTTATTTTTTATAATTCATTTATTTTACTTTAGGTGCATCTATATCTGGCTTCTCTCCCCATGTTATCCCTCCCCAGTCTCCAGCTGATGATTTTTCAACCACCTCTCTACTATTTTCAATTCTACATAGGAATCAATACAAGTAAAGCACAGAGGAGAGGAAAAGCAGAGAGTATTGAGGGAATTCCAAGTAATTTGGAATGAGTAGAAAACTCAGATAGGTGAGGGAATGGGGCCAAGAGAATGAGGATAGAGGACCAGGCAGTTCAGAAGTCCATAGCTGTGGTCAGAAAATTGCATTCTATCCCACAAGCTATGGAGAAACTGGGAACATGGTAAGCCATACAGTGTTATGATTAGAAGCACGGTCTTGAACAATGACTCTGTCAGCAAAAATTAGTCAAGGAATAGCAGAATATAGATAGTAATTTATGGTTGAAGTAAGGAAAAGAGAGAGTAATGGATCTAAATTGACCTCTAGATGTGCAAATGGAGGCCAGGAGGGGAGCCCTGGAAAGCAGTGGTGCCTTTCAGGGAGATAGAAAATGTAATAGAGGGGAGAGCTGAAGAGCTCTGATTCAGAAATGGAGTGTCTGCAGTGAATATAGGCGGAGGGAGCTGTGGCGCTCATGCGCCTATGCTGATGTAATATGAAGTGCTGACAGTGCATTAAGAATAAATGCTTTGCAAAAGGAAACGCTGAAACGATTTTAATACAAAAAATGACAAATTTGGGAATCTAAATTTCGAATAGAGCAGACAATGTGTTGGAGGATTGAGTAACGTCTGTTCAGGAAATAATTACCTCTCTGGAAAGAATCAGGATGGTAGTTTGACAAACTCTCTGTCTAGAGTTTCTTTGTTAAGATAATTTTATCACATCGAATACTCTCTTTCTATGCTATTCTCATGTACAGACTGGGAAGTATGTTCCATAGATGCACAGAAACAAGTAAAGTAGGAAATCAGTGGAAACACCACAGTTATCTTTATTATATTTTACTTGCTCTATTATTATACTTTGTATACATATTATTGACTTTTTTATATTGAGCACTTTGCTGAATGATTTCCCATGAATTATATTTAAATTTATCTATAAATTACATATGCATTTATAACACATACATACACATATATGCATATATGTATATATATATAATTAGCAAATATTTCATTTTTTAACCCAGAAATTGGAACTGGGTTATGACTTTTCACAAACTATGTGGCTTGGATCCTAAGATCCAATTCAATACATATGTATGGAGGAGAGTATACTGTTAGCTGTCTTGAAAGAATTAACAGTATTTTAGAACACTGTTTTTTAAACTTTGTGCAAATGATTTGCCTGGGTATCTCATCAAAATATTGATTCCTAAGTCAGTAGTCCAAGGCAGGATCTGAAATTCTGCTTCACTCTTATGACCCTAGGTGATGCCTTAGCTGTCGATCTGCAGGTCACAATTAGAATAGCAAAGTTTTAGAGAAAATCAACATGTATCTAACTGAACACAATACCATATGAAGTCAGTATTAGCAGAATGAACAAAGCACTATGAAAGCCCCTAATTACAGATTATATTTCATAGGTCTAGACTCAGACTTTGAAATGAGAGATTTACACTTATTCTGTAACCAGGGAATGGCTGTTGACAGGCTGTTTAATTATTTTCAGAAAGTGTTTCAAATCTTTAGCAAGAGAATCAACCTCTGCTCTAAAAATCTGAGTTTGAGTAAATATATCTTTTTAAAAGAGCCCTCTTACCATTAGCTTCAAGAGGAGGTGAAAATTACAAAATGCAAACTTTGATGAAGTCAATTATTTTAGTGCTAAATCGTGAAAAATGATGAAACTAAATGTAGCAATAAATCACAATACAAGAAAGGATGATAGATAAGTCCTGTATTTTTACTCGAGTAAATAGATCTTAATTCCAAGTTGAAAATAAGAGATTTTTAGTACAATCTGAAGAATGGACCTGTGGAGAAGACTCTATTCTTTTTTTTCAGTAATGAACATGGAAAGACACAGGAGACAGCAACATGCTATGTTTTTAAAGATCAGGCTGCAGCATGGAAAGAGGCCGGGTGACTGAGCCTCTGAGGTCTCTGGGCCTGTGTTGGCTGGGGAATTGCAAGAAAATCAATTAAAGGTAATTAACCCAGCAGTAGTTTTCACATAAAGGATAATTCAAGCAAACTAGAAATAGCTGAAAGTGGAGCCAGCACTGCTAAACTATGTGTAGGTCTCTAGTGCTCCAGTGGAAAGTAGACATGAAATGAATTGAAGCAGCAACTGATACGAGGCACGGCGGTGAAGCAGGAGCTATTGAATCACACTGCAGAATAATATTATCTTTACAAACTCTCTTCTAATCTAATTGGCCATTTTTGTTCATTTAGAAATATATAGTAATAATTCTTTAATTAGTTTTAGCAAAACCATATATATACACACGTATTCACACACATATACATATGATTGATTCTATTTTTGTTTCTTTCAAATCACTTTTTTTAAAACTGCTGCATGGAGAGTCAGAAGCACAGATGCTGAGTCTGTTTAAAATGGCCTAGAAAGCAAAGCACATGCTTTAATCTGATGTCTAGGCTGCATTTTAAAAAATTGGATTGAAAAGGATTAGATTAGATTAGACCTTCTGGATTTAAAAATGTTAAAGCTCCATTTATGCTTTAACATAATCTCTTTCTACTCTCTGGAGCCATCAAGCAGAACAGGCTTGGTTAGCTTTTTTATTATTATTAAATTTTAGACCTTTTTTTAACATCCTACTTTCATATTTGTAATAGAAAGAAATCCTCAGAGACTGAGCTAAAAGTTCTTTTGACCTACTGCTAAAGGGGAGAGTATGGAAACCTTCTGATTTTTACAATGGCTTTATGTGTTTGCACACACACACACATGCACACACGAATAAGAATAACTAGTTTTTATATTCAAATTGCAGTGCATAATTTTGAATACTAAGCACTTTTCTGAAGTCATAGCTGCTAGTAAAATAACAATTTATTATAAAGCTTAAATTGAAACCTCTATGAAACTTTGTACACTATACCCCAATTTGACATACCGATTAGTTCCAATCTTTGTAAATAAAAAAGACAACTAACTATATGCCATTTTCAGACTATTGAGGTTCTGAATACAAATAGGTTCGTTTTGTAGCATTGATGGCCATAGATCATATAAATAGAAAATATAATTATATTTTAGATTATACAAAGTATTGTGAGGCGGAAAGTTGAAAAATCTTTTTGCATAATTATTGCAAAACTTTAGCATATAGCTTTTTATTGCTTAATATGTAATTTTGTTTCTCTAAAACATTCTCAGAAAAGAGCTGAGATAGACTTGTAAGCATTTGTAAATTTGTTATCACTGCACTTGGGCTAATATGTCTTCTCAAAATTACAGTGATTACAAATGATCAGTTAGATTCATGTAGCATCAACAGTTTGAGATTTATGGCTTATCCCAAGTAAAGAAGTGCTGTCATTTATCTAAGGCATAAACAACACTGCTATCTAACCAAAAAGCCTGAGGATACTAAAAACTTTAAACTGAACAAATTATTTGTAACTAAATTTTAAAAACTGGAACATGAGAAAGCTTAGAAAAAGAAATATTAGTTTTCTTACAGTTCTTGATGTAAAATTTGATAAACATTTGGTGGAAGGCACTGTAGCACTGCTTCATCTCCAGACAAAAGACTGGTTCACGTTCAGAAAGTAGAATCATCAATAACAACGTTATAACTGAGAATAAAAATGATTTTTTTCTTTTAGAAAAATCTAAAATCCACTTAGTTTTACTTTGTGAGGTCTGTTTTGAGAATTTTGGTAAAATTTTTAGTTTATTTGGAGGAAAAGAAAGGTCATATTCATTATTTCCTTTTTCTCAATTTAAGGAGAGTCTGCTGGTATGCCAATCAGTTAAAGTTTGAGACAGAATCTTGGATTTACCCTTCTTTTTTCATTAAAAACTCTGTCCACACGTAACCAAATAGTTGATCAGGTGAAGTTTCTTTCTGTAGAAATATTCCAGCTAATACATAGAGAAGGAATTATATAATTAGAATATCCTCACTCTGCAAACCCTAATGAAAATTTTAAAAGGATGCATTTAATGATCTACAATAGCTGCTAGCCTCACAAAATGAGAAACAACCAGATACTGTGGGCCTCCTGATAAAACCCACACTACCACAAATTAAGCTTTTTGTCTTTTTAAAACCAATAAATAAATAAATCTCAAACCTGAATTTGACTAAGCATTTTACAGGAAAGATTTGGGACAATAGAACATCTTAAAGAATATAATTGCATGAAATTAGCAACATTTTGATTATGGGACGCTCCATATGACAGACAACAAATAAATTGCTGGGGGATGAGAGTGAAGGAGTATGAGGAAGGGAAAGAAGGAAGGAAAGAGAACACCTATAGCACAGAAGACACTTAAAAGTTGTATCAACCAATTGCAAAGTATGGACCTTATCTCCAACAAATACACTTGTTGAAAAAAAAAAAAAAAAAAGCTAAGCATTATATTCTCAACCAGGTATGTGGCAAATGCAAAATTTAAGAAAGTTGGAAAAAGTATCCTATTCTGAGACGCATTTGTTCTGACAATTTCACAAAGCTGCAAGGAATTTTTCAAAAGTCTTTTTGCCAATGAAAAACAAAAATGACAGTGCATTTAGTAAGGCCTTTACTTCAACCAAGTTAGACAGCCTTTGCCGAGCTTTAGGGTAACACACTAGTTCTTACAAGTGATTGCCACTTTCACAGACCAAATCCTAACAATTTAATAAGATTGCACTAATAAAAATCATTAATCTAGATATCAGCAATGACTCTTTTGGCAGCTAGGAGTGGCCAGAAATAGGTTCTTTTCTGAGACATACAGTTAGCCTTCTGCATGAGACACTTCATTATTTTACATTTATAGAAGCATGAAGATCTTCTTTTAAAAACTACAGCCAGGTTTTAACTCTCGAAAAGAAGAAGAAGAAAAAAAGAAGAAATAAGAAAAAAAATCAAAAACACTAAAATGAAAACTCTGAATTGAGAAAAGATTAAAGCTTTAAACTAATAAATATATTGTAAAAGGAAAATAAAGTATTAATAAGATACACTTTGGTTCCAGAAACTAAATGAGTATAATAAATGAAAACTCTTGTGAATGCTTCTTTCAGTATGAGTTGGAGCATTGTTTTAAGAGACAATTTAATTTCTTTGCCAAAAATATTTATTCTCCATTTTTTATTGATTAACAGTAATTACATATTCCTATAAAAAGTACTCCATGGGATTTCCAACCTATATTTGAGATGAATTTCTTATAGAGAGCATATAGTTGAGTACTGTTTTTGTTTTATTTTTTAATAAACTCTGCCAATCTTTGGATTTTAATTGGTGTGTTTAGACCATTTATGGTTAATGTAACTATTAATTTGTTAAGGCTAAAGTCTGCGTGATTTTGTTGGTTTTCTGTTTGTTCCTTGCTTTTTATTTCTCTGTTTTGTTTTTCCTGCCTTTCTGTGAGCTACTTGAACATTCTTTAGTACTTCATTTTCATTTATCTATAGAATTTTTCAGTTTATTTCTTCACATTCCTTTTTTAGAAGTTTCTCTAGTAGTACATTATAAACACATAACTTACTACAGTCTACTGGTATCAATATTTTATGTTTCAAATGAAATGTAGAAACTTTAACTCCTTTCATTTCTAAGACCTTCCCTTACTTATGATTGTCTTAAATATTTATTCATAGAGAAATTTGTAAGTGTTTTTATGACTTGGTTTTTAATACATTCTGTATTTTATTAGTGTATAAACTTATCGGTGTTACAATTTTTGCTTCAACCATCAAACATAATCTACAAAATTTCAAGAAATAAAAGAAATTCTGTTGTATTTACCCATATTTTTGCTCTTTCCATTGGTTTTCCTTTCCAATTTTTCAAGATTTCTTCTTTCATTTCTGTTTAAATAACTTCTTTTAGCTTTTTTTTTTGCTTTTAGAATAGTTTTCCTGGCCACAAATTCTGTTAGCTTTCCTTCATCTACAAATGCTTAATTTTGCTTTTATTGATAAAGAACGTTATTGCTGGTACAGATTTCTGGTTTGACAGTTCTTTTACTTCAGTATTTGGAAAGCGTTGTGCTGCTTCCTTCCAACCTTCCTGATTCTTGAGGGGAAATCCATGGTCATACAAACTCTATTCCCCTTACAGATAAGATGTCATTTCTCTTCTGCTCTTTTAAGATTTTTTGTTTTGTTTTGTTTTGTTTTGAGTTTTCAGAAGTTTATGATATGTCTTGGGATTAATCTCTTTGGTTTTATCTTTTTGGAGGCTTAATCAGCTTCTTGAATCTATAAACTTAAGTGTCATTTGCTAAATTTGAAAAGTTGTCAGCCATCATTTTATTTTATTTTATTTTTATTATTATACTTTAAGTTCTGGGATACATGTGCAGCTTGTGCAGGATTGTTACATAGGTATACACATGCCATGGTGGTTTGCTGCATCCATTCCCCCATCATCTACATTACGTATTTCTCCTGATGTTATCCCTCCCCAATACCCCCACCCCTGCTATCCCTCCTCTAGCCCCCCAGCCCCTCAACAGGCCCCGGAGTGTGATGTTCCCCTCCCTGTGTCCCTGTGTTCTCATTGTTCAACATGCATTTATGAGTGAGATCATGTGGTGTTTGGTTTTCTGTCCTTGTGTCAGTTTGCTGAGAATGGTGGTTTCTGGCTCATTATTCTATTTTTTACTATTTTTTTTATCATCTCTGTATTCTTCTTTCATGACTTTGATAACCTGAATGTTAATTTTTTTTTCTTATAGTCCTCCAGGTTCTTTAGGTTCTATTCATTTTTTTTTTTTTTTGTCTATTTTACTTCTGTTGCTCATATATAGTAATTTCTATTGTTTTATCTTCAAGTTGCATGAATTATTTTCTCTTCCCTCTCCTTTCTAGGGCAGAGCCAATGCATTAATTTTTTAAAATATTTTAATTATTGATCAGGCGTGGTGGCTCACTCCTGTAATTCCAGCACTTTGGGAAGCCAAGGCAGGTGAATCACTTGAGGTCAGGAGTTCATGACCGGCTAGGCCAACATGGTAAGGCTCGTCTCTACTAAAAATACAAAAAATAGCTCAGCATTGTATCATGTACCTGTAGTCTTAGCTACTTGGGAGGCTGAGGCAGAAGAATCACTTGAACACAGGAGGCGGAGGCTGCAGTTTGCTGAGGTGACACCACTGCACTCCACCCTGGGCAACAGAGTAAGACTCTGCCTCAAAAAAAAAAAAAAAAAAAAAAAAAAAAAAAAAGTTATGATTATTGCATTTTTCAGATCTAAAATTCCCATCTTTTTTCTTTATTTCTTTTACTTCTTTGCCAGGACTTTTTATATATCATTTGCTTCAAATACATTTGTAAATTGTCATTGAAGCATTATTGAGATTGTTGTTTTAAACTCCTCATCACATAACTATAATATCTTTCTCATTTCAGTATTAGCTTTTGTTCATTATAGTTTATCATTCAAGCTGAGATTTTACTTCTCATACTTGGTATGAGAAGTAATTTTTCATTGAAATGTAGATATTTTGGTGTATGAAACTCTGGATCTCATATGAATCTTCCATTAGAGCAGGTGTCCTCTGACAATGTTACTATAGAGGAAGTGGTTTACTGCCTTTTTACTGCCTGGTGAGAAGGAAGTTCCGGTTCCACACATGGCTTTTGTGGACATGCAGGGGTAGAGGGGCTTTTCATTTCTGCTTTTGGGTTGACATTCAAGTTCCCCACTAGTCATCCATGAATATACCTGCCTGGAAGGGGCAGGAAGTTTTCATCGCCACATCTTGCATGGCATCTACTGACACCAAGTTAAAATAATCTCATTATTGCTGGATTGTTGCAAAACTTCCGACTTTCTGCTAGGCCTTTCTGATAGCACCCCTGCAGAAAGTGTGAAGGATACCTAATTACCATTGGACGTCACAGAAGTCCGGACTACTCATTTGATCTTTACTAACACCATGGATGTTAGCAAAGGTAGAATACAGGCCCTCGTTACCTGCTAGCTGGGATGAAAGTCTAGCTCCCCACTTAGAGTTCTTTGACAATATTCTGTGGAGGGTTTAGGGCATGTCGTTAAAGCCTAGCAAAAGTGTAGGTCTAGTGTCCTCACTTGGCCTTTGCTGGTTGAGGTGGGGGGGAACTGATGTATTTTCTGTGGTGTTTAGCTAGAGTAGAGCAGTTACCATCTAAAAAATTTTCTGTCTTGTTGAACTGGCCCTTTCCTTGCTTTTTTCATAAGGAAAGCAGGCTTTTCTTGAGTTTCCCACCCCTTCCCACTCCTGTGGCATTTCTGGGTTTCCAGCTCTTCTGGCACCCAAACTAGGATATCAAAAAGAAAAAGAAAACCCATAGAATTCACTTCTGTGTTGTCACATAGGTTTCAAGATTCTTAAGCAGTTTACATACATATTTTAACCTTTCAGAGACTTATTGTTTCTGTTTTATATAATGTCCAGGATTTTTAGCTGTTCTTTGCAGGAGGAATAGGTAAAAGTACATCTACTCCATCTTCCTGGAAATAGAAGTCACTGATAATATTTTAGTAACTGGTACATTAAAACCATATCAAGGTGGTGATCAACCAAATTGAATTTTCCAGAATCACTGTTTGTTTTAATTATTTTATACCATTGATAAATAACTAGATGTTATGAGGGACAGTGGTGGATAATAGTGAAACACACAGACTTTTGATTTAAGCATCTCTTACTTTGAACCCTGATCTGGATTTTAAGAGGTGCATAATATTCATAAAATTACTTAACACTTTTAGAACTAATTTTCCACAACTACAAAATAGAAATAATAATAGCTGCCTAATATAGTGGCTGTACAAATTCAGTGCAACAATATAAATAAATAGTACCTGATACAATAAATTAAAGCTATTATAATTTTAAAATATACGTTTCTCTTTTAAGTTATCCTTATATGAAATGATAAATTACTCCTCAGAGCACTAATCGGTACTTTTCTGTCTTGAAGTGGTGAAGTGGAATAAAGAGTTTTTAAAAAGTATTTTCTTCTTGATGCACCATGGGATCAGATTATAGAGAGCATTTGAATTGTTTAACAACCAGACATTGCTGCAGATGAGCACACTGTAAGCTCTGAGAATGCTTTTGAAAGTATCTTATATTTTGGCCCATGACTCACTCTTTGACATTAATTCTTCTCTATAAGGGATTAATGTACTCAAGAATCAATATGCTTTCAGACAGATCCTAGATGGGTGAGTTTCTTTGCTGGTCAGTATTTTCATTATTTACAACTTATGTCAGCAATATTCCCTACTCGTCTAACAGTATTTGAATTTATTCTCTTATTTTAGTCCTGAATGTTGAACATTACTCTAAACGTCTTTTATAACTTGATTTACCAAGAAAGCAGATTAGGAATTTTTTTAAGATTCAGAGGCCCATATAGGGGAGCAATTAGAAAGAGCGTACTATTCAGTTCTGTATCCTAGTTACATGGGGTGAATATTTTGAGTTGTTCTGCAAATATTAATATTTACATTTAAAACAATATATTTCTCAGTACCACCAAGTTATTCTATACAAATTTTTTCTCAGTCTTTTTTCATTATGACAGATATCTTCTATCATTTTCCCTCTTGAATTCCATGTTTTAATGAATTTTGTCTTATGTGTTTATCTAATCAATATTTAATTATATTTGCATTATTCATATTTTGTATGCTTTCACAGTGTTTACATATAGTGCTTAAGAATATATGACATAGTTCACATCTTGATTTGTAAATGCCATACCCACTAAAATGAATCAAGATTCCTTAGAGAAAGGGCAAATTCTAGGACCAGGGCAAAGAAAGTATGAGATGATTCTATAATATATTTTTGTTCTAGAAAATAAGGAAGGGTGCAACAAATCAGGAGGTCATGTAAAAAATGACCCAAGAGTCAGCTTGAAAGGGTTCCTACAGGCCAAATCTGGAGCAATTTGAGCATAAAAGTGAATAATTACAGTAATGGATTTCAAAATCCACTGATTTAAAAAGAATCCATGAGTCTATACTGAAAATATATACATGTATGATACATAAATGAGAGGAAAGGGGAAGATCTTTCTTACAGTATATTACATATATATACACACACATATATATAATAAGTGACAGATATTATGAGTTGAATTGTCTCCCCCAAAACTCATATGTTGAATTCCTAACAGCTGGCATCCCAGAATGTGACTGTAATTGGAGGCAGGATCTTCAATGAGATATTTCAAAGTGAAAATGAGGGTAGGCCTTAATCCAATATAATCAGTGTCCTTATAAAAAGAGAAAATTAGGACATAAACAGCATAGAGAAATGACTGAGTGAGGTAAAGACACTGAGAGGGCACTCATCTTCAACCCAAGGAGTGAGGCCTCAGAAAAAAATGAAACAACCTCCAGAATTGTGATAAAAGAAAAAAAAACTTGTATTGTTTAAACTATCCAGCATGTAGGATATTGTTATGGTACCCTGTACAAACTTTACCCAGTATAAAAATTCTTTAAAAAGAATTTAAAAATCTACTTTTTAAAAAGAATTATACAGCCATCATAGTAATAAATTGATTCAAGAAAGAATTAAAATGCATGCATTGCATAAAGTTTGAGAATGGATAACATATTTACATGATTGCAGGATATGTCTGATTTATTACTTATTAGTTTCAAAGGAAAAAAAATATTTACAATGGAGAAACCTGATGAACACCTCAACCAAATGATCAGCATTGACATCATTGTTAATGGTACAAACTGATATTTATGTGCCCCCGATGTGAGGCACTAAGAAAGACAATTAGTAGGCATTCAGTACTCCCAACAAAACCATAAAACTTGTATTGAATCATGAGAAACAATCAGATAAACTCAAATTGAGAAATATTGTTAAAAAAATGACTGCTCTGTGTACTCTACAATGTCAGTGTCACAAAAGAAACAGAAAGGCTAAACTAGTCTGGCAGAATAAAGAATTAGTCTAAAGGCTATAAAGAAGTTTTCATGGATAATTGTCAAAATTGGAATTTGGACTATGTATTAGATAATATATCAGTGTTAAAATTACTAAATTGATAATTATACAGTGATCAAATAAAACGTCCTCCTTGAAAAGTGATGTCTGCAAAATAGGGGAACTAGAAATCTCAGCCCTCATTTCCCCATAGAAACACTGATTCAAGAACAATATGTGAACCAAAATACCTTTATGAAGATTCACAAACGTTGCAGTACCCCTGGTGAGGCCAAAGCAAAGAACAGCTACATTGAAAAGGGTAAGGAACAATTTACTTTGCTCTTCTTGCATCAGCTACCTGCCTGAGTCAGTTCAGCTCAGCACCAAGAGAGAATGCTCTGGCATATGGTTTGTTTCTCAGGGGAAAGTGAGAGTGAAATGTGCTTCCAATATTCCAAGTTTTTGGAGTGCAGCTTGAAGTAGTCTTTTCTGTATTACCTCACACAAAGCTCTGAGGGAAGCAGCATAGTTTGATAGTTAGAATACCTGGAGACTGCTAAGAACATAGGAAATTTGCAAATGGATTGCTGTCACCAGTATAACTCAGCATGAATGGGGAAGGCAGACAATCTGAGGCCTCCACAGGGAGACAGAAAAGTAGAGTATACATCCAGCATTCTGGCCCTTCAGTAGTCTGTCTGATGGACTGGTTGCTATCTCACCTCACTTGGAGCACTGACAGAAACAGTATGGGTTGGATATTCTGGGTTGCTGAGAGAAGGTAGAGCAGCAAACATCTTGATGTGCTTGACATAGCTCAGCATAATCAAAGGAATGCACACAACTTGAGGATTCTCCCAAGAGGGTGACAGGAGCGAAGTGAGTCCAGCATTCTTGCATTTTGAAAGGCTACTTGAGAAACTGATATTTGGCTGACCTGACTTGGGGTGCTGACAGGAAGCCAGCATATACTAGATGCCTGTTGGCTGCTGAGAAGCAGGAAGACTGGGGCAACTCGCTACTATAAAACCAGCCAACTTACAGTAATAGCACAGGTGCTAGAGGAAGCAAGAGATTATGCACTCATGAAAAGAGCCTTCCAAATCCCTTTAATTGGAAAATTACACACACAGGTCCAGAGAATTATATTTGCCCCCTGACCCTCTCAAAATGTATCAGAAGCTCCCAGAATATTTAGTTGGGCTGATGGGTAAGGGTCTTTCTCATGTAAGAAGCCAGTCCATAAAGACTGCAAAAGATAAATGGTTTTCTCAAATGTATAGATCCCAAAACATAGTTACAAGACACACGAATGAAGAGAAGAGCTTGGCCCAATTAAAGACAAAAACAAATCTCCATTAACAAATCATAAAGAAGCAAAGGTATATGAATTACACAACAAATAACACAAAATAATCATCAGAAAGATATTCAACAAACTTGAGACAACTGGGTACAAACAAAAGGAGAATATAAACAAAGTGACAGGTAAAATAACAAAACAAAATTTGGACCCGAAGAATAAAATTTTGGAAATGAAAAGAGGAGTCCAACAGCAGACTTGATCTAACAGAAAGAAGAAAGAATCAGTGAACTCAGAGAAAGTTTATTTCAAACAAAAAGAAAAATAAAAATGGAAATGAGTGAAGAAAACCTAACTGATTCAGGAGACACCATAAAGTGGACCAACATATGCATTACAGAGTACCAGAGTAGAGGAAATAAGAAGGGGACAGAAAGTTTATTCAAAGAAATAATGCCTAATAACTTCCTGAATCTGGAGAAGGAAATGGAAATCCAGTTTAAAGAAGCTCAACAGGTTCAAACTTTGAAGAACCCAAAGAAATCCTCACAGAGACACATTATAATTAAATTTGCAGAAGTAAAAGACAAAGAGAATTTTGAAAGCAGCAAGAGTAGAGTGACTCATCACACACAAGGGAAGACCCGTAAGACTACTAGTATAGTTCTCAGCAGAAATCTTGCAGGCCAGAAGCAGGTGAGATGGTATACTCAAAAGCTAAATGAAAACCAAAAAACCCTGCCAATTATGAATACTATAGCTGGCAAATCTATTCTTCAAAAATGAAAAAGAAATAAAGACTGCCTCAGAAAAATAAAAACTGAAGAAGTTAATCACCACTAGAACTTCTTTTCAAAATATTTTAAAGGGAGGATTTCAAGTTGAAACAAAAGGACACAAAACAGGAATGCAATAGCCATACAAAAGTATAAAGCTCACTGATAAAGATAAATATATAAACTAATGCAGAATACAGTAATACTGTGACTGTGGTGCATAATCACTTAATTCTAGTATAGAAGATGAAAGATAAAATTTAAGATGAAATAAAAAAATTTAAAAATATCTATAACTATAAAAATATGTTACTGGATAGATAATACAAAAATATGTAATTGTGACATCAATGGCATAACATGTTGGTGAAAAGTAAAAGTGTGGAATTTTTGTATGCAATTGAAGTTATTATAACTTAAAATATATTATTTTAACTATAATATGTTTTCTATGTCACATAATAATTGCAAAGAAAATAAATATAGAAGAGCCACAAAAGGTAATGAGAAAAAAATCAAATCATGTCACTCTAAAAATTAACAAAACACAAGAGAGGACAGCAAGAGAAGGACAAGAGTCCAAAAAGCTACAAAACTGACAGAAAATGGTCAACATAATGGTAATAGTAAGTCCTTCCCTATCAATAATTACTTTAAGTATAGATGGATTAAACTCTTGAAAGCAAAAACATACGGTGACTGAATGTGAAAATATTCAACTCTATGGCATCTACAAGAGACTCACTTTAGATTTAAGGAGTCTCTTGGGCTGAAAGTAAAAAGTTGGAAAAAGATATTCCATACACTGGTACCCAAAAGGGCAGGGATGGCCATGCTTATGTCAGACAAAATAGACTTAAGTTGAAAATTGTCAAAGAACACAAGGACATTATATAATAATAAACAGATCAAGTCACTAGGAAGAGATAACAAATATACATGAAATATACATATATGTGCATTTCTGTGGGTATGTATATATGTATGTGTGTGTATGTGTGTGTGTGTGTGTGTAGCAAATATCAGAAAATCTATCTATATGAAGCAAACTTTAACAAGATTAAGGAGGAAATAAACAAAAACACAATAATAGTAGGTAATTTTGATTCCTACTTTCAATAATAGTCCATCCATGCAGAAAATCAATGATAATACAAAGTACTTGAACAGCACTATATACTGAATGTACCGGTCAGACATACACAGACCAGTCCATCCAACAGCAGTAGAATACCCATTCTTCTCAAGCACACATGGAACATTCTCCAGGGTAGATCACATGTTAGTTCACAAACAATTTTACAAATTAGATAATGACACAAGAAAATGATAAATTCCTGGAAAAATAAACATACCAAGATTAATCATGAAGAAATAGAAAATCTGAACATACTTCTAACTAGCAAGGAGACTGAATTCACAATTAAAACCTTCCAATAACAATAACAAAAAAGCCAAACATCAAAGGACTTCCCTGGTTCTACCAAACATTTAAAGAATTAACAGTAATGCCTCTCAAACTTTTCTAAAAAATTAAATAGGAAAAAAACTTTTAAATCAAGAAATACAAATCAAAAGTACAATATATCATCTCATACGTGTTAGAACTAAAAACAAAACAAAAACTAGAAGGCTGGGCATGGTGACTCATACCTGTAATCTCAGCACTTTGGGAAGAGGAGGGTGAATCTCCTGAGCCCAGAAGTTTGAGACCAGCCTGAGCATCATGGCAAAACCCTGTCTACAAAAAAATATAAAAATTAACTGGGTGTGGTAGTGTGCACCTGTAGTCTAGCTACTCAGGAGGCTGAGTTGGGAGGATCATCTGAGCCCGGGAGGCAGAGGTTGCAGTGAGCCAAGAACATGTCACTGTATTCTAACCTGGGTAACAGAGTAAGACCCTGTCTCAAAACAAACAAACAAACAAAAAACTAGAAATAAACATGTGTTGGCAAGGACGTGAAGAAATTAGAACTCTTAGGCAATGCTGATGGGAATATAAAATGGTGCAGGTGCTATGGAACTCAGTTTAGTGTTTCATCAAAAAATTAAAAATAGAACTACCATGTGATACACCAATTTCATTTTTGAGTATTGATCTAAAGTATTTAAAATTAAGATCTCAAAGGGATATTTGCACTTCCATCTTCATTGCACTGTTATTCTCAATACACAAGAAGTGGGAACAAACTAATGTTCATTGATGGATGAATGGATAAAGAAAATGTGGTATATAAACACAATGGAACATTACTCATCTATTAAAAAGAAGGAAATTATTTTACATACTACAACATAGAACAACCTTGAGGACACTGTGCTAAGTAAAATACGTCGTTGACAGATGGATAAATACTATATGATTTCATTTATGCGGGATATCTAAAATAGTTAAACTCACAGAAACAGAAAGTAGAATGGTGGTTTCTGGGTGCTAGGAAGAGGAGAGGTGCTGGGTATACAGTTTCAGTCGTGCAAAATGGAAGAGTTTAAAGACCTTCTGTAGATCATTTTATTTACAGTTTACAATACCATACTGTGCACTTAAAAGATTATTTTGTGACTCACGCCTGTAATCCCAGCACTTTGGGAGCCCCAGGCGGGTGGATCACGCAGTCAATAGATCGAGACCATCCTGGTCAACACGGTGAAACCCTGTCTCTACTAAAAATACAAAAAATTAGCTGGGCATGGTGGCGCGTGCCTGTAATCCCAGCTACTCAGGAGGCTGAGGCAGGAGAATTGCCTGAACCCAGGAGGTGGAGGTTGCGGTGAGCCGAGATCGCACCATTGCACTCCAGGGCAGGTAACAAGAGCGAAACTCCGTCTCAAAAAAAAAAAAAAAAAAATTATTTTGAGGACAAATTTTGTTGTCCTCAAATTTGTTGTATTTTTTCCACAAAATACAAATTTGTTGTATTTTTTCCACAAATTTTAAAAATAAATACAAACTTGATTTTGTAACTTAAAACAGAGAAAAGAAGATGTTTTTCTTAGAAAATACCTACTAAAATATTTAGGAGTAAAGGGCCATAATTTCTGTGACTTGCTATCAAATGATTCAATAATTAAATTAAATATTACTAATGTGTGTGTGCAAGCACGTATGTGAAGAAAGAGATAATGATAAAATAAGTGTGACAGAATTTTAATAATTAGAGAATTTAGGTGAAATATCTATGGGAGATAGTTGCATTACCTTTATAACTTTTCTGTAAGTTTTATTTATTTTATCCAGATTACAAAGTTAAATTCATGTTCTAAATACTGATATCTTGAGTCTACTTCTTGGTTTTGTCACATATGATGTGACATAGGGGAATTTATTTAAATTATTTAAACCTCAGATTTCTAATCTGTAAAATAAAAGTGATATTGCACTCTCTTTACAGTGTTGTGAGTAGTGAGTAAGACACTATCAATAAATTTTTCATCATATTGGGAATAAACAATCTCTCAAAAATATTAGCTGAATCCAGGCTCGGTGGTGCACACCTACAGCACTGACTAAAAGGCTGAAGCTGGTGCATTGCTTGAGCTCAGGAGTTTGAGACCAGCCTGGACAAGAGTGATATCCTGTCTAAACAAACAAACAAACAAAAGAATTAGTTGTCATTAATGCCATTTTAATGTTAATCTATTATAAAACAGTAATCCATCAACATCAACTATTTAAAATAGACATTTAAAATTTTTAAATTTGTATAGTAATTGCCACGCATGCAAATATCTATATACTGTTTACTAGCTGATCAGCTTCAGCTATTGCTGAGAACAAGTCAGATGAAATACTCAACATATCAAGCCAACCTTTATAACTCATTAACCTGAGTTTCCAGTCGGTATCTGGATTTCCTCATCAAGTACTATAGGTCCCTTGGTCGATTGAATACTAAAGGTTTCTGTTTGTTATTAACAAATAAACTGCTGATATTCTGTGTTTCAGATATTTCCTCAGTAAATGGACATGAGATCAGAATAGAGAAAAAGGAAAATAAATTGGCACTTTGATTAGTTAGCTTATCACAAATTATTCTGTGATTGCTGTAAATTTTCTTGCAACTTGAATTACAACCTTCATAGATTCCAGAACTAGTTTCTAAAGAACAATTGAGGTACTCTGGACTGCACTAACGAAGTTAGTGCAGATTTCACCAAATGGTGCAAATATAACATGAAAGAATTCTTGCACATTACGCTAGCAATCAACTATGTATTACCTTGTTTTCCTTTGACAATAAAGAAAATATGTTGTCAGGAAGCAATGCACACATTTGTATGCAGAGGTTTTATAAAAGGCTCTGCCTTAGAGAGTGAGACTCTGGGTAGGACAGAGTCTACCCAGTCTGCTTAGAAAGGAATATGGGTTGGAACCATGAAATGACATCTCTGATTTTAGTCCCTTAGCTGGAAACATTTATAATTTGGATGGAAAAATAGGCCATAATATTAACCACAAACAAGAGCAGCATTTTGAGCTAGCAGGAAAGCAACTATGAAACTAATTCATACTAATATATAAATGATGAATTGTCCTGAGACTTCACCCAAGAATTACAGGTACCTTCCTCCCCACTGAAAGTAAAATCTCTGGAGGTCAGAGGCACATGTCACAATCATTTTATTATCTTTTGCAGCCCTTAGTAGAGTGCCTGACATATGTTAGGCATTCAATATATACAGTTTGAATGAGCAAAAAGCAAGTGGAATTTCAGAATAGACAATGATGTGAGGTGAGAAATTTTCAGAAATATGCGGAAATTTGTTTAGTAACCAAGGTTGACTGGGAAGAAAAACAAGTTCTGCCTAGGAGCCTGACCAAGTTCAGCTCCTCTAACTGTAACTTCATTGCACCATTTCACTCTTTTCCCTATTCATGAATGTGAATTGATATAATCTCAACAAAAATATATGTTGACCTTGTCCCATGTGTTTCTGATTTTGGAAGGCCCGTTTACACGCTTCAATGACACTCTTAACAAGTACACCTCACAAAGGAAGACCTGCACTGCAAAACCGTGTGGAAAATTGTACCGGGATATTACTGAACACAATACCAGAAATATATCCCTGCTACTAGTGCTAGCAATAGGTGAATAATGTGTTTATAAATGTAGCTTTAAAATACTAAAATGAGTACTCTTTTTATATAAAAATATGCCATATTCTTTCCAAAAATGTTCTTAAATTTAGGGGTATTTAACACAGACATATTTTCTATATTAGAATCTCTTTTCCAATTTAGACAAGTCTACTTCATGTTTTTTTAAATTTCCTTAAGTAGTTTGATGAGAGCCATACTAATTTATGACTTTTATTTCTGGGTTTGAAGCCTACTTCAATATTTTATACATAGTAGCTTTCAAATAAGTGTAGATGATTTCTTATCTTGTGTGCAATTGAACTAGTTTGAATGGTTTTTAGTTTTCCATTCATACAATATTTTAAAAGCTAAACAGTTACTCTGTATTAATTCACATCATACATGCAAATGAGGAAATGATGTATATGTACATATATATGCAGTGACAGACAAATTAATATTTATGATCCAAATTTGCAATGATTCAATCCCAGGAAACAATGATTTCATTTTATACTTATTCTAAAATTGATTCTTTTTGTTATTTTATAAGCTGAGTTACTGAGTCCCCTGAATATTATTTTATTAATTGTTGTGAAAAACACTAGTTTCAAACATCCAGCAGGTGGTTCCAAACTTAAGTTTCTGCTATTAAATGGCATATAGCAGCATTAAAAACATAAAATAATATGTCCTGATTTTCACTGGGTTGTTCAAAATAGAGGAAAGCATTGAATCACTGAAGTTATCTTTGTTGAGCTTCCAGATTATCTTCCTTATGAAGCTTTTGACAACATTTTTGCAGAAAATTGTATTAATATTTAAATATTTTCATTATTTTAACAATGACGTCTTTTCTTACTCTCTTTTTTTTTTTTTTTTTTTGAGACAGGATCTCACTCTGTTGCCCAGGCTAGAGGGCAGTGGCATGATCTTGGCTCACTGCAACCTCACTGCAACTCCCTGGGTCAAGCAATCTTCCCACCTCAGCCTTCTGAGTAGCTGAGACTACAGGTGCGCACCACCAGGCTAAGCTAGTTTTTGTATTTTTAGTAGAGATGAGGTTTCACCATGTCGCCCAGGTCTTGAACTCCTAAGTTCAAGTGGTCTGCTCACCTCCGCTTCCCAAAGTGCTGGGATTACAGGTGTGAGACCCTGCGCCCAGCCCAATAATGATGTCTTTAAATGTGGTGAAGTATCATGTTAATGTTTATCTTCTGCTTAAATGCATTCTCCTGTGAAAACCGGTAACTAGCATTGAGAAAGTGTTTCCATGCTGCACAGTAAACAGTGAACTACTAACCTGATTTCCATTTCCTTGGTCTTCCTCTAACATTTTTTCATTTGTTATACCTGGAAATCAACATGCCTAGTTGTTTCTCTTTCTGCTTCTCTGGCATTTAATGAGCAATGACGATACAGACTGTTGTGTTGGCAAAATTCAGTTTACTGCATCACAAACATGTCAAAAATAATATAATCCTGAATTGATGTTGTAGTAAACACAATTCACACCCCTCCTAGATTCCCTTGGCGCTGAGGAACCCTGGTCTTTCCCTGTATTGCTTCATGTCCTAATAATATTAGCTGTGGGCAAGAGCCATACCCACAGCCTCGTCACAGCCTCCTTCTCACTCACCTTAGTGGGAACTGGAGCAATTCCAGTGCCTGGCAAGTCCTATTCTGAGCTTCATTGCAGCTGACTAGGAGTGGTTGAGAGAGCTGGGAAACATAATCTATAGATACAGGAGAGTTAATATTGCTCAATGAGAGACAAAGTACAAGAAAAGGAACTATTCAAGGTTTCAGGGACCCAGCAAAGACTCTCTAAAGACACTGCAACCTAGGAGCAAGTCTTTCTACTGTCAGGATGCAAGTCAGTTTGCAAGCACCATCTTTTATTTGCTTTCTCTCCTTTTCTACTTCATTTCACTTTATTCTTTATAAAACATTGAACACATGAGCTTTATCTCCCATTTTTCTGTGGAGACTACAGGCTAATACCTATGTAGAATATTTTTAAAACAAAGAGCTCAAGTGGCTGAAGTAAGAGTTCTAAAATCTTTGCACATTTATAAGACTATAGACCGATGCCATTTATACTACTTTCTGAGGCTGATTTTACTGTCACGTTTTATTATAGGCATGACCTGAAGATAGTGATTTTTATCTTTCATATAGCCAATAAATGATAGTACAGGGGTTTAAGGTAGCACAAGTTGGCAACCAATTAGATGTAGTTGCAAGGTCTCAAAAAGTTTAGGATAGCACTGAAGTTTTCGGTCTGAGGGACTATAAAACAATGATTACACCAAAAAACTTTGAGCATAAAAATGTTTGGGGAAAAGATGATAAACCAGCTGATCTTCTCTATTGTGAAATGCCCCTTAATTCTTGTCACATTTTAATAATGTCTCCTGCCGTTAGAGAATTAAAACTGTAGAAATATCAAATCATGGTTGTAAATTCTTCTCAGCCCAAATCTCTGTGTTCCTGTCTTGAAAGTCACCTTGCTGCCAAAGGAAATTACCTACAAGAAAATACTTTTCAAAAACAACTTCAGAAGAGTGAACGACTAGCCCATTAAACTACCCTGAAGGGCAGTCACTTCTGCCCCACGGAAGGGATCCACTGGTAAAAAGTCCTCTGCAGGCTCTGCAAAATGAACTGGTGATGGGGGAAACTATATAATAAACCCATCCCCAAAAACGGGAAGTCAAGTCTGTTCAAACTTCTGAAAGAATTACTGTCCTTAAGAATGTATGACAAGAAGGATAAAACCAGCGAGTTAACACCTCGGCATTTTTTAATATTGCTTTGAGAGTAGAATAAAAAATAGGAGTAGGATAAATACTTTTCACTGGTCTCTAGATCTCTGTATCCTAAGACTTCTACCTTATTGTTAAAAAAATCAACCCTGATTTTGGCAACACCCATCACAGATAACCAGTTATATTATGAACATAGTATATTTAAATTACCAGACATAATCATTTTTAACCTAATATTTTATATATACAACATAAATATTATTATCATTAGGAGACTGATGCTTACTGATAATAATTCACTCCAAATTTTGTAGGCAGTAAGTGTTAGAAATAAGAATTAAAACTAAATCTATCTACATCATTTTTCTTCTATACCACAATCAATCAATGCTTACCTGTTAAGTACTTAAACTCATTAACTGTTTAAATAATGAGTATAAGATAAGGGTCATCTAGTTATTGTGGGAAAAATCACTGAGTGCATGCATTCTTTTAGTGTATACGAAAATGGAAACACAAGCAATCTTTTCAATTGCAGACTTGATATGATTGCATTGCTAAAAGTTGTTGTTCAAGTGCATAGTCCACATGGCATCATTCTGCATTTATAAAAAAAATACTATATATTCATTCTAGTTCTACTATATCTTTGTGAAAACCACCTTGATTCAAATTCAACCACCATTAAAAATGTTTGCTAAGAAATTGTTTCCCTAGCAGCATTTACCAAGTCTTCTTTTCAATCCAACAACTGTTTTAATCCAACAATCCAGCTCCTTTATTTATTTTTATCTTATTTAAAGTTCCAGGGTATATGTGCAGGATGTGCAGCTTTGTTACTTAGGTAAACATGTGTCATGGTGGTTTGCTGCACTTATTAACCCATCACCTAAGTATTAAGCCCAACTATCATTAGCCATTTTTCCTGATCATCTCCCTCCTTACACCCCCCTACTGACAGGCCCCAGTGTGTTTTATTCCCTTCCCTGGGTCCATGTGTTCTCATTGTTCAGCTCTCACTTAGAAGAACATGCAGTGTTTCATTTTCTGTTCCCGCGTTAGTTTGCTGAGGATAATGTCTTCCAGCTCCATCTATGTCCCTGCAAAGGACATGACCTTATTCCTTTCTGTGGCTGTGTGTTATTCTACGGTGTATATGTACCACATTTTCCAGTCTTTCATTCGTGGACATTTGGGTCGATTCCATATCATTGCTATTGGGAATAGTGCTGCAATGAACATATGTGTACATGTGTCTTTATAATAGAATGATTTACATTTATTTGGGTATATATCCAGTAGTAGGATTACTGTGTCAAAAGGTATTTTTTGTTCTAGGTCTTTTAGGAATCACCACACTGTCTTCCACAATGGTTGAACTAATTTGTAGTCCCACTAACAGTGTAAAAGCCTTTCTATTTCCCCACATCCTCAAAAGCATCTGTTGTTTGTTGACTTTTTAATAGTCGCCATTCTGACTGGCATGAGATAGTATCTCATTGTGGTATTGATTTGCATTTCTTTAATGATCAGTGATGTTGAGCTTTCTTTCATGTTTGTTGGCCGCATAAATGTCTTCTTTTGAGAAGTGTCTGTTTGTGTCCTTTGCCCACTTTTTGATGGGGATTTGTTTAACTTCCATCTAGATGTAGACTCTTGATATCAGACCTTTGTCAGCTGAATAGGCTGCAAAAATTTTCTCCCATTGTAGGTTGTCTGTTCACTGTAATGATAGCTTCTTTTCCAGCTCCTTTTTGCAATCCAGCAATCCGCATAAGTATTCATTTATAGCATTAAGATTGAAAATTCCCATTTGGCACAGAATGGCAAGTCCAAAGTGAAAACATAATGAGAATTAAATCGATATTTATACCAACACATTGAACAGGACAAGTGAATAAACTAAGTTGGAGAAAATGCAAGTATCCCTTAGGGAAGCTGAAAACTACATATAAGTTTCATAAATGTGATCACCTAGATCACTGTGGGCCTACTGTTGTAGAAAATGAAAAATACCAGCTAAGATTTTCGAGACTTTCAAACTTTTGTTAATGTCAGATAATAAACTGTCATAATGTCAGATAATTATGAAGATAACATGTATAAGAGTAGTTTATGAAATAGAGGGGCCTGCTTCACATATCATGTAAAAACTATAAGAGTTTCTTTTCAATTTTCCTATTTAGCAGATGTCTTAAACTAAATCATAAGGAAAATAGAACTGCAGATAACTTTGTAATTCCCAATGTGTCCATCTTTACAAGATATTATCCTCTCAAGATGAAATAAACATCCTCAAACAAAGCAAAGAATAATACTCAAAAACTCAATGCCTGCCAAATCATAGAATAAAAGAGGCAAGATAATCCAAATTACCATCTTCAGCAAGAATGTATGCATCAGGCATGTTAGTACAATCCTGCTAAGGGTCCTAAATGTGACCACTAGCTCAGACTCAAGTGTCTTGAACACAAATCAACACACTTACTTGTCTACTCAAGCATTTATTCACTCGTTCAGTTATTCATTCAACATGTATTCATTGAGCTCCTATTATGTGCCAAACACCATGCTGAGTGTTGGATCAAATGTGGTAAGCATATCTTGAGAGAATAACAGCATGGAGACAATTAAGACAGGTAGTCAGAAGAGGCAGCTAACCGAAGTGAAGAGAGATTGCCTAGGAGCCAGACGTCTGAATTCCTCTTCCCTTTATTATTTAGAGTTTTTGGGACATTGGGCAAACACTGACCTATTTACCATGCTAGTGACTATAAGAAACACAAAAGAATATAAATTTTAAATTTTCATGTAAAGTTTTGTACATTGGAAAATGCTCTGTAAATGTAACTGTTCCACCAAAAAATAGCACGTCCTGGAGTGCAGTTTCCAATGACTTTACACTTTTCCTCCATTGCATGTTTCAACATGCTCTGTCACATTAGTTCTCCTCTACTGCTTGTTTGAAATCTGGGATAGGTTCCAAATTTTTCATGCTCTCACAGATAATGAATTTCATCAATAATATTTAGTCATAAGCTCTTCATTTTCATGAATTAAAGAATGTGCAGTTTTCTATAACATAAAATCACAGGCTCTAGATTCAAATCCTATCATGAAAAAGGGAGTGTGATTCGCATCTTGTCTATTCTACCTTGTCCCGTATCTAGGTACCTTTTTCCCTCTACCCAGACCACCACCTTTGGTACCACCTTTGGTACAAAATTCCTTTGTACCAAAGGAATTGTCACTCGGGAAGGAGAGTAAGAACAAGAAAAGTCTTAGTTGACAGTGCCATTGGGTTCTGGCACTGTGGCTGCCTGGGCATTCAGCACTGGATCTTCTGTGCCTAGGAGACATTCTCCATTCTCCAGGAGCCCACTCATTCATAAAGAGCTCTTAACTGGAGCTTTCTTCTCTGGAAGCCTACTTAGTTTCTCCCCTCAGCCCCTGATTTTAAAGGTCTAGCCCACAAACCACTCCCTGTTTGGGCCCTAAAACTCTTCCAGGACTTAAGTACCCATCTTTGTTCTCAGTACCTAATTCTGGTCCACGGAAAATCTCATGTTTCCTTTACTACAACAAACTCTGGGAGTACAAACCATTTCCAGCACAGCTTTCTCTCATCTACCCACTGTCAGCCCAGCCCTTGGCTAAACAGGATATCCACATTCATGGTGTTCGTCTTTCAGGTTATGTTGAACTTTACTAAAAATAATGATAAATAATGAACTGAATCCATAAGCTTACTAAAGTCATAGCTACTCAAACAGGTCAAGAATAATTATTTTAGTCAGCTACTTATGTCTAATTACCACAGATAGATTTGAAAATTTTCTTCCAAAAGTATAATGTGGGTCATTTTCAAAGTAAATGAGTGACAATGGGTAATATTAGTAAATGAAATACTAAACTTTTATTCATTGAAGACATCATTATATAAGAAATACAACAATCTCTTATTGCTTGCCTGATCCCTTATTGCAGATTGAAAGATAAGGGCTTTGCTTCAAACTAGTGCATGTTCACTGTGAAAATAAGCCTAATTTCCAGTAGCAATTTTGCTTGGCTTAACTATTACATAAAAGCTGGGAAAATAATGGCACTGAAATCCAATATTGTATCACTAAAACCAAAGGCAGCCTCTTCTAATTGTAGGATGGATTCTATGTTGTCAACTCTTATTTAATGAAATAAAGGCATGGAATCACATTTTTACTCTATCTCAAATGTTAATCCTATCAGCTAAATCAGAAAAGCTAAAATATCTTTGATTGATGAAATAAAATTCATTGCTTTTATAGAGATTTCCTGAAGCTTTTAAATATCAGTTATTAAAAAATAGTAGTTTGCTCTTTGCTCCATATGGTACTCTGACTATTATATAAATGCAGTGTCATTTTTTGACAAGAAAACTAAAATCTGAAAATTCTCTATCATATTTCAGGGTGCCATTTACAGAACAAAAGTTATTATGTAAAAAGACCTCAAAATATCTATATGTTTTTCATACAAACAAAACTAAATATATATAATCTCATTACACAAGCACCCCTCTTGAAGATCAGAGTGTTTCATACTATGTTGGATTATCATAAGATGTTCTTAAGAATTATGTTCTGCCTTCTTTGTAATAAAAAAGTATTGTTTCCTTCAGACAGAAGGATGACAGCAAATATATCCTGGATGTGTTTTTTAAACTTTAAAATTCTACATAACCCTGTGTGTCTTAGTCTGACTATATGCAATGTAGATTAGTAGATATTATACATGCAAACCTAGCTGTATTATCTTTTCTCAACAGCATTCTCACTTCACATTGAAATATTTTTTGATAAGGTGTAGTAATGGGGTTTGATTGAATGTAGTTCAATTGTTGGTGACTAAATGTAGGAGATCTTCCAAATTTTTCTTGAAAGATTATATACTAACAGAAGAATCCACTTAACGTTACAAATATGCAACCCAAATTACCCTCTAGTTGAATTACATCCTGAACCATATCTTACAAAGAAGTCATTGCTCTTTGACAAACAAATATTGGTGACCCAATTTTGTGTTCTAAAACTCATCTAAATCTGGAGGTCATTTCATTTTACTTCCAAAAGTGACTTGTAACTGAATTAAAAGCATGTTTTCTTTCATCCTCCCTGCCTGTATCCCCAGCCCAATGTATACAAAATAATGATTATAAGCCAAATTATAAAGGAAAGAACACTGACAGGTTATAAATATTTCAGTTCTGCCTATGAAATTTATGCAATCAGAATTGCAGGAAGTGTCACTGTATTAGTACACTTTCATGCTGCCAATAAAGACGTACCTGAGACTGGATAATTTATAAAGAAAAAGAGATTTAATGGACTCAGTTCCACATGCCTAGGGAGTGCTCACACTCATGGTAGAAGGCAAAAGAGAGAGTTACTGAGGACTGTTTTTTACTCTCCAATGCAAACTGCTATATGCAGAAGCTCTTTACAAACTATGAGGTCCTATAAAGCGTAAGCTTATAATCATCAGCTTCAAACAAAATGGAGTGATTTAGCCCTTTTAGACAATTTTCTTCCTATTCAAAGATCAAGAAAGATTTAAAACAGTGGACCTGAATATTCAGAAAAGGAAATAGAAAAATATTATATATAAATAATATATATATTATATATAATATATTATATATTATTTATATATGTAGATATAGATAGATAAGCATTAACTTGGTAAATCTTCCTTACAGACAGGGGCAATCAGCTTAGATCAAACACAGAGCCCACTGGTCCCACGGGAAAGTCTTTCTGACTTTTGCCAGTGATAGACATGTTCAATTTGAATCAGGGAGGCAGAGCAAAAGGGCACCTATCCTACCCATTTGGGTTGGATACCTCCTCCTCTTCAATCACAATACAGAAATTTGACTGGAAGGCCAAAGAGTTCTTCGCTGTACTATGTTCCTATTATCAAAATCAGGAAGGTAAGTTCTGCATGCATAAAATTTTCTGTGGCATTAGAATTTTCCACATGAGGTGATTTCCTTTATCAAATGATCCAATCTGTCACCCACTTCATACACAGCTCTTTTTTATGTTTATTAGACTTTCCTTTATTAAACATTTTAAACATATTACTCCCTGATAAATAATTCCTCCCTAAATTTGCATATGTTAGTGCAAATTTAGCAAGCATATCACTCACACTGTCATCTTGAATTTAACCTGCGGCTTTGTAAAAGAAGAAGGAATGAAATTACACCTAAGTAAAGTCTACAGTTATGCCCCAAATAAGATGACCCCTTAGGAAAAAAACTTTTTATTCTGCAAAGCAGCATAACCTGAGCACATCACTGAAAACGGATTGTATACTTAAAGCTTAGAGAGAAAAAAAGAAGAAACTTGGTGGCATAAAACTCTACCTTGATGAGGTATAGGGTTTGCTCAAAGAAAATGATTCACACAATTTTACTATTTGAAACTCTTACCAACGCATGTGCTGTGAAAATATAAACTTTGACTTGCAAACACAATTTAAAGAGGTTGAGTTGATACTGAATGATAGTTTTCTAGACGCCCTTTAGTCTTTCAAAATAATACTGTAGTTTTTCCTCTGGCCTCTCCATACCCCAGCTTCTGCTTTGTTCTTAATTCTCTTCGATGCTTAATAAATCACTGTTTACAGATGCTTCATCGAGCCTTGAAGAAGAATTTAGCAAAATTGTTCTTGTCCACCATAAAACTCAAAATCCAGAAACCTAGTAGTATACAGTGTTAAAAATACATATTTGTATTATAGAGAAGGTTAACATACTGCAGCATCATATTAAATTGTAATGAAAAAGAAAAATGTATAACCAGATGCCAACATAAGGGTCTTTTTTTTTTTTTTTTTTAACATAGGCAGCTCAAAGTGAGAGCATTTTAATACATTCTCCTGAAAGGCAGGGAGAAGACAGAGTCATTTCGTTCTGTTGAAGATCTCTAGTGACAAATCAGCCAAATCGAGGATAAAATTATATGAAGACAAATGTCACAATTAGGTAAGAGTCTTTGGAAATAGAAAAATAAACAGAAACCACACGGTTGGGTAAAACCCAAACAGGACACGCTGAGTAAGAATATTCTCCATTAATGAATGTTTATAAGCAGTCAATTTGTCGTATTGTATAAAAGTGAAACTGATCGTAGAGAAAATCAGAACATTTTAATAGAGAATCAGTTCCTATGATGGAGCACTTATCAGTATTAGTTCATAGAAGTAAAAGGAATTGTCTCTATTCTCAGATAATCCACTTGCTCTTTTACTTTATTTGAGGCTGCAGATATTCATTTAATAACATAAACTAGTGTGCAGTTCTGAGTTTCAGTAAGCTAAGGATTTTCTAAAACTCTGATTTTATTCAGCTCTCAAAACACAAAGTTCTCATCAGGGTGTATTCAGAAGAGCAAACCAACCATATTTTCATTTCATAAGAACAAAACAAACAAACAAAAAAATCCCAAAACAACAAGCTGTCTGCTTTGGAGTTTCAAATGGCACAACAAAGTTGTTTTTCATCCTTTCTAACTTCAATGTTCATTTAAATTCAATTATCCACCCACTTCACTCTAGACGGAGAAACCGGGCAGATAGGGGAAACTCTTGTTTTAGGATGAGCTATATTTTCTGTGTCAGGAACAGATTGAAAGCTTTTTATGCTTCATGAACATTCTGTGCTCCTTGAAAGAAAGAAGTATCTGTGCAGAGAATCAGACTGAAGGATGCTTCTCTCAGATACACCTGTTCTGTTTTTTGATGCACTGGCCCACAAATCACCTCTTCATCTTTGTCAACCTCAAGCCTCTATTCTTCTCCAGTGACCTGAGGCCGATGCAACAAAAGAAGGCAATTCTTAAGAAATGTCAGAAGACTTTTGCTACCAAAAACAACACCCTGCTAAAACTTGATAGCTAGAAAACTAAAAGGCAATGTTTGTGCTGGATTTTATGGAGGGCATCTTAAAAATAAGACAACTGAGCATTGTTAATTTAAATTCCTATTTTTAATCCAAGGAATGAGGCTACAGGTACCATGTTCTATGAAAAAGGCAGAAGACAGTATAATTATGGAGATTACGGCAGCAGAATCCCTGACTCAGAACACCAGCATTGCCTCACTCGCTGCCATTCACCCCTTTCAGCACTCCTGGTTCCTGTTTCTTGGACAGCAACCAGTCGATGTCTGCTTTGGGAACCAGGAACTTTCCTTTGCCCCGGTGCACCTGGCTTTCTCTGTTTTTACAAAAAGACCAAGTTGCCTTTCATTGCATTTACATGCAAGCCTTACTACTGCCAAGCTCATTTATAATGGTATTAAAAAAATGAAACTTAAATTTCAAGTACTTAAATATACATACACATATAAATTTTTATAGGCATATAAATTACAAGAGACTGTGGAAATATAGAAAATGATAGATCATGTCTAATTATTTGGTATCTGTTAAGCACAAAAAGGCTTGGTAATCCTGAGGAAACACTAAAGAAAGGCACAGAGGAATCCCAGTTACACTAGTGCATGCTCATATTTGTCTTGTTTTAACTGTGCACTAGGAATCACGCTAAATCCTTTCCATGAATTATTGCATTTAATATTTCCAACTCCATAAAAGAGGTAGAATGACCACTGCAATTTCACAAATGAGAATCATGCTTAGAGAAGTACAATAGCATACTGAATTTGTCATACCTAGTAAGGAGAGAATTCGTACTTGAAACTCCTCTCATCTGAACATTTTGAATAGTTTACAATCCAAAATGGAAAGCTTGCACCTCTTTTTCATTTCTTCCTTGGCCATATTAGCAAAATATGCCTTGAAGAAATTTCCTTTTTGTTTTTTTTTTCACCAGATCTCTTAAACACCTGATATGATCGAGTAACAAATATCAGCAAAAGATAACAACAGGTCACCTGGCAATTTTTTCTTGTTACGGGAGCAGCAAAGTCCTTGTCAGCAAAATTATTTCAAATGGTTGCCAAAGTAACCTGTCTAGACTCCTTAACAATTAAATACAGAAACAGATAAAAAATTGTGTTTGTTTGAAGAATGGGGGCTGTGGGAGACACAAAGACCAGTCTAGCAACTACTTTTAATAATTTATACTTTGCTAAGAGCACGACTTTGCCTTCTACCAAGAGTCCCTGGCTAAAGTGGATGGTCTTTATCTACCAAACTGTGAACTCCTGAGGGCAAGAACTATACTTCTTTTTTATCTTCTTCTTCTTTTTTTTTTTTTTTTTTTTTTTTGATATGGAGTCTTGCTCTGTCACCCAGGCTGGAGTGCAGTGGCATGATCTCAGCTCACTGCAAACTCTACCTCCCTGGTTCAAGCAGTTCCCCTGCCTCAGCCTCTCAAGTAGCCAGGATTACAGGCACCGCCACCACACCCAGCTAATTTTTATGTGTTTAGTAGAGACGGGGTTTCACCATGTTGGCCAGGCTGGTCTTGAACTCCTAACCTCATGCAATCTGTCCACCTCGACCTCCCAAAGTGCTGAGATTCCAGGCATGAGCCATTGCGGCTAGCCACTTGGATGACTTCTGTATCTCCAGTGGTGCCCAGTATTTATGGAATTGAATTAATTAGTTTAATTTAATTAACCAGGATATACAATCATGGTCTGGCTAGATTGTTGTCAAATTCTAAATCATGCTATAAAGTCTCAGATGATGCACAAAGTAGCGCTTTTCTTTTTCTTTTCAACACAATATATCAGCTGAGAGAAGGTGCGGACATTCAGCTCAACCTTCTCCTTCTACTTTTCCTAAGTATTAAATCTTAAAATGCTCTTTTTTCAGCCAGGAGACTAATTTTTCCACTTTTAGGATTTCTGAAATTTAAATGGATTAATAGGAAGCCTCTCTATTAGGCTTTCCTTTCTTCAAGGAGCTGGGGTCAGAAAATTTAAATTAAGGCAAAGAAAGTGAAGTGAACAACTGTAGCGGTGTGCTTGAGACTTTCCTAGTTTTAAAACTGAAAGTCTACATTTTAGGAAAACCTTTAGTCCTCAGAACACTAGGATAGTTGCTCACCATGAAAAATAAAAACCAATTTTCATAAAGAGGAGTAATTCCAAGTGGCAGAAATTAATCAGGTAGTAAACGTTTTATGAGCTCCTACTTGTTGGTTACGTTTTCATCTTTGTTTTCTTTGTTTTGTTGTTCTTGTTTTAAGAACTGGGTGGATTCAAGAACTCTATGGTCTGGAAAAAAAACAAATTTACATCAAAATCAAATATTTATATTCTTAGTTGCATAGGATTTTCTGAGTTAAAGTTTGAGAGGAGTCTGGCTTCATGAAGGTGGTGGGTCTTTCTGCAATTGCTTTTTCTTTTTTATTTCTCTGGTGTACACCATCTGCAATTATTTAGACAAGAAAAGGGCAATATATTCCAGGCCAAAGAAGAAACATACCTGGTAAGACATGAAAAAAAAAATGATTGCAATTAAGCAAGGGAAAACTTAAAGAGGCTGCCTAGAAAAATCTTTTTCAGACTTGACTGATCATTAGAATAGCCTGGGGAGCTATGGAAAACTATTCATTTCTAGAACATATACCCAGAGATTTTGAATCCATTGCTCTGGGAGGGGGTGGGGGGGGTACAAGCATGGGTATTTTTGTACAATTCTTCAGGTAAATTTAATATCTAGACTGTTTTCTTCCCTTGAATTATTGTATTCTTGTGGAAATAAATAAATTTAACTTAGAAAAACACAGCCAGAGGTTAAATGAGTCTTTTGATTATTAATTGAATAATAATTTGTTTTTTAATATTACAAAACCAAAAACATGTCTGCATAGAGTTGAGTCTTTTTTTAGCCTGGGTAGCAGATGAGAAATTTTAACTCTCTTTTAATAGAAAACTTACATATTAGTAAATTACTTGGGTGACAATAATAACTAATAGAGACAATGCTCCCATTCCATTTGTTGGGCACAGTATATACTGTAACGTGTACACACATATATATACATAGACACACAGGCATGCATGAAACAGTGCATCAGAAGTGATTTTTTAATCAGATAAGGAAGGGGAACAAATTATCATCAGTATATCCTTCCTCTAAATTGAAACCCAAGGACATATATAAAGAGAAATGAATATTTGGAATTCTTAATAGGATATACGGCAACAACCTCTTACATGCTATTCTAAAATTTCTTCAGGTCAATAATGGTTAAATGTTCTAATATACTTAATTCTCAGTGATTCATGCCAGTTGACTAGATAATGAGAGTCTTATATTAGTCAAAACAATATCTTAGAGAAAAAATGCATAAGTGGGTATTCCTAATGAGGTATTTTTAAAAACCAGATTGAGAAAAACTTGTTTATTCTCTGAACAATCTCTACTCAGAGTCTGTAACACATCAGCTCTAGAAACTGCATGGGAATAAATATTGTTATTAAGAAGTTAACAATGATGTACTCTGAATCTGTTCAATAAAAGGAAAGGAACATGAAAATACAAGCAAATTTTGAAACAAGAAATTAAAAGATGCTGAAATTCTATTATACTGAATCGGTGATAGGAATTGTAAATTTTATTCCACGATCTATAAGGCAAGTCACTTTGCTGCCTGTGACCTGATTTCACATTTAAAATGTTGACTTTAAACAAACAAAACTTGATATCAGTATTATCTACAGTGGTTTAGATTGATCAGCTAATTAGAACAAGGCTACCCATTTAATTATATTGGCCAACCAACTTAGAATTAAAGTTCTAAAGTTACAGGTTAAATTTACAAATTTGAGCAGCCATTTCTCAATAGTAAAAAATTATCTTATTTGTACTAAGTAGGATAATATGAACAGCTACAAAAAATATATACTCTCTATGGTGGAGCAATTGCAATATCTTCAGAAAAAGATTATTCAATAATAACGAGTATAAAATGACAAGTACTTTTAAAATAAAATATTTTTTAGAAAAACCCAATACTGTGTTCTTATAGTTGAAAAAAAGAGAATATTTTGATAGAAAACATTTCCAGATGATAACTATTTGTTTCCATCCTTGCAGCTGAGATAAATATTTGGTTTAAACTTACTAGAGTGCCTGAATATCCTGCAAATATTTCTAGCTAATTGTTGTTCTGTCATCAGATAGATATTTTCCAGCTGTTTCAGCAGAGTTTGTGAGCTACAAACATGAGACTTTTACTCCTGATTAGCAGAAGGAAAAGTAATGTTTTTCAGAGATTAATATATCTTTATCTTTCTCTACCAACTTAAGGTCTTCAAAGAGTATTATTTCTTTTTCTCTACTTCAAGTACTAATGGTGTCATCAACTGTTGTAGGAAAACACGTAACTCCATGTCCCCAGTCTTGATGGTTAAGTTCCTGTTATTTAGCTGCAGCATCATTTTTTACTCTTGAAATAATCTTTTCTATTTGTCACATGAAAACTGTAGCCCAATTAAGTAGCAAGAGCTGCCAACCCTACTTGCTAAGAATGTTAGCAAACTGTGGAACTCTGTAAAATGTATATCAGGAGAAGAAAGGGAATGGTTTCCATTACTTAATGGCATATTTACTTATTACAGATGTACAATATAAAGTGATAAAAAATGAAATTAATGTTCTTTTAAGATATGGGAAAGCCCAGGTGGGCCTACTGGGTCTTGAGTGAAGTAAAATGTTATGTTGCTTATGTAAAAATATATTAGATGCAAAAAAAAAAAAAGAAGTATAACATGAAATAACATGTTTCCCATCATAATGTGACTAAGTGACAGTCTTTTTAAGCTTTTATCTTTTCTTTCAGCTTTATTGAGGTACACTTGATAAAAATTGTGTATATTTGCTATGGACAATGTGGTTTTGATCTATGTATCTGCTGTAAAATTATTACCACAATTAAGCAAATGTCAATCACCTCACATAGTTATAGTGTGTGTATGTGTGTGTGTGTGTGTGTGTAGTGAGAACAACTAAGACCTACTTTCTTAGTAAATTCCGATTATATAATATTGATAGGGACAGGAGGCAGGGAAATTTTGGGCAGAAAAGGGCAGGTCCCAGTGAGGGTCCAACCCTCAAACCTAGAACCATGGCCCAAAGTGAGAACATGCATTCCTGTTTTCCTGCTCAAACGTTGCCTCTTCCAAAACCACCTATGGCCTGCCCCATCCCTCATCCTGTGACCATAAAAACCCCAGGAACCACTTGCAGAGAGGAGAAGCAGAGAAGCAGCTAGACATTGGAGACTACGGTTTGACATCAGAGAGAAGCAGCTTGACTTCAGAGGCACAGATTCAAAGAGGAGTCCTGCTGGGGATGGCCAGACTTCATGGGAAGATCACCTTCCTGCTCTATCACCTTTCCAACTCCCCTTCCTGCCAAGAGCCACTTTCAACAGCAATAAAATCCTCTTCATTCACCACCCTTCAATTCATTTGTGCAATCTGAATTTTTCTGGATGCCAAACAAGAGCTTGGGTGCCACAGGTGCAGATGTTAAAGGCTGTCACACTGACCCTCTGCCCTCACTGGTGGAGAACTGCCTGATGCAAAAGAGCAGATGGCTCACTGAGCTGTTTAACACTTAAGCCATTGGCAAATGGCGAAGCTAAAACAGTATTGTAGCACATGCCCTCTGGGGCTTCAAGTGTTGTGAGTACTCCCCTGCTAGATGCTGCCACAGGGCCCACACAGAGTTTTGCTCCTGTAGTGCCCAAAAGCACTCACCCCAGCTCCTACACCCACTCGCCTGCACTCCTCCTGAGATCAGTGGAACACAGTGGGACCCAGCTCCCACTGGAAATCCACCAGTGGGAATCCACCCCTGCCAGCTCAGAAGCAGCCTGCTAGTTCTAGTTCCTGTATATCCATCCAGTTACCACTTGCAAAGGGGTTAGGGAAAATTTCCTGCTTCAATATGGTATTGGTAACTATGGTAATCATGCTGTAAATTAGATCTCCAGAACTTATTCATTCTACATAACTGAAACTTTGTATGCTTTCTTAGTTTTTATTTAAAAACTTGGAGTAAAATACATGTGGAAAACAACAGTTGCTCACTTTGAAATTCTGAGATCCATTGTACCTAATGAAAATGGCATTAAGGCTATTTATTGTAGTAAAGTAAAATAAAATTAGTTTGAAAACTATTATTCCATGGTTCAATCAAAGCTCACATGAATATATACACTCCAACAGGGAACCTAGAAATTCCCAAATATGAAAAAAAGAGGTAACCAACTGTACCATGCTGAAAATCCTTCTCTTGTATTTGAAAAGAGGAAAAGTAGCATCTACCTTAGTTAATCAACTGAGTGGCTTAGCCAGAAACCTTCAGAGAGGAGTTTAAGAAAAGAAAGTTTCTGGGGCTGGGCGTGGTGGCTCACACATGTAATCCCAGCACTTTGGGAGGCCGAGGTGGGTGGATCACGAGGTCAAGAGATTGAGACCATCCTGGTCAACATGGTGAAACCCAGTCTCTACTAAGAATACAAAAAATTAGCTGGGCATGGTGGCACGTGCCTGTAATCCCAGCTACTCAGGAGTCTGAGGCAGGAGAATTGCCTGAACCCAGGAGGTGGAGGTTGCGGTGAGCCGAGATCGTGCCATTGCACTCCAGCCTGGGTAACAAGAGCGAAACTCCGTATCCAAAAAAAAAAAAAAAAGAAAAGAAAGTTTCTAAGTCTCCAGCAGCAGCTTGTTCTGCCTTACCCACGACCAAACTGCAGATTCTTTGATGCCTGGCTCTTGGCTTATAATTTCTTAGGCTATGCAGCAAAACTCTTAATTTCTTCAATTACTCTACCAAGTTAATTGAATAATCAGAAATTTTTCCCTTATTTATGAATTTTTGTTCTCATCAACAGCATTAGTAAGAAGGCACACAGGCAGAGAGCTTTTCCAGTCTTTTCCAACTTTACCTATTCTATGCATTCCAATCATGCTTATTTGTTTCTTCTGTTCTAAACTTTTACCCAAATAAAAAGGGGCATTGTTTAGTAAAGCACTATCTCATTCATAGAAGTAAAAAACACTAACATCTGGTTTTACTCACTGTTATGTGAACAAATGCATATACACACATTACACATTACATATAAGATACCTTATGTATGATATCCTTTTTAAAAATAAATACAAATGATTTATTTTAAACATAATTATTTAGAGCTTTTGCCTTTGAATGTACTTCACATTTACTGTCCTCTCTTTTAATCTACTCTATAATCTTGATTGATAACTAAGCCAGGTAGTTATAGGATTAAGGAAACAAACAAAAAACAGAGGCATAGGGAGATTATGACTTGCCTAATGTCTCACAATCAGTTAGTGGCAAAGCAAGTGATCTAGCACTCAGGTGTTTTGGCCCATGGCTCTTTTCACTAAGCAAGAGATTAGATTCAGAGCAAATAGCATTTTTCAAGATATTTTTCAAAATATCAAAGATGGTAATCTGGTAGAAATTTTAAAATATTAAGTGCTTACTAACAATAATGTTTAAAGCTTCTTTCGAAGAGAAAAATCAGGCTAGAAATGAATCTGTTAGAATTTTTGCGAACTGGTTTTTAACACATCTTTCTTGTACTATACTGTCATTCAAATTTTTATAATCAAATATTGTATCTCCTTAACCAGATTGTAAATATATGAACATCATGAAGAATCATTATAGGCAAGGCTACATGCACACACACACACACACACACACATACACACACACACACACACAATGAGTCTCTAGCAGCAGCTTGTTCTGCCTTACCCATGCCCAAACTGCAGATTCTTTGATGCCTGGCTATTGGCTTAGAATGCAGAAAAGTTGAAGTGTTCTATCCTTGCAAATAGAATACTCAATACATGTTGAATAGGTATATAGATTTCTCAAGTAAATGACCAAATAATTCCAAGAAACATCTGGAATAATAGTTGGCAATTATGTACTCTCTCTGGGTTTATTCAGAATTTGCTTCATCTCTTTCACCTGAAATTTTACTCTTTCATGCCCAAACTCATATTTGGATTGCTGGAAAAGCTTCTTATCGAATCTCCAAAATACACACCCTACATATTTATATGGGTTGTGATTACAAGCAGCATTCACTAAACCAACCAACATGTGTCATGGATCAAACTGGGTTCTGGCTTTACTCTGCCAGAATAGCACACATTTCCTTCTCCTTCCTTCTCCTCTTATACTCCACAGGAAAGGCAGATTTAGACTGAGATACAATGGACTCTGTATTTGGCACAAATTTTGTCAGAGAATATAGGAATCGTCTCTGATCCACCCAGTTGCTCAGAATCATTGACAGTTTATTCTCAGATAAGTAACTAGGCAAATCAGATTAAATGAAAGACACTGCAATGACTAAGAGAGGAGCAAGGTGTCTTTGCATTACCCACATTATCAAGGTGACATTGCCATCAATCCCTTCACTTTTAATACTGATATATTTGGCAAACCTATCCACTTTGTTCTATTTTTACTATATCAGCTTTCTGCACTCAAACCTGTATCAACTCTCACCAGACAACTATAATAGCTTCATAACTGATCTCCATAGATCCACTCTTGCTCTTACACCATTACATTTCCAATCCATTTATCACAGAACAGTCACAACAATCTTTTTAAAATGCAAATAAGATCCTCTGGCACTGCCAAGGTTTCCCTTTGTACTTTGAATCAAAACAAAAATTCCTAACATGGCTTTTAAAAAGCCTGAATTATCTGACCCCCACAGTATCAGCTCCCATGGATTCAGTCATTTCTTCTTACTTAACGAGGCATCCAAAACTATAGTGGCTGAAATAACATGATCATGTCTTTGCTCATAATTTTGCAATGTGAGGAGGACTTCAAAGGGACAGCTCATCTCTGCCATGTATCGCATTTGCTGGGGCCACTCAACTGAGGCTGAAGGATGAACTTCGAAGATGACTCACTCACATGTTTAGAAAGCTGATTTGTCTGTAGGTTGGGAGCTTAGCAAGAGCTGTGGGCAAGGAACCTCAGTTATCCTCTAGATGAGTCCCTCCTCGTTTCTGATTGGGCTTTCTTACAGTACGGCAGCTAGGTTTCAAGAAGCAGAAAATTGAAGCTGCTTGTCTTTTTAAATTATATATTCAGAGCATGTCAATGTCATTCCTAACATAGTTTATTCACAAAGTAGTAGTCACAGGTCCAGCCCAGATTCAAGTGGGTGGATATTTAAAACTCACCAACAGTGGGAGTAGCAACAAAGAATTTGCAAGGATCCTTGATCCTCAAACCCATCGTATACCTTCCTTCTTTGTTCTATTTTCCTAGCATCTATTAGCATAATGATAGGATTATGTGTGGGTAAAACAATGTAAGAAAATATATGTATATTTGTATCTGCACTCCATGGCCATATCTTAGCAGAAAGGGTTTATCTGTGAAATGTAGCCCACTTTATATTATCAACCTTAATATTAATAATAAAGATATACTTCAAAATACAGCTCAGAGGCACAAGGCAAATTTTCCAGACTTACTTTTTTCTAGCTTCTCACACCTCTGATACTCAGTTTGTGAAATATCTGAGTCTACCAGTCTAACAGTCAGCAAATGAAAGAGTAGGATGATAGAAGTATACAGGAAGAAAAGGAAGAGAGGGATTGAGAGAGAAAAAGGAGAAAATAATAGAAACCTTAATTAAATATGATTAATTCTGCACAATCTCTTTAGCTCTACATTACTTTAACTAACTCAGATATATTTAATCAAACCTACTTATTTGGGAAAAATTTCCCCTTCAAATAAAACCACCGAAAATATTTATATATGTAAAATAAAATCAAAATAAGCAATTTTAGCGAGGTGTGGTGGCCCATGCTTTTAATTTTAGCACATTGGGAGGCTGAGGTGGGCAGATCACTTGAGGTCAGGAGTTCAAGATCAGCCTGGCCAGCATAGTGAAACCCTGTATCTACTAAAAATGCAAAAATCAGTCAGGTGTGGTGGTGTGCACCTGTAGTCCCAGCTACTCAGCAGGCTGAGGTGGGAGGATCACTTCAACCCAGGAGGCAGAGGTTGCAGTGAGCCAAGATCATACCACTGCACTCCAGCCTGGGTGACAGCAAGACTTCATCTCAAAAAATAAAATAAAAATAGGCAATTCCAAAGAATAAAATCAGTGAAAATGACCAACAAAAATTATTACTATTTAGAAATCAATTCATAATAGTGTGCTTTGATTAAGAAATAATTTCTACCCAATTATTTGTTTTGAAAGCAGACATAAACCAGATAAATTAGACAGAGATTGAAGCATGATGTTATACTCAATAGAGATTCCATTTGTCTTCTTTCCACTTAATAAAAATCTATTTCAAAGCACAAAATGTATGAAAAAGTTATCATGTTAACATCGTGGTTAGTTGGTCAAGCCAATTTATATTTCTGGAGCAACTTTATATTGAATTGATAATTATCTAAACTATTGAAATGCTTAATGAAACATTATAAATTGGTTCCCTGTCATAAGTAGAATTTTCAATGCTGCAAAAGAAGTAGCACTCAAATATAAATTTCCCTAGCAAGGAAATTTACTTCAATAGAAGGGTGCATCTCACAGATGGATCAATGGCAAGCACACACTTGGACAAGGAGGGGAAAGGGTACTTATGCCTGACGGGGGTCTCCCCTACTGCTGTGTCATTCCTCTGTTGGCTAGGGTTAGACTGCACAAGCTAGACTAATCCTGACTGGCTATTTTAAAGAGAGCAGGGGTCCAAGCTTGAGTGGCAGGGTGGTTGTTTTGGTGGGAAGAATGGTTACGGGTGGGTCAGAGCAGGTAGCCAGGAATGACCCATGTCAAAGAAGATGATCGGAGCAGGTGACCGGAGCAGGTGACTGGAGCACATAACCAGGATGAGTCAAGATGGAGTCAGGGCCACAGATGTGAAGTACTGATTAGAACTGGTGGAGAAGGTTGTTTACTGGAATTACAAGGAAGTTCAACTTTAAAATACAAAATTAAAGAATAAGAGAGCCGAACATACTGACATACTGATTCTTTGAGAAGAAACTTGGGTTTCACTATATCTAACATTCACCATAAAATTGTACCAACTGTGAATGTCCAGGAGGAAAATAAAAGTCATTTAAGTTGTATTTCTTATACATAGTTTTCTTATCCTACAAAGATAACTTTCCATACCATATTGCATATGTAAACTAGAATCTAGTGTGACATGTAAAAAATTGTGTGGTAAGAATATGAAGAACCCACAAGAACAGTTAAACTATCATAAATTGGCTTCAGCCCATTTTGAAGGTGAAGTTGTGTATATCCTATGAATAGGAGACAAGAGCTAGGGCTCTGACTAGATTTGAAAAGAGAGAGTAAGATTGCTTGCGTAGGTTTATTTTCTGGGTAACAGAATGTTATCTGATCTTAAACAATTTAGCTGCCATGATTAGAAAACCATCTATACACTCTTCTGAAAAGTTTGTACTTTAAGTTAATACTTCTGAAAACTAATGATTTGCCATATGCTTTTTTTTTCCCAGGAAGACCACATACATAAACATTAGTAATTGTATAGGTGATGATTAGAAGACAGAGAACCAGATAGAAATGAGAGTATTTTACAAAGAGGTGGAATACTTCTAAGAAAGCCTTTGTCTTTGTCACCATGTTTCCTATGCAAGCTTGTGAGACAAATCCAATAAATAACCACATCTTCGGATACTATGAGGTTAAACAACACAGAGTATCAGGGAAGGATAAAACCAAATGGCTAGAAATAATGATTAAATTATTAGACGTTTCACTCAGTGGGATATTTTGGATTTTATTAAAAATTAAGTCATGGGAAAATAAGCTTAGTATAAAGTTCAGTTAAAAATATATTCATAAACACATTCTATCTACACCTATTATATCTATTCTACACACACATCTACAGAATATAACCATATATAATAATAGTATGATGTGATAATAGGTGAACATTTTTCTTCTCATAGTTTAAATTATTCCAAAGCTACATTACATTTTTCATTAAAAGAAGAAATAGTGAGTAGGCAAATAACCATTTTTGGAAAAAACAAATGCTAAAAAAGAACTCTTAGGGCAAAATAGAGCATGACGGTATAAACATAAACAACATATTCCTATCCTATTGAAAGGAAAAATAAGCCAGATCTAGAAGGAAAGTGAAGCAAGGAGCTATGCAAATTATCAATCAAAGAATTAGTTCAGGAGACAGACTGTTAAAGAACTAAAAATTGATTTTAGCCACGAATGTCTGTGTTAGGTGGCTTTCTTCAATATTTCCAAGTCCAGTATTGCTCACAATATCACATAGCATTTTCCATTCCAATAAAATGAAACCTTGTCAGGTTTCTTCTTCTCATATTAGTTGAATCTTCCATCTGAGTCTCAATTTCATGCCAAGGTGCTGACTTAGCAGAAACACCATGCGTAGTGGCATGGTGACTTCTACCCCAAACCACGAGACACTTTTCATTTATATTCATCAAAGAAGTACTCCACAGGCATCAAACTATGTACTCAGATCTCAGTATGTTATTTGATTATCCAACTTAATTCCATTAGACACTGATCTTTTAAATAGCACAAAAACTGCTGACAAAATGCCTCTGCAAACATTGAAAACTCCCTGTGTGAGGAGTATTCAATTTTACAATTAGCCTTAGTAAAAACTAGTGTTTACATTTATTTAAATATTAATCAGAAACAATTTTAAGTGAAAATGAAAAGCATTTAGTGTCTTAAGAAAATAAAATCTTACAAGACATAATGCAATTTAGTGAGATAAACTGATCTCTTTTCTTTTACACTTAGAACTATCTGGAGATTCTCCATGAGCACCATCACCAAAAAAAGTCCAGTAGTTTAGTCCTACAGAAACCTAGATTTAAAGTCTCTTCCCAATTTATGAAAAATTCCCAACTTCTGTTCGTTACTAACCTATGTATTGGAGGGTATGCATACTGCAAATAATGTTAGGCATTAAATAGTAAGATACATAGGCAGAAAATAAAATATCTATTACTGTTAACAATTCAAAGTATCTTAAGAGGAAAGTAACTATAACCTATATATAAGGAAAAGCCACAAGAACACTTTTAGATAAACAAAAAGATCTGAAAACCAATATCTTAAAACATCATGTAATTGTGTACAGGTGAGATGTTCAATAAAGTGGTGATTGTGAGATACTAAGTAAAATATTAATCTATAAAAAGAAATAAAAAGTCTTCTTTTTCAGTGACTGATAGTAATAGAGTACCAGACCAAAGCCAGAAAAGCCACCTTATGAAAAAAAAACTGGTGATTTACTAATGACTCCATTTTCTCATCAGCCAAATGGGTTGAAAAAGCAATCTCATCAAATCTCTCAATTCACAGGGAATGCAGGGAAAGTATTATACTAATATTATTATATAAGTGCACTTGTGGAAAGCAAGGCTTTATAAATGCTGATGACTTTGTCTTTTTAACCTATGTTCTATTCTTTACAAAAAAGACTAAGAAACAGAACAAAAGAACATTTTTAAAAGCACACTTTTACATAAAAAGTTTCCGTAAAACCTAACAGGATGTGTGTGTGTGTGTGTGTGTAACACAAATAATATGAATACAAAATGCTTCTAAAGCCAAAATAGTATATCAATAAATGTTATAAAATATTCACAACACCGATGAATTTTTACACATAAAATAGCAAATATTAAATAGCAGTTACCCTGAAAAGACAAATTCAATTATTAGTTCTAGGCCACTGGTTTTAGCACCATTTCATGGGCGAAGAAAAAGTAAAACATCTAGGGCTACATTAAAATCATCCCCAAATTGAGTGATAAACAAATTCCTCACTTGTCCTTACCTCCCATCTCTATTTCCCTGATTTTTTAATGGTGCTTAAATTATTGTATATGTAGTCATTTAACATTTGCTGTGCACCTACTATGCACCAAGCTCTGGTCTAGGTATTTGAGCTGATAATAGGGAAAATGAGATGTAGTCCCTCACTTTGAGAGTTCACTGCTTATTGGAGGATACCAGTAAATTTCCCACAATAAGGAGAAAATACACACTGTTGGTCAGAGTGGAGATTGACACATCCATTTCAGAAAAAAAAAAAAAAAAATTGTTTCTTTTTTCTAAAGTTGAATAGGCATATAGTCTTATATATAGCAATTCCACCCCTAGATATATTGCCCTAAGCTAACATGCTCATTTCTAGAACGCTCAAGAATGCTCATAACAGCCTAATATTTAAAAATTGGAAGGAACTCAAGCATTTGCCTTTAAGAAAATAGACAAATAAATGTGACATAGTTTAAAATAAAATCTAATACAACTATGAAGATGAAATACCCTCAGCCCGCAGGGAATACCACAAAGAATCTTAGAAATTTAGTACTGAGTAAGCAAGAAAAACTGCCATAGACCATGTACAGTATGATAGGATTTAAATAAAACCCAAAAATGCATCCATTATATTTTTAAAGACATATATATTCCTAGTTATACTATTTTAAAATGCAAAAGAAATATAAACACTAAATTCAACATAGTGATTAAATTTGATGGAAGGCAAATGGTGGCAGTGAGGAAGTGCATCCAGATAGCTTCAACAGAATTTTCATAATCTAGTTAATCAGATGTCTGATAGAATCACAATTCAGTTACAATTCTTCTTCATTTCTTATGTTACCTATTTTTGTTTTCATCAAACATCTCAGAATAAAAAATCGATAATTAAAACTTCAAATGCCATGGAATGTCAGTCGTTATGCCTGAAGGTCTTAGGAAAAGAATCCATGGGATTTTAGCAGGGATAGAAAGGTAAATTAATTTTCCAGAAGTACAAAAGCAAACCAAAGGCAGGAAAGGCAAGAGAGTGAACATGGGTCCAGGGATGAGAAAGAGGAGCACACCAAGAGAGGCATGAAGCCTTGCTGGGCTGGAGGATGGGACGAGCAGGAGAAGAAGCAGAAGACGACGCTGATGAAGGAATGCCTCACTTCTGTGGAAGGTCTTAGATGCCGCAAAAGGAAGTTTATCTTGTAGCTAATGGCATGATGCTGATGGCTTCTTTTAAAGCAGGTAAAGTTATGATAGAATAATTTTTAGGATAACAATGGTGACAGACTGTGGAAAAGAATTAGAGGGAAAAGACAATGTCAGTGAAAGAGTCATGATAATGGAGGTGACATAAGATGAAGGTTTGAAAAAAGATTTTAGCAGTAGAGGAGGAGAGGAAAAAAGACAGTTTTGACGACCTTAGAAGGGTAAATTTGGCAATTCACCAGATGTAGGCTGTTAGGGAGAATTAAGAGTCACATACAATCCTAAGTTTTTAAAATATTTAATAGGTGAGTGGATGAAGAACAAGAGAAGACTATGCTTTGGCAGGAAAGATAATAAATTTAGTGTGGGACTGGCTGGGGTTGAGAAGTTTTGGGAGACCTGGGTGATGCTAGTAGATACTTGAAAATACAATAGCAAATTGGTACAGAAATTTAAATTTATGCACTTTAATTAGTCGTTGTGACCAAGGAATAACATGAAATCCTTTACAGAGAAAGCAGAGACTAAGATGTGAAGAGTACAAGGATGAATGAAACTCTGGAAGAGAAAAAGAGACAGAAACTGAGACGTAGAAAACAAAGATGAAGAGAATTAGATTACAGAGCCAGAGCGCTAAGATTTGTAATACTCCCTCTACCAACCTGAGGCTGCCTCCTAACTGCTCTCAGCTTTAGGTTTCCCAGCTGCAAAATGAAAATAAGAATAATATTTACTTCACAGGAGTATTGTGTGGATTAAATTAGTCAATATGTGTAAAATGTCTGGTATGTATTTTTTTTTTACCCATTCAACAATTTATTAAGCGTGTACTGTATCCTAGGCTACTAGGCTTGATTGTGTGGACTGTAATTATCAATTGCCTTAAGGGTAATCGTACATGTTGTGACTGGAAAATACTGAAGGAGCACTTCGGCAGGGTTGTCACCACAACGCTCCCCAAGCCACCCAATATTTCTCTCATCTATTGATTTATATTAGAACCACCCTTAACTGATGACAAAACTTTTAATTCACAATAGTAGATGTCTTAAAATGCAGAGTATCAGAAAACTAACATAGTAACTTAATTTTACATTAAAGAGTAACAGGCTAAACTTTGATCTTTTCCTAAGAACATATGTTGAAAGCAGCAAGAAAAATATGAGAAAAATGAGAAGGCATTGAGCACTTGAAGTGGAGTAAAAACCTGGGCTGGAATAGAAAGATGAGACTGGGGAACTCTCAACTCCACTATTTGCATTGAACTAATTTCTTTTCACCTAAAAGTTTTGCAGATCAAAGTTTTTCCCTCATAACAAAAAAAAAAAAGATCACTCTACTATTAAACCTCAGTTTCCTCCTGGGTGGATTAAGTGGTATAATATACATAGCATACTTAACATTGTGCCTGTCACATAATACATGCTCAAAAAATGTTGTCTATAAATATGTATTCATTGGGCTGTACAAACACACCTGCTAGCTCATGGTAATCCTGTACCATTGTCTCCCAGTGACGTAACACATACTTGTCAAGAAACACTCTGCAGGATGACTATGAAAGTGAATTTCTATAATAATAATAATAAAGAGTATTTACAGTGTGTACACACTACACTATCATTTTAAATGCAATATTTAGTGCATGAAATAGTCTATGAATTGCTTTTTCCATTATCAAGTGAAAGGCTTAGGATATAGTTACTTATGAAAGATAAAATGGTTCTAAAAAGTTGTAAATGTACCAAATAAAAAATTAAATCAAAATAGAGAAAGTTAATGTGTGAGAAATTTGGCATTTGATTGCCATTATTGTATTAGTTTGTTTTCACATTGCTGATAAAGATATATCCAAGACTGGGAAGAAAGAAAGGTTTAGTTGGAGTTACAATTCAACATGGCTGGGGAGACCTCAGAATCATGGCAGGAGAAGAAAGGCACTTCTCATGTGGCTGCAGAAAGAGAAAATGAGGAAGAAGCAAAAGTAGAAAACCCTAATAAACCCATCAGATCTCATGAGACTTATTCACTATCATAGGAATAGCATGGGAAGACCAGCCCACATGATTCAATTACCTTCCACTGGCTCCCTCCCACAACACATGGGAATTCTGGGAGATACAATTCAAGCTGAGATTTGGGTAGGGACACAGCCAAACTCTATAAATTATCATGGACAGCTCCAAAGGATGTCATTGTCAGAAAGAAAGTCCACTTCAACACAATACGCTCCCTTTTCCCTATTTATTTTCCTTCATTCCTCTTGCAAGTACCAGTCAATGACTACAAAATTCATGTTGCTTTTCAGAAACTTAAGGATAATTGACGTTTTCAGACATTTTGCAGTCCTCATTCTCCTACTGTTCATTAGTTTCAATTCCAAGATCTGAAAGCCATCTAATTGCATGCTCAATATTTTTAAGATTAGCCTTTTTATTTTAAAAAATGAAAGAACCTGTCACATAGCTAAAGTATAAACAGTGAAGCCTAATAAAGTGTATGTATGAAAGGAAGAATTTTTGAAACCCAATCTTCTGATGCTTCTTTTAGTGTGAGTTCAGGGTTCAATGTTTCTTTAAGGAGAAGCTCAACAGAATAAACAGAAACAGAAACATATTTTAAGTTACCATCATTAGACCAGTCACTTATGCACCTAATAAAGTTTGACTGAAATCACATTTGATATCTCAGTCAAAAGGTTTCCTCATTTTTTGGTGCCAAAATTTTGTTGAAAATTATATTCTTTAAAAATCAGCAAGAATTTTATAACAGAAATACAATGTTGATGCTTTATGCACAATTAGATAAACATTTTTTCAGTGACTATGTAATTACAAGAACATAGAATAAATGAAGGACAAAACAGTTTGATTCCAGTTTTAATTGAATTTGATAAAAGTGAGACAAAGAAAACCATGACAATTACCAGAATTTTCTTCTTCTGATATCTTAAATTACCTGCTTGAGGTAAGATTATGTTTTATTTTTATGTTCTTCTAAATATTTTTCACAATAAATTTGCCTTGTTATTTATTTTCAATTCGTATTTTGAGTAGAGGAAGGGATGTTTTATTTTAAAACAGGAATGAGTCATGCAGAAATAACCACTGACCAGAAGGCATCTGAACATGGCAGAAGATTTATATAAAATAGGCTTTTGCTGCCCTCTTTTGGAATAAATAAGTGAACACTATCACTTTTGATTCCATGCATTCTACTATTGTCTACATCTTACCACTACCATGTTGCTTAGAAAACAAAGGGCTAGGATTCAATTATCAAATGCCCTGTTACTATATATATATATATATATATTTTAATTTAATGGATGCAAAAAATTAAAATGCTATTTAGCAAAAAATTATTTAACAGCATACTAAATAAAAGTATAATTTATGTAAATATACAAATCCAGCTTAGATAAAAGCCCCACAAACTAAAATAGTAATCTTATAATCAATATTTGGAGTTTTATGTAGCCTTATAAATTGTCATAATTATATAAATACAAATTTGAAGTATAAAAAAATAGTAATCGATTTAATTACAAAAAACATTAGGAAAGCTTTTAACCTACCATAATTAAGAAGAATATGAGTTTTGAATAGATGAAGGTTTTAATGGTGGCAAATAGTTATAACTTTTAACATTCATTTGATTAACAAGTGTTTTGATGTAGGCATCTAAATATCATAGAATAATAGTCAGTTGGATTGTAAAAGTAATACCTAAAAAGGCATGAAGATAACTAATTATAAGATTTCATAAATTATATAGCTCTTTTATTGATTTAGTCTATTTACACAAAATTATAGAAGAAAATATACTAATCTCTGCTAACATATGAAATTTTGGTCCTAGCTCCTGATGTGTTTTATTGAAGACAAGATTTTTGGAATTTTCTGAGTATATTTTAATTTTTATTACAGTTATACCCATGTTGGCAATAATGTTGAAATTGCTAATGACATTGCTATCATTGAAATGTAGTACTCTTATGTCGAATGAGGCTTTAGAGTCTTTAAAGAGTAGATAAATTCAAACAAAGCTTAGTTGATTCTACCATTAATCATCCTTTCCTTCGACCAGAAAAACTAACACCAACAAAAATGCATGACCTAACATATTAAACTTCGGTTATAATAACCATATCTGGCACCAAACAGAACAAACAAGATCAACAAAATTAAATATGTGTATATGCTTTTGCTAAGCTGGACAAAAAAACAACCAAACACAGTGTATATTAAAAGTCATTAGAATGTTGAAACCTGATTATGTTTCTCAGCCGTATGAACCCTTTTGGAAGGATGTACCTTGAAAATCTGATAAAATTAATGACCACACATTGTAATTTTGGTCAGAAATAGCCCAGGGTTTCAGAATATCAGGAAATACCAACAACGAACAGAACTCAAAGCAGCCACAAACAAAGCGGTTAACTGGACTTCAGGCGAGAAAAACATGTGGCCAAAATCCTCACGATTCAAAAATAACTATTGTTTGCTTGAGAAAAACTTAGTTTTTGATCATATTATGAAGTGAAGTGTAAGAAAATCTCATCCACAGAATTAAACTCCTCCACTGTGGAGGAAAATTACCGACTGCAGTTTTGTGTATGGGCAAAAGCCTTGCTGTAATTATTTCATATAAACAGAAAATTCCAAAACTCTTGCCTCAGTTTTAAGAGCTAGGACCAAAAATTTCATATGCTAGCAGAGTCTAGTATATTTTTATATATAATTTTATGTGAATAAATTAAATCAATAAAAGATTTATATAATTTATAAAATCTTACGATCAGTAATCTTCATTCCCTTTTAGGTAATATTTTGCAACCTGACTTACTATGATTCTACTACATTTAGATGCCTACATCAAAACACTAGTTAACCAAATCAATATTAGAAATTATAAATATTTGCCACCATTAAAACCTCCATCTATTTAGAAACTCATAAATATATTTCAATTCAGATATTGTTATTTTTCAGAAGTAACATAATACTTCAACACAGATGTCAAATAAAAATTATCAACTGATTGGCAAAGATTATATTATTAGAAGTAAATAAAATTTCTGGATAACCTAGAAGTTGGGCTGCAAGGCCATCATGGCAATGAGATATAAATAAAGCTGTGTGATCTTGTTATAGGAGTCAAAATACCCAGGTGCAAGAAACCATATTGGATATTGTAGAATAAGCCTAGATCTATAGATAACTAATTTGTTTGATTTGGGGTAGGAAAATTAAATAGACTTTGTCTAGACAGAATGACCTCACTGCATACGTTTGCTCCCACAGAAGCTAGAATCTAATGAAAATTCCAAATTACTTTATTAAATAAAAGTCTTTAGCTATGCATATATGTTATTTTCTATAAGGCTCTAGCAAGCCCACTGTGGCAGTAGTAAATTTCACACTCCATTAAAAAGAGTAGAAAAGTCCTGTGAATTAACAAATTGTACAGAATTCACAGCACTCTTATTTATTACCTTTTTGTTGTTGATTTCTATTTAAATTTACTGCCATAATAAATAATCGTGCAGTGTTTGTAGGATTCTTTAGACTAAATTTGCTGATTTCAGGATATGTTGTATAATGTTTAAACAAATAATGGCAAAAACGGGAATAAAAGGAAAATCTGATTTTGTTTTTATTATCTATTTCTAATATGGTTGTGTGTGTGTTGTACATTGCTTTGTTCTAAATTTAATCTAGTTATTTGACTGTCCATTTTATTATACTTTGCTATGTTGGAGGAATGGAATATCTAAATGAAGAAAGATACACAGAAAGATATGAACAACATTTTAGAGTTAGTATTGAAACTCCTCCTTGATGGGTAGAAGGTGTTAATAACAGCCAAGACAAATTAGTAATTCCAGGAGTGTTATGCTGGCAGCAAAACTAAACTTCAAATTTGTACCACTCATATTATCTTTGCATATAACCAGTATGTTCTGATTCATGTTGCAATGGAAAGATCATATCCTGAAAACTCGATCTAAAGTGAAGACAATGATTGGAGGACTTTAAAATACAAATAAATTCATCAATGGGCAAATGGTTATGGTGTAAAATTTAAGGAAGAAGCAATGATTACTGTGGCTATTGGAGCTCTGAAAAAGATGCACTGGTTTAAGTAAATGTGTTGTGATTTTACAAGTTGTATATATTAGCAGGTATAATTTCTATGAAGTAATTGCAGATTCTTAGAGTGGCAGTAAAGCAATTTTTATTGCTTCATACTTTGTCAAATAAAGACAAAACATGAAATATAGCAGAAGAGATTTAAGTGTATAGAAGTTCCTTTAATTAAAAAAAAAATCCTGCTGATCCTGCTACTTCCAGCAGAGCTGAAAATCCACAGGCAATCAGCATTTCAGCATTCCTCAATGCTATAGCTACTTAATGGGTTTTTCTCCCCCCAGTTATTGGCTACTGCCTGCAATCAATTTCTATTGCCATTGGCAAGTGAAAACCACACACCCTTCTCTCTCAAAGCTTGGCATAAAAACCCAATTATGACTTGGCACAAAGTGACTGGCAGTTCCTATTCTTCGCTAGACTACTGGTGTGGAGGGGAAAATGCAGCCAGGCACAGGGCACCAGAGGCAGGATAGGGATGGAGTGAGACAAAGATGTCACTTACCATTTCTTGTCCATGGTGCCAGAGAAAATATCAGGATGCAAAGGGAACTATGTAAAGGGCAGAAACAGGATTAAATATCATATACCCCAAATCCTTCACAATGCCTGCAAGAACCTGCCAAAATTTAGCCCCTCTTCTATGAGAACTTTGGTTTCCCATCTTGGGACATTAGATTGGATACAAGGGTTCATGGTGGGAGGAGGGGTTTTGATGGAAAGAATGTTTTAAAAGAGAAGTTATAATACATAGAGTACAGTAGCTGTAGAAAAGAAATGAAAGCAAAAGGAACTCGTGGAGTTCCCCATCTGAAGCTATTAAAGCAGCAGCCCTCCTGGTCCTAGCATGGCCTAATGGTGTCCATAGGTCAGGGAAAGAGTCATATATGTCAGCTCTGTTTACGGCATTCTCCATGCTGCTCAATGTCGAGCAAGGTAACCTGGCAGCCCTATTATGCAGGATGTATTTTATCCAAACAATTGCTGGCCACAGCATCTGGTAGAAACTCTTTGTCACTACTCAAAAAGCATTATTCTCTTCCTCGCTAGGAGAAACGCAGTGTCATCTGTGTGATCATATAATCGGCCCCAAGGAATAAATCCTATTTAGTAGTCATGAATATTTCCTTTTGCCCAAGGATTTGTGCAAAGGGTGTGTACATAACCCAATTATGGGTCAATAAACTGAGAAAAAAAAGTTGGGTAGCAGATGAGCAACTTTTTGTTGGCTAGAACATGTTCTCTTTTTTTGTTTTTGCCTTCCTGTCCTGTTTTCCACCTAAAATGCTGCTGTGGGAGGGCATAAGGCTTAGAATTTTGGCTACCACTGTGACCATGAGCAGAGACATTGCTGATCCATGAGTAGGAAAGAGTGAAAAGACAGAGAGAACCTGAATCACGTAACATCACCGAGCTGCTACAGCCATCGTCTACCATCACACCTCTTGTTATTGACAATAGTTAAATGTCAGTATGGTCTAAGCTCTTGTGGTTAGAACTTTTTGTCACCTGAAGCAAAAAATCAGTCCTCACAGTTACATAACGCTGCATGTTTAAGTAAAGTAGTAGAAACTATTGTTGTGAATGAGAGTATCCTGGTTAGGCAAAGAACAAGGTTGCTACAGGAAATCTCAGCAATCAGTTGAGAGAATTGGGTGTGATTTTCTTTGGGTCCAGAAACTGATGTATTCATAGAGTACCTGACCCATTAGACACGTTTATATTTTAGCCCTTGGAAGTTATCAGAGGAACAAAAGTAAAAACAATGGCAGCACTATTATTAATTGAACAATCAGTATGTGCCAGGCATTAAACTAAGTATTATGTTGATGAATCCTAACAGCAGCCACTGCCCAGGAGAACACCAGGCATGTAATAGGTCCTCAATAAACATCTTTTCATTGTGAAAATGAAAACATAAGTAAATGATATGACTTTTATTCATTTCATTTAATGAATAAAATTAAGGCTCAGACAGGTTAAGCAAATTGTCCAAGACTACACAGATAGTAAGTGGAAAGGCTGAGATTTAAGACCACGTCTTCCTAATCCCAAAATCCATGCCCTTAAAAAATCTGGTCTGCAAATGTTGCTTCCAGGTGTTGCTTCCAGGATGATTGATTTGAATATGTTAAAAGTAAATAATGCACCTCTCTTGTGGACTGAATTTCTTGGGTTTGTACTAAATGTCTAATTTATGGTGTTCTGAATACTGTTACTGGTTGCCAGGTACCTTCAAGCCATATTTCAGTGCTTCAAAAGAAGTCTTGTTCTGATCAAGAGTGTACTAGAAATGGCTAGGGTATATCTACATTGACTTTGCACTTTATATAAGGGAGACTGTGAATGCCCAAATGGCCAGCTTCGAGAACACCCACAAACTCTGCAGCTGGTCCAGAAGAAGAAGATCTGTGAGGTCTGGTAGAGGGTCCAGGTGTCTATCATTCAGAAACCAAGCTAAGTCTTAGTCTATAGATGATTGAGCAAGAAACAGAAAATTATTTTCTATAATTTAATTAATTTCTGGCTCCAAAGCCATTATTCTTCACCAATCCTCCCCGAGTCCTGTCTGGGTTCTAGGATCTTCTTCAGTGTCAAAACATCTATGTGAGAGAGGGTCCTTTGCATATTAGTCTGTCCTCCAAGTTTCTCTGAAACACCCTCTGTCTCCATTATTGGCCACATTAAGGTCAACAGGTTTTATTCTTTCTTGCCACAGTGGGAACACACACATCCTTGCCAAGACAGCCATTTTCCTGAAGTTTTGCTGCCTATCCAATAAACTGCCAAGAGACAAAGCTGATTCTCCTACACTTTCAGGATTCACAATCTGTCTTCTCTCCAGTGATCTGTCCTCATAGATCAGAACATCAGTCTAGTGTGAATGAAAGCTCTCATCTCCTCCATTTCTTGGAAACTTCTCCAAAATACTCTCTATACCTATTCACCTTCTTTCTTTCACCTTCTACACAAACCCTCTCAGTTTTCTTAAGGCATTTGACTTTGAAAGCCAAAGTTAAAGAGGGATGGTGAGGAGGGAGGTTTATGGACTAGCTGTGGTGTCCTCTCCAACAAACTCACACGTTAATCACCCCTATACTACCCACATAAGATCCAAGGATCTGCTTGACTGAGGGCAAAACAAAGAGGGAAATACAATAACAAAAGATTTACTAGTAAATATCCCTGAGTATTCTCCAGTTGTGTTGGCAGATGTAAAGAATCTATTTTTCTTTTTATGAGTAGTACATGAAAAAGTCCATGTTGGAGGTAAATAACCAAAGAAACTTTGCTGTGATTTCATATGTATGTATTCATTGAAAATGGCCTTTTTTGGGGTTTCAAACAGTGAGTGATCCCCCTGGAGAAATCTAAGGCTCTTGAGTACAGATCAATTACTCTGGCACCCTTAAGATTTGAAGGCAACTTCTGTTCTTCTTTGTTAGAAAATCTACTCTGGTTAGTCATATATTTGAAGAAATGGAACTGAACAGGGGAAAATAGTAAGGTAGAAGGGAGTAAAAAGTTGAGCGGTGATCTTGGTGGAGAGGTACAGTGCTTCTTGGAGGAAGCAGAGTCAGGGGTTTTCAACTAGAACTGTGTAAAGGCCCAAAGTGAGGTATGAGTTACAGATGGCTGAATATTGGACAGCTCCATTTTCTTGATGTGCTCTTCTATTTTCTATCTACATGGAGGTTGTTCCTAGGATGACATGATCTTCAAGAGTGAATGTGGGTAGTGCCCACTGCCACAGTGGTAGATATTGACTTGCCAAACCATTGAACATGGTTTTGTCCATAAAGATTCTTGAAATTAAAACATCACTTAGGAGTAAAGTCTACCAGCCACAGTTAGTTAGCAATAGAAAATACCTCCCCATTCCATGCTACTATTCATGGCCGAAGTGCTAGAAGATTATAAGATTTATGAGCCCAAGTCTGTCCCCTGATTTCTTGGTAATTTGGATAGGTTAACTAGGGTTACTGTCAACTCTGGCCTTAAAAGGGGTCAGTATGACCCTTTTATGTGGCATGTATCTACAGTCATCTGCTTATCAAAGTTATCTTCTTAGACTAACAAACTGACACTTCTCATGGGAAAATAATTGGCATAAGAAAACACAAGTAATCATACTATTTAGCTTATTAACGTGAAATGCATTTAATGTAATTGCTAGTAAATTTTTACCAGAAATTTGTATAATCTTTGAGATTTGTGATATATCTTTTTTTTCATATGGCATATCTTCATAAAGGTTTCATTTTAGTCAGAAAAAAACTTATTCATCACTGAATAACAACCACTATTAATTACTAGTTGATAATTAATCACTGACTGCTTTTAGTCAACTAAAAAAAATTTATTAATGGTGACAAATAGCCTACTAGTAACTCTTGGGAAGAAAAACATCAATAAATAATAATTTTTATCTATTTAATGTGATTAAATTCCTCTGAACTAATGGAGCATGTTCAAACCCAATGTAAGGGAGCTAACAACCTGAAAAAAGGTTATAGGAATTGCTAACTAGAAAAACCAGTTTAGAGAAGAATATAAATGACCGGATGGAGCTGAAAAACAAAGCACAAGAATGTCGTGAAGCATACACAAGTATCAATAGCCAAATCAATTAAGTGGAAGAAAAAATATCAGAGATTGAAGATCAACTTAATGAAATAAAATGTGAAGACAAGATTAGAGAAAAAAGAATGAAAAGGAAAGAACAAATCCTCCAAGAAATATGGGACTATGTGAAAAAACCAAACCTACATTTGATTGGTGTACCTGAAAGTGACAGGTAGAATGGAACCAAGTTGGAAAATACTCTTCAGGATATTATCCAGGAGAATTTCTCCAACCTAGAAAGACAGGCCAACATTTAAATTCAGGAAATACAGAGAACAACATAAAAATACTCATACTTCTCAAGAAGAGCAACACCAAGACACATAATTGTCAGATTCACCAAGGTTGAAATGAAGAAAAAAATGTTAAGGGCAGCCAGAGAGAAAGGTCGGGTTACCCAAAAAGGGAAGCCCAACAGACTAACAGAAGAGCTCTCTGCAGAAACCCTACAAGCCAGAAAAGAGTGGGGGGCCAATATTCAACATTCTTCAAGAAAAGAATTTTCAACCCAGAATTTCATATCCAGCCAAACTAAGCTTCATAAGCAAAAGAGAAATAAAATCCTTTACAGACAAGCAAATGCTGAGAGATTCTGTCACCAGCAGGCCTGCCTTACAAAAGCTCTTGAAAGATGCACTAAACATGGAAAGGAACAACCAGTGCCAGCCACTGCAAAAACATATCAAATTGTAAATATCATCAACACTATGAAGAAACTGCATCAACTAATGGGCAAAATAACCAGCTAGCATCATAATGACAGGATCAAATTCACACATAACAATATCAACCTTAAATGGAAATGGACTAAATGCTCCAATTAAAAGACAAAGATTGGCAAATTGGATAGAGTCAAGATCCATCAATGCGCTGTATTCAGGAGACCCATCTCACATGCTAAAACACACGTAGGCTCACAATAAAGGAGTAGAGAATATTTACCAAGCAAATGGAAAGAACAAAAAAAAAGCAGGGATTGCAATCCTAGTCTCTGATTGAAAAAAAAAAAACCAAGTTTTAAAAAACAAGTTTTAAACCAACAAAGATCAAAAAAGTCAAAGAAGGGATTTACATAATGATTAAGGGATCAATGCAACAAGAAGAGCTAACTATCCTAAATACATATGCACCCAATACAGGAGCACCCAGATTCATAAGACAAGTTCTTAGAGACCTACAGAGAGACTTAGACTCCCACACAATAATAGTGGGAGACTTTAACACTCCACTGTCAATGTTAGACAGATCAACAAGACAGAAAATTAACAAGGATATTCAGAACTTGAACTCAGCTCTGGACCAAGCAGACCTAATAGACATCTATAGAACTCTCCACCCCAAATGAACAAAATATACATTGCACTTATTTTAAAATTGTCCACTTAATTGGAAGTAAAACACTCCTCAGCAAATGCAAAAGAACAGAAATCATAACAGTCTCTCAGACCACAGTGCAATCAAATTAGAACTCAGGATTAAGAAACTCACTCAAAACCACACAACTACATGGAAACTGAACAACCTGCTCCTGAATGAGTACTGGGTAAATAACAAAATTAAGGCAGAAATCAAGAAGTTCTTTGGAACCAAAGAGAACAAAGACACAATGTACCAGATCTCTGGGACACAGCTAAAGAAATGTTTAGAGGGAAATTTATAGGACTAAATGCCCACAGGAGAAAGCAGGAAAGATCTAAAATCGACACCCTAACATCACAATTAAAAGAACTAGAGAAGCAAGAGCAAACAAATTCAAAAGCTATCAGAAGAAACTATCATCAGAGTGAACAGGCAAACTACAGAGAATATTATTGCAATCTATCCATCTGACAAAAGGCTAATATCCAGAATCTACAAGGAACTTAAATTTACAAGAAAAAAAAAAAACTCGTCAAAAAGAGGGTGAAGCATATGAACAGACACTTCTCAAAAAAGGACATTTATGTGATCCACAAACATATAAAAAATAGCTCATCACTGATCATTAGAGAAATGCAAATCAAAATCACAATGATACCATCCCATGCCAGTTAGAATGTTGATCATTAAAAAGTAAGGAAAAAACAGATGCTAGAGAGGATGTGAAGAAATAGGAATGCTGTTACACTGTTGGTGGGAGTGTTAATTAGTTCAACCACTTTGGAAGACAGTGTGGGGATTCCTCAAGGATCTAGAACCAGAAATACCATTTGACCTAGCAATCCCATTACTGGATATATACTCAAAGGATTATAAATCATTATACTATAAAGACACATGCACACGTATGTTTATTGCAGCACTATTCACAATAGCAAAGACTTGGAACCAACCCAAATGTCCATCAGTATTAGACTGGATAAAGAAAATGTGACACATACACACCATGGAATACTATGCAACCATAAATAAGAATGGGTTCATGTCCTTTTCATGGACATGGATGAAGCTGGAAACCATCATTCTCAGCAAACTAACACAGGAACAGAAAACCAAACACCACATGTTCTCACTCATCAGTGGGAGTTGAACAATGAAAACACATGAGGCACAGGGTCCCACATACTGGAAACTGTCAAGGAGTATGGGGCAAGGGGAGGAACAGCATTAGGAGAAATATCTAACGTAGATAACGGCTGGCAGGCAGGAGCATTTAAGTCTGCTGAAGCTGTGCCAGTAGCTGCCCCTTCCTCCAGGTGCTCTGTCCCAGGGAGATGGGAGTTTTATCTATAAGCCCCTGACTGGGGCTGCTGCCTTTCTTTCAGAAATGCTCTGCCCGGAGAGAAGGAAACCGGAGTGGCAGTCTGGCTACAGCTGCTTTGCAGAGCTGTGGTGGGCTCTGTCCAGGTCAAACTTCCTGGCAGCTATGTTTACACTGTGAGGGGAAAACCGCCTACTCAAGCTACAGCAATGGGGGAATGCCCCTTCCCCCACAAGAGTGTCCCAGGTGGACTTCAGACTGCCAGGCTGACAACGAAAATTTCAAGCCAGTGGATCTTGGCTTGCTGGGCTCTGTGGGGGTGGAATCTGCTGAGCTAAACCACTTGGCTCCCTAGATTCAGCTCCCTTTCCACGGGAGTGAACAGTTCTGTCTCACTGGCATTCCAGGTGCCACTGGGGTATGAAAAAATAAACTCTAGCTTGATGTCTGCCCAAATGGCTGCCCAGTTTTGTTCTTGAAACCCAGGGCCCTGGTGACAGAGGCATCTGAGGGAACCTCCTGGTCTACAGGTTGCAAAGACCGTGGGAAGAGTGTAATGTGTGGGCCAGACACCGTTCCTCATAGCACAGTCCCTAATGGCTTCCCTTGGCTAGGGGAGGGAGTTCCCCAACCCCTTGCACTTCCAGGGTGAGGAAACACCCCACCCTGCTTCTGTTTGCTCTCCATGGGCTGCACTCACTGTCTAACCAGTCCCAATGAGATGAGCCATTTACCTCAGTTGGAAATGCAGAAATCACCTGCCTTCTATGTTGATTTCACTGGGAGCTGCACTCAGGAGCTGTTCTTATTCGGCCATCTTTCCACCAGAATTTTTATTTTCCTTGAAGTGATTGTAGATAGTACTGTGTTTATTTTTGGTTTCCATGTATTCATTATAGTATATATTAATGTGATTGATTTTGTATATGTTGATCTTATTTTCTATGGCCTTGCTGAGTTTATGAGATCTAGAAGATTTGGTTTTTAGCTTTCTTGGGATTTTCTTGTAGAGTATCATGAAACATGAAAATATAGTGTTATTTCTTCTGTTCCAATATGTGTGTTTTTCATTTTTCATGCCTAATTTCAATATCTACAACTTCTAGTCCTATGTTGCCTAAGAGTAGTAGAGTGGGTGCCCTTGCCTGTTCCTGATGTTACAGGGAAAGCATTCAGCCTATTAAGTACCATGTTAAACTGGATATGGTGGCACGAGCCTGTAATCCCAGCTACTTCAGAGATTGACGTAGGAGGATTGCTTGGGCCCAGGAGTTCAAGGCTGTTGTGAGCTATGATGGTGTCACGATGCTCCAGCCTGGGTGACAGAATAATACCCATCTCTGAAAAAAGAAATATAAATGTTTGATATTAAATTTAGCTATTTTTGTAGATGTTCTTTATCAGGTTAGAGTAGTTCTTTTTATTGTGAACTTTCCAAGAGATTTTACCATGAGCAGATGCTAGATTTTGTCATTACTTTTTCCTCTGTCAATTGACATGATCATAAGATTTTTTTCTTTAGCACGTTGATATAATAGAAAGTATTGGTTGATTTATGAATATTGAATTAGCTTACATAGCTGAAATAAATCTCATTTGGTCATTGGGTATAATCATATTTATACATTGTGAAATTCAATTTTCTAATAATGTGTTGAGAATTTTTGCATCTAACACTATGAGATATATTGGAATAAGTAGTAGAGGGTTTTCATTTTCAAAAAATTGGTCTATTTCTTCTAAGTTATTGAATTTGTGATGGTAAAGTTGTTGCTAATATTCCCATATTTTCCTTATGGAAAGGAATCTGTAATGATGTATTTAGTCTCATTCCTAATATTGATGATTTGTATTGTATCTCTTTTCCTTTCAGCCTTGCTAGTAGTTCATCGATTTTAGTGGTTTTAGTGACTAACCAGCTTTTTATTTTGTTGATTTTCTTTGTTGTTTTCCTGTTTCAAAATTCATTGATTTCTATTATTATCTTTATTAATTTTCAACTTCTTTGGTTTCATTGGCTCTTGTTTTTATCATCTCTAGATAGAAACTTAGTAAGTTTTTTCTTATTTTCTAATGTATTTTTATACAGTTTTAATATTTCAAAAATATATTTTTCTCCTTATGCTTTATATGGTTAATTATGCATTACCTTTTCTAGTTACACATTCTTTATTCACCTATGTCCAATCTAGAGCGTCTCTTTCACTTATTTATATTATTTAAAATGCTATATTTTTCATCTTTAGGAACAAATCGATTCATTTCAAATGCATATAAACTTATTTAATTTCTACTTGTCGGTTTCATATTTTCTGCACATAATCTGCTCCCTCTTTAAGAGGGAATTTGTGGCAGGATGTGCAGTGAGCTGACCCTCTCTACCTGCAGGTATCTTTAGGATTTGGGGTTCTTCCTGGAAAGCTAGTAATCGATGGATAGGCAACATGGGGCATCTATTATGTAACCATTTCTGATCATAGCAGGAGTCCTGTACAGGCAATTTTGTGCTAGAGTTCCCTATTAGGTTTGCTGAGACGTAATATCAGCTATACTTCAGTTTAAGACACTTTTTATCCAGTCCTTCTTCCTGCCCCCTCCTCTTTCATAGACCTGTATCTGAAGGTTTGTCCTGCTTACTATTGCTTATCTCTCCTTTATGTTATACAAGAGTTACCCCTCAATAAGTCACTTTCACTCCTAATCCAACTCTTCCCAGAGTACCCAACTCAGACACTAACCTCAATTATTTTAAAATCTTTTTTTGTAAAGCATATTATTTTATATATGCATATGTAAACAAATTAACAATTAAATTTTGTCACAATGTTAAATGGTCACTTATTGTAAGACATGTCCTGATTTCAAAGATGTTAAAACCATAGCAGGGCAGAGGAGATCCTAAGTTACAACCTAGGATCAATGAAATGCAGTACTTAAAAAGTATATATTTTTCAGATAGTTTTTCAATTAAAATATTAAATATTAAGCATAATAAATTGACACGTATTCATAATCATCAGCACATTCTTAATGCTACTTATCATTTCTGTTTCACTTCTCATTTAGAAGGAAGAACAGATTGGCACTTCTTGAAGACATCTTGCACAAACTTTAGAACTTATGATTCCCAATTAGGAAATCATCTCATTTTCATTTCTAGAATCACAGGTCAGGAGGCGAGACAAATGAGGCCTATGTTGATGACTGAGTGCAGAGCCAGAAGGCAGAGTCAAAGCTTGAAGCCAGGCCTCTTGGGCCTTGCTCTGTGTTCTCTTCATAGACACAAGAAATCAAATGTGTCATTAGCCTTCTTTGATCCAAGCCTACAGATAAGGCAGAGCAATTAATTAAAATACCTGTCCATTTCCAGAGATGCTCCTTTATGAAACTACTGTCCTCAACTTTCCTGGCAGAATATTGATACCTGGCAATTTATTCAGCAAATCAATTCAACTTTACATGGTCTCATTTTATGAGAACAATATCCAGCTTCTCAAAAACAAATGCCTTCTTTGCATGCTCTTAGAGATGAAGAACATAAAATATTTCCTAATCAGCCACATGCCAAACACTAGCCTCATAACAAGATCCTATTGTCTATGTACAACACCATTTGGTTATTTATGGAAGACTCTGGGAATTACAAAACAGAACATTTAAAAAAATTTTTTAGCTTTTGCTGTCATTGGATCTAGAAATTTTGATCCCCAAAGCATTGTGAAAATCTGCTAACGCTCTCCTCTGAATGGCCTCATTAGAAGTGGTGATTATTCAAGGATGTCAATGAGTCATCCATCTTCTGTAAGCATTAGTTCCTCTTATCCTGGTTTCTGACAAGTGCCTCACAGAGTAGTTGCCAGTATTAACTGAAGAGGACTCAAACACCAACACATTTGAGAGGGATTGGTTAGAGACTTCAGCTGTGGACTCTAACAAAATATCTCTAGATGTACCTATTATAGAATGTTTCATTTTATCATTTATTTCAATCACTTCAAAATGGATTTCATTCCATTTTTCTTCCTCTTCATTTCTCTTCCTCATAATCATTTAGCCCAGAGCTGGAAAACAAAGGTATCTGGTCCTCACTCTTTCTGTTTACTTTTCTATGGTGATTAAGAGGTGAGGTGGCTAATTCATGCATCCCAGGAAATAAAACACCAGTGGCTACCAATATTGCCAGAGAGATGTATACAGAACTACAGGCAAATCAGGGTATTTTCTTTGAAAAATTCCAATTTCTATAGCAATAGACATTTCTTTTATGACAAAATGATTACAAAAAATTGATTACACTGATTACAAAAAATGCTGCAAATTTTCCATGGATGGTCACGTATTGTGCAATCCAAGAAGCACCACTAGAAAACATAGTTGCTATCAGGGCCCCATATGCTGAAGTTGCTGTACAAAGACAAACTGGGCTCTTGTCAAAAAGCACCAGATATAAAGATGAAGCCAGGCTTCCAGTCTTGCTTGACACAATCATGGTTCCAGGCTGTAAAAATGCAGCAAAAAACATTACCAGGCCCCTGAAGGACATAAAGGTCTCCCAGAAGATGGCGTTCAACCCAGTAGACTCACTGTATTTCATGTCGGCATGAATGGTCGCACATGAGAAAACATAAGCGCTATATGTTACCTCAGCTCCAACATAAAAAATGAAGAATAGAAAAAGGAGTCAAAGAAGGACATTGTGATATTTAGCCCTTTGAGACATCTGAGCAGATGTTTTTGCTTTTCCTCACCTTAAGCTTCTCTTTAAAAACAGAGCAAAACATAGATAGGACCTACAAAAATCTAAGTACCATTCAGAGCATTAGAACACAATAATCTCATATCATCTGTTCCTCCAAACAGAGGTTCTGAGTCAGCGTCAGTGCAGGATGGTGAAAGTCAGACTGCATGGTTTTCACGGACACTCTCTTACTCAATGCCAGTTTAGCTTGCAGTGCAGCCAAAAAGGCACCCACAGCAAAACAGAAGTGTAATGCCTACATATGTGGAGATCCTTTGTTCTTTAAAGAGCCAAGATAGAGACATCACCACCTGTATCTAGGTGCCAATTGAAGCACCAAAGATAGACATCATGGCAATCCATGACAATCAGTTATCTTGAAAAAATAAACAAGATAAAGACCAACTGTGGTAGCCAACACCGACACTCTCAAAAGTTAAAAAAAAAAATCATGATATCAAAAAGAACTCCATCAGTCACAGAGCCACTCAAATATTCAAAGGTAGGGCCCACAAAAATTAAAGGAAGATGACTAATATTTTGGTTCAAATTTGTGGCAAAATATTGAACTGTGGGTCCCTTATAGCAATACTCATTCCCAGCCCCAGGAAGGCAGCAAACAGGATCATGGTGTCAAACCCGCACAACGTGATGTGGGCCTGGTTGTGCCATCAGGAGAACACCACCACCACTGCCACTATCGCCACTGCCTCTAGGTCCTGCAGCTGGGGGTCTAGCCCTGCAGATATCCAGTTCCAACACCTTAAAATATTTTATTAATTTTCAGCTTGTCCCATGACTTGTTTTTTCTAAGCAACTATTATTTTAATGACTGGGTTTGTTGGCTTGCATATCATTTTCTCATTTACTGTGATAGTTTAGTCTTAAAGCTTTTCTTCATTATAATTTTTTTCTCTTTCTGAAGAATAGCAGGTTTTTATGGTTTCTGCATACTTCCCAAGGGCCCCCATCAGAAATATGTCTTATGTTAATGGTTATGACTACTATTTCAGAGGGAATACTGAATTTTCCAAATCATACTGCAGTTGGTTTAATCTAGCTTCTTGTTGAGAGGCTCTCTCTGTCTCCTCCTGGCAATCCAGGCAGCAACTAAGCAACCGTACTAACTGAAACCATATAAATGCTCAAGCTTATTCTTTAAGTCTTTTCTCATAGGAGTGACAGCTCTGATTCGGTCAAAGGCATCAGGCAGTGAATATAGCTCAGGTTCAATATCTTCTCTAGGGTATTTAGATGTCCTTCATTTCCCAGTGCTGAACTTACCACCTCTGGCTGTCGCCACCTTTTCTGAGTTTCTATTCTATCTATTAAAATGTCCATCTTTGTTTGGATATTTTTATTGTACATACTACTATATACATACAAACACATACGCATGCATATCAGTTCTATGTTTGGAAAGGTGTGTGTATGTTTACTTTCAGAGTGAACTCATTGTATTATCTCAAATGATCATTTTCACCTGAGGACTTTGAATCAAAAAATTTTATACTTTAAGACCTAAGTTATTAGCCAAGTTTAATAAAAATATAAAGCCATGTTTGAGCAGGTAAAAACTCAAAAAAATGATCTCCAGATATATTTTGAAGAAAGAAAACACAAGACACACAAAAAGTAATCTAAGAGGAAAGCACTAAAGAACAAGAGTGGTAATGCAAAGAAAATAATCCCAGCATGAAATAACGGTGCTGTGAAACAACCTTTGAAAGCTAAGTCAGAAGACTCTATGAAGAATTTATTCGAGAAGAAATAAACTCTATTAATAAATGGAATGATTATGAATCCAGAGCACTTAAAGTATAATCAGTACTTCCAAAACGGTAAAGACCTCAGAAATCCCACTCCAGTGATAGCTATGAGAGCAATGAAAACTTGCCAAAATCAACCTTTTGTAAACTGTAAATTAGTCAACAGTTTGTAACAATCTTAGGAGTGCTTTTCAAGAAAAACAACTGCATCTCAGCATAAACTATAAGTTTGTGGCATTTTAACTTGCTGTATTACCATTTTCTACTCACCAGCTCCACAGTAGCCTTGAAAATGAACCATCTAGCAGCCACTGCAGAGAACAGAATGAATTTAGAGCTCCCCTAAAACCCCATATGCAGAAAATTGTCCTTATTTGACCTGTCTGGTAGCCACTTGGAAAGTCTCATTTTCTGGAATGTCTGTATTTTTCCTGACTCGGGGTGCATTTAATAAAAAAGCTTATGGCCAGGGAATTTAGTCAAAATGATCAGTGGCGATTGTTTAATATTTCTTCTTCTTAGGGCAGTAATACCAGTAGAGGCAAACAGCAGTCTGACCAAAAACCTTAAAAAGAGAATCTGGAGAATAAGAAGCCCATAGGGAGTTTCGATAAGCTCTAACATCCTGAGAACCTAGAAGGCCATGCTCATGTGCAGGGCTGTTCACATGTGCAGGGCTTTTAAAGCCCTAATCTTTTACCTCTGGTGATTGTATTTGTTCAAGCAAAAAATGAAAGCTAAGGCAGAGGATATTAATATAGGACAAATAAGATTTTGTTTTTTAAATAGATATCCTGGATTTGAAGGAAAATGAAGAAGTCACTAGAGTTTCCCATTTGTAGATTTGAGATGGCAGAAGAAAATAAAAATCACCAAACTTGAAGATGGGTCAAATGATATTACCAAGTCTGAAAAATGGGGGAGAAAAATAGAAAACTAAGAACTGTGGGACACCATTAAGCATACCAGTATAAGCAAAACGTGAGTTCCAAAAGAAAGGAGAGAAAAAATATGTATGTGTATATACATATTTTTTAAGCTAATATAGATAATATAGCCCCTGTTTTTAAGCTAATATAGATAATATATTTTTTATATATTTAAGCTAATGTATCTGTAATATATATATTATATACAGGAGTTTCTGATCTCTTTCTGAGTCATGATTTTTTGTGTCTGACTTTCAACAGTTTGACTACGGTGCATTTTGATGCAGTCTGTTTTAGTTTATTCAAGGTGAAGTTTGTTGAGATTCTCAGATTTGTTTATTGATGGTTCTTATAAAAGTTTTAAAAGGATGTTTTAAGCTAATATATATATAATGTATTAATATATATATTTAAGCTAATATATAATATAATATGATATATTAAGCTAATATATAGTATAATATATAAACTAATATAATATATATTAGCTTAAATATGTATATTATAGGTATATTAGCTTAAGTATCAATTAATATGTATTAGCTTAAATCATATATATAATATATATACTAATATATTAGCTTAAAACATCTCTATATATAATATATTATAAGCTTGCAAGTTTATATTATATATATTAGCTTAAATATATATAATACATTATATATATATAAGCTTAAAACATCCTTTTAAAACTTTTATGATATGATAAGAACCATCAATAAACAAATCTGAGAATCTCAACAAACTTCACCTTGAATAAACTAAAAAAGACTGCATCAAAATGCACCGTAGTCAAACTGTTGAAAGTCAGAGACAAAGAATCGTGAATCAACAAGAGATCAGCAACTCATTGCATGCAAGTGATCCCTGATAAGATTAGCAGCTGACTTACCAGGACCCATGGAGGTCAGAAAGCAATGGGACATAAAAGAGAAATTAAAACATCCCCAGGTTGGAAATAATGATAATAATAAAAAGAAAAGGAATAGACTTTGCTAATAGACTTGCCCTACAAAAAGCATTTTAAGCCATCCTTTAGGCTGACATGAAAGGTCAATAGGTAGAACTCATATTTACATGAAGAAATAAAGAGCAGCAGTAAAGCAACTATATAAGTAAACATAAGATACATAAATGCACTTTTGTTTGTAACTCTTTTCTTCTTCTGTTTGGTTAAGAATAGGCTATATAAAGAAATAATTATAAAATGATGTTTCATACCTATATAAAAATATAACAGCAGAAAGAAAAAAGGGGGAAATGAAACTATATTGGAGCAAGTTTTGGTATAATATTGGCATTAATTTTCTATTAATTCAAAATAACTTATTTTAAATTAATATGTTAATTGTAATCTTCAAGGTAACCACCAAGAAAGTATCTAAAAAAATAGTAAAAAATAAGGGAACTAAAATGATACAATAGAAAATGCTTATTTGATAAAAAAGAAATTAATCAAAGAATAGAGAAACAAAATAGATCAAAAACAAAACGTACAGAGAAAACACAAAATGAAATGGCAGATTAAATATGACTATCAGTAATTAAATTAAGTGTAAGTAGATTATACATTCAAATAAAAAGGCAGGTTGGCAAAATGGATTTTAAAAGGTGATCCAACTATATATAAAAAGAAAAAAAAAACTTCATTTTAGATTTAAAAATACAAATAGCGTGAACACAAAAAATGGAAAGAGATTCACTATGAAACTCCTAGAGAGCCACAATGGCTCTAAAAAATATCATACAAAATACACTTAAGCCAAAAAATATTACTAAAGCCGAAGAAGGATATAGTGATAAGAGGGTCAATATTTCAGGAAAACAAAATAATTATAAACATGTATGTATGTCACAAATATCCCCAAAATATAGAAAGCAAATACTAACATAACTGAAAGGAGACATATAAAATTCAGTGATAGGAAGATTTTCATGCCCTGCTTTCAATAATGTATAGAATCACTAGGCAGAAGATTACAAGGAAATAGAAGAGTTGAAGAAAAACATAAATTAACTAGTAACAGATATTGATAGAAAAACTTTACCTGAAAAAAGCAGAATGCACACTCTTCTGAAATACACATGAAACATTCTCTATGATAGCTTGTTTACTAGGCCATAAAGCAAGTTTCAATACATTTTAGAGAATTGAAATTATACAAAGTATCTTCTTCAACCACCATGAATGAAATTAAAAATTAACAATAGCAGAAAACTGGAGAAATTCACAAATACTGTGAAAATTTAAAACACACTTCTAAGTAATTAATGGGTCAAAGACTAAATCGCACAAGAAGCAAAATAATTTGAGATAAATGAAAATATAAACACAACACACAAAAACTAGTGGATTGCAGCTAAATCAGTGTGTAGAGGGGTCTTGTGGCTGTAAACACCTATATTACAAAACCAGAAAAATCTCAAAATAATAGATATAGAACCTAAACTTCCAACTTAAGAAACTAGAAAAAGAATAAAAAATTAAAAACAAAGAAAATAAATATAAAAAATAATAAAAGTTGGTGTGAAAATAATGAAATAGAGAATAGAAAAGCGGTAAAGAAAACCAGTGAAATCAATGATTAGGCTTTAAAAAGACCAACAAATTTGGCAGGCTTTATTCAGACTAATCAAGAAAAAAATGGGAGAAGACCCACATGGGTAAAATTAGGATATAAATAATGGACATCATTACTGATCTTACAGAAATAAAAGGGATTATAAGGGAATGCTATGAACAACTACATGGCAACAAATTAGGTAACCTAGATGAAATAGACAAATTTCTAGAAAGATAAGAAGTACCAAAACTCACTCAAGAAGAAACAGAAGATTTGAATAGACCTATTAGAAGTAAAGATATTGATTAATAATCAAAAAACTTCCCATAAAGAAAAGATGATGGCTTAACTGGTAAATTCCACCAAATATTTAAAGAAGGAATAGCATCAATTTGTCACAAACTCTTCCCAAAAAACATAGAAAAAAAAAGGAATGCTTTCCAACTCATCCTGTAAGGCCAGTATTACCCTGACCTCAAGCCAGAGATATTAAACCAGGTGAGACATAAGAACAAAAATTACTACAGACTAATACATCTTATAAATATAGATGCAAACATCTTTAACATAAATTAGCCAAATCAATCCCACAGCAAATAAAAAGTATTAGATAGTATGATTAAGTGAGATTTATCCCAAAATTGTGAAGTTGATTTAACATCTGAACATCAATGAATATAATACACCATATTAATAGAAATAAAGACAAAAAACATACATTGAAGTAACTAGATACAGAAAAGTATTTGACAAAGTCAACATTTCTTCATTGTAAAAGTTTTTGATAACAAGTAAAAGAAAATCTCCCAAACTGAAAAACAGACATTCAGAAAAAACCTATAGCTAACATCCTTTTATAAAAATATAATTTGTATAACAATAGTAGAAAGAAAAAGGGGCGAAACGAAGCTATGTTGGAACAAGTTTTGGTATAGTATTGCCATTAATTTTCTATTAATCCAATAACTTGTAATGGTGAAAGACGATGTCTTTCCCCTAAGTTCAGGAACAAGACAATAATCTCTGCTCTCACCACTTCTACAGTATTATACTGGAGATTCTAAACTACTAAAATAATGGGGCAAGAAGATAAAATTAAAAACATCCAGATTAGAAAACAAAAAGTAGAGCTATCTGTATTTACAAACGACAGTCTTATATATAGAAAAATTCTAAGGAATCTACACAGATCTATGAGAACTAACAAGTAAGTTCAACAAGTTTTCAAGATACAGGATCCATATACAAAAGTCAGTTCTGTATCCATGTGCTAGCAATGAACAATCTGAAAATGAGATTATGAAAGCAATTTCATTTTTTTTGCTGAACTGAATTGACTATAAATCCAATACAATTTCCCGTTTTTTATTATGATGCATAATATTTTTTTATTGCACAAGCATTTGACAGAAACTTTACTTTTGAAATTATTTGGCTTAAATAACACATTTAATTTCCCTTGGACTTTAATTTTTAGCCATTGTTCTATAGAGTAAGGAATTCTTACAAAAATAAAATTTACAATCCAATCTACAAAATTTCAAAGGTAATGAAGTATCTTTGAGTACTAAAATTAAATCATTTTCCATAGTGCTCATAGACATATTATTAAATGTTTCTTTAATTACATTGTGATTTGACTTTTTACCTTTCACAGATACTAGTTTTTTGCAGGTTTCAAATTTTGGGTACATCCCCAGGAGGATTATATACCAAGGTACCTTTGTAGACTTACAGCTAAATCCACAAAACAGTTGGAAATGACATTTTTTCTCTCATGTCACTATTAACACAATATTTTCATTATAAAATTATCTGTTTGTAGACATGACCTATTTATCTGAATAACATTATTATCTTGCTCAAATATCTTTAAAATTAAAAGAAGCATAGAACCAATAGATTAGAAAAAAGTGATAATTTCACATAAAATAGAAACTTCTATCTAGGGTATATATAAATTTAGAAGAGACATTAATGGGTAAACTACAAAAACATAAAAATGCCAAGCTATCATAAGCCAAATATGTTTTCTAACATTGATGAACTGAAATTTCATGGGAGAAGAAATTCAGATCTTGTTTTTTAACCTTTATGTTGCTACTCAGAAAAGAATGCATACAGGAAAATACTAAATTTTTAAACATATTTTTCTAACATTTGTTGGATTACCCAACTTTTCCTGGTCAAATCAGCATGCTTACAAAATGCTCTGTTATAAAATTGCTTTCGAAAATAATTTCAGAAAATTAGATGAATCTCATAAGTCCTAATTTGGAGTCTTGCTCTGTTGCCAGGCTGGAGTGCAGTGGCTCTATCTCAGCTCACTTCAACCTCTGCCTCCTGGGTTCAAGCGATTCTCCTGCCTTAGCCTCCCGAGTAGCTGAGACTACAGGCATGGTGCCACCATGCCCAGCTAATATTTGTATTTTTAGTAGAGATTGGGTTTCACCATGTTGGCCAGGATGGTCCCGATCTTCTGGCCTCGTGATCCACCCGCCTTAGCTTCCCAAAGTGCTGGGATTACAGACGTGAGCCACGTCATCCGGCCGAGCACTACTATTTTTAACAAGAAAATTACAAAGAACTATGAGTAAGTTCTAGTATTCGATAGTATGTAGGAAAATTATAATTAACAATAATTTGTGGTATACTTCAAAATAGCTAGAAGAGAAGATTGCAATAGTTCTCAACACAAAGAATAGGAAAATGTTTGAGTTGAGGGATATCCCAGTTACCCTGGCTTGATCATTATATGTTATATACATGTATCAAAGTATCCCATGTATTTCCACAATATATACACTGTAATATATCAACTAAAAATACAAAAAATAAATACATCATTGATTCTTTTTTTAAGCATTACTTCTCATCCTTTCAGTCCAGAGGAACTCAGACAGATTGAGACACACTGAGAGTGAACCATTGGTGTTTGATTTCCTTAAGAAGCACACTCTGTGGTGGAGATAAAGATGCTGGTGGTTTATTTGGCGTGCTCTTGGGATGAACACTTTTAAATGCAACTATAGCCACCAGCCCTGCAACTTGAAATAAATGACCCCACTGTGGTAATTTACAGTTAATAACAATTTCTTCTCAAAATAATATTTCCACTAAAAGATAAATGCTTTTAAATCATCATCTCTTCTTTCATTCCCACAGAGTTTGTTCCAGTTCTCTACCATGGCTAAAGAAAAACTAGGATTTAAACTTGTGGTAATAAGTATTACATGTTTTCATCAAAACACAGTTCTCCTCCCTTTGCAGGCAATTTTCAACCACTTGCAGTTAAAGAAAGTCACAAGACTAGGTCTGGGCAATGGGATGTGTATGGAAGTGATGTGAGTTCCTGGCCAAAGCGTTGAAGAGCAGAGGCAAGACCATCCAGGTGACTCTTGTGATGCATCTGCTACGGAGGCAATGTGGTCCATGACACTTGCGGCAGGGTAGAGGCTTGGGCAGAGAGTGAGAGGAACAGTAAGCATGAGTACATAATTGCTCTGAAAAGTCACAGACTGGTACCAGACTTTGTACGAATAAGAAATAAACTGATATGTTAAGCAATTTTGATTTGGGGGTTTGTCTAAAACTGCACTACAATTGTATCTCTTCTGATATAACAGGCAGTTGTGCAAAACAATCTGCACATTAGACTTTTAAATAAATAAATTCTACTCAGGAATGGGTGAAGTCCATTAAGGTCATTTCCAGGTATGTGTGAAATTTATTTGACTGGGCTACACCAACATTAAAATACTAATGCACTGAATCTATATAAATCCTAAAACATAAGTTTTTAATATTATACTCTAAGTTCTGGGGTACATATGCAGATCTTGCAGGATTGTTACATAGGTATACATATGGCATGGTGGTTTGCGGCCTCCATTCCCCGTCACCTACATTAGGTACTTCTCCTAATGTTATTCCTCCCCTATCTCCCCACCCCCTGCTATCCCTCTCCTAAAACATAACTTTAATTCAAAAACAAGATTTTAGAAAGTTTCAAAGATACCTGTATATTCTTTATGATGTCTCAATCAAATCATTTATTGCTATTTTTATATCAACATTTAACAGTAGAGCAAATGATCAGGATTTAAATTTTCTAACATATTTTTGGTAAGAAAGAAACCTTTTTTTTATGAAAAAGAGAATGCAAAACGGAGAATGATATTTGTCATACTGAATAGCATTACAGGTGACTTGCCCAGGAGAGGTCCAAGTTTGGACAAAGAGCTTATCTATTTATGGTCAATGGCAGGGTGAGAGCAGAACACATGCGTACAACTTTCTTCACAGGGTTTCCAAATGCCTGCCACTTCATCACAGAGTGTGTGGAACATGCTCTGTCTCTTTCCGAGAATGCCCAAGGGGTTAGGCTAATAGGAAGGTGAAAGGCAAAGGCCAAGGGTGTGGGAAGTGATTTCTGGCCATTAGCTATTTTACTATCAATTCTGATTTCCTTAAGGGGTTTAAAACTGTCACTATGTTCAAAGGTTTACACACTTACGACAGCCTCAGACAGCAAAAAAGATAGTCAATTTTCCACTATAATATTATAATAGCACTTGTGCTGCTTAGTGCTCTCTACTCTCATGAATTTCTGGGACCGTGGTGTGTGATTCCCAGTGTGGCAACTTTACATTGGCTGTTCCCACATTTACCAGCATTGATATTTGATTTTCAATGTTTACAAATGGTCTTTTCCTCAACCCTTCACAGTGATAGCCTTTTTTTGGTTGTTTCTTTGTGTTTTAAATAAAAGCAAATAGAATATAGTTGCATTTCTGAAATGTCTTAATATTGCTTTAAAAAATTGGTGAATGATGAAGTTTGAATATGAAAATAATAAACCAGTAAATACCATGAAGTCTTATATACTCCATAATTTTAATTCTGAGAGTTATCCATTTTGAATTTTCACTAAAATATTTAATATAAGAATGCCTTTGTGAATTGACTGCGTAAAATATTTGCATTTGCTTTCACAGAATTTTATCATTTCAAATACAAGTTGCTGTATATTTAGAGCTGAATGGCTGCTTTTACTTAAAAACCTACTTATACTAAATATTAGTATTTCATTTAGGTAACACAGTGGTAATTCTATGAAATAGGAAGCTGGTTTTGAGTTTTAAAGCTATTATTTCATAAACTTTTCTAAGGCTCAAATCTATTTAAACCAGGACTGTCTCTTTGCAGATTTTGTAAGAGTTTTTACCAAAAGTAAACATATTTGAGTAAATTCATAACAAGATTTTGCTTATTAAATCAGAAAACTCAAAAGCAGAACATAAAAGAAGCAAGATGTGGCTGATAAAAAGTGCAAAAATTATTTCAGCAATTTTATTGAGCAATTAACTAGCTCCCAGACACTAGAAAAAGCCCTTTACATAAATCTTTCATTTAATTTTTATCCTGAGAATAAAGTACAGTTAATCATATTTTACAGCTATTTATAAAACATGATGCCTTTAATAGCAACTGTTACTTATTCCTCATAATCATACTATGAATAAGTTACTATCACTTCAAGAGGAATCTAAGACACTGAAACAGGTCCAATGCCCTGCAATTATTGCTCTCCAAAAGAAAGACTTTGAGACAACATTTTACATGATTTTCAACCTTTTCATAATTTCCATGAAAGTGAAAATGATCACAGAGATCAAATCCTGGTGACCATATAGATCCCTGTAATTGCTCTTCTTATTGAATTTAGTGACAATTCAATTTCTGGTCCTAATTCTCAAATGACTTACTCTGTTTTTTTCCTTAACTCTGATGAGTGTATGACACTATCTAAAAATTAGTAAACAAGCAAGAAAGTACATATTTGCATGCTTCAATTCTAGTGATTCCCATGGAAATATACTAATTAGGGGTAGAGTCATCCTCAGATCAAGGGCCTGAGCTCCATGTTCACATCACCTGATGTTGAATCCTAGTCTTGCTGCCTCTTCTATAAGACCTTGGAAGTCATTTACTTTGCTAAACTCCAGTCTTAATATATCTACATGATAGAGCTCTTGTAAGGATTAAAAGAGTTAATCTATGCAAAGAATTTAGAATGGTGCTTAGCCCAAGCAGGTTCTCAATAATTCTTAATGAGCACTGTGCAAATAGTACAGCATATCAATAAATGTGCCCAGCCTCTGCCCTCAAAGATGTTAGGAAATATTGACTTACAAAACAATGTTTTAAAACAAAATTTAAGTGCTTCAAAAGACACCATGGAGAAAATGAATAAAAATGGATAATACACACACTTGGAGAAATATTTTATGTCAGATATCTAATAAATACCTTATATTCAGAATATGTAAAGAACACTTGCGGTCCAATAATAAGAAGAAAAAATAGCTCAATTTAAAAATTGGCAAAAGATATAGACAGACATTTCACTGAAGAATGCCTAATAAGAATGTAAAACTAATGCTCAACATTAGTCATTAGGGAAATGCATATTTAAACCACAATGAGACACCTCTCCACTAGGATCATTACAATAAAAAGACAGACAATAAAAAATGTTGTCAAGGATGCAAAGAAGCTAGAACCTTCATGCATTGCTGGTGAGAATATAAAATGTTACTGTCTCTTTGTGAAACAGTTTCTCAAAAAGTTAAACCCACACTTAATGTACAATCTGGAAATTCCACTCTAAGATATCAACTCAAGAGAAATAAAAGCATATATCCACCAAAGATTAAATGTGAATATTCACAATAGCATTATTCTTAATAGCCCAAAATGGAAATAGATGTCCATCAATTTGTGAAGAGATAACAAAATGTGGTAGATTTCTACAAGGGGATACTATACAGCAACAAGAAGGAACAGACTTTTGATACAAGCTACAATACAAATAGGCATCAAAAATGCTAGTTGAAAGAAGACAGAAGGGAAAGACTTCATATTGTATGATTCCTTGTACATGAAATGCAGCAAGAAGTTAAATCTATAGAGACGGAAACAGATCATTCTGGGGCTAGAAGTGGGATCAAAAATTGATAGAAAATGGGGCAAAGGACCTTTTTGGAATTATGGAAGTACTCTAAACTGAATCAGCACAATCCAGTTTAGAATACTTCCATAATTCCATATAGTTGCACAACTCTGCAATTTACCAAAAATCATTGAATTGTACACTGACAATGGGTGAATTTCACAGGATGTAAATTATACCATTAAAAAGCTGTAAAAATGTAATAAACAAATCATACATAGCATATGTATATGAAAGACATACATATATTATATATTGAGGCCTACCATCTAACAATGTCAGGATTTTTACACAAGATGGTCCTGATGGGAATCTTTACAAAGGAGCAAGAATCAGCAGCTAAAATGAAAAAAAAAAAAGGAATCTAAGCAAGGAGGCAGTGCGAGCATTGGCATGAGTGCAAAAAATTGATGAGCTAAGAAGCTTGGAGAAGGAGGCTGTGGAATGAACAGAAACAGATCACCAGGACCTGAGATGTATTGCTGCCTCCTGTGACTTTGCGTCTCGGGCTGTTAGGTAAATAGAGGGATAGAGAAAACTCATTTTTTTCCTTTAATTATATTCCACTTTAAAGTAAATATATTATCAAAAATTATTAAATGGATTCACCTTCAGATGACCCCATGCTAGTTTTGTACTGCCCTGCTGACGGTACTGAGGACCTGAAGGCACGTTTGCAGCCAAGATACTTTCAACATCATGGCCACAGCACTTCATCTTCACTTTTATGACTTTATTTTCTGGGTTTCAGGAATTACCCAATAACAATGGCCCTATTAACATATTAAAAGGCAAGTATGTTCGTATGGCAGGATTCCTTTTTTCTTTTTAATAGGAATTTATAAATTCTTGATTACACTTTTTCTTTTTGTTTTCTTTTTTTGTAATTGACAAATAATAATTGTATCCGTTTGTGGGGTACAATGAAATATTTTTATATGTGGTCTTTCAAATAGCACTTTCGTGCTGCATGTATTACCTGGAGTAACAATTCAAAATTATTTAGATGTGAGCTAAAAATAACACGCAGAGCAGAGACCTTGAGCACATTTTCCCAGCCCTAAGCTGCCCTGCAATGTTTCAGTCATTATTATTTTACTAAAGACCTTATTAGAGTTGGCAGTTCACCAAGAACCTTGGAGAATATTTGTCTTTATTGTCGTTGTTAACTGTGCATCTAGTTCACTAGAATCTATCTTTCAAATAAATATGGCCCACTTAATGCAGTGGATTCTTATCGGAAACATGTTTAAATTAGATCATGTAGAAAATTTACTGCCTTCTTTTTAATAAGATCTAAGTACTTTTGAAAAGGCATGTGGTAACTGAAACATTTTTTTCAATCCATTATGATACAATAAACAAGTCTTGAGCATCATTGGTGTGTCACCTATCAAGCAGTGGATTAGGTGCCAGTATGGCAAATAAAAAAGATCTACAAGACTTGATCAATCGGTCCGTTTCACTCCTGGAGTCTGAATGGAGTGGAAGGGGTTAGGAGATTAAAAGACTCACGCTAAACTCTACCAAAATACAATAAGATATTCAGTGCTATAGATCCAGATCTTAAACTGTCACAGAGTGTACCATACAAGAAGGATGACTTCTGCTTAGAGTGGATCAATGAAGGCACCTAGGGATACATGCTGTTTGAGTTGGGCTTTGAGAAATTAAGTCACTTGGTGTGGGAAATACAAGCAGAACACACATGTATTAGGCTGTTCTTGCATTGCTATCAAAAACACCTGATATGGGGTAAATTATAAAGAAAAGAAGATTATTTGGTTTATGGTTCTTCAGGCCATAGAGAAAGCATGGTGCCAGCATCTGCTCAGCTTCTAGGGCGGCCTCAGGAAGCTTACAATCATGGCAGAAGGTAAAAGGGGAGTAGGCCAATCACATGGTAAAAGCAGGAGCAAGGGAGAGAGAGTGGTGGAGAAGGTGCCACACACTTTTAAACTTCCAGATCTCATGAACTCAGAGTGAGAGCTCACTTATCACCAAGGGGGTGGACCAAGACATTCATGAGGGACCTACCATCATGAGTCAAACACCTCCCTCCAAGTCCCACCTCCAATACTAGGGGTTACAATTCAACATGAGATTTGAGTGGGGTTAAATATATAAACTACATCAGTCTGAGGAAAGTGGCTCAGGACTGTAATCCCAGCACTTTGGAAGGCCAAGGCAGGTGGATCACAAGGTCAGGAGTTCGAGACCAGCCTGGCCAACATGGTGAAACCTTGTCTAAGGTTAAACCTTGTCTAAAAATACAAAAATTAGTCGGGCATGGTAACATATGCCTGTAGTTCCAGCTACTTGGGAGGCTGAGGCAGGAGAATCACTTGAACCTGGGAGGCAGAGGTTGTAGTGAGCTGAGATCGCACCACTGCACTCAAGCCTGAGCGACAAAGAAAGATTCTATCTCAAAAAAAAAACCACAAAAACTATATAAATACATGTTTGCAGTCACTAATGTTTGGCAGAAAAGTCTGGGCCAAGGAGTGACAATAGTTTACCTTCCCTAAAACTGCTTGTGCACCCTCCATGGGGCCAATACATGTATCAGACATTTGTAAGTCTCACCCACTTCCCGTGGCACTCACCTTTATGTGCACACTCTCAGCTTCTTATTGCACGCATTGGGCTCTGTCTGGAGCCTCAGGACATATTAGGCCTGCAAGCAGAGCAACCCGCAAGTGTCAAGTCTTAATACCAGAAACAGCCTTCCACCCTGAGCTGCATTCCACATGGCCTCAGGGGTCTCTGGAGGATTGAGACTGGGTTATCCACAGTGATAACCTGTTTGTTAAAGACTTTTTTTTTTTTTTCTGAGACGAAGTCTTGCTCTGTAGCCCACAAGCTGGAGTGCCGTGGCATGATCTCTGCTCACTGCAACCTTTGCCTCTCAAGTTCAAGCAATTCTCCTGCCTCAGCCTTTCAAGTAGCTGGGATTACAGGCACCCACCACCATGCCCGGCAATTTTTGTATTTTTAATAGAGACAGGGTTTCACCATGTTGGCCAGGTTGGTCTTGAACTCCTGACCTCAGGTGATCTACCTGACTCTGCCTCCCAAAGTGCTGGGATTACAGATGTGAACTACTGTGCCCGGCCAATTAATGAAAGATTTATATTGACTCCTCTTTTCTGTCACATTTCTCCACTTGCCTTCTAGTGCTTTCTGTGTTTACCTCCTATTCAAGTTACATATCACTGTGTAACAAATTACTCCAAAACACAGTGGCTTAAAACAATAATCATTTTATTTTGTTCACAATTTTGTAGATGCAGAATTCAAGCGGGACTCCACGGGGTGACTCTTCTGTTCTGTGTTGACTGAGGTAAGTTGGTAGTGTAGTCAGCTGGTGAATTGGCTGGTCTATAGGTTCCAACATGGTTTTACTTGCATGTCTGATGACTTGGCAGGGATGGCTGGAAGGCTGGCACTGGCAACTACGTGGTCTCAGGGGAGTGAGACTTTTGTCCTGTTGTTCTAGGGCTCCCAGAGGGAGTGCCTCAAGGTCTGCTAGTGGAAGTTGCCCTTATTTTAAGGTCTGGGTCCAGAAGACTACACAGATTTACATTGCAGCATCAAGGCAGAAAATGGCCTGGTTCATGGGGAAGGAAGGTAGACCCTACCTAAGAGAGAGAGAAGTAATAAAGAGTCAAGAATCACACTGCCACGTATGCACCTATGCAACAACCTTGCATGATTTTCACATGTACCCCAAAACCTAAAATGCAATAAAAAAAAAAAAAGATCGACTTCGAAGGCATCGCAACCCAAAATATGACCTAAAGATTATGCATTGCAATGAAGTATCACATCTGAGAGTTCCCCATTCACATAATGGTCACACACTAGCTCATTTGGAAGCATGTGGGCAGGCATGGAAATGGAATTCCAGACCTCCCAGAAAAGTGATGCTGAGTGGGGAAGATCCACTTCCAGAAATCACACCAACTGTCCTGAGAAAAACATGCACACTTATGTCCATACACGTCTCAACCAGGTACGAGGCCTGTCCTGAGGTCACTTCTCTATAAGGCTACTTACTGGTGGCTCTAAGAAACACAATTCCCAGTCCTATCTCAACTCTGAAGCTGACACCATCATCTCATTTGCAGTGAAAGAATTTGGCTCCACTTGTGTACTGATGCGGACAATCTGGGATGTGTGGAAATGAATATGAGTTCAGGCACATGTGTGCAAGGCTTGTCTAGGCAAAGCTCAGCTGAGTGTGGTTGTTTAGGATGTGCAGTCATATTTTAACTTAATTTTTCTCTAATTTTATCTCGATTTATGGTGCTTTTACATGAAGAAATACCATTCACACAAAGGGACTTTATGGGTGGCAGAGACCCTCATAATGGGGTATTGTTTATGTCATCTAAGTAGCAATTGTCAATATTTTCATACTCATTTCCTAAGGACCCTGGCTATTTGCTGAATAATTGACTTTAGCAAGAAATAAATCTTACGCGATGTAGCTTCTCCCAATGGATATATTGCAGTAATAATCCTTCTGCTACCTACTTCACATGGATGTGGATTAAATGGAGTGAGAGATATACAAGTGGTGTGAAACCAGAAATGCACCAAAGTGTTGGTTGTATGTCTAACTCCTTGAAAGCAAAGATCATTGCTATGCTTGGGTCATACCACACATGTGATAATTATTTGTTGAAATGAATAAAAGCATTGTCATTCATTCTGCAAACAAGTAATAGTAATTTATAAAATTACACAGAAAAGCTTTTATCTCACAAAAGTAGAACTAGTAAGTAATGAGAACCAGTGGTAACCTCTAGCAAGAAGTGTTATGAATTGTCCCAAACTCACGAGTTCAAATAAATGACATCATATGCAACTTTGAAAATACAAAGAATCCTTGCCTTCTGCATTCCTAAGAAAAAAAATTTCGGTTGCATTGGAAATGGGAAATAGTGAGGAGAGAGAATTTTTCTGTGAACCAGGTGGATTATTTTGCAGCTCTTAGGAAATATTGTAACCAGCTACCATGAAAGCCTCTGGCTGAGATGTTTAAAGGTGAGCAGTCCCAGCCTGCAACCAGGCAGTCTGGGGGAGGGGTGAATTGCTGTGCAAAAGAACAGGGAGTCATGTGGTCCAACTGTAAAATAGAAAAATTGCATGTAATTATTTTACCAGCAGAGTGTGATGATGTGAAAGGAAGAGCTAATGATGATGCACTCAGCTTGTTAGAAGCTTTTCCTTCTGGGGAGCTCAAGGTTACAAGAAGTCCTGCTCACTGGATTTTTTTTCTTTCCTTCTTCTGGGTGTATAATGCTACAATAAACCCTGCACAGAGTGGGTTAATGTTGCAAAGATGTTTTTAAATAATTTCTGTGACTAAAGCCGGAGATACAAGCCTGGCAATAATTCTCCCTGACTTCAAGCATCCTGTATTGATTGATTAATTATTCCATCAATGAACTAACAGGTATTGACCTTATCTAGTTGAGTAGCATTTAGCCAAAAGTCAGTAATCTGCATCGATCACTTAATGGAACATCAAAGCTCAGCATTCTGACGGGTTTATGTCATTCAGCAAAAATCTGTCTATGTTTTGCTGATACCTTGACCTTTTGTATCAAGCAGTCTTTACAGAAAACGAAAAGCAATGACAAAATCAAATCTTGAAAATAATGCTTTGTTATGTACAAGGAAGTTCTTCTTGGACTATTGCAAATAGCTTCTGCTAAGATCTCATTGAGGAATTTCTTTGCCATCTGAAAAGCTGTTTTCTGCATGCTTGTGATATATGATATTTTGATGAAGAGTGAAATTATCAAAACAATGAGTACTGGGATAATTAACACTTAAAGAGCAGAGTTTCACAGAGGCAACATGGAACAAGTGACATTCTTTAGGGAACGGTAGATGTAAACAGAATTTGAGCCAATGATTCAGAATGGGAAAGATGCTATCAATCCTTGCCCATTGTGAGTACCAGAATCCTGATTCTAATGTTCACGCAAAATCTGCTGATCCTAATACCTGTATATGCACCTCAACAACTGGAAGAATTTGTTATGAAAACAGTATAAAGATCTATTGACAATTTCTAAGGTCAGTTTTACAAAAATATTTTACATTTTAATATATTTATGTATAGCGAATATGAAAAAACACACAGTCGATATTTACTAGGATTTTTCATTTCTTCTTTGTTCAGGGATTGATGATGAAATCTTTAACAAGCATGGCTCCAGAAATGACCTCTGGAGTGACGCCTCTGGGATCTTCTTCTGTGATTCCAATACTGTTGCTGTTCCACAAGTTTTGGCTGCATAATAAGGATGCCCACTTCTTGCTTCGGAACTCTTACTTTTAAGTTTTAATTATTGCTCATGCATTGACTAAAAGCACAGGAACTAAGTATTGAGGCTCTTTAAACTATCTTTTAGGAAGATGCTGCTCCCTTCCAACATGTTAAGATGGTGGTTCCGCCCATGCAGTACTGTACCACAATGCTGTGAGCTCTCTCTACATCTCTGCTTGTAGAAGCTGTTTTAGGGCAAAAGAATCTACCTCCTAATACCTGCCATAGTGGTCAGTGGTAGGCCTAAGGAGGTTAAAGCTCTTTCAGTGGGAAGCAGCTATTTCTGCTTGGAGTCTTACTTAAAAACGCTTCTCACAATTGTCCAGCACCACTTTGATCCACCATTTGCAGTGCCCAGAATGTCTTATTGCTCCACGTTTGAAGAAAAGTAACTCACTGTAGCTCCTCCACAGTTTAGTAGGTTTGGTTTATGTCTATGACTTGTTTAATAATTAAAATTAAATTTTTCCTTTAGTAACAATATTTTTCAATATATGCTGAATATTTTCTACAACCAATCTGATAATTACTGTCTATAATAAAAATGATAAACAGATTTCAGCCTGAGTTCTAAGCATTCTGCTCATATTTATTAGCTCTGTGGTCCTGGGTAAGTCACATGACATCAGTTTCATTATTTGCAAAATATGGGTGTTGGCCTAGGATAAATTTCAGTTCCATTTTATTACTTACAAGTCATTAAGCTTGATTCAATATTTATGTCTAATTTATTTCAGAATACGTGAATAGAGAAGCTCACAAAAATTAAAATAATATGCTAGAGTAGCTTGTCTTCTAAGCTAAAATGAAATCAGAAAAGGCATGAAAAAGGAAAGATACTCTGCACCAACTTTAAATGACCATATAAAATGACTGAATTGATTACTAAATAGTGTTTAGCCCCTTCTCAACTGAAATTTGGTTTTATTAAGAATTTGATAGGCACAAATCACGTAATGTCAAAATTACGGAGAAAAAGCAAAGCAACAAAAAAGGGAGAAAGGAAGGAAGGGACAGAGGGAGGAAAGGAGGAAGGGGAAAAGAGGAAGGGAGGAGGGTGGAAGGAAAGGGAGAAGGCTGTAAACCACTTAGGATCTTTGAGGAAGGAAGGTGAACACAGACTTTCACCTTGGCCATGTGTTCCTTTTGTGTTTCATTAGCTATGGCTGACTTCAGAGAATTAATAAAAATCTTAAGTGAATTATTTTCACATTAGTGTTATTTTCCCTTTAAATATGAAGTGATTAAATTAAATCAAGGTGGCTAGAAAAATATACATCTTTCACTGTGATTTTGTAGCATGTATGATGTCTTTTGTCTAATAACGGTTCTCAGCTTTGACTGAGGCATACATATTAATACTGAGGGTTGACTGACATTTTAGTTATGCGTTTGGATTTTGTTTTCATTTTGTATAAACTGTCTAATTTTGTCTCCTTATGTATTTTGTTTCACAATATAAACTAGTCAATTGAATTTACATTAATATTTATTTTTATAATACGCTTAGAGTCTGTATGCTATGGAGAAGGTACATCATTCACCTGGAAAAGTAAAAATGATGTGTACTTTTCTAAAAACACTAACCTCGAATCTCATATAATTTGAAGAGTAACACATATCCTCTTGGTAAAACAAGTTAGCCAAACAAACTGCCGTGCAAGTGGTCAAATCTTGTTCCAGGCAGCTTAGGAAACGAGTATACAAAATATTAGTTGGTTTCACTAAACTAAGCAAACTTATGTTAATTATTAAATCTGTAGAATGCAAAGTCATTGAAGAGAATGAGCAGTTAGGAAGATAAATATATGAAGTTTAATTAATAAGGTACAAACTTTGACTAAACGATAAGAAGCGTTACTTTACTGCAATTCCAGGGTTCCCAAATGTGTTTGATCTGGGGACACTATAACACCCTTAATAAAATCTTTGATTTATGTAGTTTTCATTTAAAATTGAAGCTGAGACATTCAAAATTAATACTGTGACATGGAAAAATATTTGCACATTATTTCATTTTGAAATGACAACACTTAACAGGTAACCGAAATAACAGTTTTAAAAAAAATAAACACTTTTTTTAAAAACAATGAGAAGAATGGCACCGTTATTCATTTTTTGATTTTTCATTTTTCAAATTCCCTTAATATGTCTTAATAGAAATAGCTATATTCTCACACCTGCATCTATGTTTAACCTATTGCAATATGTTGTTTAGATGGAGATAAATGAAAAAAAATCAGACCTCAAACAGATTTGTAGGTGGAAAAGAGAGGAGCATTTTAATGTATTTTTCAGAAAATGTGGATATTCTTTTTAGTAGTTCAGCAGAACTCAGTAAGTGGTTTTCTAAAGAGTAGTTGCAATGTGAAATCTATAGCTGTATCAATGAACTTTTTGCACTCTGTTACATTAAGATTATTTTTTTCATCTTGAATTTTGTGTGATAATTTTACCTATAGGTAATTTTTTAAATAGAATTTATTTTTTAGAGCACTTCTGGGTTCACAACAAAATTGAGATGAAAGTATAATGCATGGTTCCCATGTGCTCCCTGTCCCCACACAGTTGCCCCAACTATCAAAATCACATCAGAGTGGCATATTTGCTACACCTGATGAATCTGTTTTCATGTATCATTACCATCAAGTCCAAAGTTTGCATTATGGCATACTCTTGGTGTTGTGTATTCTATGGATTTGGACAGGTGTATTATAGCATGTATCTAAAATTATAATATCATACAGAATAGTTTCAGTATCCTAAAAATCCTCTAAACTGTGCATATTAGCTCTTCTTCCCTCCTAACCTCTGGCAAGTGATCTTTTTATTGTTTCTCTAGTTTACCTCTTCCAGAATGTCATATAATCAGAATCAGACATACAGAGTAGCCTTTTCACCTTGGCGTCTTTCACTTAGTAATATGCAGCGCAAGCATTTTATGCAAACTTCACACTTTACCATGCAGAACACTAAAAAGATACCCACTAAATGGTCAAGGTACAATAAAATTAATAATGTTATACTTTATCATGTGTATGTGGAAATGGAAGTGTTTAAAGCTGTTAGCGCACGGCAGTGTAAAATACACTGTCAGTGATATAATTTCATGCCACTGTTCTGATGTGTGCTAATGGGTCATCAGTTTAATCCACCTTAATTGAAAGGCAAATAATGTTTTAGTGTTGTTATATAGAGAGTTTTGAGATTTGGACTCCCTAGAGGAGTCTTAAAGACTCCCAGAGTTTCATGAACCATTTTTTAAAAATTATCACTACCATATGTTTTACCTATTGATCACACAAGTCTTGAGGAATTGCTGAAATATTTAAACCCTAATTCTAGACAAATTTGCTACACACGCAAAAAATGTGCATACAGTTTTAGGGGTTCATGGACAACCAGAAGGCTGGCTGTGTACATCTGGAACATAGTTAATGAACCTTGCTTAAAAGTCATGACTTTTAATAGGCAACCATGTAGAATTTTCTACCACAAAACTCTGAGCAACCTTAAAGTTTAAGTGCCTATTTTCAAATATAAGATTTGGTGTTCAGAAATCATGCATGCTATATATAGTATCATAAATAATTAAGGAAAACATGTAAATAATAATAAATAGATAATTTAAAACCAAGGTTTACAAATATGATTGTTAAAAGCCTCTAGTCCCATCCCTTTCATTAGTTCCCTACTTAGAAAGCTAAAATAAATTATTTATTAAGATTGTTTAAATTTAAATGTATTTATTAACCTTAAATTAAATGCACTGGTTGAATGTTCATTTTCTAGTGATTTCCGTTTTATCCCCCAACCACACTCACAGACAAGAGGCATGAGAAAGACAGTCTACATTCAATCATATTGCTGCCAGTAGATGAACTCAGGAGATTATCCTGTTTAATACTTAGCCTAAATAACACGTTTCAAACGTGTACACAGAAGAGTAGTCAGGCTGATGCTGTGTGCCTGGACTCTGAAATTGTAGACCATTATTGGTATCTTACCTTTTTTAAAAGTATCAGTTTGGCACCATTTTTACTCATAAAAACAGACACCCAGACTCACACCTTAATAGATACATTATCTGGGAAAAGTGAAAGTAGCCTTTTAGTACCTTGTTGCACATAAACTGGGCTTTATGTATAGAAAGTTACTTTACACGGATAATAAACCAAACATAAAACGGTTATTTCTGGCAGCTAATTTACCTTTATAGTTTATAGAGATGCCTTCTTTATAATGTACTTTCAGATTCTACTTTCCCTGAGTTCAGTAATCAGTGTCAATTACTGCTGGTTTCCATAGAAACAAGATAACTAAAATCTTCAGTCATGGGCCAGTTTTACAAATAATGTAGACTTTGGAATGACTATACCAATGACCTAATCCTTGAAGCAGGTGCCAATAAATTTAACCCCTTCAAATGATGTTTAAAATTCTGTGCATAGTTTTTGCTAATAATAGATCTATATATTTAAACACAGTGATCTATAGTTCAGACACTAAGAGGGGATTAATCCACCCTCCCATGAAGGGATATCAAATGAATTGTATCATTTGGAAGCAGCTGTTGAGCAGTCACAAAACCTGAGTTGTTAGTATCCTGACTACAGTTCATCAGGAGCTTATTGTTCTTCCCAACGTTCAGACAAGCTCAGATTTTTCTTGAAAAACAAAAATTGTCGTTTAGAAGGACTTTCTGCACTACTCCAAAAATTAAGAAAAGAGAAACACTAATACAGCTAAATTAATATTGTTAACTACATGGCTTTAAAATACATTCATATTATCCACTGGTGATGCCAATTGTATAAGTAATCGCTTATTATGTTGTTTTAAAACTGCCTGTATTTTTAATATAAATTTAGTGTGTGAAACTCCTTCAATATGTATTTTCTTCATGTATGCTATGGTTGTACATGGATAAGGTGTTCACATTCCATTTATAGTACTTACTAATTAATTTCACAATTAAAATATAATTACAAAGAAAATGCAAATCAGAGTTCTTTCACTTAACCTGTCTCATTAGAGCTGGGATCTTTTTTTTTTTCCAGCACTATAACTTTCTTTAAAACATTTTCCAGCTTCCAATTTGTTTTGTTGGCATTGTTTCACATTGTGCAGATTATTGCTACGTTATTAGATTTTCATATTCTCTCTCACAATAATATGAGCTAGCAGTAGAGCACCAAACTTCATCTCGAATTGTTCGAGGAATTGTGAAATGATATATCATCTGGTCTTGAGATACACTAGAAAGGTGGAATAGCTTTAGTTTTTTGACTCGGAACTCCATATACATTTTAACATGAGTAACGGTAAAGCATCATATTTCTTCTCTCTTCTTAAGGACGTGGTGTCACCTCTCCCATTTTGGAATCAAACCTGCTGGGGGGTCCTCTGATACATGATGGCACCTCGCTTTATGTTGCAGGATATAATTTCCAGGCATCAAAGGTGCTTTATCTGTGACACTAAAGTTAAACCAAACCTCACTTACTCTTAGAGCAGATCATGTCTCTGTTCATAGGTTTGGTTTCAAGTAAAATGTTTGCATCGCTGTCATGTGCCTCGGTGAGGTTATTTGTCCCACATTTGTTAATGTCACGAGTTTGCCATAGATTGAGCTCACTGTTATCTAGCATTTCAAAAGCAAGTTTAAGAAAAAAACCTCAGCAGGGCCCAGCTGAAATATTTTCTTTCAATACAGTCAAGCTGCAGGCATAAAACACAATAGTAAAATATACAATGGAACAAAGTAAAAGGCCTTTACAACAGATCTTCGTTATGCTACTGCAAGTATTTCATAACATCAGCTACTGTTTTTCTCAATCGACATCATACAGGTCTCAGTTAATGAAAAGAGACATGGAGCATATTGCATCAAATAGATGCTGGACAGGAAACAGAAAATGGATGGTGAATCCAGGCCCCCTAGCTAAAGCAGTCAAACCTCTGAATAGCTAAAGGACTAATGTGTTTTAGCTGTTCTCCCTTCCAGCCATAAACCTGAGAGCAATATTGAAAGTGTTTTCTTTTTCAGGCTGCTCACCAACCCCCTACCTACTCCATCCCATCGTGAAAGCCAGTCAGCGAGGATCAAAAACATTTCCTTTTAAATGAATCATGGCAATCCAATAAAGATGCAACACACAGATTATGTTCAAATCAATGACAGAACCAAAGCCAGTATCAGCAGGCCTCAAGGAACAAAAATTGTTCACGGTTGGGGGGTGTCCATCTAATAATGAGCTCTGGGGCTAAACACAGAGCACATGCTATGTTCTGGGCAAAATCCCTCAAGCTTCTGCTATCCTGGCTTCTTTAAGTAACTTTGGGGTGTTGTAGTATTGTCCTCATTCATACCCTCCCCACATGGGCCATGATGGCTTAGCTTAGCTTTCTGAAGGGGGTCTCCAACAACATAGTTATATTTAGGAAACACAGGCAGACAACTGTAATGCCAGTATCTGGAAATAAATGATAAAATAAATAAGGGACAGAACTGATTTAGAAGAATCAATTCCTATGCATGACCGTTTGGAACCCTGACAAATGAACACAGAGATTTTTAAGTGTTCTGAGCACTTGCCAACAACTACCTGTCAGTTGTTTCTATATACTGTTCATTTCAAATATTGGAAGAGGAAAGAGATACTTTTCTGTCTGAAAGGCAAAAGGATAAACATAATTGTTGTTTTTTACTACTACGTATCTACCGCGCTTTTTCATTCTGTTAAGGTATATAATGGCACCTGAAGACCTCTTTGATACCCTTATCCATCTTTCCTCTGGCACTTGCTATTATTCTTCTTATAATGCTGAGAGCTAACTTTCCTAGTGGCACAGCAAGGATACAAATGATGATGCATATGCTAAGGCAAGAATGAAAGAAAAAAAAAAGATCAACCATCAATCAGTAGGATCACAGAATACGTTTCAGAAGACCCAGGTTTTTATGCCAGAGTCACACTAACTAGCTTTAAGACTTCAGACAAATCATTCATCCTACACGAGTGTTAGTTTCTTCAGCAGCAGCCTCTTTTCAGTTCTGAATTTCTATTTTCAAATCTAAGAGTATGCTTCCAATTAAGAGAAAAGCAATTGCGAGTCTCTCACCATTAATCAAAAGAAAGTTTACGGCCCTCAGACCCTTTCAAGAGCATTTCATGTGCTATACAAAGATTTGACAACAGTTGATCTACCACAGGCTATTTTTCCTCTTTCATATTAAAGAAATTATATGAATATGAGTCACCTTATTTAATCCATTACCTGCTAATAGCCTCCTTTATGATTAGCCCAAAGGTCAAAAATAATAACCAATAATCGGCTGCTTATTAGAAAACTGTCTGCTTCTGAAGACACTCCTACTTCCTCTCAATTCAACGGGCCATTGTATTTCATGCTCATATTCCCAGGGTTGACTGATCTCTCTGAGGAGTCACAGCATATGGTGCAGTTATTCTCTCTGGGAGGATAGAACCAATTTACTCCAAATAGAAAGGACTTATCAGATCTAGACAGATCTTTAAAACACCTGTAAGATAATTTGGATTCACAGCAGTAATAAAATAGCAAACAAATTTTCCTTCTCTAGAAAATGATAAATTACTATGCTTCATTGAGCAGACTTTTCCTTATCTGATTTGTTTTAAAAATGATAAATAGGTCTCCATAAATCTGAAGGAAACCCAGGAGTTACCATCTACCTAATTGAATCAGAGCTTATATGATTCAAAGAGATAAGAACACATTAAACAAATGAAGATATTTTATATTGTAAAAGAGGATATAAAATTCACCTTTCAGGGATACAGGCTAAAGCATGAATACTCAAAGGTAAAGTATCAAAATTGAAGTATAATTAGTGATAACTGTCTCCATTCATGAATAAAACCCTGCTTGAAATCTCAGTTTTACATTTGTAAATATTCTGGCCAGTTTTATTATGATTTCCTTGTACATTTATTTATTGAATACCTAGTTCCTTGCAGTTTTTAATAATATGTTGTGTCACAAACTTTTCTTTCTGTTTATATGACCTTAGTGTGACCCGTTATCAAGTATGAAGCGTTCCATGATTTTTATTTTCACCTTTTTAGGAGAAAAGTCCTCCTTAAACTACACATTTCTTTCCAGTTCTTGCCGTCGCATTTAGCTGGCTTCCTCTCACATTTTGCTCTCCTCTTGGACTCTGCTGTCTTTCACCTTCTGGCTGCACTCAGAGACCCCTGACTTCACTTCCTCTTAAATCTTCATTATTGCTTCTTGTTGTTGCTGTTTTTCTACGTTCTCTTCAATTCTTTTCAATGAGAGTACACTAGCTTCTTCTCTGAACATTTCTCGATAAACATTGGGCTTTGGGATTCTTCTCTGGCTGATTATTCCTGCCACGAGGCAGGAGGAAATCCAAAAACTCATGATGACTTAAAGGAGAAGAGTCTGTTTTCCGTAGACAAGCAAAGAGCAAGTTTCCGATAGATTGTGATGAATAATGACATAAATAACATTTTGAATCAGAGATCCTTGATATATAAAAGTGTCTTGATATATAAAACCAAAATCTGTCTTTGGCATGAGACTGACAGATGATTGTTTTATTTCTTAACTAGAGACCTTTCAAAACAAAACAGAATTCCTTCTTCTAAGTTGGCTAAATGGATACCACATAAAATCAAAGAATCATTTTCAGTTTATGGTTATATTCATACATCTCTGCATTTTAGGGAAAGAAGGGTAAGAAAAGAAAAATAATAATGAGGTGAAAAAACATAAATCTGAACAAGCTAAGGCGAGTGTGGTGTCATCAAAATGGATGTTATCTCAGAGGAGCCACAGAAGACATTTGAAAGCGTAAATGAGATCACAACACAAGCCAGCTCAAACTTCTTCAAGGACTTTCTATACTATTTAGAACATAATTGATATGGCCTGGCTGTGTCCCCATTCAAATCTCACCTTGAATTATAATTCCCATGTGTCAAAGGCAGGGCCACATAGAGATAACTGAATCATGGTAACATTTTCCCCCATACTGTTCTCCTGGTAGTGAATAAGTCTCACCAGATCTGATGGTTTCATAAAGGGGAGCTCCCTTACACATACTCTCTTGCCTGTCGCCATGTAAGATGTAACTTTGCTCCTCATTCACCTTCTGCCATGATCGTGGTGCCTCCCCAGCCACGCGGAGCTGTGAGTCAATTAAACCTCTTTTCTTTATAAATTACCCAGTGTCAGGTATGTCTTTATTAGCAGCATGAGAACAGACTAATAAAATAATCCTAGCTGCTTGTTTATGATCTACAAGGCCCTACATTATCTGGTCCTTGCCAGTATATCCAATCTCATACCCTTTCCATCCCATAACCCAAATCCTGTCCCCCAGTGATCCCCTGGAGCTTCACGTGCCTTCTCTCTATTTCTTGAGCAAACTAAATTCGCTTCCATTTTAGCATTGTAGCCTTTCCCATTCCTTTTTCTTGCAATACTCTACCTCCTAATCTACCCAAGGGTCATTACCTCACTTCTGCTGGTACACGACCTCCTCAGGGACACCTTCCTCGATGCTTCTATTACAAATAAAGACAAACTTACCTTAACATCACTCCCTAGACTTTTTTATGTTTTATTTTTTCATAACACTATAGAAAATAGTTTCTAATACAAAATGGATTATCAAAAATTATTTTTTAATAAATGAATGTAACTAACAAGTTTATTTTAAGAGTAATATAAAATAACATATGAAGAGTGCTTAGTAGAGTGCCAGGCATATACGTTTAAAAAAAAGTTATATTCTCTTACTATTAAAACTCACTGTGTCTATATTTTACTGTAAGATTTCCAGCTTCTTCAGAGCAATTGTCATGTTTTTGCTTACTACTCTATCCTTAGCACCTAATATAGTTCCTGACTCATAAGAAGTGTCCACTAAAGTCTTTTCCTTTGAATAGATTAAAGAAAGAACATTATATGCAGGCCACACTTAAAGTAGTTACTAATCAAGCCAATGGTGAAGATCTGAATAATATTCCTAGCTCAATCCCCAAAGGTATGAAATTAAGTAAGCATTTAACTTCCTCTCATTGAATTGTATTGCCAACTATATATAAAACTTGGCACTAAATGCAGTAGAAGAAGCAAAGATAAATAGCTATAGATGCAGCCCTACCAAATTCAAGATAGTGCTAAGAACAACATGCCTGGTATGAAAATGAGAGTACGGTTAGACAAAGCATAATTGTAAATTTGAACAACTTGGAGAATAGTGTATTAATAACAGAATGGAGAAAGGAAAATGAAGCAAGTGAATAATGATCAATAGTGTAAATAAAGAAAAATGAATTATAGCTAATAACTCACATTTAAGTAAGTTTAATTAAGTAAACCATTAATCATGGTTTAATTAAGACAAATCTACAGTTTTAACACTATTTGATGCAGTTATTATCATGTAGCAAGAAAAATAAAACCATACCATTTTCATTACACTATTTTCAACATGAGGTGTATGTAACATGTTCACCAAAATCTTCTAAAAAAATATTTAATAGCAAATTTTCAAATCATAAAAAGATTCAAAAGGAAAATATTTTAAATTTTAAAAATCTAAAGATACAATGTAAGAGACACAAATATAAGAAAAAATCATGATGATTTATTTTAGGGCACCAAGAATCTTCAGGCAGATATCATAACCTACTTAGAGCCAGAGAGAAGAATTTTAAAGTATTTTTAGTATAGTTTATTTTTGAAAGCTTGACAGATAGCGATAACACAATAATGAATTCTAGCTTTCAAAATGTATGTGCTGAACTCTTGAATTTGAAGCAAGCTAAATCTGCAAAATTATTCCATAAGCATGCCCCAAATTTTCCCTTCAACTACAATAAAAACAAATCGCTTTGTGATATTCTTATCAGCCTTCCTTTACCAATTGTGCAAAAGTTTCAAGAAGCCATTACACATGAATAATTTTCTCTAAAAAATAAGAATAATTCCTCATAAAATCAGGATTCATTCACTTTTTAACTGCTTTTATTAAATGTGTCTCTCAGTTTATTACAATAGTTCATTTTCAACTAATTCTCTTTGAATTATCATATTGTTATATTAATTAGGTAAACATAACATAACTTATATATGTGTTCTCTGGACCTAAATTGAAAAGCTTCTTTAATTAGCTTGGAATTGGCATTTTTCTATAGGAAAGCAGCTAAATTGTTGCACCATACTCCCCATCATTCTAGTTTAATGATGAATTAAAGTCATTAATATAAAATATTATTTTATTTTTTAAAAAATGAGGATTGCCTGCTTTTGTTTCTACATAGTTATTTCCTTTCTAGATAACTCTTATACTTAATGTATACTCCTATAACCAATTCTGCCAACAATACATCAGAAAATCTAGAAACAGAAAAAAATTATTCTAGGGAGTATTTATCATGTTTTACACTAACTTTAAAGTATAATCATATAATTCCTTGATCATGATGATCACGATCCTAGTGAGAGAGGCCGCTGTTGGGGCGGGTCTCCAACACTGCTCAGATGAGGAGAGGACATTTCCAGTTTCATGTTCATGGAGGAGTCCACCAGTTAAAACACTTGAAGCCAAAGACACCATTCTCATTTCATAATCTGAATTTTGCCAAGGATTTACTTTATTAAAACAAAAAGAAAAAATGTTTTTAGAGATAAATCATTTTGTACAGAACAAGTTAAGACAACTCCTGTAGACTCACACAAGGACCAAAACTCACATGAGTAAAAATTAAAGATTTACAAATGTGTCAGCAAATGAAAATAACTGGGGTGCCCTAAATAAATGAACTACCTCTTAAACTGACATGACTGATACTTTCGAAAGAAAGGTAGCCCCCAAGTAGGCAAAATAACAGATACTACTTAATTAGCAATTTCTCTTTCACAAGGGTTTTTCTGGCCTTGTAAATAGCGTTATAAAAGAAACAGATTAGATAAAGAAAATATGGTACATATACATCGTGGAATACTATGCAGCCATAAGAGGAATGAGATGATGTCCTTTGCAGGGACATGGCCAAAGCTGGAAGCCATCATCCTCAGCAAACTAACACAGGAACAGAGAACCAAGTACCACATGTTCTCACTCATACATGGGAGCTGAACAGTGATAACACATGGACACAGGGAGGGGATCAACACACACCAGGGCCTGTGGTGGGTTGTGGGCAAGGAGAGGGAGAGCCTTAGGACAAATAGCTAATGCACGTGGGGCTTAAAACCTAGATGATGGGTTGATGAGTGCAGCAAACCACCATGGCACATGTATACCTATGTAACAAACCTGCACATTCTGCACATCTATTCCAGAACTTAAAGTAAAATTTTAAAAAATATTAAATAAATTTAGGGAAAAAAAGAAGCAGATTGAGTATAAATGTTCTATACATTGGCATATATTTTGTGACTCATTAAGGAATTTATATTGCCAGAATATTAAAATGTTTTGTTTAAAGTTCTGTTTGGGATGGGATTACTGCATTTGAGATTATATTATTTCTCAAAGTTTGCTCTAATTGAAGGTAAAAAAAACTCATGAAAATTAATTAACAATGATTTAAATCTCAGAATTTTAAATACAGGAATTATTTTAGTAATGAAGTATAACAAGTATGTTAAATAAGAACGATGGAGAATTGTGAATAAAAGGGAACTCTAGAAAATAATTATCAGTTTCATCTCTCACAAAATCCTCTCCAGTTTTCTTTTAAAAAATTCCTTGATTTCACTAAGAGTACAAGAGTTAGGGAACAGAATCCCTCTTCATCCTCTTTTATAAACTGCATATTTGAACATAGGGTGGGAAAGAGGTCTTGTCTCAGAACACTTTGGTATCATGGTATCTGTCACAATGCGATCTCCAATGAAAGTGAAGTTAGTTACAGTAATAGTTTAGCTTCTCCATTCATGGCAAACAAAAATAAAGAAATAGACAAACAAGGAAAATAATAAACTCTGATTGTGTGTGTGTGTTTGTGTGTGTGTGTAGACACACAGACATTTTCACTCTCAACATGTTGTGACACTCTAGCTTTAACAAGAATTTTTCAGCTCTTTGCCGAGCATTAGAGGTTAAAAGATACTGAGTTTACTGACATCTCAGCTTTGGGGCTGCCACTGAGGTTACTTATTTTCAATTATGTATCAAGTGACAGCAACAATGCTGTGCTGTGAATTAAATAGCTTTGATTCTCGGTTAAGTGTGAATTCAAAGCTTGAATAAAGATATAAACAGCCATAATAGAGACGGAATCCAACAGAGGTCCTGCCAATAACAGGATTTAGTTTAAACAGCCGAGTATGCAACGTGAACTCTCTCCCTTCATTTGATATAGAAAGTAGTGACCATTATAATTAAGAATTAAATGTACCAACACCAGGGGCTACAGGAAAATAAATGGAGATGTCAACAATAACATTTATTATACCCCATAATTATGCATTTATTTGATTGATTTTTATTCCCTGTCTGCATCACCAAAATATATATGCGAAGAGGGCATACACCTTATCTTTCTTACTCATCATGTATTTCTATTCATCATGTATTTCTTATTCATCATGTATTTCTAAGTAGTTAGAAGAATAATGTCTAGCACAGGATAAGCATTTGGTAAATATATGATGGATTAATATAGATTGAAGGATTAATGAATAAATTAATAGAAATAAATGTTTGAATGAATATTGGAATTAATTCTAGAATGGATTAAAGCATAACTGATATATACTTTTTTATTAATTTTTATTTATAATTAATAAATAATTACAGTTATGTATAATTGATAGCGAATTGTACGTATTTACGGGAGAGTGTACTGTCTTAATGCGTGCACACGTTGTATAATGATCATCTGAGGGTATGACGTGGTTTGGCTCTTTCTTCTCACCCAGAGCTCATGTTGAATTTTAATCCCTAGTGCTGAGGGAAGAGGAAGGACCTGGTGGGAGGCGACTGGATCATAGAGGTGGATTTCCCCTTTGCTGTTCGTGTGATAGTGAGTTCTCACAAGATCTCACTAGTGAGACTTGAATGTGTATAGCATTTTCCCCTTCTCTCTCTCTCTCTCTCTCTCTCATCGTCCTGCTCTGACAGGTGAAGATGTTTTTACTTCCCCTTCGCCTTTGGCCATGATCATGTTTCCTGAGGCCTCCCAGCCACACTTCTTGTGCAGCCTGAGGAACTGTGAGTCAATTGAAACTCTTTTCTTCATAAATTCCCCAGTCTCAGGTAGTTCTTCATAGCAGTGTAAGAACGAACTAATACAGGTGATAACAGTCAAAATCTTCTCTTTCAGCTATTCTGAAACATACACAGCATTGGTATTAGCTACAGTCACCCTACTGTGGAATAGAGCACCAGAACTTATTCTTCCCGTCTTACAGTAGCCTTGTACTCACTGACAAATTTTCTCAGTGCCTCCTACCCTCCCTACCTGCCCGGCCTCAGGTAACTGCTATGCCACTATCTGCTCCTGTGAAATCAACTCTTCTAGGTTCCACAGATGAGCGAGCTCATTTGCTGTTTACCTGGCTTATGTCAATTAGCGTAATTCCCACAAGGTTCATTTAATTTTTTTATGTTTCCTAGTTAATGACCAGCTCCAGACACTGATTTTTTTAAATATTATAATCATAACACTTTTTCATTTGTGATTCATTCCCAGAGCAAAAAAAGAGAGAGATTTTACTATGAATAAAAGAGTAAAAACAACTAAAAATGACTAAAACAAATACTCGTTTCACATTAATTGAAAAGTAAGCTAGTGAATGTTCACGTCAGAGATCAGGTGGCGTGGGTAACCATATTCATTTCATGCTACCATAACAAAGTACCATAAGCTATATGGCCTCAAACAACGGACATTTATTCTGGCATAGTTCTGGAGGCTAGAAATGCAAAATCAAGGTGTCAGCAGGGTATTTCCTCCGGAAACTTGAGGGAGAATCTGTTCCATGCCTCTCTCCTAGCTTCTGGTGGCTGCCTACAGCTCTTGGTGTTACCTGGCTGGAGCCTCACACATAATTTCAATCTCTGCCTCTTGCTTTATAAGGACTTCTCTCTGTGCCTCTACGTCTCTGTCCCTCAAATCCTCTCCCCTCTCTCTTGTAGAGACGCCAGTCGTTAGATTTAGTGTCCACCCTAAATCCAGAATGATCTTATCTCAAAATCCTTAACTTAATTATATCTACAAAGACGATTTCCAAATAAGGCCATATTCGCAGAAACCAGGTTAGGAATAAGACATACTCTCTTTGAGAAACACAGTTCAACTTACGACAGTAACTTCAGGGTATTGGCCAAAGGAAGCCAATACTAATCCTTTCCAGAACTATACATTCAGCTTGAGTTCACTTTATTTCCCTGTATTGGTCTCTGAATGGAATGCTCTGACCCCTCTACATATAGGTTCAGAAGTACTCTAATCCCAGAATAATCTGGTTTGGCTCTTCCTTTTCAATTGAATTCCTGCCTGTGAACTCCTGTCATGTGGTCTTCTGGAATAATGACCTCCTGCCTTTTCAGCCCCCAGGTGCTGCTTTCTGCCTGCAGCTAAACAGGTCCTCTTCGCTCTGTGTGTTCTACCACCTCCTTTACTGTGCTGTCTAAATCATGGCAGAGAAATAGATGCTAAGCTTCGCTAACCTATGGCTTTTTACTCTGTCTACCACCTCGGCCTGTGGTTCACCATGGACCACACATTTCATAGCAAGTATATAAACCTATAAACCCTGTTGCCCTGTGTTGTTAGGGGAAACCATCTTGTCTTGTATATTCAACTGTTCAGAAGCAACATCTTACCCAGAAAGCCCTTATGGAGTGCCACGAGGAATCAGGGACCCCATAAATCTGGGACTCAACCAGGGGCTCCAGAGAAGGATCTGACCCCTCCCTTCCCCTCTTCATCCCTCCCCTTCCCTTCCTTTTTTTTTTTTTTTTTTTTGAGACAAAGTCTCTCTCTGTCACCCAGGCTGGAATGCAGTGGTGTGATCTCAGCTGACTGCAACCCCTACTTCCTGGGTTCAAGCAATTCTCCTGCCTCAGCATCCTGAGTAGATGAGATTACAGGAGCCCGCCACTACACGCAGCTAATTTTTGTATTTTTAGTAGAGACAGGGTTTCACCATGTTGGCCAGGTTGGTCCTGAACTCCTGACCTCAGACCTCAGGCGATCCACCTGCCTCGGCCTCCCGAAGTGCTGGAATTACATGCGTGAGCCACCACACCTGGCCAGATCTGATTTTTTCTAATGTTTTCCTAAAACTATCCTGCCTTCTGTCCAGTAATTCTCACTAATAATTTTTACTGCCTTTTTCCTGTGAACATTACAGAAGGATAATATCACATTTTCCCAAAAATGCAGTGAGCATTATTTTATTTCAAGTATAATGTATATAATATTGCTAACCCTGTAGAACTTCTAGGACAATAAAAGTTGCTCTAACATACAGTTCTTGGAGTTTTGTGAGAAATCGTTTTCTTTTTATAGGCACCATGTTTTTTCTAGATATTACATTGAACCAGAGAGAGACCTGGTTTCCATCCCAAGAAAGCCACTTCAAATAAAGCAACACAGGTCATAAATTCATCTGAACTCTAAAAAGGTACAGTTATCATTGCTAGAGAGAACCTAATATTACAAAAAGAAAGTAGAATTGCAGTAGAGATCTGCTAGCTCTACAAAGTAGTAATTAGTGACTGCATATTGACACCTAATGCTGTAACACACATTCTGTCACCAAATTGAAGCAAGGGCCTCTGTGACAGCAGAGATCACAACTGCTGATAGTCTGTCAGACCTCTAAAATTAATAATTTCATATCAAATCCAAATTTCTAACCTCTCTTGAAAAATCGGAAACTCTCCAGCATTAATCAGGTGTGCCCACAAGCCGATAAACAACTGGAGTTAAATTGCTGATGCCAACTTTAGATAGAGCACAGGGTTTCCGTTTTGCCACAGTCCCCACCATTCCCCCTTATTTCCCTGAGACAGAAGCTGGAAATCAGTTGTTATGCCTGTGCTGTTTTTCCTATGCCAGGCCTGTTTCGGGTGTTTACAACACAAACCTGTCCTCTAAAGAACTGTAATTTGCAATTTATGGTGCAACTGTAGGGAACCAGCCCCCATATCACCCATGGGTACCCCAAGTTCAATGGTGACAAAGGATTGAGAAAAAGATTAAGAGTGCAAAGAGTGGGACCAGGGGGCCATCACTTTTTACTGGAGGCAGTGAAGGCCCCGAGCTCTGGTCTCTCACACTATTTGGTTACAATCACTTTGATCTATAGGGTAGGGGTGGAGTCATGGTGGGGAGTGGGTGACCTGATGGTGGAGTGAATCAGTGTACCGGAACTGAATCGGTGAGCAGGAACTGGTGTGTCATTCTAAAGTTTGATAACAGTGGTGGTTTGGGAGTCTTGCAAAACAAGAACATGTAATTATCTTTAGCCTATTATCCATGTGCAGCTGGTGGAACACAGGCCCTACAAAGAGCCTACAAATCTGGTTATATCTTAGTGCTACAAAGGGTTTTTTCGTCCTTGAGCACAATGTTTATGGTAACAGAGCCTAGGTCACCCTGAACCAGAACATAAGGCATGTAGGAGTTTGCCTCCCCAGAGGCCTCCCGCAGTTTGCTGCAGTTTGCTGTTCCCAGTTTATATGCTACTCACAACCAATTTATGTAGGCACTCTGTAAGTCCTTTCTCCTTTGCTGCTTCCCCCAACAGCGACATATCCTTAGACTTCCTCTCAGTGAAAGTATATTTATATTGGTTGGTAGGCATTTTCTATGGAAAAAAATGGGTCTTTTGGAACATAGACTTCTAGAGGCAGAAAAGACCTTGATTGTGAGCCTCTGCTCTATTCACTAGCTATTGAACTGTGGATGTACTAGGTGCCAAGAACTATGTAACTCCAGAATGTTTTGTTTTACAAAAATTCTACCTATGAAGACATCAATAGTGCTCTGGAACGGACAGTGCAGGAATGGGGAATAAAAAGCATTCAGTTTTTCTTTCTTTTTTTTTTTTTTAATTTGTAAACATTTATTGGCTTTAGATATTTACAAATAATATCTGCATGCTGTAACACATTTTAATAATGCAGAAGCTTATAAAACAATTACAAAATAAACATAGAAGTCCTCTTTTCCCCTCAATCTCACTCCTTTCTTATGGAGCTTCTCTCTAAGGTGGAGCGTCTCCCATTTTTTGTGCAAGATGGTCACAATTGTAGAAAGATCTCTAAATCGCTTTGGAAATATATTTTGCAGTATATACGTACCTCTGTATGAATTTGAGATTAGCTACCTTCTTCTACGTTGTAGAAGACTAAGTCCATGTCTTTTGGGCATCTCCTATGTAAGAGCCCATATTGGTTTTTGCAGACTTGAAAGATCAGGCAGGATCGATTGATCTGTTTGCAATGCAATACCTCAGTCTGACCAAGGATAAAATCCCACAGAAGAAAAACAAATCAAATCAATTTTCATCTGTTCCTTAGCTAAATATTGCTAATAACAGGCTTTTCATATTTCTTCAGCTCCCTTAGCTGCTTCTAGATTTTTCCATTCCAGGCAGAAGAAAAATGAAATCCAACCTATAATCATAACTCAAAATGGAGCCCATTCCCCTCATGAGAAAACTAGCACAGGGGAAAGAGGGAGAAACAATAAATAATCCATGTTGGATAACTAGATGCTATCATAACCAATATTTAAGAACTTTTCAAGGTATCCTTAAAGCAATATATTTCCTCTCCTTTTGTGGACACATTAATAGATATTTAATATGGTGTAAACATTGTATATGTTATGTAGTTTTACAGACAGCAGCAATAGTTAGCATCGCAAGATTTGCTTGAACAGGCAACTTGTATGATGAAGTAAGACAACCGGTATGATGTCTAAATATGCTACTTTACTGATTTGGATAGCCTGTTCTTCAACTGATGGAGAGAATATTAGTTTTATAACCTGATAGCAACATAGGTCAAAAAATTGTGAGTTTTTAAACCACTGAAATGGTCTCCGGCCTTGTCTATATTGCTTTAACCTTTGCTGGGAAAGCTGTATGACTCATCACAATCTAGAGAGTTTCCATTAGAGCCAGCCTTCACCTTGAGACTTCTCCTGGAAAGTATCTGACTTTCTCTCCTGTGAATTCTTAGTAAACTTTGCTGATGAGAGAGATTATAAAGATGACCACTATTTGTCATGGTAATCAAAAATTTCATCTTGGTCCACAAATTCCTGAATCGAATATCAACTGTTTACAATAGCCATCTATTGGTCAAGTAATTATTATGCTAATTCTAATTACTTCATGTGTCAAACTCCAAATACAAAATATATATTCAGCCTTAGTATTTTTTTAAGTAAACGAAGATCAAACGCTAATTAATGGTGTATGTGTGCAACTCCTTGGGAATGAAGTCTGCAATTTTTAAAAACATCAAAAAATAAGATATATTGATGGATAGCCAGAGAGATGATGCATGTTTATATCCATATATATATATATATATAAGCAATTATAGCAAAACCTTAATTGCAGAATCTAGATGGTGGGTAAATGGATTTTCATTGTACAATTCTTTCAGTTTTTCAGTAAACAATGAGCAGAGATAGGCTAGTTATCTGTATTGAAATATCTTTGCTATTTATTCTGAAATCTAGGAACTTTTCATGATACAGGAAATACAATTATGAAGTAAGACCCTTGACCTCTAAAAGCTGCCTCTTTTATAAAATACAAAGATTTATACTGAAACATGATAAAAATATATAATTAATAAAACTTAAGAAAATAAAAATTATCTTAATTTTAATTACTTCTTTATTAATTTCACAGCAGAAGAAAAACAATGAACTTTTCATCAAGTCGTTTCTTTTTAATTTTTTTTCTTTCAACTTCTATTTTAGGTTCAAGGGGGACGTGCAGGTTTGCTGCATGGGTAAATTGCACATCACTGGATTTGGCTTTCAAATTATTTCATCACTCAGGTAATAAACATAGTGCTCAATATATAATTTTTTTTAAATTTTCACCATCTTCCACCCTCCACCCTCAAGTAGACCCTGATGTCTATTGTTTACTTCTTTGTGTCCATGTGTAATCAATGGTTAGCTCCCACTTATAAGTGAGAACCTGTGATGCTTGGTTTTCTGATCTTATGTTAATTTGCTTAAGATAATGGCGTCCACCTTCATCCATACTGCTGCAGAGAACATGATTGTTTTCTTTTCAATGGCTGCATAGTATTCCATAGTATTTTTGTACCATATTTTCTTTATCAAGTCCACCAGTGGTGGGCATCTAGATTGATTCCATGTCTTTGCTATTGTGAGAAGTGCCATGATGAACATACACATTTATGTGTGTTTATGGTAGAATGATTTATGTTCCTTTGGGTATATACTCAGTAATGAGATTGCTGTACCAAATGGTAGTTCCATTTTTAGCTCTTTGAGAAATCTCCAAATGGCTTTCCACAATGAATTAATGAACTAGTTTACATTCTAACCAATGTATAAATATTCTCTTTTCTCAGAAACCCTGCTAGTATCTATTTTTTTTAATAGCCATTTTTACTGGTGTGAGATAGTGTCTCATTGTGATTTTGATTTGCATTTCTCTAATGATTAGTGATGTTGAGTACCTTTTCATATACTTATTGGCTGCATGTATATCTTCTTTAAGAAGAATTTGTTCATGTCTTTTGCTCATTTTTTAATAGGGTGGCTTGCTTTTTGCTTGTCCATTTGTTTAAATTCCTTAGAGATTCTGGATGTTAGACCTTTGATGCATAGCTTGCAAATATTTTCTCCCATTCTGTAGGTTGTCTGTTTATACTGTTGATAGCTTCTTTTGATGTTCAGAAGCTCTTTGGTTTAATTAGGTTTCACTTATCATTTTTTGTTTTTGTTGCAATCACTTTTGGAGTTGTTCATCAGGAAATCTTTGCCAGGTCCTGTTTCCAGAATGGTATCTCTTAGGTTTTCTTCTAGAGTTTTTTATAGTTTGGGGTTTTACATTTAAGTCTTTAATTTGTCTTGAGTTGATTTTTGTAAATGGTAAAAGGAAGGGCTCCAATTTTAATCTTCTGCATATTGCTAATCCGTTATCACAGCACAATTTATAGAATAAAGACACCTTTCCCCATTGCTTGTTAATGTCAACTTTGTCACAGATCAGATGGTTGTAGGAGTGCAGCTTTATTTCTGGGTTGCACAACCTGTTCCATTGGTCTATGTGTCTGTTTTTGTACCAGTACTACACTGTTTTGCTTCCTGTAGCCTTGTAGTATAATTTGAAGTCCAGTAGTGTAAAGCCTCCAGCTTTGTTCGTTTTGCATAGAATTTCTTTGATTATTCAGGCTCTTTATTGGAGCCATATGAATTCTGGAATATTTTTTCTAATTCTGTGAAGAATGTCATGGGTTTGATAGGAATAGCATTGAATCTGTAAATCGCTTTGGGCAGTATGGGCGTTTTAACAACATTCATTCTTTCTATCCATGAGCATGGAAAGTTTTTCCATTTGCTTATATAGTCTCTTGTTTCTTTCAGCAATGTTCTGTGATTTTCATTGTAGATATCGTTCACCTCCCTGGTTAGCTGAATTCTTAGGTATTCTATTATTTTTTGTGGCTATTAAAAATGGGATTGTATTCTTAATTTGGCTCTCAGCTTAGATGTTGTTTTATAAAAATTGCTACTGATTTTTGTACAGTGATTTTGTATTCTGAAACTTTGCTTAAGATGATTATTAGATCTAAGAGCTTTGGGGCAGAGACTATAGGACTTCCTAGGAATAGGATCATAGTGTCTGCAAACAGAGATAGTTTGACTTCCTCTATTCCTGTCTTCCCATTTGAGTGCCTTGTATTTTATTTCTGTTTCCTGCATGATTGCTCCGGCTAGAACTTCCAGAACTATGTTGAATAGGAGTGTTGAGAATGATCATCCTTATCTTTTACTTATTCTCAAAAGGAATTCTTTCAGCTTTTGTCCATTCAGGATAATGCTGGCTGCGGGTTAATCATAGCTAGCTCTTATTATTTGAGATATGTTCCTTCAATACCCAATTTGCTAAGAGTTTTGAACATGAAGTGATGCTGAAGTTTATTGAAAGCCTTTTTTGTATCTGTTGATATGATCGTGTAATTTTTGTTCTTAGCTCTGTTTATGTAATGAATCATATTTATTGATTTGCATATGTTGAACCAACCTTGCATCCCAGAAATAAAGCCTACTTGATCATGATGGATTAGCTTTTTGATGTGCTGCCGGATTTGGTTTGCTAGTGTTTTCTTGAGGATTTTTGTATCTATGTTTATCAGGTATATTGGCCTAGATTTTTTTGTTTGTTGTGTCTCTGCCAGGTTATGGTATTAGAATGATGCTGGCCTCATAGAATAAGTTAGGAAGGAGTCCTCCCTCTTCAATTTTTTTGGAATACTTTCAGATGGATTGGTAGCAGTTCTTTATGTATCTGGTAGAATTCAACTGTCAATTTGTCTGGTCCAGGGCTTTCTCTGGTTACTGAGCTTTTTTATTACTGATTAAATTTCAGAACTCATTAATTGTAGAACCAGGGTTTCTATTTCTTCTTGGTCCAATCTTGAGAGGTTGTATAGTTCCAGAAAGTTGTCTATTTCTTCTAGGTTTTCTAGTTTGTGTGCACAGATGTGTCTGTAATAGTCTCACAAGGTTGTTTTTATTTTAATGTCTTTGGGGTCGGTGGTAACATTCTCTGTGTCATTTCTCATTGTGTTTATTTGGATCTTCTCTTTTTCATTAGTCTAGTAGTGGTCTATGAATCTTGTCTATCCTTCCAAAAAACCAACCTTTAGTTTCATTGCTCTTTTGTATGGTTTTTGATGTATCTATTTCATTCTGTTCAGCTCTGATTTTGGTTATTACTTTTGTTCTGCTAGCTTTGGGGCTGCTTTGCTCTTCTTTTTCTAGCTCCTCTAGGCGTGATGTTACTTTGAGATCTTTCCATTTTTTTGATGCAGACCTTTAGCATGATAATTTTTTTTTTTATTAATAACATTGCTTTAGCTGTGTGCCAGATATTGTTATTTTGTATCTTTCATTAGCCTCAAAGAGTTTCTTGATTTCTTCCTTAATTTTATTGTTTACCCAAAGCCATTCAGTACTAGATTGTTTAATATCCACGTAATTGTATGGTTGGTTTTGAGCGATCTTCTTGGTATTGATTTCTATTTTTATTGTGCTATTGCCTGAGACTGTGGTTGATATAATTTTGGTGTTTTGTTTTGTTTTTTTCAATCTTTGGAATTCCTTGGCATGTGTATATCTGTCTTCATCTTCACATGGCATTCTCCCTGTGTGCATGTTTCTGTCTTTACATTTTCTCATTTTACGAGGGCACCAGTCATATCACATTGGATTTGGGATGCACTGACGACTTCATCTTAATCCATAATATCTACAATGACCTGATTTCAAAATAAAGTCAAATTCTGAGGTACTAGGGATTAGGACCCCAACATATGAATTTTTGAGGGACAAAATTTACCCCATAACAGGGCATTATTATATTTACCATGGAGTGCAGCAGTAAGAGTGAAATGAGAGTATGCACATGAAGTACTCAGAACAGTGCCTGGCACATAATAGGATGTCAGGAAATGTAGCAGTGATTTCATGCAGCAATGTCAGCATTAAAAATAACAAAGGAGATTTTAGAGCAAAAATTGAGGAGAAAGGGAAGGCAACTAATTGCATTCTGATTGGGCTTTCCGATAGTTTTGGCGACTCAAGTGCACCTTGGCGTCTACGAGATTCTGCTGCCTCGTCTTACCTCAGACACACTTCTCCCACCTACTATACTCACAAGTGCTTTTCCTGCTCCTGACCTAACCAATTCCACAAGTATGTATAAGCACCCACCAGTGCAGCAAGGAAAAGAGATGTGAAAATCAAGTAGCACAAGTCCCAGCACTCTTCCTAAAGAGACGTCCAAGTTCCTCAAGTCATGTTTTAGGAAAGAAATTTTTTTTACTCTTTCTGTCAAAAAGTAAAGAGTGCAGTAGAGTGCACTGGAGTGCAGTGGCTCTCTCTTGGCTCACTGCAACCTCCGCCTTTTGGGTTCAAGTGATTCTCCTGCCTCAGCCTCCCAAGTAGCTGGGACTACAGGCACATGCCACCATGCCTGGCTAATTTTTGTATTTTTTAGTAGAGATGGGGTTTCATCATACTGGCCAGGCTGGTCTCAAACTCCTAACCTTTTGATTCACCCACCTTGGCTTCCCAAAGTGCTGGGATTACAGATGTGAGCCACTGCACCCAGCCAAGAAGTCGTGTTTTATGCCAAAGATCAAAAGACAGATAGATGTAAGGGAATGGGCAGCAGAGAGGAAATCAGAAGACCAGATCTGAGTTCCAGCATTCACAAACTGGCTGTAGAAATTTACCTGAGCCCTTTAATCTGTAGCATATTCAAATGTTCTCAACTGTAGAATATGAGACTTAGAGAGTTGTTTTTAAAGAATTCTTCCAGCTCCAATCTTCTCTATTTTTTTGTCTCTAAAAGTTTTATTGGAAGAAGGTAAAAGCTCTGAGCTGTAATTGTCATTCTTTTGACATAGAAGAGAAAAGAATGAGGGGAAAAGAGTTAAAAAGAGAAACCTAAAAGGCAAAATGCTATCAAATAAATTCAATAATAAAAGTCTTTCATCTGTGTGGGGCTTTCTAACCTGCAAGGCACATTCATTGCATTAGCAAGGAGGTGCAGGAGGTTTTACCTACAGTTCAGAAGAGAAAAGTGAGTCTACAGAGTTTAATTGCCTTGCTTCCATCCCGTGAATATCCATAGTGTAGAGTGAAGAATCACAGAAACAATATGCAGACTGTTTTTGTTCACATTTCCTCTGTTGGTATGCAGAGCTATCCTTTCAGTTCTGAAGATATCATGGAGAGGCTATTTTTAACACTTGTGGTACAAGATCATTTGAGTTTAGCAATATGGGCCTATGACAGGTACAGACCTCTCAGATGCCCACTTTACTTGTGGCTCTGAAGTATTTTGGGACCCAGAAGATCCCTGTCTATGATGAGCATAAAGATCAAACAATACAGAGAAGGAAAATGAGTCATTACAGTGAGGGCGGAAGGGTTTGTCTCAGAGCTAACTGTTTGCTTCCTGCATTTCCTATGAGGCATGTTACCCACCACAGGAGGCTAAACTCTGGAGCATGAGTGCTGGTTTATATAATTTACCTCCTAGCTGATTTTATAATATTGGAAGAGTCAGGCAGTATGTAGAAAAATGTGTCCAATTTAGACAGTACGGCAAAACATGCCATTTGGTCTCATTTATCATAATAGGGATTTAAAAGGAAACTCATGAGCCATTTAGAACCCATGAGTTAGTTGAGCAGAACAAGTGGTTTTGCATAAGCTCTACTCTTAAATCATTTAGTGCTTTCTTGCATCATTAAAAGCAAATGATGTTTTTAAAAACTGCAAGAGTTATAACAATTAACATCAGAAAAACAATTTTACCACCACTTAAAGGGCTTGCAGGGGTCAAGAGGATCACCTGTTTTGTAAGTTCCAATCCCTTTGAGACACCTTAGTGTATTTTTCTCCTGCTCATATAACAGGGAAATTGAGTTTGCTGGGCCACCTCCAGCCTATTTTGTGACATCTCCAGCTACAGTGTGAAATAGGTTGACTCGCTGGGAACTCTTAGTCCGGGGAAGAGAGAAGACACCTGGCAGCCAGTCTGAAACAAGCAACATTGAACACAGAGCAAGAGCAAAGCCAGAGGGCACAGTTTTGTGCAGTGGGCTGGTCTGCACTTTAGACACATTAGAAGCCAGATCTAGCCTTCTGTTTGCTGGGCATCATGGCACTTTCATAAAAGTCTACAGTGGAAAGGAATCCATCCCACCTCATCCAGTCAACATCAGAACCCAGACTGGGATCTCTTCATTGCTTGTTGAGTCAGTGTTTTTCTGTGAACACAGGAGATGGAGACTTATAGTAAAGGGACAATTTTGAATACCCAGGAGAGTTGGTCAGACCTCTCCTGAGAGGCAGAAATCCCGCTAATGAGTTCATGTGTCCATACTAAGAACCAAGGATAGAACAGTTATCTATCATACATGAGAATTCCCAACGGACTAGCTAATGTGGCTACTGTAAGTATCATTTTTGCTGACCTCTATTATAGCTTTCATCACTATATATCATAATAATGTATTTGAATAGTAATAGTGATCAGTTAAACCTTGCACATGTTAGCTCACTTGGTCCATAAAATAACCTGAAGAGGTAGATGCCATGATTGCCCTAAATTACAGGTGAGGAGCTGAGCAAGGGTGAGGTTAGTTTAGGTCTTTTTCCCTAGATCACACAGTAGCACTAACCCAGGTCTGACTCCAGAGACTACCCCTGGATCCTGTGCCTTTAATGACCTGCCTTCCCTGGTGGGTAGCAAGCTCCATGAGGGCAGAAGCTGCTTATTACATGTCTCTGAATTCCTGATGCCTGACAGATAATAGCTTAACCAATGCACCCCACTGATCCTTCTGGCTAAAACATACTTTCTTGAGGGTCATAAACAAAGACTCATTCATATAAAAAAACAGATTAAGGAGCTAGTAAAGAGCTGTTAGGGAGCTTGCCAGTGTATCCTGGCCATGTGGCCGGTAGAATGTCTTAAATTGGCTGTAGTACTGAATAGTTGCCCTTTTGAAGAGAATCTCATCTTGAATTGTGGTCCCCACATGTCAAAGGAGGGACCACGTGGGAGATAATTGGATCATGGGAGCAGTTTCCCCCATGCTGTTCTCATGATAATGAGTGAGTTTGCACAAGATCTGGCTGTTTGATAAGGTCTGGCACATCCCCCTTCTCCTTTTCTTTCTCCTGCACCATGTAAGATGTGCCTTGTTTCCCCTTCACCTTCCCCATGATTGTCAGTTTCCTGAGGCCTCCCCAGCTGTGGAGAACTGTGAGTCTATTAAACCTCTTCCTTTATAAATTACCCAGTATCACATAGTAGCTTTATAGCTGTGTGAAAACAGACTGATACAATTAACATTCAGGCTTTTATTTTGAATAAAGATTCAGAGTTTATATTTGTCAGAAAAACATTACTTCCTTCTCCATTGGCATTTTCAAATTTATTAGCAAAAGTTTGTAAATATTATTTTCTTACAATGTTTCTATGACTTCTACATCTATTATCTCCATTATCTCATTTTTAATTTTGTGATTTATACCCTTCCTAGTCAGATTTGAAAAACAAGAAATAAATCTGTGGTTTTGTGGTTTTATTTAAAAAACTAGACCTTGGGTGTACTTACAATTCTGTGTGTGTGTGTGTGTGTGTGTGTGTGTGTGTCCTGTCACTAATATATGACGTTCTGCTTTTATGTTTATTACTTGTCTGCTTCTGCTCTCTCCAGTTATTTATTTGGTTTTGAGTTGTTTCCCTTCCTTCCTTTTTTCCCCTCATCCTCCTTCTTTCTGCCTTTCTCCTTCCATCTGTCCTTCCTTTGTTCCTTCCTTTCCTTTTTTCTTCCCTCCTTTCTTCTTTCCTTTTTTCATTTTCTTTCTTTCTTCCATTCTTCAATATATTTCTTTACCCCTTTTTAAAATTTGTCTTGAGTATATCGTTAATGTTTCATCTTAAGTTTTACATGAAATGTTCAGAATTTGCTATATAAATATTTTGAAATAGTATTTTTAAGTTTTTCTTAGATCAACAGTAACTATGAGACTCTATTTTTAAATTTTTATTTGGTTTTGATTTGTTGTTCAAATTTGTCACTAGTTTTTAGTTTTGTTACATTGTGTGAATTCTATAACTTTGTATTTTTAAATTTATTGAGATTTCATTGTGGCCAATTATGACAACTATTTTTGGAAAGGTTTTAATGACATGTAAAGATAATACAGTTCTTGTTTCAGAGTTTATACATGCACAAGCACACAATATTATAAATTATGTTACTCTAATTCCTTATTTAGTTAATACTGCATCTGGCAATAACTGGAAATAATAATATGAGATTTTGAAAATGTCGCTATGAACTTATACAAATAATGCAACATCTCTTTGTGGTATTCATGTGTATACACCATACATACATGTTTATGTACTTAATCACAAATAATTATTTTATTTATAATTATTTAAATATTCAGTTAATATCTTGATAAACTGATGATTACTATAAAGTCTTCATTGACATGTTTTAGTCAATTAGTCTCTTATTTTGTATTTTTCCTAGTTTTGCATTACATATTTTGTTATTATAAGATTTATTTTTTTCTAACCTGGTGTATTATCTTAGTGTTTCCTAACTCAAAGAATGACATCAATATCAATGAATTGATTATAAAACCTTGAAATCATTTTTGGCCCCCATCCATAAACTTTCTACTAGCTTACACATTGATTGCACTTTGTTAAATAAATATATGCCAAATCTATTCATCATTCTCCATTGGCATCACTAACCTGCCAACATCTGCCACCTGACTGAGAGCAATGGCCTCTCAACTGATTTTCCCATATTCTTTATTTGTTGAATGAATAAATGGCTAAATTAATAAATATTTGCTTATTATACAATGAGTTTGTCTTGGTCTGCTCAGAATACTATAACAAAATACTGTCGGCTGGGTGGCTTAAACAATAATTTTTTTTTCTCACAGTTCTGGATGCTGTGAAGTTCAAAATCAAGGTGCCAGCATATTTGGTGTCTGATAAGGATCTTCTTCCTAGTTTACCAGTAGGCACCTTCTTGCTATCACTTTAAATGATGGAGAGGGAGAGGTCATCTCTCTCACTTTTCTTCTACAGGCACTAGTCACTTCATGAGTGCTCTACTCCCAGGACCTAATCACCTCCCAAAGGTCTCACCTCCAAATACCATCCCACTGTGAATCAGAGCTGCGGAATATACAGTTAAGGGGGACACAGACATTCAGTTTATAGCAGTGTTCATAAAACATGTGACTATTTTAATGTATAATGTTTACACATTGATTTCTACATTGTTTTAAAATTTGTCTGATTGCCCTACATTATTTTTCTTTTTGTTTTATAATTTATACTCGTATTTCTGTTTTGCTATTCTCTATTGGATATGTCCCTATACACACTATAAAACTGTTTTGTTTTGAACTCTATCTGGGTGGTCTTTTAGTAAGTTAGTTAAAATTTATGCCTATAACTATGATGCATATAGTCTGTCTTGCTACTGTTTCTTGTTTCTGAGGCATCTGATTTTTGCTTTTCTTTTTTAATTGATTTTAAATGTGTAAATAATAGATTTTGCTAATTGGTTAGTATTGTGCATAACTGTAAGTTTGGCATTTCTTTGTGCAGTTGAAGTTGCACCAGAATTGGTCCCTAGTCTGCATTATAAACAAAAGAACTTGCAATATATTTTCATAGTTTCCTCTTAGTCAAAGAACTCAATTTTGTGAAAAAGATGACGATGATGATGATGATGATGATAATGATGACAATGACAGCAATAAATAACACATTTAGTTCTTGCTATGTTCTAGACATTTTGTTAAGTATGGTATAGAGTGAGCTTTTACTCTACTTCAAGCTAAGAAGTTACCCTGTTATAATATCATGAATACTGCAGAAAACACAAGTTTCCTGGATCAGAGACAGAAGTATTTCTTAACCACAGCAAAGACAGTACTCAGAACATCAGCATTTTCACCAGTTCCCCGAACCTCAGTTCCCACAGGGTGACACAAAGAGGACACAGTCAGCTTGCACACCGAGTGGGTTGTATTACCGGAGAACAAAAGCCTTTTATATGGGAATGATTCTTTATAATGATCTTTTATCACAGGAAGTTAACAACACTGTCTGATCTTTGCTGTGAATAACATACTATCTTCATTATACTGGATGGTATATAAACCTGCCGTCTCTTCCAGAGGGAGACACTATTTCTGTATTTTAAGGCTATTCTCTACCCAAATATTTGTGAAAAGAGAGTCTAGAGAAAAGGCAGTTGGTGACTCTGCTTGTAGAATGTATAGAAACACAAAAACCATGAATATTATTTTAAGCATTTTTAAGTGCTGCAAATATACACACTCATTTCATTCTTACAACAAACCAATAAGGTGGGTAATATAATAAAAAACAGTTTATAGATAGGGACTCTGAGCCACAGGAAGGCAAAGCAATTTGCTCAATAGAGGAAGTATATGAAATAGAAAAAAAGAAGTAACAGTAACTTGTTTCACACATTACCTCTCTACCTCAATTACCTTACTACCTCACAAAAAGCATTAGAAGGATAAAGTCAAAATGTTGAAATTGTTTTCAAAAGAAAATGTTATTATATAAGTAAAAGTGGTCCAGATATTAAACCAAAAATTAAGGTGAAGTTCTATGCTAGGAAAAGAGTCAAATATAACAGAACTATCACTTACATAATTTATAATTTTGTAGGAATTTGTCTAAAAGTGATATAATGACTACTTTGTGTGTATTGGATGAGAAAAAAAAACTCGCATTGTGTGAGAAAATTGGCTATTCTCGGCCGGGCGCGGTGGCTCACGCCTGTAATTCCAGCACTTTGGGAGGCCGAGGCGGGTGGATCACGAGGTCAAGAGATCGAGACCATCCAGGTCAACGCGATGAAACCCCGTCTCTACTAAAAATACAAAAAGTTAGCTGGGCATGGTGGCACGTGCCTGTAATCCCAGCTACTCAGGAGGCTGAGGCAGGAGAATTGCCTGAACCCAGGAGGCAGAGGTTGCGGTGAGCCGAATCGTGCCATTGCACTCCAGCCTGTTTAACAAGAGCGAAACTCCGTCTCAAAAAAAAAAAGAAAGAAAGAAAAGAAAATTGGCTATTCTCATTTTATGCCTCCTTGGTAATTCCTTATTACATTTGAGTTGATGTCCTAGAAAAACTGTGTTCTAGAGCTCCTAATTTATTACCCATTTACTTTTTAAAGTAAAATTAATTTATACCAATGTGAATGATCTCCATAATTTCTGAATCTCTTTGGATCATTTATGAAAGATAAGTCTAAGGCTGTGTATGTTTTTGGTGGTTTACATTTTCATATATAGGGTCTATAAGCTATTGAACCTCGTGAAAACATGTTTCTTAGAAAAAGAAAAGATCATGGGTTATCTAGAGAGTGAAATTTCTTAATGATTGGTAGTAGTAATACTAGGTAACCTCTGTGGTTGCAATCCATGGACACTATTGTCTAATAAATTAAAATAAAATGAAAAATATAGTAAAGAATATAAAACAAATAGAAAAAGGATGAACAGTGAGGTAGATTAAAAATGTAGATACTGTACATGATTGAGATTATACCAAAAGAATTGCAAAAGTTAACATTTAATGTAACAAATATTATTTGTTACCTATGTTTTTCAGTAAAGATTCCAAAAATTTTTCATTTGAGTTGGAAATTATAAAGCAGTACACTCAATATAAGATATATATCACATCTTTTCAACAAGTCATGATCAATATTAGGTCTTACAGACATTTTATAACCAATATTTCCACCACCCACTATAGTCATGAAAGATACCTCTTCTCAGTTCTAAGGATCTTTGGGGGAAAAAAAAGTGTCCGTTTAGAAGTGGTAACTCCTACCCATTCCCCAAAATGGTGATGCAGTCAATTCTCCTGCTGTTATCAAATGTCCCACCCCTTACATGTTGATTCTAACTTCCTATCCTAATTTCCACTCTTTCCTAACCATCACTTTTCTAATCTGAAAATTGTGATAAATCAAAACGTTTCCAATTCATTCATAAATCCCTACATATCAAGTTTTTTTTGTTACCTTTCTCAGTTGCAAGGAATAGAAATCTCCACTCAAATTAGCTTGAAACTTCTAAAGGAAATACATAATTGGCTCATGTTACTGCAAATCCAGAGGTAGCTCTGAATCCAAGAGAGGCTTGATCCAAAAACTCCATTCTTCTCTCTCCCTTTGCTTTTCTATCAGTGGGTATTTACTGTGTCCTCAGGCTCTCCAAAAGAGTCCACCAACAGCTCTGGGTGGTAATAGGCCTGGTGATAAGCAACTGTTGCAACAGTTCCAAATCTTGCATGCTCATACCACATCAACCATGAGAAGAGAGAAAACATCCATGTTCTAGAAAGATCAGTAAACATCTTGTGTCTCATTAACTCTGATTAAAGTTTGGAATAGCTAGAAGAATGGGATTGTTGCTGGGTTTAGTTGATGATGACTCAAAGCTGTAACTAAAAGTAGGGTAGAGACTATTCAGAACACATAGCTGTTATCAGGAGAGATTTAGTACCCCAAAACATAACTGGACAGCACTTGGATAAGAGGGGGTTAGATGCCGGGCAACAAGAGCAACAAAAGATGCCTATTATAGTTGCTGTACGTAATGTTTTTGAAGAAGGAAGATGTTGAAGAGATGAAAGGTAATAATAACATGGCAGCACATCAAATCCAGAGTCATTTAAGGTCTGTAAAATGGAACAAGACCAAGGAAGATTTAAGTCATACTACCTTACACACCAACAAATACAACCTTGGGAAAAGTATCTTTTCACTTTTCTGGATGGTTGCATCTACCTGATAAATATTTAATATCATTTTCTTCATCATTACTGAAGTTAATCCATTTTGAAAGAGCAATTATTAACTTTCAAAGGTTGGAATAAACAGAACACATTTCAAACGTACATTAATTTAGCAGCACCTCCTAAAAAGCAGATATTAATATATAATATAGACATTCTCGATCTTTAGTATCACTGGAGGGAAAAAAAAATCAGACTCATTCTAAATGGAATACTAATTTATTGTAGGAGACAGATTTTAACGCTTCTTTCAGAGAGCTGTTACAGTCTGTTATGTCAACTCTCACACCTCCCAGAACACAGCTCTGTCAGTGCATGGCCATTCAAAATATGAAAAATCACAGACCTCAAAATGTTTAGAAATCTGTGGTTTGTTGGCAGTGCATTAGAAGAAAACACATTTAATAAGATCAGAAAATCCCACAAAAGTCAGTCATTCTCTGAAAATTGAAATGCTTTCCCTGCAGGTAGTGAGAGAAAAGTTGGCATCACAACGATCAACACTTAGGCTCAGATGCTCTCAGGAATTGACTGACAACAATTCTTTTCCATTATACCCCTCAGCTCCTCTACTACCTTCGAACTGGCAGCCTAACCCAAGCACCTGCACATTTCGTGGTACAAGTGTATAAAACTCAGCCTGCTGCCTCAGAGCATGATGACATAAGAGATGATGAATTAAAAAGATGTGTGGTATTGGCTGCAAAAGATATTTCAACTCATTCATTCAATTAATAAACAATTACCAAATATATTTTATATGTCAGGTGTTATGATATGTTATAGGAATATAAACCATGAGTAATAAAGTTTAGTGAAGAATAGTGACAAAACTACTGTATGATATAGCCTAGGCCTGTAATTGAGAATTCAGACATGGAACGGGTCCGTGGGATCACAGAGAAAGAGAAGTCAATCGAGAATGGCCTGGTTTATGGTCAAAAAGAAGGAGTGTAAAGAATGGGGGGAAACTGGAAAATACATCATGGATGAGCTTGAACTTAGGTTGAATTTTAAGTGTGTATATTCAAGATGATTTGTAAATACTCATTGTAAATAGGTATTTCCTAAAAGTGCATTTCAAGCCTTTATGCAATCTAATGAAAAACTATTAAGTGCTATACGTAGGGCAGCCATTTGTCCCATTTTGCCTGAGTCAATGCAGATATACACCTGTGGTTGCAGCATACTTATTCATAACACCCTCTTCACCCTTAGAACTATCCTGTGGATGATAAATTGTATGATTACCCTATGCTAACAAATATCAGCATGGTCTTGTCATTCCGAGATTTAAGTAAATTTAACTAGAATCTTCTTCCCTCCTGCACAATTTCTTGACTTTTGGAAGCCTAATCCACACCCTGAGAATGATACAAATTCCCAATATCTGAAACTAACCTGGACATCTGAGCGCTCATGACCTTGCATTCTCCCTCTGTGCTGCCCCTGTGGCTCCAGATAGGAAACCCATCCCTTCAAACTCCACAAAAAAATGCACTCCCATAATTAACATTGAGATCATTCATTAGTGACTACAAGTGGAAACAGAGCAGAGCTGTGCAACTCTCATCACCCAGATAACTAATTTGCATTTTAAATTGCATATCTGCCTCCTAAGGGGAATAGTTCCAAAGTTTCCTTCCTCCCTCCTCCCCCGAGAAGTATCCAGTCTCAGTTTCCTGGGTCCTCTCCTCTTCCTTTCCCTTCTTTCCAGGTGTCGATTTAGCAGTTTTTCCCTTTGTCATATATGCCTTTGACAGGATTCTTGGGATCTGCTAACATCTATTCTCACCAACCACAAGGGAGCACAGTTAATTCTCTCTTTAATTGCAGCTCTAGTGCCAGTAGAAGTAGAACTAGAAGTATGGAAAAAGAGAAACAAATGGAGATTCAGAGGTAGTGTGTCTTGGCAAGGACCGGGACAAGAGGTAGCACAGACAGACACCCGGATAAATACTCAGGTGCCTGTGCTTACATCCTAAACCTTAAGATTGGATTCTTTATGCTCTGGGAAAAAAAATAAATCTATGACTACTTCTCACAACACAAATAATAAAATAAAACATATGAGGGAAAAACATTGAAAAAGAAAAAAATATTCACACATTTTTAAAAAATGCATTTTATAAATGCACCTATGAATTTATATGATAGAGGTGGGCTGCAGATTCAACTCAGTGCTTCCTAGCAAAAAAAGCGAAGAATGAAATAAAACCATTGAAAACATTTATAGTATCCATAAGAATTCTTTTTAAACTTAGGTACTGACAGCTTTCTTGATACTAGAGATCTGAAAAGAACTTCTTCCATAAATTTTCATTGAAATCATACTATGAGATGTAACAGCCCACTTCCTTAGTGCTAGAAAGAGACCCCTTTAAGAACTTTAAGTATGTTTCCTTTGTTTATTCCATGCAAGTTAATGTCATATCCCCAATACAATTGATTTAAATCAATTTTAGAAGAGGCTACATGGTGTAAGTAGGCAACATTCTGATGGTATAATACAAAGATTTTTAAAATACATTTGATGGCTTTTGTAGCCTCAGTCAATCCTCCTTGATTATAATTTCTCAAAACCAAGATTTTGATAGGAATTGAACAGGAAAGAATTTAAAATTGTGTTCTCTGGCTAGAACTTGCAGTGCAACTATTCTGACCTGCTGATTGAGGGCAAATCCATATTCTTTGACAATCAGCTGAGTAGGTTTCTTATAGTAATTAAATTGCCTAATCAAGGCTTGTTGCTGAATACATGGTCAGCACACCTCCACAGAGAGGTGGGTCAATAAACCCGTGTTGGCAGAGCAAAGAATTTCCTCAGACCTCATCTCTAGGTCTGCTCCAACACACTGACAAATATGCAATCAAGACCTAAATGTTCTATGCTTTAGAGCACGGACATAATAAAGCATGCATTGAAGTCTAACTTTGAACCATGTAACTTCCCACTGTGCTCTATTCTAGTTTGCAAAAATGTACTCTATGTTTGACATTGGATCTGCTGAATGGGGTTGGTTGGATGGTCTCAAGCTATTAAATATTGGGTGACATGTGCTGAAAATAGCAATTTGGTTTTGAAACAGATTATTCTGAACCATTCTCTATAACAACAATTAGCTAACAGAATTTGTTGAAGCCATTTGTTACTAAGTACATTAAAACAGAGTGGAGAAGAATGAGTAAGTTTGTTTTCCATAATACCAGGGCCAAAAGAGAAAAGAAGATATTATTCTTCAATAGGTTGAACAAGCCCTTGAAGAAGTGGGAGGTTCATGCTTGAAATGCAGAGAGGTACCAGCCTAACTCCCCCAGAAACAGTGCAGGGAAGGGTAGTGGAGGTACAGGGCTGTAACCTGGAGGTCAGGACCTGGGCTCTGGGTAGAGTTTTACTTACACGATATGACCTAAACTCACCACTTAACCGCTTTGGATCTTTGTCTTTCCTCTAAAATAAAGGGAGAGGAAAATCCAGACCAAATCTGTGGCTCTCAACCATTTCAATGCAGAGAACTTCTTCAAATAAAATCTAACTTCTTATCCTAGTGTATAACATGAGCGAAGGTAAAGGTGAAGTTGCTCTGGCTGAAACTGGGCCAGGAGTATATTTACCCCTTTCTGCAAAGGCAGGCCCTATATGGATTCTGAGAAAACCTTAAAATGATATAGAACAAAGTGCTGAAAATAAACTGGTCTAGGTGATGTAGAACATGAGCCCTGACCATCACACCAGAGATTATCTAAAGACTTCAGCAAAGAATTTGAGTGGCTTTGTAAATGCCAGAACAGTAACTCAAAATGCCAGGCTCTTTATCCAGGAATCTATTCACTATACTTCAGCCAAGTACAAGAAGAAAAAAATGTATTTTGGAGGGAATAGCCCTCTACATAGTGGGTGCTGAGTTAAAGCGACTTTAATTTAATTAAATAAAATACTTTATCATATCAAATAAGGCATTACTGAAGCTCATCACCAATTACATTTTTATACTACCAGAAAATCAGAAAAGATTTCTTGACCTGCTTGGATGGTGACCCCTACCACACTCTTCCCATCCAAACTGTTCCCATCCAAGCTGTTCTTTTTACCAACAGTTCAATCTATGGCTTTGCCTTTTTCTTTTCTTAAATTACAATGATTACAGTTGAGCTAGTATTAGAGCTAAGCTGAAGATTTTAAAAGCTCTCAGAATTCTTATGACGCTGGCTGATAAGGAAGGGAGGGAGGAAGGGAGGGAGGAAGGGAAGGAAAGAGAGCAAAAGAAAGGAAGAGAGAAAGAAAGAGAGAGAAAAAAAGAAAAGAAAGAAGAAAGAAAGAAAGGAACAGAAAGAGAAAGAAAGGGAGTCAGGCAGGCAGGAAGGAAAAGGAGGGAGGGAGGAAGAACGGCAGTATGTTAGTTGGTTACATCAAAATAATTTAACAGAGTTTTGAAGCAATTTTTATTTTTCTAAGTTAATTCATCTTCCAACTTAGAATAATTAATGTCTATCATTTACTTCATTAAAAGAGGTCAATGAGGAGCTGTAATATCCCCAGCTATACACGCCTATACACTCTTGCAATACTCCAACAAATGTATGATTTTATTCTTCATTGGCTGTATATAACTTTTGGGTAATTTCATAAATATGAGGAAATGTATCAATGATGTTTCTATGTTCTTAATATGGGCAAGTGTCAGTTCAGAGTTCCTTCATTTATAGATCTTTATTTTTTTGTAGTGCTTTTTAAAAATGTACATAAATGTATATCTTTATTTTAATAAAAATCATTTTTTAATGTTTTCTCTGAACAAACTTAATTGTAAGACATCTTACTATTTTGGTACTACACAGATTAATTTATACAAACAAGCTTTCGCAGGAAACAAAAATTGAGACTTTTTTATTTGAAAGAACAGAATTTTAATTTCTAGTTTCTGTATAACTTAACTGATGTCATGTGCTAGCCAAGTAATTACACTATATACATGTGGCTCCTACATATTTAATCATCAAATGTTTCCTTCTGAACCAAACTGAACCCTTCAAACGCAACGAAATTCACTGTAGACAAAAAAAAATCAATTTAAATAACACTATGATGAATGTGTAAGTTCCAACTCTTCTTAGTAAAAACTGACACTCCCATGCTAATCCTACGGGAATAAGTATGTGCAATGTGTACTATTACAAGAAAACACATTTTCCCCTATTCAATGCTCATTTATAGATTTCAAATGGCTTTGATCTTTTAAACAGATTTCCTCTTTCATGACTCTTTAAACTAAGATTAAGTTTTCTAGCTAGCTAGCCTTCATTTCATTAAAATAAATTGTTATTTTAAAAATCACCTCATTTTTGAGATTGTGTCATATACTACTCAAATTATGCCCAGGATTCACCAGTCAAAGTGCAAAATTTGAACTATAATTTATTTCTCTCTTTTATCCTCATAGATAGACATGAAGGCTGAGGGAGAATCCACTACCCAAGGAGCTTCAGTTCACATAGAAGGGAACCAAAATGTATTCAGAATTTTTCAGAAGACACATGATGAGGTGATAAATTTATCAAGATATGTAATCTTTAGCAGGTTGGAAACTGATGTGTGTGTATACATATACAAATGTATAAAATCTTAAAACTGCTCTGCTTTCAAGTGAGAGAACTATTTTATTTGTTCCACTTGGAAGTAGCTAAAACAACAATATAGCCAATTCCTTCCACAGCATAATTATAGAAAAATTTTAAAAAAAGAAAAAAACTTAACAATGAAGGTGAATACTGCCATCTTGTGGTTATTGTTAAAGTAACATGTTTTAACGGACAAAATGTAATTCACAAAACCACCACGAACATCACTGCCATTTATTGATTCTTTCCTGAGTCCCAGGCACCATATTAGGACTCTCCGTAAACTCTTATTTAATACTCGAAACAGCACAAAAAGGGATGTGCCACTTAAGTTTCACAGTAAATTATGTCACTGCATACTATAAAAGTAATTTAGTACACCTACAATCCCATTTGTTAATTTCACAGATAAGAATAACTGAAGTCCTAGTCGTTGAAGGGCTTACAGTCATTGGCTAGTCATTTACTCTAGTAGAGCTCAGACCTTGGTTTCTACTATTGTGCTAAAATATTCCATGCCATTTTGTGTTTTACTATTCTGTTATACGTAGACCTCTACTTTAAAACTATAAGCATTATTATTTTCAAGTTCTTTCTATAGAAATAAATAGTATTATTTGTTTTGAGCTATTGTATATAGAGTTACAATTGCTCTCTTACTGGGGGAAGAAGGGTTTCATTTTTATTACCTAATGCTAGATCAGGCCAAAATGCTACTTTTGATTAGTCAAAGGTCACTGAAAAATATTGAGAAGAGAAAACAGGTACAGTAGGTCTTCAGACAAATGACAAAAGTTCCAAAAAGAATATAGTAGGAAATTCTATGACTAGAAATATACATTATTAACACACGAATTTTATAAAAATAAGTAATCCAACCTGTATGCCATGGAGCTCATTTTACTGTATCATCTAATTCTAGCAACTAGTAAGAGATGGGGTAGGGCAAGGAAGGGATGGAGGGAAGGGGAGAGAGAGAGAGAGGAGAGAGATTCATTACAGTAACATCTCCTTTAAAGAGAAAGTAACACTTTCTGGAACTGTTCCTTAGTGAACATTTGTTAGATTTACCCTAAAGACTTTCCAGTAGATTCAGGAAGCAGTTATTAAGATATTACTTTACTATAGGAAATCCTTCATTTCATAGACCCCAATTACAGGTTACTGTTTTAGAGGCCTCTGCCTTAGATCATGGCAGGGAGCAAAGCCCGAATAAGGATTTCCATTTTTTAAAGCTTGCTTAAGCTTAGAAAAGATAAGATTGGTCAGATAAAGCCATTCATCATAATCATTGCTGTTTGGTTATTTTCAGCCTGTTGACAATGTGCAGATCCTATTTTGTACAAGGAGTAGGAAACTATTGCTACCTTAGCCCTTGCCCCACCCCACTTCACACACAACAGATCTACAGAAACTGAAGAGAACATTCTTCTATAAGCTGATATAAGCAGGAAGTGTGGAGCTTTCTGACCTATTTTCATCTCATTATTAGGAATCCATACTTTCCACATTTTAGTTAGTTTGAATAAGATAAAATACGTATCTAAGTTAATAAAGGAATCAATAGGACTGTATGTTCTTACTGAAAGAAAAAGAAAAACAGCAAGAATGATACCCTCACACCCTAATTTCCACGAGATAAGATTTGGTTTTTAAGTCAGGCTAGTGTTAGAAAAGTATACCCTAATGAGAGTTTTTAAATTACTTTTAAAGATGAATCTAAGTATTATTTAATCTTTTTGTACAAAAAACACTTTGAACACCAGGGCAATTTCCAGCTTAGCAAAATATGATTCTATTTTCAAACATATGCAGTACAATATACCATACTAAGATTATTAGTTTGTTTTCATATTTTAAAAATAGGCTCAGTTTTTTAAAGTGGCCTTCATCCTTGCATATTTCAAATGCATAACTGAATGTCCAACTCTTCATACTATATATGAGATAAATAATTTTTCATGTTATAGCAAAAAAAGTCATTTTATGACTTCATAAATATCTTAAGTTATATCTAGAAACTAGCACTGCAAGTTAAAAGCTTGTCTTAGAAAGCATGTGTATTCTACTACTCTTGGACAAGCAAAAGATCATGTGTGCAGCACAAATTGGCTGCTCACTAGAGGGGGTGAGCATCTCAGTAACAGACTACACTGGGTATAATAGTCTTCGCAGCCTGTAAGATCTCCTGAGGTCGTATCTTCAACATCTATATGCATGACTTAGCACTTGAGCTACTGTTAAAATTGAGATGCCAAGCTGGGATATGTACAATGACCAAATTAGGACACCACTGCTTCTTGCCATTGTTAAATTCCACCAGGCTTTCTTCCTGACGAATTGTGTCATTAACTCCTTGCATTAAGAATAGCACTTGAATAAAACAGATACATAAGCAAATGGAATCAAATCCAAAAGTCCCATCTAGACTCAAGTTCTCTAAAATAATACCCATAGAAAACTTTGGAAATAGGCCTGGCACAGTGGCTTATGCCTGCAATCCTAGCACTGTGGGAGGCCGAGGCTGGAGGATCCCTTGAGGTCAGGAGTTCGAGACCAGCCTGGCCTCCCTGGTAAAACCCTGTCTCTACTAAAAATACAAAAAAAAAAAAAGAAAAGAAAAGAAAGAAAGAAAGAAAACAACAGTCAGGTGTTGTGGCGCATGCCTGTAATCCCAGCTACTCAGGAGACTGAGGCAGGAGAATTGCTTGAACTCAGGAGGCAGAGGTTGCAGTGAGCCAAGATGGCACCACTGCACTCCAGCCTGGGCAACAGAGTGAGACTCCATCTCAAAAACAAAACAAAACAAAAAATCTTTGGAAATAATATGCAGCAACAGTCAGGATTAGAGTTTCTATCTATTAAGAAGGTTATATTTTTATCCTCAAGAAAATTGAAGATTCTTTATCACCCATAGGGGAAAGACAGAAGGCTCCCCAATTCCTAATTCCCTCTAGACTCTGGAAGAAAAATGAGAGGTAGAAAAGACTGTATTGCTCTCTTAAGGCATCTTTCAAGGCCCTTCCTAGTAGAAATGTAAACGCCCAGCCCTGTAATGCTGACAGTGCTTGGGGCAGATTGGAGGCAAGGCAGGAAGTTGCTCCACCACACACAGAGGACAGGAATAGCCTCAATGGAATACAGGGCTACTCACAGGATCCTTATTCAAGGAACACAAAAGCGTCCTCAAAACCATCACTTTTTCTCTTTGAAGGCCCTGAATTGCCAGCATTCCAGATTCATTCATTTCACTTTAAAGCTGGAATGCTTTGACTAAAAGGAGTTCCTTATTGAAAAGCAGATTATTTTTGTGCAAGGCAAAACCCTTCCACAGTTAGCACATAAGTGAAGATGAGTTGGCCCTTTGCTGAAGAGAATTTGCAGAAGATACAGGCTGGATTACCTAGCAGCAGAGTGACAGCAGATGGAGAAAGCATGAGTTTTATAAAAATACAATTTGTCCAGCATCTAGTTTTTGCTAGGGCTGATACTCTGCTTTTATTCAAGATATCTGTTATTGGTGGCTTCTCAGGGATTAGAAAACTATGATTTGTGCCTCTCGAAATAAAGATAAAGATACCGTCTCTAATTAACAGGAACAGGACATGTTTTGCATTTGGATAAACTGCATTCTAACTTCTCTCACTGAGATTTCTACTAGTCTGGTTTTCAGGAGCATCACATCATTGAGATAATTCATCATAAAAAGGAAGGCACATCAAAAAGCCAGCAAGACGTTAGTGACAAACCTGGGTCTCTTCCTTCCTACTATAAAGCTTTTTACCTCCATTTTATTATGAGATATTTCTTAATATTCATAGCTTCATTCATTGGTAAACCTTCACTGTCTGGGTTAATAGAACACAGCCTACTTGGCTGCATTCTGACTAACTTCTCTGTGTTCTATACTGTGGGAAGAGATCATTAATAGAAAGTGGGCCGGGCGCGATGGCTCACGCCTGTAGTCCCAGCACTTTGGGAGGCCGAGGCGGGTGGATCACGAGGTCAAGAGATCGAGACCATCCTGGCCAACATGGTGAAACCCCGTCTCTACTAAAAATACAAAAAAATTAGCTGGGCATGGTGGCTCACGCCTGTAGTCCCAGCTACTCGGGAGGCTGAGGCAGGAGAATTGCTTGAACCTGGGAGGTGGAGGTTGCAGTGAGCCGAGATTGCACCACTGCACTCAAGCCTGGCGCCTGGTGACGGAGTGAGACTATGTCTCAAAAAAAAAAAAAGAAAAGAAAAGAAAGTGTGCCAACTGAGAAAGATTCTTATAAAAGGAGACTCAAAGACATTGCTGCAGATTTTCTCTCTACAAAGCTCAAACTCATGTAGGTTTGTCCCCGCTCTTAGGAGCAAAACAGTTCACTATTCTTAATATTTTATACCCTAGAGAAAAACCTGATATTAACTGAGCCAATTTCAAGAAGGTGATATAGCCATCCTATCTAGGGCCCATCATTCTTTCTTAGGGCCCCAACTTGAGAACAATCATTGGTGAAGTGAAGACTTAAAGGAAGAGAGACTGTTCTCTTCTTATTGGAGTATAGACTTGTTTAAGATAGTAGCATGTTTACACCGCATTACATTTACTATCTGACTGTTCCCTTTTAGAGGAAGGGAGTCATTCATTGAACAAGTTTCTCTCCTCATAAAACTCCTTAATTAGATTTTGACATTTCAACTTCTTTCGTCTGATCCAAGTAAGAAAAAAATGTCAGAACCTTCAAAATATGGGTAAGACTTCTTTCTCTTCTATTTGGATGAAATTATTTCTATTCTATTTCTAACAGATTGGATCAGTTTATTGCTGTCCCATTTGGTTGCAGATAATACAAGATTATATTCTTAAAGTAAAGAAAGAAGACTGTGAATACTAGTGTACAATGTGTTAAATTTCTGAAACTTTTTCATAGGAGATTTATTGTCTGTTCAAATTAGGGGAAAAAATGCTAGAAATTTCAAAGCTTAAAATGCTTTGTAGATTCTTGCTGAAAGATAACCAGAAGATAGGTAATGAATATTATTAGATTTAGTTGATGAAAGTTTGTTCAAATAATGTAAAGTGTTTATCAGATTCTTTTCACCCTAGCTATGTAATGCTAGATTTGCAACGTTTGAAGTTGTGGCTTCCTAGTTACAAAAGCAACCGGTCTGTGGTGTTCAGTCTTGTTTACATTTGGCAAATGGCGTCTTCCTGCTTTCAGGAAAAGAAGGCTTAAGTGGGCTTATGACCACCTAGACATCAAATGGTTTCTACAGACATATTCCTTCTTAAATATAAGTTAAATATGTATGTAATAATTAGAAAGTTGAACTAAAATGATCAGAACAAAATATAGGAGATACTAATCCAATCAACTCTTACACATTTAAAAGCTCTCTTGAGATGTTCACAAAATCAAAACTGCAACTGAATTCCCACTTCCTTCACATAACACCACCTTGGCTATAAAAACCTAGTGTCCTTCCAGAAAAGGATGTTTACTGGACCAATCCCAGAAATATATAGTGAGTAAACTCTGAACGTCATTCTCAGGGTTCTTCAAACCCAGAGAGCATGCAAATGAGACAAAGTCTAAAATGATTTTAGTTGTTAAAAATGTGTGCAGATTCATATAAACATTTAAACTATAATTATAAATACATATAGCATTATAATAGTTTCTCTTAAAGATTGATAATAATTTTATTTTAAAAATATATTAAACTTTTAATCTCCCATCCTTCGGTTAACGCATTTTTAAAAATATCTGGCAACTTATACTCAGTTCCTGAAGAGAAAACCCAAGATTAAACAACTGTCTATGTAGGTCTGGTTGTCCATCCATGGACAAATGACAAAGTAAAAGAAAAACAAATGAATCTGGACACTTAACAATAAGCCCACCAAGTCTAAGGAGAATGGTTGCCACAAGACTTAGCATTCCTTCGTACAGTAAGATTGCCCTCATTCAGACTGATATCAAGATGCTATTAACAGGAATAAATCAGGAAACTTATGCCTGTGGCAGTTGCAAATATTTCTACCAATCCTGACAGAAGAACAGAGGACTGAAAAAATCTGAAGAAATGAAAAGAACTCAATCAAACATGAGTCCAAGAAGCTCCAAAGATGGTGTGAAATTCATTCCAGGAAGGTGAGCACAAAATCTAAAATGTCTCTGTTCTCAAAGAATTCATATTCCACCAATGTAATGAATCTTTAACCCGGCCGTCATTTGGATTCAGCATAAGATGAAAAACTATCATACATCCAAAAAAGGTGTTTTTCTCATTAATCGTACAACAGAACATCAAACAAAGCAATTCACATGGATCAGCTCTAATCCACCTGGAGTGATCAGAGTATGGGAAGGATTTCCAATCACATAGTGAAGATCAGAAATAAACGCTATATCAAAACACAGTCATCTCCTTCCTCTGTGCTCCCTCCTTCCCATCCACTGTTTTACCCCATGACCTCAAATAATCACCAAATCTGGGAAGCGTTAGTAGAGTTGCTCCAGTTGACCTCCATCATTGTCCCCAGTAGGTGAAGGTAGTCTCTGAGGTAGCGAATGTCAAGGTTTAGTGTGAAGTGTAACGTCCATTTCAGACACAAAGACACTCCTTATGAAATAAAGAGGCTATTGATGGAGAAGTGCATAAACGTCTTACAAGCCTAGAACAATACCCTGGGTGATGAAGTGATAAACAATAAGGCATTCTGACCACACCTGCTACTCGTTAAGTGACAGAAGCCTCCTGGCCACCATTAATACTTTCAGCATCAGCTAGAGGAAATACAGGGCTTTGTAAAGGAAAAAAATGTTTTTAAACTGTAGTGGTAGAGCTGAGCAGATGCGCATCTATTCGTTGATTATATTTCATTGGGATTTAGTGAATAACAGTTTGATAATTAAAGCTGAGACATAAACAACATAGATCAAACACAAGGTATCTAAGAAATTAAAGACGTTCAGTTTAACTCAGAAAGACTGTTCTAATACTTACTCTGCAGTTAACATTGTGTAATTAAAAGTTATTTCTTAACTACTGGGACATTCTTGAGAGTTTCTATAAAATGAGATTTCCTATAGATAGTTTTTGGATTTAGGGGTTTAGGGTGAAAATGAAGACTATAAATAGAAGTCAATCCTTCTTCCACAAAATGGGAAGTTCACTGCTTTAAGAATGTATATTAGCAATAGGAAGGGGCCCCATAGCCTCTTACAAGGCACTGTCACTGGGGAAAGAGAGCAGAGGTGTGGAGACAAGTCTGCTTGGTATTCTCAGACTGAACATGGAAGCTACCCCAATGGTCTCACTGTGCTTGGGAACGAGGACAAGGGAACCAGCAAAAGTGCAGACCTCTGGAAACCCTGAAATTTGTACATTTCTCTTTTTCAATAGGAATCATTGCTGAAACATTTGCTATTTCAGTTGCAACCACAAGATAGCAGGATAACTTAATTTGAGTTTCAACTGATGAGGTATGAATTCTAAAAACTGATAAGGTGGGAGGCCAAGGCAGGTCAATCACCTAAGGTCAGGAGTTGGTGACCAGCCTGACCAACATGGCAAAACCCCGTCTCTACTAAAAATACAAAAGTTAGCCGGTTATGGTGGCAGGTGCCTGTAATCCCAACTACTCAGGAGGCTGAGGCAGGAGAATCACTTGAATCCAGGAGGTGGAGTTTGCAGTGATCCGAGATCATGCCATTGCATTCCAGCCTGGTCAACAAAAGCGAAACTCCATCTAAAAAAAAAAAAAAAAAAAAAAAACTGATAAGAGCAAATTATAGAAACATGATTATAAGGTGGTACAGAATGACATACAATTAAATAAACTTCTTTTTTAAGAAATATTTTTAGGAATATAATGCCTAAATGTATTATTTTATTAGTAGACAATACTAAAGAAATATTATTACTATATGGAAATTTATAAAATACACAGCAAAGTGAGTACATTACTAATATAATAGTCATTAATATAAAAACCTCTCTTATCAGAGATAAAAATAATATGTGTACATATGTGTGTTTCTTAATAATTCCTAGCCCTTATTATTGGGAATAAATGTTGCTGTAAAATTTGTAGCTGAATTATAGAGCTGACATTAAAAAGAAAGAGAATATTATACTAGTTCTTCTTAAAAAATTAACTTCTGCAGTAATAAAATGTTCTCTAAGAATATCTGAGCAGAATAAAATGTCTCATCTTAATAGTCATGGAAGATTCTTCACAGAGCTAAACTATAAACTTGTCTCAAGAATCTCGGCCAGTCCCTGGAGATTTCACAGAGCTTCCTTCGCATCTCTCCCTAAGAGAAGCCTGAGAAAACAGATGGGTCTTCCTCTGTGACTCTGAGATCAGCAGCCCAGCCTCTGGCAGCTAATCAAGAGGAAGAATTCCAAGGCCAATGGCCCTTCTCAAAATATTCCACTTTCTTTTTCCCAGAACTCAAAGTTAAACTAGAATTTGTGCACCATTGGTTATGCTGTATCTCAACAAATCACTAAATGTTCCACCAGATTTAGTACAAAACAAGAAAAGGAAATGATAGACAAAGTTGGGAGAGTGTGCAAACCACTTAGATAACACGGGTGCTCCCAGGAGAAGCCAAATAGCTTGAAAGATTATGCTGCAATTATAAATTGAAGTAAACTAATAATAAAATGAAACAAGCTATCCTTGATTGATATTAACAAAAGAGAAGGTACTAAACTTTGTAAGTACCACAGTTGGAGGTTTCAGTATATGAAGTATACAATATTATGGGAAATTATGCAAGATATTTTCTCAGCTTAAGGATTTTTGAAAACGTTTGCAAGGATGAATCAATAACACCTACATTAGAACCAAAAAGTCTCAGTAAATAAGTCCTGAAAAGACTATAACCATCTTTATTTTTGTTTCTGTCTCCAGAAAGGCTTGATCTCCTAAACAACATATAACAAAAAAGTTTGAGGCTATGACCTATTTTACAGAATCACAAACGGGAATAAGGAACCAAAAGATCATGTTCTATTTTTATCAAAAATGTCCCATCATTGTATTTTAAATACATTATTCCTCAGACAGTAACACAAATTATGTTTCATTTCAACTAGCAATTAGAAAAGAATAGATATTATGGTCTGTCTAAAATACCGTGTGTGTGTGTGTGTGTGTGTGTGTGTGTGTGTGTGTGTTGAAAAGAAAAACATTCATACTTGAAGGAAACTAATTTCATCTTTCTTGCTCTAAGCTATAAAAAAAGGAAGAAAGAGTTTTGAAGGAAGACAATCTTTTTCTACATAACATAGAGCAAATGAGATGAAATTAGTTTACTCCAAGCATAAATATTTTTCTTTTCAATACACACACACACACACACAATGACAAATCCCAGAAATACTTTAGGCCAGCTTCTCCTTGCATACTTTCTCAAAGCCATGTTTGTATTTTAATCTAAAATCTGATGAACCCCAAATTATACCTCCATCTCAGACTGCTCTACTGCAATCATATTTCTATGTCTAGCTGCCTCATGGATACTTGGAAGGTCTAGAGCCTCCACAAGTTCAGCCAGTCCAAAGCTCTAAGGAATGAATGAGTATACATTTTCCTGCCAAAGCATTTTATCTTCATTGCATGTTTTCTTCATTAACCCTATTACCACCAGACATTCATTCCTTGGGTTCTTTCTCTACTTCCTCTCTGCCCCTGCATTAAGACTATCTCTCTGCCTATTGCATTGCATCAATTTTTTTTTTTTTTTTTTTTTTTTTTTTGAGATAGAGTCTCACTCTGTCACCAGGCTAGAGTGCAGTGGCATGATCTCAGCTCACTGCAACCACCACCTCCCAAGTTCAAACAATTCTCTTGCCTCAGCCTCCCGAGTAGCTGGGATTATAAGCACACGCCACCACACCCGGCCAATTTTTGTATTTTTAGTAGAGACGAGGTTTCACCATGTTAACCAGGGTCTTGATCTCTTGACCTTGTGATCCGCCCCCCTTAGCCTCCCAAAGTGCCTGATGTACAGGCATGAGCCACCATGCCCAGCCCAAAATTTTAAGTTCCCTCTGCTGCTTCTCATTTTGAATCCTTCCATTCTCCTACCAAAAAGGACTTTCTGAATAGCACATCTAGAAAAGTTACTCTTCTACTTAAAACTTTCAATGGCTCCCTATAAGAGAAAACCAAAACTTCTTAAGACGGTATACAAAGTCCTCCACATAGGCTGACAGTTAAGGCTTCAGGTCTAACCCATTCCCTTACCACTGCCCTTCCTTCTTTATGTATTACTCAACCTTGTGTTCTAGACACTCAGAATTACATGTAGCTTTCCATGTGTCATGCTATTTCATACCTCGAGGCCTCTGCTCAAATTCTTCAGGTTCTTCAGGACTTCATCATCTTTATACTCCTGAATAAACTTCCTCTGAGTACTTTAAGATCCGGATTCCTCAGGATTTCTTACTCTACAAATTTTTCTTAATTCGCCCACTCAGATTTTATTACTCTTTCCTTTGTACCAGACTGCACCTAGAACACAATTTAATACTCGAGCATACACTGTATTTTAAAATAATTTCCAGAATGTCTTTCCTACGAGGCCTTGAAATCCATATAACAAAAAAAATGTATTTGTTTTCCCTGTGTATTCCCAATACCTAGAGATGGGTGGTATGTCAGAAACATCAAAACAATTTAACTTAAAAAATAGTTAAGAACTGAATAAGATTATATGAGTTTCACAATTTGTCTGTCATTATTCTAGGTATTGTGTGGCATACAAATACGAATAAAACAGTGTTCTACCCTTCATGAGCTAACAGCACAAACGTGTATATAGCAATATACAAATAATACATAGCAAGATAGAAAGTGACATTGCCGTGGGAAATTAGAGAGAGTTGGTTTGCTGTTGTTGTTGTTTGGTTTTGGTTTTGGTTTTTTTCCAATCAAAAGGTCTAGAAAGTTTTCATGGAGAAAGAAGATTTAGGGTAGAGATGGGAATTGAGAGTCATACAGCCCAAATCTGGACTGAAGTACTTGGGCTTTACCTGGAATTAATCAGGAGCCCTCAAAGTTTCACAGCATGAGAATACATGTTCAGAGCTAAGCTTCAATATGATTAATTTGAGGGCAGTAGTTAGGATAAATAGAATCAGTGAAGGCTGTGAAGAGAGGCCATTTAAATAATTATTATAATTATTTAGTTATTAATAATTGCTAATTATTATCACATAATTAATCATTTAATTATAATGATTCCAACTATTCTAAAGAACTTGATATTTGAATCTCAGAAATGGGGTTGGAGAGTTCTCAAAGGGAAAATGGCAGATAGGAGGCAAGACTAGACTGGGGACTCACTCACATTACGAACTTTTGCTCCAGAACTACTGAAATTACCAGGAAAGTTGAGAGAATCCACAAACCCTCTGAAGGAAGCAGATTGCGCCTTCAGGACCAGGGAGACAGCCCAAATACTTGTCTGCCTGGTGGAGGAGGAGTGCCTCCCAGGCTTGGAGGGCTGGTGTCGAGTCGTGGACATACATCACTGTGTTGACCCCACCTCACGTGTGCCAAGACTCTCATGTCACAAGCGTGCCGTGCTGCCCCGCCTGCAGCACCGTGCAGGACGTGGATCAGCTGAAGCTTCTCCCCAGGAAACAGAACAGTCACAGCCGACGTCCTGGCCGCGAAGTGAGAGAGCACGGCCAGAAGCGCAGCTTGGGTTGGCTTCTGAGAACCAGACTCTGCTTCAGAGAACATCTGATAGCTGAGGTGTGTGTGCACGGCAGCTGCGGGACGAAGTGTTGATGCTTCTCGGCGACATTGTCACAGAGGGCAGCAGGGAAATGACTGGAAGGGACATGCAGCCTGGAGACCCCGTCTGGCCCCGGCAGACCCCTAGCTGATCAAGCGACGGGCAAGTCATGTGACCTTCCCCAGGCTCTGCCTCCCAATCTGTAAAATGGAAACTGGTCCATGCCTACCATTAGAAGTCTTTGATTCCTGCCGGGCGCGGTGGCTCACACATGTAATCCCAGCACTTTGGGAGGCCGAGGCGGGCAGATAACTAGGTTAAGAGATCCAGATCATCCTGGTGAAACCCCCGTCTCTACTAAATTAGCTGGGCGTGGTGGTGCGCGCCTGTAGTCCCAGCTACTCGGGAAGCTGAGGCAGGAGAATCGCTTGAAATGGGAGGCAGAGGTTGCAGTGAGCCGAGATTGCGCCACTGCACTTCAGCCTGGGCAGCAGAGCGAGACTCCATCTTTGATTCTCAGAGAGCATTTGTTTAACATTATAAAAACTGGCTGTAATAAAAACCTCAAAACTATTAAGACATCTTCTAGGCTTCATGGATTCTTGACATGTAATCGTTCTGTTCAGAAAAGTTTATAGAATTCAGATGTCTGTATAAATTATGTAGATAAACAATACTTTTTGTTTTTGAGATTTAAAGTTCTAAGGGATTGTCAATAGATATCAAAATATTAATCATTGGACAAAGTCTCTTTAAAAAAATTGTGGGATTTTTTCTTCTGTTATATACATTTGAGTCCTGCATGCTGTGAAATGCTGCGAATAGAAGCATTAAATTGGTTTCTCTTGGGGGGAAAACAAAGAAATGGGGTTGCAGCTGGGAAAGCAAAGAGACAGGAACACACGTGGGACCTTTGGAGGACAGGATCCATGACACTTGGCCAAAGGTTTCATAGAGTCAAACAAAAGGCATATGCACCCAAGAAGAATTAGAAGTTGTGAATCTGAAGAACTGAAAGAATAGCCATGCCATTAACAGAAACTGGGAAAATATGAAGAAGAACTTTAAAAAGAACATTATCTCTGTTTTTGTCAGGAAAAGATTTTCGTCATTCATATAACGATATTTAAAGACATCAGAATGAGTGTTCATGCCCAGGAATAAAATGTAGGAAATGTATAAAAGAAATTTAGGAACAACTTATATATAAGAAACTGGAGGAAGAAAAGAACCCCAGAAAAGGAGAGGAAAACAATCACGAGATCATGATCACTCAACCAAGGGACAGCAAAGTGTCTGCATGAAGGTGCTGTTGACAAGATCTAAGGAGGCTGAGGTACTTGCTGAAGCTGTGCTGTCCAATACAGTAGCCAAGGGCTATTCATGCCTGTTTAAATTTAAATCAGACTAAATGTAAAATGTACTTCCTCAGTTGTATTAGCCACATTGTAAGTGCTGACTACAGACAAGAGGCAAGTAGGTTGTGTATATAAATAGTGCAGCTATAGAACAAATTTATTTTGGCAGAAATTTATTTTAGACAGTATTGGATTGAGGAATATAAAGACTGACATAAAAGTCAACATGAAGGTGGTCTGTCAAGGCAGTTAAGGATTTAGGATTAGATTAGAATTAACTCCTTGCTCTTTTGCTTACAAAAAGTGTGTCCTTCAACAAATTACTTAATCTCTTTAGACCCAATTATTAGCATTTACTTCCTGGAGTTGTTTTTTAAGTGATTAAATGGTAACATGTATGTATTTTATTGTTATTCGTAGACCACTGTTAGTCCTTAATAAAGGGAAATAGCAGCTGCAGCAGCAGAATACAGAGGGGTTAGAAGTCCTATTGCTATTGATTAGGAAGAAAATTGAAGGTTAATATGTGGATGCTGCAGGCCTAGACCACACTTTAATAGATCCAGAAAGCTAGGAAGGCAGATTATGCGGTTAACAGTTTGGAGAGGAGTTCCTTTCTCGCAAGTGTCCCAGAGGAAGCATGGGTATGAGGGTATAATAAAGAGGGTACACAAAGAGGGAATAAATAGGAAGAAAGCTGGAAAGGATATAAGCATCAGTGTGTGTCTTCTGATTGTTGAAAAGATGGTTGTGTTGTCTGACAAAGATAATATCACATCAGTGTGGAGATTGGATAGGGGAATTTTTACTGGTGAAGGGCAAGGAGGAAGTCAAAGTAGGAGCAAGAAGCGTTCCCCATTGCCCCTGAAATTGCGTTATTATGAGGATGAGGATTGGTTTTATTTCTAAAACCTTAATCTGACTTTGCTGGTATTTGCCGCCTCCTGAAGTCTTATGTTAAAAAACATTCTGAGGCTGTATTTGGACTCACTGGGAAGTAGTGCATGAATAAAGAGCAACTTCATGGATGCAGAAATCCAAATCTTGCCTTAAGTCAACAGTGCATATGAACCTGGTTTAACTGGTTTCAAGTGACCAAATGGTCACAGCCAGAAAGAACCATCCTTGGCTTTTTCTGCCCTGAAAGTTTCCTGCTTCTTGGACACACAGAGTGCAAGGACTTAGATTCTGCCTCTGGAGAACTGTGCTCTGGTATCTCACATCCATGTAACCCACAGGTCATATCCTATTCCTTCACCAAATCATAGTAAATTCCCAGCCCCAATTCCTCATCTTTCCTGTGCTTCGAGACTTCAGATGGCTTCAGTGCAAAATTAATCCCCACTAGCACTCCAAGATCCCCCGAGGCACCTCTGGCCCCTCCCATAGTGAATGCTGACCTTCTTTCCAAAGAGCATTTGTAGTCACTTGAACCCTGAAAGACAGAGAATAGTTCGTTGAACTAGTTAAGGACACCTAAGTCATGGAAGATGGAGGCTGGGGTGAAAATAGAGTAGTGATACAAAGAATTTAATCTAGACAGAGTAGTGATACAAAGAATTTAATCTAGACCCTTTTTTGTTTTCTTGCGTTTCCATGTGGGAAGGAAAATGATGAACATTGAACTGATATAAAGAAATGCTTCATTAGACATGATTTTACAAATTGGGAACCTAGAAAAGGAAATTTTAAAGATTCTTTATTGCAGTCTCCATATATTATTCATTTTTGTGTGAACTTTAAGTACCTACTAATCATCAGTCAATGCATTTGACATCATTGATAAAATTATGAACAAGATGTCACTTCTGACTTCAGAGCAATTAAGGTCTTGCATCTAGTGGGCACACAAGGATTTCTGCTGTTTTTAAGTAAATTAAGGAAAATAATGAGTGTTTTTTATTTGACTATACGTAGGGGGAAATTAATTGCAATCATTATGTAATTGTTTACATATGTTGTGCCTAAAATGTCCCTAGAACAGTAACTGTACTGATCACTAAATGTGTCAAAATATCTTAGTCATAAGATGTATTTGATTAGAATATCTAATTAACTTTATTAGATTCCCTTTATAATTATTAGTCATAGTCCAGTATCCCCTATACTTGAAGAAAACACAGAGAATATTGCTCACATCTTAGTTCTCAATCAATTAAAAGTCCGGCATACCTGGTTACTCCTACCCGCCTCCCACCCTCTCCAACAAAAATACTCAATTTGGGAAGAAATGCTAATTTTGACCTGAATTAGGTCAAGGTTTGCCAAAAATATAGTGGCGAGACATTACCACACATTTAGCTGTTCTGTTTTCATATTATTTTTCTTCCTTAAATTGAGTCATTTATGATAGGTTTATGGAGAACTCAGAGAAAAATGGAAGAATTGGTTTGAATGATTCTGTTCAGCAGGAAAAAGACCGGAGTATGGCTAATCCTTAAGGTTTTATTCTCCATGATCAAATGACTTTGAAAAACTAAAGAGTTTGGAAAATGAGACAAGGAGTGTTTAAGCTAACACAGGGACCTCTCAGAAGTTTGTTGAGCCAGACTAAAAAAAAAAAGAAAGAAAGAAATACAGGGCAATGTGAAATTCAAAGAAGCTTTGCTCTTTGAATCTCAGTGCTGTTACACAGGAGCTCTGAGGCTTTTGGAGTCCAACAGAGCCTTTCATTTCTCTCTGAGGCAAAATGTTTATATGTAGGTACAAGAGCTCTGTAAATCAACCAAATCAGTGCATCAGCTCTCTTTCTGTTTATATACACTAAGCATATGCTTCCTGTGACCACTTCAAAAGAAATATAACTTTCTTGAATATTATGTAAGTGCAGCTCGATGGCTGTGAAAGAGAGAAAGTATAACTGACTTTGAATCTTTTACTACATAGGTGGAAAAAGAAGGAAGGAGTGATTGAAATGTTACACTGACCAGTCTAGGAAATGGGTAATAACTTGTGATTAAATGCAGATGTTAACCTGAAAAATTCAGTTAATCACAGATATTAAACATGCCTGGAAGCCATAAAAAGGCAGAAGGTAAACCAATGAATAACCTCGCGTTGAAATCATGTAGTGACACACAATTCACATTGGAATAAAATAATGGACTAAATTTAAATTACTTCAACTTTTCCATCTTGTATAAATGTTTACGTACAAATGAACAGACCATTACATGGACTGGTAACCAGGGAACACTGGCAACTATCAGAATCAAAGTGGAAAGATCCATGAACGACAGGTGTGTAAGTAGCCCTTGGAAAGGAACAAGCAGAAAAATATTCCATCTGAGTAAGCATAAACCATGTTAGAAACAAACATTATAAATAGGCTTTAAAATCCAGAATACCTGTTACATCTAGAGATAGTGCACTAATATAAAAAGCAGATCATAATTTGCCATAAGTGGTGCTTAGAAATCACAACTAGGCATTTCATAGCTAATGCTCCACAGTCTACTACTGGACTTGGGATATAATCGACACTCAATAAATGTTGGTTCTGATTTATTGTTAGCAGTTCTCCTCAAAATAAAAAACCAGAATGCTCTATAAATAAGAGGACTTCAAAAACATTCAAATAAGCAAGTGTAATTGCTACTATAATACATATATTCATACATTTTGCCAGCAGTCACCACTCTTTGCCACCTCTAGTTACCAATCTAACATTGTTGACAAGCACCTATATTTCACTCTGAGTTCCAATGAGTTTTGCATTCATCATTTTCAGCTGCTGATTTATCACTTTCAGCAGCTGGTTCTTCAAAGCCCACTGTAAATACAGGCAGTAGCTTGGTGATAGAATAGGATAACCACAAGTTGCCGAGTGGCTTTTTCAAACAGAAAATAAAACTATTTCCCACCATTTCTACTTTCCAAGCACCCTCCAAGATGCAGTCTAGCGAAATGTGGGGACCCTTCATCCTGTATTTCAAAAAAGGTCAGTCCTAAAAGCCACAGTCTTGCTCAAATCACATTAGAGTAATTGAAAGAGGATTTCAAAGTTATTAAGTAATGGACAATCAAAATAAAAGGGAGTTTAATGTTGAAGGAAACCAGTGAGACTGAAAATTGTGAATTCCTAGTATTATTGATCCAATTCCTTAAGGAGTTGTTGGGTTTTGTTTGTTTGTTTTGGTAGATTAAAAGATTGAGGCAGTGTTGTTGGTCTATAGAGAGAGTTTTATTGAAAAACAAATGGAAAAGGTAATCAACAGAATCAAATCAGCAAATAGAGATTATAATAGCAATAGTAATAATGAAAACAAAAACCCTAATTATACATGTGATTCTACATAGAATATAAAGGAAATGGGGTCATACAGAGGCTTGTAAGTTGAAATAAAATGACTGAGTGGAAGGATAAGAGCACTTAAGGAGTCAACAGTAGCCGTGCTAGTTAGGGTGTGGCCACACAGATTATCTCACCCATGAGACACATTGAGTGTGAAGGAGGAACCTGCAGTCTTTTTGTGACAAGATGGAAGATGAAGAACATAAAAGTTGAAAGTCACCTCAAATCCCATACCTGCAGTCCTTTAATAGTAACCAAAGAGAAAAATTTAGTGAATGAGGCGCATGGGACTCCATCAAATGTAATTTCTTGCCCATTCAAGCATACATACAATCCCACATTTTTGATGGGCCAATGATTGCAAAGTTAGTCATGTTATCACCAGGTTTCTACAGATCAGTCTTCCTGATCACAGGAAAAAATGTTCTACAAAACAGAGGCTGAAAAAAAAACTGCAAAACAAATTCCAACTCATTTCCTGTGCTGAATTGGAAAACTTGATACCAAAGAACATTGGTCGTCATTGTCACAACTGGAGCCCTACCTGTAACTTCTTAAGTTTCAGTTTCTCATTCAGGATCTACACCTATCAACAAGGAAATATAAATACATTTGTTCAATTAAAGAGAATCTAATTCTTCTGACATTTTTCTTCCCTTTTATTCCCCTGGTCACATTCCTGAAATAAAAATAGAATTATTCCCATCATCTTTTATTCAGTTTAAGTTTAAACTATAATTGGGTATAACCAGGGATAAAATAATGAGCATATTTAAGGATAGAAATAGAGTCTGTAACCTCTTAAGAATTTAGTAAAATTCTGTCCCTTGTCAGTTGTGGTTTACCCAGGCAGCTTTGCCAGAAGATCCCCACTCCATGTGATGAGGTGAGTCACCTTGTTTATCACAGGCTTCTTTGCATGTAAGACTTGGTTCATCAATGCTGGCTCCATTACCAGAGATTTCTCTATATATCTATCACCTTTCTTTGATATATACATGTGATCCACTTAGATATCTTTTATTATTTTTAACACAATTTTATATCAAAGAAATTTCTGCCAGGGGTGAAGGGAGCCTTAAGGAAATGACAAAAATCAGATAATCTACTACTGGTTGTGGGTATGGGAGTAAGCACAAAAGTTAAAGTTCAGGTAGATTGTCTGCAATAGTATAAATAGAAGGAAATATGAACAGAATAATATAAAACCTCCCTGGAGCTACACAGACAAATTAGGAGCTGGTGAGAGGCTTATGAAGGAATCATATAAACTGCAGAATATAAGAAAGGATAGGAATTGGAAAATCTGTTAATATGAAAAAGGCAGAACAGATAGATACAAAATCCAGATGTTGGTCAATATGGGGAAAATATTGAGGGAAATATTTAGGGCAATAAAAGAAGGTGATAGATATATAGAGAGAAAGCAAGAGAGATCGATTATAGAGACTTTTTTTATTTCTTAAAAAAATTAAAAACGGGATACATATGCAAAACGTGAAGGTTTGTTACACAGGTATACATGTGCCATGGTGATTTGCTGAACCTATTGACCTGTCCTCTACGTTCCCTCCCCTCAACCCCCACCTGCCAACAGATCCTGGCATGTATTGTTCCCCTCTCTGTGTCCATCCATGTGTTCTCAATCTTCAACTCCCACTTATGAGTGAGAACATGCAGTGTTTGGTTTTCTGTTCGGTGTTTCTGTGTTAGTTTGCTGAGGATGATGGTTCCCGGCTTCACCCATGTCCCTGCAAAGGACATAATCTCATTCCTTTTTATGGCTGCATAGTATTCCATGGTGTATATGAACCACATTTTCTTTATCCAGTCTATCATTGATGGGCATTTGGGTTTATTCCACATCTTTGCTATTGTGAATAGTGCTGCAATAAATATATGGGCACATGTGTCTTTATAGTTGAATGATTTATATTCCTTTGGATATACATCCAATAATGGGATTGCTGGGTCAAATGGTATTTCTGGTTCTAGATCCTTGAGGAATCACCACACTGTTTTCCACAATGGTTGAACTAATTTACACTCCCACCAATAGTGCAAAAGCATTCGTCTTTCTCCACAACCTTGCCAGCATCTATTGTTTCCTGACTTTTTAATAATTGCTATTCTGAGTGGTGTGAGATGATATCTCATTGTGGTTTTGATTTGCATTTCTCTGATGATCAGTGATGTTGAGCTTTTTTTCATATGTTTGTTGGTTGTGTAAATGTTTTCTTTTAAGAGGTGTCTGTTCAGATCCTTTGTCCACTTTTTGATGGGGTTGTCTGGTTTTTTCTTGTAAATTTATTTAAGTTCCTTGTAAATTCTGGATATTAGACCTTTGCCAGATGAGTAGATTGCAAAATTTTTCTCCCCTTCTGTAGGTTGCGTGTTCACTCTGATGATAGTTTCTTTTGCTGTGCAGAAGCTCTTTAGTTTAATTAGATCCCATTTGTCAATTTTGGCTTTTGCTGCAGTTGCTTTTGACATTTTGTCATGAAGTCTTTGCCCATGACTATGTTCTGAATGGTATCGCCTAGGTTTTCTTCTGGGGTTTTTATAGTTTTAGGCTTTACAATTAAGTCTTTAATCCATCTTGAATTAATTTTCATATAAGGTATAAGAAAAGGGTCCAGTTTCAGTTTTCTGCCTATGGCTAGCCAGTTTTCCCAGCACCATTTACTGAATAGGAGATCCTTTCTCCATTGCTTGTTTTTGTCAGATTTGTCGAAGATCAGATAGTTGTAGATGTGTGGTATTATTTCTGAGGTCTCTGTTTTGTTCCATTGGTCTATATATCTGTTTTTGTACCAGTACCACGCTGTTTCGGTTACTGTGGCCTTGTAGTATAGTTTGAAGTCAGATAGCATGCTGCCTCCAGCTTTGTTCTTTTGTCTTGGCTATATGGGGATCTTCTTTGATTCCATATGAAATTTAAAGTCGTTTTTTTCTAATTCTGCAAAGAAAGTCAATGGTAGTTTCATAGTAATAACATTGGCTCTATTAATTACTTTAGGTAGTATAGCCATTTTCACAATATTGGGTTTGAGCATGGAATGTTTTTCCATTTGTTTGTGTCCTCTCTTATTTCCTTGAGCAATGGTTTGTAGTTCTCCTTGATCCTTCACATACGTTGTTAGTTGTATTCCTAGGTATTTTATTCTCTTTGTAGAAATTGTGAATGGGAGTTCATTCATGATTTGGCTCTCTATTACTGGTGTATAGGAATGCTTGCTATTTTTGCACACTGATTTTATATCCTGAGACTTTGCTGAAGTTGCTTATCATCTTAAGATTTTGGGCTAAAGTGATGGTGTTTTCTAAATATACATCATGATGTCATCTGCAAACAGAGACAACTTGACTTCCTCCCTTCCTATTTGAATACTCTTTATTTCTTTCTCTTGCCTTATTGCCCTGGTCAGAACTTCCAATACTATGTTGAGTAGGAGTGGCAAGAGAGGACATACTTTACTTGTACCAGTTTTCAAAGGGAATGCTTCCAGCTTTTGCCCATTCAGTATGATATTGGCTATGGTTTGTCATAAATAGCTCTTATTATTTTGAGATATGTTCCATCAATACTTAGTTTAATGTCAGTTTTTAACATGAAGGGATGTTGAATTTTATCAAAGGCCTTTTCTGCATCTATTGAGATAATCATGTGCTTTTTGTCTTTGCTTCTCTTTATGTGATGGATTACATTTATCTATTTGTGTATGTTCAACCAGTCCTGCACCCCAAGGATGAAGCTGACTTGATCGTGGCTGATAAGCTTTTTGATGTGCTGCTAGATTCTGTTTGCCAGTATTTTATTGAGGATTTTTGCATCGATGTTCATCAGGGGTATTGGCCTGAAGTTTTTATTGTTATTGTTGTGTTTCTTCCCAGTTTTGGTATCAGGATGATGCTGGCTTCATAAAAGAGTTAGGGAGTAGTCCTTCCTTTTCAATTGTTTGGGATACTTTCAGAAAGAATGGTACCAGCTCCTCTTTGTATTTCTGGTAGAATTCACCTGTGAATCTGTCTGGTCACAGGATTGATGGGCTATTAATTACTGCCTCAATTTCAGAGCTTGTTATTGGTCTATTCAGGGATTGGACTTCTTCCTGTTTTAGTCTTGGGAGGGTGTATGTGTCCAGGGATTAATCTATTTCTTCTAGATTTTCTAGTTTATTTGCATAGAGGTGTTTATAGTATTCTCTGATGGTAGTTTGTATTTCTGTGGGGTCAGTAGTGATATCCCCTTTATCATTTTTTATTTCATCTACTTGATTCTTCTCTCTCTTCTTCTTTATTAGTCTAGCTAGTAGTCTATCTATTTTGTTAATTTTTTTTTCAAGAAAACTGCTCCTGTATTCATTGATGTTTTGAAGGGTTTTTCATGTCTCTGCCTCCTTCAATTATGCTCTGATCTTAGTTATTTCTTGTCTTCTGCTAGGTTTTGGATTATTTTGCTCTTGCCTCTCTAGTTCTCTTAATGGTGATGTCAGGGTGTTGATTTGAGATCTTTGTAGCTTTCTGACATGGGCATTTAGTGCTGTAAATTTCCTTCTTAATACTGCTTTAGCCATGTCTCAGAGATTATGGTACATTGTCTCTTTGTTCTCATTGGTTTCAAAAAACTTCTTGATTTCTGCCTTAATTTTATTATTTACCCGTGAGTCATTCAGGAACAGGTTGTTCAATTTCCATGAAATTGTGTGGTTTTGAGTGAATATCTTAATCCTGAGTTCTAATTTGATTGCACTGTGGCCTGAGGGACTCGTTATGACTTCTGTTCTTTTGCATTTGTGAGGAGTGTTTTACTTCCAATTATATTGTCAATTTTAGAATAAGTACCATGTGGCACTGAGAAGAAAGTATATTCTGTTGATTTGGGGTGGAGAGTTCTGTAGACGTCTACTAGGTCCACTTGATCCAGAGCTGAGTTCAAGTCCTGAATATTCTTGTTAATTTTCTGTCTTATTGATCTGTCTAATACTGACAGAGGGGTGCTAAAGTCTCCCACTATTATTGTGTGGGAGTCTAAGTTTCTTCATAGGTCTCCGAGAACTTGTTTTATGAATCTGGGTGCTTCTAGTCAATTTCGATGAGAGAACCTGGATACCTTTGTTGCCGGTGAAGGATTCACACACTTACTCTTTTTTTTTTTAACTTTTCATTTTTTAAGGTTAGCATCTCCCTTGTCCCTTATAGTCCTATTAATTTCACACCACATTTATTTTAAAGACCTAGTCAACAAAACTATTGAGCTTAATAAAATAATAAAGCACAGCATTTCATAAACTAGACAAGATATGAGTTACATCTTTTTTAAAGATTCTTTCACACACACACACACACACACACACACACACTCCCAGATACATGCACATTCCACATACACAGACAAACTTGGAACTGACATCTACCCTTTCAAGTAGAAAAATAAACACATCAGGGCAACATTCTAAAAGTATTGTTATCTTGTTAAAGACAAACTTGGAACATCTACCTTTTCAAGTAGAAAAATAAACACATCAGGGCAACATTCTAAAAGTATCGGTATCTTGTTAATGTTCTTCCTTTCTTTGTGCATATCTGAGAGGTAATAAGACAACTGTTATCACCCATAAAAAGGCTATAAGAACTGGAAAAGTGGTGTGTTTATAGAAAAATACTCTAAAATATAGCGATTTCCCATACTAAATTTGAATCTAAATCGTATTCTGCTTTCTAAATCTCAGCAAAAATAAACATTAAATCTTTTGATCTGTATTTTTCTTCTTTACGAAACTGCAGTTTTATCTCTAAAGTTTTGCTTCTCTTGTTGATCACTTAAATTCAAAACCTAAAGCTGTATCATTCCCTAGAGTTTTTGCAATGTTCAGACATTCTGACTTGTAATCAATCTTGCTTACTTGCTGTACAAGAATGTTTGGTAGCTCTTCCTGGGCAATCGATTGGCTCTCTGCTTACCCATCAGTTATCTTTTACAGTAACTGATATAAAGAAATTATTAAACATTTTGTTAATTTCTGCATGCTTTTTTCAACTAATATTCTTTTCCTGTTTTATAATAGCCTATCACTTCCTTACTTCTGATCTTCAACCACATTTATAATTAACTGTTCACATTTTTGAGGGATTAGACATACAAATTCTTGTGAAGCCAGTACATGGTGCTCTTTTTATATTCCTAACTGAGCTACAAATAAAAAAATTCTCATAAAAATAAGTTTTGGCCCTGGGTTTAGAAGAAACTAAGATAAAAATGACATTTAGAGTGGGTCCACCAAAAACTAATATATTAGTGGCATCTTGAAAACTTTGGCTTTCCAAATTCTATTTCTAATTCCAAACTGCACCCGTATACATATAGCATTAACCTTTAAACAGATAAGTAAAAGAGGGATAAGTTGACACTAAAATAAAATGTCACCCTGACAGTGTAGAAAAATGCATAGCAGGCCAAGCACAGTGGCTCACGCCTGTAATCCCAGCACTTTGGGAGGAATAGGCGGGTGGATCACCTGAGGACAGGAGTTCAAGACCAGCCTGGCCAACATAGCGAAACCCTGTCTCTACTAAAAATACAAAAATTACCTGGACATGGTGGCACATACCTGTAATCCCAGCTACTCAGGAGGCTGAGGCAGGCGAATCGCTTAAATCAGGGAAGTGGAAGTTGCGTGAGCCGAGATCATGCCACAGTACTCCAGCCTCAGTGACCAGAGCGAAACTCTGTCTCAAAAAAAAAAAAAAAAAAAAGATTGATTTTTTAAAATACTGGACTCCTGATACAATTAAGTCTCCCCTGGGGTTCAAGACAATTGGATGTAGGATTAAAATGGCTTACAGCAGAGATATTTTAGTATCTTATACACCAAAGCAGTCTACTCAAGCATGGAAGGAGGTGACATGCTCTTACACACTCTTTCCCATCTTTCACAAATCATGAAACAAAGTTTTCAAAAACTTTTAGAAAAAATGCCATCTGCTGGCCTGGCAAAGTAGTAAGAATACTTACCAAATTCACAGTAGTAAGAGAAAAGAATTTAATAAAATATATCAGGACCCCAATCCTATTCTCTGTGTGAATTTAAAATCTAATTCACACCAAGCAAAAATTTATTATAAAAACTATTCTAGAATCAGAGAAACTCATGGAGATCTACTGTAAGCAAATGTAATCCATCCTTCAGCCCTGAGTGCCAATACTCATGGGTCAATAGCAGCAGAAATTATAGCTGATACCAAATGACTGGATACAGGGCAACTATGGGAGAGAAACAGTAGCCTCAAAAAGAGACAAATTTTGTACACAAAGGACAGAAAGTATTCTTTTAATCAGAGAGAAACTCTAAATAAGTAAATTTAGAATAATTCTAAGAAAGAAAGGAAAAGAATAGAGAAATAATAAGGTGTCTCCATAGTTATAGGAAAATGTGAAAAAAGACTAGAAACTGGTTAAAATGGAACATTTAGAAAAGAGAAATACATAAGTGTGTCAGGGGTCCCCAAGATCACCCTGAGGCTTGGTGATTTACTTGAAGGATTTACCGGATTCAGAAAAGCCACTGTATTTTTAGTTATAGTTTGATACAGCAAAATAAGACATTACAAGCAGTAAGGGGCAAAGGCACACTGGGTGAAGTCCAGGAGGTACCAGGCACACACTTCCATGTGTCTTTTTCCAGTGGAGCTACACAAACCTGTTTAATTATGCCAACAATAATGTGTAATGACACATGTGAGGTGCTGTCAGTCAGGGAAGCTCACCTGAGTCTTGTGCCCAAGGTGTTTATTGGGGGTCAGTAATGTAGGCACATAGTCACATAAGCACCTCGGCTACTCAGACTCTAGCCCTGCAGAGCAAAAACAGGTGCTGGACATAAACCACAGTGTCAGCATAAACTATCTGATCAAACTGGTCCTGTATGTCCCTTGCCTCAGGCAAACAAAAACTATCAGGGCAGAATATTCCAAAGATTCAGAGTTCATCCCCCAGGAGCTGTCCAAGAGCAGGTTCTGAAGACAAGTCCTTTTTGAAGGTGTAAGGTTTGAGCAACTCACACCTGCAAAGTTAACCCTTTCCTGCACAGACTTTAAAAAAATTAAAGAAAAAATATCAGTGAACAAACAAAAGAATAAGACACAAAGAAAATATAAATGGATGGTTTGAAAGAGGACTCCAAGGACACCTTCCAGAATTCAGTACAAATTGACAAAGGTAAATAAAGAAACATGAAGGATGAGATGGAAAGGTCCAGTGGCCCACAAGGAAGAGCTGTGAAAAGAGGAAATAGAATTAGAGAAAGGCTCTCAATGTTCAGAGAGATGTGAAGAGCAAGAATCTCAGTTTACAGAAGAGCACAAAGTCACCAGCAGAGTAAGAGAAACAAATTCAGACCTAGACCCATCTAAATACTTCTGAAGAATATTACAGAACAATCTTTAAGCTTACCAGAAAGAAGAAACTCATTATTAAAGGAGGCAAGATAATTAGACATTGTATTTTACATCAGTAAATGTCAACTAAGAATAGAATTTTAGAGAAGGAGATTTTTTACCCTTCTAATTATATTATTTCACTCACTGTTGGTCACTTTTAAGAGTTTCTCTGTCTGAGAAATTTATTTATCAAATCTGCAAGTCAGATTCCTCACTTATAAAATAGAAGTAATAGCTGTAGCCTTATAAAATAAAATCCAGACATATTCAAACATACATAGATAAAGTGTTATGGTTTGGTAGGCCTTTATTAAAAGAAATACTAAAAGAGGCATTTCAACAAAAATTGAAACTAAAAGAAAAAAGAACAATGTTAGAAATAAACATTTTGGAGCTTGTTGGTAAATATAAATAAATATTCACTATAAAATATGCTAATGATGAAATGGGGAAGCCATGTTAAAATATGTTGGAATTAAAATATCAGACAATAGTAATATGAGATAAATCAGACTTAAATAGTTGTTAAGATGTTTACATTACATGACTATCACATAGGAGACAATTAAAGATACTGAATAACTTCAAATATCCTTCAGTCAAATATACAAGTTCAAATTTAAGATAAACCAGTATTTAAAATGTTTAGTGAAATTAGTAACCTCTAATCCAGTGGAAAACAGGAAAAGAGAGAGAGAATAAGAAAATGATGTCAATGAAAAAGAAGCAAGGAGAATAAAATAAAAAGGGAGGAGGAGGAGAAGCATCATACAATTAAGCAATTCAACAAAATGGCTAAAAATGCAAACTTAGCTGCAATCAATAGCTAAATATGTCAGTAACTACAAAGAATATTAATGTATTGTCTACCGTAAAAGATAGAATATCACATCTGATTACAAAAAATTCCAGTTATATGCTACTTAGGATGGTCACATTTCCCAGTAACCTGGATTTCTAGATTTCACCTACTATCCCAGCATAATTATCAATACTTTTTTTACTCTCAAGGGTTCTGGTTTGGATGATAAATGACACACTAAAAGAAATACTATACAAGAAAGTTGAAAACAAATATATGCAAAATTGATTGACAAAATAGATATTTGCCAAAATAATGCTGGTATGGAAATATTAATAGCAAATAAAATGGATTTAAGATTAAAATTTGTAATAAAGATAGAGGAAAATTTTATTCAGCTAAAAGGAACAAACCATGAAGGAGATTAAGCAATCATAAATTTGTAAGCCTTCTAAACATAGCCCTAAAATACTGAACGCAAAAGCCAACAAAAGTGCAAATAAATAGGCAAACTCATAATAGGGGGAGATTTGGATAGACCTCTCTGAGAAACTAATGGATGCATTTTTTTTTTTTTTGAGACAGAGTTTCACTCTTGTTACCCAGGCTGGAGTGCAATGGCGCGATCTCGACTCACCGCAACCTCTGACTCCTGGGTTCAGGCAATTCTCCTGCCTCAGCCTCCTGAGTAGCTGGGATTACAGGCGTGCGCCACCACGCCCAGCTATTTTTTTGTATTTTTAGTAGAGACGGGGTTTCACCATGTTGACCAGGATGGTCTCGATCTCTTGACCTCGTGATCCACCCGCCTCGGCCTCCCAAAGTGCTGGGATTACAGGCATGAGCCACCGCACCTGGCCCTGATGGATGCATTTTTTAAAATAGTAAAGATAAATGTATTTGAACAACACTCTTACAAACTCAATTTGTATAGAAAATATACACTATTGGTCAGGCACAGTGACTTATGCCTGTAATCCTAGCACTTTGCCTGAGCTCAGGAGTTCGAGACCAACCTGGGCAACATGGTGATATGGTCAATTATCATGAACTGCATAATTTTCTAAAATTATTAGCCTTTTCTGGTAAAGACCTCAACAAGGCATTGTACAATCTTCCCTGAACTTGTACAGCATTAGCATTCTTGGGAAATTGGGTGCACACTCTAAACTTTTATTTCTCAGACTAAATCAGTGGTTCTCAAATGTTAGTGTGCAACAAGGAGCTTGTTAAAACACAGATTGCTTGGTTAGCCCCACCTATGAATTTTTGATTCAGTACATCTGGATTTGAGCCCAAAAATCTGCATGTAAAATAAGTTATCAGATGATGCTGATGCTGTTGGTCTGAAGGCCACATTTAAGAACCCCCACATAGAAAACTTTAATGTATGCTTTTCACATACATGAATGCTTTATGGTTCATTTGGAGGACATGAGAGCCATTCTCAGTTTTGCAGGACTGCCCCATTGTTGCAGGAAGTCTACCATCCCTGGCACCCTTCCATAAATGCCAGGGTGGGTAGCTTTCTCACATAGTCCAGTGTTCCAATCACAAATGTTCTAAGAGAGAGGACATGGAAGCTATCAGTCTCCTACATCCTAAGCCAGAACCTGTGGAGTCAAAGATGCTGGCAAAGATCTTCAAGAGGAGAAGAAGTAGATCCCACCCCATGGAAATAGCAGAAAATAAATTGCACACATCTTTAATCTACCACAATCTACACTGTCACCACAAATTATTCATGTTTCTCCCATATGCAACATTAATTAACTACCCCTTCTAAAATACCCACTCTTCAAATCTGAACTCTTCTCTCCCTCAGGTCTAGATGCAGAGGAAGCTCCTTAGATTAAGTTTCTCAAGTACAGCTTTCTGAGTACTATTTCTCTCTATGTGAAATCTGCTTGTCACCCACATCCATCATATGATTGGTGGGACACGGCAAGATAACATCAAGTTATTATCAATCCAAAAGGAGAGAGTAGAAGGAACACTGCAGCCACTGATTCATAGCAATTCTGAAATCCATTGAACATACATTGCCAATGTACTATGGACTGAAATTAGGATGTTGAAGCCCTGACTCCTAATGTGATATGTATTTGAAAATGTCTTTGGTAGACAATTAGGTCATGAGGGTGAATCCCTGATCATGGCATTAGTGCCTTTATAAGAAGAGACATGAGAGAGATCTCGTTCTCTCTCCCTCCTCCATCTCCACCATGTGCGGACATAGGCAAAAGCGGGCCATCTGCAATCCAGGAAAAGTGCACAGCTGAACTGGCCCGTACCTTGAAGCTGTAAGTACCTCTGTTAAGGCCTCAGTGCCTTAAAACCATTTCTTACTTTGATAATATTTTGTTAGAAGATAATAGGATGAGAAACATCTTTTTTTATGATTGCATTTTTAAAAAATTATACTTTAAATTTGGGGATACATGTGCAGAACGTGCAGGTTTGTTACATAGGTATATATGTGCCATGGTGGTGTGCTGTATCCATCAACTGGTCATCTACATTAGGTATTTCTCCTAATGCTATTCCTCCCTAGCTCCCCAGCCCCCGACAGACTTGGGTGTGTGATGAACCCCTCCCTGTGTCCATGTGTTCTCATTGCTCAACTCCCAGAGAAACACCTTTTTTATATATTCACTAAGTCCTGAATCATCTATATAGCTTTTAAATTCCCCTCAAATTTTTAACAGTTCTATTTATCTCATATGTCTCTTTTCCCTATCTTATCATATGCAGCTAAAATAAACAACAGGCACTTTTAACGTCCCACTTCAACACTTTATGTGATCCACCAGTTTATTAGATACATGTTTTATTTGCCACTACTGCAAGCAACAGCTTTACTAAACTTCCTGCCACTCCCATCACAACAACCATCTTCCTCCAGCTCCCAATAACATTTTCTCCACTGTCCTCGAATTCCCCATCAACAGCCTCTTAAAGTCCCTTCCATTTTAACAAATAGCCTTCCTGAGGCCTTTCCAGTCTCTACTTACTGCCTTGTCCAAAAACCACGTATTTTAGGTTTTTATTACAGTATCACCAGGTGTTGAGTACTAAAATTTGGGCACGTTATCTTTGCTGGGTAACAAACTACCCGCAAATGTTAGTGGTTCCCTCCCATGCCTGTAACCTTGGCAAGGACAGGCAGAAGCTGAGCTCCTTCGGGCCTCTCATCTCCATACATTCTCGGGGTCTTCCCACATGGTCTCATCAGACTCCGTGTATGTTGAATCAGGGCTCCCCAAGTGAGTGCTCCAAGTGAGAAGAAGGGAAAGTCACTAGTCTCATAAGGCCTGGGCCCAGAAACCAGCTCAGCATCTGTTCTGTCACGCACTTATAAAGCTTAATTCTCTCTTAAGGGAGAGTTTTTGTGTGTGTGTGTGTGAGATGAGGTCGCACTCATCTTGCCCAGGCTGGAGTGCCATGGCGTGTTTTTTTAATAGAGACAAGCTTTCACCAAGTCGCCCAGGCTGATCTCCAATTACTGGGCTCGAGTGATCCTCCCTCTTCCACCTCCCAAAGTGCTGGGATTACAGGCATGAGCCTCTGCGCCAGGCTGGCCTCAACTTTCAATGGAAAAAGTAGCAAAGAATTTGTGTCTGTACCACACCTCCCATCACTAAGACAAATAAAATGTCTGGCCAATTTCAAAACCCACTCCCAGGGGAAGAGGCACACCCATCAACCTGATTTTAGGATAATTAGCATTCCCAAGGACCTGAGGTCTTACATTTCCTTTTAGAGCAGGAGCTGTTATCTCTGGGGAGGTGACCACACCCACAATCAGTCCCAAGGTCCTACTAGGGATGCTTCTACAGGCGAGAAAGGATTTTACAAGACTAACAAAGGCTCTTTTCCTCAGGATTAACTTTTACTCTTCTTGAGGCATTTGAAGGCAAGCACTACAGTGCTTCTAGGTTGGCTGACAAATACATTCCTGGCTTATCTCAAGGGAATTCCCAAAGTGAGTTTCCTATTTATAAGCTGAATGTCTAGTCCCATAAATCTTCTTATATTTCTCAGGGAAAAGGTAGGCGCAGGCTGCTCTGGGTTCTGGGTGGTCCACTATAAACTTCCTTATAGAGGTTATGCTTAAATGTCCTTCTTGTTCTGCTCAGACGGAGTTAGTTGCCTGAGCAATCCTAGGACAACAGAAAAATTATTAAAAGATTGCAGAGATTTATACAAAAAGGAAGGTGCTGGGGTCCTAGGCTTCTGAGGAGCCATATGTAATGCGACAGCCCAGGTCTGGAGGTAATCGGCCATCCTTGCTTGTTGATGGAAAAAAAAAAACAAACATACTGAAGAAGAAGTCTTCCTGTACGAAATCTCCTTTAGCAGAAGTCTTCCTGTATGAAATCTCCTTTAGCAGAAGTCTTTCAAAACTTCTACTAAAATATAGACTTTATAACCTATACTTCAGTTGTGTTAACTTTTCCTGAAACTAAGTGTGACCACAGACATTCATGTGTAGCCAGAAACTTCAGAATTTAAGAGTCTCCCAAATTCAGTACCCTTTAGAAAATGCCTGTGACAAAACACCTTTCTTTCCTGAGCTATGAGCTGGAAGAATTTCCTCAGCCTTCATGTAGGTGAGTAAGCTCTTTTCATTTTGTGGTTGCACCTCTTTGACTACTTAGAATTTCATTGTTGTGCCCAGTCAGCCATGATTAAATATTGAGGTCAGCTGCCTTCTGGGGACTGGGGTCACTAAGTTAAATCCTGGCCACTTGCTGGAAATGTGCAGTTTCCTCTCTAGTTACATATAGCTTCTGTTTGTGAATAGTAAGCACTGAATAAATATTTCTAAGCTGCTTACTAATCCTGAATTGTATGCTTTTCTGTAGATTTATTTCTTCTTTTTCAGGCCTACTAATTCCACATTAGTGTCTCAGTCAACGTATTTCAAGCCATCTCAGATCTAAGAGGCCCCTTGGCAATGCGGGGGACTGAGACTCAGGATAATCCAAGGTATTGATATTTTGTGTCACTCTGTGTCACGGCTTCTTTTTCACATTCAGAAGAACACAGCTGAATCATGAATGTGATCTACAAAAACAAACAGAGGAAAACAATTAGCGATTTTAAGTCAGTTAGAGGTGCAGAGAGAAGTTGTCCATTTGTCCCTTTAACAAAGGAAAACCTTTGTTTCCTTTTCTCTAAGCCCTTCATCATGCTCTAAGCTCTCCCAAGCACAAGGTTATCACTCATGAACACAAACTACAATGGCTGATTTTTCTTAGACTTGCTTGGCTCTTGTAAACTAGCTAATAAACTAACTGCATGAAAAATGACATGTTAAATTATCTCTACTTTTTTGGAAAAAGAGCAGATTGATTTTTTTTTTAAAGCCAAGCACAGATGAGGCATTTTCCAGAAAGGCACAAGGTGTAATTATAAATTAATGCAGGGGAACTTTATCTGTGCCAATTTGAGCTTGGAAGAAAATCGTATAGAATTACTTGTCTCTTTGTGCAGGTCATGTTACAATGATTCTCAAAGACCGATCCAATATTCAGTGTGTGTTGTACAGTAACATCTACAGAGGGAAAGGGGGAATAAAAGCTGAGCTGGTCAAATGCAATGTCCTCTTTCATGAGGTCAGCCAATAGGAATTGTAACAGCTAATACTCTAGACAGTGGGAATGCAGCAGAAGGCTTTTTCCCTTCTTTCCCAGGAGAAAAAAAAATAAATATCAAGACAGTCATTTTGAAATCCAGAAAAATCACACTTGGAAACCCAAAATAAAACATCCTCAGCCCTCAGATTCTATCATTTGATATATTATCTCCTTGAGAGTCCAAATAAAGTGAGACATTAGCTTTACAGGGTTTCATTCTGATTTCTAACCTAGGACCTCAATTTGAGGTAACTTGCTGTTTAGATTAAGGTTTATTGCATAACTTTTAAAGTTCAATATCACTTCTAAATGATTTCTTTCCCCTTATATTATCTTTCAGTAACCTGGCTTTTATCATCCTTTTCTCCTATTCAAATAAGCCTTTATGAAGTCAAACCTAGATGCTTTTCTGAATTATAGATTTCTCACCTGACATACTTTGTACATACCTGTCTGGTTTCCATTCTTCCTCCTTTAAAAGTCCAGCTCATCCTCTTGCCTGAGGAAATAGAGACAAAATGTAGGGATCTTCAAAATTGTTTCACAAACAACCAACTTTTTTTTTTTTTTTGAGACAGGATCTCAGTCTGTAACCCAGGCGGGAGTGCAGTGGCATAATCTTAGCTCACTGCAACCTCCGCATCCCGGGTTCAAGCAATTCTTCTGCCTCAGCCTCCCGAGTAGCTGGGACTACACGCTCACACCACCACACCCAGGTGATTTTGGGATTTTTAGTAGAGATGGGGTTTCACCATATTAGCCAGGCTGGTCTCGAACTCCTGACCTCCTGATCCACCCGCCTCGGCCTCCCAAAGTGCTGGGATTACAGGCATGAGCCATGGTGCCCAGCCCACAATCAACCAACTTTTCTGCACAAGCTGTGGCTACTGCCCTTGTTGCCTATTCTGCTTGGAAGCAAGAGAACAACAGAAGACACAGGTGACCAAAGAATGAATAACGTGCCCAGCCTTTTGTGTTACTCCTGATATCATAATAAGACATTGTGTATTTTATTCACATGGATCTTGGCCATATATTGAGTATAGTGAGGTTGGCTTCAATGTACAATAGACCAGGCAAAGAACAAATGGTGGCACCAAACCCATCCCTACTGCCCATCCCATGCCTCTTCTGAGCAGCACCTGAAAACCCTCGTTAGCATATTCCTGTACATTCTGCCAGGTGGTCAACATCTGCTAAAAATCTTTCTAAAGTATTGATGCTTATAGACAATATTATAAGTTCATTTTAATAAAACCACTCTCCCTATAATTGTGGTACACAATTTTATGACACTAACCAGGTACCAGGTTCTTCACATACACAAATTCATTTGAACCTCACCACACTGCTGTGAAGTAGGTATGATGACCCTCTCACATTATGGTACAAATGAGGAAACTGAGGTACACAGGTATGCAATAAACAGATTAGGTTTGAATTCAGGATGTCTTGATTTCAGGTCCATGCTCTTAACAACTACGCTGTGCTGCCTATCTGGCCACCAGAGGTCAGCTCCCTTGAAGGAATCCATATTTGACTGAGGTGTGGTGCAGAGAAGGGAAGCAGAGAAGAGTCTGGGGGAATCTCATAGTGTTTTTACCATCAAGGTTATACACAAAAGGAGTACACTAGCAACAGATGAGAGAACACACATATCCCTTGATTCAGAAAGTTATGGATGCCCAGCTCTGCTGAGGCTTATTTGTACTAGAAAAACACGTAAAACTTTCCTGTGAATATCGAAGACTTAAAGGCACTAAGGGGATACTCAGAGAACAAAAGACCAGAGCTATCCATATATGAGTCTTCTGCTGTTCATCGAGTTAATTCTCCAAACATTTATTAAGCATCTATTAAGTACAGCATTATTAAGCATCTGTTGTACATAAGACACTAGACTAACAGGGGGACGCAAAGATGAATGCCATTTGTTTGTAGGCTGGAGTGGATATGCCTCATTATTAGATTCATCTTGTAGAGCCATGGTTCTTGAATTCACCACATATTATAACCACCTGGGGGTGTTCCAATGAAAACTTCCAAAGGAAAACATTCCCAGACCAGTAAATTCAGAATCTCTAGGGTAGAACCCAGGCATGAGGATTCTTTTAAAGCTCCCCAGGGTTTCCAATGTGAAGCCAAGGTTGAAAATGCTGAGAACCACTGTTTAGAGTAACCCATTGTGTCAAAGCCTAAATGCCCTCAGAGTAAAAGTCCACTTTTGCCTTGGTATTTTCTTTTTTCTTGAACAGATAGATACTGGGCTGTAGCTTCCTTATTGCATTTTTTAACCCACTTAGCATGCCTTTTTCTGGAGCACTTACTTGCTTCTAATTCAAAACTGGCAGCAGGGGAGTGGCGTGAGGGGAGGGTGGTCACTGCATGGCTATACATGTCCAAAAGTGGAAGATTCCACTGGGAGGTTAGGTGGGAAGCAGCAGCCTGGGCTCTAAAGAGAGATGTATCTCAGTTTTTCTGCTTGACATTATTACCCTGGACAAGTCACTTAACTCTTTGAGTCTTGGTTTCCCTCTTTGTCAAATGGAGTCAGTGATGCCTGTTTGTGAGAAGTAAACCAAGTAACTTACGTGAAGTGAGTGGTACAGAGCAAATGCTCTGTGGAGGTATCTTCTACTGTAATTATCCTGCTAATTCAAGTGAATCCTGCCCTTCTTGAAGACTTCTTTACCAGGTTCTTCTCATAACTGCCATGCTGCCTGGGGAATGAAGCCAAGGGGCTACTCTCCCTAGCTCAGACAAAACTTCTTGAAACTCTCCATTTCCTTTAACAGCAATTTCCCACACTGGACTGCTGAAGTCACATCTTGGCTTCATCCTAACAGTTTTCAATTCTTCAGATTCTTTTGTCTCTTTCATTTTTTTCCCCCATATCCCCAGACTTGCCCTTTAAAAGTGGTTTTTCCTTCAAGATCTTTCCACACAGTTCCTTCCTGTGAGCTTCCTCCTCCCTTTCTCCTCTCGTCAGGCTCTCACAGATATAAAATGGACACTAAAATGCTTTTTATTCCAGTTTTTTACTTAGGCTTTTACTTTTAAGATTAAAGCTATAAACCCAATGAATATTTCATGTGGAACACTTCTCAGCCCTCATTTGCCGAGGTGGATGTAATAACTAGCAGAAAGGCTGTAATAAAATAAACTTGATAAAGCTAACTAGACAGAACATGTTAAAAGACACAAATTTATGACTGCTTGATGAAGCAAAACATTCCCGAAAAAGATGTGCAGATTTCTTTTTCATTTCACCTTCCTTCATCTCCTTTCTCAGTGCTGTTTGGCATCATCCTCACTCCTCTAACCTCTACTAGCTTTCTTTTTTTAAAAAAAAATTGTAAGTCCTTATTCTAAATACTTTGCTTTCTCTTTTATTGGTTTTGGAATAGACTGGAAGCCATGATCCACTGTGTCCCTCTCGGATGTCTGCTAATATCACAACCCCGGCCGCATCTTAGGTGGCAGCTCTGCTTCTTTTCATTTCTCATTTTTCCCACAATTCTAGCCTGATGACGGCTGGAAAATCCCGGTAACAGGTAACACATGGCCTCCTTTTCATATATGCAGCAGAGTCTCCTGGAGGAAGTTTAACTTAATCCTGGTGCCCTCCTTTTTTTTGCCAACCCACCCATTCGCCAAGGAGATGTCAGGGATAAATTTGTGAGGTGCCAAAGTGACTGACATTTAGATAGCAATGAGCTCATATTCACCACTTTAAAGAAAGCGGCATCATCAGCCTGCCTAATGCTATTTGGCCCATTAATCTTCTCTTTTCTAATTTATCTATCTTTTCCTATTTTCTCAACTTCTTTATGTACTTGGCAACCTTTTCAGACCACTAATATCTGTGTCTTTATCCACTATCATTTCTGCAAAATTCAATTTCCATCATAGCTTGTAAAGTAGCATCTTCAATTCTCTTTCTCATAAAGTCAATGAGAGGTTAACCTTTCAGGTAACTGTTTTTAAATAATCTGTTTAAACCATTCTATTAATAATTCAAAGACCTTTTGAATTTTTCCCTTTTTATTTTGGTCTTTTTCTCTTTCTTTAGAGGACTGAGCATATATGCTTTTTATACAGCCTAAAAGCAGACTATCTTTTTTTTTTTTTTTTTTTTTTTCCTGAGACGGAGTTTCACTCTGTTGCTAGGCAGAGGGCAGAGTGCAGCAGCACAATCTCAGCTCACTGCAGCCTCTGCCTCCCAGGTTCAAGCCATTCTCCTGCCTCTCCTCCCAAGTAGTAGGGACTACAGCCGCGCGCCACCACACCCAGCTAATTTTTTGTATTTTTAGTAGAGACAGGGTTTCACCATGTTGGCCAGGATGTTTTCTATCTCTTGAACTCATGATCCTCCTGCCTTGGCCTCTCAAAATGCTGGGATTACAGGCATGAGCCACCATGCCCGGCCAAAGGAGACTATCTTTACGGTAATACCGTTGGATAGCTGAGAGCCGTTCAAATAGTTAGGTCCTAGTTCTGGCAATGTTCTCTAAATTCTTCAAGGCTATAAATCTTCACTAGTGTGCAATTTAAGTTATTATTTGGAAATTCTGGATAATAGTTATAAAATATAACCTCTAAGAACCAGAGATTAATTAATCTACCCAGGCTTACCTGTTGTCCCCAGAAGTTTTATAAAATGCATTGCTCCTAACACACATAACACTAAGTATATTCTCTACGTCTATGTGGCACCAGAATTGTGGGGACAATACAATTGTCCCCAGAGAGGACCAGTAAAAGATCTCTGAACAGGAAATTCCAAGGTGTCAAGGAAAAAATTTCAGTTGGGAAATCATAACATCAACATAATTGAATGTAGTGAAAATGCCACCTATTTTATTTTTGCCTCAAATACTAAGTAATCAAGCACAGAGCTGGACATACAATAGAATCTCTAAAGAGTATGTAATAACTTGTTTTAATTTGGGCAATGATATTTCAGCCAGAATAAATACTGGTGAGAAGGTTGGCCTCTAATCAGTTAAACTGTGGACATAATATAAAATCATAGAATTGCTTACAAATAAAAAAATACATTCGATGTCATCAAGTCCAGTCAGTGAAAAACTTAAATAAACAAAACAAGAGAGCCCTTTATGCTAAAGATAAAAACGGTGTCTCCAGGCTTGAAGAATGAGTGAGAGACAACAGACTCTCAGGCAATAAGCCCACACCTATCCTCTCCATCCCCATGGAGACTCACTTGAAAATAACTGATCGAGTTCAATATGTTTACTTATGAATGAGAGCACTAAGGCCTAAACCGTCTGTACACTTCACCCAAGGACACAGACCTTATTAGTATAACATAAAAAAGAACTGAAGGCTTTCCATTTCTGCTCCACAGGACTCTTATTACGTCACGTCTCCTCCTCAAAGAGGCCCATTTTGAAAACCAAACTTTTACTACAAAAGAGGCAGTAGTGGAACATCTCGAGATTCTGCTCAAAATTGAGAAGTATGCACTCCAAGAAAACAAGTAGACAAGGCCCATCGCTGTGTCTGCATGCATCCTGTGCTGTTTGCACTCCAGCATTTACGTCTTCGATCGCATCATTAACAAATGGGTTGGACGGCCGCCTATAGCTAACTCCCTGGTTTTATATGTGTGGGAACCTGTTACTGTGGCTATAATAACAATGATGGAATTATGTAAAGTTGTTATGGGACCATTCAGCTGTGTTTGAGTTAGGCAAGCTTTAAAGAGTCTGAGAAAGAATTTTCAGATATATTCTATAACAATTACTGTCCTATAGCTATGACTTAGCCAGTGGTATGAGTCCAACAAATAAACAAATTTCTATAAACTCTAACTTTCCTAAGAGTGAAACTTTATCCCAAAGCCTCAGGAAGACACTAACAGGACAAATCATGTTGAAAAAAAGACTATGAAAACGTACATGTATCATTCATAATGATTAAAAGAATGACCCAATGAATCTGAACACCACTGAATTAAAAACCTACAATACTTCTAATTAATATGCATTGTCTTAGTCAGTTTGGGCTTCCATCATAAAATACCATAGACGGAGTGGTTCAAGCTATAAAAATTTATTTTCTTACAGTTTTGGAGGCTGCAAGTCCAAGATCTGAGTGCCAGAAGGCTCGGGTTCTGATGAGAGCCCCTTCCTGGCTTACAGATGACTGCCTTCTTGGTGTGTGCTCACGTGACAGAGAGAGAGAAGGCGCTCTCTGATGTCTTCTTCTTCTAATCCTATCATACCGAGTTGCCATCTTTATGACTTCATTTAACCTTAATTACATCTTTAAAGACTCTATATCAGACAGAATATAGACACATTGGCAGTTAGGGCTTCAGCATTTGAAGTTTGAGGGGATATATTAATGATTCCTATTGAATATAAAACTTGGAATAGGCTGGGCATGGTGGCTTATGCCTGTAATCCCAGCATTCTGGGAGGCCGAGGTGGGCAGATCACCTGAGGTCGGGAGCTCGAGACCAGCCTGACCAACATGGAGAAACCCCATCTCTACTAAAAATATAAAAAATTAGCTGGGCATGGTGGCACATGCCTGTAATCCCAGCTACCTGGGAGGCTGAGGCAGGAGAATGGCTTGAACCTGGGAGGCAGAGGTTACAGTGAACCGAGATCACACCATTGCACTCCAGCCTGGGCAACAAGAGTGAAACTCTGTCTCAAAAAAAAAAAACTTGGAATAAATGCCATAACAAGCCTTTCATATTTACTACTCTTATTATAAATTATTGTATGTGTTATATAATTATACTGAAATCCATATTACATCTATATTTACAATATGCATAATACAGGGGTGAAAAGCCATTTTTCAAACATCATGTGGGAATAAACTGTTTAATACATGTGAATTGTTCAGGTAAGTAAAAAGTAGCATTATAAAAGTGAATCTTTAATATAATACATTTAATAAAATTATTCTAGCATGTTCACAGGTCTTATTTACAAGTTGTAGAGTATATTTTTAAAATTATTTCCTGATAATGCAAGGTCATCATTTGGAAAATCAAGTTTTATACTTTAACAGTAAAGAATGCAAAAGGGTATAAAACTGTTTCCCTCTACGGCAGGAGACCCCAGATTTAAGAGCTCCACACTCAAAAATAAACAAACCCAGAGAAAAACAATTCCCATACTTCAAGATAACAGACCTTCTAATGTGTTGTTCTGTATTATTATTTATTGAACAATCTACTGTATTAAGTTGTTATGTTTCCTTTAATATTTAATTCTGAATCAGTAAAATGTGGCCTAAGGGCCTGAAGTTTCATCCTTGGGAAGGGAATATGAACTCTGTAACTTTTAAATTTGTTGCTACATTTAACTTATTTATTTGTACTTTTCAAAAATTTTGTCTCAAGAATTAAAGTTACTAAAAACCCAATCATATCTGAAGAGTCATTTTATTTTAAAGTTATCAAACTGTTTTAAATTTAAAATATTCTTAAATTCAGTACATTTACTGTGTTCATCAGTATCAGCTGGGTTTAACTTAGCATAAAAAAATGAATGGGAAACATTATGTTAACATGATTATTATTGAAATATAATCATGTAAATAACTCTCAGTTCCATTGGGAGTAGACGAAGTACTATTTTTAATATATATACTTCCTTTTCTCATAGATTCTACATACTTAAATAATTTAAACTAAATAAAAGCAAATGTTTTTGTAGAATCACAAGAATTTAACTTAGCTTTTTTATTACAACAATGCCATTGGATATTTTTTCAATCTTTATTTTATTTCTACTGAGCTAACATGGCTTTGCTAACAATTTTCAAGTTATTTTGATATATTTTTATTATTATAGGCAAAGCTAAGCCTTAAATTGCATTTTGCATATATGATTTCAATAATTTAAATAACATTTAAATATATAATAAATATATAATATAGCTATGCATATTTTGGAATTTAAGAAAATACTTTTCCTTCCCTTTTGAAATTCAATATGTATAATTCCGAGGAAATATAAATTAAAATAAAAATGATTAGTTATCAATATTTAAGAAGAGATCAGTTTCCGCCAAACAAGAATTTATTTTAAAAGAGGTTAGGCACTTATTTCAATTGAGATTTGACTGAAACTTCTGATTTATTTTCTCTTAAGAACTCTACTAGTGCTTCACTAAAATGTCATTCTTGTTGAGTAAAATTTGGCCTTAATTTTCTCTCCACCAACCCTAACCTGGTGAATCAAAGCACTTATATTTCAATATAATCACAAAGTAAGCTGTCACATAAACTTTATGGACAGTGATTTAATGAAAAGTTGGTTTCTTTAAGATTATTTCATTGTCACAATCATTGGCAGAAGGAATACAGTATAGTAAAAAGGTTTAAACTTAAGTCAGAAATTTTGTTTCAACATCATTAGAAAATATGTATCAAGAGATAGATAAAATAATTCATATTTTTGACAATGTTTTTCTCTTGAGGCCGTAATATTAAATATGAAAATATTAATTAATATTAAAACTATACATAAATCTTTTTACACAAAGATAAGAATTGGAACATTATGCTATCAATGTCTGCAAAAATTCAACTTATTGACAGATTATATCTTCATAAAAATGTGGTGTAAAACCTAAACTTAAGGCCTAATATTATGTCTGCCTTAATATCTGGTGGAATCAGGAAGGCTTCAAATGTCGTAACTGCAAGTCTTCCTCCCCACTCTGCCCCCAATGGTAAAGTTCCAGAGCCAAACCTCTTTATGAATCTCTTTATCAAATCTCTTTATCATGATGGGAGGAGACTGGGTGTCATTTCTGCTTAGCCCTGAGTAACTTTTCCATTTCCTGTCAGCCACAGAATTATTCAAACAAGCAAGTCAATGACATCCTCCTGTGAGAACTAGGGGACACCTACCCTCTTGATACTACAAAGTCCATCTCCCACAGTTCCGATTACTAATACTGTCCTTGATTGTAACCTTCATGTGGCCCTGCATGGCGCAGTGTCCTTCTGCCTTGGGCTGTGAGTTTAGGACACCAGTAAACTGTCACTAATCTCATTCCTGCAGATTGGGTGCCGTGTATTCAGCCATCCATAAGCCGGATTCATCCCTCACCAATGATGTAACTAGCAGGAGATTAAAAAAACTTTGTACACACACAAAAAAATTGTTGTTAAATGTAAAAAGGAAGTTATCATAACAGATCAAAATGCATGGCCTAAAATGTACACCAAAAACATACAACTTTATTTTTAAAATATTTTTCAAAGAACTAGAAAGACGCAACTAATGTGTTAACAGTAGTTTCCTCTCCATAGTGGGATTCTGTGCTTTCCCTTTTTTCCTGCTTATCTTACTTAAAAAAAACTAAAATTTAATATATAAGAACACTTAAAAATAAGAAGTCCATTTTTTTCCCTAGCTAATAAAACTTAGATTGTTAAACTTATCCTATTCCTTATTGTATTCTCCAATATGGGGTGTGATAACACCTTCCAGAATAATGGCTACATTCACTTCAGGGTACTTTGAGACTATCTTGTGAATTCTAAAAGATAATGTAAGTCATTTTTGTTGTTAATTATTACAGTAAAAACAGAGTTCTTCCATTAACACAGCTAAAATTGGCTAGTTGCATGAAGATAGTTTCCTGTCTTTCTCTGCCAGCTCTACAAAAAATATACCATAGTTATAAGCTGACTTCAGTATTTCACTCCCTCTCAGAAATTCTAGTATTTCACCAGCTAAAATCAGCTGGTTGCGTAAAGATAGTTTCCTGTCTTTCTCTGCCAGCTCTACAAAAAAAATACCATAGTTATAAGCTCACTTCAGTATTTCACTGCCCTCTCCCACCAACTCAGTGTCAACCTCTCGATGTTCAGGGCTCCCAGTTTTCTCTCAGACAACCCACAAAGAATCTTACTTCCTGATGCAGGTTTTTCCTTCTTCCTACTACTACGCATCTCTTAACAAAATGTACTGAATTTTATTCTGGTCTCTCTAGTCCCTACTTTCTGCTTTTCATGACAACAATCAGAAAATCACCCAAACCATCTTTATAACAGATTAAAATGTGTCAATGACTTAACCAGCCTGGATAAGATATGTGTGTTTTAACAATGCCTTCTTTTAACCTTAACCCAAAGAAGTGACTCAAATGGAAGTAATTTATTTTATTCTAAAATTATCATTGTAACTTGTTCCTGATTACCTAATGACAGGGATTTGTGGCACCAAAACTAATCAATGTGGCAAACTAAGGTAGAAGGAACTTTCTACTCCACCTTTGCCCAGTGTATGACCAAGTCCCTCAAGGAGAAAGTCATGAAGGAACTGTGAAAGAAGGCTTTCCACAAACTGCCTGAGACAGACTGTGAGGTAAGGGGCTAAAGTGGCCAAACTTCTAAAATTGTTACCATGTGTTGTATTTTCCAAATACATTAAAGAATACATATTGCGGAGGGGAGTTTAAAAAAAATTTGAGTATGTAAATTTAGTCATATACAAAAATGTACAGTATTCTTTAAAGTAAATGTAATTTATATTCTCATGTTCAATTTTTCTTGTTATTCCTTAATTTTGATAAATGTCAGAAAGCTACACTTTCCAGGTAAGTTGCAATTGCTTCAGAACTGGAGCATACACTGTGATTCTATGCTACACAGTTAACAGCTAAAGCACTGAATGGCCATTTATAATGCTATCAGCAACAATCTTCTTTGTGCTCAGAAATTCAGGTGTTGTATTCTGCCACAATTATTTCTTGACATTTGCAATGGGCTGAGGTTTGGGTTTTTTGTTGTTTTTTTTTTTCAGCTACTGATCATCAAAAGACTACACCAATGATAATTTTGAACATCTGAGGAGGTCTGTTTCCATCTTAGTCATTTGATCTCATGTACTTATAGGTTAATACTCTGTGTAGAAAGGCTGTGGAAACTGTGGTTCATGCATTCACAGATGTACCTGCTGCAACATACTGGACAATGTAGCTCTGGAAAAGCAAGGTTAACAATGATAAATAGTTGACCAGAAGATAGTTCAAGTGATAATAAGGTGCTGAGTCAAACTAAGTGAAGAAAAGTGGAGTTGAAAGACAAGAACAAAAAACTTATGGGACCTATTTCAAAGCAAGCTACCACCAAATTGTTTCCTTCAATAAAATGAGAGAGATACAAAAAGAAAAAAGCATATCATAACTAAGCGAAATACATGCCATGAAATATGACACCTTCTTGCTTTTCTCTCCTTAATGGGTATTTGCTTTTGTATAGAGCTTGCAAATTAATTTCTTTCTGTTAGGAATAAAGAGTAGAAAGAGTCACTTTTTCCCACATAAATAACACCAATTATCACTTATGTAAGCCAATAGGCCAGTGACTAGTTTTAATATTGTTTTCGCTGATTTTCTTTTTGTAAAGTCTAAAAATTAACGGAAGTAACTTGGGAAGGCATGCAAATATTTAGTTATTTGACTTAAAAAGAGTTCCAAGGGACAAAGTCCATTTCATGAGATGGCCTCTGCCATCTGATTTATAGGGGCCAGGCCGACCTCCTGACTCTTCATTTGCTGGTTCATAACACCAAACTCACCAGTTAGCCTTTCATGAAAACACTTCATAGAATCCAGTGTCCCTGATATTCAGAGCATAAAGCCTTATCTGCAGATACTTTGGGCAGAATTATAATAGGTGCCTTTAAACAGGACTTTTCACAAGATAGAAGCTCAGGAACAAGAAGCATATCTGGTAAGGAAAAGGATAGAAGCTTAAAAGGGAAAGGATTGATTGTATCGTTACCTTTCACAGATTTCTATGAATGCCTTTGACACAAGCTCAGAAATAAATGTTAAAGTCACATACACATCTTTCTTAGCACTAATTCCACAATTATTTTCTGATACTAAGATCATATCAGTTGGCTCACTTCAACCTCTAATAATAGATTTGCATTAGGAGTCAGCTCTAGGTGTGATAGTCATTAAGACACAAAGACCTGCTATTCTTTCCTAGGCTCAGGAACTGGGACTAACGTTAAAATGTTATCACAGCCGGAAATCAGTCAACTTAAACTTATGCTAGACAAATCAGTGAATAAATATGAACAATTATTTCCTTGCTATTTTTCTTAGACATGCAATAGCACTGGCATTTGGTATTGCTTTGTTAGGTATATGGAGGTACATCTAGTTGAATATTTTTGGAACAACTACCAATAACACCCTTTTGCTAGATCAATACCATCCCTTTGTTACATCGATACTACTTTTTACATATTCTTTTAAAAGTTGTCAGTACTGCCGTATATTTTAGAGATAGACAGGCTTTAGAGAAACTTTAAGTCTGTGTACACACATTACAAGCTTCAATTACATGATTTATATTTCCATCAATTAACATGACAGAGCAACTAGCAAAGGCTAGAGGGGAAGTTCTCGGTGGAACCAAAATTTGGGTCTTAATGGCAAAGTCCAGAGTTTACACAAATCCCAAATCATAATTCCAGTTCATGCTCGTTATGGAAATTCTACATTTTTCTCACACCTCTGCACTTCCAGTTGTCTTTACCACTGAACATGGAAGTGCTCAAATACCAAAGGCATGATTCTTTCATGTTATTTATGGCCTGACCATGGCAGGAAGTACCAGAAACCTCATGAGGATTTCCTCCCTTGTTATTTTCAACTTCATGTCCATGCTGTGGAGGTCTAAAGAGTTCAAAAACCTTTCTCAAAAGCAAATGAGCCTGAATTTTTTTTTCAAAAGCAAATCGCAGGACTCTTTTTAGTTGTATTTTCTAAGTCCTGTAAGAAGCTAAGAAGATTGCATCCCAGAAAGTCAATCAAGATTTCCTGACCTATAAACTTATTTCAGTAAAAAGAGGTTTAAGCTTAGATTTTAAAAATCTGAGTCTTACTGAAAGTAAATCATGTAACTCACGTATCTGTGACCCAGGGACCCAAGCTGATACAGAGGACATAGCTAAGTATACCTATCTCTATTCTTATTTGGCTAGACAGAGATTTAATTCTATTGAAAATGCCACATCAAAAAGTTTCCACTGAAAGAAGGCCATGTAAGAGTGGAACCAGGTTTCACCATGAGCAATCAAAAAGGTACAACAACAAAATCTTGGCAAAATGATAAGAAAGTGCAATAATTCTAACAAAGGTGGCTGCTAGTGTTGAAGGGGTGAAATAGAACAGATACATCCAGTGGGAAAGACACATTGGAGAAAGGATGCCCTTCCTCCAGGTAAAGGCATTGACACTTGAGGACATGTGACCTGCAGGGTGGCACGAGCTGCAGAATCTCACCCCCACCTATCCCCTGACTCTGTTTCTGTGCCCAACTACACAATCATAGCACAAGCTCTATTTTTTATACACAGCCCAGCCCCTTACTGTGCCAGACTCCTTTTAATTCAATAGGGAGGGCACCAAGTTCAAGAGGCCAGAAAAGAGACTCAAAAGCAGCAAAGGAAACAAAGGGTTTTACTAGCCTGAAACTTACATACATGAGCAGTCCAGTGGCAGTGTAGTGGACAGGAGAACTGCAACCACTTGAAAAAAGCATGCAGTATATACAGCACCTTCACTTAGCCCCTTCCCCAACAACCTCCACCTGGCAACGTTCATTTAACCCAAAACGAAAGGCCTCAGTCCCCTGCATGGCTCTCATTTCATGGGATGGGCTGGGGTGGCAGAGAGGGGCTCAGATGTTTCTAATTGATAAGGAATGAATCTCTAAATTGACTACTCATAGATTCCTTAGCTTGAAACACTACACACACATTCAGGTGCATCTGCCATACAGGGTCATTCTCAGAGTTTGCTTAAGTTACAGACGTTATTACTGTCAGGTATATTGACCATACAAGGATGTACAGAGATTTTTTTTTCCTCTATAAATAGAAATTTCTATCCTTAACCTAATTAGCTATCTCTTGACACAAATATGAATTGCTCAACAAACCCCTCTACACAAACATGCATCCTCTGTGGTTCTCAAATACAAAGTCTGGAGATATTTCCATTTGTTACAGCTGGGTTTGAAGGATGTGCTACTGGTATCTAATTAGCAGAAGCGAGGAATGTGCTCAACAGCCTCTACCCCCAAACCTACATACATACACATGCACACCAAAAAATCATCCAGTCCATATGTCGTCAATCCCAAGCTTGAGAAATCTGATCTAACTGAGGTCATGTAAAAAGTTAAATGTAAAAGAAAGTTTGTAGAAAAATAACCAGTCTGTCACACCTGGGCAATCATCTCAAAATGGACTCAAGGTGACTTAGATTACATTTTAAATAACTATTCTTTCCCAGTGCTTATCTTAAAGACACTGATATAACTATGGTCAATTAATTCACTCATTAAAACCCCTCTTTATTTTTTTTTTTTCTTTGAGATAGAGGTCCACTCTTGTCCAGGCTGGAGTGCAATGGCGTGATCTTGGCTCACTGCAACCTCTGCCTCCCGGATGCAAGCGATTCTCCTGCCTCAGCCTCCCCAGTAGCTGGGATTACTGGCATGCACCACCACGCAAGGCTAATTTTTGTATTTTTAGTAGAAATGGGGTTTCTCCATGTTGGTCAGGCTTGTCTTGAACTCAGTCCTCAGGTGATCTACCCGCCTAAGTGCTGGCATTGAGCCACCACGCCCGGCCCTAAAACCCCTCTTTACTGAGTAACTATTTTGTGTAAAGCACTGTGATAAACACAGAAGATAAAACAGTGAGAAAAACAGACACAATTCCTGCACTTATGGAGCTTATCGTACAGCAGGAGACACTATTTATCAATTCAGTGACTAGAGTTGTTTGCACTTCAAGTTTTTGTTCTTTACTCACTGTGTGTTTGCTTTGGCCTCACTGAATCCTAAGTACTGGCCTAAATGTGGCTAAGTGAAGTGCAGACGATACACTCTCTACCTCCACAGAACTAATGGATAACTCTAACATGATATGACGAATGTTACAGGATGCTTTGGTGGTATAAGAAGTTAGCCCCAGGCTTGAGGAATCAGGGGAGGTTGTCCGGAGATTGTGACATCTCATTAAGTCCTGAAAAGTGCACGCAAATTGGCCAGGTGAAAAAGAGAGGGTAATTGGGCAGGTGGAAGAGTTTCACAGAACTTGTCAGCACTTTGATGTCATTGAAGCATCAAGGGGCAAGCCTGACAGGTCAGCAGGGCCAGATCGCAAAAAGGTTATGTAACATATGTAGATAATTGACTTTTTCCTAAGGAGGTTTGGAACTATTGAACATAAGTTTCTTTTTTTTTTTGACTTTTTCCATCTGAAACTTCATTTTGCAGCAAATAAAATAAAATTACTTTTGTCTACCGTATTCCTACCTTAACCCTAGTGCTAGAAATAAATAGACATAGAAAAGAAATTTAGGATTGGTGAGAGTAGGTAAGAGTGGCTATTTCTATAATAAAGTGGGAAAATGCCGTAAACTAATTTTATTAGCCACAGTGCTGAAAACATTAAGTATTTCAAAGGCAAAAGGAAATACGACTTTATTTTAAAGCTTACTTCTTCCCAAACCATGTACGTTTTTGTTGCAGACATAGATGAATTACTGCCACAGTCTACTTAAAATGATAAATACATCCAGATAATTGTTGCCTGAGTATTTCAGTGTCATCCCTATGTCAGTAACATTCCTCTCTATAGTGTCAGACATAACTCGTCACTCAGTACTTGGGGGAAAAAAAAATTACAGGAAGTTTCAGAGGAACCAGGGCAGACAGAACGGTGATCCACTGCTCTTTAATTTAATTTCCATTCTCATTTTCCCATTTTTAAAAGCAAAACATAAGTGAGCTTTCACGTTTTTCTTTCCAACATGTATTAACTTTTTCACTTTAAGAAAAGAAAAACTGCCAAATGTGGGGGCAAATGCCTTACTAAGAAAGATGAACAAAATTATTTACTTATAAAGCCCATCAAACATCTTGTGGTTTGGGTTTACAGGTGTTAACTTCCTCCCTAAATATAATTTTCTGCTAATATTCATGCATATCTGTAAAGGAAAATTTTAACTCTGAAATAAAAATAAATGCTAAGAATCAAAACATTAATAGAAGTGAACTTTATATTTCTTGCTATTTGGTTACTTACTTTTATTCTACTCTCAAGTTAAGTGAAAGATGATCTGGCATGTTAGATTTTCTTGCCTATTTTAAAACAAAAGTTGCAGTTGATGGGCCTGTACTTTCTTGGGCTAAGGATGCATACTGTGCATATATGAGGACACTTTCCATGGTATCCTTTTTATGTACCATTATTTCTAAAATAGCCACATAGAAGAATCACATTTATTCAACTTGTAACAGACATATATTGCACAACGACAAGATGTAAGTCATGGTTACAGCTTCAGAGTTAGATACAAATGTGAATAAGCCATAATTCCTACCCTCAAGAAGCTCAGATTTTACCAATTTAGGTACTAGGTCTTACTGTCCAATGGTTCCTGTATCTTTTGTTCAACAGATCAGGAATAAAAAGATATTTAAGGCACAGAAATAAATTTTCTGGCCCGAAGTCACATACACGTAAAGAAAAAGAACAAAGCAGCACAGGCCCCTTCAAAGCTTTAGAGGTTTCCCACAAAACCCACATTGCTTGACCTAGCAGCAACAATGACTAATGGAGGTAGTTAGTAAAACACTAGACATCCTGTCAGATCTTCCTTGTGGGTAAACTTCACAACAAACTTCAGAACAAGGCATGCTATTTGTTCAAGAGATCACTGGTGTTTTCCTGGAAGACACCAACGAGCTGGGCTGAAATGTTCATTTCCTCCTGCTGGACTGTCCGGAAGCAGATCACTCGTCCTTCCCACACACTGTTCAGCTGGAAAACAGCCGGGAACCTTGACCTTGTGGACCCACACATAATTCCAGGACTGAGCATTGCACTTCTCATTTTTATTTTCGAGTTTTATATGATCCATGACTTTGGGAACCATTAAATATGTATCATAAGGTAAGGTAGGAATGTGCACTGCTCTTAAGGGTTTCTCCAAGATTTTCTAAGAGTGTTCATGCAGAGAAGATGGAAAATTCAAATTCACGGGATCAAAGGACCTACACTTCTCAAAGATCCTTCCATGGAATCCCTCCCACCATCCCTATTTAAAGCTGCTCTTCCAGTATTTCCTTACCCGTTTTCCTGTTGCATTTCATTTTTTCTTCATTGTATTTGTTGCTCTCTAACAGACTATATAAAATGTCCTTCCTTGTCTTTATTGTATCTCCTGGCTAGAATATAAGCAGGACACAGATTTCTGTGTCAGTTTTGTTCATTGCTGAATCTCCAGCATCTAGATTAGTTCCTGGTCTCTAATAGTGCTCAATAAATACTGTTTAATGACTCATAAATAATCTTATACTGAAAATTGTTGTGTCTGTATTCCACACGATCCATTAACCTGAGTAAGTGTATATAACACTGTGGATCTCTTTCATGAACAAATTTGTTTGAGGAAGTGGTATGGTATGATTGATTATTAACTGCATGGCCTATAAACTCAGATTGTTAAATTTCAGTTCTAGCTCCACTACTACTTGCTCTGTTACCTTGTCAACACCTCTGTCTTTTCATCTGTGAAATGGAAATGAGGATGTTATCAGTGACTCCCTTGTAGGGTTATTGTGAAGATTAAATGAAAAATACATTTTGTGTATGTCATACTTCTGTTTATCTCCAGTCAAGACAGTGTCAATATTTGGCCAAGCTCTATTTACAACAGCATCTTTTATTCTGTAATGCAAGTATTTTACTACGTAATTTACTCACAAAGTGAGTGACAGCCTTATTTTTAACCTCAACTGACATAAAATCTGGAATCAGTCACCAGGCAGGACACCTCATTCCTAGTCCCCTTAACAGCTTCAGAAAAGACCATATTCTTTCTAGCAACTACCTTTCCCAAGAACCATGGCTCCTTTCTTCAAAAAAAAATCTAGAGTTATAGATTTTCATGGACAAAACAAATTTCTTTTAGATTTTATCTAGGCCGCTCACACCAACCACTGCTGTGCTCACTCCCATCTATAAACTAGATCCCTTTCATAATTTCCCTGTATGAGGCAGCCATGGATACAACCTCTGCTTCAGCTCTTGCAGTTGCTTTCCACCCCTTTACAAGGAAGTCTCCCATACATGCACAGTATGCATCATTAGAACATCCTTCCTCAGACTGAATTACATCTAGCCACTGGCTTAGGTCTGACATGCAGGGCCCAGAGTACTATGGCTGCACTGTCTTTCTCATGTTTATGGGATATTTGCAGACAACTTACAGTTCTCTTCTTCTGATGAAACATTCCTGGTTCCTATGACCATTACTCATACAGCAAATTTTCCAGATCCTTTTTTATTTTGTCTATCTCCTCCACATTTATTACTCTGAGTGACCTTCTGAATTATGATCCACAGGACATGACCCAAACTCAAAGAGTGTCATGACCTGGTCTGTGCCCTGGAATTCATCTATGCAGGATTTGAAATGTTAATCTCTTTAAAGACTGTGTGGTCTTGGATAGATATTTCTAGAGACTACGCCACGCTGCTGGCTCAGAGCAAGTGTGTAGACACATAAAATACCCAAATCTATTTTGTGGAAGGTACTATTAGGCTGGGTTTTCTAGCTTCTTGGTAAACTTGGGCCAATGCTCTATTTTCTCAGAAGATCAAGAGATATGCTGGATTCACACATGATTTTCTTTTGGCATACTATGCACTATGCTCCAGGAACAAGATAGTTGTATAAGAAGCCAGGCCAGGCGCGGTGGATCATGCCTGTGATCCCAGCACTTTGGAAGGCCAAGGCGGGTGGATCATGAAGTCAAGAGATAAAGACCATCCTGGCCAACATGGTAAAACCCCATCTTTACTACAAATACAAAAATTAGCTGCGCATGGTGGTGTGCACCTGTAGTCCTAGCTACTCGGGAGGCTGAGGTGGGAGAATTGCTTGAACCTGGGAAGTGGAGGTGGCAGAGAGCCAAGATCGAGCCACTGCACTCCAGCCTGGCAAAAGAGCAAGACTCCGTCTCAAAAGAAAAAAAAGAAGAAGAAGCAGCAGCAGCCAGGCCAGAGGTTTGATGTCAGGAGGAGGAAACAAACCTGAAATTATCAAAAGACACAAAAAGGAAAGGTCTGAGTTAACAAGCTATTCATGGTTCTGAAATGATTTTGGAAATTCTATCATATAGAAATACAAAGTTCAAAATTTTTTTCTGTATAGTTATTCTTACCCTTAGATCCATATATACTTCAGGAAGTCTATAACCCTCCTCAAAGGCATGTAAAAGTCATGTAAATATATATTCCTAATTTTTTTTCTGGAGAGAGAATTTATAGCTTTCATCAGACTCATGAGAGGGCCAATAACCAAAAGAGAGATTAAGAACCACTATCAACTTTCTTACTTGTGTAAAGGGCATATTTGGGCATTCTACGTGTTAAGAAAAGTTCCCAGTCACATAGCTGATAGGTAATAAAGTCCGAACTATAACCAAGGTCCTCTAAATCCCAGCCCAAGCTCCCTCCACTGCCACATGCAATGGTAGGAAAGCACTACCAAATACAAGAAAAATACATGTGTGTATGTAAATGAATATATACGACATACACGTATCTAATGTTGTAAAACTTACATTAGTCAATTTTAGATTTACATATTCAAATTGTTAATTGAAAAGGATATTAGGCACTACTAATGGAACACAGACATAGTTAAAAACATGGCAAGTGATACAGTATAGGAAATAGTGTTTTCTCATCATTGTTATATAATAGCCTTCTTTGTGCTTTGTAACTGATGGCTTGAACATTGTAAACTTCAAAGTGAAACCTGTACTTCAAAAGTTCGAAGAAAGTAATACCAAAAGAGTATTTAAAAATAATCAGCCTTGTTTTATTTGTGTACACGATACATAGTGCTCAGAAATATTAAGAACCCACACCACATTGTTTTAAGTAAAGGGTGGGTGCCCTTTCTACTGGGGAAAAGTAAATCATAGTCCTGTGGTATTTGCAATCTACGAATTTAACAAGACTATTTAACAAGTAGGAAATTTTATATTTTCTGGTTTTATTCTCATGCTAGTTTGAGTTTTTAAAGAATATTGTTTTACTGTAAACCTCATGTTTCTGTTACCCACTTTGAAAAGCATGCATACTGATAATCCGTACTTAATGGTAACTTGTTGGACTTTAAAACTCTAAATTACTTAAGAAAATATCTTTGGCAGTAATTAGTAGTTCAGACATGAATCACAGAGGCATACAATCTTTGATGTGGGAGGGACTGGAAAGATGTTTGACTGTGGCCTCTTGTTTCATAATGGGAAAACTAATACCTGAAGAAATAATGTGACCCATTTTAGCAAAGTCACACTAAATGTTAATATCAATGATGAAGTGGAAAATCAGATTTCAGTCTAGGTTATAATTCCAATGATAGCAAACTGTTTAGTCTTTCAAGGTATATTTGAAAAGATAAAAGTAATAATGTCATTGGCATTTATCTTATCTTTGTCTCATTATTTTGATGAGGTCAGAAATTATACAAGTCCTCAAAATGGGCTTCATCGCCAAAGGAATATGCACCACAAATACTAAAAGTTTCAGTTCTCCTAGATGTTGACCTACATATGTATTCAAAGTTTCTGAAATATAAATAAACTTAGAATAATAGGCTATTAGCAATAGAAAAAATGCTGTAGATTGATCATCCAAACCAAAGACTTCATTTTTTAGAGTGTGGCACCTGAAATGGCAGAGTTGCATAAATTCCTTGAAATCACAGTAGAAGTTGCTCTGCTCACTATCACTCCCAGCAATTCTTTTGGGAATTTGTACTTTTTGTTCTCGCAAGTGTGGACTTCATAGGAAGAGCTCCATCAAATTTTAAGCTACAGCTTCCCACTGGTCACCTTGAACTCAAGGTTTTGAGAAACCAGCAGGCAAGGAAAGAAATAAGCCTCCTCTCAGGGGTACTGGATAGTAGATCATCAAGGGCTGCTCTTAAACAATGAGTGCGGGAAAGGTTTGTCACTGAGCTGACCCACCTGGCAATCTCTTAGTACTCACATGTGCAATTTTTCAAGACTTTTATTTTTAGAGCAGTTTCATGTTCACAGCAAAACTGAGAGCAAAGTATGAAGATTCTCCATATACTTCCTTCCTTGATACATACATTGCATATCCTAGTATTAGTATAACCCATCAGAATGATATATTTCTTGCAAATAATGAAACCATGTCAATTTATGCAACATATGTCAATATAAACCATATTGCATATATGGTTTTAATACTCAAAAACCATAGTTCACATTAAGGTTTAATATTGGTATCGTACATTTTATGGGTTTAGACAAGCCTGTAATGACATATATCCATCATTATAGTACAATCACAGCAGTTTCAATACCCTAAAAATCCTCTGTGCTCTGCTGATTCATCCCGCCCTGCCTGCCAACCCTGGCAGCCACTCTGGCAATCTTTTTAATGTCTATATATAGGTTTTGACTTTTCCACAATGCTATATGGTTGGAATCACACAGTATGTTGCCTTTTAAAGTTGGTTTCTTTTACTTAGCAATGTGCATTTCAGTTTTCCCCAGTACTGTCCATGGCTTGGTAGCTCATTTCTTGTTAGCACTGAATAATGTATCATTGTCTAGGTATACCACAGTTTATCCACTCACCTATTGAGGGACGTACCAAATCTGGATTCCAAGTTTCGGCAATTATGTATAAAACTGCCACAAATATCTGTGTGTTGGTCTTCTTTGTGTGGACAGAAGTCTTCAATTTGGAATACTAAGGAGGCCAATTGCTGGGTCATATGGTAAGAGGATGTTTACTTCTGTAAGAAAACGCCAAAGTATCTTCCAAAGTAGTTTGAATTTATCAGAAATTAGTAAAATTCCTTGTTGCTCCATATCCTCGTCAGCATTTAGTACTGTCAGTGTTCTTTATTTTGGTCATTCCGATAGGTGTGAAGTGTTATCTCATTGTTGTTTTAATTTGTATTTCTCTGATAAGATATGATGTGGAACATCTTTTGATATGCTTATTTGCCATCCATATGTCTTCCTTGGTGAGATGTCTTTTTTTTAATCAGGTGGTTTGTTTTCTTATTGTTGAGTTTTAAGGGTTCTTTGCATATTTTGGAAAACAGTCCTTCATAAGACATGTATTTTGAGAATATTTTCTTCCAGCCTGAAGCTTTTCTTTCATTCTCTTGACAGTGTCTTTCACAGAGCAGAAATTCTTTATTTTAATGAAGTCTAGTTTATCAATTCTTTCTTTCATAGATTGTGCTTTTAGTATCATATCTAAAATATTAATATTAAAATATTAGTATCATATCTAAAATATTAGTATTAAAATATTAAACCTTAATGTGAACTATTGTTTTCGAGTATTAAAACCATATATGCAATATGGTTTATATTGACATATGTTGCATATATCTAAAATGTCATCTCAATTTTTCTTCTATATTATCTTCTATCTTCTAGAAGCTTCATAGTTTTGCATTTTATATCTAGTTATGTGATTACTTTTAAGCTAATTTTTATAAAGTGTATAAGATCTGTGTCTAGATTTATTTTTTTGCATTAGTTGTAGAGTTTTTCTGCATTTTCTTACCTTTGCCCTTTTGTCAAAGATCAGTTGACTATATTTATGTGGATCTATTTCTGTGTGTTATATTTCATTAATTTATTTATCTATTCTTTTTCTAATACCACACTCCCTTAATTACTGTAACTTTATTGTAAGTCTTGAAATCAGGTAGAGCCAGTCCTTCAACTTCCTTTTTCTCTTTCAATATTGTATTCTCCATCTGGGTCTTTTGTCTCTCTGTATAAACTTTAAAATAAGATTGGCAATGGCCAGGCAAGGTGGCTCAAGCCTGTAATCCCAGCACTTTGGGAGGCAGATCACCTGAGGTCAGGAGTTAGAGACTAGCCTGGCCAATATGGTGAAACCCCTGTCTTTACTAAAAATACAGGAATTAACCTGGCACTGTAGCAGTTGCCTGTAATCCCAGCTACTCAGGAGGGTGAGGCAGGAGAATCACTTGAACCTGGGAGGCAGAGGCTGTAGTAAGCCAAGATCATTCCACTGCACTCCAGTCTGGATAATAGAGTGAGACTCTGTCACACACACACAAAAAAGTAAGTTTGGTAATATCCACAAAGTAATTTGCTGGGATTTTTATTGGGATTGCACTGAATCTACAGATCAAGTTGGGAAGAACTGACATCTTAACAATATTAGATTCTTCTATATGGAATATCTCTCGATCTTTATAAGTTTTTCCTTGACGTCTTACATTAGAGTTTTGTAGTTTTCCTTATATAGGTCTTGCCTATATTTTGTTAGCTTTATACCTAATTAGTTTCTTTAGGGGCAGGGTACTAATGTAAATATTATTGTGTTTTTAATTTCAAATTCCAGTTGTTCATTGCTGATGAAAGTGAATGAATTTTATATATTGACCTTGTATCTTGCAACCTTACTATAATCACTTAGTAAATCCAAGAGCCTTTTTGTTGATTCTTTAGGATTTTTTACATAGATAATCATGTTATCTGAGAATTTATTTCTTTCTTCCCAATCAGTATACCTTTTATTTTATTTTCTTGTCTTATTACATTAGCTAGGGATTCTAGTTTGGTTTTGAAAAGGAGTGGTGAGAGGTGGCATCTTTGTCTTCTTCCAGATCTTAGTGGGAAAGTTTCTAGTTTCTCAGCATTATGAACACTGTTAACTATAGCCTTTTTGTAGATAAATTTTATCAAGTTGAGGAAGTTTACTTCTATTCCAAGTTTACTGAAAGTTTTTATCATGAATAGATGTTGAAATTTTTGCCTACATCTGTTGGTATATCATGTGAGTTTTTTTTCTTGAGCCTGTTGATGTGATGGATAGCATTGTTCTTTTAATGTTGAACCAGTCATTTGTATCTAGGATATATTATACTTCATCAGGTATATAATTATTTTTATTCATTGTTGGATTCCATTTGCCAATATTTCTTCAAAGATTTCTGTATCAATGTTTGTGAGAGGTACTGATCTGTATTTTTCTTTTATTATAATGTATAGCTTTGGTATTAGGGTAATGTTGGCCTCATAGAATGTATAGGGAAGTATTCCCTATGCCTCAAACATTCACAAGAGATTATAGAGAATTGGTACAATTTAAAAAAAAAAAGTTTTCTAAAATTAATTAGTGAATTCATCTGGGCCTAATGCTTCTGATTTGGAAGGTTTTAACTATTGATTCCATTTATTTCACAGTCATAGCACTCTTAAGATTGTCTATTCCTTCTTGTGTGAGTTTTGGCAGATTGTCTTTCAAGGAATTGGTCTACTTTATCTTGGTTATTAAATTTATGGGCATTGCATTGCTCCTAGTGTTCCTTTATTTATTTATTTTTTTAATGTCCATGGCATCTGTGTGATGTCCCATTTTTCCTTTTTTGTATTAGTCATTTGTTTCCTCTTTCTTCTTTTCTTACTTTGCTTGACTAGAGGATTTTTAATTTTATTATCTCCTCAAATAGCCAGCTTTTATTTTTATTGGTACTGCTAATTTGTTTTTTTTTTTCCATGAATTTCTGCTATAATTTTTGCTATTTATTTTTCTTTTACTTTAGAGGTAATTTCTTTTTCTAATTTCCTAAGTTGAAAGCTTAGATTCATTTTTTCTTTCTTTCTTTCTCTCTCTCTCTCTTTCTTTCTGATGGATGGGTGTTGAAATCTCAAACTTTCTTTTGTTCTTTCATTCTTTCTTGTTTTGAGACAGGGACTCGTTTTGTCTCCCAGGCTGGAGTGCAGTGGCACTATCACAGCTCACTGCAGCCTCAATCTCCCAGGCTCAAGCAATCCTCCAACATCAGTCCCCAGAGTAGATGGGACTACAGGTCCATACAGGTGCATATCACCATGCCTGGCTTTTTTTATTTTTATTGTTTTTGGTATTTTTGTAGAGACAGGGTTTAACCGTGTTGCTAGGGTTGATCTCAAACTCCTGGGCTCAAGTGATCTGCCTGCCTCAACGTCCCAAAATGCTTATTTTGCTAAGTTGTATTTTCATTTTTGTTTCTTTCAAAATAAGCTTTTTAAATTTCTCTTGAGATTTCCTATTTGATTCATAGGCTATTTATTTATTTATTTTGAGATGGAGTCTTGCTCTGTTGCCCAGGCTGGAATGCAGTGGCTTGATCTCAGCTCAGTGCAACTTCTGCCTCCTGGGTTCAAATGATTCCCCTGCCTCAGACTCCCGAGTAGCTGGGATTATAGGCACCCACCACCACATCAGCTAATTCTTGTATTTTTAGTAGAGACAGAGTTTCACCATGTTGGCCAGGCTGGTCTTGAACTCCTGACCTCAAGGTGATCTACCCGCCTTGGCTTCCAAAGTGCTGGGATTACAGGTGTGAGCCACTGCATTCAGCCTGATTCATAGGGTATTTAGAAGTGTCTTATTTAATCCTCATATAATTAGGAATTTTCCAGCTATCATTCTATTATTGAATTTTAGTTTAATTCCATTGTGGTCTGAGATTAAATATTGTATAAAATTCTTTTAAATTTGTTAAGGTGTTTTCTATTGCCCAGACATAGTCTATCATGGTGAATCTTTATGTGACCTTGAGAAGAATGTTTTCTGTTGTTGAATGAACTAGTCTATAGATGTCAATTACATCCAGTTATCTGATGGTGTTGAGTCCAACTGTCTCCTTGTTGATTTTCTTTCTGATGGGTATGTCTGTTTCTGATAGATGGGTGTTGAAATCTCAAACTATAGTAGTGGATTCATGCACTTCTTGCAGATATGGTAAATATTGCCTTACATATTTTGACAGTCTGCTATATGCATTTACATTAATGATTTTTATGTCTTCTCAGAGAATTGACCCCTTTATGGTTATGCAATGCCCCTCTCTATCCCTGATATCTTTCCTTGCTGTGAAGTCTGCTCTGACATTAGTACAGTACTCCTTTCTTTTAGTTAGTGTTAGCATGGTATATTGTTCTCCATCTATTCACTTTTAATCTATAGTGTCATTATATTTAAAAGTAGTTTCCTGTAGCAAACATATATTTGGATCTTGTTTTTTGACGTACTCTGACAATGTCTATCTTTTCATTGCATTTAGACTACTGATACTCAAAGTGATTATTGATATAGTTGGATTAACATTCACCATATTTATTACTGTTTTCTGGTTTTTGCCCTGGTTCTTTGTTCCTATTTTTGTCTTCATCTTTTTCTGCTTTTTGCAGTTTTAATTGAACATTTTGTATAATTCCATTTTTTTTATTTTCTTAGCATGTCAGTTATACTCTTTTTAAATTTTTTGATTGGATGCCCTGGAATTGGTAAAATACATTTATAACTAACCTAAGTCCACTTTCAGAAAGCACTCTATTGCTTCACAGATAATGGGAATGCTCTATAATAACAAAATAATCCTAATCCCCTCTCTCCTCTCCCTTGTATCATTGCTGTCATTTATTTTACATAAACATATGTAAGCTCATATAATCAAAAATACCATTACTATTATTATTTTGAACAAATGTTAGGTCAATTAAGAATAAGAAAATCACAAGCTTTTACTTCACTTTCACTTATTCCTTCTCTGGTGCTCTTTCTTCTTTACACAGATCCACATTTATGACCTATATCATTTTCTGTCTCTTTAAAGAACTTCTTTTAACATTTCTTGCAAGTTAGGTCTACTAGCAACAGATTCCTTCAGTTGTTGTTTGTCTGAGAAAGTCTTTATTTCTCCTTCACTTCTGAAAAATAATTTCTCTAGAGACAGAATTCTAGGTTGGCAGGTTTCTGTTTTTCTCAATAATTTAAATATTTTACTCCGTTGTCTTTTTTACATAGTTTGTGGGGAGAAATTGCATTGTTTCTAAGAAGATGTTGAATCTTTGCTTTTATACAGGTAAGTTGTTTTCCCCACTAGTTTCTTCCAATATTTTTTTCTTTTTGCTTTTCTGTAGTTTAATTTGCCTGGGTGTCAGTGGTTTTTTTGTTTGTTTGTTTGTTTGTTGTTTAGCACTTATTTTTGGGGGGGCTAGCTGAGATTCCTGAATCTGTTTTGATAGCCAACATTAATTTGAAGAAATTTTTAGTCATTATTGTTTAAAACATTTCTTTTGCATTTCTTTTGTTCCTTTCTCACTTTCTTCTCCTTGTGGTATTTCTATTATGTGTATGTTACACCTTTTGTAGTCACAGTTTTTGGATACTTTTTACTGTTTTGTTTTTGTATTGTTTTCAATCTTTTTTTCTCTTTGCTCATGAGTTTTGGAGATTTCTACTGAGATATCCTCAAGCTTAAATATTCTTTCCTGAATTGTGTTCGGTGTTCTAATGAGCCCATCAAAGACATTTTTTAAAAAAATTTGTCACGCATTTTTATCTTTAGCATTTTTTTTTTTTGGTTCTTTCCTGGACTGCCCATTTCTGTCCTCACATTTCTCATCTGTTCTTGCATGCTTTTTGCTTTATATATTGGAACCCTTGGTATTTTAATCACAGTTTTTTTTTAAATCTCTAGTCTGATAATTCTAACATCTCTGCCATATCTGAGTCTGGTTCTGATGTTCAATATCTCTTAAGTTGTGATTTTTGCCTTTTAGTGTGCTTTATAATTTTTTTATTGATACCCAGATATTATGTATTGAGTAAAAGAAATTGCTGTAAATAGGCTTTGGGATTGTGGTAAGGCATGATGGAAGAAGAAGTATTCTGAGTCTTTCAGTAATCTTCACTAGTGCATCCCAGTTTTTTCTCCTCCTTACTAGGACAGGATGACTAGAGTGAGCCGAAGTATTTCCTTTTACCCAGGTCAGTTAGGCTCTAATAAATCTCAGCAGATTGGGCTCTGGTTAAATGATTTCTCTTGAGAACAGGCCTTGTTAAGAAAAATAGAACAATCTCGTCCATTTCAAATTGGTCTCTTTTTTCCTCCTCTGATGGAAATCTTGAAGAGATTTTTTTCTCCAATATTCACTGTGAGATCCAGGTCAAGCTCCTGGTTATAAAACTCACAAAGATATGACAGCCACATTATTAATGAGTCCCCCTGGAGTTTATAACTCTCAAAGTTGCCTACACTGAAGCCTTCAGCAATTCATTAATACAGTTGAGATTTTCCTGCCCTCCCCGTGCATTATGCAATTCTGATGGTAAATGGGAAAAATGCATCAGCAATTTCCTAAAAAGAACATGGTAAACTGAGTCTTGTGCCTCTTAAGAACAAGAGTCTGGGTCACCCTACCAGTTAACCTGGACTAATGGAGTTGCAAGCCAAAGATGAAAAGAATGTAGAATGATGAGTAGAGGAAGGAATAGGTGAGTACCAGTTGAAGCTTCAAGCTCAGTTGGAATAGCAGAGGCATGAACAAGAATCCCAAAGGAGCTATTCACAGAATTTATATGAACCAAGTCAATCTGAGCAGTTTAAGGGGTAGACTACGATGAATCACCTAGATTATGCTTTAGTACTGAAGAACTCATGTCCCCAGTTCCTGACACTGCAAACTGAGACCCTCTCCAAAGATTTCCCATGACTGAAGAGACGTTCCCTTTTCTCAAAGGCAGCACACATTCAACAAGTAGTTGATGCAGGGCTATAAAGACATGGTCCCCCTTTCCCACGTCAGAACTAACTTTCAGGGCCATTTCATCTCCAGAGCACCCATGGGGATTGGCTGAAGCTTTTGTTGAGACCTCATTGTAATCCAACTTCTTCCTCTGTCCTACCTCACTTTCTTTATATTTCTATTCTGAGTATATTTTTTGAAAATATTACTGGGGAAACTGGCTTTTAGCAGTCACCCATGTTTTGTTTTGGTATGTGAAAAAGACTAAACACAGGTCTCTTTATGTTCAGACAAGCCAATATAAGGCTGTTTCCATTTTATGATTTCTGTAAATTGAATCTGAAACCTGGAATTTTGTGATCATGCATGCAACAGGAGGATTCTCATAGTATAATTTAAACAGACGTCTATGTAATCTGAGTACCTCAGACAGATGTTTGTTCAACTTACTGCTGGCCACTCCTGATGAAAAAGAAAACGCTGGTTTACAATTCTGGGCATTGCAGATGAGGGTGCTATTAGGAAAGAAGTAGTAAAAAGACTAAGACATCTGGAAGAGGCAAATGATTTTAACCAGGCTTAAATAACCAACCCCTTTTGAATGAGAAAAATTTGATTGAAATTACTAAAGTTGGCCAGGCAGGGTGGCTCATGCTTGTAATTCCAGCACTTTGGGAGTCTGAGGCGGGTGGATCACCTGAGGTCAGGAGTTCGAGACCAGCCTGACCAACATGGCTAAACCCCATCTCTGCTAAAAATACAAAAATTAGCCAGACATGGTGGCTCATGTCTATAATCCCAGCTACTTGGGAGGCTGAGGCAGGAGAATGACTTGAACCCGGGAGGTGGATATGCAACAGTGTTTCACCATTGTTGGCCAGGCTGGTCTTGAACTCCTGACCTCAAGTGATATGCCCGCCTCTGCCTCCCAAAGTGCTGGGATTACAGGTGTGAGCCACCGCGCCAGGCCCAATATTTCTTCTCCCACATTTTCTCTTACAAAAAGACCCACTAAATATAGGCAGAAGAACTGGGTGGAATCCAGAGGTGAATATGTTTAAAAATTAAGTTCTTAGTCCTTTTTAACTTAAGATTCAAAAGTAAAACACAGAATTGAAATATGTTTTCTTTGATTCACAGAACAAGTTAGGACTCTAGGGTTCCCAGACACAACACACTGATAGAGGCAAGATGTAGCTGACTGAAAAAGTCAAGCATTTCAATCTTATATAACATCTCCATATAGACATAGGTTCATTCTCCTAGGTGAGAAGTCTCTTGCCCCTAACCCAAATCACAAAAAAACTGTGGGGTTAAACCAGGAGGAGAGATGCTGGTAATATGCGGGAAAGACAAGAAAAGAGGTAGAATGAGAGTGGATTCTGTGTTAAAATATAAACATGCAGCCTGAACTGTTTATAAATTCTAATGAATTTTAACGTAAGTCAATGGACCTCATTATCAACCTACATAACATGAATGCCCGAAAGTAATATTACACAAGACTAAGCAGGAAGTTTTCTAACTTAGTGCTGCTTCAGATGGAAGCATGAACAAAGTATCTTTTTTTATATATGTGTATGTTTAGGGTATAGGGGTGGTTTATCAGAAGAAATTAGAATAGAGAGGCTGAAGGAAAAAATACAAATGTGGGCAACAGAGCCATTTGAAGAACTGACTGAGGACAGGAAAAAGAGATAAAGAGATGACCCAAAATGGAGGGTCCAAAAGATAAGAGGTAGGAACCTATTAGAATAAAGGCCAGTAAGCTGGTGTTGGATCACAGGCACCCATCAAGCTGGTGAGCAGGCGTGCCTGAGCTCACAGGCATATAACCCTACCAAAATCCACATGGTCCAGGCCCAGAGAGATATTGTCCTTAAATATAGGCAAAATGGGAATTCCAATATTTGTTTGCAAAAATATTTAGAGGGATTCTAGTACATTATGTATTCACAGCAGTTCTTAATAATATCTGATCCTCATTTTTCTTTCATCCCCAGCAACTCTCAGATGCTTTCTTTCCTTCCCAGATGAATTCAGCCTATCTTGCTACCTGATTACCTCCCACCTACAAACAGCATCTTCCCCCATTAAATAATCCCCTTAGTTGCTCAACACTTAGAGGTTAATTTTCTTTTTTTTTTTTAGAAGGAAAAAAAGGAAGAAAGAAAGAGAGAAAGAAAAAAAAGAATGAAGAAGAGGAAGAAAAAGGAAGAGAAAGAGGGAGAGAGAAGGGGAGTATTGCTTTATTGCCCAGGCTAGAATGCAGTCTAATAAAGGGAATTGAAAACCTCTTTTATGCTAATAATTGTGCTTAACAATGGAGACAGGAAGGAATAAGGGAAGAAAATAACAAACAAGCAGCCAACCAATATTTCATTTAAACCTATGAAATGCTATGCAATTATTGAGGGTGATTTACTTCCAATTATGTAGTCACTTTTGGAATAGGTGTGATGTACTGATAAGAATGTATGTTTTGTGTATTTGAAGTGGAGAGTTCTATAAATGTTTATTAAGTTTACTTGTTCCGGGTCTGAGTTCAATCCTGGATGTCCTTGTTAATTTTCTATCTCGTTGATCAGTCTAATATTGACAATGAGATGTTACAGTCTCCCACTATTATTGTGTGGGAGGCTAAGTCTCTTTATAAGTCATTAAGAACTTGTCTTATGTATCTGGGTTTTCCTGTATTGGGTGCGGTTAATTTTCTTAAAAGAATCTGCACAGGCTGGGCGTGGTGGCTCCCAGTACTTTGGGAGGCCGAGGCGGGCGGATCACAAGGTCAGGAAATAGAGATCATCCCGGCCAAAAATCCCGTCTCTACTAAAAATACAAAAAAATTAGCTAGGTGTGGTGGCGCCTTCCTGTAATCCCAGCTACTTGGGAGGTTGAGGCAGGAGAATACTTGAACCAGGGAGTCAGAGGTTGCAGTGAGCTGAGAATGTACCACTGCACTCCAGCCTGGATGACAGAGTGAGACTCCATCTCAAAAAAAGAAAAAAAAAAAAGAATCTAAGAATCTGCACACACATATTTGTCCTTTGTCTCTTCAAGGCCAGTTGTCTGTGGTGGAGGAAGTGTTGTGAATCTCCTAATCATTAATTTTGTCTCCTCGTACTAGTTTTCAGCAAGGTTTAGCTGGAGATTTTATTCCTTTTGCAAGAACCTTACCACCTAGGATTGGCCCTAATGGCCTGAGGCATCCATTTTAAGCAATGAATTAACTTATCTCCTATGCATCTGGAGTGGCACCCACGATCTACCATTCTTGGGAGAACTGAGAAAATAGTCACTCAAACCCTGTCTGCACAGACTAATTCTCTTATGGAACTAGTTGAGAACTAGGGTAGCTATTGTATACAACCTTCATCTGCTCTCTAAAACAGCCAGATGAAGGTTGTATATAATAGCTACCCTTCATCTGTCCTCTAAAACAGCCTAGTTTTAGAGAGCAGATGAAGGTTGTATACAATAGCTACCCTACAAGATCCATATCTAGGAGTTATGATTATCAAGTTTCTCACAATCCTGAGTGCCTGACCCAGTGAAGAGCATTAAATAAAGAACTGAGGCCAGGCACGGTGGCTCACGCCTGTTATCCCAGCACATTGGGAGGCCAAGGCAGGTGGATCTCCTGAGGTTAGGAGTTCGAGACCAGCCTGGCCAACATGGTGAAACCCCATCTCTACTAAAAATGTAAAAATTTGCCAGGTTTGGTGGTCCCAGCTACTCAGGAAGCTGAGGCATGAGAATCACTTGAACCTGGGAGGCAGAGATTGCAGTGAGCTGAGATCACGCCACTGTATTCCAGCCTGGGCAACAGAGTAAGACTCAGTCTCACATACACACACAAAAAGACTTGAAAGAATAAATAAATGACCCAGGACTGGTGATTTTATCTAGATAAACAAGCCATAAAAGTCAGAGTTCTAAAGTAAATGGATAACAGAGAATATCTAAAAAATTTCACTTGTACTTCAACCTGTGCCAAGAAAGTTTTTAATGAACACCTTCCTCGTATTAAACCATGGCCACAGTGTACTCTATTGTTCCCTTTCTCTGCAGAAAGGTTTAGTTGTGCACCTGGACAGCCTGACTGTATGAGCTGGAACACAGTGTGTGCTATCAGACAAGGGACACGTTCCAGAGAAGAGAGCAGGAGAAAACCCCAAACTGAAGTGTTTGCTTCTGATAGATACTTGTTCTATTTTTACTCTGGAACCCAGCACATGAGGTTAGGGTGAGGTCAATGTCTGGTATCATGACATTTCTAAACCAGTCACTGCGTGCTGTTTCACCTCAGCTATCAACGACTTCCTGTTGTTTCATTTGTCAGATGCAGTCTGATAAGCCCAAGGTGAGCCGTGTCCTGTTTGTCGTCTCTGATATATGGGAATCCATCTTCATACAGGATGCTGTGGTGTGTAAAACAAACCACAGTGAAACAGTTAAGGAGTTGCTGCAGTGTTTTAAGCTTCTGTATTTTGCAGCGTTCTCTCACCACAATTTGGAGTCAAGGCAATGGATATTCCTTAACCTTCTCCTTGCTCTACTCCCCTATTAGCCTGTGAATTCTTAAACCTTCAGCACAACAGGGACCTGCAGGAGGTGCCACACCTGGGCTCTTGATCAGATTCAACAACATCAGTAATTACAGAAGCAGAACGTTAAGTAAAAGGAAGGGCGATAAACAATGGGATCCTGGAAGGTGGCCAGTTCCTTGGCCTTGATTCTGTGCTTACCACAGTATAACTCTAATAACTGAACACAGGCGGGGCAAAAAAGGCCCAAGCTGCCCAACAGGGTCTCCAAGCAGCTGCTAGCCTGTAAGGTCAAGTAGGGCAATATGTTCAGACTTTCCAGAAAGTTCTACGTGTGTGGAAAAAAAAGTCCCACATACCACACTTTTCAAAAAGTGGAATAGGCTACAGCTTAATAAACGAGTTCCAGCTGTTTAAAATTAGACTGCTAAAAGAAATTCCATGTAAGAATATTCTCTGGGGCTATCACATTTTCATTAAATTAGAACCTGGATAATTCCTTCACTTAAAGTATTGACCTCTCCAAATTGAAGGCTGAGATAGTTCTATATAGGCATATTGTTATAAATCGATATGCTTATCGTTGATAGGCATATTGGTTGTAGTAATGCCATCTCCATTACTTAAATTGCTTTCATTACTTAGTTTTAAAGTTGTGTGTTTTTAAAAGTGAAATGCTTGCATTTCCACACAGAAGACAATGACCACACTAAAACCATTTGACTCATGGGAAACAGAGTGGAAACTGGAAGAATTTTGAACCAGCATTTAGGAATCTGGGTGATGATTCCCATTTTACTATTTGTCATTTTCATGCACTTGGAAAACTCTCTTCAGCTCTTCTGTTCAAGTACAATACTGAAATTATGTGTATGGAACATCACGGTTGCTCAAGTCCATCCTAGCTCTCAAATTGAGAATGCCGTAACTTTTTTGGTATGAACCATATTTTAGATATACGTCTTAATAACAAACAGACACATATAACTTGGCCTCTTAAACTGGGGTAGGGGTTTTTTCTAGATATAGTTCATCCTTCTTCTAGGACTTTTTCATGTCTATTTAATGCAATAAAGTGACAAGATCCTTTCTAGTTTCTATTTCCCTTGTGTTAGAATCTGACCTTATGGTGATATTGGTCTCTTCTAATTACAAAACCCACCACTCTTAAATTGATGCATTTTTTGACACATTGAAAAGTATCCATTCTTATTCCTCTGCCATTTAGGGATACTTCAGTGGGAAAGTTTAAGGGGAATAGATCTAAGAAAATCTAGCATGTCTCTTCTTTGGAATACAAAAGGACTTACTTAATACAAAATATACATATCCATTTTGCTCAACAATATAGATAACTTGCATTATAAGCTTCTGTCTGAGTATGTATTTTTAAGTCCTTGGAGTTCTCTCTGCCATCGAGCTTTTTACTGCCTGCTCACTTGTGCTGTTTGTCTCTTTGATATCTCCCCTGCTGCACCATCTCAGAGCCTTATAAGGCTATCCTGATCCTGGCAAGAGATTAAATGTTTCTTTTGCAATATTTTTCATCTTTGCCAAAGCAATTATCATTAGTTTAGGAAAAGTGTTGCCCAAGTTTTTCCATATACTATCAGCAAGATCAATTAATAGTATTTATAAATTGTATGATTTACTTCAGTTTAATTTTGTGAAAATGAAACTAGCAAGGATTTCAAATCTTTCTTTAGCTATAATAATAAAAAAAAGATGTATCTTTGTGCACACACAGAGTTTCATGCACAATATAATTCTTAGAACAAACAAAAAAAATTATCCTGAGATAAAGAGATAATTCCTGAAGGGAACAGAATAGGAAGATAAATATCACCAGGAATTTGGCCTTTCCTTCACTGTCTAATTTCTGGCATACAATAACTTTATCTAAAAATGGCATGCAAGCTTTCTCTAAAAAAAAAAAAAAAAAAAAAGTTTTGTTTACAGAATGCCAGAATAGGTCTGGTTTCCCTTTCAATTGTTTCTCCTTCATATCAATGAAGCTTGGGTCACAGATTTCACGTGGCCTGTTCTTTGTTTGGAGAACAACGCTGGCACACTAGGTGTGGAGACTAAAGGAGAGAGGAGACTAGAGAACAGAGCCAGCTTCCCTCTGAGTCAGACACTGAAGGGCTGTGGGAAAGGGAGCTGGCCTCCAGGGCCTTCCGATCTGACCACTTTTTCAAGCCACTCCTTTTTCTTGCAGGAAGGAGGAGGCCGAGCCCTCTTGCCACCAGAGAAGATCAATCAGGATCCCTCTGAGGCAGGGACAGCCACATATCCTAGCCTGCCAAAGACACAGGATGAATTTCAAAGGAACAGATATGGCAAGTCACCAACAAATAGATCCATATGTTGTTGTTGTTGTTTTACAGTGAAAATGGCTTATTTTTTTTAATTGAAAAACTACCACATGCTTATTATGCAAAATTCAGACAACACATAAAAAGGCAAGCAGTGGAGGCAAGATTTGAACCTAGGCAGCCAAGCTCCAGGGTTTAAGATCTTTACTCTGTAGTAGTTAGTTACTACTGCCTCTCGGATCTTTCCAGAATTAAATAAGAGCTCCAAGCTACTATTTGAATCACAGTTTGGTGAAAGACAGGAAGTGAATTTTTTAGAACCTGGAGATCTGGCAATGAAGAACTGGCTTATAAACAGAGTTTAATAATAATGGCTCACATGCTTATCAGATGAAAGGCATTATACCACAATAATATGTATGTGTATGTGCACATACACAGTGTGTGTAAGAAATCTCATTTAATCCTCACAATAATCTGTCAGTTACAGTTTACTCTCACCAATCTACAGACATGGCACCTGCAGCTCACAGTTTTAAACAATTTTCTAGAATTACAAAGCTTATACTCTGTAATAATGAAGTTAGGACTGGGATCTGTCTGACCAGATTCCCAACACTTCATATGAATTTGTTCAGTGTCAAAGGTATGCAGGTATTATGAAAAAGAAAAAAAATACAGAAAAGAAAAAATCACAGATCATCTCCCCTACAATGTGCGATAATGACTGAGCACCAGGACACCTGGGTTTCAATCCTAAGGTAGCCATTAATGGATCACATGATGGGCAAATCACGCAGTTTCTGTACTTTGGTTTCCCATTGAAATTAGTGGGATGTGATAGGTTAGTGGTTCTTAATTGTTGGTGATCATAAACCATTTCCATCAATTCAATGAACTCTCCCTCCAGAAAAATGTATAAATGAGCATAAGACATAAAACTGCATTCAATTCAGTAGTGACATCCTAGTATATATTTATTGTCAGGACTTCCCATTGAAATGCAATGTGATTGAGTGCAAAGGACTCTATGTTTTTCCTGTCTATATCCCCAGCTACTAGAGCACTACTTGGTACATCATAGGCTCTGGAGAACTATCAATTGAATGAATACATAGATGAGGGCTCCTGGTCTCCTTGAAATTGACCCATCCTCAACCCAGTTAAAAAAACCATAGATTGAATTATTTATGAGATCCCTTTTGGTTCTGAAAGATCTAAGCTTCAACCAAATGAAATAGCCAAACGCCTTTTTTTGGCCAGTAATAACGAAAATTACATGTGCTTCAACCTAATACGTTAATTTGCAATTTTACCAACTTGTCTAATAGTGAGCATGCACATGTGCACTATCATACACGGCACTATTAGTGTTAGTCCTGCTTATCTGTGACAGCTGTTACTTACCTTGCATTTACCACATGATAAAACCCAGGCAAACAGATAAATGTGAAGTATTTCCTGCTTCTTGGAAACTGCCTGTGAATGCAAACAAAGTCCCTTTCTGTTTAAGGTACAGTTCAGTTGTACTTTCTTCTTAAATTACATAATTTCAAATTTATCAGGATTTAAATATTTCAATGTTTTCTTAATGAGTTAGCAACTAAACAGATTACAATTGAATTTAATATAAGGAGGTCAGTGATATGGTTCGGCTCTGTGTCTCCACCCAGATCTCACCTTGAATTGTAATCCCCATAATCCCCACATGTTAGGGGCAGAACCAGATAGAGGTGACCAGATCATGGAGACAGTTTTTCCCATGCTGTTCTCCTGATAGTGAATGAGTCTCATGAGATATGATGATTTTATAAATGTCTGGCGTTTCCCCTACTTGCACTCACTCTGTCCTGCTGCCCTGTGAAAAAGATGCCTGCTTCTCCTTTGCCTTCCATCATAATTGTAAGTTTCCTGAGGACTCTCCAGCAATATGGAACCATGAGTCAATTAAACCACTTTCCTTTATAAATTACCCAACCTCAGGTATTTCTTCATAGCAGTGTGAGAACTTACTGATACAATAAATTGGTACTGGGAGTGGGGTGCCACTGTAAAGATACCTGAAAATGTGGAAGCAACTTTGAAACTGAGTAACAGGCAAAGGTTGGAACAGTGTAAAGGGCTCAGAAGAAGACAGGAAAATGTGGGAAAGTTTGGAACTTCCTAGAGACTTGTTAAATGGTTTTGAACAAAATGCTGATAGTGATATAGACAATAAAGTCTAGGCTGAGGGGATCTCAGATGGAGATGAGGAACTTGTTGGGAACTGGAGTAAAGGTAACTCTTGTTATGCCTTAGCAAAGAGATTGGTAGTATTTTGCCTCTGCCCTAGAGATGTGTGAAACTTTGAACTTAAGAGAGATGATTTAGGGTATCTGGTGGATGAAATTCCTAAGCAGTAAACCCTTCAAGAGAAAGCATAAAAGTTTAGAAAATTCACAGCCTGACAATGTGATAGAAAAGAAAACTCATTTTCTGGGGAGAAATTCAAGCCAGCTGCAAAAATTCGCTTAAGTAACAAGAAGCCAAATGATAATCATCAAAACAATAAGGAAAATATCTCTCCATGAAAGGCATGCTAGAGACCTTCATGGCAGCCCCTCCCATCACAGGCCTGGAGGACTAGAAGTGAAAAATGGTTTTGTGGGCCAGGCCCAGGACTCCCCTGCTCTGTGCAGCCTCAGGACATTGTATCCTGTGTCTCATCTGCTTCAGCTCTAGTTAAGGCTAAAAGGGACCAAGATACAGCTTGGGCTGTGGCTTCAGAGGGTTCAAGCCCCAAGTCTTGGCAATATCCATGTGGTATTGAGCCTGTGGGTGCACAGAAGTCAAGAATAGAGGTTTGGGAATATCTGCCTAGATATCAGAGGATGTATGGAAACACCTGGATGTCTCTCAGGCAGAAGTTTACTGCAGGGGTGGAGTTCTCATGGAAAACTTCTGCTAAGGCGGTACAGAAAGGAAATGTGGGGTCTGAGTCCCCACACAGAGTCCCCACTGGGGCACTGCCTAGTGAGTTGTGAGAAGGGGGCCACCATCCTCCAGACCCCAGAATGATAGATCCACTGACAACTTGCACAGTGCATGTGGAAAAGCTGCAGGCACTCAACACCAGCCCATCAAAGCAACTGAGAGGGGGCTGTACCCTACAAAGCCACGGGGGTGGAGGAGCCTGAGGCCATGGGAGTCCACCTCTGGAATCAGCATGACCTGGATGTGAGACATGGATTCAAAAGAGGTCATTTGGTAACTTTAAATTTTAATGACTTCCCTATTGGATTTCAGATTTACACGAGGCCTGTAACCCCTTTGTTTTGGCCAATTTCTCCCTTTGGACTGGGAGTGTTTACCCAATGCCTGTACCCTCATTGTATCTAGGAAGTAACTAACTCACTTTTGATCTTATAGGCTCACAGGCAGAATGAATTAGCCTTGTCTCAGATAAGTCTTTGGACTGTGGAATTTAGAGTTAATGCCGAAATGAGCCAAGGCTTTGGGGAACTGTTGGGAAGGCATCATTTGTTTTGAAATGTGAAAGGACATGAGATGTAGGAGGGGCCAAGAGTGTAATAATATGTTTTGGCTCTGTGTCTTCACCCAAACCTCACCTTGAATTGTAATCCCTGTGATCCCCACATGTCGAGAGTGGGACCAATTGGATCACGGAGGCATTCTACCCCATGTTGTTCTCATGATAGTGAGTGATCTGATGGTTTTATAAGCATCTGGCATTTCCCTGTTTGCACTCACTCCATCCTGCCGCCCTGTGAAGAAGGTGCCTTCTTCTCCTTTGCCTTCTACCATGATTGTAAGTTTCCTGAGGCCTTGCCAGCAATGTCTAACTGTGAGTCAATTAAACCTCTTTCCTTTATAAATTACCCAGTCTTGAGTATTTCCTCATAGCTGTGTGAGAACAGACTAATACAATCAGACTTCCAAAATAATTGTTAAAATGAGAAAACAGTGGCTAACCAGAAGCAAAGCTTTTTAAAATGCATGCCAAGCATAAACTTTGGGTGAAAGTGTAGAATCACTATCCTATTGTGTGACTTCTGTGTTTGATCATAAACATCAGGTTTAGCATTTATTCAGCATTCCAGGTATTCTGTGACCTCCAGTTCCACTACTCAAGCATTGCGTATTATGATTTTTTTTTAACAGAATTTCTTTATATTGCCCAGGCTGGCCTCAAACTCCTTGGCTCAAGTGATCCTCCTGCCTTAGCCTCCTGACTATCTGCGACCACAGGTGATGCCACCATGCCCAGCTCTACAAATTTTTAGAGGCATCAAAAGATATCTACTGTAGAAGACTCTTGGTATTAAAAATTAAAAATTTTTAAATTAAAATCACTGAAACAAATAGTATACACTCTGAGTTAACTTGATGTAGGATAATGATTGTGATAGTATTTCTAAAATATACTGTGGAATATGTTGCCTAATTAAGTCTTACTTATTATTTACATATGGCAATGGCAATTTATTTAGATTTGTGAGGAAAAAAAATGACAGTATATCAAAGTTCTGACACGTGCTAAGACTACTCCTGCCCCTTCTTAACCATAAAAATTTAATGCATGGTGTTTCAGTGAGACTTCCACTAGTCTCCAGCTAAACTTTCTTCTTTTAAAACATTGTTTTAGAGAAGTTTCCATTAAGATGGGTTGAGGTAGAAGTAAGATTAAAATAATAAACAAAAAAAACTGTATGCAGAAGCATGTCAATGCTTGCCAAATAAAAGAAGAACAGAAATGTGATATGAATAGTGTAACCTTTAGCATGTATTCCCCTAAACCATTCCTACTGTCTGCTATATTCATTATCAAGTTCCAAGTGGGGGGAAAAAAAGGAAAAGATTTTGTTGCCTTGCTCTATTAGCTGCGTTTTTGAAATAGTTGGCTTGTCCATTGCTAGTTGAAAGTGTCCAAAATATGATAGAATTGGATGAAAGAAATGAATATTTGAATCCTAAAGCAATTCACATTCCTGAATGGGGTGTGTGTGTGTGTGTGTGTGTGTAAGAGAGAGGGTACTAAGACAAAAATTAAATATGTTTATTCAATTAATCTAGTAAATAATAAAATTATCAAAAAATACTGAATAAAAAGGCACAGGGAAAACAAAAGATTATCTAACCCAGAATTACCAACTTTAGTTGTCTTTCTTTAATTCTTTATAGATGCTCCCCTATCATTCAGTCATGGAGAGGTAAGTCTGAATTTATTTTCTAAGAAGCTAGATCTTATTAACATACCATGTAACTTACTTCAAGGTAGCTTTTTCTAAAAACAGTATTACTACCATGCAGTCTTAAGTACCCATGCCCTGGGAACACTTAGAGGGAATGAGACGATTGGGGGAAAGAAGATGGAGATCAAATCTACTTGAAAGAAATACGTCATGAGGAAACTTGAAACTATTGAATACAGAGAAGTTTGAGAATCTTTCTTAATCTAAATTATTTTTTCTATATTTATCGCCTTTTATCACTGGTAATGTGATTTTCTGTACTAAATAAAGGTAAATGTAAGTATTATGTTTAGAATTTAATTGTGTATTTCCTCAAGGAAATGCCTTTCTTTCTTTTTCTTTTTCTTTTTTTCTTTTCTTTTCTTTCTTTTTTTTTTTTTTTTTTTTGAGACAGAGTCTCACTCTGTCACCCAGGCTGGAGTGCAGTGACACAATCTCGGCTCACTGCAACCTCTACTTCCCAGGTTCAAGTACTTCTCCTGCCTCAACCTCCTGAGTAGCTGGGACTACAGGTACATGCCACCGTGCACGGGTAACTTTTGTATTTTTAGTAGAGATAAGGTTTCGTCACGTTGGCCAGGCTGGTCTTTAACTCTTGGCCTCAAGTGATCTGCCTGCCTCTTCCTCCCAAAGTGCTAACATTATAGATGTGAGCCACCATGCCCAGCTGTGGAAATGCCTTTCATAATAGAGAGTAGAGTTTAGATTGTAAAATTATTAACTACTTTAATGGGGTTTGTGTTACCAAGTGTCTTAAAAACCAGTGGTCTAGAATTCATTTCTAACCTATACTCCTACTTCTCTCTGTTCTTTTTAAGTATGTGAAGATTCTGACGAAATACAATAAAGTGAATTATTTTTTGGACTGTATCAACGTTAAAATTATGAAAATATTGAAAGGAGAAGAAAGAGGAAAAAAAGAAGAGTAAAATATAGGAGATTTCCTCGCCGCCCCCCTCCCCACCCCCCGCTTTATTAAAGAGAGCCACAAAAACCATGAAGGTGTGTTTTTATGAGGTCATATGAGAGAAGGAAGAAAAAGTGTGAGAAAATTTAACATTTGCAAATTGGAAGCAGAAGCTGGAGGCCATCTGGAGCAGCAATGTCCCTCTTCATTACCTTATCTCCCAATACGAAAGGAAGCAGAAACAAAAGCCAGGGTTTCTCCCTGATCAGTAGCCAGAAAACCAGCTATAAAGGAGAAAAGATACAACTACCCTGGAGGAAGATGTAAAAGATTTCTACTACATTGAGGAGAAAGGTTACTGATCAGTGCACTGTGGTTTACATTATTTAAAATGTCTCAAATATATCAAAGAAAGCAAGGGGAGAGTAAGGAATGCTAAAACAGAAGTATCGTAGACGAAATACTAAAACTTAAATATATTTGATCCTCATTTGACCTAATGAATAGTAAAATTATAAAGAGGTAATAAATAAAAGGGCAAATTAAAAAAATAGAAATAAAAGAGAAACAGAAAGCATCATTAAGTCTTTTCCTCACCATCAGAAGGTAAAAACTATAAAGAGGAAAACAGAGTCTCAGACAATGAAATGGCAAAATAACCTTCAACTTGAAACTGCAAAACTCCATCGCAGAAAGCATCTCAGATTACATTAGAAGAATGTCTTTGCTGGTTGCCTGCAATGGTTCCAGGCTCAGATTGTCATAAAGATTCATAGGAAAAGTTTGTTTCTCTTCCCCAGATCATGACAGTCAAGATAAAACAATGCCTTTGAGACTTTTATCAAAATAGTGAACCACAGCAGCCACTAAACTCTCTAATTTAGAGATTAGAATCACCCGAGGAGCTACTAAGGATCTAATTCACATGATCCCTCCTTGCCAGGGATGCTATTTCATTATCTGAGAAAGAGGCCCAGGGATTCACATTCTTAACTGGTATCTAAGGTGATCCTAGAACAGGGGGCTCCTGAATCTCACCTTGAGAAGCACTACATTCGAAGTTGCTATAGTAATCTCTTGGTGCTTATGCCGCCCTGGGTAGGTTGTGTTGGTGAACCTAAGGAATGTTAGTCTGTTCCCTTAAAAAAAGAGTGAGCACAAGTCTAGTATTTGCATAAAGAAAAAAATGTAAGGTATTTCTCGGCAACCTGTGCAGCTACTGGCAGACCTTCTCCCTGCTAAAGCCAGATATTTTGCAAAATTCACCAGACTACTATTTTCTGAGGTTCAAAGGAATAGTGTGCTTTGAAAGCCATTTTCAGATGACTTCTTAAGATGCTATAAAAACAATCTATGTAAGTATATATTTAAGTACATTGTTTTAAAGGCAAAATATATGCTACTTGTTCAAGTCACCACATGAGATTTTCAGTACCATATACTGGCTTGATTTGAATGAAAATTTCTGGAAACATGATCTCAGATTACCTTCAAATAATTAAAATCACAAAGGAAAAACTGGACAGTCCTACCTCTGTTTCAAATTTACTTGTTTCTGATGACACTCATCTTTCTACATTTTCTTGCTGTTTTATGCCCCTGGTTTTCTAGTAAGCTCTTCTAAAGCACAGTGGGCTGTTACAGGCATTTAGGTTTGTGAGAGTATCAGTACATTATCAACCACAGATCAAAACCCCCAGATAGCAGTCTTGCTTTACTGACTTAAAAGGAACTTGTAATAAAAAGCCCCTTTTCAATAGGGGTTTCTGTGTGTTACTTTCTTCAGCACTATTAAGGTATATTATTTGGTCTCAGGTTAATCTACCTTTTTAGAGACCAAATATGACTTTATTTTCACTCTGCTGTGTTTTTTCAATTATGAGATCTTACAGTGTTTGTGCTAGCCCTCCATGTTGTATTGAATGCTCAATGACAGATATTTTCTATAAAATAAAATAAAATATGAAATATCACTAGACTAATTAGGTCTTTGTTTTGCTGTGGCCATGATGGCCCATCCAGACTTTTCAGTCTTGGTTTAATATCAGATGTGTTAATGCATTTCTTATGTTGTTATTGAAACAGTGGATCACAGTCAACACTTTTGGGAGAATCTGAGGTTTATATTTATATGATAATTTTGCATGTTACTTAACATCACTCTTCATTTTTCTTATGTCCCATTCATAGTAACTGCAGCAAGTGTTTAGCCTAGATTTTCTGAGATAGTCTTAATATTAAATATTTTTCTCCTGTTTTCAGACTCTTTATTATAGTGTCAAGACAGTGATGGCAAATTTTTCTTTGGAAAATGTAATTACAAAGTCCATACATACTTCAGAAATGACTGGCCTAATTTGAGTATTTCTGGGGGCAACCTTCTTTTTACTCCTTCTCCCATTCTTGAGATCTGTTAGTATAGTGACTTGTAGAGATTGGCATTGACCTTAATGCTCAAGGCCTTGGGAAGCTCTTGCTCTGTAAATAACATCATCTGTTTCCTGCCTCTGCAAGAGGATATTTTCCGCTGAATAGACTGTGCCTTGGTTTCAAGGCTCTCTTATCTCTTGGACATGTGTCTGCTGCTGCTCTCCTGGCAGTTTTTCTAACTGTGACCTGGAATTGACTTCTGTTTTATACCTATTCTCTTGCTCCTCTTACTCAGCCACAATCTCTTGGTTTAGATCATCAGGATTTTTTTCCACCTCTGTTACTCTGGCCCTTCTGGTTCAAACTTTTAGTCTTAAAAACCAATAGCATCCTGACTTGTGACTCAGCCCAACCCCATCACCTGCTTTCAAATTCTCCTCCATACTAACTCCCACCCATAGACTTTCTCATGCTCTCTCTAACTACACAAAACCCATTTCCTTCCTTACAGCTTCTGTTCCAATCTTTGGTTTTTCTCTTCTCTGCCACTGCCTGTATGTTTCCCTGATGAATTTCTGACCATTGAGGTGACAAGTAACAGAAGCAGAGATCCACTAAGAAATGAGCATTAAAGAAGAAATACATGTAAACCTGAGAAAAATGTTGATACTGAATTTTGAGAACTCAGCTTCCAAAGATGGGTGCCATACATTAATACATTTAGCTTTTTTCATACATAAACCAATTTAATTATTTTAATTCATTCATTAGTGAAAAGAAATACCAAGTTAGTAAAAGAACTTGTAAAGTCAACTGACTTGAAAGATTTTCTAAAACCAAATTTTGCAGGCAATTTGATCAGAATCGCAAACTTGTTTGAACATATGGCCCAGTCTCAAAAAATATATACATATGATAGCCAAGAGCCTGATATGTTTTTTAAACAAGTAAGTGTTAGACAAACTTATTAGCCATCAATAATAATCCAGGTACTTGCCAACTTTTCTAATTGTGAATACATTCCTATGTGTATATACTGTTATTTTATAACTTTTTATTTCCCAACAATATCTAGCCTGTCCTGTAGTTCATGCCAAAAACACTAATGCCAGCTCCCCTTATTTCACATACCAATATGGTTTTTCAGTAGCTGTCTGCCAAAACACAAGGTGACTGTAGAAATAAAGACGCTATTTCCAATGAGATAAACCACTCGTATCAATAAAGAAATAAATTGCACTCAGAATTAATAAAGAAAAAAATCAATCACCTGGCCTTTTACGTAGTCTGCAGAATACATTGGTTTCATTTGAAATGTATGTTTTTGGACTAGGGCTTTCTCTGGAAGGCTAGAGCTTTAAGAAGCTACTAATATGGTAGTTGAAGTTATGGGGTAGATAATATTTCCAAGAGATACTCATTGCTTGGCATTAAATTCAGTATTTCATTGGTAGGAGATAAATTTAAAACAGGTAGGATCTTTTGCAGTCTCCTAAAATCACATTACTCAATTATCCTAATTGAGGCCAACTCTCGAAGTTGAAACATCTGTATGTACAAGCCTTTGCACACACACAAGTGCACACGTATTTATGCACGTGTACATGTGTGCACAAATACACACACAAATTACATGAATCGTTTGAATTACTTATACACATAAAAAAGTATGGCATATACATAAGACTACAGAACAGAGAGGCAAAGCCAAGCCATCGTAAATATGGGTAAAGAAGGGTAAGCATTTGTTGAAATCCCTGTGGTAATCATGCTTGAAATGTTGGGGTAACAGAAGAACCAAAAATAAATAGCCCTAAATATTATGAATCTTTTTATTTGCTCTGTGGATACCAAACACACGTGCACACACACACACACACACACACACGGCTCTACAACTGTGTTCTTAGCTGAACATAGATATTTAATGGTCTTAGCCCCTAGTAAAAATGTATATGGTTAAAATCTATCCCTGGCACTTCAGAAATATGGAGCTGAAAGTGCCTAGAAGTCATTTAACCTAAATATTAACTTTACAGATAAGAAAACCAACATTCAATAAGATGAAATGATATCTCAAATCTCACACAGGCCATTGCTTCCTCAATCAATGTGACATTTTTCTCTTGATGACAGGAAGCATCTGTCTTTTGGGATTTTTCCTAGGGTGAAAGCTGCATCTGAGTTATTTTTGTTTCTCTACCCTAGAGTGTTGGCTAATTCTAAAGTCCAGACTTAGTTTTTGTGATAGAAAAATACCAACAGTTTATATTTTCCTCATGGGTGTAGCAGTAGCTGCCACTTATTGAGCATTAAATTTGCCAGGACTTGTGCTAGACATTTGATTCATCATGTCTCATTTCATCCTTATGACAATCTTGTATGCTGGATATTGTATTGTCATTTTACAAATAAGGACAATGAAGCTGAAAAAATAGAGATTATGCCTCAGATAGCATATTAGGAAGGCGATAAAATAAACATTTAAACCCAAGTCCATCTGATTACTAAGTGTTTTCCAGTCTTTTCCATGCTTTTTTCATCTCTGGATTCTATTACCAGGGTGCAGGGGTTAAAGAAGAGCAACAGAGGACCCCGAAACAGAATCACATGTGTAGAGTGCTCAGAAGAAATACTATATAAGCTCGCCTGACACAGCTGCATGGCCGGCCAGCTCTTATTTAGGAGAATGATAGCCTATGCTGTTCCAGCACTAACAAACACATACTTGATCGGAAGGAGTGGGGAGACACTCCAACGAAGACTCTTCACGATGTCGCTGGGTTCAGTTTTACCAGAGCAAACTTCAGTGCCAGTGCCCTCCTTCATCAAACTGGTGGAACAAAATATCCCACTACAAAATTCCAAGAATTCTGAAAAAGAATAGATACCAATTTAGGATATTGTATAATTGAAATTATTTACATATTTGAATTTGGGTACCAAATCTAATCCAGCATGGGTTTTTTCGTAATAAAGTCTCAAACTCCCAAAGATTAGGAAATGTCATCCACAAATTGTTGGGGACAACAGAAAAGTAAACATTTTGGGCTTGAGCAACTTCTTCAGCATGCCCTTTCAGGAGCCTTAAGAAATAGATTACACCTTAATAAATACCAGGTGTAAATTTCACATGGAATCTGAAAAATAATGAAGAGTAGGCAAGATCAGATCCAAGGAGTTCTTTGATAGGAGTTATGAATTTCAGTTTGCCAATATGTAAAGTATACCTCAGAATGTGGCCAAGGAAAAAGATAATGCTTGCCCTCAACCTTTCCACTGAAGATCAAGAATCCAAATCTGTGAGAACATCACGCCAGCTGAAATGGTAAATTCCATCACCCCTTGACTTAAAACCCTTCAATAGTCACTCATGGTTCTTACAATAAAATCTAAACTCTTATGTTTGGATTTATGGCTCTCCCTTATTGTCTCTCCTTTATTTTGAGCCACACCATTTATTCTACTCTCCAGTCATGGCCAGTTTCTTTCCTCTCCAATTTCTATCTCTTCTCCAAGCCTTGTCTTATGATATTCCTTCTTGCTGGGACATTCTCTGCTGCACTGCTCTCCTGCCCTCCATATTCCTTCCATTACCCACACAGCCACCCCTGGCTGGTAAGCCCCATTCATCCTCCAGTTCTCACTTGGACACCACTTTCTACAGTATTTCTTCCCTGACTCCCCAGGTCTGGGTTAAGTGCCTCCCCATGAGGCCCTCATCTCCCTCTGTAATTATCACAGTTCATTGTAACTGCTTGTTATATGGTTTATTTTGCTAGTTAGACTGTAAGTTCTATAATGGTAAAACTTGTTGCCAATTAGCAAATATTTGTCAAGTCCACTCTATACTAGACATTTGGGATACTGTGGTACACTAAATATAAAGTGCGACCAACATTGCATCTTAAAATGGGGCGTTTCCTCCCAGATGTGGCATGTTTATGATATAAGACGTGTCTAGGGATACCATGGACCTTTTTGTTCCATGCATATATGTGGGACAGAGCAATTTCTAGATGATGGAATCATGCTCTCCTGGAAGGTGGAATCAGAGTGCCACTATTGGAAACATCCACTGCCTGGGCTAGATAAGGCAGTGCCAAGCGTAGAATACTTTGGTGGATTTTTAATGTACTATGTGCCATGCCCTATGCTAGCAACAAGAAAGAGATTGTTCTTGAACTGAAGCCAACAGGTCTCAAAATACTCTGAGCAAGAATCTTAGTGGTCTTTATGGTGACACTGTTTGCTAGTACTAACCCATTATGAGATTACTTTCCTGTATATACTTTTCTGCTAATTTATTTGACAAAAACCCTGATATGTGATATACATGCCAAGCAATTAATGAAATTAGAGAGGAAGTAGTCCAGGAATATAAACTGCAGATGGAAGCAATTTCCACCCTAAAAGTTTAAATTTTGATGAAAAGTCACAGTTTAGACCCCATTTCTCCGGTCTAATAACACCTGACCTAAAGTAGGTATTTCATTTAATTATCCAAATACATTGGCATGTAAATTCAAGCTAGCAGTAAAAATGAAGTGAGATGATGAATTAATCCCTTAGCACTCTTGATTTTGAAAAGCTTTTCTCTTTTTAGTATAATTTGTGCTGCTTTATCATCACAGAAAATGTTTCATTTGTCATGGGTGAACTGAGATAAGGGAAGTTATTGCCACCTGGGTGCCTCTGTAATTTTCTAGTATAATGAATGATTTGTATATGTTCACCCATTGAGCAGATTATACAATTTTACGTCTTTCTCTCAATGTAAGGGCCACTGGGAAAATGGAAAAAGCTGAGACAGAGGGAGAGACAGGCAGAGAGAAGGTATTTTAAAAAAAAAAAACATCTTAGATGTTTGACATGAGCTTTAAGGAGTCTATCTCTGTGGTAGCTTGGTGAGAGATGTCTGTTAGCCTTGAGTCCACAAGAGAGAAATTTATGATTATTAAGAGGAGTTTTGGGCCTCTGAACATGCATGTTACTTCCTTTTCTTCATTAAATTCCTTTAAAATTGTAATGTAGAAAAAGTGGTATTGATACTACAAAGTAGATATAGGACTGGTTAATGACTGAATAGAGCAAAGGAAGTGACTGCTGAAGTCTCCACAGGGGAAAGGCACCAAAGACAGTGAGTCATTTCCCTCTGCAGAAGCCTTGAGGGTCTCAGGGTTTAGGGCCACTAGGGATCAGGATAAGCAAGGCCCTGGGAAGGCACTTAGTTGAAAATAGAGCGATTATTCAAAGTCTGTATTGTAAACTGAGGTCTTTTCAAAAGGGCAATGATTAACCGTAGGAAAGGCTAAAAGTTGTCTGAGAAGTAAACTTGGGAAAGCAATGGATGCTATTTACGTAATCATAACAATGCTAACATGCCTGTTTAAACAGAATGTGTGATCGAGCTATACTGGGAAGCTGAGGAGAGGGCAAGTCAGGGTGTGGTGATGGCAAGGGAATACTGGGAAGGGCAACATTTTCAATGGCTACCAAAGGAAGCTCGGAAATCATACCCAATTATGACATGTGAAGACATATCAGGAACATTATCTATAAATATAAGGAAAATGGGCGAAAAAATTGAAGAGTTGAAAATTGTTGCTCTGGGGGCTGAGGCTGGAGCATTGGTAGAGTAGATAGGAGAAGGGACCACTGCTTTCTAACAGGGCACTCTTAGCTCTATCTGATTTCTGAAACTCTGTGCATGTATAAAAACAATTTTTTTTTTTGATAATTAAAAAGAAGAGAAGTGGGTGGCTTAGGTTGCTGAAGTAGTAGGGATATTAGCCTGGAAGAAATTTTCGATTCCATACCTTTTCTTCATTATCTGTGTGTACCCAGAATTTCAGTATCTTCTGTGTCTGTAAGTAGGTGATACATACTCAAGCCTGAATTGGTACATTACTAAAGTAAAGAAAGCACAAAAATTCAAGCCACAAAAGGTTGCAGTGTGATTCTTCTGTAAACCTCAGCTCAGTGTCAGAGGGCTGTTTCTTCCTTTCTCACAGCTGTATTTCCAGTGCTAGCACAGTGGCTGGCTCATGTGGGTGCCTCAGAAGTAATTGATGAAAATGCACAGAGATTACAGAAATGTTAGTTAAGAAAAGATTGATGAATTAATTGGCACAGATTGGGAGGAAGGAAGTTCTAAGGAAGACTCAACTTGCAAAAGGCCAAATGTAACTGGGAGCTAGGCCAAAGTTTATCCCTTTTAAGGAATCAAAACCAAGGTTAAGCCAGGGTCGAACCATTAATAAAGGAAAAACGAGAACAAAATAAGTTCAAAGTGGTATATCTGCGAATTTAATTTGCTTGGTAAGCACATTGTATATGAAGTGGGTGGAGTTTGTGAACTGAGGATATTCCACATCTCATGTACAGTATTCTGATTGATATTTCAAAATATAGAAAATGATAAAGTTTTTATCATTCGACTTATTTGGATGGTCTTGAAAATAATGAGACTATGTGATAAGTGACATAGCCAATCAAGTTCAGAATGTAATTTGGAAAAGAGGAGTGGTCTTCTGTCTAACTAGGAATACAAATTTTATGTTTAACGCATGAATTGTTTACTAGATCTGCCTTAAAAAGTACCATACACTGGTTGGCTTAAACAACAGAAATGTATTGCTCTGGAGGTTTAACATCTGTATTAGTCCAAATTCATACTGCTATGAAGAAATACCCGAGACTGGGTAATTTATCAAAAAAAAAAGAGATTTAATACGCTCACATTCCACGTGGCTGGGGAGAGGCTTCACAATCATGGAGGAAGGTGAAGGAGGAGTAAAGGCATGTCTTATATGGTGACAGGCAAGAGAGTGCGTGCAGGGGAACCGCCCTTTGTAAGACCATCAGATCAGGGGGTAGGGTTTCAGAAAAAAAAAAAAGAAAACATCAGATCTCCTGTGACTTACTCACTATCACAAGAACAGCACAGGAAAAACCCGTCCCCATGATTCAATTACCTCACACCAGGTCCCTTCCACGACACATGGGGATTATGGAAGCTACAATTCAAGATGAGATTTGGGCAAAGACACAGCCAAACCACATCAAAGTCCAGGATCAAGGTGCTGGTAGGTTTGGTTCCTCCTGAGGTCTCTGAGAGACTCTGTTCCATGTCTCTCCCCTAGCTTCTAGTGGTTTGCTAGAAATCTTTGACATTCCTTGATTTATAGATGTATCACCTCATCTCTGCCTTGATGTGCACATGGTATTCTCCATGTGTGCATTTATGTGTCTAAATTTCCCTTTTTATAAGGACAGTAGTCATATTGGATTATGGGCCTGCCCTAGTGTATTAGTCAGGATTCTTTATAGGGACAGAACTAATAAGATAGATATATACATAAAGAAGAGTTTATTAAGTATTAACTTACATGATCACAAGGTCCCACAATAGGCCGTCTGCAAGCTGAGGAGCAATGAGAGCCAGTCCGAGCCCCAAAACTGAAGAACTTTGAGTCCGACGTCCGATGGCAGGAAGCATTCAGCACAGAAGAAAGATGTAGGCTGGGAAGCTAGGCCAGTCTCATCTTTTCACACTTTTCTCCCTGCTTTATATTCTAGCCACACTGGCAGCTGATTAGATGGTGCCCACTCAGGTTAAAGGTGGGTCTGCCTTTCCCAGCCCACTGACTCAAATGTTAATCTCCTTTGGCGACACCCTCACAGACACACCCAGGATCAATACTTTGCATCCTTCCATCCAATCAAGTTGACCTCAGTATTAACCATTACACCAAGTCTACTATGACCTCATCTTAATGAATTACATCTTCAGTAAAGTTATATCCAAATAAGGTCACATTCCAAGGTACTAAGGTTAGAACTTCAACCTATAAATTGGGGGAAACACAAAGCACACTATAATGGAGAAATCATTTTCTCTAGTCTAGGTTGTCTAGGACAATAATCTTTCTTCTTCCTCTTTAGTACCTTAGAAATAGGCAGACTATACAAAAGGGTGGATGATTTGATAAATGGTCTGATTCTGATTGTTAGGCTGGGTCCAGCCCAGAAGATGCTGATGATGTGTGTCCTTGGGAACAAAAACTAGTAGAGTAAGCATCTCTTATCTGGAAAAAGCACTAAAAGCTAGAGAAAAAACGTAAAAATTTGAATCAAAAGAATTGGGAAAGGAAGAAGGTCCAATAGCAGAGGATCCAACTGCAGATCACAAAATCAATGAGAGCCTACAGCTGAGACACAGGACAAAATGAAAAAGCTAAGGGACTGAAGAGCTGGTGATATGAAAACAGAACACAGTGAACTGAACACACAATTCAGAGAGCTATGGGGAAATACCTTAGGTCAAACTATAACCTGCCATCATCCTTTACATGTCTGTGGCATGAGGTGTGAGCAGATTAGGTATATTTAAAAGTCCAGGACCAAGAGATATAATAATGATTTTTCTCTCCAACCATAAGATTCATTTTCATATCAGTGTGATATTTGAAAAACTTAGTATCAAACTGCATCTGAGGTTAATTTTCGCCTTAAGTAATAAAAACAACTAAGAGAGAATCACAATTTGTATGCTTTGTGCCCCCAGAAAACCCCTGTGTGGCTACAAGTAGCAGGAAGCCAGACCTAACGCGTTATGATCCTTATCTCCAACATCCCTCAAATTGCACCACAGTCTAAATTACATGTAATTCTGACCTCACATGAACATCAAGCTATTACAGACTTATGATATATAAATGAAAAATCATATCCAAATGGATGGTGCCCTTTAAAGTCACCCCTCAAAAAAAGTTATTTTATTTCACAAACAGTTCAACATGGTTGCAGAGCTCCTAGTTTGGAATTTATATCAGAACCAGTGTTCCAGGAGTTAATCTCATTCTACAAAGTACTTAAGTAGGCCAGAAGTGTCACATTACTTTGTTTTCTTTAAATTTAATCAAATCTAACAGAATACTTACCAACATGGGCTAGTGTGACAACCAATGTTAGTTATTACTGGAGGGTTCTCTCGTAGTATTCTCTAATACTAATACCAACAACAAGCACATGTAGATCTTAGAAATGTCATATAGGAAAAATAATTGCAAGCTTTCTCGGGTCTTAGGGAAATCGTGGAAAGTATGAACATGGTCTTTCTCCAAGCCTTCAAGATCCCTTAATATTCAACATCTCCCTGTTTTCACTAGGCACAGGAATCTTCGCAAAGGCTGGCATCATAAATACTCAAAACCCATTCTTCACATATATGCTGTGAAACTACCCCTCCTTCTGCTCTCAGGGAAGAACTAAAAGCTCCCCAAAGACAAAAGAACAGAAATAACATGGATACTCTTTAGAAACTGGAAAGGAAAAGATATCCTTAGAACTAAGCACAAATTAATATTTCAATACATGTTTACTATACCAACTCCCAACTACCAATAAGAAAGTAACCTCAATAAATTATAGTTTACTTATTTTAATAAGATTGTAATGACCTTTAAATGACACCACAAACATGAGAACATTCCTAAGACCATATCAGGATTTCTGAAGGCAATTCTGAAATAAGAAGTTTAAGAAATTGCTTGAGCAATGGCGATATCATTCATCATTGAATTTAGGACTCAAGAGTGATTTTTTAAAAAGATGGTTGTTGATTAAATAAAAAGTTTCTTTAAAGTATTGGATGTTGTCATGAATTACTTATGAATGACTTGAATCTTTTTGATTATAAACAAAATTCATTTTCCTGTCTCCTTTTACCAGGAACTTCCTTTTCCTTTCATCATTTTTTCACTCAACCCTTAAATGCCTGCCCCTCTCCTACTACTTCTAGATCTTAGGACTGATGATAGCAACTATCCCCAGCACAGGCAGCAGCAAGTTCTGAAGTTGGACATGTGGACCATGGTAAAGAGAAAATAGCAAAAGAGAAACTACAAAACATTGTTAAAAGTTATTAAAGAAGATCTATAACATAGAAATAATTTTTTGTTAATGGATTGGAAGACTTTCTATTACTAAGATGGCAATATTCCCCAAATTGATCTACAAAAATCAGTGCAATCCCTATCAAAATTGCAATGGGTTTCTTGTTCAGAAATGAACAAGTTGATCCTAAAATTCACATGGAAAGGCAAGAACTTCTAAATGGAAAAACCAATCTTGGAAAAGAAAAGCACAACTGGAGAAATTTTGAGAAGTTTCCTGATTTCTAAACTTGCTACAAAGCTACAACAATTAAGACAGTGAGTGTGGTCATGGTATAAGGACATATATATAGACCAATGGAATAAAATTGAGTGTTCAGAAATAAACCCATACATTTGTGACCAGTTAATTTTCAACAAGCGTTCCAAGACCTTCAATGAGGGAATAATAGTCTTCCTAACAAATAGTGCCAGGAGAAGTAGATATCTACATTCAAAAGAATAAAGTTGAACCTCTACTTATACAAAAACTAACACAAAATGGATCACAATCCTAAATGTAAGAGCTAAAACTATAAGGTTCTTAGAACAATACATAGTTGTAAATCTGCATGAACTTGGATTAGCAGTTTCTTAGATATGACACTAAAGCCCCAAATCCAAAGACAAATAGATAAACTAGTCTTCATCAAAATTGGAAACTTTTGCACTGCAATGAACACTGGCAATAAAATGAAAAGACAGTTCTCAGGATGGGAGAAAATATTTGCAAATCATATACCTGATAAGGATCTAACATCTCCAATATGTAAAGAATTATTATAACTCAACAATAAAAAGACAACCCAATTAAAAATGAGCAAAGTATTTAAACAGACATTTCTCCAAAGAAGATATACAAGTGACAAATAAGTACATGAAAAGATACTCATCTTTCTTAGTCATCAGGGAAATGCAAATGAAAACCACAATGAGATAATTCTTTCACACCTGCAAGGAGAGGATCAAAACAGAAAATAACAAGTATTGGTAAGATGTGGAGAAATTGGAGCCCTTATGCATTGCTTGTAGAAATGCAAAGTTGTACAGACGCTTTGGAAAACAGGCAGTTTTTTCAAATGTTAAACACAGATTTGCCATATAACCCAGGGTTCCACTCTTACATATGTAATCCAGAAAATTAAAAACATATTTTCACAGAAAAACATGTGCATAAATGTTCATAGCAGCATTGCTCACTACAGCCAAAAAGTAGAAACAACCCAAATGTCAATCAACTGATGAATGGATAAACAAGATGTGGTATAACCAAACAATGTAATATTATTCATTCATAAAAAAGCATAAAGCACTGTTTCATGCTACAGCATGGATGAATCTTAAAAGCATTACACTAAACAAATGAAGTCAGACACAAAAAAACACATATTGTATATCACTTATATGAACATTCCAAAATAGAAAAATCCATAAAGAAAGAAAATAGGTTAGTGGTTGCCAAAATAGATGAGAGAAGGGGAAAATTAGGACCGGCTGCTGAAGGATAATGGCTGTCCCTTTGCCTGCACCCAGTGGTTTAGGGAGATGTGCTATATTAAAGAGCAGCCAATTCAGCTCAAGCAAAGAACAAAAGAGATTTTATTCTTAAACTTCAAAATTAACTTGAGAGCAATTCTAGGAATCTGTCTCTCTAGCAAACAGCACTGAGACAAATAAGACATAACACCATCACTGGCTTTTACCAACACAGTTACGGACAAACTGAGAGGAGGTACAGAGAGTTTTGAAAGCAGAATTTAGGGAGTCATAGACTGCAAAATGCTGTCCCTTTTCTCTATTTCCTTTTACCCTATTTTCTCATCAAATTTAGCAATGGTTTGGGTCTCTCTTAGGGAAGGTTCCTCAGAAACAGACTTTCAGATGAAAATTTGCTGCAGGAAGTTTACTGGTAAATACCCATGGATTAACTTCTGTGGGGGTGAAGGAGGCAGGTAAGGATGAAGTGAGCAACAGTGCAGTGCAAGGCAGGCTTCAACCAGTCCCAAGGGAAATGGCTGGGGCTTTATATGTCCACACCAACCTGCCATTACTCATGAGTGAGCAACCTTAGGTTGAAGGCAATTTTTGGAGAGCAACTCAGCTAAGGGCCATAAGCCACCTAAATTTCTAACAGCTGAAAGAATGAGCTCTGTCATACTGAGGAGAACCTGAATAATGAGCTACAGGATCAACCACAGAGGTGTTTATATACTGCAAAAATGGATATCTCATTCACAAGTTGAATTATGTTATAGAGCAGTATCTGTGGAACACAGCAAAGACCTAATCGTGGTAGGATGTTGTTGTAATCTCCTTTCTGCATTTCTTGTGGACCAAACATTGGCATTGTGGTGAGACCGGGGTTTCTCAGAAGCTGAGAGAAAGTTGTAAGGTATAGCCCCCTTGGTGGGAGGGCAAAGGAATGGGGTGGGTCCATTCCCTATAGGAGCCTCAGCCAGATGGCTACAGTGATGCCTATCTGGGTACCCAGAGACCATCCAAAAGGCAACAGGACAGAACACTATGAATTCCTAAGTTGCGAGGGCTGCAGCAACCAGACCAAAAAGAAAAGGAAATGAGGAAAACCCACATGAATCCCCATTCTCACTGACAGGCTCTTCAAACTCCTCAAGAAAGCACACCCCTCTCCTCTTTTGCTAAACTTGTTGCAAGACAATGGTATATCTGAGGCCCTCTGGGAGTTTTAAGACAGAATTTATTAGGTTGGTACCAAAGTAATTGTGGTTTTTGCCACTTTAAAATGACAAACCTAATACGAGAGAGGAAGGATCAGGAATTATTAACATGAACTAATAAAATGATAATAGCAGAATTTGACTTTATATTTACCTATGAGTAACTGACTGTAAATGGAGGAGTGACTGAAAAAGTTATTGGAATGGCCGGTTTACATATTAGAATAAATTTAGTTTTCCTGCTGCCAAGTGGGGATGAGGGATTGCCCAATAAGAGCATGATTACATACGTGTGTGTGTGTGTGAGAGAGAGAGAGAGAGTGTGTGTGTGTGTGTGTTCAGCTTTAGGTTTGTACATACCTGATGTATACTTGATATGTGTCTGGTCATTTATGTCTGTTGCATCCAGTGTGGTCCTTACAAATTCCTTCTAGGTAGAAAGAAAAATGAAGACATAAAAAAATGCCCTTTGTCAAAATGGCCAGTAAGGGAAAGACCTATGATTCAAACCAAGTGTGTCTAACTCAAAAGTTTTTCAACTATTCTAAGATACCTTTTTGGGAGTTTATTGAGATCTTAAGCTGTCCAAGTGTCTTAGTCATTTGTGCTGCTATAACAAAATACCAAAGACAAGGTGATTTATAAATTAATAGAAATTTACTTTTACAGTTTTGAAGACTGAGAAGTCCAAGATCAAAGCCGCAGCAGGTTTAGTGTCTGGTGAGGGTTGCTCTCTGCTTCCGAGATGGTGCCTTGTTATTGCCTTCTCCAGAAGGGATTAGTGCTGTGTCCTCATATAGCAGAAGGTGGAAGGGTAAAGGGGGCAAACTCTCTCTGTCAAACTCTTTAATAACGGCACCTAAATCCCAGTCAATCACTTTGTAAAGGCACACCTCTTCATACAATTTCATTGGGGATTTTCAACGTGCAATTTGAAAGGAACAAAAACATTCAAACCGTAGCACCAGGTAAAAATAGTACAAAGAATAAGAAAGGGTCAGAGGACCTCTAGGCCATCTCTAAATCTTACAGAGACCTCTCAGGACATCCTGGGACCAGGACTTTGTGTGAGACATGTAGAAATGGACCATGCACGCTGTTAGCCTACTTGTGTCTGCTACGGGTTTCAGCTCTGGGCTATGCATCTTATTGAGGGAGCTGCCTAGAGAAGCATTCAACAGAAGATCATTAAGAGGGAAGAATAAGTCAAAACCCTAAGTGCAATTTCTATCTTTGGCCTAGTTTTAGAAAAGGAAGAGGGTGGGGTGGGAATGTATGGAAACAATTTTGGTTTGGTAAAGATTGTTTTTAAAGTACTTAATTTCATGTAAAGAAATGAACTACGTATAATCTATACTCTGGTCATTTTTATGTTATAACATTAAAAAATATACAAAATCAAAAAATCTTAAAAGACTGATTTAACATTTCTGTGTAATTTTCTTCTTTAATTCAGAAATGTTTGATCTAGTTGTTTGGCTATTTTTGCTCTCCTCTTTACAGTATTTATTTCATCAAGCAGTTGTTCATCACTTTCCATTCTCTGAAAGGCATTAGTGTAGTTTGGGCTCTTGTGCTCTGACCTTTCAAATAATTCATAATTAAGCTAGTGAATGCTGTTCCCTATTTTCCAACCTCAAAGCCAGCAAGCAACTGCTAGAATAGTCTCTGACCTATAAGAAAGAATGTGAAAAAACTTACAATTATTAGAAAATGGTATTCTTCTGCAAAGCAACTAGACACGGAACTTCTTGTTCTAGAGAAAGTAAACACTAGAATAAAAAAATCTCTGTAAAATTCTGTACAATCTATGATTAAAGTTATACTTTAACTCAATCAGAAAATATTTTCTCATTTATCATATGCCCACTATGTGCCAGATACTCTGCTCAAGACAGAGATTCTGAATGAATGAGAACCACCTCACAGTTTAGGGGTAAAGACAGACATATAAACAAATAAATTTAAATTCATTTTGATAATTATAACAACAGAACCATGCACATAATACTGGAGAAGGGGCTGCTTAATTCTGTAGAATGTCAAGAATATCTCCACAAGATCACATTTTCTAATTACAGGATTGCATATCACTATGACTATCATGACAGCACCAGTCACAGGGGCCTCCCTCCATTTACCCATGGATCATCCAATTAATGTCCATCTCCTCCATTAATAAGTAAGTTTCATTTCGGCGTGAAGCATGTTTGTTGTTGCCCACTATTAAATGCTCAACATCCAGGATAATGTGTACAAAAGCCTTTCAATTAACATATCTTGAAAATTGTTGACTATATGTAGGAAATATATCCCTAAAGGAATACATCAGGATACCTGACTTAGCTGTTGGAAGAAAGTTAGGAGTTTCTCAAGAGAACAAGGCAAAAAGAGGAGGACATCGCAGGCAAGAGGTAGAGATGGTATGTGCAAAGAGGTGGAGGCATGTGGGCTTGGGGCTAAATGTAAGTTGGGTTTGAAGGTGAGTGTAATAGGGAGCAAAAGAAGGAGTGTGCAGAATATGAGAAATGTCATGCTAACCAATTTCAGCTTTTATCGCACAGGTGTGTGATGGGGAGTCACTAAAGCATTGTATGCAAGTGAGAAGCATAACTAGACTTTCCTTGAAATGTTAGAAAGACTAGTTTTTTGCAGCGCTGTGGTCATTAGGTTTTTAGGTTTGCAAGTAATCAGGGAGGTTACATAAATTACATAAATAAGGTAGGTTTATTATAAGAATAAGCGTGAAAGTCAGGAGAGTGGTAATATTAACAATCAAAGAGAAAATATGGAGAAAAATTGGATGGCTTCTTTGACTTGGAAAGAGAAGTTACATTGATGGGAGCAGATCCCTAATTATAAGTAGAAGTCTTGGCTGGTGGGAAAGAAATGGAGATACTGCAAATAGACTACATTTTCAAGAAACCTGAACAAAGAGAAGGAGGGCTCTGGGCCAACAGGATGCTGAGAATGCATGTTTCAAAAAATCTTCTTCTTAACACAGCAATGAATGGTAAAATGTTAAACATGCACTCGTGCATGCACGCGTGCACACACACACACACACCCCACAGCTGGGCTCAAATATAAGAAAGATATCCATGTGGGTGAGAAACACACAGAAACAGAGTGGTGAATCAAAGCTGAAGTCACAGTTTTCTGAGTTTTGTAGTTGTGTCAAAGCACTAAGCAATGGTAGCTCCAAGGTCTGTAAAAGTAGTCCTGTTATAACCGGGGAGACTTGAGCTTCACTTACTGCTTAAATAAGGTGAGCTTCCTCCCCTTGCAAAAGGAAGTAGGAAGAACATAAGATCTATTAACTTTCTGAATAGAGCTAAGGGAATATCAAAATCGTGGGTCCAAGGAGGCATTGAGAAAAGCAACCACAATCTCATTCTCTAAAACTGAGTCAAGCTGTCTTCAAGCTGCAGCCTAGATTTCTCATATTCCTGATCATTCCATAGGGGTGGTAACTGCAAACTGTGATGATAAAACCTAGTCCTATATTGGAGAGTAAAAGTGTACAGAGGCAACCACAGAATGCCTAGACCAGGAAGGGTGAGCAGCATGGAGATGGGGCAGAGGAGTGTGTGTGTGTATGTGTGTGTGTGTGTGTGTGTGTGTGTGTGTGTGTAGAGTGAGCAAGAGAGAGAGAGAATATTCAATATAAAGCAGCATACAAAAATTCTAAAACATATGTAGAAGATACATTCAACAAAACCAACAATCAAACTAATGAAGTTTTTCTATATGATATTTATTTTGGAAACAGTTTGACAAAGACTTAAAAATGCTGGATATGTCAAAGAGATAACAGAAAATATAACTTCTATTTAAATAGAATACAAAATTTTTAAACAAAAGTAAACATGAACACAGCAAGATCAGAAATGATAGATGATAGATAGATAGATAGACTAATTAGAAATCTTGGAAATAAAAAAACTGTTAATGAATTTGAAAAAGCAATAGATGAGAAAATTTGTTGATAAAACAAAGTCCAAGAATAAATTAATGAGCTAGAACATAGAACTGAAGAATTCTAGCATGAAAAGACAAAGCGATTAATAGGAAAATATTGTTAAGAAGCTAGATTGAGAGTTTCTAACATTTATAAAATAGGAGTTCTTGAAGAAAAAAAAAGTAATAGTGAAGATGTAACATTTAAGGAAATAAGGGAGGTTTATTAGAAGTTTTTAGAATTACAGAAGGACTAAATTCTCAGCTTTAGAGGGAGGCAAAGAAACAAGTCTATTAAATAAAAAAATAAATCTCTGTAAGAATACATTATAAAAATCAAGAAGATATGATTTCAAAAGTTAGCAGAGGAAAAAGAGTGATTACTTATGTATAATTACAGTACATTTAACAGTATATTATTTATCAGCATAATAGAGGCCAGAAGAAAATAGATAAAACATTCAAGTAGGCAAGGGAAAATAAATGCCAAACCATAATTTTATACTCAGTTAAAAATCATTCAAGACTAAAAGCAAAATAAAAAATACCTTTAGATATTTTCACATATACAAAATCTGCATACACACATACACACACACACACTCACATAATCCACTCACAGTCACATTCATGTACATATACATACAGATACACTTATGTTCACTTTCACACACACACACAGTTCTTATTTAAGATGTGTTTTAGTTGGCAGACAAGTGAATCTGGAAGAAGAAATAATAAAACTGATAAAATATGTGAATTAGCTGTTGACTATGAAAAATAATTTCTAAAGTTTAAAATAATGTTTAAACTTTGATAAAAACATAAAATTGAACTTCCAAACAGCAGTAATGAAGTGACAGGGGTGGAAGGCTGTTTACAGCTTTCCCTAACAGCTCTTAACACAGTTGAGAGAGGAGAGAATTACTGCACTGCACAGCAATAATTTTTTTAGTTTTTTTTGTATTTTATTATGCATATCCAAGTGTAGATGGTAAAAGAAAAAACATCAATCATGAAGTAGAAGAGATTTTGCTGAGATAAGCCATTATCTCTGATCAGCAAGGTTTCGCCAGGTGGATACAAGCTTTCTTAAGGACAAAGTAGTGGTTGGGTTGATCTTAGAGAAATATTGGATCTTAGAGAATACAGGCACGGTGACAATGTTTCTGTTAAAAGATAACAAGCTTCAAGGGAGTGAATTTCTGTCTTCGCCAGTGAAGACACCCTTTGAAGTTGGCCCTAGAGCGCTATGATTGACACTGGATGTTTTTGCAATGGTTGCTACCATAGGGTGCTGGAGTGGAATTTGTTACAGTTTCTTTAGGAAAAGGGAATTTCCCAACTCAGGCACAGGGCTTTCAAGCCCTTCTTGCCCAGAGTTTGCAGCTTGAGGTGAGCTCTTGGGTTTTCCCTCAAAGCCGTGCATCAGGGCATGGGTCTGTCCTTGGAACACTTGGTCAGATTGAATCAGTATCTCCCATCACACTACGACAGAACTCTGTTGTTTCCTCCCATCTCTTGGAACCATTTTTTCAGTGGAGAGAATCAGGTCAAAATGGGTCTTTCTATGGAGCTCTCACTCCCAGCCTTTCACAGTAACTGTCACTTATTTCCCTTATTGGAGTCTACCCTCCATGGTGCTGGGGTAACATTCTGTTCCTGTCTATGCTGTGATTGGGGGTCATATAGAATGCTACAGAGGACAGAAAAAGTTCAGGCATAGCTTGAGCCCTCCTTGATGGCACTGCTGACCCCAGTTGGTTCCAGGCACTGCAGGGGGACGCAGAAGACTTTGAGGAAAGCATTTTAAAGTACATGGCTCTCTGAGGCACAGGGTCCCTGTTGCTCAGGTCCAAAGGCAGTACTATGCAATGAGGACAATGCTACATAATGTTTAGGAATGAATTCGAACCCATTTCTCAATTCTGGCTGGGCTGAATGGCCATAGGGCTTAGGGCTCATGGTGAGGGCAGTAATAGAACTGTTCCTCCTGGAGTCCCAGAAGATGAGGAGATGACATACAAGGCTGCGGGTTGGTTATGAAAAGAGAAATAGGACACCTCATCAAATGCATTGTTCTTATTTTGCATTATCACAGGATGTTGATTATTTCAATATTTGTGTTCAAGATTCTGTTGAATATAAAATCATTACTACCACTTCAATAGTTGCTATTTACTCACTTTGCCTTTCAATAAATTTACAGGAAGATTTAATTAAGTGAGAAGGCCTTGACAAGACAATATATTTTTGAGACATTGTAGCATGCTACAAATGGTGACATAAGGTCAAATGCCGATGATTTTATCCTCAAATGAACTATAATAACTTCCCTGAACTGCACTCCCTGGAATCTGCAATTGTTATGAAATGGAATTTATAATTAAAGGAAGAAGCTAATACCATGTGCTGGACTAAAAAAATCACAAAACCTCTACTTACTAATATTTTTAAGTAAAAAGAACTACAAATAAGGAAATAGAAGAGAACTAACATTTATTCAGAGCTTATTATAAATCAGAGTGTGCATTAAACAATTTAACTTTTAACACTTAAGTTAAAATTCTCAATAACTCGATTTAGCATGTTCATTAAAAAGGTAGGAGATATCAGAGTTAAACACATAGCAGCAATGTTCCCCAGTGAATGGATTTGTCAAAGGGGTGTGTGAGGGTAAAGAACAGCAAATACTTTCAAAAGTCTGATGGCCAGACATCATTCAAGGAATTGAAAGACTGTAGTGTCATTTAGATACAGCTACACATGCAAATCCGGCCTCAGGGATGACTAAAACTCCACCAACTATCCTGTTTGCGTATCCAGTTTTGCTCACAGGCACCATTTGCTCCCCTATTACGATGACTCAGGGAGACCTTGTCTCAGTTTCTACATCTCCTTCTATAGTTTAAATAATATTTTCTATAGGTCTTAAATTAAAATATGAGGAGAAAAGTAAAGTATGATCTATTGAAAAGAAAGCAAACATGAGAGTCAAAAAATTCTGTGTGACCCTGCTTGAGGGCATGACTCCAATACACTGAGTTTCAGTTTACTCAATTCTAGAATGGGTGTATTACTATGTGCAGAGAAGAGCACTTATACACATTAGATATAACTTTTAAGAAGTGATTGCATAATAATTGATGTAAGTTGAGTTCACAACGTATAGTAGCAATTTTGTAATTTAGTTGTAAACTGGTGTTCCTGGTCAAACACCATGCAGTCTAAGGAGAGAGCTCTACAAGCCTGGATATCTCACAGTGTATTCGCCAACTTTAGGCCCACTGTAGACCCATCAAGGATAGCTGTAGTAGTAGGGTCATGGGATCCGCTATGCTAGGAATGACTGGCTGGCTGGGCTACTTCACAAAGCTCTGGATGGTGTCAGATGCTATCCTAAAGTCTGATGGCATTCAGTCATAGCTCTGCTTGCTCACTGCATCATTGCCAAGGGCACAATTGGTTGTGGGCTTCCCCAGCTCAAATTATTCCCTTTTGAAGCGTCTCAGCAGTGTGTATAATCCCTAGTTTGCAATTTACATGAAAATGATAATTAAAAATTGAACGTTTTTACTGTAAACTATTCAACACTATCCTTTCTCTTTTTAGAAGAATTTGTTAATGATCTAAGTTCCATGAGTAAAAGATTTCCTGCCAAGTTTGGCACCCACTCTAAACTGACAAATCTGAGCTTTGAAAGCAAAACAAAACATTTGGGATTCTGTGATACTTTAACAGTTGACTAAACCTAACTTCCTCTTTTGGATAAGAAATTTAATATAAATCTTGATGTGAAAATCCCCAAAGATTTTTCAGATACCACAAGTCCTCTTCAAACCAAAAGCTGGAAGAACATGTAGAAATATACTAAAAACATGTGGGATTTGTTTCCTTTAAAATGAGCATTAATTTTTTTAAGTTCAGGCAAAGGTCATTTGAATAATTCCATGAGTTGTATCAAGCCAAAGCCAAGAGTACCTCATGGCAGTGTGGTGAGAGGCTCTTGATTTCCCCGTGCACATATGCACACAATATTGCCATCAAGAGATATTTTAAGAAACAAATGTAAAGGCCATGTTTGTACAAATGTAATAATAATAATAATAATAATAAAATAACAATAATGATAAAAGCCCTTGGAGATGTAGCATTTGGTCATTGGCATAAGAAATTCCCAAAGATTTCCGCATAAGTAAGGAAGGACAACTCACCTTTGGTGAAAACTTGTTCATATGAATGGCATGGTGACCCCCTAATTCTCACTTCCTCTCACCTGTAACCAGTAGCTGCACTCTCCAATAGAACTATCTGCAATGATGTAAACATTCCTCATTCTGCAGAGTCCAATACAGTAGCCACTAGCCACGTGTGGCTATGAAGTAACAAAAACATGGCTGGGACTAAATAATTGAATTGTTTAATCTCATTTAGTTTTAAATTAAATAGCTTCATGTGGCCAGTGGCTACTGTAATGGGCAGTATAGCTCTACAGAGCAGGAATAAACCCTTGATTAATCATTACTCCTGAATACATATCTATAATTACAACTACAATAATAAATAACATTTATTTAGCACTTGGGGCTTTACCTGCTTATTCCTCACAGAGCCAGTTCCAACCATCATTCATGCCCTGGGTACTGGTAAACTTACTCTGGATAAAATCCTATCCTAACAACTGAAGTGAAGACTCAGGTGACAATGATAGCCCTGGATCCAGGGAAACAGAGTATACAAGTTGGTATAAGGAATGATGTGAATCGGCTCAGTGGTCCAGATGAACAATCACATGTAAAAGTAGCAAAAATCAGAGAGAAATGTATGGACCATATAGGATAGGAGGATGGTGAACTCGTAGGAGTAGATGGTCCCCTTGTAAGTCAACAGGTTGTAGGTGAACTTGATGTGAGTCCCAGTCCTGGCTCTGATCTTAGTATCCTCTGAAACCAAGAGGCGACAATGGACTACTGACAATGAACTCCAAGGAGTGTAATATAATCACATACTTTCACAAGATGTTGAGATTTACATAGAAATATTTGCAAATAAGAAACAGTTTGCCTTTGGTGACTTTGGAGTCACACTCACCAACTCCCTTTATTTCACACCCCACAACTGATCTCTTCAAGAAAATAATATTGACTTTGTCTTTAAAATATATTCAGAATCTAGCAACTTCTCATCACATTCACCATGTTCTGACCACTATCATGCCATACCAGGATTATTGAAATTGTCTTCTCACTTCTCTTTTTGTGTCTGTCCTTGCCACAGCATAGTATTGGACACGTAATATATATTTACACCAAGCAAGCAGGTAGAAATAGAAAACCCCAGCAACGGTCATTGTAACAGCTGGATTTATCACTGATATGATTTGGCTGTGTCCCCACCCAAATCTCATCTTAAATTGTAGCTTCCATAATCCCCATGTATCAAGGAAGGGACCCAGTGGGAGATAATTGACCCATGGGGGTGGGTTTTTCCCTTGTTGTTATTGTGATAGTGAGTAAGTCTCACAAGATCTGATGGTTTTATAAAGGGGAGGTTTTTGCACATGCTCTCTTGCATGCCGCTATGTAAGACGAGACTTTGCTCTTTCTTTGCCTTCCACCATGATTGTGAGTGAGGCTTCCCAGCCATGTGGAACTGTGAGACCATGAAACCTCTTTTGCTTTATAAATTACTCAGTCTTGGGTATTTCTTCATAGCAGTATGAAAATGGATTAATATAATCACACACATGATCGAATAGTTGTAATTATATTTTACCTATATCTAATTATATTTTCTATTTGCTCAATTTTCCCTACTTTGTCTGAAAAATCAAAAATAGTGATTACATAGAATTCCACTAAAACTGTACAATATCTGGAAAGAGCACAAAGTGATGCTTTAAGAAATGTGTCAGGCACATTATTACATTATAGCTCACACCTGTAATCCCAACATTTTAAGAGGCTGAAGCAGGAGGATCATTGAGTGCAGGAGTTTGAAACCAGCCTAGGCAACAGAGCAAGGCCATGTCTGTACAAATATAATAATAATAATGATAAAAATCTCTTTAAAATATATCAACTCATGCCACTTTTCTACCCCAAATCCTCTACTAGCTTAATGGCCTTTAAGTCCCTATATAATCTGACCTCATCTTTTTTCCACTGTCTGCCTTAATCATTCCATTCCAAACAGAGTGTTCTCCTGAATTTCCCAGGGATGCTCTTGCCTTAGGGACCTTCTGCTATAAGTTTCTTACCCTACATTCTAGCACAGATCTTCTTATAGACTGAATGTTTGTGTTTCCCTCAAATTCTTATGTTGAAATCTTAACTTCCAATGTGATGGTATCTGGAGATTGGGCCTCTGGGGGGCAACAAGGTTAAATTAGGTCATGAGGGCAGGGTCCTCATAACATAATTAGCACCCTTATTAAAAAAAGGAGGGGGTGGGGGCAGAGACACAGGATCTCTTTCTCTATGCCCTCTGTTATGTAAGGATTCAGCCAAAAGATAGCCATCTGCAAGCCAGGAAAGAAGGCCTTGACCAGAAATGAGATATATTGGTACCTTGATCTTGAAAGTTTCAGCCTCCAGAACGATGGGAAATAAATGTTTGTTGTAGTGTCACCCAGTTCATGGCAATTTGTTGTAACAGCTAGAACTAAGATAGACTTTCCTCTCACCTTTGCTCAAACATCATTTTTGCAATGAAATCTTTCCTGATTACCCTGTCTTAAATTTGACATGCACACACTTCACATACAATCTTTTCTCTAGTTCTGCTTTGTTTTTCTCCATTAAAGTATTTACTATATAAAATACTATATTTTAAATATTTTATTGATTTTCTATTTCTCTCCACTAAAATATAAGCTTCATTAAGATGAGATTTTGTTTGTTTTGTTTAGTTCATTGCTTTATCCACAGCATACACAGAATTTCTTAATAGGTAGTAGACACTAAAACAAATAAATAAAATGAAGAATAAAGCTTTCTGAGTGATTTGATTTAAAAAAGTTTGATAAACCACCAAAAGTTTCTTGTTGGGACAAAGTTTGCATGCATTTAAACTATTCCACTTGTCCTCCAATGTTTCCTCAATTTCAACAACAGAAAGTAGCCCATGGCTATATTTTGTTTGTAAGAGAATTTCTTTCCAACTAAGAAGACATGAATCTTGTTTGGCCACATTTAACAAATTTAGACACATGGAATGTTACAGCTGGAAGATGCCATAAGAAACACTACTCCAGTGGGCCTCAAACTATGTTCCCACAATAGCTAGACCAAAGTTTCCCACCATAAAATAAAATAACACAACATTTTATCCAATTTTCAAAAAACATAAAGCTAATAGAAAAAGTTTTCTCAATTTTTTCTCATAAATTTCTCTTAAAATATTGGCACTGCAATCACTTAACTAATGACATGGTTTGGCTGTGTCCATACCCAAATCTTACCTTGAATTGTAGCTCCATAATTCCCACTTATTCTGGGAGGGACCAGGTGGGAGATAATTGAATCATGGAGGCAGTTTCCCCCATACTGTTCTCATGGTAGTGAATAAGTGTCATGAGATCTGATGGTTTCATAAGGGGTTTTCCCTTTCACTAGGCTCTTAATTCTCTCATGCCTGCTGCCATGTAAAACATGCTTTTCACCTTCCTCCATGATTGTGAGGCCTACCCAGCCACATGGAACTGTGAATCAATGAAACCTCTTTTTCTTTATAAATTTCCCAGTCTCAAGTATGTCTTTATCAGCAGCATGAAAATGGACTAATACAATTAACAAGCATTTTGAAATGTCAAAAATCAATAAATAAGAAGCAAGCAGATAGAAATAGAAAATCCTAGAAATGTTCACTGCAATAGCTGGATTTATCATAGACATGATCAAATAGTTGTAATTCTATTTTGCCTATTTCTAATTACATTTTCTACTAGTTCATTTTTCCTTCCTTTGTCTTAAAAAATTAAAAATAATAATTACATGGCATTCCACTAAAACTGTATAATCTTTGGAAAACAGAATTCTAACGGTAGGCTCTCTAAGTTGAGACAAGTTGGAAAATATCTGATCTAGTCTAGGTCTTAATTTCACAGATGCAGCAACTTACACCCCACAGAGATGGCTGGGTCAAAGTCACATAGTGACAAAAATATATAACTTGACAAATCTTTTCTGCTTACCTCTTTCTTCCTGATTTCAAATCTCAAGGATTCAATCTATTTTTTTAAATATCTCACCATTTACTTTATTATATGAGGAATATCTGCTCAAAAATCTGTCTATTAAATTGAGTTTAATTTAACTGGAATTAAAACTCCTTTTTAATCTCCCAACAAGCCAATTTTTCTAATCATTATGTGAATTAGAGTTCTCAGAGAAACAGAATGAATAACTTCATATAAATATATAAAGCCAACTCCTTTTCAATCTCCCAACAAACCCATTTTTCTAATCACTATGTGTATTAGAGTTCTCAGAGAAACAGAGTGAATAACTTTATATAAGTATATAAAGTTTGACTGTGTCCCCACCCAAATCTCATCTTGAATTGTAGCTCCCATAATTCCCACTTGTTGTAGGAGTGACCAGGTGGGAGATAATTGAATCATGGAGGCAGTTTACCTCATACTGTTCTCATGGTAGTGAATAAGTCTCATGAGACCTGATGGTATTATATGGGGTTTTATATTTATAAATATATATATTTATATATATAGAGAGAGAAAGAGAGATTATTAATATATATGTTAATCTCTCTGTCTCCATATATATATGTGTGTGTGTATATATATATCTCCATATATATATATATGTATATATGTATATGGAGACAGAGAGATTATGAAAAATTGGCTTATGCAATTGTGAAGGAGGAAAAGTTCCAAGATCTGCAGTTAACAAGCTGGAGATCTAGGAGAGCTGATAATAAAGCTCCAGTCTGAAAACCAGTGGTCTCGAGACTCCAGAAGAATTATTGTTTCTGTTCAAGTCCAAAGGCAGGAAAAAAAACTGATGTTTCACCATGAAGGCAGTCAGGCAGGAGAAGTTACCTCTTATTTAGGCTTTTTGTTATAATCAGGCCTTCAATGATTGGATGGGACCCACCCACATTAGGGAGGGAAATCTGCTTCACTCAGTCTACCAATTTATGTCAATCTCATCCACAAGTACCTTACAGACAAGGGATAATGTTTGATCAAATCTCTGGGCACCCCATGGCCAGTCAAGTTGAACCATAAAATGAACCATCACACTGTGTAGGTAACAAAGTCTTATAAAAAGAGAGAAAGTTATATAACTACTAAAAATATAAAAAGAAAGGGAGATCTTTAGATTTTCTCCCAGACATGGCTAAAAAGCTAGAAACTCGTGGACAGTTTTCAGCCCCTGAATAGGATTTCCTTGAACATTTTTCCTGGAGGATTTCAAGGGAAGAAAAAAAAACCATAAAAATTAGAAGACTTCTAATTTTAAAACATTTCAAATGTCTTTGTTTTTTAAAACACTGGAAGATCTTGCAATGCAAGCCCATTTTTTAAATGGCAACAATCAATTGGATCAAGTAGCAACTACTCCCTTTATACAGGCCTAGAGTTTCCTGTTCACCCCAGTTCTCACTGTCTTTTTCACCAGAAAATGTTAGTTTCCAATCAATACTAATTTGATCAGCACTTTTATCTTACTAAAGTAGAATATTTTGAGTCTTCATGTCACCATCAAAACTGGGGAAAATAATAAACTAAGGTGGTAATGAATTTAAAGAATAACGTGAGAAGAATCACATTAATTTTGTGGAAATTAATTATATTCTTTCTTATGTTTTAATATACGTACAACATGTTTCTGTATAGAAAAAACTAAAATCAGTTGCTGTTTTTTTCATATATTAGCCCATGGCCTTACTTGAGTTTGTGATTCCTGTGTTATAGTCATGATTATTAACTCACTTCATATATAGTAACCAAAAGCTGTGGGCTTCCCGTTTGCTTTTTCTTCTGAAGAATATTACTAATACTCCTAACTCATAGTAGACACGTGTCATGCCTAATGTCTCTGCAGCTTCCTTGCTCACCACCAACCCATCACACAAACACACATAAACACTCACCAACTACATGTTCAATGAGATAGCTGTAAGTTGTTCCTTGCAGAGAAGTAATCCTTCGTGGTGACATTGCCAGGCACTTGGCCCAAGGCCACTACAACTTGGACCCACTGAGCCAGGGAGTGACCTAGCTTTTCATTATAGCAGTCAGACTTGCTCCCATTCGCATTTTTGATGTTATAAGATCTTAATTTTTATATGTTTAAAATTTCAATTTTAATTTAATAAGATTTTCCAGATCATAGTGAGAATAGAGGAGACAGTCAGACAGGACAGAAACAGAAAATAAGTTGAGACCACGTGGTACATAAAAAAAGCTGGCTGGGTACAGTGGCTCATGCCTGTAACCCCAGCACTTGGAGATTGAGGCGGGAGGATCTCTTGAGCCCAGGTGTTCAAGGCTGCAGTGAGCTACAGTTGCACCACTTACTCCAACCTGGGCAACAAAGTGAAACCTCGTCTCTTAAAATGAAACAAAACAAGAATTACTGAGAAATTCATGTTTTTTAAAGCTTCCTGTGTGACCAAGTGATTATTCCCTTTCAGAATATAAATATTAGCCTAAATTATTAGTTTATATAACCAGGCTTTTAAAAAGTTTACTTTTTTTTTTTAGCATCTCAAGGAACTGCCTATGCTAAGTGACTCCTAACTGAGTTGGCCTTTTGCTCCAGGTAACCTTCAACAATGACCATGTCTATTAGTGTCCTCTAGAGGGACAAAACAAATAGGATATATGTATATACGAAATGGAGTTTATGAAGGAGAATTGACTCATACGATCAAGAGGTGAAGTCCCACAATAGGCTGTCTGCAATGATGAGCGAGGGAGCCAGTGGTGGATCAGTCCCAGTCCCCAAACTCGAAAGGAAGGAAGCCAACAGTGCAGCTTTTCGTCTCTGGCTGAAGGCCTGAGAGCCCCTGGCAAACCACTGGTGTGTAAGTCCAAGAGTCCAAAAGCCAAAGAACGTGGGGTCTGATGTTCTAGTGCAGGAAGCAACCAGCACAGGAGAAAGATGAAGACCAGAAGACTCAGCAAATTAGACCCTTTCACCTTCTTCTACCTGCTTTTATTCTATCTATGCTGGCAGCTGATTAGATGGTCCCCTCCTAGATTAACGGTGGATTTGCCTCTCTCAGACCACTGACTCAAATGTTAATCTCCTTTGGCAAGACACTCACAGACACACCCAGGAACAATGCTTTGCATCCTTCAATCGAATCAAGTTGACATGACACCCAATATTAACTGTCACATCATGTAACCAGAAATCCACTAGTGTAGGTTGAATCTTCTTCCTAAAATTGGCAAAGAATATTTTCAGGACTCACTCCAATTCTGAATCTAGGTTAACATCACCAAAGATGACTTTCTGATTTACTTTGGTAAATTCTAGGTGTTTGGCCTTAAGCTGAATATTTCATTAGCTTCAGAACTGATATACTCATCTCCCAAATGTCAATAGTATGTCGTCTTGTCAAGAAAAGTTCACTTACAGTTTGTCATGTTCATTTTCTTTTGCTGTAACTGAATATCACAAACTGGGCAATTTATGAAGAAAAGAAATGTATTTGTTACAGTTCTGGCAGCTGAGAAGTCCAAGAGCACAGTACTGGCATCTTGTGAGGGCCCTCTTGCTGCCTTATAACATGGTGCAAGGCATCATAAGAGGAGGGGCCAAAAGCATGCTAACTCAAGTCTTTCTTCCTCTTCTTACAAAGCTACCAGTCTCATCAGAGGGCCCCACTCTTATGACTTTACCTAGTTCTAAATCTCTCTGAAAGACCCTATCTCCAAATACCATCAACATAAGATTTGGGGAATTAAGTTTCCAATACATGAAATTTGGGGAACACATTCAAACCATAGCACAGTTTCATCAGTTCTTTGGATATTGCGGCTTATAGTCAGATATAAATGTGGTATATCCAGATATACCACATTTCTGTCATTATCTAAAAAAATCTTGAGGTTTATTTCCAAATAAACCTCAAAATTTCTGCCGAAACTTAAAAGTGTGTTTCCTATTTCTTGTAACTTGAGAACTTCCTCTATAACAGGACCTTTTGTTTATACCGACATATCTAGCAATCTAGGTATCTAGGCAATCTATATCCCTACTAAATCAGGGAAGGAAACAAATGTGCACTGAGTCAATCCACAAGTTCAGTTTGAATCTGAAGATTTCACTTCCTCAAAGAAAGCAGAGCTATTCTTGTCTAGCTTATTTGTCCCTTAATTTTAAGTTTAATCTGTGGCAATTCTCTTCTCACATCAGTAAGAAACAAGAATCATATTGAATCCTGAGGGGTCTGACAAGTTGGTTCTTGCAGATTTTCTGAACTCCAAAAATTCCTTGCTATCAATATGTAGTTTAAATTCTTTTCAACATGCTTTTACCTCCTATCCACCTGATAGCACAAAAATCAGCAAATTTTTCAGACTTTGCTTGAAATTCCTGCATAAACTGGTAAGATATGTTCACAGGCAGAAAAAAATATTTACAATATTGATCATTTCCTTTGTCATGTAATGAAATGAATCTAGCTTGGAAAACTCACAGCAAAACTTGTCTGAGGAATTTGGACACTAGGCACACTAACATTCTCTTGGAACATGAATAAACTGTTGAATGCTTCTTTAGTCTCTTTCATCACAGTGCTCTATCTGAAAAAAGCAAAATCAATTTTTCAAAGTTTTAGCAAACTTCTCAGCATATGTTTTGGCAGATACTGCATTATTTCGTTCCTTAAAATATTGCTAAAAATGTCAGACTTTCTGCACTGCAAGTCAGGTGGGCAGAGTTGACCTGCTGTAGCATATTTCTTCACAACCTCTAGCTCTTCTTATTTACTCTGAGCTTTTGTGCACCCATGTCCTGTATGCTGCAGCTTTTGTCTGCCACAATACAATGTCACCCACCTACCCCACCCAAAATAGAGGCAACAGACAAAAGTATTGCCTCATATGCCAATAATTTTCTATGATCTAAACAAAACCCATTTATAAAATTCTAGACAACCTAAAATAAGCAAATACTAATACAGTTTTGCCCACATTCCTATTTGATTAATGACTGAACTGACTGTTGGCAGAAACATTGTTTTATTTTATTTTTATTATTATTATATTTTTTTGAGACAATGTCTGGCTCTGTCACCCAGGCTGGAGTGCAACGGCACAATCTCGGCTCACTACAACCTCCACCTCCCAGGTTCAAGTGATTCTCCTGCCTCAGCCTTTCAAGTAGCTGGGATTACAGTCATGCACCACCACGCCCAGCTAATCTTTGCAATTTTAGTAGAGATGGGATTTCACCATGTTGGCCAGGCTGGTCTTGAACTCCTGACCTCAGGTGATCCACCCACCTCAGCCTCTCAAAGTGCTGGGATTACAGACATGAGCCACTGGGCCCAGCCAGAAATTTTATTTTAAAGCCAGCACAGTTGCTACATCACTATTTGTGATCTAGGAATCCTAATCCCTCACATTGTATTTTCTCTGGCTCATGTCATGTTCCCTACACAGCTGTGTTATAATCTGGAAATTTATTTTTCATGTGGGTCCTGACTTAGCCTTTACTTTTTTTTTTTTTTCTGTATCTAACTTAAATCATGATGTTTGAGTCTCATCTTGCGTGTTTCTTTACTATTTTCTCTTCTAGTCTTTGCCATTCTTGGGTTTTCCTGGCTACTGGGCCAAGCTCAAGAAACATTAATCCATGATTCATGATCAATCCATGATCACCTTTTGAGGTTCTATAGAGAAGATGACATTGGAAATGAATTGGTATGGTTAAGATTCTAATGAATATAGATGGAGAAAATGTTGGTCGACTTCCTGTTTTTAGGATCCCGCCAAATAGGCAGGGTTTCTGGGCTATGAGGAAGTGGCCTCATTTATTAACTGTATGGTTGAGCTTGTAAGCCATAAAACAGATATCTGACCAGTTTCTTGGTATGGCTTTGTAGTCCTTGATCTTGTATGTCTACCTAAGCATAAGCTTTATTCGTTATTGGTAGACTTTTTATATCTGACTAAAGGAGGCTGTTCTTAAATATAGCACTCCAAAAGATTCAAATAATTTGGTTGCATAATCAGGTCATTCAATAATAGCCAGAAAAGCAGGAGAACAAGTTTTATTGCTCCTATGTAAATAACTACATTGTTATCAATATGACAGAGAGGGAGAAAAAGAAAGAAAAGAGTAAAAGGTTGATTTTGGAATTCTGAGTGTCAGTGAGAACATGAAAACATTTAAATGTTATATAAATTAATGATAAAAGAAAGATTAAGAATAAACAGAAAGGGGATTTAGCTTAGGTTCAGAAAGGTGTTCAACTTACTTTTCTTCATCATTTACAGATGGGCTTCTCAGAGCTCAGCTTTGAGGACTCATCTTGGAGGTTTCAGCTTCTGAGAACCTTTTGCTCACTTCCTTATACTGGTTAAGTGTCCATCACATGTGCTTTAATTGCACTCTGTTTACCTGATTAGGTACATGAGTATGTCAATTAAAATATTGTTTGTGATAAGAAAAATTGGAAATGACTTAAGTGGCCAACAGAAAATAACATAGTAAATCTATGTAATGAAATATTGTAATTAAAAATGATGCTGTCAGTGTATATTCAATGGCATAAACATATGTTCATAATAAAAACAGATTACATAATGATATTACATAATAAAATAGACAAGAACATAATATGCATAATATGGTTACATTTTTATAACTGCAGATATAGGCACAGAATATTAGAAATTTTTTTTTTTTTATTTTAGAGATAGACTCTCACTCTGTCACCCAGGCTGGAGTGCAGTGGCATGATCATAACTCACTGTAACCTCAAACTATTGTGCTCAAGTGGTCCTCCTGTCTCAGCCTCCCAGGTAACTAGGATTACAGGCATGAGCTGTCACAGTACCTGGCTTTTGCACAGAAAAAGTTCTAAAGCCTATAAATGTTACTAATAGAGGTTATCACTTAATGGCAAGACTGCATTATTTTCATTTTTATTTGCTGTCTAATTTTTGCACTTTTATTAAGCATTGATTTATTTTGTCTCAAAAGGAACAATAAAGGCTACTAAACTTAGCAAAATGTTGGTAATTTGAACAATAAAATGTGATTCATTCACTCTTCACAAAGAAGCTTTACTACCCCTTACTCCAGATGAAGCATAGTGTTTTAAAATTGAGTTTCTCAAGATCTGAGTTGTTTTCTGCTTAAAAAAAGGAAATGCCTTTCTTTTCCCTTTTTCTTCTGGGGAAGGCTAGACTACAGGTAATCCTCATAGACATTTAAAATTAAATCCACAGGTTTTCAAAATACTAATGAATTCTCCACTCCATTTCTCAAGGCCAGCATGGTTTTTCTGCTTGGATGCTTCGCATACGTGTTCTGGATTGGCCTAGCACAGTGCTGACTCTAACCATGCTTCAAATTCACCTGGGTTTTCTTTGTGTGTGTTCTTTTGTTGTTGTTGTCGTTGTTGTTTGTAATTTCAGTTTATGTACCACAAACTAGAATTGGAAAACAGGTAGTTCATAGATTTTCCTAGTTAAGTTTTAAGCATTCCAGTTAGTAACCAAATTTATTGCTGTGAGTTTTTTTCTCCCTTGTAAAGAGCTATTGAGAAGTGACTCCGAATGCACCCTAACAAGCCTCGGCCCACTTGAGGCTCCACATTTAGACTTCTGTGAAAGACAGAGAAACCACAGTGTGAAAGAGAAACTGATATTTTCATACCTGTTCACTCATTAAAAGAGAAGAAAGAAAGAAAAGAAAAAAGAAAAGAAAAGAAAAAAAGAAAAATAAATCTGTTGCCATTGTGAAGGGAGTCAGGAAGCATACAATTGAATTGTTACTAACCTATTCTTGTTGATTAAAAAATGTTTAAGATATGCATACCCAATTCGATTCTTTAAAGTTACTTTCATAAGATAGAATACAATTCCAGATTCTAAATGATAAATACAATGGTAACACTAACTGTGAGTGAAAGTGACCTGAATCTCCTAACAGTTTCTTTCTCTCCCTGCATAAATAGCACATGCTGTTTGTTCAAGCCTTGCATTTGCTCATACTTTGCATCTTCAGGTCTGGAGGAGAGAGAGGTGGGAAATAAAAGGGAATTGCTGTTTTTTTCATGTTCTTCTTTCTACAACCTGCACATATTCATGCCATGATTCATTTTTACTTTATACTTGCCTCTACAAATAATTCACCTTCAGGGCGACTTGCTCCTGGAGTCATTTTTTTAAATATCACTTTTACTCAAAATCCATACACATTCACTACTCTTCTTGAACAAAGGTGCACACATTTATTAAGGAGGGATAAGGGGAAATTTGTGACATAAAACAATTTTGTTTAAGTTTACTTTTGTTTTTGCTTTTCAGATAAACTTAGATAATCCCTATGTAATCTTCACAAGGCTGACTTCTTCTCATTCAAAAGACAAGTGTTATTTTTAGACACGTCTTCTCTGACTATTCAAATGAAAATATCCACCACTCTATGGTAATTATTTGTGTAATATTACTTCTATAGGACATGTTTTCTCATTTATTTATTTATTTATGTATATCTTCTCTCAACAACAACAAAAAATTAACTTCATGAGGAGAGGGGCTTATCTTACTTAATATCCGAGAATGGCTTGGGATATAGTAGATGTTCAATAAATTCTGAAGACTAAAGGAATAAGTATGTGTACAAATCCTCTTTTTACAGAGCAGCAGTCACTTAACTAGCAGAATAGTGTTAAATAAATATAGCATGTTAGATAAATAATCTTCATCTCTACACAATCCTGCCATGCCCTTGTGGACTTAATCAATGCCAATAGGAGAACAAATGTGATTAATCTCTCTTATTAACTGATGGTCCAAAAACCAGAACTCAATTATAACAGGGACTGCAGTAGATATATCCATCAACAATATGTAAAATCTTGGTTCCAAAACTAAAGCTCAATAATGACAATATAATGTGATTTGAGTAAGCTACTGGGTTAAAATACTCCCACTAAGTCATCAACACAGCAAAAAAAGTTCTGTTAAGTGACACTTCATTCTGGCAGAAGTTATATTAGAGGGCATGGATGAAGGAAGGCAGGCTCTTAGATGTTCATTCTGACTTATAGAAAATTTAGATATGAACCTAAACTATAAATGTGGGATTTTCAGAACAAAGCTTTTCTTGGCATATATGAAACTTTAATCTCTATGCCTGAAAAGTTTCATAACACAATCTTGTTGTTGTTGTTTTTTTAATTTGACATCAGAACATTCTATCTATTAAAGGTCATTTGATTTCCTGTAAATGTAGCTCTTTTGAGTGATCCAAATGATAAGTAACGCATTCAGTGAATCGCCAGTCATTTAGTGTCACTGCATTATAACAAAAGCCATTACATCCTGCGTGACAGGAAAATGGGTGGAGGACCTTGTATATCAAAATTCCAGAAATCCTTGTTTACAAGGCTGAGTTTTTAATGTCACAGTGTGGCAGTCCAGAACTTTTTCAGCAGGTCATGGCTTTTTTCTAGGAAAGTTATCTTTATAAAGCACATTGACAATTGTTTCCTTTTTGCATATGTAACAAAATATCTAAAACACACACATACCATCATGAAAAAAATCTTATTAAATTAAAGGAAAAATTTATAATAAGTGATATTTGATGGCGGTTTTGTAATGCTTTGCATACAGTAGGTACTCTGTAAGTATTTATTAGTTTAGTGAATTAGTTAAAAAATTAAACGACAAGCTTCCCTGATTCTCTCCACTGTTTTAAAGACTCCATGCAGGTTCCTGAATAACAGAAGTGGTAGATCCTAGTGATAAGCAAATGTAAAGGTTTATTGATTATATGAATATATGTTTAGAAGTTTTAAATTACTATTTCAAACTGCATTTAAACGAACTTCTTCTACTCCAGACTCTCTCTGCACAAGGTTGCCTCTGTCCCACCACCCTTCCCTGCTCCGTGTCCATGTCCCTGTCCTGGTAGTTCAGCTTTTTATCAGCCTCTCTCA